>NC_136424.1:135770000-138170000 GCF_052625555.1 Lactuca saligna
TGACATCATACACTAACTAGCATGCACAACCAGTCATATAGATCAAACATATCACTACTATAACATGAACCTATAAACCAAGATACATATCTAACATATCACTATACATATCGTACAATAAACAATGATTCAATCCAAAGGGACAACCATGGTGCCTTCGATCCTATTAGTATAGTGAGGAGAGATCACATCACATTGCAGAAATAAAATAGAAAGTCTCCGGTTGCTAGCTCACTAAAATCCCTACACTATCACAACATAAAATCATCCAATCAATACATAGATTACAATCTAAGCTGATACTCCAATATTAGGGTAAATGGATACTTTAGCCTAAAGAGGACCCAAGCATCTAAGCCCAAAAATGGTGACCCAAACTCGAAGCCCAAAACCGCAAAGCCCACAAACTTAGTACACTGGGCATACTCAGTTATACGTTAAGCATACATGCATAGGGGCTTGTACATTGCATATAATGGCTTCTACGCCCAACTTACTCCTCTGTTAAGCCAAAAGTCCTATTAAGCACTTAATACCTTAAGATAAGGTACCAAAATGTAGATCTAACTTCTATGAACTAAAATAACAAGTAAAGTTGCTAACTTTATGTTCATGTATTGCTATATGAAGCTATTTATCATAGAAATGACTTAAAGAATGGATTAATGCAAGAAAGATGACTAAAAACCCCCATAAAGTTGGCACCTTTGTGCCAAAGAAACCTCTAGCAAGGTCAGATCTATAGAAATGATCCCATCAAGTTGACCCAAACCGTGAATCCAAGAGAGAAAGGGACCAAAGTGAACCAAATCAACCCATAAAGGAAACTAGACATAGACAAGTAAAGGTTTGAGATTTATACATTGAGAAGCTTGCAATGTGATGGAGAGTTCTGGATCTCAAATCTCCCACTAAGCTATGAACTTCACTCTCTTCTTGGTTCTTCAAAAATGGACCCAAAACATACAATTTTCACTTCAAAAGCTCAAAGGTGCTAAATGGAGGCTAAGGGGACATTTAGGGTTTTATGGAGGTTGGGGGATAAATGACGAGGCCAACCCTAAAAGATTAAGGATGAATATATAGGGTGAAATAGCCTACATTATGGTTTTGGAAAGATCCACGTATGCCCAACGTACCATAGCATGCACACCTACTTGTCCTGATCGAACACTAGCTAGTACGCTGGGCATACCAACTCTAGCTAGTACATGTACTTATGATCACTACTTTGAGACATACCTCTTTATTAAAGCGAGTACCTTACAGTTTTACATACACACCAAACATATTCGACTTTTATAAACTTTATACAACAAAATTCATTATGCCTAGTGACTTATCCACTTATAAGTTAGGGCTGAGAGCTATTTACATACCTTAGTTAAGGAATTTTTAGTGAGACTATATTCATTATCAAAGTCTTAACAATTACCATACCCACACTACCATAACTGTTAATCTAGGACCGAGATACATATATATAGATTTATACGGTGTCGACATCCCCAACTGCGGTCGCTAGCTACAACCTTGACCGACCAATCAAAGCGGGTGATAAGTGTCTACTATTATTACTACAATGTACAACTTAGTTATAGGACTCACTTCAAACATTAAATAGAATCTCTCCCTCTCTCTCTCTCTCTCGTTACAAACCATGGCCGTGGTTTCTCTTAAAATAGCTTTAAGTGCGGGTTTACTTATGGAAAGAAACCTTTTGGTTTTCTTTGACATCAGGGAATTTAGGTTAAAAACTGTGAACGGTTAATTCTCAGCAAATCTCTTTGTATTTTAACTTACTGAGTTGTAGTGCATCATACAAAAAATAAATCATTTTTTTTCAACAATTATAAGATACCAGATGATATCTTTATTCTAAATGTGTAACTGACAACGAATCAAATAGCTCAAACTACAACCCTAATTAATGCGTCTGAAAAACTAAAAATTTGTATTAAGCAGTTCTAAGCAAAGTAGACAATAAAATCTCATAGTATATGTTCCCATGTTTCCAAAAATATAAAGAACGTTTAAAACACAGTTCGTATGCAAAAGATACGATAATTATAAAAAAAACAACCACTAAAATATTAACTTTCTTTAAACTACTAAAACTGAATCGATTCATTGAAACACTTGCACACCTCCGATGGGAATTCCGAGAGCATTTTTGGACTCAGGATATTGTTTAATATTTAATTTCATATTCAAAATATTTATAGCAAATATATTTGCAAAAGTCGGGAAATCGAGCGTTCGAGCCACTTAGAGGTGAAACTTTAAACATGGTTTCACAGATTTCTATAACTTAAAAAGTTAATACATTTGATTTTTTGAAATTCATGGACTTTGCCCTATCAAATGACACTTTCATAAAAATTATTCGACGTCGACCTCAATACATCAAAGTATTATAGTTTTAGGCCACTAATGGAAATGTGACATAATGGTCAGGCACACATGAGTTCGCAAGACTAAAAAATATGATTTCCCTTTTGAATGAGCTTGCCCAGGTGAGCATCAAATCTCCAACACCACCTTACCTCTTCCCTTCTCCTTTCTTCATTACTTATGCACTACCTTTAAAGTACAAAAATGATTAATCAAACCACACTGTGCATGGCATTTAAAGAGGACTTCATGACTATAAATAAAAGATTATTACTCCCTCATTACTCACATAAATAAACGATTATTACACCCTCTATTCTCGTGTTTCTCGATCAACTAATAGCTCCCTCCCTCCCTCCCTCCTTCAAACCACGACCACATCTCTTTCCCCCCTTATCGGTTACAGTAAAAAAACCGAGGTAGTAGGAAGGTGCCACCGCAGCTCTGCCCCCATAGCTGCCTACTGCTGCTAGAAGTTTCGGCTATCACCACCTCTAACCTGCTGCTGCTTTGTAAGCCCACCACCACCAATATTTTTTTCGTTTTGTTTCTCCGCCAATTGCAAATGGCCAAAACAAATTTTTTTATGTTTCTTTTATTTTGGTTCGAATGCATACAAGATTACAAGAGGTGATCAACATTTTTCCAAACTTCATTTCACATTAAATAAAACCCACCTCCTTAGAATTTTATTTACAAATTATGTCCTAATCACCCAAACTTCCATCCCAAATTAATTCCCAACCCACTCCCTTGAAATTTCCTTACGAAAAAGGTCCTAACTCCTTAAATTTAAATTCCAAATATTTAAATAACCCCGTCCCATGGAAATTGTTTACAAAATAAATCCAAAACCCCAAACTTTGATTTAAATATACCATTTCAGTCCCTCATTTGGAAAAGGTTAACAAAATCGATCTTATTCAATTTATTTATTTTAACAGCTCAACCCTATAGGTAATTTAAGTTACAAAACAACCCCATACTTAGTAATTAATACCAAATATATTCTTTGGTTAAATAGGTAACTAAATTAGTCCAGGCGTTATGTTTTAGAAGCGGCACATTTTACTTCTCGTGTCAAATTCTCGAAACAAATCAACAATCACACATTAAATTAAGTGTTCACGGCCCCATTTTAATGTTTTTATTACTATTTGGGGAGAAAACATGTGATATATATATATATATATATATATATATATATATATATATATATATATATATATATATAAGACACATATAAACTTGTGTTCAAACTTATTAAATATACATATGCTATGTTGTTTAAAATAAAACAATAAGTCTTAAGAACATATGCTAGATACTACAAACATATGATTTGATGTGACAAAGTATGTCAAAAAAAAGAATGTCTTAAAGTATTATCACCCTTGTGAGATTTCAAAGATATAAATTATTACCATCTTGTATGCTTAAATACATAAAGTTTATACATGTACTTATGATTAACACTTTGAAACGTACCTCCTTATAAAACCGAGTACATTACACTCTTATGTATGTATCAAACATGCTCTACTTTTATAAACTTTATACCAATTACTATACCTAGTAACTTGTCAACATTTAATTTAGGGATGAGAATTATTCATACCTTAGTGAAGGGCTTTATAGTGAGACTATTCATTAGCTAATGTCTAAACACATAGCATACCCATAGTACTATAACTGTTAACCTTTGGAGCGAAATACGTATGTGTAGATCTATATAGGATTGATATCCACACATATAGTTGCTAGCCACGATGTCAACCGATAAACCGAAGCTGGTGATAAGTGCCTAAAATCATTACTATGACGTGTAATGAAGCGTTGTAGCATGGTACATTCATTCACATAGCTTGGTTATAGAACTCACTATAAACATTAACTTGAATCTCTCTCTCTCTCTCTCTCTCACTAAAACTCGTAGACTTGATACTATCAAAATAGTTTTAAGTATGGATTTACTTATACAAATACATAATTTGGTTTTTCAATGTTTATTCAAAGACCCTTTACAAACATAGTATTAAATATTGTTTACTTATCAGGAAAATACTTTTTTAATGCTTTTAAATGTATCGTTACTGTTTTCGGCAGAAAACCTGCAATCCTCACCAACCTTGTGTTGAACCTCAAAACTACATGTATTCTTAGCGAATCAGAAATCAAGTGTTTCCGATGACGGATAGTCATGGATTTTAGGAAATCTAGTTTACTACTTTTGTTATGTCTTCTTACCTGTTTAAGGCAATTTATGTATTATACTATAATTTGTAAGAACCATGTATTCAAGCATCAAAATGGAATACAAATATTATTTTGTTTATTGTTGTAATTATGTTATATATTTAGTTTACATGTGATCAATGAACTAAGACACATAACACGACATGTTCCGCCGCCTTAGCCAGGGGTGTGACAGATTGGTATGAGAGCGAAACCAGTTATAAAGAACTGATTTCCTCAAACAAGGAATGCAACTATAGCATCAGGCTCCTAATAAATGTATTATTATTAATTACTCTACTTCCTTTCTACTTACGGTATTGAGAACCTGGTTTGAAGGGCCGCGTAGGGTTGCTGGATTTTAGAACGACTTAATTGCAAAAATGATCCCGTCCTTCCGTGTTTCATGTCTTGGTTTCGTCTCTAGTTAGTAGTCGTGGAGTAAAATACAAAATTTAATAATACTAGAAATCTCACCAACAATAAAATTCTAAACATTCGTTCAACTAAAACTATCAACGACTCAACCCTTTAGCTCAAATGTCTCGACTAAGGTTATTACCGTACATAAGTCATACCATAAAAACCTTCAGCAATGTTTTTGATAGACTACAATGGTTGAGAGTTTTAGAGATTGAAGAATGACCTCAAGATTTGCTGCAGAAATCAAGTACCTTAGAATCCTTATCCCAACTCTAAAAAACTTATAAACTTACCACTACTCAATTAAAAATCACTATCGGTTAAGATCGCCTCTCTATCATTTGGAAATTTGGAGGATTTTCAAATTAATCACCTTCCCCATATCATTTGGAAATCGGCAGGATTTTAGGAATCAATCTCACTCTAGAATTAGGTAATATATGGCTTTTTAGGAACATATTTTACTAATAGCTTATCATACAATACAACTCCTACATACTTGTTTATGATTAAGTAGTATAAACAACTTAAGTGTGTCTTTTCCAAAAGTTTAGGATGAAAACCCCTCGAAGGCATCCACGATTTCACCCACGATCATCATTTCGAGTGGATTGAACACTAGTGAAAACTCTGATTTCACAAGGGATCGACATAGCCTTAGATATGTATGAGGCTACCCGAAACGGACACTTACATGAATAGTGAAATTGATGGCGGTATTCCAGTGTTTAAGAAAAACATCCCCATATCCTGTTTGTACAAGGATTTCTTAGCCTTCCAACAGTAATCATTCTTCGGTATGGAAGGATCCATTGTTATATCTCGTTGGATAGAGTTGATGGAGGTAGTGTTCTGCATCATCTCTTGTACTGAAGACTGCTATGTTAAGTATGACACTTGTAAGTTAATGGATTACGCCATGAATTGGTTGAATAACCATACCAAGTCTATAGGAATCGACGCAACCTATGCAATTACTTGGAAATTATGAAACAGGTGTTGATCAATGATTATTATTATCGACAAGAAATTAAGGCCCTAGAACAAGAATTGTGGAACCTTATTATGAAAGAGTCTGAGGTGACTGCTTACACCTCCCGATTTAACTACCTCGCTAACCTCTGCTGTAACATCCCAAAAATCTAAACAAATTTAAACTTTTCAAATCAACTCATTTATTAACAAAAGTGTTTACGAAGACATTGTTTCCAAAACATGATATAAAATCAGATTCTCCCAAGATCTAATATATTGTAAATCCAAGGATGTGTAGGGACATGCCTTTGGCTTGCCACAAATTAATTGAAGACCTGAAACCATATACAAAACTGTAACCACAAAGCTTAGTGAGTTCCATCACATGTACTGGGTTCATTACTAAGAGACTGCATTACCTCTAAGCCTACAATATGAGTCTAGATTGCCTAACGGGACCACAACTCATATCTAGCCTACGTCTTGAGCCTATAACATAAGTCTGGCTTGCCCCGGGGCACATAACTTATGTTTGTCTTGATCTAACCTAACCAATCATCGGACTGGAATACCAATGTTTAGCCCTCGGTGCGAGTCTAGTACACCAACTGGGTCCTCAGTTCGTATCGGGAATGCTACTGAGCCCTCAGTATGAGTTTGGCATGCCCTATCCAGTCCTTAGCTCATATCTGGATTCCTCCAATACCCTCAAGCCCTCAGTACAAGTATAGCATACCAATCAGGTCCTCGGCTCGTATATGGAATGTTACTGAGCCTTCAGTATGATTCTGGCATGGCCTGCCCAGCCCTCAGCTCATATCCATAATGCTCTAGGGTTTATTGGCTATAATACGAGGTAGTACAACCTCAAGCCAACACAATATGCCGAAAACTAACAAAATTATACAAGTAATCATGCAGACATAGTCACAAGTAGTCATACTAATCTACCAGACTATTATATCATGACTAACATGCATATCCTTTTCCTTCTCAGGCCAGCCTTGGTGCCTTCGACCCAAAAGTTTAGTGAAGAGAACTCACCTCTCAATTCTGAATCATACAAACAATCCTGGGCTACGGGCACACATATCCCCGAACCATCAAAACAAGACACCACCCCATTAACAACTAATCCTAAAAACATTTCAGTCCCTCATTTGGAAAAGGTTAACAAAATCGATTTTATTCAATTTATTTATTTTAACAGCTCAACCCTATAGGTAATTTAAGTTACAAAACAACCCCATACTTAGTAATCAATACCAAATATATTCTTTGGTTAAATAGGTAACTAAATTAGTCCAGGCGTTATGTTTTAGAAGCGGCACATTTGACTTCTCGTGTCAAATTCTCGAAACAAATCAACAATCACACATTAAATTAAGTGTTCACAGCCCCATTTTAATGTTTTTATTACTATTTGGGGAGAAAACATGTGATATATATATATATATATATATATATATATATATATATATATATATATATATAAAGACACATATAAACTTGTGTTCAAACTTATTAAATATACATATGCTATGTTGTTTAAAATAAAACAATAAGTCTTAAGAACATATGCTAGATACTACAAACATATGATTTGATGTGACAAAGTATGTCAAAAAAAGAATGTCTTAAAGTATTATCACCCTTGTGAGATTTCAAAGATATAAATTATTACCATCTTGTATGCTTAAATACATAAAGTTTATACATGTACTTATGATTAACACTTTGAAACGTACCTCCTTATAAAACCGAGTACATTACACTCTTATGTATGTATCAAACATGCTCTACTTTTATAAACTTTATACCAATTACTATACCTAGTAACTTGTCAACATTTAATTTAGGGATGAGAGTTATTCATACCTTAGTGAAGGGCTTTATAGTGAGACTATTCATTAGCTAATGTCTAAACACATAGCATACCCATAGTACTATAACTGTTAACCTTTGGAGCGAAATACGTATGTGTAGATCTATATAGGGTTGATATCCACACATATAGTTGCTAGCCAGGATGTCAACCGATAAACCGAAGCTGGTGATAAGTGCCTAAAATCATTACTATGACGTGTAATGAAGCGTTGTAGCATGGTACATTCATTCACATAGCTTGGTTATAGAACTCACTATAAACATTAACTTGAATCTCTCTCTCTCTCTCTCTCTCTCTCACTAAAACTCGTAGACTTGATACTATCAAAATAGTTTTAAGTATGGATTTACTTATACAAATACATAATTTGGTTTTTCAATGTTTATTCAAAGACCCTTTACAAACATAGTATTAAATATTGTTTACTTATAAGGAAAATACTTTTTTAATGCTTTTAAATGTATCGTTACTGTTTTCGGCAGAAAACCTGCAATCCTCACCAACCTTGTGTTGAACCTCAAAACTACATGTATTCTTAGCGAATCAGAAATCAAGTGTTTCCGATGACGGATAGTCATGGATTTTAGGAAATCTAGTTTACTACTTTTGTTATGTCTTCTTACCTGTTTAAGGCAATTTATGTATTATACTATAATTTGTAAGAACCATGTATTCAAGCATCAAAATGGAATACAAATATTATTTTGTTTATTGTTGTAATTATGTTATATATTTAGTTTACATGTGATCCATGAACTAAGACACATAACACGACATGTTCCGCCGCCTTAGCCAGGGGTGTGACAGATTGGTATGAGAGCGAAACCAGTTATAAAGAACTGATTTCCTCAAACAAGGAATGCAACTATAGCATCAGGCTCCTAATAAATGTATTATTATTAATTACTCTACTTCCTGTCTAATTACGGTATTGAGAACCTGGTTTAAAGGGCCGCGTAGGGTTGCTGGATTTTAGAACGAATTAATTGCAAAAATGATCCCGTCCTTCCGTGTTTCATGTCTTGGTTTCGTCTCTAGTTAGTAGTCGTGGAGTAAAATACAAAATTTAATAATACTAGAAATCTCTCCAACAATAAAATTCTAAACATCCGTTCAACTAAAACTATCAACGACTCAACCCTTTAGCTCAAATGTCTCGACTAAGGTTATTACCGTACATAAGTCATACCATAAATGAATCTGGAATGCGCACCTTTGTTATTTATGGTCTGGCCGGTGCACAAAAAACCTTCAGCAATGTTTTTGATAGACTACAATGGTTGAGAGTTTTAGAGATTGAAGAATGACCTCAAGATTTGCTGCAGAAATCAAGTACCTTAGAATCCTTATCCCAACTCTAAAACACTTATAAACTTACCACTACTCAATTAAAAATCACTATCGGTTAAGATCGCCTCTTTATCATTTGGAAATTTGGAGGATTTTCAAATTAATCACCTTCCCCATATCATTTGGAAATCGGCAGGATTTTAGGAATCAATCTCACTCTAGAATTAGGTAATATATGGCTTTTTAGGAACATATTTTACTAATAGCCTATCATACAATACAACTCCTACATACTTGTTTATGATTAAGTAGTATAAACAACTTAAGTGTGTCTTTTCCAAAAGTTTAGGATGAAAACCCCTCGAAGGCATCCACGATTTCACCCACGATCATCATTTCGAGTGGATTGAACACTAGTGAAAACTCTGATTTCACAAGGGATCGACATAGCCTTAGATATGTATGAGGCTACCCGAAACGGACACTTACATGAATAGTGAAATTGATGGCGGTATTCCAGTGTTTAAGAAAAACATCCCCATATCCTGTTTGTACAAGGATTTCTTAGCCTTCCAACAGTAATCATTCTTCGGTATGGAAGGATCCATTGTTATATCTCGTTGGATAGAGTTGATGGAGGTAGTGTTCTGCATCATCTCTTGTACTGAAGACTGCTATGTTAAGTATGACACTTGTAAGTTAATGGATTACGCCATGAATTGGTTGAATAACCATACCAAGTCTATAGGAATCGACGCAACCTATGCAATTACTTGAAAATTATGAAACAGGTGTTGATCAATGATTATTATTATCGACAAGAAATTAAGGCCCTAGAACAAGAATTGTGGAACCTTATTATGAAAGAGTCTGAGGTGACTGCTTACACCTCCCGATTTAACTACCTCGCTAACCTCTGCTGTAACATCCCAAAAATCTAAACAAATTTAAACTTTTCAAATCAACTCATTTATTAACAAAAGTGTTTACGAAGACATTGTTTCCAAAACATGATATAAAATCAGATTCTCCCAAGATCTAATATATTGTAAATCCAAGGATGTGTAGGGACATGCCTTTGGCTTGCCACAAATTAATTGAAGACCTGAAACCATATACAAAACTGTAACCACAAAGCTTAGTGAGTTCCATCACATGTACTGGGTTCATTACTAAGAGACTGCATTACCTCTAAGCCTACAATATGAGTCTAGATTGCCTAACGGGACCACAACTCATATCTAGCCTACGTCTTGAGCCTGTAACATAAGTCTGGCTTGCCCCGGGGCACATAACTTATGTTTGTCTTGATCTAACCTAACCAATCATCGGATTGGAATACCAATGTTTAGCCCTCGGTGCGAGTCTGGTACACCAACTGGGTCCTCAGTTCGTATCGGGAATGCTACTGAGCCCTCAGTATGAGTTTGGCATGCCCTATCCAGTCCTTAGCTCATATCTGGATTCCTCCAATACCCTCAAGCCCTCAGTACAAGTATAGCATACCAATCAGGTCCTCGGCTCGTATCTGGAATGCTACTGAGCCTTCAGTATGATTCTGGCATGGCCTGCCTAGCCCTCAGCTCATATCCATAATGCTCTAGGGTTTATTGGCTATAACACGAGGTAGTACAACCTCAACCCAACACAATATGCCGAAAACTTTATTGGCTATAACACGAGGTAGTACAACCTCAAGCCAACACAATATGCCGAAAACTAACAAACTTATAAAAGTAATCATGCAGACATAGTCACAAGTAGTCATACTAATCTACCAGACTAGTATATCATGACTTACATGCATATCCTTTTCCTTCTCAGGCCAGCCTTGGTGCCTTCGACCCAAAAGTTTAGTGAAGAGAACTCACCTCTCAATTCTCAATCATACAAACAATCCCGGGCTACGGGCACACAGATCCCCGAACCATCAAAACAAGACAACACCCCATTAACAACTAATCCTAAAAATAATCTTTGACTGTAGATCGGTAAAAATCCATGCGCTATCAGATACCAAAATGACAATCCATCAACATCTAGCCCCTGACTCACACTATCAGTCTATATTTGGGTAAAACACATTTTTACCCTTCCTCAATTTTGGCCCAAAGCCAAGTCCTAAACAAGATGAGCAAAGGCTCAAATCCTAAAATAAACATGTAAGGCGCAAATATGGCCCGATTTTCCAAATTGGGCCTAATTCCTTTCATGGGCCTTTGCCTAAGAAGGCACCACAACCCAATAATGAAAATCCAGATGGCCCAACATGGCCCAACACGACAAAGCTCAAACTGAAGCCCAAAATGTAAAAAGACCGAGGTCTGCTGAGTATACAGAGCGTACTTAGCTTATACACTCATCATATAGCTTGGGAAACTTGTACGTGCACCGTACATACTTGCACACCCAACGTTCTGACCAACCCAAAGCCAACATTCCAATTAAGAACTTAATCTTTTACGACTTGGATCCAAACTCATATCTGACTTCCCCAAGGTGGTTTCTCATGTAAAGTTGCAAACTTTTTGTGCATGCATGGCTAGATGTGACTCTAGAACTCAAAAGAGCTTAATATTTGACTTAACCCATGCATGGAACCAAAACCACCATAAAGTTTAAACCTTTATGCCCAGGGAACCTATGATATAACCAGATCTACAATTATAAGCTTCATAAATGACTTAAGCTCCTAATCGTTAACCAAAAGGGTCAAAAAGACCAAAAATGAACCAAGAAGAAGATCTATGCAATGAATTGGAAAGTTTGGGACTTCATACCTCCCAAGCTACCAAAAGGAGATATAAATGTTGGATCTCAAAGCTTTCTTTCAGACAATAAATCTTCAAGTTCCTCATTCTTCTTCTAGATCCACAAAATGAACAACAAATCCACACCAAAGGCTAACACTCCCAACAATGGAGGCTCAAACTCACCTTTAGTGTTTCGAGGGATTTAGAGGCTGAAAAGGAGGCTAGCCCTAAGGAATAAGTATGTTTGAATTGGGTAAAAATGAAGGAAATCTAGGGTATAGATTTTCCATATGCTCGGTGTACGAGGTTGAAGCTTCACGACCAGGACTACTGACTATGCTTAGTGTATGCCAAGGTACATCCCGCATAAGTGCCCTCGCATGAGTATGCCCAACGTACTCTCATCTACACCCCATGTACTAGGGTTTTTCCCAAAAGCCCTAAATTCTTTTGATAGTGATAACTTCTTCACTCTAAGTCCGTTTCTGATAAACTTTATACCCGCAAAAAGGTGACGCGAAGCCCTACCCTTCTAGCAACCCATCATAGCCTTAAATATCCCCAAACCAAAACCAAAATTCATAAAGGACTGAGATAACAGTATACGATTATGCCCTTGGGCTCCGAAACACCATTAGACACTCGGATCACTTAGACTTTAACACCTTCATCCAAAAAGGGCCAAATACATCTTCTCCAAGATCCCAAGTCTTAAGACAATGGATGATCGGGCCGCAGCCCCGAATAATGAGACGATTCGAAACCGGGTGTTACATCTTCCCTTGAATAGTAAACTCGGATTACAAGAAGATTAAAAGGTACATTAGGGGCTAACTGCCCCACCTCAAGGTCTGATTGTTCCATCCAGACCCAATACCTTTGATAGTACTAAACAATTGGCCTGTCATATGAATGAACAACATCTTCATCTGAGGATCAGGACCATACAAACGGAACATAGCCAGATAGAGGGTAGAAAACGGAAATACCACGACGACTCCAAGGGGAACTTCAAACTCCTCAATCCCAAATCAGAACCTATGACTATCTATGATGAAAACGCAAACACTGCCAATCCGTCTATGACCTACTTTGGGACTTTACCTCATTGTACCTAGTGCAATTTCCACTATGTCGAAAATTACAAGATCTGCAACAACTGTAACTTGAAAGGTCACACATCTATGTTCTACAGAAAGCCCCTAACTACTACAACCTTAACCACTGCTAAAGGAAGAATGTGAAACTGCTTCAAATGCAAGCAACTAGGACATTTCAAGAAGGATTGCCCAACGTTGAAGAATCCGGGTGGCAAAGGAAGAACATTGTAATTGGTGCAGGAGATGCTAGCATGGAACCTATTCCGATTGTTGGTATGTTTCATATCAATAATATTTTTGCTTCCGTACAATCTGATACTGATACTGCTATAAGCTTTATTGACCATTGGTTTAGAAACGTGATAAAACATAAATTCTGTAAACTTGTTAAATCATACACAATAGAAATCTTCATCAGAAAAATAGAAAGCACACTATAGATAATCACCAATTGCCTTCTCACCCTAGAAAAGTACATCATTCAGATCAAACTAATACCCATGACCATAGGAAGTTCGATGTGATCATCGGAATAGACTGGTTATCAACAAATCAAGTGGAGATTCTATGTTATGAAAAAGACCTATGAATGCCTTTACCCAACAATGAGGCTCTCATCATTTATAGAGACAAATCAGGGAAGAAATTAAGATTCATCACTTTCATAAAGGCAAAGAACTATTTGTAGAAGATATGCAATGCTTTCTTGGACTACATGGTGTATATGTAAGGCAAGGGTTAGGAAATTAAAGAAATTGCACAAGTGTGTGACTACTGGGACGTATCTCCAGAAAATCCTCCTTGAGTAACTCCAGTCAGACAAGTTCAATTTCGAATCTAACAGATCCTGGGAGTAGCACCGGTGGAAGGTCTCCTTATTATCTGGCTCTATTGGAAATGAAAAGATCTCTAGTTAACTCCAAGAACTTTTTGACAAAGACTATATACGACCAAGCTTCTCTACATGGGATGCTTCTGTATTGTTTCACAATAAGAAGAATGGATCGTTTAGGATATGCTTCAAGTATCTAGAGTCAAACAAACTCTCCATCAAGAGTTGATATGCATTCCTAAGGATCAATGACCTGGTTAATCAGCTACAATGATCCTGTTACTACTTGAAGATCAAAATGATTAGGGATTTGAAGGAACCAACAACACCAACCGAAGTATCCCAATTTCTTGGGCTTGCAGGCTATTACCGGAGTTTCATCAAAAACTTCTCTAAATTATCCAGGCCTCTCATAGCTCTTATGCTTAAAGACAAGAATTTTGATTCGAGAAATAGACAAGTGTTTGCTTCTATAAATTGAAATAGTTGTCGTGTAGTGGACGAATTTTGTCTCTTCCATAAAGAACATAAGGCTTTGTAGTATTTTACCATACCTATCACCAAGGGTTAGGATATGTATTAATACAACGAAATAAAGTCATTGCATACGCATCTAAACAACATAAGCCAAAAGAGACAAACTACACCACCCTAGGTACAAAAGTCGATATGAGTACAACATACCACCCATAACGTATGGCCAAAGCGAAGGAACACTACAAACTCTTGAAGATATGCTCTGTATTTATGTGATAGGCTTCGGTAATCCACGGGACACTCCCTTTTTGTTAGTAAAATTTTCATATAACATTAGTTATCACACTAACATAAATGACACTCCATTCGAAGCCTTATACGGGTGTTAATCCCATTCTCTGATATGTTGGGCAGAAGTTAGAGACACTCAATTAGCTAAAAAAAAATCTTGATGGAGACACTCTACACACTGGTCTCGATATCATTTGTTAGAACAATGTTCTTTCAGGATCGTATGATTCTAAGCAAGATATTAAATAAGAACGTATTGAAGAACACAAGTATTGCACTGAATATGTCGAATGATTAATTCAATAGCACCCCAGAAGAGCTCGATAATGAACTTCAATCTGTAGAGGCGTTTAGGGTAACAAGAATCAACGTAATCGACTATCCTATTCTATACGCATACATGCATATATATATATATACACACACTATAACCCTAACAACTTATCTAGATAACAATGAAAGTAATCTAGATAGATACGGATGGACAGGCCCAATCCGAGTACAAAGCAAATAGCCCAAGACGCAACACTAAAATACTTAACGATCTCCCTCTTTGCGTCCTTGGAGCAGAAACTTCATTCTCTTTTTACAACAGAAGGCTTCTTCACTATTTCAAATATTCTCGGTATAATGGCCAAAATATGATGTCGAAACGTAATATACCACCGAAGCATATCAGTAAAGTTCTTCTTATCGACTGCTGAATTCTGCTTGCATCGGTGTATGATGTTGATGATATGCTCCAGACAGTCTGTTGAAAACAGATGCTTGTCAACCAAAGCAAATAGAAACTTGTGCCTCTCACCCTTCGTGAACATAACAGTTAAATTTGTAGAATCTATCTACCCTAACTTCATTTTGTTCACATCACCGGGTTTAGATGTTGGCTTCACAGATGGCTTCTTATTCATCACCTTAGCTACCTCCTGATCCATAGTCGCAAGCTCATGGACATAGGAGGCCAACATTCTTTTCAAATGTTTGAGAATCGGCTCATACTCCTTAAGATTTGAGAGCAGAATGTTGTATAGCAGAATCCAGTCATGTGGATTAAGGTTTTGAAGATCTACTAGAGAGATGAAATATTCCGTGTTTGCTGAACCATGGTTGATCTTGAAATTTACATTCACAAATCTCCCAGCAGGTGAAGGTTTCAGTACCTTGACTTTTGTAATCTTCTGTGCACTCCAAGTCAAGCACTGCGGTTGACCATTCTTCAAATAGAAATCGATCAATTCCCTGTTTACCTTCAGATTTGGATGTGGAACCTCAGCAGTGACATCAAAGCAATGAAAGGTAAATGCTTTTCTTGTAATGGGCATGTCGAACTGTGAGTCTCTATAGTTATCAAAGTCAAACGAAGCAACTAGTTCCAGCCAATAGACAGAAGGAAACTCAATCGCCTGATTGATAAGTGTATCTTTGTCCCACTCTAGAAACAGAGTCTTCTTGCATTGCAAGGCATCCTCTTCTTCCTTATTCTTCCTTTCTTTCTCTTCTGCCTCTCTGGCCACTTTCATTGTTTCATCGAGGTCTCTGTCCCTTTTCTTTCTTTGAAGAACTTCAGCAATAGTCTCTTCAGCATCACTATCACTTTCAATTTGAACTTGCTTTCCAGAAACTGAAGCTAAATTAACCTTCGATTCTGTCTTGTCTTTCGGATGTGCACTCTCCTCTCCCCCTTGTTTCGGAAGAACAAATTTCTCCGAAACACCATTCATCTCACTCAGAATTGCAATAGCAGGAAGGAGTTTGTACTGAAGATGCTTCTGGATTGTTAAAGTTAAGAAAGGATCATGAGCTTCAAGTAGAGTTGTCAACATATCTTTGACATCACCAGCACAACTTTGATACACGACCCATTGAGTTTTTACAGAGAAATTTCCTTTTCTGCCTGGGCCAACTGTACTTTCTGTATATCAATAGTGGCTTGGTGTTTGATCAAGTCCTCCTTCAACGTACTCTCAGCAGCAAGAGTAGCAAAATGAGAATCCATAGATTGGAGAAAAGATGTTGATTCTGTTTTGAGTTCAGTACGAAGAGCTTCAAACTTGTTGGTTTCATCTTGAAGGGATTTAGAAAACGAGTCCACCGAAGATTGGTATTTTGCTGCATTAATGTCAGCATGAGACTTCAGAGAATCAAGAAAAATTTGAGTTGTGTGAACAATCTCAGATTCTTCCTTTGTAGCCTTCGTACAGGAAGATGCAGACTTGTCAACTGCCTCTGTAGATTTATCAATCGCATCTGTATATTGCATAATGGCAGTCTCCAAGAAAGCTTTTAAAACAACACCAGCATAAGCTTTACTGTCAGCAAGCAGTCGATCTAACTTGTCATGAATGTCCTGTATATGTTGACTTATGACAGGAGCTTCAGTATCACTTTCAGTTGGAATTCGATAAGGACTGTAATAAAGAGAATCATAATCCTCATCATCTCCCCCAAGAGTAGCACCAGAAGTAGAGGATGGGGTTGGGGATGGTGGTATGTTTATAACCGGAGTGTCAGTCACAGTAGTAGCCCCTGTATCAGATACATTGATCTCCACTGTGAGTTTGGGAATGGTAGTGGTTATTGATTCGATTATAAGAGGAGTTGATAAGGGTATAGTGGAGACAGGAACAGAGGTAATTAGTGATGAGGTGGGTAAAGTTGTTGTTTCTGTAATAATGGGTGGAGTATCAGTAGGAGCAGAAAGTTGATCTTTCTGTGTTGGTGATGGAGGTGGAGTTGGAACCTTGGTAGTTTTGGGAGATTGGGGTGGGGTTGGAATTGTAACCTATTTGGGAGATTCTGGTGGAGTAGGAACTTTGTCATTTTTGGGAGATGCTGGTGGAGTAGGAGATCTTGGACGAGTAGGCTCTCGGGATGAGACATGAGGATTCTCCTCTTCTTCATCTTGATCATCAACAGGATCTGGTCCTGGAGGAGAGTTCTCCTTGGGTCTGCTGGCCATCTTCTTTATCTTTTTCGGTTTCGATTGAGAAGAATCTCCTTCACCAGACTTTCGTTTGGAAGACTTTGGCTTACGCTCCTCAACATCCCCTTTCTCTTTCTTTGTTATTCTTTTCCCCCTGTTAGCAGGCTGCTCCAAAGCATCCAATACAGCTTGTTGTTCTGCAGTCAAAACTCTTGACCCAATGGGAGAGAGTTTCCCATAATATGCCATAACATTTCTTTGTGCCGAAACACACCTGTACATTGTTTCAGGAATCATTCCATAGTGAAGAAACTTACGTGGGTCAGATATAATAATCTTCTTCGTATACAATGTGGCAATAGTAGGAAGAAGAGCATCCTTCATAACTGGAATCTCCAAAGAATCGATAGCATTCCTCGTGATCAAGGTCCAGAAGCGACCACATGAAATCTCAGAATAACGGGTCGTGGTATTTAAACTTCGCACCACTTGGGACCAGATTATGGAGCCATAATCAAGGTTGATACCATTGAATAAACCATAAAGAATGGTGAGAAAACCCTTCCTTGTAGTATCATAACCACCACTTCGTTCTGCCAAACCCTTAATTAGCAGTGTCAGCAACCCATTCCATTATGATGGCAAACAAGATTTCTTCACTTTTTTAATTGTTGTGAGCACATCAGTGTACCCCATTTCATATATCATGGTGAATAATTTCGTTGTAGTGATAAAATCAGGCGAAATGATCGAAGAATCAACTGAAAGACCCAAAATCGAACAGAACTTCGCCTTTGAGATTGAGGACTTCTTGTCGTGAATGGTGAAGTAGATACGATCTTTGTTCTTGTCGTAAGTCGTCGAGGAATAGATCTATGACAACAACGACATTGGAACAGCTTCAACCTGGGTTAGGGCTAAAACCAGGGGGAATACTTGAGACATTCCACAATCTTCAACATATATGAGTCATATACGAACGGACTCAGCTCGATGATCATGTTTTGGTTGGGTTTGATTGTGAGCAAAGATGATGTTCCAGTCTGATCATGTGCAGAAGAAGAAGTCGCCATTGATGAGCGAAGAAAAAGATGAACAGTGTGAACTTTTAGGATTGAGAGAACTTGAGATTGGTAAGAGACAAATAAATCGTTCACCCTTATTTATACCGTTGCCTGGAGAGAGAAAATCGTGATGATGAGGTTGCTAAAACATCGCCTGAAAAAGCGCGATGTGATAGTGTGGTTAATCCCAGGAATGCGTCAGCATGCATGGGTTTAGAAACATATCAAATTCACGTGCCTAAATCTTATCTTCACACAACGTTTGAAATTCTAAATATCCCCTTGTTTGGTTACAATAGATAACCAAAACTCATACCAAACAGCAATAAGAATGTTGGAAAATATAAATTTTCGTGCATAAGAGTGTGAAAGATGAAGAAATAAATCAAGTATGTATGGGATGTGAGTGATGTCTTATTATAAGACAGAAAGCAGAGGATTCCGGGCAAGAATCACTTCCTTCAAAGTCAAGAGAGACTTGAAGTGCTTGTGTGGTTTCCCGAAAAATACGATCAACTGTTTGTTAATAAACATTGAAAGGCTTCTTTTAATCATAGGCTTAGGGTAGCTTGCCTTTACCCGAACATCGAGCTTTAACATAAAACCGATTGTTGGTAGAGGTACCTCTGAGACCAATGTGATCTGTTGAACAGGTAGGTGGGATATATTATGTTAATGACGTATAGGAAGCAGAAACCTCAAAATAAAAAAAAATAAAAAAAATAAAAAAATAAAAAAATAAAAAAATAAAAAAAATTGGATCTCTTTGGGAAGAAATGCCTTGGCTGTTGAAAATTTCATAAAAGATCACACAAAAACTAAAAAGAGATTTCCTTAGGTAACCAGTAAATTCTTGAGTATATCACTCATCGTCAATTCATGTTTGGTGTTGGATTTTGGGTTTCACTCAGCATGTGGTAAACGTATCTAAGATCATAAACACAGATGTTGTGTAACCATAAACCTTAGTGGTAAAGACCGAGAGTCTCAAGGGTTACGTTAGTGAACTGAAAGTAGATGGAGAATATAAGGAGGTGGCTTAAGAACCGAATGTATCTTCTGCTAGATAGTCATGACAGAGCAGAGTAACTCTTAACTCATATGAGAAGAGTAAGGTAGCTCTAGACCGAGTGGTGTAAAATAGCCTGATTTGGAAGAAACGATGGGTATCTATCGAATCATTAAGGCCTACTCAAGATCATAGAGGCTTAAGAGAACATGCAACAGCATGCTTCTAGGGACTCTTAACTAGGTTGTGTTAAATTTGAAACATACTTGCCTTAGATCCATAGTTGGTTATACTTGTATTTACCTATTAAAGAAAGACACCAAACAAACCAAACAAGCAATCGAAACAAATAAAATATTTTTGGGTTTTTGTAATTTTCTGAAAAAGAATAAAAAAACAGAAAGATAAAATATTTTTGGATTTTTGTAATTTTCTGAAAAAGAATAAAAACAGAAAGATAAAATATTTTTGGATTTTTGTAATTTTCTAAAAAAGAATAAAAACATAAAGATAAAATATGCACATAATATACAACCGAAACCTTATCTTTTAATGAGTGAAGCAAAATAGATCGATCATTCGGTTCATTTCTGTTCCTGAGAATTACGGAGCCAAGATAGACAGAGCGGTTTGTCCATTTCGGTTCCCTAAAAATCTAGAGCAGAGATAGACCGAGCGGTCTGTCAATTTCGGTTGTCTAATTTTTAATGAGAGATTTGAGGATTCGGTACCGACTCTCCTTCCATTATGCCCAAGCCTTGTAAGATTTTGTTAAAGGTTGCTTCTTGCAAGGCTTTAGTAAAGATGTCAGCCAGTTGATCAGCAGAACCAACAAAATGTACTTCTACGTTCCCGTCTTCTACATGATCCTTGATGAAATGATACCTAAGTGCAATGTGCTTGGTTTTCGAATGTTGCACTGGATTATGACAAATCCTAATTGCACTTTCAGGGTCGCAATAGAGAGGGATCTTTTTCATACTAAGCCCATAATCTCTTAATTGACTTTCAATCCAAACTACTTGAGAGGTACAAGATGCAGCATCAATGTATTATGCTTCTGCTGTGGATAAGGAAACACATGTTTGTTTCTTGGATTGCCAACTGACAAGTTTTCCATCAAGTAATTGGCATCCTCCTGTAGTACTCTTTCTGTCCAGTCCACATCCTCCTAGATCAGCATCAGAAAAGGCTTGAATGAAGAATCCAGATTTTGCAGGATACCAGAGACCGAGAGATGAAGTTTTCTTCAGATATCGAAAAATGTTCTTCACAGCAAGCATGTGAGGTTCTCTTGGATTGGCTTGAAACCTGGCACAGTAACAAACAAAAAACATAATATCTGGTCTACTAGCTGTTAGATACATACGGGACCCTATCATTTGTCGATAAAGGGTTATGTCCACAGCAGGTTTCTCCAAGGATGGGGTTAGCTTAGTGTCGAATGCCATAGGAACCTTCACTTTTGAATCACCCTTCATTCCAAATTTAGTTAGTAGATTTTTGGTGTATGCTTCCTGGTTTATAAAGATACCTTCTGGTCCCTGTCTAATATTCAAACCAAGGAAAAAGTTAATTGGACCCATTGTGCTCATTTCAAATTTAGTCTCCATCAAATTCCTGAATTCAGCTGTTAAGCTAGGATTCGTGGAGCCGAAGATGATATCATCAACATAAATCTGAACAATCATCAAATGTTCGCCTTCCTTCTTACGAAAGAAGGTTGGGTCAACCGAACCTTGTTTAAATTTGGAAATTTTTAAGATGTGAGTAAGCGTTTCATACAAGGCTCTCGGTGCTTGTTTTAGCCCATAGACAGCTTTATCCAGGACATAGCAGTAATCCGAGTATTTTTCATTCACAAAACCAGGCGGTTGCTCGACATAGACGGTTTATTCTAATTCTCCATTCAAGAATGCACATTTGACATCCATTTGGAAAACTTTGAAGTTCTTGTGAGCAGCATATGCAAGGAAGATTCTAACAGATTCCAACCTTGCTACCGGAGCAAAAGTTTCTTCATAATCTATCCGCTCTTCTTGACAATAGCCTTTAACAACCAACCGAGCCTTGTTACGAATGACATTCCCCTCTTTGTCCAGCTTATTTCTAAACACCCATTTCAGGCCAACAACAGAGGCATCTTTTGGTGTGGGAATTAACCTCCAAACTCTATTGCGTTCGAACTCATGGAGCTCATCCTTCATTGCTTGAACCCAATCAGAATGATCAAGAGCAGCATTTGCAGTTTTCGGCTCTATTTTGGAGATAAACGAATTAAACATACAAAATTCCACTTTAGAGAATAATGCAGTTTGTTTCGCCTTCAGTTGAGATCTAGTTAGAACACTTTCGGAAGTTTCACCAATAATTTGCTCTTTGGGATGGTCCTTTGTCCATTTTACTAATGGAGGATAGCTTGGATCATATTCTGGATCCAATTCAGCTTCTATTTCAATTTCAACATCTGACTGATCACCTTCACCTTCATCAGTAGAATTATCATTTGTTTTCTCCTTTTCTCCCTTGACTGGCGAAGTGAAACCTGTGTCATCAGTAGAGACTGCAGTAGGAAGCTCCCCCTCGATTGGACTTTCACCTGTTGGTTTCTGCTCAGTTGTTTCTCCATCATCTGAACTTGTAGATGTTGGGGATGAACTTGGATTCTCCCCCTTAACAGGAGCTTCGGTTGTCTTTGAAGTGGTAGAGCTCTCCCCCTGGAACGTTGAATCTTTGTTTGAAGAGTTGGTTGATGACTTAGGACTTGGTAGATCGCTTTCCATCGTTTTAGCAGCTTCGTCTATGACCTTGTTTAGATTATCTACTTTGTTGTCTATTGTTGTTGCCTCTGAATTAATTGCTTTTTCTGGTTCATCGAATAACCGAATGTATTCTTCAAACAGGTTGGATATTGGAACTGAGACCTGTCCAGATTCTGGGAATATGTCTTCTGAAGTGCTTTCTGTCCTTTGAACCGTCTTCATATAATGGTCATCAATGGTGACATAATAAGTCTCTTCTATTCTTCTGGAACACTTGTTCAACACCCGGTATGCTTTTGATGACAGAGAGTAACCCAGAAATATGCCCTCATTGGCTTTAACATCAAACTTATTTTGGTTCTCTTTAGAATTAAAAATAAAGCACCTTGAACTAAAAATATGGAAAAACTTGACGTTCGGTTTCCGATTGTTTAAGATCTCATAAGGAGTTATGGAGAATCTCTTGTTGAGCAAGGACCGATTCTGGGTATAGCAAGTAGCATAAATGGCATCAGCCCAGAAGTATAAAGGTGGAAAAGCATAACTGAGCATGGTTCTGGCTGCTTCACATAACAAGCGGTTTCGTCTTTCAAGAATCCCATTATGTTGTGGTGTATAAGGGGCCGAAAAATTATGAGTTATCCCCTTATCGGCCAGAAAGTCTTCGAAATCCCTGTTCTTGAATTCCAGCCCGTTGTCACTTCTGATATTTCTTACTGTCTTCTTTAATTGGACTTCCACTTGCTTTATGAATAATTTCAGCTTGGGAGTTGCATCTGATTTCTGTTTAAGAAAGAAAACCCAAGTGAAGCGTGAAAAATCATCTACAATGACTAGAATATACTTACTGCCACCGATGCTCTCTATAGCATAAGGTCCACACAAATCAATGTGTAATAGCTCAAATGCTTCCACTATCTTAGTATTGATGCGTGTAGGGTGGGTTTTCCTGCTCTGCTTACCCATCTTACATGTTGCACATAAATGCTCCTTATCAAACTTAAGAAGAGGAAGACCTCGAACATGATCACCAATCGCTAATTTTTTGATATCTTTGAAGTTCAGGTGAGATAAACATCGATGCCATAACCATCTTTCATCAGTGTTTGCCTTTGACAGTAGATAGATAGCTGGTTTCCCCCGAATTGGATGAAGATTCAGAGGATACGTTTCTCTTTTTCGTGCAGATTTCAGCAGAACCTTCTTGGTTTGTTTATCAATTATCTCAAACCCCTCATCATCGAATGATACCTTCAACCCTGTGCCCACAACTAATTGTGATACACTGATGAGGTTGTGCTGCAATCCCTCTACATAAGCCACCTTTCTGATAGAGAAGTCTCCATTAGTTATGTTTCTGCCTTTGGTTTCGGGGTGTGATAGATTCGTATCAGAGCGCTTATTTATAGTGAACTAAGTATACCAAACCTTACATGGTATAAGACTATAAACACTAAAGGGGCCTAAGTGCTCTGAACTAAAGGTATGCTTTAAAATATAAGTATTTTGAAAAGTATACAAGTATATCTAACCGCCACGTTCCGTAACTATGAGTAGAACAAAACATAAGTAAATGGATGTTGGGCATCGTGGTTAAACCTGGGCAGTTATGTAGTCGTGTCTAGGGTCAATATAGCCTGATTAATTATATTCATTCGAGACACGACCAACATGTGCTTGGGAGTGACTGTGGTGTTCGGCATGCCTAAAACTTACCCAATACCCAAACATCGAGCCATTGTCATAGCGAATCATGAAATACTATGGGAGTATTTCTCGAGCCAATCTGTTGTAGAAATCCTCATTCAAGCGTTGTTCTTGGATCATTCCTTTATCTATAACTTATCTACTTTGATAACTCTTTCCTGCTTTATCGCTTATTAGAAATCTATACCCATCATATCTCTAGATTAAATTCAGAGGACTTAGCATCCTCTCTTTTCTAATATTTTTAGATCAAGATGCCTCCAAGAAAGAGACCGAGCTCAAAGAACAGCAATCCTCCACCGCCACCTCCTCCTCAATTTGACCCTGTAATGTTCCAGGCAGCTGTTACTGTTGCAGTAGAAGCCGCCATGTCTCAAATGAACTCTGGTGGTTCCGGTGGTTCAGGAGGTGGTACCCAAACTCAAAATCAAGAAGGCAGACAGGGACACCGGAAGGAGGATTCCTACAAGGACTTTATGAACATGAAACCCACGTCTTTCAATGGTATTGGAGGTGCCATTACCCTGACCGGATGGGTCGAGAAAATCGAATCTATTTTTGAGATCTGTTCCTGCTTCGAATCTGATAAGGTGAAGTTCGCCGCCTTCACTTTCACCGATAAAGCTCTAACTTGGTGGAATGGCCGAGTCAAATCCCTAACCCTACCTGTAGCCAATGCTATAGGTTGGGAGGCCATGAAGGAGCTTCTTCTAGCTGAGTACTGCCCTTGGGGCGAAATGCAAAAGTTAGAGCATGAACTCTCGAACCCAAAGATGAAGGGTTCCGACATTGCCCCTTACACTTCCAGATTCGATGACTTGGGGCTACTCTGTCCGGGATTGGTCACCCCTGAGAGTAAAAATATTGAGAGGTTCATCTGGGGCTGACCCAACCGACAAAAGGGAATGTATTGGCTACAATGCCAAACACCTATGATAGTGCCAAATGTCTAGCGCAAGCTCTGATTGACCACGGTGATGACCACGAAAAAGCAACCACCACTCCTGAGTCGACCAAGAGGAGTGGTGAGAAAAGAAAGTTTTGGAACAAGAAGAGGAGTGAACCCTCTGAAGGATCCTTGAAGAAACAGCAAACTGTAGAAGTCCACGCTGCTACTATCTCTGCTGTTGCTGCTTCTGCCGTGGGATCCACAGCTCAAACTCCTACCGGTAGATACGTTGGTACCCTTCCCTTGTGCAACTATCATCACCTCACTTCCGGCCTGTGTCGGGAGGTGCATTGCAATAACTGTGGTAAGAAGGGCCACCTTACTCAGAACTGCAAATCGCCAGCCCAAGCAACCAATCAAGCCTCTGGAGCAGGTGTCGGTCAGGCCTGCTACAGTTGTGGGGAAGTTGAGCATTTCAAGAGAAACTGCCCCAAGGCAGCAACGACTGGTAACAATGGAAGAGTCCTAGCCATGGGACGAGAGGAGACAGTCGATGACCCCACTGTTGTCGCGGGTACGTTTCTTATCGAAAACTCTTATGCTAGTGTTCTTTTTTATTCGGGTGCTGAAAGGAGCTTTGTTAGTCATTCGTTCAAACATAACCTCAAACATAATCCCCAACCACTAACTGAAACATTTACCGTTGAGATGGCTAATGGTGAGAAAGAAAGCGCTAGCGATGTATTCATAGACTGTACCCTTACCCTGAACGACCATTCATTCCCCATCGATCTTATGCCAGTCTCCATAAAGAGCTTTGACGTTATCATTGGCATGGACTGGATGAGTCCCAATCATGCTGATATCCTTTGTTACAAAAAATCCATCCGCCTTAATCTCCCCTCTGGTCAGACTCTCATAATCTAGGCCACAAGCTCAGCTCTAATCTTCGCATCATTTCCTGTATCAAAGCTCAAAAGCTTCTGCGTAAGGAGTGCTATGCATTCCTAGCCCATGTAATCAACGAGAAGCAGGAAGTTAGAGACCTCGAGAGCATCCCTGAAGTCTGTAATTTTCCTGATGTCTTTCCAGAAGAGCTCCCAGGAATCCATCCCGAACGTTAAGTTGAATTTCGTATCGTTCTAATTCATGGAGCTACCTCTGTAACCAAATCTCCGTATCGCTTAGCTCTAGCAAAAATGCAGGATTTATCTAGTCAGCTCAATGAGCTGCTTAATAAAGGTTTCATCAGACCGAGTTCCTCACCATGGGGAGTTACGGTATTGTTTGTTAAAAAGAAGGATGGATCCTTCCGGATGTGTATCGACTACCGTGAGCTGAATAAGTTGACCGTCAAAAACAGATATCCTCTTCCACGAATAGATGACCTCTTCGATCAACTTCAGGGAGCCAGCTACTTCTCAAAGATAGACCTTAGGTCAGGGTACCATCAGCTACGAGTTCATGAGAGTGATGTTTCCAAAACAGCTTTTAGGACTTGGTATGGACATTACGAGTTCATAGTGATGCCCTTCGGTCTAACCAATGTACCGACAATGTTCATGGACCTGATGAACCGAGTGTATCATCCTTTTCTGGACAAGTTCATCATCGTGTTCATTAACGATATATTTGTCTACTCCAGAAGCGAAGAGGATCACAAACAACACTTGAGCTTAGTGTTGGAAACTCTCAGATCCGAAAAGCTATACGCGAAATTCTCTAAGTGTGAATTCTTGATTCGGAAGGTAACCTTCCTTGGTCACGTGTTAAGAGAGGAGGGTATTCATGTGGACCCTTCCAAGATCAAAGCGATAGAGAATTGGTCGGCACCAAAGACACCCACATAAATCCGTCAATTCATGGGTCTTGCCGGCCATTACCGCAGATTCATCCAAAATTTTCCAGAATTGCCAAACCCTTAACTACTCTGACACAGAAAGGTGTACCCTTTTTTTGGAGTGAAAAGCAAGAAACTGTGTTTCAAACAATAAAGCGAGCCTTGTGTAGCACGCCTGTTATGTCCCTACCCGAAGGGACGGAGGACTTCATTGTCTATTGTGATGCGTCTAATCAGGGCTTAGGCTGTGTGCTTATGCAAAGAGGAAAAGTAATTGCTTATGCCTCGAGACAGTTAAAGGCACACGAGGTCAACTATACCACGCACGACCTGGAATTAGGAGTCGTGGTCTTTGCGCTCAAGATTTGGAGACATTATCTCTACGGAACAAAGTGTACAATCTTCACTGACCATAAGAGCCTGCAACACATCTTTGATCAGAAAGACTTAAACATGAGACAACAGCGGTGGGTAGAGTTGCTAGGTGACTATGAGTGTGAAATCCGCTACCATCCCGGCAAGGCCAATGTGGTGGCAGATGCCCTTAGCCGAAAGGAAAGTTCAAGCCGCAATGTGAAGATGTTGACGATGGCTATCCACTCCCACTTATCCATGCAAATTCGAGAAGCCCAGATAAAAGCCCTCAAATTAGAGAACGTATCAAGCGAAGCCTTTAGGGGAATGGATAAGAAAATTTAGATCAGAGGAGATGGAGTCTACTGTTTCATGGACCGAATCTAGACCCCAAAGTTCGGAGGTTTCAGGGAGGTTGTCATGGAAGAAGCTCACAAGACCAAATACTCTGTTCACCCGGGTTCGGATAAGATGTACCTAGATCTCAAGAAACAATACTGGTGGCCAAACATGAATGCCGAGATCGCTACATTCATGGGCAAGTGCCTGACTTGCACCAAAGTGAAGATCGAATATCAGAAACTCTCGGGTTTGCTCCAGCAGCCCGAGATACCTGAGTGGAAATGGGAGATGATTTCTATGGATTTTATTACCAAATTACCTAGGTGTCCGAGTGGGTACGACACCATTTGGTTAATTGTCGATCGTTTGACAAAATCTGCTCACTTCATTCCGATCAAAGAATCATTCAAGATGGAAAGACTCACGCGAATCTATATCCAAGAGATAGTCCGATTATATGGTGTACCTGTATCCATTATCTCCGATCGAGATAGCAGGTTTACCTCCCGATTTTGGCAGTCTCTTCAGAAGGCTCTTGGAACTAAACTAGACATGAGCATGGCTTGTCATCCTCAAACCGATGGACAAAGTGAGAAAACTATCCAAACTCTGTAAGACATGCTGAGAGCATGTGTCATTGATTTCGGAAAGTCGTGGGACACTCATCCACCCTTGATCGAGTTCTCGTATAACAACAGTTACCACACAAGCATCAAGGCTTCTCCGTTCGAGGCCCTCTACGGTCACAAGTGCAGATCCCCTCTGTGTTGGGCCGAGGTAGGAGACACGCAACTAGCGAAGATTCGATTCCCCGACAGTGCTCTCACTGGTCCTGAAATCATTCATGAAACCACCGAGAAAATCATCCAAATCCGAGAACGACTGAAAGCTTCACGAGATCGACAAAAGGGTTACAACGATATTCGACGGAAACCTCTGGAATTCCAGGTTGGAGATCGTGTCTCATTAAAGGTCTTTCCTTAGAAAGGCACGGTTCGGTTTGGAAAGCGCGGGAAACTTAATCAGAGGTATATAGGACCTTTCGAGATCCTCTCCAGGATCGGTCCTGTAGCCTATAAACTCCGATTACCCCATGATCTTAGTAACATCCATCCTGTTTTCCACGTCTCTAATCTTAAGAAGTGCTTATCCGATGAAACACTTGTGATCCCTCTTGATGAAATCGAGATCAACGAGAACCTAAACTCTGTGGAGGAACCAATCGAAATCATGGATCGAGAGATCAAACATACAAAACAAGTCGCATCCCAATAGTGAAGGTTCGTTGGAGCGCCAAGCGGGGACCGGAATTCACTTGGGAGCGCGAAGACTCGATGAAACAGAAGTACCCGCATCTCTTTCCAAATCCATGATTTGTATCTTAATTCTGAATTTCGGGACGAAATTCCCTCAAACAGGGGGGATAATGTGACAACCTGAAACTTCCATCCTATGTAATTGGTCCACGTATCGACTTTAAATTTTGAATTCATCATCCTTTATCAATCTTCAGGTACCATATGTGTGCTCTGGACTTAGTATAATCCAAATAGGAATCTTATGAAGGGTTGGAGAGTGTTTTGCACCACAAAATCGGACCAAACACACCAAAGAAGGTGTGTGCGGCCGCACTCTTGTGTGTACGGCCGCACACCCAACCGCAAACACCCTCAACCTCACACTTAACCCTTTATATAGATGGATACCCCCTTCATTCATTCATTTGGATGTTCCTTTCCCTCTCTCTACTTTCTCTCTCTAAAATCATTAACCAAGAACACCTTGAAGGCTTCATATTAGTGATCTAATTCATCTTCAAGCTAATTAGTGGTAAACACTTGAATCCCAAGCTTAAAAACTCATCATGTTCATCATATTCATGATCCCTTGAAGGTGTACGGCCACACACCTTCATACGGGGGCAGCATACATTCAAATCTCCCAATTGTGAAGAGCAAACACTTCAAAATCATCATGTGGACTCACAAGAGGAGTGTACGGTCGCACACTCCTATGTACGGTTGAACACTACCTCTGTACGGCCGCACACTCTTGTGTGCAGCCTCACACACACTCCTGGCTGCACTCCCCAGCCGCACACTCACTTCCAAGGCCATACACTCACTCTAATGTCCATATTTAGCCCTAAACTTGCATAAATCATTAACTTGGGTCATGAGACACTTAATATTAGTCATTCCAAGCCCTAAGGATTTTTTCCCTATCATGTTCAGACATGAAACACCTTAGTTCTAACTCATTTATGTGTCATCACATGAATAATAGGGGCCATTGGCATTCAGGGCATCCGTTGACACTCAAAACCAACGTTAAACGGTAAGTTCATACCCCTACTCCTTTTTCTGTGTTTTCAATGTTTTCAGGGGGGAATACAAGCAAGAGTACAAGGGTACTTGTACTCAAAACTTATTATTTCGTATGAAATGTTTTCATGACACATATGCTTTTAACACTGGAAAACTTAGCAGGAAACCGTTTGAACTTGCAGAACTTACTCTCATAATATTTGTGAAACACACTATAAAATGCTACGTTTTATATTTCACAAATGGTTTTTCACATTATAACAGTTAAAAGCATTAACCTTAAAACTTAGAACTTGAAATGTGGAACTTGAACCGTCCTTGGTAACACTCCCCCAATGCTCACGAGTGAAGGACACGTCCTTGGTAACACTCCACCGAGATACGAGAGTGAAGGACCCATCCTTGGTAACACTCCACCGAGATACAAGAGTGAAGGACTACTTTTAAATTCATTAATCTTACGATTGGAGACACGTCCTTGGTAACACTGCCACACGTGACGAGAGTGTAGGACTACCCTTGTAATCAGAATCTCCTAGAGGGAGAACGTGACTTGAGTGTATAGATCTATACGGGATTGACTACCCCACACCTAGCTGCTAGCTACAGTCGAACTGAAAGGTTCAAGGGTGACAAAAGTCATATTGTGATATTAGCCCAGTTACGAACCTTATCTAGTCTTTAGTATGGTTATAGAACTCGCAATCTAGATATATGAAAACTTTGATACTTACTTATTAGTTTATATATGTGTTAAAACTAATACTCTTTACAAGGATAACTGTGTTTTCAGAACATAACTTTTGCGGTAAACAAACATTCAGGAAAATAAGGGTTTTTCCTAGGATAACTGAACTTTTCATAACTACATTTGTGTAACGAACGAATACCTCAACTTTTCTTATAAGAAAATATGGGATTTTCTTGGATTCACAACTTGCACAGAAACCAAAGGAAACTTGTTCATTTTCAGAAACAAAACTACTCACCAGCTTTATGCTGATTTTCAAACTGCTTGTATTCTCAGCTCCACATTAGACAAGTACCCCGTGGTCTTTTGGAGAAGACGGAACGCGCAGAAGTCATGTCTTTGCTTTTGTTCATATATATATACATATGTATAACACTTGTAACCCTTGGTTTTCAAACAATTGTAAATTTCGTATGTAATGTAACGGTTGTCTACTTTGCTTACTATGTACATCGGTTATGATATTCTACATGACGTCACATCCACCCCGGAACGTTTCTGCCTTTGGTTTTGGGGTGTGACAGTACTAAGACTAAGTTAGAGGATCAATTGAGATATTGTTCTTAATCATTAAGATTTATCATAAAACATAATAAAATGTACTCTCCCTTCTTCTTAGAATAGGGAAACTTTTATCTTTCTGCCTACTTGATTCTTCTTATTCATTCTGCTATTGACTTAAACTCTTTCAATCAATTCAGAATTACACTTAATCTTATAAGTATAATCATATTTACTAAAACTTTTAGTAAATAATGACGAATATCTTTGTTACTCTTGTGGTGGACTTGATCAACACACAACTTTGTATACAAGATCTCTTAGTCCTTCACGTGACACTTTATCAACGAATTAGTCTAATTTGCAAATATGAAATTCCTCATTCATCGTGCAACCAAGTTGCATGATTCCAAGAAACTCTCCCTATTTGGTAAACTCTCGACATTTCCACAAATAACATAATTAAGAATCAAATCAATTATTGCTAATAATAGAAACCTTCAAAAATCAATTTTTTTATGCATGCCATTGTAAGGATAAATAAACAAAATTTTATTTTATTGTGGAAAAAATTGTCCTTACAATGCAACTCATCGAAAAACTATGTTAATACATATTTCTTAGCAATCTTTTCTAACTCTAAGTAGTAGCTTAAGAATCCAATGCTATCGAAATCTATTTCTTCACGATTAGATTCTGCTCACTTCTTCCCTTAATCTTCCTCTCTTTTCTTTGATCCTACAAAACATCAAATGAAATCTTATCACATTATGTATTAAGAATCTAGAATAGGAACATAGAAGAGTGAGTTAATATATTTTACCTAAAGCAGAGCCATACGTTTTGACACTCCCATCTCTTAGATCTCTTAGGTAAATAGGGCAGCTTCGTCTCCAATGCCCTTTCTCTTGGTAATAAAAGCAAATTGACTCTTTTTGGAACAGCACATGGAACTACTTCAGACTTTACCTTTCTCTTATGATCAAACTCTTCGATCACCGCATGCCTTTCATCGCCTTTGCCTATATCCATAGAGGTCTGGAAGATAGATTCACCAATCAACTTTGCTTTTCCAGTGCGCCAAACCATTGTTGATTCAATAGGAATAAGCATGTAGGTGAGATCTATTAGGGTCATGTCGTGGTTCATCATATAGTACTCTCTTATGAACTCACTATACGAGTTAGGAAGCGACTGAAGAACCCAGTCAACAGCCAGCTCCTCATAGACAACGGATCCCAACATTCTTAACCTATCAATGTGTGACTTCATCTCTGGGACATGTGCATACACCGACTTTCCTTCTTCATGTTTACTTGCCAAAAGGGCTTGAGTAAGCTTGAACTTTTCAAGCCTTCGAACTTGTGGGTTAGAGAGAATAATTGGAGGAGGTGGAGGAAGTGAAGCATGATCTCTTATTCCTCGATCGAATCGTGGAATATCATCTTCATGTGGAAATCTTGTTCCACGGGATTTTGGAATACCATAGTTATCATACTTTGACATCTACAAAATGGGAGAAAACAAATTCAAGTTAGTTGATTAGAATCCTCGACGTGACACCCAAATGAAACATCGAGGCTAGGATCCAACACAATACACTACAACCTAGAAAAGGGATGTCGTAATCTAGTTGCAGAATATTTGAAGGTAGGTAAATGACGATTTACCAATTTCCACCATGAAAAATGAAAAGGAAATTTAAGTTTTAAATATATTGAAAATTCCTAGATCTTTTGAGATTCATTGAAATTTTCAATGGCATGTTTAAAACTCGATATGCCCCTCTAGTTTGTGACTGGGATACCGAGGATCACAAAGCAGGTGTGAATAACCACGCAAACTTCCATGGTGCCCCCACATGTTACAGTCACCTATTTGATGTGTCGGTTAACCACACTCGCTCCACCGAACTATGAAAAACATTGAGTCACCCTTTGCTAACTTTGCTTAGAACCATTTAGTGTGCCGGTTAACCACACAGGCTCCACTAATGACTTCGCAAGGTTAAAAAGTGTAATTTCATGGAATTGCATCAATTCACTTTTGCCTAAAGTAACTAAGATTAGGAATTTATAAAACATTTAGTTACTTTTGTACTTCATTATACTTATAATGGAAGGTTTCTGTCCTATCCTACCCGTTCGGCTAACGACCCTCCACTAGTCAAGAGTGCAGTGGGTAAGAGTGGATACCCATTCAATCGCCATTTTATAGGCAATTTCCTTAAACACCCCTTATAAACCAGCTTCATGAATGAGGCTTACTAACGGTAAGACTGACTTTTACTCATACGTATATATAATGTTAGACTTTTAATGTTATATATAGTATAGGATGTATTTTACACTTTTAAAATTCTAGGTGGTCAAATTTAACAATTATACTTTTAATTCAATTAAATTGTGAACTAAAACTTTATGGATTTATTAAACCTCTTTTAGTTATACACTTTAATTAATTAATAAAATTATAAGGGTGTAATTTGAACTTTTCAAAACAATACTAGGGTTTTAGAATTTAACATTTCTAAATTAAACTTTTAATAAACTTTTAAATTCCAATAACTTGAGGGCAAGTTTTGAAACATTTCAAAACATTAGGTTTTCAACTATTTAAATTTCATAAACAAAACTTTCAAGTTCAAATTTAAATAATAAAATCTAAAGAGGAAAATTTGAAACTTTTTCACAAGATAATTCAAATCTAAATTACAAATAATCAAACTTTATCTAATAAAACAAATGATTATCTAAATTTTGACAATTATCTTCAATTTTGGTAAGGATTAGTCACCAAATATTGATAAAATTCGAATTTTACTACAAAAACATGTTTATGGTAATTATCCAAAGCCAAAACAGGAAGAAAATCACGAAAACGAGCGGTCAGACCCTTTGACTCGTCGAGTCTGGACTTGGACTCGTCGAGTACAGCTGACTCGGCGAGTCAAACACTCAGAAGCAAAAAATTTCGATTTTCAGTGATGATTTCGATCAAATATGCATCAATACAATAGAAACCAATCAAGGCTTTGATACCACTGATGGGTTTTAGCCATAAGAACATCCTATGTGCTCATGCATACCCTAATGCTTGGATCTAGGTTTCTCTATTGTACATGCATTCATCCAAGACTTTAAACCCTAGATTTAGCATACAATTAATCATATTAACTTTTGAATGGGGTTTTAGATCTTACCTTGATTGTTATGTAGCAATAAAAATCTAAAATCCTCCTTGTAATGACTTTAGAAAGCTTAGAGTCACAAATGTCACTAATCTAATGGCTCACAAACACCAAGAGCAAGAGGATGAAGAATAAGGAGAGAGGAGGCTGCCTAAAACGTGTGGAAACCCTAAGGAATAAGTTCACCACGTTTTAAATAGTGATGTTGTTAGGGTTATCTAACAAGGAAACCTAATTTTGATGGTTAGGCCCTAAACAACCCATGGACTCCCTCCTTAGAGGCCTTGGATGATTTCTAATGGGTTTCCCCAAAGAGTTCGTCCATCCCTCTAATAAGGAGTCCATTAGCCCAATATTCAACTATCACACAATTGACAATTCTAGTCCCTTAAGTTTAATTAATGTCTTTTAGCCACAAACTTAATTCTTATTAATTCTTGACTAATGTTAATTAAACAATATGATTTCTCCTTTAATATTATTCTCATAATATATTAATAAATCATAATTAATCCTCTCTCTCCATAATTCATCCTCTCAAGTTGCTTTGGTGAAGGCAACCCAAAAGGACAATGCACCATCAGGTCAAGTACATACCAAAATAGTTATGGACTTAGACACTAATCCAACAGTCAACACTATGGTCAAAGTCAAACATACAGTTGACCTGACTCGCCAAGTTGGGCCGCCAACTCATCGAGTCCCTGCTCTCATTTCTAATTCTTGTTCGCTACTACTCGTCGAGTTTGGCATAGACTCAACGAGTTCCTCTTCGATGGAAATAATTAGTCTATCTTCATCTGACTCGCCGAGTTGTATGAACAACTCGTCGAGTTCTCCTTCACCATAAGAACACTATGGTCTAAGACTCTCCAAGTTGTATGAGCAACTCGTCGGGTACGTTCTTGAGGCAAGAAGAATGCCTTAGACTCACCGAGTTAGGGCATTGACTCGCTGAGTCTTTCCATTACTCAGCCTCGCTCCCGATTCGTTGAGTCCACCTCAAACTCACTGGCTCCACTCGAATAAATCAAAAGGGGGAAAAATCGGGGACTCGCGACTTGACTCGTCAAGTCTAATGTACAACTCACCGAGTCGCTTGCATGGAAACACCATACAAACAATTTTGATCGATTCCAATGCATTCAACTCATAGATTTGGGTTCCTACGGTGGTTTTTACACGTAAAGTTTCCAAATTTACGTGCACGCATGCATATACAAGTGTTTAAAGGGCTCTAAATGGATTAAAAGTGTAGATCTAGTATTGCATACAAATTTGACTTAATAAAGGCAGTGGATTTGAGCTTCAAGAGCTTAATTATAAATAGATCTGATGTCCATTCGCTCCTATGAGCTCTCTATTTACCAACAACCCAAGAAATGTCCTAAAAATGATTGAATTGGGGTTTTAATGGAGATTTAAGCATGGAAACAATAAATGTTCGAGTTGTACCTCTTAAAGCTCTAAAATGGACTCAAGATCTTGGATCTTCTTTTTCTCCTTTGGATCTACCTTCCTTCTTCTCTCCAAATCTTCAAAGAATCACAAAATATACTCAAAAACCTAAGAGGAATGCTAGGGTTCGAGAGGAGCATTCTGGAAGTGATGGGGGCTGACTTGAGGCCCAAAAAGTTTTTTAAATAGGGTGCAAACCCTTGAAATTAGGGTTTCTTCCAGACAGGCGGACTTACCGAGTCCAGGAATATGGACTCGTCGGGTTGCCTACATAAATGTGCCCAAAATCCCATCTCTACTTGATGAGTCCGGATACTGACTCATCGAGTTCCTCTTGAAAACTGAAAAATACATATTTAAAATACATACCAGAAATGGGGCGTTACAGTTTTGGTACAACATAGTACAACAGTGTGTGACATAGTAATCAAAATAAAAATCAGTTAATTTATAGCCAAAACAATGTAAACAAGAATCGAAGTACTCGTAAATACCAATATGTCAATATAAAGAACAACAAAAATGGAGTTCGTATGTGTTGCTACGTAAGTTCTGTCCGAGTGTTGCTCTAGTTAGATTGCTAGTGTAAAAATTGTAAACTACATTGGGTGTGTGTCATGGTTGGATTCCGACTATAAAACCTAGGCATCAGCAAGAAACAAGACTATTAAACATACCCCGGGGATTAGCCTGGAGAACAAACTTTGACGGTCAATTTAGATCGCTAGTGTAAAAAGAGTAAACTCCATCTAGCAGGATAGAGCAAACTGTACCGAGACAAAGAATTCTCCACAAAAGTGGAAGAGGTTGAAGTAGTGAGGAACACTTAACTGGAGAGTTGAGTGATGCTGCTATTTATAGGTAGGGAAGGGAAGACTTCATCTAATATCATATAAACTACTCTACTGGCCTAGTCAATATAATACTATATCTTATGCAGGAAAAATATCTCCTTTCACCGTGCATGAATAAATAATTGTTACTTTTCTATTCGACCATCTTTCTATATTTCCTTTAGATCATTTCTATCCTACCTTTCCTTTTGGCAAGGCTTTGGCTGGCCGGGTAAGCAATTATTTCTCTTTCGGACTACGATTGTGTGTGGGCCAACCCCATACATTATTAATATTAATAAGTTATGAATTTTGCACAATCTTTCTCAATGTAATCGTCATAGACTGTTAAATTTATAATAGTATGAGAATTAGCCGACATAGTATAAATGAATGTTGTAGTGCTCAGCGATACCTACGCGTGCATATATAGAACGTCGAAAACAAAACTCGTATGTGAAATATGTAATTTTTTAGAAGACTGAGAGCTTTACATGACATTTATGACATCAATCTAGCCATTTTATTCCATGAGTCTTGATTAGAGTGCAGGTTGTGTTTCCCAATCCAGGGCCCGACACACCTCTACCAAGGGGAGCGGCATGCATCCCCTAAAATCAGCCTATACATAGAGCATTAGCCATTTTCATTTCTGCAAATTAAATGTCACCCTCTCTAGACATTCTCAAACCATAAGCTCCAATATTTTCTTAGTTTTAACCACTTTGGTGAAGCTCTTGGTCGCCATGAAGCCCGAGAAAAATAAGCCTTAAAGCCTTCAGAGTCAAAGTCCCGCTTGTGAACTTTTTGGACTTTTTGTTAGAAAAATTTGTAAGTTAAGTTACCCTTATTATCATAGTCATTAATATGAACCTATAAATAAGATTTATTAATGATTCCATATAATAATATTGATTGATCTCAAATAGTATATATATATATATATATATATATATATATATATATATATATACCCCAAATAGATCCTACCTCCGATATGATCTTCCCTGGTTATTTCTTATTAGCTAGATCTTGATGTATTCATTAGGATTATTGAGAAATATAAGTTGTCGTTATTATAACTGCGAGAAATATAAAAGAAAGACTAAGATTTAGTGATATTTATATCTTGGTCTTTTGAAAGGAAGAGTTAAGGTACTATACGAAGCATTGTCGTAATCGCAATTCATCAGGTTTTAACTATGAGTGCATAGTTAGTTTCATTTTGCACATTGATATGAAGTTTTTAAATAATTAAATGTCCCATGTGCTTATTATATGTGTTCAAGTTATCTATGTTAGATAGAATAATATGACATGATTTTACTTGATTTAATCTTATATGTATTTTATTGTACTTTTAATGTATTGGGTAGCAAATTGTTAAGAAAGGTGAAATAATAAAGGTGAGGCCATGACCTTTAAGATACTATTTTACTGAGGGTGACAAATCATCTTAGAGAGAATGGGTATTCACTTCATATTTTTTGATGTGAAAAGTATAATTATAGAATTTAATTATTATGGGTTGAAAATTTTATGTGCTCACCAGGCTCTCAATTCTAGCACATTCAATTCTTTTTTATCACAAGTAGCAATACGAAGGCACAAGAATAATCATTTTAAATATACTGAGAGATGTAAGGAGATTTTAGGCCATTATTACTATAAACTATTATAAGGCCTATATTGACTACGTTATACGTATGCTACTATATCGGTGTTGACATCTAAAGTTTTTAATATTAATGAAAAATGTTTCTTCTAAAGTGTTTTATAAATATTATGGGACAAAATTTTGCACTAATAAAAGAATGCTTTGTTTTAAATAAGCATAAAGAAAAGGTCCTTTTAGGACAAAAAATTAGGGATGCCATACTCATATAGCATTTGAGCTCAATGGAGCACCTGGAACTCAATGGAGCACTTGGGGTTCATGGAGCATGTGACAAAGGAATGGACCATCTGAGAAGCGAATGGATCATTTGAAAAATGAAGGATCAAGTGGAAAAGGAACGGATCTTCTAAAAGGGGGTATGGAGCACATGTGAGTGGAATGGAGCATCGTTGTGCATGGATGCGTCATCTATGCAAAAGATGCACGATCGTATTTATGGATGCACATATTAGATGAAAAGGTGTGCCATTGTGAAGCATGATGCGCCATTCCTTAAGAAAGTATGCCATCTATATCTTAGATTCTCCAGATTTTTCAAGGATGCTCAAAAGTTGATCATGTTCAAGTATTATTGCTTGATGTGGCACCATGATGGTTGATAAGCCATGGTTATCTTGATGTCATACTCTTTCATCATTATGATCCACTATGGATCATGATGTTCCATCCTGTGTGCTGCTAATGTTAATGTGAAATATATCAAGGATGACTGTTCCAGATGTTTTTGTATGTCAGATTGTGATTGGTTCACAACATTCATGGGCCTATGTGCTAATGGGTTTGACCATTTAGATTTTTAGGTCTAATTGTCACACCGTAAAACCAAGAACGACGGAAACGTTCCGGGGTGGCGGACGTCATGTGAAGTATCATAACAGTGTAAAGTAGTAAACAAGCAACAACATCATCCATTGCATTAAAGTAAAGTTTTAATACATGTGTGTTCTTTCATAATGTACAACAATAACATGAATAATCAACATAAGATGAGTCTTGATTGTGCTCCGTCTTCTCAAAACCCGACCACCGTACCTGTCTAATTGGTGACCTGAGAATACAAGTTATTTTGAAAACGAGTATCAGCCTAAAGCTGATGAATTCATAAGTATTTAAGTGTCATTGTCTTGTTTTGGAAAACTGTTATGAATGCCTTGTAAATCTTTAAATGAAACATTTGATATAAGTTTGAAAACCCTAGAAAATCTCTTATTTCCTACTAGTATGAAATGTAGTCTTCTACCAAGATCCGAATGTTTTGCTATGAAAATGATGGTTTTTTCCTTCTTTTTGACTATTACAAACAGTAATTAGTCTAACTCATCGTTTATGTGAATGTGTCACAAAATAAAGTAAAATAGGAAAATGATATGATAGTCTTCTACCAAGACCTAAATGTTCTGTTATAAAAATGATAGTTTTTCCTCCTTTTTGACTATTACAAACAGTAATTAGTCTAACTCATCGTTTATGTAAATGTGTCACAAAATAAAGTAAAATAGGAAAATGATATGATAGTCTTCTACCAAGACCTGAATGTTCTGTTATAAAAATGATAGTTTTTCCTTCTTTTTGACTATTACAAACAGTAATTAGTCTAACTCGTCGTTTATGTGAATGTGTCACAAAATAAAGTAAAATAGGAAAATGATATGATAGTCTTCTACCAAGACCTGAATGTTCAGTTATAAAAATGATAGTTTTTCCTTCTTTTTGACTATTACAAACAGTAATTAGTGTAACTCATTGTTTATGTGAATGTGTCACAAAATAAAGTAAAATAGGAAAATGATATGATAGTCTTCTACTAAGACCTGAATGTTCTATTATAAAAATGATAGTTTTTCCTTCTTTTTGACTATTACAAACAGTAATTATTTTAACTCATCGTTTATGTGAATGTGTCACAAAATAAAGTAAAATAGGAAACTGGATATGATAGTCTTCTACCAAGACTTGAATGTTCTGTTACAAAAATGATAGTTTTTCCTTCTTTTTGACTATTACAAATAGTAATTAGTCTAACTCATTGTTTTTGTGAATGTGTCACAAAATAAAGTAAAATAGGAAAATGATATGATAGTCTTCTACGAAGACCTGAATGTTCTGTTATAAAAATGATAGTTTTTCCTTCTTTTTGACTATTACAAACAATAATTAGTCTAACTCGTCGTTTATGTGAATGTGTCACAAAATAAAGTAAAATAGGAAAATGAATATGATATAAGTGTTATCCTTTAGTACTAGCACTAACACGACATCGCGGTAAGCGAAATGTATAACCTAATGAACATCCGAAGATTGTCCAATTGTCCTATCTAGCTACAGCAGGGGGTAGGAAGGGTTAGCCCCGAAATGATGTTCCTAATATAAGTATTAATCGTAGGCATCCGTAGATGTTCATCAACCTCTGTAGCGAACATTAGGCCCGAGGAATGGTTAGTCCCGTAACTGAATCCTAATATAAGAAATAACCGTAGGCATCCGTAGATGTTCATCGACCACTGGTGCTAACAGCTGGACTTCGGAATGGTTAGTCCCATCTAGACAACCCGTTGAACTAGGATAGGCAGGACAATTTGCTCAGAAAGTACTAATAAATCATCCTCGTAACTCTAGGTACAAGTATCCATGTAAGTGTATACAGGAAAATGTATCTATGTCATGGTACTCATGTATGGTGTTCATGTAAACGTATTCAGGTAATGTATCTATGTAAACGTACTCATGTATCATGTAGTGATGTAAGGTATTCATGTAAGTGTATCCATGTAAGCGTACTCATGTAAGTGTATTCATGTAACATGTAATGTATAGTATAGACTCATGAATGAACTGACTCTGATCTAATTCCTTGTAATAGGAATAATGTTTTGTATCTTCTAACTATCCCTATGATAATTAACTAGAAGGCAATTGGTTGTTCAAGTAGGTTTATACACCCTTGTAACATAAGAATGTGGGAAACTGAATGAAGGATGAAACTATAACATCAATACATATATAAGAACATATATGTATAAGTGTAGTTTTGTTCAAGAACGTAAAAATGGTTTTGTAAGACATCTAAGAGTTTTGAACAATGATTAGGAGTGACTTGATGTCATTTTAAATAAACATCTCAAAAGTATAACATTTGATAACAAAGTATTTTAAAGATAGAAAACCATTTCATGCATCACATTTTGTAGTATGTGAAATCTGCTGGATGAAAACACAATTATAAAATACATATGTGTGATTTAATAACATGTTGTTTTCTAATTATATTCCCCCCCCCCATAAGCATTTAAAATCATTTAATACATTTATTAAGGGGTATGAACTCACCTGTTGTGGGTGATTCGGATGAACTGAAGAGATAGGACTGCTAGGTGTCAAGTGAAGACTTTAGACAGACACAATGGCCCTAATTACATATGAATACATATGTATATAAACAATTAGTGATTATAACACTAATTAAACATGTACAAACATCCTAACGCGAGGAAAACAATTCGGTCAAGTGCTAGGAGGCTAATGGGTTGCAACAAAGGAGTGCAAGACCTCATACGGAAGTTTATGGTTTAAAGACCATGAGTGCTTAATGTTTACGGCCCTGGGACCACTCCCCCATGAGTTTACGGCCGTAAACTCATGGTAAGGAGTACCATTTGATGTTTTGAGGTTCCTAGCTCATTGGTGATTTGTTCTATGATAAGTTCTAGCCATGGTTTCTTGGGTGCTTTAGGTCCTTAACATTGTTTACGGCCTAAGGACCAATCCTTATGAGTTTACTATCGTAAACTCTATGGGAACATGGTTTCTTGGGTGCTTTAGGTCCTTAACATTTCAAGTATATGATCCAAGCTGTGTTCTAGGCATAAGGAAGGAGTTAGGGTGTCATTTGCCCCATTTATAGGGGTTTACGGCCCAAGAACATGTCTTGGCCGTAAACTCCTTTTTCCTTGTGTTTCCTTATGATTTCTAGGCTATAACCCATTAGGGTACTTGTCAAAATTAGTCCCTTGGCTTAAGAAAGGCTTTTAGGGCATTTTGGCACAAAAACATGCAGTTCACGGCCCAAGAACTTCCTTGGCCGTGAACTCACTTCTAGCCTTGATTCTGAATTGTTTTGTGGTCTAAAAAATGTAATGGTGGCTTCTAGTTTGAGTTACAAGGCTTTGAGGGACATTAGGCACTCTTTTGGCCCTTAAAAAGGAGTTTACTCTCCAAGTGTTCCTGGGCGGTAAACTCACAAATCTTGCTATTATGTCATGATTTTGATGTTATTAAGCACAATCTAAGCTATATAATACAACTAGAGAGAGGTACTCACGATTTGGGTTAAAAACCCGAAGATCCGTGAGAGAGAAAATGGGTTTTCTCTAGTTGGAAATGTAACTAATGAATGGATATGGCTCAGATTTCTATATATAGTCCTGAGATTTTTGGCAGAAAATATTTTGTTCCCGAAATGAACTCTAATATCATAGAGTATTGGAATAACAGTTTTGCACAAAACCCTAGTGCATCCACTCTCCTGATATATCCTTAAGTGTTAAACCTGAAATACTCAAACTATACTCAAAGTCTAGAATTTCTCTGTAATTGTTCTATCTTCTATTGGCTTGATATGTTTTGTTCAGAATGGAAATTTAGGGTTGTCACATCATCCCCCTGTTAAAGGGAATTTCATCCCGAAATTAGAAGTTAGGCAAGGAAGTAGGTACGAATGATCAAGTCATGAGGAGGAAACTTCCTAATCGATTTGTTCTAGCGCTCCTAAGTGAAATCGGGTTCTCGATTGGTATCTCAACGAACCTTCACTAACGGGCGATGGTGTTGCTTTGTCCGCTTGACCTCTCTGTTGAGGGTCACTACGGTTCTAATACGAAGCAAGGATCTCGACAAGTGGACTTACAAGAGTCATAACGGAAAGGTATGGTTCCACGATCGAGATGCGAAAAGTAAAAAAGTACGTCACTGAGTTCGCAGAGTAGTTCCAGTTTGTGAGATACAGGACTGATTCTGGTAAGAATCTCTGAGGTCCTAACTATATTTGAATTAGCTTTCCACGCTTTACAAAGCGTGTTAAGCCATTATCAGAGTGACGTCTCTTAAAGAATTTGGTCTCTCACTAGGAATTCCAAGGGTTCTTTCTCTTGCTTAATTTCCCAATCAAGGGCCACCCCTTGTTTGGTCAAAGTCGAAAGGGTTTCAGTAATTTGTGAGGATTGCTGAATGGACTATGATAGTAGGTCTGTAAGACCTAAAATTTGGCAAATTTTCCGTTGGTGACTATGGTGTCGACAAATTCCCAACGGTTTTGGATAATTTGCCAGACTACTCCAGAATTTCCACATCACTAATAGTGTGTTTCAGGAAATTTGACTCTTTAATTCCAAAACTCATGTTCAGAGAACTTTGCGGAAAGTATCTCCGAGGGTAATGTTTCAATGGGTTCCTTCTTACTACGAGGGTAGATAAGTAAGTCATTACATGGAGAAATGACGAACTGATCCCAGTAAGAAAGACGTACCCTACTTTGTAAGCTCAAGAATACTATGGGCGTATTGGTCCTATCCGAGGGGTATCACTACGGACTCGAAGTGTCCGCATCGAGTTTTGAGGGTAGTCTTTAGGACATCCTTCCCTAATACTCGAACTGGTGATATTCGGATCTCAGGTCCATTTCTGAAAGTAACTGTTTCCCTGTGTTTGCTCAATCAACTCGTCTATCAAAGACAATGATTTCTAAAGTAAATCTTAATGGAGTCCCCAATCGTCGGGGTACATATGATGTACTCCGTCGAGTTCTGGAAGAATAAGACCAGAGTACTCAAGGGTGAGAAGCCTAGTCTTCCAATTCTATTGTTGAGTAGTTTGCTGAGTTTTCCAGGCCGTTCTTGTATCTCCGTAGGTGTTTAGACTGTAAGGCGATCTGGTTATAAGAGTTATACTAGGTTCTAAGTTTGTTCACATGCCAAATGCAATTACTCGTAGTCTTGGGCAGTCTTCGTCCTGAAGTTCATATTAGAATTCATACTTGGTTCAACGATCACAATCTCGTGTATACGAGTCGTATATAATTCATATTGAAAAGGTAGTCGAATAACTGATTCTTCTTTAAGCTCATATCCCATTGAGGGAAAAGAAGTTAAAGTGGAATCATCAATTCTAAACTTGTAGAATCTTGATTACATAATACTCTCATGTATACATACTTCGGTGATAGCTCAACCGTATGAATCTTTAGATTGAACTTGACGTACTGTACGAGTGATACTGTGGGGATTTCTTCGGAGAGGATAAGAATTACAAGGTACTCCATGCATGAGTACTTCGGTGTTCTGATATGACGGCTTCTCTAAAAGACGATTATTGAGATAGAGATGTACTTATGAAGATGGTATTGCGAGGATCAAATTTACTCGAGTCGTATGATAAAGTCGGAAACATATGGAAACTAAAGACATTAGATTTGAACATAAGGCGTTACAGACAAAACACAACAGTGCAACTTTTAACTGGGTTACAATACTTTTAGAGTAACTATAGGAATACTGATGCGAACAACATATACTACAAAAGACAAGTATACGCAGCACGAGAATCCCTTGACTGACAGGATCTCGCAAAAGATAAGACTCGAGTTGCACTAGTTTTGGGACAGTTCATAAGTCTGTTATAACGAAATGCCTAAATTACATTAACGTGGGTCCGGAGTAGACTCTCCTGCGGTGGTGGTCAGTAGCATACTTCCGTCTGTGCCAGCATTTGCTGCCTCTAAGCAGTTCCTTCTGTAGTGACCTACCTTGCCACAACCGTAGCAAGCCTGGTTCACACCGGTGCTGGGCACTTGGTTGATCGGCCTTTTTAGGCTCTTGCAGTAACGTTTGGTGTGCCCTTTTCTGTTGCAGTTTGAGCACAGCATCTCCCCACAAGGTCCAAGGTGGTGAAAACAGCATTGAACGCATTTTGGGAGATTGCCAACATATTGCTTGACTGGGTTAGGGACAACTGGGATGCCTAAAGGGATGGTAGTAGGAGGTACTGATGTGGTGGTTGTGAAGGTTGTTACTGGTGGTTGTTTCCTGTTCACCCTTCGAAGCGATTTGTCCTTAGATTTAGTCCAAGTCTTCCGTTTGTTACTCTTCGTCTTGGGACTCAGGGTATCGTGGTAGTTTGTTTCTAGTTATGGTTCTTGATTGTTACTTGGATTGGAATTGTTGTTAACAATCCCGCTAACACTTGCATTGTTAGCGTTCAGGTGGGTCAGAATAGCTAACACGACAGCCGAGACTGCAACTTGAAAGGTAGTTGCATCAATCTGAAGAGTTCGTGTTTGGTTGATGGGCTGATCATGTTTCTTGCGCGACATGATTCTGTTACACCAAAAGAAAATGAATTTGTGAGCGAAAATGGTTGAACCTAGACGTAGTTCGATCGCTCATGAAAAGAATAGAACTATGTTTTTTAAGGTTCGACCTACATCCCTATGATGCAGTCCTAGTACAGAATGGAAGTATGTTCACGAAGGTTTGACCTACATCCTTATGATGCAGTCTTAGCAAAGATCGGAAGTAAGTTCGTATAATGGTCTCAAGACTTTTGTCGTTCGAACCGAGGTATCGTTGGTTGGCTAGAGACTTGGAGATGTCTCCGGAGTTAAATTGCTATAGTCCAATGACTTGACTAGAGCATGTTTCAAATAGTCTCTAATGAAAGTATGATAAGAGTGTTTGAATAAAGAATGACACAGAAGTTAACCGACTATCAATATCTTTGATATTCATGACGTACAAGTTCGGGAAAATGACCTTGTAAAAAGGTCTTACATCATATCCAGGGAAGATAGTCCTTGACAGCATAGAGACCTAACCAAAAGTACTTACAATACAAGATAGATTCTTAGAAAATGCCACATTGGGCATAGACAGAAACATGATTCCTATCTAACAAGGAATATAAAGTAAAGTATCTACTACTAGCGACGGTCATCCCTCTGGTGAACTCTCAGTTCAGCCAGTTGGCGTTCCACATCAAGTAGGTGTCTTTCATACACTCTCTGGCGTACTCGAAGTTCTACGACTTCGGCTCGTGATTCAGCCGATGCTTGCAGCAGGGTTTTCATGGCTTCTCTCGGACCTCTCACGAGCATGTTCAAGGCGACTGGTGCGAAGCATATGCATTCCTCCATTTGTATCAACTTTTACGATACGTTGTAGAGCTGTCCTGCCCTGAATTTCATTTCGGGCAACTCTTCGGATCAGAATTGGTAGAACTCGGTCTGCTGAGCTCCCTTCACTTACGTTGTAGAAACTTTGGTCTCCATTGAACGGCATGGGTTGATCTTGATCTTCGCTCCATGTTTCCAGACATTCCACCCATGGAGGCGTCGGGCCATGAAAAGTTGGACGAGGGTTAGGAATTGGAATGGGAGCAGCCTGGGGTAGGTTCTCAACCTCGGGTTCGGAGATAGCACCGTCTGAAAGGTCTTTAGCATGGGGATCATTCAGAGGGATCGGATGATCATTATCTGGTTCTTCTCCAAACCATCCAGCAATAACTTCGTTCGGAAGGAACAGGTTGTCGTGGGGATGGAATCCAACCATGTTATCTACGCGAGAATTGGGGTAAGAAAATAACTATTAGGCGAACTATCTAGATAATTATTAGAAAACCTTCATTAGTTATATCGCTATTTGTAAAGTCCATACCAGTTTTATGTAATCAACACAGGATAGGCCTTCGAATAAGTGACCTCAACTCCAAATTCACAAGGAATAGGCCTTTGAATTAGGGTATCCACTTAGCAATTATCAACTTAGAAATGCAGATCCCAATTTAGTTCTCAAGTATAAAGTACTTATAGTAACACAAATAGGTTTTGTTATAATGTTCTCATTGTGGTAATGTTGGTATGTTTTTAGACTTGTTGCCATATCACAACCATTCTTGGGCATGTGCTAATCACTCCTCGGACCAGCATAGTCGATCAGGCTATGCCACTCCCAAGACTGACCATACATCCCCGAGCTTACCTGTGATATTCAACAATCGTGATACTTTTGTTCTTGTCACTGTGACACGGATTTTAGTATGAATGCAGGCATGTATACTGTAACAGCCCGGATTTCCAGGTATCTTTTATGCTTTCAATTTCTGTTGTTTTGTGAGGGGACTCGGCGAGTTGGAGCTCAGACTCGCCGAGTAGGATCGCGATTCTGGACGCGGGTTCACGCCTGGACTCGGCGAGTCCGCGCTGTTTAATGAAACCCTAATTTCTCGGGTTTGGGACCTATTTAAAGGGCCTTATGGCCGTCATTTGTGCTCACCAGTCCCTTGAGTGAAACCCTAATCGAGTCTGAGCGTTTGGAGCAAAGTAGGAGGCCATTATTGATCTTGGGGATGTCATCTTGCAAGGGAAAGGGAGGATCAGCTAAGGGGAAAGCAAGAGGAGCCACTTTCTGAGAGTTTGGAGTCCAGAGCATCGCTATTGTGGTAATATCTTCGAGCTATCCTCTTCTATGTTGATGTTTATTTTGATTTAGGGATTATTGAGCCCTTTTGTGGCTAGATCTAGTTCCCCCTTGGTCCCTTAAGCGATTTAGACCGTGGATCTGGACCCTTGGAGGTCCAGAGTGTCCCTTTGCCCAAGCTTTTTGTGAATCAATGGAGGTTTTGGATTGGAATCCTTATGCCTTAGGTTAAAAAGCCATTTATGAGCCATGGGGTGTGTTATGAACACCAAGATAAGGATTTTACATAATGAATCAGTCTAGGAAGGCTAGATCTATGAAGTTTGTTGGAGCAAATCAGACCTTAGAAGCAAGTTTGAGTGGTTGCATGGCATGGACTCGCCGAGTCTGATGAACAGACACGGCGAGTAGCTTGAAGATTGCCTTAGAATGGTCCTGCCGAGTTACGGGTTGACTCGGTGAGTCAGGGCGAGTTAGAGAGGGTTGACAGGTGGTCTGAGTTGAACTGGGACTCGCCGAGTTGTTCTTAAGACTCAGCGAGTTGAGTCGGGGTGGCCCCGCGATTCTTCCAGGTGGAACCTGTCGAGTCGGGGGGAGTACTCGACGTGTAAAAAGGGAATCCTAGAAGAGATTGGTGTAAACGTCTAGACTCGCCGAGTTGCCTAGTGCACTCGCCGAGTCCGATCAAAGTTGACCGTTGACCGTTGACCGTTGACCAAGAGTTGACTAGTGTGACTTAAAAAGGGAAGTCAACTTGAGTGGTAAAAGTGATTAATAAGAGACGTATGATGTTATAGGGAGATTGTAGCTCGGAGGATCGAGCACGTGTGATTTCGAGATTTGCTAGCTATCGATATTCACGAGGTGAGTCTTCTCACTATACTGTACCCGGAAGGGTTTGACTGTGTGACCAGAAGGTCGGATATGGTATGAGACATATGTGCTTTATGTGTAACGCCCGCAAATCCGGGCTAGTCAAATTAGAGGCAATAGGGGTCGCAAACGACTTTTCAACAAAAGATTATTTAGAATAAATAATCTTAAATAAGTTGTAGAGTATGTCACAAGGTTTTCGTACATATAAAGAACGCCGAAATCCGAGTTATAACAAAGAAGTTATGACCCGTCGAAGTTTCGCGACAGAACCGGCACGGCACCGGGAAGCGTAAATAGTGAATTTACGATAGAGCGAGATTTAGCCTTAGCAATCTAAACGAAAGACGTAGAATATGTTAAACTAAGAACATCGATAAAAAGAACGCCCAAATCTGACTTCGTATGAAGAAGTTATGATTTTTCGAAGTTTCGGACTAGCAGTGTACAACCCGAAATTCAAATATTAGATCGAGCGGGTTTTAGCCGACACGACCTGAATGAGAATCGAAAATCTCGTTGAGAGTAGCGTAATGAGAAAAAGATGGGCGAAAACGGATGTCAGATGAAGAAGTTATGAGGATTTAACGGACCAATCGTGTCCCGGCCCGCTAATAATATATAATTTACAATCGAGCCAAAATTAGCCAACAAAGTCTAAACGAAAGTTGTAGAGTACATTCCCACCTTCGCGTGGATATAAAGAACGTCAAAAACAGAGCTCGTACGTGAAAGTTACGAATTTTTAAAGTTGAGGGTGAAAATTGCGAAATCTGATGCGAGATGGATGACGTGGCTGCATCTGGGCCATCGCTTGTTGACCAAGGCTTTGCTTCGGATTGCGACACGCCACCCTCGCAGTACGCCCCACGTCCGAAGAGGTTACGCCCCGCGTAGTTCCGATCTGATCCTTCCGGTGTTGCGAGCCAACTGGTGCGAAGCTGGCACCCTTATCCGAGCATTACGCCCAGCGTAACCTCGGTACGCCCAGCGTAACCGAGGCTGCTGGCGCCTATAAAAAGGGTCCAAACTCCTCCGAATTTCACACACCAATTCTCATTCTCTCTCTAGTTTCTTTCTCTCTCTAAGGTTCCAAACCATCCCTAAAGTCTAGGTGAACCCCTAGCACCCTAAGGAAGCCCCGAGGCTCCCGGAGTCCCGAGAAAAAGGAGTTTTTCGGTTTCGAAACGCTGCTCCATTTAAGTTCCGGTTTTCGATAAAATTCGCTGTAAGTATGCTACGCTTACGCAATTTTTAATATAGCTTTCAAATAATTATAGGAATGTTATTAGGTCCTTAAAATAATTATTTGGGCTATTATTATGAGTTATATTGAGCGTTATTAACGCTTAATAATAGTCAGACTAATTAATTTGTCGCAGTTATCGTTAGACTAAACCCTAGTGGTATTGGTACTAGGTTTTATCGAAGGAATATCGTTTTGAGAGTATCGAAGCGCTGTCCGAGTGCTGAGTCACCACCTACTTAGGTGAGTGCATAGTCCCTTTCATCTTACACATAGATATGAAGTATTTTAATATAAATTACGTGCTATGTGTGCATATTGTTTGAATACTTGTTGTGTACGCTAGATGAATGATTTATACATGTTTTAAATGATTTAAACTGTATATTTATTTTATATCTATAAATATGTTGGGATAAAACATGGGTAGATGAAATAGTTGGTGAGTGATGAAATAAAATAATGAGAGATAGGTGATGATAGGAAGGTGATGATAGATAGGTGATTATGAATCGGTGATGTAGGATACTACAACCTTGTTCGACAATTTGGAGATGTAGACATCTACCAGAGTATAGATGGCGACCACGGACTATTATAGACAACCCCGTGGAAACACCAGCAGGCTAGTAACCTATAGGTGATGAATTATGAGTTCAGGCGATGTTTCAACTACGTATTCAAGCGATGATAGTCTAACCCTTATTACGAAGTACGAGTCCAGGCGATGTTGTGGCTACGTATTCATGCGATGATAGACTAACCCTTATCATGACTTACAAGTCTAGGCGATGTTGTGGCTGCGTAATCATGCGATGATACCCTAACTCTTGCTAGACACATATTGAGGGAGTAATCCCCAGATTAGTATTGTCTATGCAATGTAGGCGATGATCCTTAGGTAAAGTTCGTATGAACAATCGTATAAGGAAATACGATATAAGGAGATGAAAAGTAAATATGATATACGAGATGACCCTTGAGATAATATCTTTAGGGAACACTAAAAGAAGATAATGGGGATGGTAATTGGGTTGATTGTTTGATTATTTAAACATAATAACTATATTATTGTGGGTTGAAAACCCTATGTACTTACCAAGTTTCCCAACCTGACCCACTCAGTTTATTTACATCACAGGTGGCGATATGAAGTGACATTACACTGAGAGATTTAAAGAGATGTAGATCACTAGTGTAAATCATTGTAAGTTCTGTTTATGCTTATGTTTCTATATTAACGATGACATCCCAAACGTTTTAAGATGAATAAAACTACGTTTCTTCGAAAATGTTTTAATAACGTATTTATCGTGTTTTTCTGGGAACAAATTTTGCAACCTTTTTATAAAATGAAGTACTCTGATTTTTATAAAGCATAAACAAAATCGGTCTTTTCTGGCCGTGATTTTGGAGATGTCACATTATGTGATAAATTATTGTTATATGTGCTATGTATGATATGCTTGATGTGGGCCGGAAGGCATTATGTTATGGGCCGGAAGGCATTGTAATGTGGACCGTAAGGTTGGCGTGTGTAGGACCGGAAGGTTTACCCAGTAGGGACGGAAGTCCCTTGAGACACAAGGACCGGAAGGTCAGGGCCTGGAAAGGCGTATGTGCGTAAGTTGTATTTTTGGGAACTCACTAAGCATTTATGCTTACAGTTGTTGTGTATGTGTTTCAGGTACTAGCGAACACTGATGGAGGATTTATGATCTTGGGATTTACATGATTTGTATTATGACATGATACGTTGGGATATTTTTGCCTTGTTTTGAATGAAAATACATTTTTAGAAATGAAAATTTTGTTTTAAAATTTCCATTGTTACAATTTGGTATCAGAGCCTTGGTTTGAGGGATTCGGGTACACCTTCGGGCGTAACTGAACTCAAACCGAGGATTTGAGGAAAACTCTTAAGAACAAAGGCATAAAATTTTTATAAAGGATTTTGTGGTAAACAAAAATGAAGCAGTGTGTACGATCAGTTACCGCTCGAACGGTAAAGATCCCCAAAATACCCTAACCATGTTGTGTTAAGAGATATGATATGATATGAATTCTTATGCAGGCTAGAAGACTAGGTATTCATGATAGGACTAGAGTGGCCTGATTTGTGATGCCTTAGTCTAGGGAAGTCTGTTGCTATGAGATGCTTTGAGAGCGAGCGGGTAGTTAGTGTATAACAAGAGTAGAGTACTCAGGATCCGGGGTTTGGGGAGGAGGACTTGGGATGAATGCTGATGTGGTGTGGTCGGTAGTATTGGGCCCGTACTATCGAAGACACCGGGTCAGTGGGCGACCCAAGTAAGAATCCCTGGGTATTGGAGACTGAGTAGGTTTGCCTTATCGAGTACGATTATGCTCGATAGAGTCTCTGATAGTTCTATGTTGTATTTCAGAGGCATCATGGTTGGACCACGCCACAGACCGAGTACGAGCAGTGTGAGTGACGAGGAGATTCGTCAGATGATTCATGAGGAGGTGGCTGCAGCGATCCGGGCTGAGATTCCAGAGATGTTTGGGTCTATTAAGATCACTTTGATGGAGACCTTTGATGAGCGGTACGCCGCGTTGATCGAGGCTGCAGCCGCTGCAGCTACCACAGCTGTGGCCGCTGCCAGACCAAAGGGAGGTGACTCGTTGCTGTTTCGGGAGTTTAGCAACACGAAGCCACCTGAGTTTGACGGGATGCAGGATCCGATCGCTGTGATGGGATGGATTGCTGATATCGAGGGATGCTTCTACACTTGTTCATGTCCGGAGCATCTAAGAGTACGGTTCGCCTTGAACCAGCTCCGTCTGGGAGCGAAGGATTGGTGGAAGTTCGTGACGGCGAACTTCACTTTGGCAGAGATTTCAGCTGTGACGTGGGAGAGGTTCACCTCTATGTTCAGAGACGAGTACATTCCCCCGGTGGAGAGGGAACGGTTGGTTCAGGTGTTCTTGACCCTGAAGCAGGGTAATGATTCAGTTGCGGTGATCACGCAGAAGTTTCATGAGAGGGCGATGTTCTGCCCCGAGCAGGTGTCGACAGAGCAGGCTCGAATTAGCCGGTATTTGGGTGTGTTGAGGAGGGATATCCGGGAGTTCGTGTCGAGCTCAACATATCATACCTTTGCTGAGCTTCAGGCGAATGCCAGGAAGCGCAATCTCGAGTTGGATACCCAGGCCAGGGAGGAGGCCAAGTCTCAACGGGTGGATCGGCGGCCGACTCAGTCTCAGCCGGCAGCCAAGCGGACTAAGTCCGCCGATTCGAGGTCGGGAGGTCCGAAGGGCCGCACTTGCGGAAAGTGCGGAAAGGGTCACGAGGGGACGTGTCGATCAGGAGCTTGCTACAAGTGTGGCAAGGAAAGCACATTGCGAGGGATTGCCCCAAGGGGTTTATGGTTTGCTTTCATTGCAACCAGACCGGCCATCAGAAGGCCGAGTGCCCTCACCTTCATCAGGGATCTGCACCTGCTGCCACGGCTACTGAGATTCGACCAGTGAAGGTCGAGGCCCCGAGGGCTCGTGGGAGAGCTTTCCAGTTGACTGCGGAGGAGGTCCGCGCTGCGCCTGATGTTGTGGAAGGTATGCTTTATTTCATGTAATTATTTTGATGTTGAGATATTATGCTTATGTTATGTTATGTGTAGGTACTTTCCTTGTGAACTTTGTACCTGCTTTAGTGTTATTTGACTCAGGTGTGAGTCGATCTTTTGTATCTTTGGCCTTTAGTCGGCATATCATTGTTAGTCGTGAGGCGTTGAGTCGACCTCTGAGGGTTTCTATAGCTGACGATAGAGTGATTTGTGCCACGGAGGTTCTCCGTGGATGTGTGTTAGAGATTTTCGGGGTTGAGTGTCCGATTGATCTGGCTCCTATTGCGATGGGTGATGTCTGTGTCATTGTGGGCATGGACTGGTTGAGCAGATTCGGCGCAATTATCGACTGCGAGCGCCAGCTGGTGACCATACGAGACCCTAGTGGGGGAGTTCTTTCAGTGTACGGCGAGGGTACACATTCGGGATCAGCTTTTTGTTCGGCCGCTAGGGCGAGGCAGTGTCTACAGTAGGGCTGTAAGGGTTTTGTGGCGTATGTGATGGATACGCGAGTGACTTCCGAGAGGCCGAGTTCAGTTGAGGAGGTTCCGGTGGTGCGCGAGTTTCCTGATGTCTTTCCCGACGAGTTGTCGGGTGTGCCTCCTGTGAGGCAAGTGGAGTTCAGTATCGACATGGTCCCGGGGGCCGCGCCTATCGCTAAGGTGCCTTATCGTCTTGCACCTCCAGAGATGCAAGATTTATCCTCGCATCTTCAGGAGCTGTTGGGGAAGGGATTTATTAGGCGAGAGCTTGCCGTGGGGAGCACCTATTTTGTTCGTCAGGAAGAAGGATGGTTCACACTGGATGTGCATTGATTATTGGGAGTTGAACAAGCTGACGGTCAAGAACTGTTACCCGTTACCGAGGATCGACGATTTGTTCGATCATTTGCATGGAGCATCTTGGTTCTCCAAGATCGATTTAAGGTATGGATACCATCAGGTGAGAGTGCAGGATGAGGACGTCCAGAAGACAGCGTTCAGGAAGCGTTATGGGATTTATTGTGGTGATGCCTTTTGGGCTCACCAAGGCCCCAGCTGTGTTCATTGGTCAGTGAATGTATTTATCGATGATATTCTGGTATATTCGAGATCTAGAGAGCAGCATGAGGAGCATTTGAGGGAGGTCCTTGAGGTCCTGAGATCGGAGAAGCTTTATGCAAAGTTCTCCAAGTGTGATTTCTGGTTACGGGAGGTCCAGTTCTTAGGACATCTTGTTAATCAGGAAGGGATACTGATCGATCCGGCCAAGGTTGAGGCGGTGATGAATTGGGAGGTGCCGAAGTCACCCTCTGAAATCAGGAGTTTCCTTGGGTTGGCAGGGTATTATCGGAGATTTATCAAGGATTTCTCCAAGATCGCAGTGCCACTCACCAGATTGACCTGGAAGGGTGTTGCTTTTTCATGGGGTCCCGAGCAGCAGACCTCCTTTGAGACACTTCGCCAAAGGTTGTGCGAAGCCCCGGTATTAGCTCTCCCGGAAAGGATGGAGGATTTTGTAGTTTATTGTGATGCATCGATTTTGGGGTGGGTGCGGTGCTAATGCAGAGGGGGCATGTGATAGCATATGCATCGAGGCAGCTGAAGCCTCATGAGACGAGATATCCCATGCATGATCTAGAGTTGGGGGCAGTAGTGTTCGCCCTCAAGATTTAGCGTCACTACTTGTATGGGGTTCGGTGTACGATATACACGGGCCATAAGAGTTTGAGGTACTTGATGGATCAGCCCAACCTAAACATGCGGCAGAGGAGGTGGTTGGATGTGGTCAAGGATTATGATTGTGATATCCTGTACCACCCAGGCAAGGCTAATGTGGTAGCCGATGCGTTGAGCCGCAGGGCGGAGAGCACTCCATTGCGGGATGTATGTTTGAGATTGACCGTGATGACTCCGGTACTGGATGCCATTCGTGGGGCACAGGCCGAGGCTGTGCAACCGGAGATGCAGAAGAAGGAGTGGGTCGTTGGGTTGGTTTCGGAGTTCGTTACGGATGGACGCGGGCTTATGACTTTCAGGGTCGGATTTGGGTACCGTTTGTGGGCGGTACGCGTACTACTTTGATGGAGGAAGCGCATCGGTCAAAATTTTCGATTCATCCGGGGGCTACGAAGATGTATTTGGATTCGAGGAAAGAGTATTAGTGGCCCTGTATGAAGAGGTACGTCGCATGGTTTGTTGAGAGGTGCTTGACCTGCCGTAGGGTTAAGGCCGAGCACCAGAGACCTCATGGCAAGTTGCAGCCATTAGAGGTTCCCGAGTGGAAGTGGGAACAAATCACCATGGATTTCATCACCAAATTGCCAAGGACTTCCAGAGGAGTTGATGCAATTTGGGTGATTATGGACAGGTTGACGAAGAGCGCTCACTTCCTTGCCATCAGTGAGAGTTCTTCAGCGAAAAAAGTTGGCAGATGTGTATGTGAGGGAAGTGGTATCTCGGCATGGGGTGCCAATCTCGATTGTTTCAGACCGTGATGTGCGTTTCACTTCCAGATTTTGGAAGAAATTTCAAGAGGAGTTGGGTACTAGACTGCATTTTAGTACCACATATCATCCCCAGACAGACGGTCAGAGTGAGCGGACGATTCAGACGCTTGAGGACATGCTCCAGGCATGTGTGTTGGATTTCGGGGGTAGCTGGGATGCGTATTTACCCTTGGTGGATTCTTCCTACAACAACAGCCATCATTCGAGCATTGGTATGCCACCCTTTGAGCTGTTGTATGGTAGGAGGTGTTGGACCCCCATTTGTTGGGGAGAGGTTGGGCAGAGAGTAATGGGCAGTACATAGATCGTGCTTCAGACAACAGAGCAGATTCAGCAGGTCAAACAGAGGTTGTTGACCGCCCAGAGCCGACAGAAGAGTTACGCGTACAGACTCCGGTCCGAGCTTGAGTTCCAGGTCGGCAATCTCGTTCTCCTGAAGGTCTCTCCTTGGAAAGGGGTGATTCGGTTCAGGAAGAGGGCGAAGTTAGGGCCTCACTATATTGGTCCATTCCGTGTGATAGAGAAGGTAGGCCGGGTAGCCTATCGGTTGGATTTGCTAGCAGAGTTGGGGCAGATTCACGACACTTTCCATATGTCGCAGCTGAGAAAGTGTATAGCCGATGAGTCAGCAGTGGTTCCATTAGAGGATATTCAAGTGGATGCGAGCCTGAATTATGCCGAGAGGCCGGTGGCCATCAGAGATCGGAAGATCAAGGTTCTGAGGAACAAGGAGGTACCCTTGGTGTTGGTTCAGTGGCAACATCGGAAGGGATCATAGATGACCTGGGAGCCGGAGCGTGAGATGCGTGAGCAGCATCCGGAGCTATTTTCAGAGCGAGACTTCGAGGGCGAAGTCTAGTTCTAGTGGGGGAGAGTTGTAACAGCCTGGATTTCCAGGTATCTTTTATGCTTTCAATTTTTGTTGTTTTGTGAGGGGACTCGGCGAGTTGGAGCTCAGACTCGCCGAGTAGGATCGCGATTCTGGACGCGGGTTCGCGCCTGGACTCGGCGAGTCCAAGGTATGGATTCGGCGAGTCCGCGCTGTTTAATGAAACCCTAATTTCTATGGTTTGGGACCTATTTAAAGGGCCTTATGGCCGTCATTTGTGCTCACTATTCCCTTGAGTGAAACCCTAATCGAGTCTGAGCGTTTGGAGCAAAGTAGGAGGCCATTATTGATCTTGGGGGTGTCATCTTGCAAGGGAAAGGGAGGATCAGCTAAGGGGAAAGAAAGAGGAGCCACTTTCTGAGAGTTTGGAGTCCAGAGCATCGCTATTATGGTAATATCTTCGAGCTATCCTCTTCTATGTTGATGTTTATTTTGATTTAGGGCTTATTGAGCCCTTTTCTGGCTAGATCTAGTTCCCCCTTGGTCCCTTAAGCGATTTAGACCGTGGATCTGGACCCTTGGAGGTCCAGAGTGTCCCTTTGCCCAAGCTTTTTGTGAATCAATGGAGGTTTTGGATTGGAATCCTTATGCCTTAGGTCAAAATGCCATTTATGAGCCATGGGGTGTGTTATGAACACCAAGATAAGGACTTTACATGATGAATCAGTCTAGGAAGGCCAGATCTATGAATTATCGGAGCAGATCTGACCTTAGAAGCAAGTTTGAGTGGTTACATGGCATGGACTCGCCGAGTCTGATGAACAGACTCGGCGAGTAGCTTGAAGATTGCCTTAGAATGGTCCTGTCGGGTTATGGGTTGACTCGGTGAGTCAGGGCGAGTTAGAGAGGGTTGACAGGTGGTCTGAGTTGAACTGGGACTCGCCGAGTTGTTCTTGAGACTCGGCAAGTTGAGTCGGGGTGGCCCCGCGATTCTTCCAGGTGGAACCCGTCGAGTCAGGGGGAGTACTCGACGTGTAAAAAGGGAATCCTAGAAGAGATTGGTGAAAACGTCTAGACTCGCCGAGTCGCCTAGTGCACTCGCCGAGTCCGGTCAAAGTTGACCGTTGACCGTTGACCGTTGACCAAGAGTTAACTAGTGTGACTTAAAAAGGGAAGTCAACCTGAGTGGTAAAAGTGATTAATAAGAGACGTATGATGTTATAGGGAGATTGTAGCTCGGAGGATCGAGCACGTGTGATTTCGGGATTTGCTAGCTATCGATATTCACGAGGTGAGTCTTCTCACTATACTGTACCCGAAAGGGTTTGACTGTGTGACCGGAAGGTCGGATATGGTATGAGACATATGTGCTTGATGTGATAAGTTATTGTTATATGTGCTATGTATGATATGCTTGATGTGGGCCGGAAGGCATTATGTTATGGGCCGGAAGGCGTTGTAATGTGGACCGTAAGGTTGGCGTGGGTAGGACCGAAAGGTTTACCCAGCAGGGATAGAAGTCCCCTGAGACACATGGACCGGAAGGTCAGGGCCTGGAAAGGCGTATGTGCGTAAGTTGTATTTTGGGGAACTCACTAAGCATTTATGCTTACAGTTGTTGTGTATGTGTTTCAGGTACTAGCGAGGACCGTGGGAAGGCGCCGGCGTGATCTGTACACACTGACGGAGGATTTATGATCTTGGGATTTACATGATTTGTATTATGACATGATACGTTGGGATATTTATGACTTGTTTTGAATGAAAGTACATTTTTAGAAATGAAAATTTTGTTTTAAAATTTCTGTTGTTACATATACTTTGTTAAATATTTTATTATTTAAAAGTATAAGCTCTTAGACAGAGTATTTTTAATCCCATTGTATTTATAGTTAGTATATCTTTTATAGGTTGATATACTTAATTCACTATAAACAATGCTCTGATACCAATCTGCCACACCCCAAAACCAAGAACGGCGGAAACGTTCCGGGGTGGAGGACGTCATGTGAAGTATCATAACAGTTTAAAGTAGTAAACAAGCAACAACATCATCCATTGTATTAAAGTAAAGTTTTAATACATGTGTGTTCATTCATAACTTAAACAACAATAACATGAATAATCAACATAAGATGAGTCTTGATTGTGCTCCGTCTTCTCAAAACCTGGCCACCGTACCTGTCTAACTGGTGACCTGAGAATACAAGTTATTTTGAAAATGAGTATCAGCCTAAAGCTGGTGAATTCATAAGTATTTAAGTGTCATTATCTTGTTTTGGAAAACTATTATGAATGCCTTGTAAATCTTTAAATGAAACATTTGATATAAGTTTGAAAACCCTAGAAAATCCCTTATTTCCTACTAGTATGAAATGTAGTCTTCTACCAAGACCCGAATTTTTTGCTATGAAAATGATGGTTTTTCCTTCTTTTTGACTATTACAAATAGTAATTAGACTAAGTCCTCGTTTATGTGAATGTGTCACAAAATAAAGTAAAATAGGAAAATGATATGATAGTCTTCTACCAAGACCTGAATGTTCTATTATAAAAATGATAGTTTTTCCTTCTTTTTGACTATTACAAACAGTAATTAGTCTAACTCATCGTTTATGTGATTGTGTCACAAAATAAAGTAAAATAGGAAAATGATATGATAGTCTTCTACCAAGAACTGAATGTTCTGTTATACAAATGATAGTTTTTCCTTCTTTTTGACTATTACAAACAGTAATTAGTCTAACTCATCGTTTATGTGAATGTGTCACAAAATAAAGTAAAATAGGAAAATGATATGATAGTCTTCTACCAAGACCTGAATGTTCTGTTATAAAAATGATAGTTTTTCCTTCTTTTTGACTATTACAAACAGTAATTAGTCTAACTCATTGTTTATGTGAATGTGTCACAAAATAAAGTAAAATAGGAAAATGATATGATAGTCTTCTACTAAGACATGAATGTTCTATTATAAAAATGATAGTTTTTCCTTCTTTTTGACTATTACAAATAGTAATTAGTCTAACTCATCGTTTATGTGAATGTGTCACAAAATAAAGTAAAATAGGAAAATGATATGATAGTCTTCTACCAAGACCTGAATGTTCTGTTATAAAAATGATAGTTTTTCCTTCTTTTTGACTATTACAAACAGTAATTAGTCTAACTCATTGTTTTTGTGAATGTGTCACAAAGTACAGTAAAATAGGAAAATGATATGATAGTCTTCTACCAAGACCTGAATGTTCTGTTATAAAAATGATAGTTTTTCCTTCTTTTTGACTATTACAAACAATAATTAGTCTAACTCGTCGTTTATGTGAATGTGTCACAAAATAAAGTAAATAGGAAAATGAATATGATATAAGTGTTATCCTTTAGTACTAGCACTAACACGACATCGTGGTAAGCGAAATGTATAACCTAATGAACATCCAAAGATTGTCCAATTGTCCTATGTAGCTACAGCAGCGGGTAGGAAGGGTTAGTCCCGAAATGATGTTCCTAATACAAGTATTAACCGTAGGCATCCGTAGATGTTCATCAACCTCTGTAGCGAATAGTAGGCCCGAGGAATGGTTAGTCCCGTAACTGAATCCTAATATAAGAAATAACCGTAGGCATCCGTAGATGTTCATCGACCACTGGTGCTAACAGCTAGACTTCGGAATGGTTAGTCTCGTCTATACAACCCGTTGAACTGGGATAGGAAGGACAATTTGCATAGAAAGTACTAATAAATCATCCTCGTAACTCTAGGTACAAGTATCCATGTAAGTGTATACAGGAAAATGTATCTATGTAATGGTACTCATGTATGGTGTTCATGTAAGCGTATTCAGGTAATGTATCTATGTAAACGTACTCATGTATCATGTATTCATGTAAGTGTATCCATGTAAGCGTACTCATGTAAGTGTATTCATGTAACATGTAATGTATAGTATAGACTCATGAATGAACTGACTCTGATGTAATTCCTTGTAATAGGAATAATGTTTTGTATCTTCTAACTATCCCTATGATAATTAACTATAATGTAATTGGTGTTGCAAGTAGGTTTATACACCCTTGTTACACAAGAGTGTGGGAAACTGAATGAAGGATGAAACTATAACATCAATACATATATAAGAACATATATGTATAAGTGTAGTTTTGTTCAAGAAGGTAAAAATGCTTTTGTAAGACATATAAGAGTTTTGAACAATGATTAACAGTGACTTGATGCCATTTTAAATAAACATCTCAAAAGTAAAACATTTTATAACAAATTATTTTAAAGATAGAAAACAATTTCATGCATCACATTTTGTAGTATGTGAAATCTGCTGGATGAAAACACAGTTATAAAATACATATGTGTGATTTAATAACATGTTGTTTTCTACTTGTATTCCCCCCCCCCCCCCCTCCCCCATTAAAGCATTTAAAATCATTTAATACATTGATTAAGGGGTATGAACTCACTGTTGTGGGTGATTCGGATGAACTGATGAGATAGGATTGCTAGGTGTCAAGTGAAGACTTTAGACACACACAATGGCCCTAATTACATATGAAGACATATGTATATAAACAATTAGTGATTATAACACTAATTAAACATGTATAAACATCCTAATGCGAGGAAAACACTTTGGTCAAGTGGTAGGAGGCTAATGGGTTGCAACAAAGGAGTGCAATACCTCATACGGAAGTTTATCGTCTAAAGTCGATGAGTGCTTAATGTTTACGGCCCTGGGACCACTCCCCCATGAGTTTACAGTCGTAAACTCATGGTAAAGAGTACCATTTGATGTTTTGAGGTTCCTAGCTCATTGGTGATTTATTCTATGATAAGTTCTAGCCATGTGGAAGCATTAGGGGCACAATATCACCCCTTTATAGAGTTTACGGCCTAAGGACCAATCCTGATAAGTTTGTTGCCGTAAACTCTATGGGAACATGGTTTCTTGGGTGCTTTAGGTCCTTAACATTTCAAGGATATGATCCAAGCTGGGTTCTAAGCATAAGGAAGGAGTTAGGGTGTCATTTGCCCCATTTATAGGGGTTTACGGCCCAAGAACATGTCTTGGCCGTAAACTCCTTTTTCCTTGTGTTTCTTTATTATTTCTAGGCTATAAACCCATTAGGGTACTTGTCAAAATTAGTCCCTTGGCTTAAGAAAGGCTTTTAGGGCATTTTGGCACAAAAACATGGAGTTCACGGCCCAAGAACTTCCTTGGCTGTGAACTCACTTCTAGATTTGATTCTAAATTGTTTTGTGGTCTAAAACATGTAATGGCGGCTTCTAGTTTGAGTTCTAAGGCTTTGAGGGACATTGGGAACTCTTTTGGCCCTTAAAAAGGAGTTTACTCTCCAAGTGTTCCTGGGCGGTAAACTCACAAATCTTGCTATTCTGTCATGATTTTGATGTTATTAAGCACAATCTAAGCTATATAATACAACTAGAGAGAGGTACTCACGATTTGGGCTAAAAACCCGAAGATCCGTGAGAGAGAAAATAGCTTTTCTCTAGTTGGAAATGTAACTAATGAATAGATATGGCTCAGATTTCTATATATAGTCCTGAGATTTTTGGTAGAAAATATTTTATTCCCGGAATGAAATCTAATATCATAGAGTATTGGAATAACAGTGTTGCACAAAACCCTAGTGCATCCACTCTCCTGATATCTCCTTAAGTGTTAAACCTGAAATACTTAAACTATACTCAAAGTCTAGAATTTCTCTGTAACTCTTCTATCTTCTATTGGCTTGATATGTTTTGCTCAGAATGGAAATTTCAGCTTGTCACACTAATCCTTTCATTGTAAATAGGGATGCATGCTAGTCACTTGTTAGTCTCCTGATTTCTAGTGTTATAGGCACATCTCTATTTAATTATACTTGTGACCTCTTTTTGGGAGCACATAAATAAAGAATACTCCCTTCACACCTGTGGACGTAAGTCATCTTGATCAAACCAAATAAATATTGTGTCTTATGTGCTTTTGGTTTTACAATTGTATCCATGTTACTTCCTAAAAACTTGTTAATATACTTTCCACTAGACCCAAGTTGGTTAACAGTGGTATAATAGATGAAGTAGAATCATCATATGTTGGGGGATACACTAAAAGGAACCCTAGTTATAAACGAAACTTGTTCATAGGAAAAGAGTGTTAAAAATAAGGTTTTATTGTTCAAAGTCAGATTTGATAAATCCTTCGATTCTATCAATTGGAGTTATTTAGATTCACTAGTAATGCAAATGGGATTTGGTAACAAGTGACGTTCTAGATTTATGGGTGTCTAGCCCCCTTTCATGCAGTGGTTAACATCAATAGCATCCTAGCAAATGAATTCAACTTAAGTAAAGGAGTTAGGCAAGGAGACCCACTATCTACATTCCTCTTTGTTATCGTTATGTAGGGTCTTAATGTAGCTTGAAATGCCTCCAAAGAGAAAATAATTTTTTTGGGATTAGCATACCTAGACGTGACTTGGTTTTATCTCATTTATTCCATGCTGATGATGCACTATTCGTTGGTAAGTGGTCAACAAACAATGTGGAAAACCTTGCCCGTATCTTGTATTGTTTTCATGCATCTTCCGGTGTAAAAGTGAACTTTTGGAAGTCCAAAGTCTTTGGTATTTGAACTGATGGGTTTTGAGCATTACATCAATCCTATGGTGCACCTGCAACCCTAAAGCTTTAAATCAAAGTTTTCTCTAATTGTACATGCAAAAAAAGATTATACAAAGACATAATCTAGCATACAAATTCGACATATACATCTAATAAACAAGTTAGAACATTACCTTTGATTGTAGCTAGCAGAATCTTCAACTCTTGAGAGCTTAGTATCACAAGTGTAATACCTCTAATCAATCACACACCAAGAACAATTAGAGAATGTTAGAGACAGAGGGGAAGGGATAATTTTAGCTCTAAGATCCTTAGGTTAAGTGTAGGGCTGAAACTAGCTATCCCAAGGGGTCTATTTATAGCTGAGGTATTAGGGTTTCAGTCAAAGACCTAATCTAATTGCTTAGCCCCTAAGTAGCCTATAGGAATCTTTCAGAATCCTTACCATGGACGAAATCCTTATGGGCTATCCATAAGATTTCGTCCACCCCTATCCTTAGGGATCCTTAGCCCATTTTGCAATTATCTTATAATTACAATACTAGTCCCCTTAATTTAATTAATCTCTTTTGACCACAAAATTAATTTTAAACTAATTATTGACCAATCTTAACTAAATATATGAGTTCTCTTTTAAAATATTATTCACATAAAATAATAATAAATCACATTTATCCTCCTTCTCCATTATTCATCCAGTCAGGTTGCTATGGTGAAGGCAACCCAAAAGGACCATGCTACTATCGGGTCAAGTAAATACCAAATATAGTTATGGGCTTAGACACCTAATCCAACAGTTTCCCACTTGGATAAGTCTAGTAACTCTAAATGCAAGTACGTCTTCAGAATCCGATTCACAATCGTAGCTCTCAAAAGCCTCTGTCAACTTTGGTCTTATCACTAACTCGTCCATTAGTTAAGGGATCGTATAATCATCCGTTATCAAGATATCGTGTGGACAATTACATGGAACATAGTCATACTTCTTTTCCAACAGTTTGTTTCTCGATCTCTGATTTGTCTGACATAGTACGTAGTTGAACACATCAACTTGGTCCTAACCGGGCCCGACACATAAGTCAAAACAAAATCATCGATGGGCCCAAGATATCACTTTTAATCATCTTAGGATAAAAGGAACAAATAAACTTCAATGTATATGCTTGTACTATTTACTCATTAAATCATACCCAACAATGTGTTTTATAACATCAAGTAACTAATGTGTTTACGCATTATCAATGGACAATCAACTCATAAACAACAACTCATATACCTAGGTTTAAAGACTATATGATATTATCATCTCAGAATAACTCGTGATTAAATTCTATGAAGTGATTCATGTGAGCGTAGGTTTAATACAATACGCAAATCTTATGTCAGAAGCACTAATGAACGTTGTAGCAATCTTTTTCTATGTCTAAACGCTTTAGCCCATCTACAAGCCAATTCATGACAGTATTGATTCATATCTACTTCCAATGTATGATTGCCTGGATAATTTAAATAATCTTATTATTCAGGAAGTCAAAACATGCAAAGTGAAACAATAGTAAATAATTGACACAAGACAGTAACATTACTTATAAATAAAACACCTTTATTTAATCATCAAAATGTCAATTACAATTTATCTATTACAAGTTTATAAATAGCTATCTAATCACTAAAACTTATATCGTCCTTCAGCCCAATGGTCCTAGCGTGCTGCAAGTGCTTAAACCTACTCAGTCCCTTCGTAAGGGGATCTGCTGGGTTCTCCTTTGATGATACCCTCGTCACTACGAGGAGTCCCTCTTCTACCCGGTGTCTAATGAAATGATATTCTCTATCAATATGGCTGGATCTGCCTTGATCCCTCGGTTCCTTGGTCAAGGCAACCGCAGCTTCGTTATCGTAGAAAATCGTCATAGGCTCCTTTATGGTACGTAAAAATCTAACGTCTCCAATGAAGTTATTTATCCATATTGTCTCCTGCTTAGAACTTTTCGAAGCCACTGCTCCTTCATTTAGGGTAAACACCCAGCCCGACTGAGAGTGGATATTATCTCAGTCGGTCTGAAAACTGGTGTCATTATACCCTCGCACTCTCAAGTTGTCACTCCGACCGAGGATAAGGAACCATTCCTTAGTCCTTCGTAAGTACTTAAGAATGTGCTTTACTACTTTCCAGTGAGCTCTACAAAGGTTCCCTTGATATCTGCGGACCATGCTCAAAGCGAAGGCCACATCAGGGCGAGTACACGTCATAGCATACATGATTGAGCCAACTGCGAAAACATATGGTACTCGGTTCATCTTTGCTATCTCATATTTGGTACTCGGGATTTTAGTCTTACTCAAATTGGTATTGCTTTGGATTAGTAACTCCCCTTTCTTGGAATTCTCCATGCTAAAACGTTTCAGCACTTTATCCAAGTAAGTACTTTGACTAAGTCCTATTAGTCTTTTACTCCTATTTCTTAATATCCTTATCCCTAGAATATAAGCGTCTTCTCTAAGATCCTTCATAGTGAAGCACTTCCCAAGTCAAGACTTAACCTCCTACAAGGTTGGGATGTCGTTCCCTTTGAGCAGTATGTCATCCACATACAATACGAGAAATTTAACTATACTCCCACTAGCTTTTACATATACGCACGACTCATCCTCACTTCTCGAGAAACCAAACTCTTTGATTTTCTCATAAAAACAAAGATTCCATCTGTAAGATGCTTGTTTCAATCCATAGATGGATTTCTCAAGCTTACACACTCTATTAGGGTGCGCTGCATTGACAAAACCCTTTGGCTGACTCATGTAAACATCTTCAGCCAACTTCCCATTAAGGAAAGCGATTTTGACATCCATTTTCCATATTTCATAATCATGAATTGCAGCTATGGCTAGCATAACCCTTATAGATTTAATCTTTGCTACTGATGAAAAGGTGTCAACTCTAGGAGTTTGAGTAAAGCCCTTTGCAACCAACCGCACATTATACGTGTGTACTTCCCCATCCATTTAGGTCTTCTTCTTGAAGATCCATTTGCACCCAACTGTATTACAACCTGGTACATTGTCAACCAAGTTTGAAACTTGATTGTCATACATGGACTGAATCTTGCTATCCATAGCCTCTTTCCACTTTGTAGACTCTGGGCTTGCCATGGATTCCTTGTAGTTGTTAGGTTCATCCAAATTTACTAGTTTTCTATCACTAATAAAAGTATCACCTTCACTTGTTATATGGAAACCATACAACACAGGTGGAACACTAACTCAACAGGAACGTCTAATACGTAAGGATTCGTAAATTGGTTCAACAGGATTTTCCTCCTCGTTTTGATCGCTAGTCTTAGAGGCTCCTTCACCGCTTGATTCTTGAAGCTCTTTAATATCAATTTGCCTCCCACTGTCTTCTTGGCATATGAGTTCTCGCTCTCAGAAAACCCCTATCCTTACAGTGAAGACAACATTGTCACTCGGTCTATAGAAGAGATATCCAAAGGACTTCTGCGGATAGCCGATGAAAATACATTTCTCACTACGAGGTTCGATCTTGTCTTGAGTCTCTCGTCTTACGAAAGCCTCCCAACCCCAAACCTTGATATGTGACAACGAGGGATCCTTCATTGTCCACATCTCGTGAGGTGTTTTGGTAACCTTCTTAGTTGGGACTAGATTAAGGATATGGGCGACAGTCTCTAATGCATACCCCCAGAATGAGATAGGTAATGAAGCTCGAATCATCATGAAATGAACCATGTCTAACAAGGTTCAATTGCTCCTCTTAGCCACACCATTCAACTACGGTGTCCTAGGTGGCGTCAATTGCGAAAAGATTATGCATTCCTTAAGATAGTTGTGGAATTGAATACTAAGGTACTCACCACCTCGATCGGATCGGAGCATCTTAATTTTCTTGCCCAGCTGATTCTCCACTTCTTTCTTAAACTCTTTGAACTTTTCAAAGGTTTCTGACTTGTGCTTGATTAAGTAGATATAGCCATATCTGCTATAATCATCGGTAAAAGTCACATAGAAGCGATTCACATCCCTTGTGGTAGATCTAAAGGGTCCACATACATCGGTATGTATGAGATCCAATAAACACTCACCCCTTTCACAAGTACTAGTGAAGGGTGACTTCGTCATCTTTCCAAGTAAACAAGACTCGCATGTCTCATGGTCCCTAAGGTCGAATGACTCCAACACTCCATCGTTTTAGAGTTGGGCAATCTTCTTCTTGTTGACATGTCCAAGATGACAATGCCACAAGCATTCTTTGTCCACACCATTGGACGAATCGATATGCAACACATTATTTCCTAAGTTTTCTACAACCATCACAGCTTCATATATTCCATTACAAGGAAATGCTTCAAAATAGAAAGTACCTTTCAAGAAAGCATTAATAGAACCAATTTCATTATTAAATGAAAATCTAAAACCTTGTTTATACAAACTATGAAAATAAATAATGTTTCGTGTCATTTCTGACGAGTAGCAACAATTATTCAAATCTAAACCTAACCCACTACTAAGCACTAAAGAGTAAACTCCAATCATGGTGACAGGTGACGCTTTCCTATTCCCAATGATCAAGTTTATCTTCCAATGCTCCATATCCCTACTTCTTCATAGACCCTGCAAATCAGAACAAATGTAAAAACCACATCCTGTATTGAGGACCCAAGACATAGCATGCGATGATTTATTAGATTGAATAGTATAAATACCTGCGAAGGTAGACTTTATTTTCACATCCTTGATATCTTGTAGAAACTTTGGGCAGCTTCATTTCCAATGCCCTTTATCGTGATAGTAGAAGCACTCTGCATCCTTCGGATTAGAGGAAGGAGTAGTAGTACCAGCTTTGGTCCTACTAGAAGAGGATCAATCATGGGACTTTTCCTTGTGGCTCTTAGATGGAGCCTTCCTCTTCTTTCGTTTCCCCTGTCCAGTAGCCAAGACAGGGGCAGCAGTAGTAGGAGTTGATGCAACAGACATTCCTTTCAATCAAGCTTTGATGTATCTCGAAAGGGTAGTAGTCCTCGTAGGACTTTTGGAGTTCAGCGGTCATTGTTACGAGCATGATGCAATGAACCTTTGTAGCATCTCTTTCATGAGTTTCGTACACAACAATTTCCTCAGGAGTGGCAGTGTTTGGGTTAACCTCCTTCAGCTCCTTGTCGAGAATATACTCTTTGTCCTCATAGCGGGTGACCATGTGTATGTTGTGAATCCAATCATTAAAGTTGGATCCATCAAAGATCACCCTCCCATACAAGTTCATGACTGAGAATGAGCCAGAAGGATTTGAGCCAGAAGCATTGTTGTTTGGAGTAACATCTGAAAAAGAAAAGAGACAAAGTTTAGATTAGATAAGCATCCCCAATTTAACACCCAAATGAGAAATTAGGGTTAGGACCCAACATAATTATTTACAATTCAGTAGAGGGATGTCGTAATCTAATTGCAAATAATTTGAAGGTAGGTAAATGACGATTTACCAATTTCGACCATGAAAACGAAAAATAATATTAAGTTTTAAATGAATTGAAATTCCTAGATTCTTTTAAGATCCATTGAACATTTCAATGGCATGTTTAAATCTCGATATGCACTTCAAGTTTGTGACTGGGATACTGTAGATCACAAACAAGGTGTGAATAACCAAGCAAATATGCTTTGTACTCTCGATGTCATTTATCACCTAATCAATGTGTCGGTTAATCACACACACTCCATCAATCTATGATTAACATCGAGTTACCCTTTGCCACCCTTTCTAGTCCCAAATTAGTGTGTCGGTTAGTCACACACGCTCCACTAACGACTTGGCAAGATGCAAAGTGCAATTTCATTGAATAACATCATTTTCACATTTTTCCTAAAGTAACTAAGATTGGGAATTTATAAAAATGTTTAGTTACTTTATAAAATCATTATACTTATTAATGCGGAATTAGTTGTCCTATCCTACAAGTTCGAATAACGACCGTCTACCAATCAAGAAAGCGGTGAGTGAGAGTGTACACCCATTCAACCGTGATTTTATAAGCAATTTCCTTATACCCCCTTATAGATCGGCTTCGTGAATGAGGTCTACTAATGGTAAGACTGTATTGTCTTATATATATATATATATATATACATATATATATATATATATATATATATATATATATATATATATATATAATTATTAATCTTATTATATTATAATAGTATAAGAGTTGAATTTTAAACTTATAAAACTCTAGGGTTTTGAATTTAAATATTTCAAAATTAAATCATTTTAATTAAAATATAAATTCCAAAACTTGAGGATAAATTTTGAATCTTTTCAAAATATCTTTTAGACCAATTTTGAAAAATAATTAAATAATCATATAATTAATATTTATCTTAAAATTTGATTTAATCTACTTTTATGGCAAGATAATTCAAATAAAAAATACAAATAATTAATTTTATCATATAAACTTGCAATTATCTTATTAATTGAAAATTATCTTCTAATTGGATGAGGATAATCATTACCATATCATTAAAAAAAAACGAATTTTATCAGTTAAAAACATTTACGGTAATTATCCCAATCCAATTCTGGTCAAAATCCCGAAAAATCTGCTAACTAACGTGCCGACTCGCCGAGTCAGACTTTGGAGTCGTTGAGTAGCCCTGAATCGTCGAGTTCATCATGGGGACTCGACGAGTTCATTAGGTAGAAGTAGATTTTTCGACTTTTCCACCTTTGAACAATTTTGCTATGTATCAAATACAATAGAAAAATGACCTAGGCTCTGATACCACTAATGGGTTTTCAACATTACATCAATCCTATGGTGCACATGAAACCCTAAAGCTTTGGATCAAGGATTTCCATAATTGTACATGCAACAAAAGATTATCCAAAGCCATAAACCTTAATCTAGCATACAAATTTGAAATCGACATCTAATAAACAAATTAGAATGTTATCTTTGATTGTAGCTAGTAGAATCCTCAACTATTGAGAGCTTAGTATCACAAGTGTAATACCTCTAATCGATCACAAACACCAAGAGCAATTGGAGAATGTTAGAGGAGGGGGGGGGGGGGGGGGGAAGGGATAATTTCAGCTCTAAGATCCTTAGGGTTAAGTGTAGGGCCAAAATTAGATATCTCAGGGGGTCTATTTATAGCTGATGTATTAGAGTTTCAGTTAAAGACCTAATCTGGTTGCTTAGGCCCTAAGCAGCCCATAGGAATCTCCCAGACTCCTTACCATGGATGAAATCCTTATGGGTTATCCATAAGATTTCGTCCACCCCTATCCTTGGGATCCTCAGCCCATTTTGCAATTTTCTTATAATTACAATACCAGTCCCCTTAATTTAATTAATCTCTTTTGACCACAAAATTAATTCTAAATTAATTCTTGACCAATATTAACTAAATAATATGATTTTTTTAATATATTATTCACATAATATGTTAATAAATCACATTTATTCTCTTTCTCCATTATTCATCAAGTCAAGTTGCTATGGTGAAGACAACTCAAAAGGATCATGCTACAATCGAGTCAAGTATATACCAAATATAGTTATGGGCTTAGACACCTAATCTAACAAGAACAACCCCTCGAGTCTACTCATTAGATTGATTTACCGGGATATCCAGCCAGTTCACTTCCCTTTACATACCTTGGAATTCCCGTGGGAGCAAATATGAATCTCAATTATTACCTTTCTCTTTTCAAGGCTCCTTTAGGCATATTGGAGTCCCTTGAAAAGATTAGAAGGAGACTCTTATGGGGTGTTTTTTATGAAAAGACTAAAATACATCAGGTCTTGTGGGATAAAGTCACTACTCCTGAGGAAAAGGGCAGACTCGGTGTTGGCTCGCTTAGTGCTCTAAATATAGGCCTAATTGTAAAATGGTGGTGGCGTTTAAAGATTGACGATTAATCACCATGGGGTAGATTACTTCCTTGTTTTCACAATTTTCCAGCAAATCTCACAATTATTTTCAAAAAAATAATAGTAATAAAAATTATGGGTATGGAAGAACATTGTAACATGGTTGATGAATTAAATAACGAAGGGTTCGAATTCAGTGACATCTCCAATTGAAAGTTAATAAGGATGATAATACTTTATTTAGGTGGGATGTATGGTATGGGAGTTCTTTACTCAAAGCTTTTTCCCCCTTTTATACGGCTTCGAATCTCATAAAAGATGTAGGGTGGTTGAACGCATTATCACTTTTGGAACCAATTGCTCTTGGAAGCCGAATGTTGTTGTTGTGGGTCTTGTGACAGAACTGAATGCTCTTTCTAATTTGCTCCTTAATTATTCTTATTGCTCTGACTCAGATTCATGGAGGTGTATCCTAACTAGAGATGGCGAGTTTACGGTTGAGGCGGTTAGGTCTCTGATGGAATTTAAGCCGATAGATGTTCCTGGTCCCTCGATTATTTGGTGTAAAGAAATCCAAATCAAAGTCCTTGGTTTTGTATGGCGTGCTCAACTTAAGTGGATTCCAACTGCGGATTATTTGCAAATTCGTGGAGTGGCGGTAAATCCTAGTTGCCGCTCTTGTGGCTTCCATGTTGTATGCGTTGATGATATCCTAATTAAGTGTCCACAAGCATTCAAGTTGAGGGAGTTGATCTACGTGTGGATGGGTTTATCACATCCACGTGTTATTAGCATCATTGAGCTACATCAATTGTTTGCTAGGTGGGGATGCCCCAAGGAAAGGTTGCTTGTTTATGCATGCCATAAACTACGAGATGTTAGACCAGAGGTGTGTGCGAAAAGCTTCCGTCATTTTCTTTATGCCATAAACATCCTTTCATGCACTTTTCTTTTCCTCGTCAAAAGTCACGGTGTGTGTGAAAAGCTTCTTTCACACATGATCCTTCAAAGCTACTTTCACACTTTTTTTTAAATAAAATAATTGATTTTTATTATTTATAATTTTTTAAAATGAGTAATAAACATAAAATTAATTAAAAAGAAAAATCACTTCCTTAATTGAAATAAAAAATACATTAAAAACCTAAGATTTAAATAACTAGAAAGAATATTCGAATATTCGGAGTAACGTTTGGAACTTGTATTTGGTAAAATTATCTAACATTTCAGTATTGGTATTGTAGTGGAGATTGAATGGAAGCATCAAGTTGGGGATGATGAATCCCTTGAGATAAATTGATTGCAAAAATGTTTCGAGTGCTGGTGCTTGAACTCGAAACATTGATTTTTTTTTCCTTCTATCGGAGTTTTGGATTTGATAGTAGGGATTCATTTTTTAGAAGAAAGTAGAGAGAAATTGATAGAAGGGGCTATGAGTTTGAAGGTTAAATTGTGTGTGTGTATTTATAGATGTTGTAAAGAGTAAAAAAAATTAAAAACTCAATTTCCTATATCTAGCCGTTGAGTAAAAAAAATAATTTTCTATATATTACGGTTTTTCAACGGTTAGAATGAAAAAAACAAAACAAAACAAAACAAAAATCGTCTACTAATAAACAGACTGCGGCAACCCCTCCGCCCACCTCCTTCCCGAACCTCCGTTCCGGCAGTCTCGATGTGGTGTTTCGGTAAGCAGGAAAGGGTCCTACACGGCTTCCCTCAAGCACTCCGTCCGCTCTTAGGGTGTCTTTGGTTATCTATAAATGATAGGCTTTTCAACAAACACTCGTCTTCCCCGGAGAAGATCAAGTCAGTGGTTTTTCTTTGTGTGGAATGTAGGTGTAAAAAGGGTAGAATCGATTTGGCTGAGTGGTGCTCACACCTGCTCAGCAACTCTCATGTTCATAGTTAGTGTATTATGAATTGTTTCATGCTCTTGTTTGCTGGCCCCGACTACTGCTTGATGGCCAGGTGCTCCTTTTATAAAACATGACGTTTCCAAAAGATCTGTAATTATGGAATCAGCAACACTTAAATGCTATAAATTTGTCATTTTTATTTAAAAACATGTTTTGGTTAAATACTTAAATGTTACAAATTTAATCATTTCTACTTTAGAAACATATTTTCGTCATTCAGTAGCTCTCAAATAAACACCGATACCATCAATATAATAGCTAGCAATGCCATAAAATCCTGCAAATGAACCTTTTTGCCAGGGCACTGAAAAACAAGTCCCTGTTGCACGGCCAAAAGGTCCATGACTCCTTTTGTTTGTTACAAAAGACAACGATGATATGGTCTTGCCGGCATACGCCCGAGATGAGACCCCAAACGTTCCACAAATTTCAATTATTTCCTCGTCCCATGCAAGGTTAACCTACAAATTAAACAAAACTATTCAATATAATAAAAATAAAATGAAAAAGAAGCAACAATACTTCAAAAAAGTAAATTACAATTTTAATGTGGTTTGATTTTTGCAATCTTTGTCCCAAAAAAAAATTATTGCAGTTTTGGTCCGTATTTGAAGGTTTTTTGTAACACTTTTTTAATGCATGTACCAAAAAAATCTCTAGAAAATTTGCAAACACCAGTTATATACATGGACAAGAAAGAGTCATTTTACGAAAAAATGTTGGAAGGAAACATTTTTCCTCAAATATCGGCCAAAATTTCAGGTCAAAACTTTTTAAGATCGAAATTGAAAAAACCAGGTATACTTGGGGACCAAATATGTAACTTCCTCTACATTAAATCATGAACCAGTTCCAAACATATAGGCTACCTCAGAGATTGTGGATCCATCGTTATAACCACCAGCCTTGTTAGAAACATGGACTGAACCCAGACAATCTTCGCTAGTGAACACAAGAGAAGATATCATGTCACCATGATCTATTGTTATCTTTGTGAGCTTATGATTTTTCTCTAGACAAAACGACCATCGATATTGAGGACCAGTACTAGACTCTGTTCCCCATAGTCCAACTCGTGCAGTGTCTTGAGAAGCCTTTAAATAAACACCGATGCCATCTATGTAATAACCAGCAAGGCCATAAAATCCAGCAAAAGAGCCTTTGTTCCATGGTACTGTGAAAGGTGTCCCTGTTGTCTGACCAAAAGGCCCATGTGTCCGTTTGTTGGTTATGAAAGACAACGATGCTATAATAGTGTAACCAGAATATACCCCTGTTGATACATCAACAGTTCCATTAATGCCAACGATCTCCTCATCAGGATCAAATGTCACCTAAGCCATCGTAGGAAAAGAGAAGCGTTAAATGCATATTTACATGAGACATGTTCAATCAATCACGTAGAAACTTAGGTGTAAATTAGTAGTTTTGTGAGCGTATAGAACTAAGATTCTTTACCTCATGAATTTGGTCGCCGCCATTCCAACCACCTGCTTTTTCGGAATCATGCAAACATCCTTTGCTATCTTCAAAAGTTAACATGAGGGAATATATTAGAACACCATGATCTATAGTTATCTTCTTTAGCTTGTGATTATTGTCAAGTCGAAAAGACCAGTGATTTTGTGGAGACCCTTTTGATTTTTTTCCCCATATTCCGACTTTGGCAACTTCTTTATGAACCTGCCAACAAATAAAGTACAGAACTCAGGTAAAAAGTTATGAAGGACAAAGTAAATGATGTAATTTAAGATGAAATATATTGTCGCATGGTACAACATTGAGTTCTCCAAATATAACAAATTAACTATATATATCCTATAATATATCTACACAGAATTGGAATCATGCGTGTATAAATGTTAACCGGATTGAATGTATGGCTCTGGTAGCCCCATATCAGAATTTGTAGTAATAATCATAGCGTTCAAGAAAAGGTAGATTTGATTGAAATCTATAATTTATGGTCAAATTAATCGGTTATTCAAAACGAAACTTTATACCCGTATCTAGTTTGAATCGACTCATATTCTATTTATCAAAATTTTTCTTTCAAATCCGCATATTTTGGGTAAAATATATCAATATTATTTTGGTGAAGAATACATCACACTTACGAAGGGAAAATGACTATTGAGTGTAACTAACTGTTGCGTTTGTTTTTATTTGGTCAATTTTTTTATACTCAATATATCATCGAACTTGTTGTTTGTGTTCACCATAACCCTTTTGACCAGCTTTTGACCTATGATAGCCGGTCAAAAGGTTATGGTGAACACCAACAACAAGTTCGATGCTATATTGAGTTAAAAAAAAAAAAAAAAAAAAAAAAAAAAAAAAAATTGACAAAATGAGAACAAACGCAACAATTAATTGCCCTCAAGAGTTATTTTCTATTTACTCATTTACAGCAAATCCTACGTCATCTTTTGCTCATATTAATTTCTTTATGAGATTCATTTTCTTCTCTTCAAAACATAACCCACGAAATAATATTACTCATACATGTAATACTTTCTAATGAACTTGAATATTTATTAAGGGAATCTTGACTAAGAAAGTGCATTTCATGACAATATTCACATTTCCAATCAAATGATTTATCGTATCATGGATTCTAGACAAGTCTACAAATGAATGGAATCACAAGTGCTGTAATTTTTGAGTTACTTAACATTAAGATCGAATTCATGGGATAAAATACAACATCAATATGTACTATATCATGTAGGTTTTGTAGACACATCACCATAATATATCTTGAGGTAAACGTTTATACTAATAAATATATCTCTCATACATAGTCATATCCTTTTGCAGAGAGGTGTTGACAGTTAACCATAGTAAGCATAACATAGACCATGTTTTAACGAAACTACCCCTTCGAAACGGTCTTCATGTATGTTATGGCCAAAGATGATTGCAATCTTTGATAATTGTACAACTTTAATTTCATTTAACTCTTTGGAGAAAATGACTAAGGAGGGGAGGGTAACCAACTGTTGAGTTTGTTCTCATTTGGTCCATTTGTTTTTTTGTACTCAACATACCTTTGAACTTGTTGTTTGTGTTCACGATAACCCTTTGACCGGCTATCGCGGGTCAAAAGCCGGTTAAAAGGGTTATGTTGAACACAAACAACAAGTTTGATGATATATTGAGTACAAAAAAAGGGGGGCCAAATAATAACAAACAGAACAGTTAGTTACCCTCAAGAGTCATTTTCCCCATGTACAAATATGTAGAAAACTAAATTTTGGTAGAGATCAAGAGAACTTTTACTTCTGATGAAAGTTACATAGATTATCATATATATTTAAAAAATCAAAATGGACATACGTTTCCCACATGCAGTTCAGTATACAATGTATGTCTATATGACATGTGCCCATGTGGACATAAAATGTAAATGTGCTCATTTCCTAATATGCATATGCATATAAAAATCTTATTTTAAAAAATGCTTTCTCTCTCTACTTTTTCTCTCTATACAATTCTCTCTGACCGAAGGTGCGTTTTTGGCTAGGTTTCGTCATTGCTTCTTTACTGGTGAATTATTTCATCTCCATTCCTATTGAAGTAATTTCAGATCTAACTTCGTTGACAAAATGGCAGCATCATCCAAACCGGATCGATTGAAAGAAGTCAAAGTGAAACCTCCAGACAAAAGTGTTGTGGTCCAGTATGGCTGGATTGAAGTCGATGTGAATGAAATGGTACCTCCTAGTGTTATTGAGCAGTCTTCAGCTGCTATTTTCAGAGCTCGTCGTAAGCCGAGTGCGACAAGAGCAGTTACTACAGGGATCGGAAAGGCTGAATGGAAGATGGAGAGTAAAGCTTTTAGAGTGAAGAATCGGGCAAGAAAAAATATGGATAATACTTCTCCTTTGGATGCAGAAGGATATTATGATAACTCAGTAACGGAACTGGAATCTGCGAGTAAGGAGATATGGGAATCAGATTCGAGTAAGCAGATGATTGATAATATGGAATCGTCTAAGGTGGAGTATGTGAAGGTTAAGAATATTCAGATTCAAGCTGGGGAGAAGAAATCAAATGTGCCTGAAATTCAAATTCCATCAGGTAATACATATTCTCTATCTAAAAATTGGGAGAACTCTAAAATTGGGGATGAGATGCTAAGTCCTAATAATGAAATGAAAGTCATTACTAATCAAATGAAGATTGTTAACCCATCGATTGTTGTTAATGATGTTATTGGGCAAATATCTTCTAGTAATGTTGATTGTAATGTTGTTACTACTAGTATGAGTAAGGATGAATCTGGTTATAAGGATAAGGTGATAAGTGGTAGGGTGTATGAAGAATTTGATCTGAAAGTTGGATTTTCTTTTCTTAATGAAGTTAAGTTGAATCAAGTGGAGAATGATAGCAAGTTGAAGTATACTGAAATTGATACGGATAATGGGGGTGATGGTAGCAATGATTCTATTGTATGTAGCGATGAGAATGGTAATCTAATTAATATGAAGGAAGGTGTTACAAAGTCTAAAAGTGAGATGTGTGAAAGGACTGCTAATTCAGTGCAGAGTAAGGATACAAATAGGGTTGGAACTGTTATTAATAGCATTATCATGGAGCCTTCCTTGTTGGGGCCAAATGGTAAAGGAAATGGGGTTAATGCTATTGATAATAATGGAAAAGTAAAATTTGATTTTTCATATGCAGGTGCTTTAAGGGGTGCAATGCATAAACGAAAGTTAGAAGTTAAATACATTTCTATAGGGGATGGGAAGGAAGATGGGCCTGCTATTATCCTGATTGAGAACCTGAAAAAAGCAAGTTTACCATATTCTAATACTTTTTATGGTTACTTGATTGATAAGAAAATAGCTTTTCCTGATATTCAAAAAGAATTAAAACGATGGTAGAAGAATGTGGGTTTTGAGGATATGTTTATGAATAGCAACGGGTTCTTTTTTCTTTAAATTCTCAAGTTAAATAGGGGATGCAAGCTATTTTGGATGGTTATCCATGGTTAATTTTCAATAACATTCCTATCTTTTTGCAAAGAAGAAGGTCGGGTCTTACCCTTACTATAAATAGACATGATAAGGTTCTAGTATGGATAACATTCCTTTGGAAGTATGGAGTGGTGAGAATCTTTGTATTATAGCTAGTAAATAGGGATTCCTTTGGCATTTGATACATTCATTGAGGATATGTGTCTTGAGCATAAAGGCAGGAATGCTTATGCGAGAATACTTGTAGAAATGTCAGCTGATAGAGAATGGAAGAAGAAAATTGAAGTAACAACATGGGACTTTATGATGAATTGTGATGTTAATCAGGAGTTTGTTGTGGAATATGCTTGGTGCCCATCTAGATGTGGCCATTGTAAAGCTTTTGGACACTTTGAGAAATTTTGTATGGTTGTGATTAGTGGAAAAGAAAAGGTCAAGGAGTTGATTGATCCTGTGAATGTTCAGAACTCTAAAGGAAAAGGAATTATGGATAATGAGGGGTTTATAGAAGTGGTAAGAAAAGGAGGTAATTGTGGAGCTTATGCAACAAGTACTAATGGGACAAAAGGAAGAGATGGGGGTAGACAATTCCAAAACAACCAGGGAAATTACAATAATAATAATAAAAGGAATGTTAACAGAGGCAACGGGGGAAATAATGGTGGATATGGGAAGAGGAAAAATGGGAAATGGATGAATACTAATGTAAGCCATTAGAATCAAGCTAAGAATCAAGCGTTTGAAGCGGATAATTTTATGGTAAAAATGGGATTAAATATGAAACATGATGGGGAAAGTAGAATAAAAATTGCTAGTTTAGATAAAGGAAATGTGGATAACAAGGACACTGCCAATGGTGGTAAAGGGATATATACTAAAGGTGTAAATAAGAAAGGTAATGCTAATAGATTTGAAGTATTGGGTTCGATTATGGAGGATTTTGTTGAAAGAATCGAGGAGGATGTTATGATTAATAGAAAAGAAATTCATGTTGTATCTGATGTTACTGATAGTGATGTTAGTCTAACCTGATATAGGAATGTTTAAGGGTGGTTCTGATATGAATTTTGTTGTTTCTAATCAGGTCAGTGGGAATAATAGTGGGGTTGTGAAAAATATGAAGTTATTGGATCTCAGGCATTTAAGGGGGGAAATGCCAAAAGCCCTAATGTGTCTCAATGATGAATTTAGGGGCTTGGAATATTAGGGGCCTTAATAAAGTGGTTAAGCAGAAGGAGGTGCTTGAGATTATTAAAGTTAATAATCTAGAGCTTTGTGGTATATTAGAGTCTCATGTTTCTGATTTGAATTTGAAGAAACTTTATGCTAAAGTTTTTAGAATTTGGGACTAGTATCGAATACTAGTTCTAGCAAATCGGGTACTAGAATTATTGTTGGATGGAATGCTAATAAATTTGACTTAATGGTTCTGTCTCATTCTAATCAGGTCATGCACTGTTTTATTAGAATTCTGGATTCCAATTTTGAGGTTTTTGTTTCCTTCATATATGTTGCTTCGCGGTATATAGACAGAAGAGAGTTATGGTAGAATTTGGAGAAACATAAGTCTGTGGTGAATAAGAAGGTGTGGGTTCTTTTGAGGACTTCAATGTGGCTATGAAGCCTTCTGAATATTCTGAAAGTTCTTCCAGAATACCGGAGTGTGTTGCTGAATTTATAGAGTGTATTAACTCTATAGAGGTGGAGGACTTTAATTGTTCTGGTCTTTAATTTACATGGACGAAATCTCCAGCAGCGTCTAATGGGTTACTTAAGAAGTTGGATCGTGTTATGGCAAACTTAAAGTTTTTGGAGAAGTTTCCTTTGGCCCATGCGATCTTTAAGCCATATCGGATTTCAGACCATAGTTCAAAAATTTTGTCTATTCCTATATGTCAATCTAGATGGGTTCACCCATTTAAATTTGTGAACTTTATCACTGACAAGGATGAATTTTTGCCGATGGTGAAGGAAATTTGGGGTACTAAAATTGCTGGCGGATTTATTTTTAAAGTGACGTAGAAATTAAATTTATTAAAGAAGCCATGTCGTAGATTATATAGTAATCATGATGTTTCAAGGAAGCGATTGAAAGACTTAAGGAAAATGTTGGATGATTAGCAAGGTGAAATAGATAAAAATCCTTTTAATTATTTGATAAGGGATGAACATGCCAAGGTTCTCTTTGAATTTAATGTGGCATGTGAGGATGAGGAGAAGTTTCTTTTTAAGAGAGCTAAAATTAAATGGTTGAAGGAGGATGATCGAAATACAAGCTTCTTTCATAAATCTGTCAAGAGCTGTGCTAATAAGAATTGAATCTCTATGATTCTTGATGAAGATGACAGGTGGATACGTGGGAAGAATTTGAATGACAAATTTGTGGATCATTTTAAAAATATAGCAATGGTGATAGAATAATTGATAATGAGTTATTTAGTAATAAATTGGATTCGGGTATTGCCCTTGAAATGATAAAAGTCGTGTCTAATGAAGAGATCAAAATTGCAATGTTTGATATTGAAGATAACCAAGCCCCGGGTAGAGATGGGTTTTCATCAATATTTTTTAAGTATGCTTGGAAAGTGGCGGGGTTTGAAGTATGTAAAGTTGTTAGGGAAGTTTTCTGGATTGCGAAGCTACCTAAATGTGTTAATGCTACTAGAATAATTCTTGTTCCTAAATTTGAGTGCCCCAGAAAAGTTACTGACTATCAGCCAATAGCCTACTGTAATACATTGTATAAATGTATAAGTAAAGTTATTGTTAATCGCATTCGTAACCATTTAGGTCTGATTGTGGATAACAATCAATCAGCTTTTATTCCTGGAAGGTTTATTCTCGATAACATCCTTCTTGTCCAGGAGTTAATGGTGAGATACAATAGGAAGGATGGTCCTCCTAACTGTGCTTTGAAAATAGATATTCAAAAGGATTACGACACAGTTAATTGGAATTTCCTAATGCAAGCCTTGGTTGGGTTTGGGTTTCATCCTATTATGGTGCATTGGATTATGATGTGTGTTACCTCTACCTGGTTTACTGTGACCATTAATGGTGAGGATAAAGGTTTTTTTTTAAGGTAAAAGGGATTTGAGACAGGGAGATCCATTATCACCCTATCTCTTTACTCTCATAATGGAAGTCTCTAATCTTGTGCTCAAGAGAAATATTGAGAATTCCTCGAATTTCAAATATCACAGTAGATGTAAAATTCAGAAAATCACTCATTTATGTTTTGCAGATAACCTGTTGATGTTTTGTCATGGTGATAGTGGATTGCTCAGGGTGATCAAGAATTTGTTGGATTATTTCAAAGATTTGTCTGGATTAAATGCTAATTTGAATAAAAGCTTGATCTTTTTCAGGTGTGTCAAACCTGCTATTAGCCAAACTATCAATGGTATTCTTCCTTTTGAGTTTGGTAAGTTCACATTTAAATTCTCAAGTATTACTTTATCTGTCAATAAATTGTTTAGAAGAGATTGTAAGATCATGGTGGATAGGATCAAAATGAGAATTTTAAGTTGGAAGAGCAAAAGTTTATCTTTTGCTGGTAGGCTACAACTTATAAGTTCTATTTTAAATTCTATGCATGTGTATTGGCCTCGGTTTTCAAACATCCTGCTACCAAAATTATGGAGATTGAGAAGATATGTATAGGTTATCTTTGGAGTGGAGGTGAATTGGGTAAAGGAAAAGCTAAAATCTATTGGAAAATGGTTTGTACTCCAAAAGTGAATGGTGGATTACGCTTGAAAGAATTAAGGAGATGGAATGATGTGTTATTATCTAAACATGTCTGGAACATTGTAAATAATAAAAAATCTATGTGGGTGAGGTGGACCTATCATTTTCGTATTAAGAAAGGGATTTTTGGGATATCCAGTTTAAGAAGAATCTATGCTAAGAATCTATATTGGACATGGAAGAGGTTCTTACATGCAAGAAAGTATCTTAGACCTCACATTATCTCGAGTATTGGAAACGGTATGAATACTTCATTATGGCATGATTGGTGGCATCCCATTGGAATCATTAGCATGTTTATTTTAAGCAGAGATTGGATTAGTGTAGGATCCAGTGATATGCCAAGGGTTGCGGATATTGTTGTTAATGGACAATTATGTTGGCTTGCTGATTGGCTAGATGTTTACCCTGGGCTGCAAAATGGGACTATGTTTTGGAATAGTGATGGGATAAGCAATAAGATAGTCTAGAGAGATAAAAATGGAATCAACAAATCTTTCTTGTCCAATCAGGTGTGGAAAGATGTCAATGATTTTGGGACTATGTTGCGGATATTATTGTTTGGTTTAGTAATAAAATACCAATAAACTCCTTTATTCTTTAGATGGCTATTCTTTGAAAGTTAAAGACAGAAGATCAAGTTGAATGGCTGGAAATTTATCTTGATGGTCGAAAATGGGATTTCAAAGGCAGAGAATGAAAGTTCAAGTTCGATGGGAAGTTGAAGATCCTATTTTCAAGTGGAAACATTGAAATAAAATTAGAGTTGAAAGTTGGATAATATTTTGGAGTCGAAATATTTTGAGTGTTCGGAAAATAGATGCATAAGACTACCCCCATTGGGGGTTTATTGCGAGCCGATCATGAAAAAAGTAACATTAAAAAAAATAAAAAGTATATGATCTTTTGTGAACTAGTTTGTTGCCACGCCCTTGGCTCATCTTAGATTGCAAAGGATCTCATGCCCACTTGTCTATATTTATTAACGAGGTGAGTTACCTTTCAGTATCGGTGGGTCTACGGCTATAATAACGACCCACCAGTAAGAGTTGTATATTAGATGATTGTCTTTGTGATATCATCTAGGTTTGCTACGACCTGATATGTTAGATGTTGGCATGATATGTTATATGTGATAGTAGTAGAGTTCAGTTATTAGGACTGAAGGGTAGGTCAGACACCCCAGATATGTCTGACAGTATGTGGTGATATGTTTATATGCTAGCATGATATGTTATATGTGATAGTGGTAGTAGGAGGGGAATAGTCCCCATGTTCGGTTGTTAGGACCGAAAGGTAGTTCGGACACCCCAGATATGTCTGATAGTATGTTTATGTTATGATATATGTGATAGTAGCAGTAGAGGGTGGATTAGTCCCTAAGAGTCGGTTGTTAGGACCAACGGGTAGGTCAGCACCCTAGAATGGTTCGACAAGGGTAGGTCAGCACCCCAGAATGGTTTGATACGGGTAGGACGAGACCCCAGAATGGCCGCATGGGTAGGTCGACACCCCAGAATGGTCGTACGGGTAGGTCAGCACCCCAGAATGGTCGTACCGGGTAGGTCAGGCACCCCAGAATTTTCTGACAGTATGTATGCTATGTGATTGTATGGTATGAGGTACAATGGTGGGGCGCGAGGGGGGGGGGGGGCTCACTAAGCTTCGTGCTTACAGTTTACAGTTTTTGTTTCAGGTACCTCTTCAGCGAAGGGGAAGGAACTGGCGCGGTAGCGGCACATCATACACACACTCATTGTTTTCCGCATTATGGATATTATGGGATTGTACTCTGACATGTTACTATTTTTATGACTTGGGTTTTCAGATATGATACATTGTTTTATGAGATTATGTGATTTCACAGTATTTTCTTAAGAATATTTTTAGGAGGCAGTTAATTAAAATGAAATTTTTTGACTTGAAAATTGGGTCGTTACATGTTTGTTGTGAAAGGAAATTGATTCCTTTATCGGTCCAAATTGATCCAACTCCGGTTCAACTCAATATACCCAACTACATAATTTTTTTTCTAACTGAAACACGGTTTAAACCTGAAAAAATTCGGTTCAAAACTATTTTTGGAATTCTAAAAGTTAACTAGACACCTGCCAATATAAACAATCCCACCAAATAATACCTTCAAAATCCTACAAAGGTAGGCATGAGGAGTTATCATGGTATGGTCCCTTTGAAACATTTCACAATCTTTCCTATTTATAAAAGAGGAAACATTCTCTTGTTACTCTCACCGTCGATGTGGGATGAAAACATTGTAATAAAACACTCTTTCTTGTTTATAGAACATTATTTAACTTATTTATAATATTATTGTAAAGAAATTGAAAAGTCATAGGAGTTTCAAATGAATGTGGTGAAAGGAAGATAAAAAAAAGGGTTTCAAATGCATGAGATTCAAGAAAAAATGATAGCTTTATAAATATGCATAATATTCATTAGAAGAAATTAATTACATTTTCTTTAAAAAAACTAAATTGTGTTAATAAATCGATTTTATCTTTAAAAATATATATATATATATATATATATATATATATATATATATATATATATATATATATATATATATATATATATATTAAAATATTTTATTGGTTTTTCTCTACAAATTAAGACGAATATTGATATAGTTTTGTAAATATAAAAATTTAATATAAAATAGATTGTGTTTGCTTGGTAATGAATCTAAAAAAATTGAATTGGGTTGCATTATATATGCGGAAAAAAGATAAATTATTTTTTTATAGAAAAATTGAATTGCAGTGAATTGTTAACGGTGGTAGTCTAATAGATACTTTTGTGATCATGGTGGTAGTCTAATAGATACTTTTGTGATCGTTAAAGTTGCATCTAATATGGAATGAAATAAAAGATGAACCTGTGTGGTGGCTTGAGCTATCAATTCATCGTATCCGTTCATAATGCCATTACAGACAATGTGCTCGGTTAATGTGTCACGTGTTAACCACACGTTATTCACACACTTGACGCATGGGCACTTAATATCTCCACTAGAGTTTGCATTATTCTTGCTTTCAACATCAAGGAATTCACCTAACCCTTTCAAAAATAGGGTGCTTGACCTAGGCGCACTCATCCAGTTTGTACCCATTTTCATAACCACAAATTAATCTGTAAAGGAATTACAGAACAAATGGAATTAATATTTCTCATGATGATGATCACACAAGTATATGCATAAAAGAAGATTCACGATTACATACTTTTCGTATGAATATCTTTCTATTGGTTTAGATAAAATGAGGATTTAAGAGATTGGCTCTTAGTTTGCGACTAAGGAATTGATCTCCATGAAATCAATTTAGAACATTTAATTTAACAATTAATTACCACTTTTAGTTTTGGCGTATTATTAAAGTAGTCAATTTTAGAAACTTTATTAGCTAAAATTGGACAAAAATAAGTCCATCGGCTTTTACAAATAGAACATTTCCCTGCAAATTAATATTAATATTAATATATTCTATAAGCGAGTCTATTTACCGTGCGCCACATATATTTAGAACTCTAATTACTTTTAAAATGTTTGTCAATAATATTTCCAAATTGGTTAGTTATTGTGAAATATTTAAATTTTCTATCTAAAATTTAATATTTTACTGCTTTTCTATAATACTATTTCAAAGTAATTTTAAAATTAATTTGAAGCTCGAATGAGTTTTCATTTCCTTTCAAAATATGTTGATTAATATGAAATAAGTAGAAAAAATAAAATAGTCTTCAATAACTTTTTAATAAGAATAAGTAGGTTTGAAATAGTTTAACAATAATAATATTTATTAATAGCATAAAGTTTTAAATTATATTACGTTACCTCACAAACAATGAATAGCCATTACGCAATCAATTTTTTTTTAGTAATTTTAAAAACCAATTAATCATAATAATATTAAATTGAGATAAACATCTAACATTATTTAATTTATTAAATATAAAATATTAATATGTTAACAACATGCTTTTTGAATTATTGATATAATATATTACATTTCGTAATTTATCTATGAAGTTAAATTCAAAATCTAAGTTAAACCTTTAACTTATAACATAATATATTTGATATGTTACCTTAATTAGGGTTGAATGCAGAATTTAAATCAAAATATCATTTAAATTAAAATTTGATCAATGGCTTTTTTTCAAAATTGTTCGAAGGTTTAAATATATAGATACACAACAAACTTAAAATGCCAAAAAAACTAAAAGTATCAAAAAACTTTTTTTTATAATAATTGAAAATTTTAAAAGTAAGTTTTTAATAAATAAACTACAGCTGTTAAATTAGGGAGGAGCAAAACAACCGACCCGGTTGGAACCGGCCCGGGAACCAAACTCAGTGGAAAATAGGAACTGAACCGGACCACCGGTTCCACTGGTTCTGATTCTACCGGTTCCGATTCCTACCAATTATTGTTATGTCTTCAAATATTGTAACTGGTCCTCGAAAAATTGCAACACACGGTTCCGGTTCTAATGGTTTCTGGTTCTAAAAATCCACAAAAATATCGTCTTCGTCCTGACCCGACCGGTTCCATTGGGTTCCGGTTCCGGTACCGGTTCCGGCTGGTTCCCCAGTCCATATGCTTATCCCTAGTTAAAATAACATAAAATTATAGAATATCTTCCATTATCTTAAAAACATGTGGTTGAAAAAAGCTATTGAATAATGTGATTATATTAGATATTTATCTAGAAATAATGTTGAAAATAATTAAAATTTTATATATCAACTGAATATACAAATAACTATTTCATTAAGAATATTTAATGTTAATAACATATATTACTTTCAATAACATGTATTTGCCAAAATTTGAAGTGAGTTATTTTATTTTACGCAACATACAAAAGTTTTCTAAAATCGATTATAATAGATTTTATTTTATTTCAACTATATTTATTTGTACTAATCCACTAAATTGTTTTATTATTTTATTTATACTATTAATTCTTTAATTTTTTAAATAATATACTTAATTTTAATAATTTAAAGTAGATTTAAAATAATATCTTTTTAATGAGACTAATTTATAGTTACGAGTATAGTAAACTTCATTTTGAGAATTTCGATATGGTGTTAAACTAAAAATGTAAATAAAAAAGTTAGATATTTCTACAGAATTTATTTAATGTTAATTTTTTTTTTGATATTATACAAACGTAAAATCAAAATTAAAATATCAAATTAACAAAATTTTGGCCAAACTTTTTTTTTTATAGTAACTAAAATTTTCAAAAGATATATGATTTTTATTAATGAAAAATAATATTTACAATAAACATAAACTTAAATTTTTATATTACATTACCTTGAAAATAATAGCTATTACTTGAAATATTACCTTGAAAATAATAACTGATACTTGAAATCATGTTCAAAATTGAAAAAGTAGTCAAGTAATTTATTTTTCAAGTTAAATTAAAAGCTATGTATGTAAATTGATTAACAATGACAATGTTGTGAAAGTAAAATGAAAATCAAATGTTATGCCAACAAAATATAACTAATAGAAAATATATATTTTTTATAAAATTGAAAACTTGAGAAAAGTTAGTGTGTTGATTAAATAAACATATAATATAATTAAAGACACTTCTAGACTATTTTAGTGCCTAATTAGATTAACTTGCTTCCATAGCATTGAATTAAATAATTAAAGGGTTTATCGTTTATAAATTAGTATATAGAAGAACTAAATAACCCTTTACTTTTCCTTGCTGCTCATTTAAAATTGTAAATTTTTGAGAAATGTTTTAAATTATTGTTGTGATAATGAATTGGTTGGGTTTTTAATATTATTTTCTATTTGCCGGTTAAATAAATAAATAAATAAATAGGAATTTGGATAGAAAGGAAAAATAGAATGATAGTTGACTTTTCTATAACATATACCCACATATAGTTTTGTTGGTTTACAGTCCTCACTTCAATGATTTCTTTTAAATTCATGATATTACTTCTTGATAAGAAACTATGTTAGAATTAAAATTATTATGGCTAGCTTTAGTTACACGTAAGAGTATTCATTTCTCAACTTGTTTTTTTTTTTTTTTTGGCACACGTGCCACCTGGTTTCCCTCATCACTCTTCTTCTATCTCTTTAGAATTAAAAAATGGTTACTTTTCACTTAATATTGTTTTTTATTTTATTTTTAAAATATATTTTAGACAAATATTAAATTCTTTTTAATGAATTAAAAACCATAAATTTTAATATATCTTTTATAGTTTTTTATCATATATATATATATATATATATATATATATATATATATATATATATATATATATATATATATATATAATGGCCATTCTAAAAAAAAATTCATGTGGTTCCTTTATCATGTTCAATCGGACTGATAAAAGTATAGTTTTGAAAACCAGACCATACTGGCTAGTTCGATCGATTGAAACGGGAAATTTTCTTGTTACACGTTTTTTATCTAAAAAATCGCTTGTTAGCAATTTATGGCAACCGAACGGTTTACCAAAAAACCTAATTCAACCGGACCTTTGGACCTTTAAAAAACAATATTTATAAATATATGGATTATATTTTTAAAAACAACTGACTTACTAGCTAAGTCACATGTAGCCATTAAGCACAAAGTTATGACTTACTACCTACGTCACATCTAGCCATTAAGCACAAAGTTATTTTAATTTTTTCTCTCATCATTTTATTTATAAGACATCATCTATCACCTATTTCGTGTAGTTGGTCGATGTGACACTAACTATAAATGGTACATATATCATTTGAAATCAAAGAAATACTTTTAAATATACACCTTTTTTCTTTCTTTTTTGTTCCACTTTAGGTAAGCCCCTTATTTTTTGTAAGATAGGTCCTAATTTTTTTTGGATACATACATTATAGTAAATATTGGAAAAATAGGTGGGTCAAATGACCCTCGTTAATAATGTGAATATTTTTAATTTTATATAACTATTGAAAAAATATGTGTAGACAGTACTATTCTGTAAGAATGACAAAGAAAATATATTGTTTAATAATGTGAATGTGTTCAATCTTACATAATTATTGTCATTATCACACATTATCACTAATTAAATCGTCTATAAGGTTATTATAAACTGTTTTTTATTATTATCATTCTGTCAGAATATTATCAGAATCTTTATTGACTCGTATTTTGTAAGAATAAAAATGAGTAAAAAACGATGTGTAAGAATAAAAATGAATAAAATTAGTGAAAATACATGAAAATAACAATAGTTGTGTAAAGTTTAACATATTCACATTACTAAACAACCTATTATCTTAATAATTTTTCATACAATAGCATTATTCACACGTTCGTACAATAGTTATCCATCCACATTATAACCTAGCATATATATATATATATATATATATATATATATATATATATATATATATATATATATATATATATATATATATATATATATATATATATATATATATATATATATATATATATATATATATATAACTTACTAAAAACTGAAAATGAAAAAAAAAAAAAAAAAAAATTGTATCACTTGCCAATCAATCAAGAGAAGAGAGAAGGAGCCGGGCGCATAGAAACTAAAGGAATTTCTTTTATATTCAAGATATGGGCATTCGAGTTTGTACAATGCTGGTAGGAAAGACTGAAAATAGAAAACAAGTAGAGAAGTGTTCAGCTTCGTAGGGATCGATGAAAAGGAGTTCATGATTTAGGCAAGGATTCTATTTCAATTTAAAATCTACACACGATATCTCTGTGGTGTTGATCTACAAAATTAGCAACTATATTCCCACTATAAACATTAAGGGCCAAGAAAATCATCATGGAGAAGGTAGAGAAATCTATTTGGTTCAAAGTAACTACTTTTACAACAAATGCACAAAAATATATAATAATAAAAAAACATGCTCTATCAGAGTTCATTCATCCAACAAAAGCTTTATTAAAAAGTATATGATACTTATATGCGTAACTAATAAAAAGAACAAAGTATAATAATGTAGCCAATTTTAATTAGTATTCTCCTTTCTCATAAATTTCACTTGGTTAAACAGCAAATTTGTATCTATTACACTCTATCCAAAGAATTTATTGCTGGAAATCTGAATTAAAATACTACTAATTAACCCCCTATATATACCAATTAGATCCTAAACTAACTCAAGACACCTTTAAAATGAGAGAATTCCCTAAATACCCATGGTGCAAAATTCGTTCCAGATTCTGAATTATCCAACAAATTCTACGAATTGTTTTAATAGACTGTTAAGATGATATTAAAAAGCAAACGTACCTTTTACAGTATCCAAAATCTAGATCTTCACTTTATGAATTAAAGTAATAGACAACATTCAAGAAACTGCGAGCAAAATATATTTCAATCAGACAAAATACATACGAGGAACTGTATCAAATTCATTCGAAGTAGAGAAGCTTCCATCGAATTGGAAAGAGTTCAAACTAATCTAGGAATTTCCGCTGAAGATTATTTACTTCCTTAATGCACCTAATCAGTATTTGCAGCGTATAAATATATATACATAATCATGCCTTCAAATAAATAGTGGTATCCACGTTTTAGTGATGACCGAACCTGCTATATTTCTACGAAGATGCTAAAGCCGTGTTCCATGTGTGAAAGTATGGTATCATATACCAAAACGATATGGATGGAGCTTAGATACCCACGATATGCTTTTTGACTATTTTACGAAGAGTTGATATAAATGGGTCCTACTATATATCTCCACCTCATAGCCCTTATTGAAAAGAAATAATACAAATGAATCCTCGCAGTCAACGACAGAGAAAAACACCATAAAATACATCATTATCCAATTTTCTCCAACACACCTTGTCAAACTTCATCGGAGAAAACCTCTTGCGAGACAAGAATTATGGTGACTGGCAAAATGAGACAGATGCATAATTCACCAAATATAAAATTAGTGTCGTTGATGGTTCATCCTCATATTTTTGACAATGGGATCGAAAGATTTGATGAACTAGAGGTGATGCAATGCAATGGTTTGTGGGTGGCTTGTCAGTGTAATGGAGAAAGAGATTAAGAGCAGTGTGAAGTATGATGCTACTGCTCGAGATATATGGTCAGACCTTGAAGAAAGGTTTAAAAAAACGCACCTTGAGCGTATGAGCTGAAGAACTATTACAATAACATGACAAGACAACATGATCGTCTCAGTGTATTACACCAATCTCAAAGAGGTTTGGAATGTGATACAATTCATAAATCATATACGTACCCACATGCACATGCAGTGGACACAAGTAAAAGAATTTACCAAAATTCTAGATACGGAGAGACCGTACAATTTTCTATGGGGCTGAATGTGTTGATGTAATCCAGAATTTTCAACGTGTTTTTTTTATTTAATAAGTTTGAATAAGTCATGTGCCATGTTGGCCATAGATGTGGTCTTTTCCTGTTTTCTTGCTTTTTCTTTAGCTTAAATGGACAAGTGTACTCACAATCACCCTAAAACCTCCCAAAAATGAATAAGTGTGAAGCTTTTGCCCCCGCTGTTTTGTTTCTTTTGTTTTTTCTCAATTTCTATCCTTGCCATGCCCATGTGATATAGTCTACATTTAAAAGGCTAACATTTGGTACCAGCAACCTCGTGTACGCCAAAGTATCAACCCCGGGTGACCACAATGAGCGAGAAGAATGACAAAGAAGTTTCAACTATTAAACTTAACTACCCTATGCTCTCAAGAAGTAAGTACACTGCTTGGGCCATTGGGCCATTAAAATGAAGGTTTTTATGCAAGCTCAAGGTGTCTGTGATGTGATGCAGTTGAGCCAAGAACCACAAACACCATTGTAGAGGTCGAGAAGGATAAGATGGCAATGGAGGATGCAGTTGAGCCAAGAACCACAAACACCATTGTAGAGGTCAAGAAGGATAAGATGGCAATGGAGGCTGTAACATCTCAAAATTCAAGCCCGAAAATTTCATTTTTGAATTAATAAATTTAATAAACATTGTACCAAAACATTATCGATAAAACATCACATTACAAAATCAGAATGTTGTGTCTCAAACCATGACATCAAAAATAATGAAAACCAGAGTACAATGCCAGAAACTCAATGCGGAAACCATGTGTGTGTGTGATGCGCTGCTACACCGCCGGCTCCTTCCCCTTCGACGAAGAGGTACTTGAAACCTAAACCAAAACTGTAAGCACAAAGCTTAGTGAGTTCCCCCATTATACCACATACCATACAATATCGTCGGTATCTTTCAACCGGTAACCATCATCGGTATCTTTCAACCGGTAATCATCATCGATATCTTTCAACCGGTAACCATCGTCAGTATCTTTCAACCGGTAACCATCATCAGAATCTTTCAACCGGTACTCATCATCGGTATCTTTCAACCAGTAACTGGGGACTATACCACCCCCTACTACTAGTATGCAACAACAGATATAAACATATAGTCAGGCATATCCGGGTACTAACCTACCCTTTGGTCCTAAGGACCGCTGTTAGGAAAACTAATCCATACTATACACATAACATATCATACAGATAAATCTCATGACCAAAGCACATAACCAGACCAAGATAATTATCACAAAGACAATCATCTTCTAAATACCCCTTTTTGGTGGGCCGGTATTGTGGCCTTAGACCCACCCCTATTGGAAGGTAACTCACATCAATGTCGTGCAACATTTGAATTATCCTCGGCACACAAGTCGACTCCCTCCGACTCCTCGATCCCTACACGACAACCTTCAGGTCAACACACAACACGGGAAACCCTAAACAAGGTTAGTCCAAGTCTAGTCAAAGTCAACTTCAAGTTGACCCGACTCACCGAGTTGGGCCGTCAACTCGCCGAGTCCTAACCCTTTACTCGTCCTTATCAACGTCTCGACTCGTCGAGTTTGGAATCGACTCGACGAGTTCCTCTCTTATATGAAAATTACATGAAACTCATCCGACTCGTCGAGTTGTATGAACACTCGTCGAGTCCGCCATCATTTGATGAACAAGTCCTGTCCTCAACTCGCCGAGTTGTGTGAACAACTCGTCGAGTTCATCTTTAATCTTAAGGAGATTGCCTTGGACTCGCCGAGTCTGTTCTAGCACTCGTTGAGTCCCATGAACTCCAGGTCCAAAATTATGTCCAATGCGTTGGGTCACTCTTTCTATCCAGATACAACCCTTCTAACACTCAACTGAGTTCTTTTGACTCTCAATAGATATGGAACTCAAAGCCTTGGACTCGTCGAGTCCCAAGAATGGACTCGTCGAGTTGGTCACGTCCACACTCTAAATCCTCGATTTCTGATGTACAACCTTTGATCAAAAGATAGATCCAAGCTTCTACAATCGATCTAGCACGTAAAGTTACAAACTTTATGTGCTTGCATGGGACTTTGAGCTCAAAAAGACATAAAACAAGCTCTTATGATGCATGGGACCTTTCATGGGTGCAAAAGCATCCCCCAACTGCCTTGTGACTCCCTTCATGACGTGATTCAGAAGCTCCAACCCCCAACCATGTTTGCAATCATGGTTGGCCATCAAAAATGGCTTATAAAAGCCCTAAATCTCCCCAAAAAGCGTTCTATCAAATGAAAGAGCAAGGTTACAACTTTTTACCTTCAATGAATTGTAGGAAGTGCACAAACTCGGGTTCCCTTGGTCCTTACATGCTTCCTCAAGCTTTTCTCCTTCCTTCTTAAGACCATAAGCACCAAAATCCACCAACAAGGCTTAGATTGCTTCAATAACGACTATGGTTTCAATGAGAGGTGTTCTGGGAGCATAAAGGACATTATGGCCGACATAGCATTGTTTAAATAGGGTGCAAACCTTCAGATTAGGGTTTTTGTCCATACAACATCCCATCCCCCTTCTACTCGGCGAGTTGGTCCTTCATCGAGTCCCACCCCCCTTCTACTCGGCGAGTTGGTCCTTCAACTCGCCGAGTCCAAGGCCAAAATGCAAGATACTTAAATAATTATTAAAAATAATTATGTATTATGAACCAGGTGCTACCGAGGCCATTTACCAAGCAATACCCGAAGACTTTTTATTGTCAACAGTTGAAAGGAAAATAGCGAAGGAGGCGTGGGACACTCTCAAAATCATGTACTTGGGAGCCAATAGAGTGAAAACAGCGAGAATCCAAACCTTGAAGTCGGAATTTGAGGCATTAAGCATGAGGGATTCATAAGATATAGATGAGTTTGCTGTGAAATTAAACAATATCGTGAGCACAATACAAGTCTTGAGAGACATGGTAAAAGAATCATACGTGGTGAAGAAACTACTACAAGCAGTCTCATCTAATTTCTTACAGATTGCATCAACTCTCAAGCAATTCAAAAACTTGGACAAAATGAAAGTAGAAGTGGTAATTAGATGACTGAATTCACATGAAGAAAGAATAAAGGGCCATGACGAACCTAAAGAGAAGAAACTCCTCTTGGCACATGAGGAATTGTCTAAAAGAAACAAGTTGCAATCATAAAATGTTTCAAAGAATGAAAATTGAAATGGATATGCGTCATTTTGAGGACGTGGCAAACATGGACGACGTGGGAGAGTAGTCTCCTACCAAAAGAGAGCTGGAAACTATAACACATCCAGTAGTCGATACAAGAGCATTATTCAATGTTATAATTGTTATGAATATGGACACCATGCCACAAAATGCACGAATCCAATGTGAGAGAGAAATCATGAAAGCAATCATGCTCAAGAAGATGTGGACACTAAACAACCACTATTCTTTTCATCAGTTAATGCTTGTAAGGAGGTAGAAGAGGTATCTCTAAATGAAGAAAAGACACATCCTCGGTTAAAGTCAAATGGAGTTGAAGGAAGTAAATCTAGTATGTGTTATTTAGACGCAGGTGCAAGAAATCATATGACAGGCAACGAGAATAAATTTAAAGACTTAAATAAAATGATTCAGCACATATAAAGTTTGGAAACAATCATATGACAGGCAACGAGAGTAAATTTAGAGACATCACTATGGATTTTATCACTAAGCTTCCCAAGACCGCACGTGGGGTTGATACGGTTTGGGTCATCGTGGATTAGTTAACCAAGAGAGCCCACTTTATCCCGATCCAGGAGAGCATATCGGCTGAGAAACTGGCCAAGATCTATGTACAAGCGGCAGTAGCACAACATGGAGTTTGTGTCTCCGTAGTGTCAGACTGAGATGTCCGATTTACATCCAGATTTTGGAAGCGGTTTCACGATGAAATAGGTACTCATCTCCACTTCAGCACCGCTTTCAATCCTCAGACAGACAGGCATAGCGAGAGGATGATTCAGACTCTCGAGGACATGCTTCGTGCATGTGTTTTGGATTTCGGTGCCAGTTGGGATACGTATCTTTCGTTAGTGGAATTTTTGTATAACAACAGTTACCACACCAGTACAGACCATCCTCCCTTCAAGATGCTCTACGGGAGGAAGTGTAGGACCCCAATCTGTTAGGGTGAGGTCGATCAGAGGGTTATGGGGAGTACTGAGGTAGAACTCAAGACCACCAAGTAGATCCAACAGGTTCGGAGCAGGCTCCAGACTGCTCAGAGTCGGCAGAAGAGTTACACCGACAAGAGGCGTTCAGACTTGGAGTTTTGGGATGGTGACATGGTCCTCCTGAAGGTGTCACCCTAGAAGGGTGTCATACGGTTCTGCAAGCGGGGCAAGCTGGGCCACAGGTATATCGGCCCCTTCCGAGTCATAGCCCAGGTGGGCAAGTGTGACAACCCGAAATTTCCATTCTGAACAAACCATATCAAGCCAATAGAAGTAGAGCAGTTACAGTAAAAATTCAGACTTAGAGTATAAGTTTGGTAGATTTCAGGATTTTACACTTAAAGAGATATTAGGAGAGTGGATGCACTAAGGTTTTGTGCAACACTATTATCCCAACACTCTAGAACATTAGAGTTCGTTCCAGGAATAAAAATATTTTCTGCCAAAAATATCTCAAGACTATAAATAGAATTCTAAACCAAATTCATTCATTATTCACATTTCCGACTAGTGAAAAGCTATTTTCTCTCTGACGGGTCTTCGGGTTTTTATCCCAAATTGTGAGTAACTCTTCCTAGTAACTACCTTGTACCTGTATAGGAGTGTTTTAGGGACAAGAAATCAACCACGAAACACCCAAATTTAGGAGTTCACGGCCCAAGAATAGCTTAGGCCGTAAACTCCCTTATAAATTGCTCAAATGGTGTTTTTAAGACACCTAAGGCTTAGACCTTATTTTGGACAAATACCCTAAAGTGTTTAGAACCTAGAAAGCTTAAAGAATCACAAGTGTTAAGGAGTTTACGGCCAAGGCAAGTCCTTGGGCCGTAAACACCTTTAAAGGGGTCAAATGCCTCCCTAAACCCTTCCTTAAGCCAAGAGACAATTTCGGCATGTACCTAAAAGTGTTATGGACTAACTAAAACACTTAGAACCCCATGAGTGAGGGAGTTTATGGCCCAAAGTATTCTATGGCCTTAAACTCCATTAAATGGTGCCAAATGTGCCATAAACTCTTCTAAAGCCAAGTACCAAAGCCTAGAATTGTTCCTAGTTAATTTAGAGACTTGAAGACACCAAATAAACCCTCCCAAGGGAGTTTACGGTTGTAAACTCCAAGGGAATATGGCTCTGGGCCGTAAACTCCCCAAAGGAGTTATTATGGCACCCAAACACTTGTCTTAGCCTTGAAACAATTCACCACATGAGTTGTATAATTGTTAGACACCATTTAGACCCTTAGTTGAGAGTTTACGGCCAGGAGTTTACACCCCTGGGCCGTAAACTCCAAAGAACATGGTCATTAGACCTTAAACTCACATTAGGGGCATTGCACTCCTTTGTTGCAACCCTTTAGCCTCCTACCACTTGACCAAAAGTGTTTTCCTCGCGTTTAAATGTCTATACTTGTATAATTAGTGTTTAATCACTAATTATTTATATACATATGTTTTCATATGTAATTAGGATCATTGTGTGTGTCTAAGTCCTCACTTGACACCAAGCACTTACCCGATCCTTCCGTACGATAACAGTCCGTTCAATTCCAGTCACTTACTGCAGGTGAGTTCATACCCCTTAACTAATGTTTTAAACTATTCTTAAATGTTTTAGGGGGGGATACAAGTAGAATCATACTAGTTATTATATAAATCACATGTGATTAGTAAGTAGTTTTATGCTAGTTATTACGTCAATCACGTGTGATTAATATACAACATTCAAATGATTTGGCTACTCATTAGCCGTTTTACCAAACAGGTTCCTCAAATGATTTTCTTAAATGTTTTATATGTTTAAAAATCTTTATTAAACGGTTCATTACACACTGTATGATCCTATTTCAAACCATTTTACTCCTATCTGTTTTACTCCAAGTTTTATCAAATCGTTTTACTTCAAACTGTTTTACACCAAACTGTTTTCTATGTTGACATCAAGTTAATCTTTTCTTAAATAATAATTATGTTCAAAGGTTTTACAAAACTTATTTTATGCTTTTGATATTATAAATTGCATGTCTATATATGTATAGTTATATAAGAAATGTTGAAAGGACTTAGGAAGGCTATCCACCCTATTTCCTTTTCCTCGATTTGGATGTGGTCTGGTGGGATATCGGGTACCCGTCCGAAGGTCGTTTCAATATTAATTATATATCATGTGTACATATATAGTCATAAAAGGTCCTTCTAGTTCATCATATGCCCTTGGGTAGCAAGGGTATACATCCACGTCCATACATATCAGTTAGATAGCTAGTAAACTACCATATGGGTAGTTTAGGAAGATACTAGGACTATTACTAGAATGTAATATCATACAATGAGTCAGTTCATTCATGAGTCAATACTTTCTAGATCATTACTGTACATTACTATACTTACTAGGTAGAGAGCACGTACATTACAGCTAGAACAGTTCATTACATTACACTTACATGAATACGTCAATAATTGTGATCCACTGTATGGGAGCATGCCTTAATTGTCATGAACCGAGTTGTAGCCAGAGTCTCTTGAAGGGAGAGCGTGAGTTTGCGTATAGATCTATACTGGATTGACTATCCTACACCTTGTTGCTAGCTACAGCAGGACCGACAGGTCTGCGGGTGCCAAACGTCATACCTTATTTTCGACTATACGTTGTCGATGTTACCAGTCTATAGTATGGTGCAATATATCACATAATGCCTTAATAATAAATCCAGTTTAAGGTAATTAGAACAACAGTAGTTTTACAACACTACACTACAGTACTATATTAAATTTTCCCTGTACATATATTTTGGAAATGATAGTTACATTACGGAAAATTACACACTTTTCATGGCACGAACATTAAGATAAGTTAAGTCTTGGTAGAAGACTTCTTTTGTTACTAATAGGAATCATAGGGATTTCAAGGGTTTTTCAAACGTTACAGCTGTTTTACAAACATCTTCATAGTTACAGTTTATATACAAATTCTTACATAAGAACACTTTTATACAAATTAAGACACTAAATACTTATGATCTCACCAGCTTCAAAGCTGATACTCGTTTTTCAAAATTACTTGTATCCTTAGGTCATCATAGACAGGTGCCGACGCAAGGAGAAAGGAAGATGGAGCTTGTTCAAGACTCATCTTTCATTTTGATTTATGCTTTAGTGTTTATCAAAATTTGACAGAACACATTTGTATAATAATTATATTATTAATGCAATGGATGATGTTGTTGCTTGTTTACTACTTTACATTGTTGTGATATTATACATGACGTCCTCCGCCCCAGAACGTTTTCGCCGTTCTTGGTTTTGGGGTGTGACAGCAAGGTAGCGTACATATTGGATCTTCCCACCAAGTTCAGTCAGATCCACAGCTCCTTCCATGTTTCCCAGCTACGGAAGTTCTTAGTAGATGAGATGACGGTTGTGCCCTTAGAAGACATTCAGGTTGATGGCATCCAGAATTACATTGAGAGACCAGTGGCGATCCTGGATTGCAAGATGAAAGAGTTTAGGAACAAGAAAGTTGAGCTACTTAAGGTGTTGTGGCAGCACTGGAAGGGTTCGGAATGGAAGTGGGAGCACAAGGAGGAGATGAGGGAACACTACACAAAGTTGTTTTCGGATACAGTAGACTTCGAGGAGGAAGTCTAAAACATGTGGGGGAGAATTTTAACGTCCCGTTCCTGCTACGTATTGGAGTTGTTAAGTATTCATTTTGTAAAAGCTACTCGATGAGTAGTAGCCCTAACTCGTCGAGTAGATGTGTGACAACCCGAAATTTCCATTTGTACGAACATTATCTATTCAATAGAAGCTAGTCCAGTTTCAATGAGTTTCAGACTTTTCCGTATAAGTTTGCGTACATTAGAGTTTACGTTTAAGGAGATATCAGGTTAGTGGATGCTCCTGGGTTTGTGAAATTTGAAAATTCCAAGTTTCATAATGTTATAGTCCAATTTCCAGAATAAAAATATTTTCTGTCAAAATATTTCAGGACTATAAATAGATTTCTGAATTTAATTAATTCATTATTCACATTTCCAACTGGAGAAAAGCCATTTTCTCTCTGACGGATCTTCGGGTTTTCATCCCAGATTGTGAGTCTACTTTACTAGATGTGTTTTATTACTTGTTATGTGCTTTATAACTTCATTTACATGCCTAAAATGCAAGATCCGGGAGTTTACCGCCCAAGAACGTTCTTGGGGAGTAAACTCCAAAACAAGGCCTAAAAGCTACCTAGTCTCATTTCCATGTTAGGTATCTACTTAAGGACTTGATGTATGAACATTAGAGGCTACAAATTAACCAAGATCATATAGTTTTAGGAGTTTACGGCCAAGGATATGCTCTTGGGCCGTAAACACCTTTTTCAAGGGCTAAGAGTGCCCTAAACACCCCTAAGGTTTAAGACATTTACCCTCTAATGCTTGTAGCTAATTTGGACACCAAAACACTTCAAAATCATCCCTAAAAGGGAGTTTACGGCCAATAAATAATCTTGGGCCGTAAACTCGAAGTAAAGGCACAAAGGTGTGCCTAATGTCCCCTTTAGCCTTAAACAAAAACATAGAAGCTATCCTACATGTGCAAGTGACTTAAAAGAATTAAAACCAACACCCCATAGGAGTTTACGGCCGTAAAGTCTAGGGGATATGGTCTTTAGGCCATAAACTCCTCTATGGAGCATTCTAGGGCCTTAAACTACTTCAAGGATTATTCCACAAGTACTAGGCTTATTCTAGGATTTAGATAGCACCTTAAAACACCCAAAACCACCAAGTGTGGAGTTCATGGCCGTAAACTCAAGGGTTTACGACCGTAAACTCCAAAGGTGGGGCTTGTTGGGTGGTGAACTCTTATACAAGGTCTTTTGAAGCTTCAAACCCTTTTGCCTTGTCCCGTAGCAACTTAGATGCAACCATTAGGACCTTTAACACTTATGCAAAGTGTTTTCATGTTCCTAAGTGTCCCAACTTATTTTATTAAGTTATTATTTGGCTAATTAGTTATATATATATATATATATATATATATATATATATATATATATATATATATATATATATATATATATATATATATGCTTATTATATGATAACTAGGCTCGTGCGTGTAAGCAAGTCTCCGTTTCCCACCTAGCACGGTATCCGATACTACAATCCAATCTACTCACCACAAGTGAGTTCATACCCCTTTAATAAACCTTTGAAATGCTTTTAAATGTTTTAAATACTTTATGGGGGGGGGGGGAATACAAGTTAAATACTTATAGTTATTGCATCAATCACATGTGATTGCATTAATCACATGTGATTAATAACTAGAAAACAAATGATTTATTCACTGTTCAAACTGTTTATCAAATTGTTTCACTTCAAAATGTTTTACAAACTCTTTTACTTATCAAATGCTTTTATTAAACTTTAGTTTATTCCTTATAAAAATTGCATGCCCATATATGTATAGTTATATAAGTAATGTTTAAAGGGCTTAGGAAGGCCATCCGCCCTATTTCCTTTTCCTCGATTTGGATGTGGTCTGGTGGGATTTCGGGTGACCATCCGAGGGTCGTTTCAATATTAGTTATATATCATATATACATGTATAGACATAAAAGTACTTCCATACTCATACTTATCAGTACATCAATAGTTAGTTACCATCGGGGTAACACAGGAACATATACAACTATACTAGAAGGAGAACATATACAACTATACTAGAAGGAGAACATATACAACTATACTAGAAGGAGAAGATATACAACTATACTAGAAACAGAACATATAAAACTATACTAGAACGAGAAACATTACATATACATGAACACGTTAACAATTGTGATCCACTGTGTCGGAGCATGCCTTAAATGTCATGGCCCGAGTTGTAGCCAGAATTCTCTTGGAGGGAGAGCGTGAGTTTGCGTATAGATCTATACTGGATTGACTATCCTACACCTTGCTGCTAGCTACAGCCAGACCTCCGGGTCTGCGGGTGCCAAACGTCATTCCGTTATTACGACCATTCATTATGTCGTTGTTACCAGTCGATAGCATGGTGCAATTTATCATATTATACTTTAATATAAATCCGGTTTAAGGTAGTTAGTACAACAGTAGTTCCTATTATACAAAACTACAGTACTACAATGATTTACCCATTACATATTTTAGTGATAACCTCACTTAAGAATTAATGTTCAATGACAAGAACAAAAGTATTACGATTGTTGAGTATCACAAGTGAGCTCGGGGATGTATGGTCAGTCCTGGGAATGGCATAGCCTGATCAACTATGCTGGTCCTAGGAGTGATTAGCATATGCCCTAGAACGATTGTGATGTGTTAACAAGTCTAAAAACTTACCAACAATACCACAAGAAGATCAGTAGAACTTAAACTTAAAATACTATAGGTGTATTTTGTACTACTAGTTACATGTATACTATATTCTTATACCTCTCTTCTCGCGTAGATTTAAATGGCTGGATTCCATCAAGGTGACCCGTACTTTCCAAATGAAGGCAATGCCGGGTTGATCGAAGAAGAGCCCGAAGATGAGCATCCAATCCCTTTGGATGATCACCTCGCAGAAGGCTTTTCTTATGGATCTGACTCCGAGCCTGAAGTCAACAACCTACCGCTAGTAGGTCAAGCCCCGAACAACAATCCCCGACCAGCTTTTCCAGGTTCTACTCCCTTGTGGGCAACCAACTTGAATCGCTGGAGTGATGAACAGGGTCAACCCTTACCATACTTTGGGGACCGAACCTTTTACAACGTCAGTGATGGTGGCTCTGCTGACTGAGCTCTGCCTGTCATTATCCGCAGAATAGCTCGTAATGTCGAGCAAGGTCGCGCAACCATTGACCGGGTCATGGAGATTGATGCCAACTCAGGTGTCAACACAGTCCGCATCCGCCGTCTTGAAGAAGACATGGAACGGACCCGGAGAACCAATGAAACCCTACAACAACAGCTGGATGGCTCCCGAGCTGAGGTCGTGGAACTTAAAGCCCGTCAGAGAGCTCAGGATCGACACCTTCAAGAGGTGTTTCGTCAAGTGTCAGACCTCAGGGCTCGCCCGAGGAATTTCCATCGCCGTTAGATGATGTCTAGTACATCTCTATCTTTTGATTAAGGAATAGCCTTGAACATCTGTGCTCTAAGTAGCGCTTGGCTGTAAATATTCCTAACTTTCAGTACTCTAATTAGGAATCTAAGGACTGTCAAACTTTCTGTATGGTATGATGTAAGACCTACTGTTAGGTCAATTTTCCCTGAACTTATTACATCAGTAATGCAAGTAGTTTTGACATCCATCTATCTGTGGGAAAATCTATACACTTGTGTTTTCCTACTAATATTCCTTGTTGTGATTTCAAACACTCATTCAACTGTTGGGCTATGGTTAGTTAGTCCATGTGTCACTCTCACGTTGCTTACAGATTGATTCTTACCCATTTTTCTTATCTCTATAAACTTATAGCTGAAAGATGCCGCCTCGCAGATCTACCAGGAATAACCCTACGCCTCCACCGCCTCCACCGCATCCGGTCATCGATACTGCAGCCCTGAATGCTGCCGTAGCTGTAGCAGTGGCAACTGCCATGGCTCCGTATCACTCTTCTGATGCCAACAGAGGTGGAACCCCTGTTGAATCTATTCCGGTCGAAATCCCTGTGCGCTCGAGAGAGTGCTCCTACAAGGATTTCACCAACTGCAAGCCGAAGTCCTTTCATGGCACCGGCGGAGTCATTGCCCTCTCGCAATGGTTCGAGAAGACTGAATTAGTCTTCAAAATCTGTTCATGCCCTGCTGCGAGCAAAGTCAAATATGTCGCATGCACCTTTGAAGGAAAGGCCCTAACGTGGTGGAACGGCCACGTTAAAGCTCTAACACTCATCGTGGCTAACGACATGGGCTGGGAAACCATGAAGGACCTCATGACTGAGGAATACTGCCCGAGGGGCAAAGTCCAGAAATTGGAACAGGAACTCTGGAAGCTGACCATGAAGGGCACCAATGTGATCGCTTATACTGCCCGATTTAGCGAACTGGTGGCCCTCTGCCCCAATATGGTTCCCACTGAGGGGAAAAAGATCGAACGGTACATATGGGGGCTAGTGCCTCCGTATCAGGGGAATGTCCTAGCATCGAACCCCGCTACCTTCGACAGTGCCAAGCGATTGGCACAACGACTCATTGACCATGGAGTCAAAACCCCTGCGGCAACAACAACCCTAGCCATCTCGGAACCGTCCAAACCCGCTGACACTAAGCGGAAGTTCTGGGATGACAAGAAAAAGCAGCGAGCTGCCAAAAAGCAGCAAATTGTGGCAGTGCACGCCGCGATAACCCCTGCTGCTGCTACTGCTCCGATGAAGCAGTATGTTGGAAGTTTGCCGAAGTGCAACAAATGTAATTTCCACCACAACGTCTCCTGCCGTGAAATGCAGTGTTCTAACTGCAACAGGAAAGGACACACCGTCCGTTTCTGTAAATTCCTGGCACAACCGATCTCCCAAGTCCCTGGCTCTGGCGCGAGCCCAACTTGCTATGGATGTGGCGAAACAGGCCACTTTAAGAGGGACTGCCCCAAAGCGAGAAATGTTAGAGGAGCTGGGAGGGTACTAGCTATAGGCCACGGGGAAGCAGTTGCTGACCCGACAGTGGTGACTGGTACGTTCCTCCTTGATAACTCCTATGCATGCATTTTGTTCGATAGTGGAGCGGAGCGAAGCTTCGTAAACCATAAATTTACTCGCATGCTTAAGCAACAACCACACGCACTTAAGGAACAATTCATAGTAGAAATGGCTAATGGAAAAACTGAAAGTACAAATAGCATATACTTAGGTTGTATCCTAACTCTGGATAAACATTCATTCCCAATCGACCTCATGCTGGTCTCAATAAAAAGCTTCGACATTATTATCGGCATGGATTGGTTAAGTCTTCATCGCGCCGACATCATGTGCTACGAGAAAGCAGTCCATCTAAACCTCCAATCTAACGAAACTCTTATAGTCTACGGCGACAAACCTGGTGCGAGTCTTCGCATTATATCAAGTATTCAAGCACAGAAATATCTGCGCAAAGAATACCACGCATTCCTTGCTCACGTCGTCGACACGAATCTCGAAACGAAAGAACTAAAGAACATCCCAGTAGTGAGCGACTTCCCCGACATTTTCCCAGAAGAGCTACCTGGATTACCTCCGCAACGACAAGTCGAGCTCAGAATCGACTTAGTCCCAGGAGCTACCCCAATAGCCAAGTCACCCTACCGTTTAGCACCAGCTGAGATGCAAGAACTCTCTGGTCAACTTAACAAACTGCTCAGCAAGGGCTTTATAAGACCAAGTTTCTCACCTTGGGGAGCACCGGTCTTGTTCGTTAAGAAGAAAGACGGATCATACGTATGTGTATCGACTACAGAGAACTCAACAAATTAACGGTCAAGAATCGTTACCCTCTGCCTCGCATAGATGATCTATTCGACCAACTGCAAGGGGCGAACTATTTCTCTAAGATTGATCTGAGATCCGGATATCACCAGTTACGAGTGCTAGAAGAGGATGTTCCGAAGACAGCCTTCCGAACTCGTTACGGACACTACGAGTTCGTGGTGATGCCATTCGTATTGACCAATGCGCCCGCAGTCTTCATGGATCTGATGAATAGAGTATGCCGACCTTACCTGGATCAGTTCGTCATCGTTTTCATTGACAACATCCTGATCTATTCCTGAAGTAAGGAAGAGCATGGCGATCATCTGCGACAAGTTCTAGGGACTTTACGAAAGGAGAAACTTTATGCGAAGTTCTCGAAATGTGAATTTTGGATCCGAAGAGTCGAATTCTTAGGACACGTGGTAAGCGAAGAGGGAATCCATGTGGACCCATCCAAAATTAAATCCATTAAGAACTGGTCAGCACCCAAGACACCGACAGAAATTCGTCAATTTCTAGGTCTTGCTGGCTACTACCGCAGATTCATTCAGAACTTCTCCCGAATAGCGAAACCTCTTACAACCCTGATCCAGAAAGGCATTGCCTTTGACTGGGAAGAGAAACAAGAGAGAGCATTCCAAACGCTCAAGAGAGCCTTGTGCACCGCGCCAATACTATCCCTTCCCGAAGGAATAGAAGACTTCGTAGTCTATTGTGATGCACCGAATCAAGGGCTTGGGTGTGTTCTGATGCAGCGAGGTAAGGTCATCGCCTACGCCTCGAGACAGTTGAAGACGCACGAAGTTCACTACACGACCCATGATCTTGAACTAGGAGCAGTGGTGTTTGCTCTGAAGATCTGGAGACATTACTTGTATGGAACGAAAAACACTATCTTTACCGACCACAAGAGTTTACAACACATTTTCGATCAGAAGGAGCTCAACATGAGACAATGACGGTGGGTCGAGCTACTCAGTGATTACGAATGCGATATTCGTTATCATCCGGGCAAAGCCAACATTGTAGCAGACGCCCTAAGTCGGAAGGAATATTCTGGTCGCAAAGTCAAGTCATTATCAATAACCATCCATTCACACTTGTCTAAGCAAATTCAGGAGGCTCAACTAGAGGCCATGAAACCTGAAAATGTGACGAGTGAATCCCTTAGAGGAATGGACAAGAATTTAGAAGCCAAGGGTGACGGAGCTTTATATTTCATAAACCGGATCTGGACACCGAAACACCGTGGTCATGACCGAGGCGCACAACACTCAGTATTCCGTCCACCCAGGTTCTAGATAAGATGTATCTGGATCTTAAAAAAAGCTATACTGGTGGCCTAATATGAAGGCAGAGATTGCTACCTTCGTAAGTAAATGCCTTACTTGCGCAAAGGTTAAGGTCGAGTACCAGAAGCCCTCTGGTTTACTGCAACAACCAGAGATTCCAGAATGGAAGTGGGAGTGGATCACTATGGATTTCATAACCAAGTTGCCCAAGACAACGGGTGGACTTGACACCATATGGGTCATCGTTGATAGATTGACCAAGTCTGCACACTTCCTGCCTATCAAGGAAACCGACAAGATGGAGAAACTTACGAGAACATACATTAGGGAAATCATGCGATTACATGGTGTACCTATGTCCATTATCTCCGATGGAGATAGTAGGTTCACCTCAAGATTCTGGCAATCACTGCAACGTTCCCTAGGAACAAAGCTGGACATGAGCACAGCCTACCATCCACAGACTGACGGGCAGAGTGAGAGGACCATCCAAACACTGGAAGATATGTTGCGAGCCGGTGTGATTGATTTTGGGAAAGCATGGGATACTCACTTACCCCTTGTCGAATTTTCCTATAATAACAGTTATCACACAAGCATCAAGGCTGCTCCATTCGAAGCTCTCTACGGCCGAAAGTGCAGATCCCCTCTGTGTTAGGCTGAGGTGGGTGATACCCAGTTAGCAAGGGGGCAAGCTTCCGACAGTACTCTCACCGGTCCGGAAATCATTCGGGAAACGACAGAGAAAATCGTTCAGATCCGTGAACGATTGAAAGCCTCTAGAGACCGACAGAAGAGCTACGCTGATAAACGAAGAAAACCTTTGGAATTCCAGATGGGAGACCGAGTCCTTCTCAAAGTCTCACCCTGGAAAGGCTTGATACGCTTCGGCAAGCGTGGGAAGCTTAATCTGAGATACATAGGGCCTTTCGAGATTCTTGCAAGAGTCGGCCCCATAGCTTACAAACTTGACCTACCCGACACACTTCGTAACGTACACTCTACATTCCACGTATCTAACTTGAAAAAGTGTCTGTCCGACGAGACTCTTGTAATCTCACTCGACGAGATCGAGATCAACGAGAGCCTCAACTTCATGGAAGAACCAGTGGAGATCATGGACCGTGAGGTCAACAAGACAAAGCAAAGCCGTATCCTATCGTGAAGGTTCGCTGGAACGCCAAGAGAGGACCGGAATTCACTTGGGAACGCGAGGATCAGATGAAGCTGAAATACCCTCATCTTTTCGCTTAATTGTTGTAACTTCGTATTTGCTTAAATTCTAATTTTGGGACGAAATTCCTTCTAACGGGGGGATGATGTGACAACCCAAAATTTCCATTTGTACGAACATTATCTATTCAATAGAAGCTAGTCCAGTTTCAGTGAGTTTCAGACTTTTCCGTATAAGTTTGCGTACATTAGAGTTTACGTTTAAGGAGATATCAGGTTAGTGGATGCTCCTGGGTTTGTGAAATTTGAAAATTCCAAGTTTCATAATGTTATAGTCCAATTTCCAGAATAAAAATATTTTCTGTCAAAATATTTCAGGACTATAAATAGATTTCTGAATTTAATTAATTCATTATTCACATTTCCAACTAGAGAAAAGCCATTTTCTCTCTGACGGATCTTCGGGTTTTCATCCCAGATTGTGAGTCTACTTTACTATATGTGTTTTATTACTTGTTATGTGCTTTATAACTTCATTTACATGCCTAAAATGCAAGATCCGGGAGTTTACCGCCCAAGAACGTTCTTGGGGAGTAAACTCCAAAACAAGACCTAAAAGCTACCTAGTCTCATTTCCATGTTAGGTATCTAGTTAAGGACTTGATGTATGAACATTAGAGGCTACAAATTAACCAAGATCATATAGTTTTAGGAGTTTACGGCCAAGGATATGCTCTTGGTCCGTAAACACCTTTTTCAAGGGCTAAGAGTGCCCTAAACACCCCTAAGGCTTAAGACATTTACCCTCTAATGCTTGTAGCTAATTTGGACACCAAAACACTTCAAAATCATCCCTAAAAGGGAGTTTACAGCCAAGAAATACTCTTGGGCCGTAAACTCCAAGTAAAGGCACAAAGGTGTGCCTAATGTCCCCTTTAGCCTTAAACAAAAACATAGAAGCTATCCTACATGTGCAAGTGACTTAAAATAATTAAAACCAACACCCCATAGGAGTTTACGGCTGTAAACTCTAGGGGATATGGTCTTTAGGCCGTAAACTCCTCTATGGAGCATTCTAGGGCCTTAAACTACTTCAAGGATTATTCCACAAGTACTAGGCTTATTCTAGGATTTAGATAGCACCTTAAAACACCCAAAACCACCAAGTGTGGAGTTCATGGCCGTAAACTCAAGGGTTTACGACCATAAACTCCAAAGGTGGGGCTTGTTGGGTGGTGAACTCTTATACAAGGTCTTTTGAAGCTTCAAACCCTTTTGCCTTGTCCCGTAGCAACTTAGATGCAACCATTAGGACCTTTAACACTTATGCAAAGTGTTTTCATGTTCCTAAGTTTCCCAACTTATTTTATTAAGTTATTATTTGGCTAATTAGTTATATATATGCTTATTATAGGATAACTAGGCTCGTGCGTGTAAGCAAGTCTCCGTTTGCCACCTAGCACGATATCCGATACTACAATCCAATCAACTCACCACAAGTGAGTTCATACCCCTTTAATCAACCTTTGAAATGCTTTTAAATGTTTTAAATACTTTATGGGGGGAATACAAGTTAAATACTTATAGTTATTGCATCAATCACATGTGATTGCATTAATCACATGTGATTAATAACTAGAAAACAAATGATTTATTCAGTGTTCAAACTATTTATCAAATTGTTTCACTTCAAAATGTTTTACAAACTCTTTTACTTATCAAATGCTTTTATTAAACTTTAGTTTATTCCTTATAAAAATTGCATGTCCATATATGTATAGTTATATAAGTAATGTTTAAAGGGCTTAGGAAGGCCATCCGCCCTATTTCCTTTTCCTCGATTTGGATGTGGTCCGGTGGGATTTCGGGTGACCATCCTGTTGGATCAATGTCTAAGTCCATAACTATAATTGGTAAAACTTGACCCGACCCGGCATGGTCCATTTGGGTTGCATACCATCATGCACTTGGATAGACTAAATGAGAGAAATAAGACACTTATGGTTATTAATATATTATAAGTTCTAGTATATTAATAATAAGAATAATGAGATTATTTAATTAGTATTGATCAAGAATTAATCTAGGATTAATTAAGTGACCAAAAGAAGACTAATTAAATATATGGGTTAATTGTGTAAATCATCCATACTTGTATAGTGGGCTAATGCTCCATGGATAATCAAGTTGGGTTAAAACCCATAGGATGGTCCATGGATGCTCCATGGTGTATTTGAACCCATGGATCCAAGGAAATGGAAAGTCATGACAATTAGGGTTTACCCTAATTGTAACACTATATAAAGATATTATTCTTCCCAAAATCGGCCACTAGTGAGAAAAAGAAAGGGCTAGCCGATTTTATGAAGTGTAGAATTCTCTCAAGTTATTCCAAGTGTATTTGGTGTTGTGTGAACCATTTGAGGTGTCACACTTGGGGCACTAGGCACTCAAGCTTCATGAAGACATTCTACATCAAAGAGGTATGTATTCTATCTTGTTATATTGATAGTTTTGTATGCTAGATTAGGATAATACCTTGGATGTTCATATTTGCATGTATAATAAAGAAAACATAGATCCAAGGAATTTAGGGTTGCATGTACACTTAGGAGTGTTAGAATGCTCAAAACCCAACAGTGGTATCAGAGCCTAGGCTTGTTTTCTTGTTATACTTGGAAATGGAGCTGAAAATCGAGTTTTGATGCTGTCAGCCCAGCAGACTCGCCGAGTCCATGAAGGGACTCGACGAGTCCAAGGCAAAATGCATCCAACTCGCCGAGTTATGTTCATGCACTCGACGAGTTGGACCCCATACAGCATATTTTCGAGGTTTTTGGCTAGAAATGGACTAGGAACATTACCCTAAGTTGTTTTTGAACTTATAAACTTGTTCTTTAATGTGGTAATGTTCATGCTAATCCATTTTCAAAGATAATTGTCAATAGATGCATGTTTTGTATTAGTTTAAGGTTTAGACTAATTACATGAAAAAGTTTGATTTGAATTATCTTGTTCTTATGAGTTGCTTAGATTAATAGAAAAGTTAATTGAATTAGTTGTTTTCAATCCATTTTAATCTAAGAGTTGAGTATAAAATGTGTTTGTGTAACTTGTCCTCAAGTTACATGAAGAGTCACATTAAAGACTCATAAAACTCATAAAATTGGCAAAGGTTACAAAAATGAAGAGTCTAGTTCTAATTAATTGGAGTTATGACTCCATAATTTGTCCTCAAGTTATGGAGGACCAAGAGTCTCTTCATTAAATAAAAAATAAAAAAATGTAACCTTAATTAATTCCATAAGTTATAAAAATAAAGAAAAGTTAATTCTTTTATTAGTTTAAAGTCTTCCATAAGTTATGGAACTTGAAGAGTTTTTGGATTAAAACTACTTTAAACACATAAGTTATGGAATTAATTAGTTTTGAATAGTTTCAAAACTTGCCCTCAAGTTTTGGAATTTGAAAAAGTTTTCTCTTATGAATACTTTAATTCCAAGTTAGCCCTTAGAATTTTAAAAGTTAAAATTCAACCCTTATACTTTATAATATTATAAGTTAATAATATATATGTATAAGAGTAAAGTCAGTCTTACCGCTAGTACGCCTCATTCACGAAGCCGGTCTATAAGGTGGGTATAAGGTTGTTGCCTATAAAATGGCAACTTAATGGGTGTCCACTCTCACCCACCACTTGCTTGACTGGTGGAGGGTCGTTAGCCAAACGGGTTTGACATGACTATAATTCTCCCTTCATTAAAAGTATTAATGATAAATACTAAGTAACTAAACTCTGAATAATACCCAATCTTAGTTATTTAGGAAAATGTGAATAAGGTGCTAATCCATGAAATTACACTTTTCACTTTGTTTAAGTCGGTTAGTGGAGCATGTGTGGTTAACCGGCACACTAACTCGTATTTAACAAGGTAGGCAAAGGGTAACTTAATGTTTATCATAGTATCGATGGAGCGTGTGTGGTTAACCGGCACATCGATTGAGGGATAAACACTTAAGGGTACCAAGTAATTTGCATGGTTACTTCACACCTTGTTTTGTGATCCTCGGCATCCCAGTCACAAAACCTGAAGGGCACACTCGAGATTGAAACATGCCATTGAACAGTTCAATGAATCTCAAAAGATCTAGGAATTTCAAATCCAATTAAAACCTAATAATACATTTCGTTTATCTTGGTGGAAATTGGTGAATCGTCATTCACCTACCTTCAAATTGTTTTATAGCTTGGATTACGGCATACCTCTTCTAAGTTGTAAAATAGTTTGTTGGGTCCTAGCCTTAATATTTCATATTGGGTGTCATATTAAGGACTTTAAAATCAACTATCTTGAATATCTCCCAAAAAGATGTCTGGTTTAGACATTTATGATCCTCCCAAATCTCTTGAAACAAGCTTTCCTAAATGAAGATGATGTCCCATGGAAATCATACTTCTTTCACCTCCTCCAATTATTCTCCCTACCCCACAAGTTCTTAAAAAGTTTAAGGTCACTTGAGCCCTATTGGCAAGTAAAGGTCTTGGTGTGATCACATCTTGGAGACGTAGTCACATATTGACAAGCTGGGAGAGTTGGGTGTCAAAGTCTTGAGAAAGTTGGTGGTTCAATCACTTTCTAAGTCACATAGTGTGTTCTTTTGGAACACCTATGAAACAGACTATGACAAGACCCTTAATGATCTTATCTATTTGCTAAGATCAACTTCCTGAAACTTTATGGACATTGACAATGGTGACACTGGAAATACAGAAAAAAAACATTCTCTTCCCAAGGAAAGGGATTGACCATAGTCAACTAGGTTGACCAAATGGTAAAGAGAAAAAGGCTAAGTCTGTAATAGTCCTGTGTACCATTATCAAAGGGTCCATATGTTTATATTGCCAAAGTAAGGGTCATTAGTTGCGAAGCTGCCAAATTTACCTAAGGATGTTAAAGTCAATAAGATTGACTCTACTTCAAGTAAAGTCCACTAATCTAACTCTGTTAAGTTTCTATTCTGAGATTCCTGATACATGATGTGACTGGGTCACATGGTAATGTTTTAAGAATCAAAGAAAAGTAAAGGAACTTAAAGAAAGAATATGTTGAATCTGATCTCATAGATGGATTTCTATCGCGTAGTTTGAAAATCGGATTCTTGAGCTACTTCTTAGGAGTTATGAGATATTGCTAAGCAATATATAACAACAAGTTTTCATATGGATTGTAAGGATAAGCTTTTCCGCATAGTTTTAAAATAAAAGAAATTTTTGATTTTATTTATTTTAAATATCCTTACAATGGCATTTGAGGAAAAATTGTTGCTTATATGATTCCATTAATAGCAAGAGTGGAAATATGAAATTGATTCTTTCATTTGTGGTAATGTCTAAATTTATCAAATAAAGGAAAGATTCTCATCACCCAAGTCTCAATTAGACCGGAACTTGGAATCATGCAAGGTGTATAGCATGATGAATGAGAACTTTCAAGTATTGGAAAATTAAGACTAATTACTTATTCACATGGATGTGTGAGTCAAGTAATGGACTAAGGGATCGAGTACATAGTCATGTGCACTGATTAAGTCCACCACAAAAGATGTAAGGCTATTCGTCATAGTTTACTAAAGCTCAGTAAATATGATTATACTTACAAGCTTAAGTGTAACTCTGAGACATTGCAAAAGGTTTCAATGCATAGCAGAGCGGATAAGAAGAATCAAATTAGGCAAAAGGATAAAAGTTTCTCAAATCTGAAAAGATGGGAGAGTACTTTAGTATCAGCTTTGTGATCATCTTAATGATTAAGAAACCATATCAAAATTTGTTCTCTAAGTAAGTCTTAGTGCATTCTTATGACTAAGAAGAAGGGATCTTGAATTGTTGAAATGGTTAAATCAAGAAGATGAGTCATACTTCGTTCCAATACAAGTCTTAGAGTCATACTCCAAGATTGTAATTTGAGTGACATGTCTTTAAGAAGGTTTAAAAACACGTGTCAAATGTAAGAGTAAAAGTTTTCTACTCTTGTACATTTGAAATTGGTAAGTTGTGATGTTTTGGATAAAACAAAGACCAACTTAGGCCAATTGTGTGAAGTGTTTGTCTTGGTTAGAATCCACACTATCTCTTGGATGTTTGACAAGGGAGTCTTATAGGTCAAGAGGACAGTGGGAGTCTTAAAGGTCTTGAAAGTCTCAAGAACTAATCAAGAATAGAACTTGAAGTTCTTCACTAGCACACGACTTGAGGTTTATAGCCTATCGTGTTGACATATTCTGTGCACATTCCAATCAAAGTTGGCTTTGCATATGAGTTCTTAGAGTTCTCAGTTTGTTGCACAACAACTTGGAAGCAATGGAAATTAAGATTGAGTTTAGTCCATATGAGTTTGGATTTGTCGTTATCCTTGTCTTGTGACTATGGTTTTGACAATTCATATGGATAAGAACACATACACCAAAAAATCTAAGTGTCATAAGGTTTCTCTCTGATTCATGAAAATGATGGTGAGGAAAAAATTTCACTAAGTAGATTTTAGTTAGATAGCAATTGTGATATTTGTATTCTCAAAGTCGTTAGTGGAGCGTGTGTGGTTTACCGGTACACTAACCTGGACTTGTGAGAAGTGGCAAAAAGGTCTAACCATTATGATTACGGCATCCCTCTTTATAATTGTGTAGACACACGAGTGTGCTATCTAAGGGAAGGTGTATGATTTTGATAAAGTTCTATCAAAACAATCAAGTGTCAGAAATCTGAACTTTGGTAAGAAAGTCAATAAAGTATTGATTTCTAGAAGTCCAGCTGATTTCTGAGTACATGTCAAAGCTAGTGGGAGCATAAGTGTTATGCTAATAATCATCATGTTAGTGGGAGCATGATAATTATGATAAGTATTGCAAGCTAGCAATGTTAATTATAGAAAAACAAAAGGTTTCAATTAGGAAAAAGGTTGTTTTGCTATAATTAAGGGAGAGGAAATTATACTTCATCTCAAATCTATAAGCTTAGATCGTGAGGTTTTAATCATTTAGTCAAGGATATATATGAATTTCATGTTGGAATGGCTCAACATAAGGAAATTCGTATATGAGTCCATTATTTGCGTTCTTAAATTCGATTATGATTACGGCATCCCTTTTCATAATCTGAATTATGAGAACTTGGCAAATAGAAATGGAAATGTTATAGCAAAAGACTGGTTTAGTCTTTATGTGAGACATCATGAATAGTGTCCCATATGCTTCGGATATAGGATCAATTACATGTGCTATATTCATCCTTTCTAAAATTTTCCAAATGCCTGGGGCATTAAGAAGGGAAAAGGTTTAGAACTGGATATGACTAAAAGGATTAAACAATTGTCAAGGACAATCTAAGGTTTACCAAAGATTGGTTGCTCAAGGACAGTTGGAAGTATAGTGATAATTCTGGAAGGACCATATTGACATAATCTGTAAGGAGGCAACTCTTGTTAAGAAGTGATAGTCGAAATGGAATCTGGAAATGTTTCAAAGTTAGAATTTTCAATCTGTGTAAGATTAAGGAAACTTAATGCAAGAAGGATGGCTCCAAGGAGTTGATCTCCTTTGGAATGCTCTGTAATGATTGTTGTCAAGTCTTTCTGACTTTGTACATAACCATTACAAGAGGATCAATGCATATAAGTTTAGAATCTAACAGATTTCAGTAAATGACATGAATTTGGAATTCTTGCATTTGTAGTAAGGATTTGGGAGTGTGGGAAAAGAATCATTGAAGTTATGTTCAATTGATCTAGTTCACAAAGTAAAGATCATAGACAAACATAGTATGCATACTTGGTGTATGGCATGACTAGTGTTTAGAAAAACATAGTGTACATGCTTGGAGCATGGGACAACTATTGTTTTAAATCCAAGAATAATGTTGATAGCTGAAACAGTATACAATGAATAATGTGTAATCATATGGTGATAAATAAAAGGTGTTTTATTTATATTCATAAGTTCTGAGACCATATTGGATTCAATTATTATTGTGTTTCACTTTGCATGTTTTGACTTCCCGAATAAACTAGGTTATTCTTCCGGAATGACTAACTTATTCAAACCATCCACAGTCGGTCATATGTTGGAAGTAGATATGAATTAAGACTCTCATGGGTTGGCTTGTAGAGGTCTAAGGTGTTGGACAAATGGCTACAACACTCATGAGTGCTCATAAGTTCTGAGTATTGGATTCAACCCGCTCTCATTGGAATCACTTCATGGATTTTATCACGAGTGATCATGAGACGATAATATCTTATATTCTTCAAACCTAGAGATATGAGTTGTTACTATGAGTTGGTTGTACATTGATTGCACGAAACTCCATTTGGTAACTCGGTGCTATAAAACGTGCCTTTGTGTATGATTCAACAAGTAGTAGAACAAGCCATATGAGTCGAAGTTTATCCATTCCTTTTACATTCGGGATAAAAGCGATATCTGTGGGCCCCTCGATGATTCGATGATGACAAATGGAAGTGCTCGGCCGGGCCAGGATTGATTTGATTTGTTCAATTAGTCAGTCGTCATAAATCGGAAATCGGGAAACAACTAATGGACAGAGAGAATGATTATAATCCATGTCTCAGTCCATATGATATCTAGAATGGAGGAATATATGATCCCTTATCTAATGGACAAGTCATTGACAAGATCAGAGTTCATCTACAAGGTCAGAGTTCGACAGAAGATTTTGAGAGCTACGATTGCCAGTTGGTTCCTGAAGTCATACGCAATAATAGTTTTAGACTTATCCAAGTGGGAGACTGTTGGATTAATGTCTAAGTCCATAACTATAATTGGTAAAACTTGACCCGACCCGGCATGGTCCATTTGGGTTGCATACCATCATGCACTTGGATAGACTAAATGAGAGAAATAAGACACTTATGGTTATTAATATATTAAAAGTTCTAGTATATTAATAATAAGAATAATGAGATTATTTAATTAGTATTGATCAAGAATTAATCTAGGATTAATTAAGTGATCAAAAGAAGACTAATTAAATATATGGGTTAATTGTGTAAATCATTCATACTTGTATAGTGGGCTAATGCTCCATGGATAATCAAGTTGGGTTAAAACCCATAGGATGGTCCATGGATGCTCCATGGTGTATTTGAACCCATGGATCCAAGGAAATGGAAAGTCATGACAATTAGGGTTTACCCTAATTGTAACACTATATAAAGATATTATTTTTCCCAAAATCGGCCACTAGTGAGAAAAAGAAAGGGCTAGCCGATTTTATGAAGTGTAGAATTCTCTCAAGTTATTCCAAGTGTATTTGGTGTTGTGTGAACCATTTGAGGTGTCACACTTGGGGCACTAGGCACTCAAGCTTCATGAAGACATTCTACATCAAAGAGGTATGTATTCTATCTTGTTATATTGATAGTTTTGTATGCTAGATTAGGATAATACCTTGGATGTTCATATTTGCATGTATAATAAATAAAACATAGATCCAAGGTATTTAAGGTTGCATGTACACTTAGGAGTGTTAGAATGCTCAAAACCCAACACATCCGAGGGTCGTTTCAATATTAGTTATATATCATATATACATGTATAGACATAAAAGTACTTCCATACTCATACTTATCAGTACATCAATAGTTAGTTACCATCGGGGTAACACAGGAACATATACAACTATACTAGAAGGAGAACATATACAACTATACTAGAAGGAGAACATATACAACTATACTAGAAGGAGAACATATACAACTATACTAGAAGGAGAACATATACAACTATACTAGAAGGAGAACATATACAACTATACTAGAAACAGAACATATACAACTATACTAGAACGAGAAACATTACATATACATGAACACGTTAACAATTGTGATCCACTGTGTCGGAGCATGCCTTAAATGTCATGGCCCGAGTTGTAGCTAGAATTCTCTTAGAGGGAGAGCGTGAGTTTGTGTATAGATCTATACTGGATTGACTATCCTACACCTTGCTGCTAGCTACAGCCGGACCTACAGGTCTGCGGGTGCCAAACGTCATTCCGTTATTACGACCATTCATTATGTCTTTGTTACCAGTCGATAGCATGGTGCAATTTATCACATTATACTTTAATATAAATCTGGTTTAAGGTAGTTAGTACAGCAGTAGTTCCTATTATACAAAACTACAGTACTACAATGCTTTACCCATTACATATTTTAGTGATAACCTCACTTAAGCATTAATGTTCAAACTATATTTTATTAAATGATAGTTACACTTGGGAAATTACTCACATTTACAACAAACGAGCATACAAAATAGTTAAGCCTTGGTAGAAGGTTACTTTAATAGAAAATATAAGTTTTTCTGAGAGATTCAAACTTTTACAAACGCTTTCAAACACTTACTTACATTTTTACAAACTTATACATTGAGACAGGTTCAAACGTTTTTGACAACAAACATTGACACTAAAATACTTATGAACTCACCAGCTTAATGCTGATAAACTCTTTCAAAATAACTTGTATTCTCAGGTCATCAGTAGACAGGTACCGAGGCCAGCTTTTGAGAAGATGGAGCGTATTCAAGACTCATCTTATTATTTTGATTTACATTATTTTGGTGTCTATAACTGTACAGAACACGCTTGTATTAAAATTATATATTTAATGCAATGGATGATGTTGTTTGCTTATTTACATTTACTGTGTTGTGATACTGTACATGATGTCCTTCGCCCCAGAACGTTTCCTCCGTTCTTGGTTTTGGGGTGTGACAAGATGCCAGATTGGACGCGAGATTTAAGTGGTCTACTTGACGAGTCGAAGCCTTGACTCGATGAGTAGGTCTGTCAGGTGGACACCCTAATCTTTAGGGTTTGCACCCTAATTAAGCATCATTATAGGTCTCCACCCCAGCCCCCATCACCTCCACAAGCCACTCTCGAAACTCTACTTAGCCTTGAGTGATATTAAGCTAGTTCTTGCCATTTTTGTGATCTAAAGCTTGAAGAAGGAAGCAAAAGCTTGGAGTTGCAGAAGGAAGGTTGGAGATCCAGAACTAAGGACTTATTTCTATCTTCATAGAGGTATAAAGCTTATACCTTGACTGTTATTCACTTAGATCTCTTTCCTAGCTTGAGTGTTGTCATTTATAGGCCATTTCCAAGGTTATTCCGAGATTTGAACTCTTGGGGATGAAAGGACTTCAGATCTGAGCACTATTGAGCTTTAGAAACTCAAAGTTGCCACCTTTATTCAACCATAGCCCCATACAATGACTTAGACCTCCATTCCAGTTTGAAATGAGTGTTTTGGCCTTATATCATCATGCATGCACATAAAGTTAGAAACTTTACATGTTATGCTAGCCTAAGGAGTCCAGATATGTGAGTTGGAAGCAATGGAATCGTTTAGAATCGACTGCATGGTTTTGGCATGCAAGGGACTCGACGAGTTGTTCATATGACTCGGCGAGTCGGGTTATAGTCCTCAGACCTTTTCTGTTTCCCGAGTGATGTTCATTGAGTTGGGAAGAAACTCAACCATATGGACAAGATTTAGACCAAGAAGCTGAAGAACTCGGCGAGTCCGTGAAGGGACTCGATGAGTTGATTCGTTTTGTCCCGATCCTATAGGGATGGAACCTGTCGAGTTTGTGAAGGGACTCGGCGAGTTAACTCACCTTACCATTGGGTATGATAGCATAAAACTCAACAAGTCAGCAGATGACTTGGGGAGTTGGGTTGACTGGGAGTTGACCTTGACCTTGACTTTGACCAGAGCGTTAACCTTAACCTAGGGTAAAATGGTCAATTTACTCTGAGAAGGAGTTCTAGATATTGACTAAGTATTACTGTGATTTTCATAGCAGAGAGACATCAGAGCAGTTACCAGATATTCGTCACCACGAGATTTCACAGACAACTTTACGAGGTGAGTTTTTCTCTAGTAGGAACGGGTCTAATACACCAAGGCTGACCCGTCTAGTTAGTAGTAGTCCGGACCACGGTACGATGTCGAACGGGGCTCAATGTAGAGTTATATGCTTTTCCGGATCTCGATTTGATGCCAGGGCGGTCCCGATGAATGCATGTATGTTTGATGTCTTTGTGATTCTTGCATGTGCTTGTTATATGTTAGGAGTTCCGGATTTTGGACTGATGCTAGGGCAAGCCCGAGGAATGTCTAGTTAGTATGTTATGATAGTATGTTTCTGGACACCGGTCCGATGCCGGGGCGATTCTCGAGGAAAGTTAGCATGTTCTCGTACTTTGGTCCGATGTCGGGGCAAGCCCGAGGAATGTCTAGTTAGTATGTTATGATAGCATGTTTCCAGATCTCGGTCCGATGCCGGGCGGGGCCGGAGGAATGTTTACATGTTAGTATATGTTTTATGTTATATGTTAGTTGATATGTTCATATGTATGCTGAGATTTGCTCAATGTCGGGTGGGGTTGATGCCGAATAGGGTTCGATGCCGGACAAAGCCCGATGTCGGGCAAGCCGATGCCAAGCCAGTCTCGATGTAGTAAGGACTGGGCCCAAGATACGTTATATGTTATGTGTATGGTATGTGGTAGTTTGGGGGAGATCACTAAGCTTCGTGTTTATGGTTTACAGTTTTGGTTTCATGAACTTCCACTAGAAAGGGGAAGGGCTCGAGATGATTGCATGACACACAGCTCAGTTTCAACATTGGATTGTTTTAGACTCTGATATTTTCTCATTTGATTTTGATACAGTATATGACATGATGTTTTGAGATCCATGGTTCTTGATTTTCTTTATGATGATGGATGATTTATGGTTTTATTAATGACTTAAAAATGAAATTTTCGGACTGTATTTTTGGGTTGTATCATGTCAAGGGTGGCAAAGCGTAGCTTGGTGTTAATTATGGATCAATGGAGCATATGTGGTTAACCGCCACATTTATTAGGTGACTTGTAACATCGATAGTACCAAGCTAATTTGCATGGATATTCACACCTTGTTTGTGATGCTCGGCATCCTAGTCACAAACTTGAAGAGCATAATCAAGATTTAAACATGCCGTTGAAATGTTCAATAAATCTCAAAACAATCTACGAATTTCAATTCAATTAATATTTAATAATCAATTTCGTTTTTCATGGTGGAAATTGGTAAATCGTCATTTACCTACCTTCAAATATTTTGCTATTGAATTACTACATCTCTCTTCCGAATTGTAAAATATTGTGTTGGTTCCTGGCCTTAATATTCCATTTTGGATTTTATATTAATGATCCTTATCTAATCTAAACTTTGTCTTTCTTTTTCATATGTATTCCAACACTGCTTCAAACTCAACTGCTTCTGGCTATTTCTCCCTCACGAGCCAATGTGGGGGGATCATTTTTGATGGATCAAACTTCAAGGATTGGATTCTAAACATCCGAATGGCCATTCACTATGAGGATAAAGAATATGTCCTAGATAAAGAGCTTAAGGAAATGGATGAATATACTGCTACTCCCGAACAGATTGCTAAATACAAGGCCCATGAGAGGGATGCGGATAAAGTCTTGTGTGTAATGATTGCTGCGATGACTACTGAACTTCAGGAGTCCTATGAGGACATTTTCCCTTATGAAATGCATCATGACGTGATGGAAAGATATCATCAATGTGATAGGAAAGAAAAGTATGAAATCATAGCCTCCATGATTACGACCAAAATGAAGAATGGAGAGTCCATCACGGCCCACTTGTAGAACTGTAAGTCCCAAATTAATGGATCCAATTCAATAATCAATAAAGTAAATTGTAATCAAAGTGAAATGTAGAATGAGTAGAAGTAAGATCAAGCATGCACACATCTATTCCGAATAAATGTCAGGTACACCTTGAGAAAATGCAATCACAGTAGTGTTCAGCCACACCGAAACTGACACCCACCACAGCTATATATAGACTCCCCTAACAACACACGAGTGTGTAGCCACACACACGTATGCGGCGGAACACACTGTGTGCGGCCGCACACACGTGTAAGGCTGCACACATACAAGTTTAGTTAACAACACTACAAAACTAACACTGTCACCTATACAAAATCGGTGCCTAGCTCAAACCACAATATTATGTTCTTTTAGTCTCCCCCTTGTTTTGAGACTACCATAGCCTTGTCTTCATTCCTTTGGCTTCTCAGCTGGCTTCTTAAACAGTCTTAGATCTGATCTTCCGATGGATCCCAACCACATTCTTTGATTGATGATTGTGGCCACCATTGCGGTGAATTCTTATGTTGCAGCTTCCATTACGTCTTTTCTGCAGATTATCTGGTGACGAGCCAGAGTCCGGATGTCCCTTTCTCGAAAACGAAGAAGATCTTTTGCATTAATCAACCTCAGAACATGTTCTCGATCCCTAAATTTGATAGCAGCAGTTGCAGTTTTGTCATCGTATGCCCAAAATTCCATATTGTCAAGATATCCCTCTTGGAAGTGCTGAGGGATTGGAATTTATTTTTGCTGTTTTGTAGCAGGCCATAGGATAATCTTCATGGGTTTGCCTGTTTCTGGGTCGAGAACATCCTTATCCTTTCGATAGAGGGCTCTGGCAGTCTTCATACTAGGAAAATTTTCTTTGACCTGCCTATCAAGGAGCCTCTTAAAGTTAGATGCACTTGGATCTTGCGAGGGATTGAGGAATGGGACCCTAGATAATTCTGCTAGATCAGTCTTAGTCCAAGAATTGAAATCATGGGTGCTTTTGTAACACTCAGATATTCCTGAGTTTTGCTTCACCACCCACAAATTCGTTTCTAGATCGAAGGCCCACATTCGGATACCGGACCTCTCACCATACTCATCACCGAACTTTCTCTTCTTTAAATTTGTTACAGTCAGAACAGGGTCTTTTGCTTTGCGATTTTCATTGGTATTTTTCATGATTAAAAGGCCTTTGCTTTGATTTGCAGTCACGATTCTTTTGCCTTGTTTAATTGTGATTCTAGCTCTACTCCCTTCTGGTTCTTTTTCAAACCTGTTGACAATAGTGGTTGTTCTGGGAGCAGGTGGGTTGATAGGAAGATCATCAGTTTCAGAATGTGTTTGAGATGTGGGAGGATCAAAAACTCCATGACGCTGTTGGAAGAGAGCTTTGACTCTTTCACCGAAAGCATCGTACAAAATGTTCTTGAGATTGAAATAATTTGCTAATACGTATCCAAGACTTGCTTGCAGAGCTTTGATTTGTTTGGTCTTTTCTTCATCTTTCTCCCTGAGCTCAAAGATGTATGTAGCGAGCTGATCCATCTTAATTGATTTTTCTAAGAGCTCCTGACGAAGAATCCCAACTTCTTCTCGAAGATCGGGTGAAGAAGATTTGTCATCACCTGTTCGTCCCTCTCTAAAGGATATTCCTTTTCCGCGTGAGGGGTTTGGACAAGATTGTGCCAGGTGTTTCGCCAGTCTAATAGAAGCTTCATCAAGTGACGATCGAGTGGGAGAATATTCTAGAATGGATGAAGATCCACCAGTCTCGAAAATGGTACTCGGACCTTCATGAGATTGTTGAGAAGGAGAGTGAACAGTGGTAGCAGTAATTGTTGAAAGAACTTGAGGCGCACTCCTTACAGTGGGAACCTCCAGACTCGCAAATGATTGGCTTGTTTTTGTCGAAGTCTGAGAAGTTTTAGGTTGGGTTGAGTCAGAGGTGATTGGAGCAGAAGTTGAGATTGATGTGTAACGCCCGTAGATCCGGCTAGTCAATTTAGAGGCGATAAGTGTCGAAAACAACTTTTCGGCAAAAGATTATTTAGAATAAATAATCTTAACCAAGTTGTAAAATAAGTCTCAAGGTTTCCGTACATATAAAGAATGCCGAAATCCGAGTTATAACGAAGAAGTTATGACCTGTCGAAGTTTCGCGACAGAACCGGCACAGTACCGGGAAGCGTAAATAGTGAATTTAAGATGGAGCGAGATTTAGCCTTAGCTCCCTAAACAAAAGTCATAGAATACGATAAAATAAGAACATCGATAAAAAGAACGCCCAAATCTGACTTCGTATGAAGAAGTTATGATTTTTCGAAGTTTCGAGTTAGTAGTGTACAACCCGAAATTTGAATATTAGATTGAGCGGTTTTTAGCCGACACGACCTAAACTAGAATAGAAGATCTCGTTAAAAGTAGCGTAACGAGAAAAAGATGGGCAAAAACGGATGTCGGATGAAGAAGTTATGAGGATTTAACGGACCAATCATGTCCCGGTCTGTTGATAATATAAAATTTAAAATTGATTCTAAATTAGCCGACCGAGTCTAAACGAAAGTTGGAGAGTACGTTCCCACCTTCACATGGATATAAATAACGTCAAAAACGGAGCTCGTATGCGAAAGTTATGATTTTTAGAAGTCGGAAAGTAAATTTGTGAGACGTGTTGCGAGGTTGATGACGTGGCTGCATCTGGGCCGTTGCTTGTTGACCAAGACTTCGCTTCGAATTGTGACACACCACCCTCGCAGTACGCCCTGCGTCCAAAGAAGTTACGCCCCGCGTAGGTATGATCTGATCCATCCGATGGAGTGCAAGACAGCTGGGTCCGAGCTGGCGGTCTTATCCGAGGAGTACGCCCAGCGTAAATCCGAACTTCGGTCCCTATAAATACCATGCGAATTCTCCTGGATTTTTCACACATTTTCACTTCTCTCTCTAAACTACTTTCTCTCTCTAACCCCTTTTGAGTCCCCTAAGCCCTATTTAAACCCCTTAGCTCCCGAGGGAAGCCCCGAGGCTCCCGTAGTCCCGTGTAAAAGTGTCTTTCGGTTTCGAAATGCTGCTCCAAATATGTTCCGGTTTTTGATAAAATTCGCTGTAAGTGTGCTACGCTTACACAATTTTTAATATAGCTTTCAAATAATTATAGGAATGTTATTAGGTCCTTAAAATAATTATTTGGGCTATTAGTATGAGTTATATTGAGTGTTATTTAACGCTTATATAATAATAACAATAATAATAATAATAATAATAATAATAATAATAATAATAATAATAATAATAATAATAGTCAGACTATTGATTTGTCACGGTTATCTTTAGACTAAACCCTAGTGGTATTGGTACTAGGTTTTATCGAAGGAAAATTGTTTTGAGGTTATCACAACGCTGTTCGAGTGCTGAGTCACCACCTTTCAAGTGAGTGCATAGTTACTTTCAACTTACACATAGATATGAAGTATTTTACATAAATTATGTGCTGTGTGTGCATATTATCTGTATACTTGCTATCTATGCTAGATGAACAATTTTATACACGTTTTAAATGATTTAAATTGTATATGTATTTTATATCTACAATAATGTTGGGGTAAAACATGGGTAGATGTAATAGATGGAGTATGAGTTGGATGATGAGTTGAGAGGTGTTATAGACCATGAGGTAAGGGTGAGAGGTGGATGATGTGAGAAGCCTTTTCCCAAATGATGGCCCCATCATTCAGCAGAGTATGGATGACAACCACGGACTATTCTAGACAGTCCAGTGGAACACTAGCAGGCTCGCAACCTGTAGGTGTTGTGAACGATGTGTTCACCGGTGTACTCTAAAAACCCATTGACATGTATTGCGATTGGATTCTCGAAAACGATACTGTCGATAAACGAGATAACCCTGGCAGCTGCGCCTAAAGGACTATACCGGCAGATGCACCAGCCGTGGAGCTTCAGCAGCTGGGCAAGGAGTTTCTTGACATGAGACACACTACGGAATCTGTGGCGGATATCACTGCCAAGTTCCGGTAGAGAGCATTGTTAGTGCCTCAGTACACAGGGGATGAGGAGATGCGGAAGACCCGCTATCATGATATGTTGAGAGCTGACATCCGGGAGCATGTCAGCTATTCTGCTTGCCCGACCCTGGATTCCATGATTGTCAGGGCAAGGGAGAGGGAGATTGATCTGGAGCACCTCATGAAGAGGAAGCCAGAGACATGGAAGGTTGTTGGGGTTTCGGGGAAGAAACCCAATGGATTCGACGCTAGGTCGAAGGGCCAGCAGGGTCGGGACCGCTGTAGGAAATGTGGTAGGTCACATGAGGGATTTTGCTGCACTGGGTCGGGATCAGGGTGCTATAAGTACGGCAAGACCAGGCATTTTGTCAGGGATTGTACTGCCCCTGCCCCCATTGTCCAGACATCAGACCTAATTTTCTTCAATTGCAATCAGAGGAACCATAAAATGGCCAAATGCCCCAGATTGACAGCAGCAGTAGCAACACCGGTGGTAGCACCAACTCCAGCGACTACACGAATTACGAATGGCCAGAAGGTCAAGCTAGAGGATCCAGTGGTGAGGAGTCGAGCTTTCCAGTTGAGAGCCGAGGAGGCACGCGTCGTACCTTATGTGGTGATGAGTATGGTTTCTTTTCTCTAACTTTTACTATATGTCGCTTGTAATATTGATGTATTATGCTATATGTTTTGTTTAGGATCGTTTCCATGTGAACGATATCCCATTTTAGGTGTCGTTTGATTCAGGTGCTACCCGATCATTTGTATCTCTTGCGCTTAGCAAGAGGTTTCCTGAGCCTTCGGTCATCTTATATTGCCCTCTAGAGGTCGAGATTGCGGACGACCAGTTAGTGCAAGTCTCAGAGGTTTTCAGAGATTGTGTTTTGAGGTTGTACAAGGAGCGCTACTTGGTAGTTTTTGTTCCCATACCATTACGGGGGAACAAGGTTATTATAGGGATGGATTGGTTGAGCCCCAATGGGGCAGTGATCGACTGTGTGCAGAAGTTGGTTCGGATCAGGACCCCAGGTGGGGGAGAGCTGGTGATTCAGGGTGAGAGGCCACAACGCGGACCGAATTTATGTTCAGCAGCGAGGGCTAGGCGCTACTTCCAGCAGGGTTGTGCGGGGCATGTCTCCTATGGTATGGACACCCGAGAGCCAAGCCAGGTGACGGTGAGTGATGTGCCAGAGGAGCTGCCTAGGATACCTCCGGAGAGGCAGGTAGTGTTCAGGATCAACATGGTCCCTGGTGCGGCTCCGATAGCCTAGGCACCGTATCGGTTGGCCTCTCCTAAGATGCAGGAGTTGTCTACACAGCTTCAGGAGCTATTAGACAAAGGATTCATAAGACCGAGTAGTTCACCTTGGGGAGCCCTGATTCTATTTGTGAAGAAAAAGGACGGGTCGCATCGGATGTGTATAGATTACCGGGAGCTGAATAAGGTAACGGTGAAGAACCCTTACCCATTCCTGAGGATTAATGACCTCTTTGACCAACTTCAGGGAGCATCTTGGTTCTCCAAGATTGATTTGCGTTCAGGATATCATCAGATGAGGGTCAGAGAGGAGGATGTGCAAAAGACTACCTTTCGGACGCGATATGGTCATTATGAGTTTGTGATGATGCATTTTGGGCTCACCAATGCTCCTGCCACGTTCATGGATCTCATGAACCGCGTGTGTAGACCGATGTTGGATTAGTCTGTGATAGTTTTCATTGATGACATCTTGGTCTATTCCAAGACTCGGGAGCATCATAAGGAGCACTTGCGGGAGGTCTTGGATACTCTTAAGAGGGAGAGCTTGTATGCCAAGTTCTCCAAATGTGAGTTCTGGTTGCGCGAAGTATAGTTTCTTGGGAACCTTGTCAATCAGGATGGGATTTTAGTCGATCCACCAAAGTAGAGGCCGTGATGAGGTGGGAGGTCCCAAGGTCTCCATATGAGATTTGGAGCTTCGTAGGATTGGCAGGTTACTATCGTAGATTCATTCAGGACTTCTCCAAGGTAGTCGTGCCTTTGACCCGGTTGACAAGGAAATTTGTGGTCTTTCGCTGGGGGCCTGAGCAGCAGGCCGTATTCGAGTTATTGAGATAGAGATTGTGTGAGGCATAAATCATAGCCCTACTAGAGGGCGTAGAGGACTTTTTTGTGTACTGTGATGCGTCAATCTCGGGTTTGGGTGCTGTATTGATGTAGAGGGGGCATGTTATTGCCTACACTTTGAGGCAGCTGAAGCCTCATGAGGCGAACTATCCGACGCATGATTTAGAGTTGGGGGCAGTTGTTTTCGCCCTCAAGATTTGGCATCATTATCTTTATGGGGTCCATTGTACCATTTACACGGACCATAAGAGTTTGAGGTATCTCATCGATCAGTCAAATCTGAATATGAGAAAACGTCGATAGTTGGGGACTCGCCTACACTTTAGCACAGCCTTCCACCCACAGACTAATGGTAAGAGCGATCAGACCATCCAGACATTGGAGGATATGTTGCAGGCGTGGATATTGGACTTCAGTGTAGCTGGGATACCTACATTCCCTTGGCAAAGTTATCCTATAATAACAGCTATCATGCGAGTATTGACCATCCTCCCTTTGAGATGTTGTATGGGAGGAAGTGCAGGACACTAATATGTTGGGGTGAGGTTGGCCAGAGGGTCATGGGGAGTACCGAAGTGGTACTCAACACTACGGAGAGGATCCAGCAGGTGCGGAGTAGGCTTCAGACTATTCAGAGTCGGCAGATGAGTTATGCCGATAGGCATCGTTCGGACATGGAGTTCCAGGTCTAGTAAATGGTGCTCCTGAAGGTGTTGCCTTGGAAAGGCGTCATTCGGTTCAGGAAGCGAGGCAAGTTGGGCCCCAGGTACATTAGACCTTTTAGGGTCGTCGCCCGGGTGGGCAAGGTGGCATATAGGCTGGACCTGCTAGCCGGACTAAGTCAGATTCATAGCCCTTTTCACGTCTCCGAGTTTGCGCAAGTGCCTGGTGGATGATTCAGCAGTGGTGCCTTTGGAGGATATTTAGCTGGATTATAGTCTGAACTACATTGAACGACTTGTAGGATCCTCAATAGGAATTCGAAGGATCTGAGGAACAAGAGGGTCGAGCCGGTGAAGATGGAATGGCAGCACCACAAGGGCTCGAAATGGACCTGGGAGCCGAAGGAAGAAATGAGAGAGCACTACCCCGAGCTTTTTCCGGATTCAGTAGCAAACTTCGAGGATGAAGTCTAAAATAAGTAGGGGAGATTTGTAACACCCGGTTCCTAGTATGTATTCAAATTCAAATAATATTGTAATTTACTCTTGGACTCAGCGAGTTGGAGGCCCAACTCGTTGAGTAGACACGACTTTTGATCGGGGGTGTAAGTGACCTACTCGACGAGTCAGAAGACCGACTCAGCGAGTAGGATATGTCTGAAAAAACCCCTAATATTTAGGGTTTGCACCATTTTTGAACAACTTATCTCGTCCCAAATCATCGTCAATCGCCCCTCCTAACTCAGAAAAGCCCTAGATTAAAACCCTAACTTTGTGTGAGTGATCTTGAGCCATTTTTTGTGTGTTTTGTGGTGGTTTGAAGTTTGAAGAAGAGAAGGAAGCTTGGAAGATCAAGAGAAGACTAGTAGATCCAAAGGTTTTGCTCCATTCTCAGCTCATTCAAGGTAAAAAGTTGGAACCTTGACCATATGTCTCTTAGATTTTGATTTGGAGCTATTTCTACCCTTTTTATGAGCATTGTGAAGCCATAATCGAATTATGTATGTGTGCTTGGTGTTGCACTTTAGATCTGGAGCTATTGGGGGTCCCAATGGCATAAGGGTGCCAACTTTGTTTCCATAAACACCCCATGCATCTTGTAGACCTCTTTTTATGACTTTTTGAGCCAAAGGCCCTATGCATGGACATCAAGTTTGTAGCTTTACGTATAAAATGGACCATATGAGGCAAGATCTATGGTTTTGATGCGTTAAGACCCATTATAATCGACTGTATAGTTTTCGACAAAGAGGGACTCGGCGAGTCGTTCATGGGACTCGGAGAGTCGGGACGTATTTTCCATCAAATCCTTTCTGTTGATGGACTAGATGGTAAGATTGAAGGTCCCTCGGTTGTTTAGGCTCATTAGGCACCTGCAAAATCATAGAACTCGACGAGTGGATGAACAAACTCGGAAAGTTCAAGGAAATGTCCCAACCACATGAAGATGGACTCGATGAGTTCAGGGAGAACTCGGCGAGTCATAGACTGAACACCTTTATATGGATGAAGATGAACTCGACGAGTTCAAGGACGAACTCGGCAAGTCGGTTGAAGATAGTCTGATGTGTTGTTGAAGGCGAACTCATAGAGCTCTTGCTAGACTCGGTGAGTAGGGACAGAATTATGGCATTTTGTGCATGTGGGGACTCGGCGAGTTGGTGGACCAACTAGCAAGTCGAGTCAACTAGATGTTGACTTTGACCAGATGATTGACCATTGACCAAGGTGTTGACCTTGACTTTGTCTTGGACTTGAGTTGACCCTTATAAGGGTTATGCGTATGAATTGATAAGTTAGAAAAGTTGTTGTATAGGGATTAAGGATTCAAGGAGAGTTGGTTTTCATACCGAGATCAGTGCAGACACTACACGACTTTGAGCGTTGCGTAGATGGTTGTCTTTGCGATAATCATCTAGGATTAATGTGTGATATGATTATTGTACTTGATATGATTATTGTGCTTGGTATGCTTGTTGCGCTTGATATGTATTTGCAGTAGTAAGGGTGGAATAGTCACCGGTTATCAGTTGAAAGATACCGAATGGGAGGGTAGCTCCCGGTTACCAGTTGAAAGATACCGAAGAGGAGGTTAGTTCCCAGTTACAGGGTTGCTCCTAATTACCGGTTGAAAGATACTGAAGGGGAGGTTAGTTCCCAGTTACCGGTTGGAAGATACCAAAGATTTTGCATTATTTGGTATGGGTATGATGAGGGAACTCACTAAGCTTTGTGCTTACGGTTTTTAGTTTTGGTTTCAGGAACCTCTTCATCTAAGGGGAAAGAGCTGGCAGGGTAGTAGTGCATCACACCTTCATACATGATTTTCCGCATTTGAGAAACCTGGGATTGTACTTTGATATTACACCATTTGCTAATGTAGTTTGAGACTTGTTATTGTGACTTTATGTTTGAAATAATTTCAATGTTGTTTTCCGTTAACTATTTTCACAAATAATATACTTCAAAACAAAAAAAAATGGGTCTCGATTTTAGGATGTTACAAGTGACTTGAGTCAACCTAGAATGTTGACTTTAACCAGGTTGTTGACCTTGACTTTGACTTTGACTAAAGCTGACCCTTAAAGGTTCATGATTATGAAAAGGATAATTAAAGGAAATATTTTATGTGTAGGAGTTTGAGTGGGGTTGATTTCAAAGCCGGAGTTTTTGCAGCTACTTCCAGCATTTGAGGTGAGTTACCTTCTGTAGCATTAGGTCTAAGGCACCAAGGCCGGCCCAGTAGTATGAGTTGTAGTTAGATGATTGTTTGTATGATAATTGTATGGTATGCCACTATCTGATATGTTTATGTCCCAATATGTTATGATATTATGTGATAGAGGTAGGAGAGGTGAAATAGACCCCGAAGCTGGTTGGGATATACCGGATGGTAGGTCAGGCACCTAGATATGTCTAGTAGTATGTTTATGTTATGATAGTATGTGGTAGTTGGAGGGGTGAAATAGTCCATGTAGCCGGTTGAAATATACCAGAGGGTAGGTCGGGTACCGTGATATGCCTAACAAGGGGTAGGTCGAGCACCCCAATACGCCTGACAATGGGTAGGTTGAGCACCCAGGTATGCTCATCAGGGTAGGTCGGTCACCCAGATACACCTGGCAAGGGTAAGTGGGGCACCCCGGTATGCCTTACAGTATGTTATTTGTATGGTATGAAGTATGATGGGGGAACTCACTAAGCTTTATGCTTAAGGATTACAGTTTTGGTTTTAGGTACCTCCTCTTCGATGGGAAAGGAGTTGGCAAAACTGCAGCGCATCACACATGATTTTCCATACTAAGGGATTGTTGGGATTTTGTACTCTGACATTATTATACTACAATCTATTTTGAGTTATATAACTTATGGGTTTTATGTTATGATATGATAATGAAGATGTTTTCAGTAATCTGATTTATAAATTACAAATGAAATTTTTGGTCTCAAATTTTGAAATGTTACATGCGAATTCTAAACTACTTCATTGAATATGAGAATTTGAAAATGTACAATAACTTGGGTTGTATTTCGGTAGAGAAGTACATGGGGAAAAAAACAAATGTTGCTTTTTAAGGAAAATACCTTCTTAAAATGGGAAATATTAACATCTTCAAAGATATCATATACATAAACTTTTGATGTTTACTTTGTATAAAAAAAAAAGTAAAAGATACTCTAACACTTTGATACCCGGTGAGTAGCATTACAATATATAAAGAAAAAAGGGAAAATGACTTAGGAGGGTAACTACCTATTATCCATGTTCACATATTGGCAACTTCTTCTTTTTTGTACATAATAAAGCAACTAACTTCTTTTAACTGTTTAAATTACACCAATATTACCGGCTAATACATGTTTTAACCTGTAACTCAAAAGGAAAATGACTTAGGAGGGTAACTACCTCTTATCCGTGTCCACATATTGGCAACTTCTTATTTTTTGTACATAAGAAAGCAACAAATTTGTTTTAACTGTGTAACATCCCAAAAATCATGACCAAAAATTTCATTTTAATTTAATACTAAAACCATAATTGTCAAACCATTAATTTAATACTCCAGCATTGGGCCTCGCCCGACATCAGGCCCCGCCTGACATCGAGCCCCGCTCGGTATACAGATCTGTATCTCTTAGGCCCCGCCTGTCTCCGGACCCTGCCCGCTAAACACATACAATCCATATAACATGCTAACACATAAAGAAACATACTATACTCTATCCTTGTCCTAAGAAAAATACTCTGCTAATAATGAGATATGGAACTTCGTCCGTACTCAGCTAGTTCCAGCCAAGACTTCAACAGTGCAAGGTGAGTCTCCTCACTGTGTGAATGGGTCTAAGCCCACAATGCTAGCCCATGTAGTCTATGAGTAGGAAGACCCGGGGGTTAGTCTTAGGCATTGTATGCTAGTATGTTATTCCAGACCAAGGTCTGATGTCGGGCGGGTGCCCAAGGAATCGTTGCATGTTAGATTATACTTGTTGTCATGTGATACTTGTATGTGCCTGGTAGAGAGGTGAGTGTGGGCGAGGTCCTGTATCTCATCACTAGCTGAGTACGGAGGATGTTCTGTATCTCATTATTAGCAAAGTATGTTTCTTAGGACATGGATACAGTAGAGTATGTTTCTTTATGTGTTAGCATGTTATATGATTGTATGTGTTTAGCGGGCGGGGCCTAAGAGAGATAGATCTATATACCGAGCGGGGCTCGATGCGCGGGGCCTGATGCCGGGCGGGGCCCGATGCCGAAGTATTAAGTTAATGGTTTGACAATTATGGTTTTAGTATTAAATTAAAAACAAAATTTTTGGTCATGATTTTTGGGATGTTACATAGTTAAAATAAGTTAGTTGCTTTCTTATGTACAAAAAATAAGAAGTTGGCAATATGTGAACACAGATAAAAGGTAGTTACCCTCCTAAGTCATTTTCCCTTTGAGCTACCTGTTTTAGCCGGTAATATTGGTGTAATTTAAACAGTTAAAATAAGTTAGTTGCTTTATTATGTACAAAAAAGAAGAAGTTGCCAATATGTGAATACAGATAATAGATAATTACCCTCCTAAGTCATTTTCCCAAGAAAATATTACGTAAATGATCCTTTGGATTATTAAGGACAAAAACCTGGCCCTAACTAAAAGAAATTAACAAAAAATGGTTCTTCGTGGTTTCAAAAACTTGCGTTAACGATCCTCTTTGTTGACACTGTTAGTTTTCATCCGCTAGTATGAGGGTAATTTGGTATTCAAATAGAAGAGACTACGTTAGTGGCCATGATTAAACCATAGGGACCATTTATGTAATTTTCTTTATATTTTACATTTATAAGTTTGTGGTTTTTCTATCCTTTTACTTTTTAAAATCTCATTTTGACCCTTTCATTTTCAACTTTGTAAAATATTATTTGCACCCTTTACCTTTTTAAATTTTCGTGTTTATCCCTTATATATATATATATATATATATATATATATATATATATATATATATATATATATATATATATATATATATATATATATATATATATATATATATATATAATTTGATTTTTCTTAATAAATTCCTTTCGTTAACCTAAAAAATAATTTTTTTACATACTTATTTTTATATATGTGTTGGTATAAATTCAAGATAGATAATGTTACGACGTGAATTTGAAACTTTCGTTTGTTACTACTAAAAAAACACTTATTTGTTTTTTATGCACATATCGGTTTAAATTCGAGTTTGTCTAAGTTTTAATGTAATTGTTTTTATGTTTTCGTGTGGAATGTTATGTACGTTTTCTACGTATTATTCGGGTCAACTATAATAATTTTCGTTCATTAACTTAAAATATACGTATTATATTCGAGTGTGTCTAAGTTTTAAAGTACTTTTTATATTTTTTTGTGCTTACGTTTATATATGTTTCCTACGTATGAGTCGGATCACATATAATAACTTTTAGTCGTTAACTTAAGAAAAAACAAAATTATATTCGATTTGTGTATATGTTTCAACGTATTTTTTTATATTTTTGTGCTTAGTTTTATGTACATTTTTTACGTATAAATCGGATCACATATAATAACTTTCGTTCATTAACTTAAAATAAATAAATAAATAAACTAATTTTTTATGTGCTTATTTTTTTGTATGTATTGATAAGGTGATCAACGTTTCAACAAAAATTTAGAACTTTTATTGTATGTGTCGGTAGAAATTAGAGTTCATATACGTTTTGATATTTTTTTATGTTTTTCGGCTTATTTTTATCTACGTACTTATTTTTTCGTACATAAAAATAGGTTCGTAAACATAAAAAAAATTATCTCGAAACATATATAAACCCGAATTTATAACGACACGTACATAAAAAGCAAGTAAGTTTTTATTATCAAATTTATGAACGAAATTTCTAGATTTACGCCGAATACATCAAAACAATAATCACCTTGAATTTATACCGACACACGAATAAAAATAAGCACGTAAAAATTGAGTTTTTTTTAGTTAATGAGCGGAAGTTATTATATGTGGCCTCACTCATATGTAGGACACATACATAAAATTAAGCACAAAAAACAAATTACATCGAAACATAGACAAACTTAAATATAATACATTTTTTAAAGTTATCAAACGAAAGTTGTGAAATGTGATCTGACTCATACGTAGAAACGTAAATAACCTAAGCACGAAAATGTAAATAATAAATTACGTCGAAACATAGACAAAGTCAAATTTAATACGTTTTTGTTAAGTTAACGAACAAAATTTATTATGTGTGACTCGACTAATACGTAGAAAACCTAAATAAAATTTAGCATGAAAACGTAAAAAAAATTACATTGAAATGTTGACAAACTCGAATTTAAACTGACACGTACGTAAAAAACAAGTGTTTTTTTAAATAATGAACAGAAGTTCTAAATTCATGTTGAAATGTTAACCACCTTGAATCTTTACCGACACATATATAAAAATACATACGTAAAAAAATGATTTTTTTAGGTTAACAAATAAAAGTTATTAAGGAAAATCAAATTATATATATTAGGAGGGATAAAACTAAAGTTTAGAAAATAAAATGATGAAAATAATATTTTACAAAGTTCAAAATGAAAGGTCAAATTAATATTTGAGAAAATTGCAAAAATGATCCCTATGATATGCAAATTTTTGAGATTTTAGTCCACACCATGACTTTTTTGGATTTGTGGTCCTTTTGGAGTGGTTTGTATGTGAAAATAGTCCCTTCAAAAATTGAAATGACTATAATACCCTTGGGGTATTTATTTTTTATTTTTCTTTCATTTTTCATAAAATTTAATATTTATTTATTTATTTTAACAATTAAAAAAATAATAGAGGTCCCACCTCTCTCTCTCTCTCTCTCTCTCTCTCTCTCTCTCTCTCTCTCTCAACACCCAAGGACACCTTCATAATCTTAAGAACACGTCTTCATAATCTCAAGAACACTCAAAAGCATATTCATGAACTTAAGAATATCTTCCATAACCACCACCCTTTAACCACCATCCGCCACCACCACCACCCTTTGACCACCGTCTGCTTCCACCCTTTGACCACCATTGTTGAAATCTAATTCTAACCTCAAATCAAAACCAAGAGCTTAAACTTAAAATCCAACCTGCAATTCAAATTCTTCAACACCTTCATCTTGTTCAAAAATCCAAACCCAACTCATCTATTACCCACTTTCTCCTCACATACGTATATACATATACCACACTATCAGAGAGTTGGATCCCAGTTTACAAACCCAGAAATATGCAGACCCATCTCCATCTACACACCAACCATCACCTCAATTACCCTCCTATATCAACCTCCATCGTTTCTACAAACCTTACACCACCAGGCATCACCTCCTGCATCATCTTCTTTACATACCCACCTTCATTACCTTGTTATTGATTCGTTTTTTTAGACTTGTTGCCACCAGGTTCAGAAACGATTGCAAAAAAGATGAGGGGGTGAGCAGATCTATTATTTTTCTCTGTATACACTTTGAAAGCTAGGACCGGCTCTGGATTTTTTTGGGGTTTGGAAGGCTAGAAGTCAATTAGTCAGAGATTCAAACAGAGGATGGGTAATGCGACTTTCAAATCACTTAGGGAATTTCACTATAGTTGTTTGATGGGTGAAGAAGAAGAAATTCATCACATGGCTCGTTTGATGGGTGAAGAAGAAGAAATTCACCAGTGGAACTTCGGTTCCTAGAGTATGAAGCTTGAAGATCGAATGATCAATCGTTCTTTTCTACTTTTCGTGGGGTTCTCAAATTTGGGGTTGGGGGCATTAGGAGGTCACAGGGACACTAACATGTGTGTACAGATCTATGGTGCTTTCCTACAAGAGAGAGAGAGAGAGAGAGAGAGAGAGAGGCCCCAAATTAGGTAATTATTTTATTTTTCATTTAAATTAAATAGAAAAAGCATAAAAATATATACAAGAAGGGCATAACAGTCTTTTCAGTTTAGTGAGGGACCAAAAACGCAAAGAAACTAGCTCAAAAGGACCACCAATCCAAAAAAGTTGTGATTTGGACTAAAATCCCAAAAATTTGCATACCACAGGGACTATTTTTGCAATTTTGTCTTAATATTTTAAGAAAGTAGAATGATGAAAAAGTCACAAACTCATCAACATAAAATATACACAAAATTACTTAAATGGTCCTTATGATTTACTCATGGTCACAATGATCTCTATTATCTGAAATGACCTAATTATTCTCATATTAACGAAAAAATCTAATGATGTTAATAAAAAAGACCATTCACATAAGTTTTGGAAACTATATGGACCAGGTTCCTAAAAAATAAATTAGTAAGGATTAAGTTTGTAACATTTGTTAAACCATATGAACCATTAATGTAATTTTGTATTATACAAATAAACCTTGGACATACCGCAATTATCAAAAAGAACCCTCGTCATTGAAATTAACACAAGTTTCGTTTATCATTAACTATGAACATAAACTAAATTAGCATTAAAAGTTTAGAACCAAACATTTAGACCACCAAAAAGTACCTCCACGCAAATAAAAAAAATTGAAAGTTTCAATAGATCATATTAAGATCTCCGAGTTGAATATATGTGAAGGTTGCATAGCGAAGGGGATGGAAGAAAGACAATTGCAAGACAATTGCAAACACACAATAATGTTGTAATTTTGAATTTTAGATTAATAATGTCATATATTATAAATATGTTTTAAAAATAAATATTATGTATTTTGGATTCCCGATAACGAAATATCTATAATTTTTACAATTCACTATCCAAATACAATCCGAAAAAACCGGATATTTGAATATTCCGATAATCTCTGATCTTCGGATTTTCAAATTGGATGTTTAGATTGGAATATTTTGTAATACCCTAATTTCATCCGTATATAGAGACTTGTAACAAAAAGCTACCTAGTTTTCTACATGACAAGGAAAATGTGAAAGCATGCCAATGATTCATAGCAAAAAAGGGTGTGAAAGGATCCCAATGCGTCATAGCAACAAAAGGTTTTTTATTCCTTACCCTTAGCATGACCTAGTTACTTATATAGTAGCTTTCAAATATATACCAATGGCATCAATATAATAGCCACAACGGCCAAAAAATCCAGCAAATGAACCTTTGTCCCATGGTACAGCGAAAGGGGTCCCAGTTACACTACCATAAGGTCCATGGGTGTTTTTGTTGGTGACGAATGTGAGTGACGATATTATTGTATAACCAGCAATGGTTCCCCCCGAGACACCAACTGTTCCATTGATAGCAATAATTTCCTCGTCCCACGTAAATGTAACCTAAGCCATAATAGAGAAATAGAAAAGGAAAAGTACAAGTCAACCAAAATAGCAAACGTCAGATTTAAAAAAGATAACAAATATAACGAAACTCAAGACATATTCATTAAGTGATGTTTGTACCTCAGAGACTATGTCTCCACCGTTCCAACCACCAGCCTTGTTAGAAGTTTTCTCTTCGCCCCTAAATTCGGTAGTGAACATGAGGGAGTATATGAGATCCCCATGATCTATGATTATCTTCTTCAGATGATGATTTCTCTCAAGTTGGAAAGACCACTGGTTTTCAGGATTTCCAAGAGATTTTTCTCCCCAAACTCCAACCTGTGTGATTTCATCAGATGAAGCCTTCATATAGACACCGATTCCATCAATATAGTAGCCTGCAAGGCCATAAAGTCCACCAAAGTTTCCTTTGTCCAATGGAACAGAGAAAGGATTATTTGTTACTCGACCAAAAGGTCCATGAATCTTCTTGTTCGAAAGAAATGATAGTGATGAAATTATTGTGTAGCCAGCATATGCCCCTCTTGATACCCCAACTGTTCCATCGATGCCAATTATTTCCTCATCATCTTCAAACATAACCTAGCCAAGTCGGAGAATAATATTTTGTTTAAAAAAAGATTGCTTTTAACTCTTATTGAATGTTTAAATATAAACAAACGAGTGAAGAATTATATTTGTATTAGTGTGTTTGTTAAGACCTCAGAAACTGTTTCTCCACCATTCCAACCACCAGCCTTTTTGGAAGTGTACAAAACACCCTTTGATTCAGTAGTGAACATGAGAGAGTAAATTAGATCACCATGATCAATAGTTATCATCGTCAGTTTATGATCTTTTTTAAGTATGAACTCCCAAATATTTTGGGGACCTCCACTAGATTTTGTTCCCCATATTCCAACTTGAGCAAATTCTGGTGCTTTGAGAGAAGCCTTGCAAAAACAACATACAAAAGGATAGCTAATTACGCACCCAGAGTAATTAAATAATAATAATAATATAACAAGTTAAATATAAATAATACGTTGTATGTAAAATATTACGAACAAGGTAAAACATAAAGCACCCGACATAAGTAAAGTAAACTTACTTGAATTTCATATGCGTTCTCGAGTTTTTCAATGACTCGAGCCATTGTTGGACGTTCACTTCGATCGGGCTTCAAGCATTGATATGCAATGGCAGCGAATGTGTTGAGAGAATGTGGCTTCATTTGTTCCCTCAAATTAGGAATAATGATATCATCCATTTTGTTCTCCTTATACTTACGTTCAGCCAATGGACCTAGAAAACCAGATCCTTCTAAAAACGCGAGTTGTCCACACAAGATCTCAAATAGTACAACCCCAAACGAGTAAACGTCTGATTCCTTTGTTAGAACTCCAGTATAATAATACGCCGGATCTAGATAGCCGTATGTGCCAACAGCAGCGGTTACAAGAAAAGTGTGTTGTATATTTGCGGGAGCTATTTTAGATAATCCAAAATCAGCAACCTTTGCTTCCCAATCCTTGCTGAGCAGAATGTTTGCACTCTTAATGTCTCGATGGATAATTCTATGTTGTTGTCCAACTTCATCATGAAGATAATTTAAGCCACAAGCGGCGCCAATGCTTATTTTCAAACGCTTGATCCAGGTAAGGTCGACTGGGTTTTGTATATATCTGTCAAGGCTTCCCCTACTCTCATGTTCATAAACAAGTATTTTTTCCTTGTCTACGTAACAGAAACCAACCAGACTGACAAGATTTTTGTGTCTATAACTAGAAAGAGTTGTAATTTCCATCATGAATTCATGTTTCCCTTGTGTTGAATCAGGATCTAATCGCTTCACAGCGACATCAATGACACCATTAGACGATTGGAGATTTCCCTTATAAACACTCCCAAATCCACCTTTGGCAATGAAATTTTCTTTATCAAAGTTTTTTGTAGCTAGGATTATATTTTCGAGCGGTATTTCCAAATGTCGCACTTTTTCCATAAGCTATACAATATCTGCAAATATAAAACCAAAATAGAAATCTAATAACTCATATTTTGGTAAATTGGTCGACATTCACCACAAGGAAAAAGGCCATTACCGGCGACAAAAGTCGCCGGTAAAAGGCCCAAATGTCGCCGGTAAAAGGCCCAAATAGAAATCTAATAACTCATATTTTGTTGTCACTTATGAATTGGTGTCATATGTAAAATTAAATAAAAATAATATTATTACTTATAAGTCTTAATGTGTATATATATATATATATATATATATATATATATAAGTTTGAAGGTGTGTTTTGAAGTTCATGATCGATGTACTCTTCTTATTGGTTGATCAATTACGGAAGTGCTTGAAAAATTATTAATATTTAATAAATATATTAACATGAATGAATTGATGCCTCTTCTCATTCATAAATGAATATCAAGGTTAGGGCTGGCAATTCTCGATACAACCCGCGACACGACCCGTAACACGACACGAAATAAATGGGTTTGGGTTGAGTTTTTCAACCCGCTAACCCGTCAACCCGCCGACCCGTCAATCCGTTTATTAAACGGGTAATATATGGGTTTCTAAAAAAATTAACGGGTTGACCCGCCAACCCGTTTATATTTTTAATAAAAAAAATTATATTTTATTTTTAAATGTATTTATGTATCAAGTATTAATATTTAATAAGTATTATATAATATATATACCATTGATTCATACACCACTTGAATTATCTATGTTTGTATTAATGTTTAGTTTAAACATGTTTCTATGAATATTTTTAATTTTCATTTGGATGTTTAAGACTTAAGTGTCTAAAATTCGGATATGTTTGCATCAACCATCAACAATTTAATCATGTTTAATTTTCAAGTTTATTTATGGAATCTAACCCACAAACCCGCCAACCCGTGAACTCGTATAAATAAATGGGTTGGCGGGTCATATATGGGTTTATGTTCCAAACCCGTCAACCCGTGACCTGTATATTTAAATGGGTCGTGTTTGGGTTGGTATATTTTGAACCGTCAACCCGCCAACCCGCGACACGCCAACCCGAACACGACACGATTGTCAGGCCTAATCAAGGTTACAATGACATGATAATTATGGTATAAGACTATACAAAGATAATTAGATCGGGATAATATATTCTTCATAATAAATTAAAATAATTTTGTCACGTATCACTCTCTTATTAACTAGGACACATGTTATTTTTTGGTATTTTTAAATAAATGTTTTTTTCATTTGTCATTTTCTCATTTTTTTTGATCTTTTTTTAATTAACACATTATATTTACACATCAATTAATAATTGTCTTAATTGAAAATAACTAATAAATTACAATATTACAACTCATATAGCATCTAATATGTTTCCTTTTAAATTCAAAATTTAAATTTTAAATTTTAAATTTTAAATTTCAAATTTAAATAATTTTTTGTTTAAACCTTCATATTTAATTTTTTATTTTATTTAACCCGTATAACATACAGGTCTCACAACTAGTTTGAATATATATTAATTATGTAAGTCGACTATTAGACCTGTACAATTTGAGCACGAGGTGTAGATATACTCAAGTTGTATTTGAATTCATGGAAAAGTAAACGAGACAACTCTTTCGTGAAATGTTTTTGTGTAGGTGGGTGGAATGAATGTGAAGTACTATGATATAGTCGAGGGAAACTTTTCATGAACAAAAAATATATGTGAATCTCGATATGTTTTTCCCGCTCATGTTGAACCAGGTTGCAGCACGAGTAAACGGATGAGATGTTGTCACTGTATACCAACATTGGATAACGAATGGGAATGCACAACTTTAAGATAAGATTGCACAACCAACATATTTCAGAGATTTTATTAGTGACCCAACCTTATTCAATTTCAGTGTTGGATCGAGACAAAGTGGTTTTGCATTTTGTGGACCAGGAAATTAGAATGTTTCCCTAAAAGACATACTATTCGAAGGTACACCATTATGTATTGCAAAAGCCACCTAGTCATAATCAATACATGAAATAGGTTGATTAGTGTTAATGGAAATGGATGTAATCCAAGTTCGAGGGTACCTTTCAAGTATCATGAGATGTGTTTTAAAGTGTCCTAATGTGGATCACGAGGTGTGTGCATAAATTAATAAACATATTTGTTGAACTGAATATGGAATATGTGGTCTTGTAAACATAAGGTATTGTAGAGCACCTGCTAGACTATGCTAGACTACAGTATAAAAAGGGATCGGACATTAGTTCGCCAACATTACCGTCAAACCACAAAACATTTGCACCATCCCTGCAGGATTGTTTTAAGTGATAAAGGGACTTGTGTAGCTTGCAAACATGATTGGGGTAGGATGGATTAAAGGTTGGTACATGTGTACGGTTTCATTAAGTGTATCATGTAAGAACGTGTTTTGAGACACGACGTCCATTCAGTACATGGGCCAATATCAACCCATACAATGCTACAAATCATTTTAATTGTGGTATGTTTGACAAACTAAAGGTTTCATAGCAATCAATTGTTAGGATTTTCTGTTAACAACAATCAATTCCTTATATTTTTCCAACAAACCATCGACATTAAACTTGTGATAAAATAACCAACAACATCTAATAATGTTGTCACTCGTGGGGTGATGTGTCAAATTCCAATTGTATTAATGAAGTAATGCATTACATTTATTTGTTATGTCAACAATACAATTCTCTCCATTCATGGTATATTTGGGATTAATGGGAACTGAAGATATGTCTTAAGTGTGTAGAGTAAATAATGTATTAGGCTTGATGATTCCACTTTTGGATTGTGTTTATAGAACAACTCGTGTGTGTGTATCTACTGAACTCTAAAGAATTGAATATATTGTAGATGCTCTAAACTTCTTAGAAGAAATGAAAGATTATAGAAAGCTGGCCCGGAAACCCTCGTTAGGGAAGATCCCTTTCCAAAAAAAAAAGAAATGAAAGATTATATGTAGAAAAGTGTTCCTTCAAGATGTGGATTTAATAACAATCTAAATATTAAGACAAGGAGTTCTGGTGATGACCATTTTAGGCAACAAAATCTAAGCATTAACTTCTATCACAAATTTGCAACGAATGAATAGTCAGAACCTTTTATTTTAAAAAGAATGTGATTACCAACCATGACAGTCGATGGACAACAAACTAGAACTTGTTCATACCTACAACTGTGTGCATAGAGAAAGTCACACTAAAATTCTTTCACAACAATGGGAATTTGAAATAAAACATCATCATTATATCAAATAGAACCAATTTCACAAATTAAACATCATTACAGCACTATCGTGTCCCATACATAACTTGAAGATCAAACACATTGAAAAGTGTTTTCACCAAAAATTGCAAGTCACCATGTCATGCCAACGCCATGCCACTAAGTAACATCAACCGGCAACTTGGTTGATCGGGCAAATTGTCAACATGGAAACAAATTAAGAACATAGTGTAAAATTAAACTTTTGTGAAAAGTTAGTGTTTTAACTATAAAAAAAATAACATTGTGTCATATTTTTTATGAAAACTTAGTCTTTTGTGCAATTTACCAAAATAACATTTATAATTGAAAATATAAAAATGAATTATAACTATATAATAATTGTAAGTAGTTTTTTATCAAGTTTAAATTATAAAAAGAAATTATAAACACACAGGGAATGGCCAAATTATGTAAAACTATTTATAAAAGAAATTAAATATAATATATTAATTCATAATATATTCTAGTAATTATATAATAAAAATAAGAAAAACTATTTTATTTTATACTATCAAATAAAAAATATGTAAATAGCTAACTAATTAAATATGATTTGTTATTAATAAAAAAAATTAACGTAAATATTTATATAACTATATAGATATGATTTGTTATTAGCAGATGTTATAGATAAAAAATTTTTTTGAAACGGCAAAATATTATAACTTCTCACGACCCCAGCCAACAAGTAGCTAAAGGAGACAAAAAAAAAATAGAATACAATGAGAAAAACATAATACAAGTAGCTAGATGAGACTGAAAAACATAATACAAGGAGAAGCAAGTAGTTAGAGAAGACAAAAAATAGAATACAATGAGAAAAACAGAATAGAAGTAGCTAGATGAGACTGAAAAACATACAACAAGGAGAAACAGAACATCACATGGAACAAAATGGAGAGTGTTTCCAATCCTCCCACTTAAAACTACCCAATTTACCCTGTGTTTAAGCCAAAAAAAAAGACTAACGACTTCACATTATCCCCTATTTTAGTTGGATGTGTGAACACATATTGAAATAGCCTTTCAATCCTACGTTTCCATAGGCTCCATAACAGATGATGGTGAACATTTTTTTCATTTTTGGGTTGTGTCCTGGATATGCAGCAAAGTTTAAGAGGTCATCCAAGCTTTGAAACACGATCTGCTGCTATATTCCACACCGGTTAAGAAAATTTGAATGTGTAATCATAAGGGCAAATGGGCATCCAACTAAGATATGGTCAACACCGTTAACCCCATCAATACACGTGATACATGCAATTGTGTCGATTGCAATTCCTCTTGACCTCAAGGCAGTGGCAGAAGGGATCGTTTTTTGGATTCCTTTTCATATAAAACATAAAACTTTCAACGGGATTTGTTTTAGCCACTATAGTTGTACAAAGTTTGGGGAGATAAGGGTACGAGGGCCAATTACCTACCTTAGTGCACTAACCGTGTAGCATCCATCAGGTTGTATGATGCAACGCCAATTATCCAGATCCGGTGCAAGAGTAATATTGTCCAAATCTTGTTCCATTGATACAATATCATGCTCAACATTATTAGCATTAGGACATGATGCCCAGTCCCAGGCCCAATCTCCTTCAAAAGCATGATTAGCTACAGTACACCTTTTTCTAGACTCAAGATCATATAATGTCAGATATATTTTCTCTTAGTGGACTAGTACCTATCCATGTGTCAAGTCAAAATAGAGTGTTTTCACTTGACTTTACCTCCTGCTTAAAAATTTCATTTATACTAAACACCATGTTTTTCCAAAACTTTCCTTGCATTCGCTAGATGAGACATAAAATCTAAGATTAAAGGGAATTGAGCACTTGATGTTGCAGGTGTATCCATATGGTGTAGCATACACCGTATTTCTTAAATGGCAAGATATCATGGAACCATAGCATGTCATTATGATGTTGATTAATTCCTTTTCTTTTTTCTCTTTTCTACCCATTTTTTTATTCTTCTTCCTTTTTTACCTCAATTTCTTGTCATACACCACTCCCTTTGTATGGAAAAATAAGTTGGAGGGTCTTTGTCATGTTAAAACTATGTCACCGCTGCTTCTAGTTTAATGGCCTTGCAGAGATGAGTAATTTTAGAAAGTGAAAGGGGGACACCTCAAACCTTTAGGCCATGGCCTATGGGCCACATGTCATGTCATAATCCCATGTTATACATCATAAATCAATATTGATTTCCTTTCTATTTAATCAATTATTTCAAATATATTAAGTTACCATAAAAAACAATTTTTAAATAACAAATATTTAGAATAGAAGAGTTTAGAAACTAAATGAAAAAACATAAATAAATTCAATAAACTTTATCAAGCCTCTAACTGTCTCGATCTATTATATTTTGAATTAAAAAATAGATAAAACTGTAGAATTAGTCCTTGTAGTTTGCAAAAAATCGTGAATATGGTCTAAAAAGTTTTCAACTTCCATAAAACATTCAAAATCAGAAATTTTTCGTAAATTTTGTCCCAAAATCAGGAATTTCCCGTGAATTTGTTCTTTGATGGATTTAAAAAGACTATTTTACTATTATCATTTGTTTATTTTTTTTCAATATTTTAATAGTAATAAAAAAAATAAAATCTCACCCCTTTAATAATTATAAAAAAAAAGTATAAAGTAAATCACATACCCTTGCCACCGGTAATAATACCCCTCACCCCCCTCCCCCCCCCCCCCCCCCCCCGTCCCTTCGACCTTCACTCACTCACTCACTCAATCTCTCTCTCTCTCTCTCTCTCTATATATATATATATATATATATATATATATCATCCCAAACGACACCACCCTACCATACCTTCATATTCTCCGGCAGCTTACCCCTACCATCATCGACACTTCATCCCTCCCTCTTACCCATAAAAAAAACCATCCATTCCCCCGTCTTCCTTTTCATGGCTTCCTATCATTCACCTCTTGTTATTGTGATTTGCAGTAGTGTTGGAGAAGAGCACGATACAAGAATTAGGAACTGCAATGTTAGGTAGCTCCTCAAGGTACTAGATTTGAAAGAGGGTGTCTACTCCCCTATCTTTCCACGCTTGCTTTCCAGTGAGGATCTCGATCATAGTGCATTCTAGTTACCTATGATGGCCATTTTCTGTCTTCCTTTCTCCCTCCATCTGTCTTATCCGACGACCACAACCATTTGCTTTTCTTTTCTCCAAAGGACAGAAGTTGACATATTTCTAATGAATAAAGATATGGATCGACATGTAATTTGTAATCATCTTTTTCTGATTTTTTAGATTTAAGTTTGCTTTTTAAACTTGTCATCATCGATCTGTAACAAAATATCTTTTGTGGTTTTGTTGGTTATTGGACGACGCAGGTGGCAAGTATATTCCAATCAGTCGTAGGTGTACTAAGTTTAATGATATCTACAATAACCTTATTTCGCAAAAGCAAAGTAGTATGAACAATTCTGATGTGTTTAGAGCCGCGAGGGAATCAAGTTAATATGGGTCGCATTTTTTAGTATCAAAAAATATGGGTGATTGTGAGAAAAGATCCAAATTGGATTAAAATGCTAACATCGTCGGATGTACAATATAAGAGGTCTCGCAATTCAAGTTTGTTTGACATTTTTGACGCATGAAGCAACATCGACCTCATCGCCGACACTGATGACATCCCCCAACTACATCGAATAGCCCCCCCCCCCCCCACGCTCAACGACATGAAGATGAAGCTGAAAGAAGTGTAACAGCCCGGATTCCCAGGTATTATTTATTCATTTATTTTTGGTAAATTGTGAGGCGACTCGGCGAGCTGGAGCCTAGACTCGCCGAGTATGATCGCGGATTTGGACGCGGGTTCGCGCCCGGACTCGGCGAGTCCACGCTACTTAATGAAACCCTAATTTCCTGGCCCTAAGCCCTATTTAAAGGACCTTATGGCCCTTCATTGCGGCTACCTTCGACCTTGAGTGATCCAGAGCAGTTGTGAGTCTTTATGAGTGAGAAAAGAGGCCATTATTCACCATCTTTGTGTGTGCTAGCAAGAAGAGAAGAGGAAGGCCAAGCTAGGAGAGTTGGGAAGCTTGTATCTATCATCATTTCGTCAAAGGAGGCTGATTGAGGTATTATTCAGAGCTTATTCTCGTGTTTTATTGGATATAGTCAAATTTAGGGTTTCTTCATGCCTTATTTGCTTTGTATTTGGAGTGTGAAAGGTCCCATGGAGAAATGGTACCTAGATCTGGACCTTATTAGGTCCAGAGATTCCCAAATGCCCTGCTTTATGCCCTTCCTTTTCAGTTGTGGACTTAGGTTACCATTTTAGATGTCATTTCCCCAAAAGAAGCCTTGTAGGCGTTGCATGGTAGTCAAGTCAGTAACTTTACATGATGAATGAGCTTGGAAGGACTGGATCTATGATCCTTTGGGACGGATCTGACCTCAGAAGCAAGTTTGAGTTGTTACATGGCATGGACTCGCCGAGTCCGAAGAACAGACTCGGCGAGTAGTATGAAGATTGCCCAGAACCACTCAACGAGTGGTCTGGCCGAGTTAAGGGTTGACTCAGTGAGTCAGGGAGAGTCAGAGCGGGTGGACAGGTGGACCGAGTCAAGCTGCAACTCGCCGAGATGTCCTTGAGACTCGGCGAGTTGAGTCGTGGTGGCCCCACAACTCATGCTAGGTGGAACTCGTCGAGTTAGGAGAATACTCGACGTGTCGGGAGAGAGGATCCAAGGGACTCCGTGGACACGCATAGACTCGCCGAGTCGCTCGAGCGCACTCGGCGAGTCCAGTCAAAGATTGACCGTTGACCATTGAACAGAGTTGACCTATGTTGACTTGATAGAGCTAGTCAACCTTAGTGGTGAAAGTGTTAACTAGAGATATATTGTGTTATAGGAGGACTATAGCGCGGGAGAGTGATTTCAGGGATTTGGGAATTTACCGAGATACGCGAGGTGAGTCTTCTCACTATACTTTACCTTGAGTAGGTAACCAGAGTTATGTGATAGAGTATTTTTATCCTATGTATCTTATGTGTTGCGCTGCATTATTTCTATGTGATTTATGCTATGCATGTTATCAGAGTTAGAACCTGAGGGTTCACAGAGTTTGGGTGCACGGACCCACAGAGTTATAGCCTCGAGTGGCTAATATGTGTTATGTATGGTATTTTGGGAAACTCACTAAGCTTTGTGCTTACAGTGTTTGGTGTTATTGTTTCAGGTACTAATGATGACCGTGGGAAGGCACCGGCTTGATCAGTACACACACGGGATAATTATGCTATGTGATCTTGGGATTATTATATGATATGTATTGGAGTTTCAAACACTTATGTTTTATGAAAATTAAATGAATTATGCTTTTTATAAATTGCGAAAGATTGTTTTGAAATTTACGATGTTAGAAGTTGGTATCAGAGCCTTGGTTTTAGGGATTCGAGTACACCTTCGGGCGTATTTGAACTCAAACTGAGGATTTGAGGAATATTTTCAAAAAAATAGAGAGAGATAAAAGATTCTTGAAAACACAGAGCAGATACGTGTGTACGATCAGCCAGCGCCCGAACGGTGATTTCCCAGAATACCCTCATGATAAGTGATTATTTGAAATGTTATGTTATGCTATATGATGAGTACGATACACATGCTAGAGTAGACTAGGTATTCTTATTAGGACTAGAGTGGCCTGATATATGATGCCTTAGTCTAGGGGTTTTGCTGCTAGGGATGCTAGAGAGTGACATGGATAGCAGTGAGATGCTTACGAGGGATTTGCTAGTGAGTAGCACATGATAGAGAGAGTAGAGTACTTGGGTTTTGAGGCTCAAGTAGGAGGACTTGGAATGAATGCCGATGCGGTATTGACGGTAGTATTGGGCCGGTACTACTGGAGGTACCGGATTGGTGTACGGAACAAGTAAGAATACTTAGGGGACTAAGGAGTAAGTAGGGTGGAGTTATCGAGTGGGGTTATACCCGAGGAGCTCTCTGATATATCATATGTTGTTTTTTCAGTGGGAGTTCATGGTGAGGACACGTCAAGCGCCAGAGAGCAATGGTACCAGTGATGAGGATATCCGCCAGATCATCCATGAGGAGGTGGCTGCGGCCATCAGGGCAGAGATACCAGAGATGTTTGGGTCTATTAAGACCACACTGATCGAGACTTTTGACGAGCATTACGCCGCTCTTTCTGAGGCTGCTATTGTGGCAGCCACCGTAGCTATTGCTGCCATGAGGCCACAGGGTGGTAATTCGTTGTTATTCAGGGAGTTCAGCAACACGAAGCCACCAGAGTTTGATGGGACACAGGACCCGGTGGCGGCTATGAGATGGATTTCAGACATAGAGGGGTGCTTCTTCACTTGCTCATCTCCTGAGCATCTGAGATTTCGGTTTGCGCTAAACCAGCTTCGCTTGGGAGCGAAGGACTGGTGGAAGTTTGTGACGGCGCACTTTATGCCTGCTGAGCTTACGGCAGTGACCTGGGAGAGGTTCACTGCCATGTTCCGAGGCGAGTACGTTCCCCAGGTGGAGAGGGAGCGTTTGGCCCAGGAGTTTCTGACCCTCGAGCAGGGTACTGAGTCTGTTACTGTGATTACCAGGATGTTCCACGAGAGGGCGATGTTCTGCCCTGAGCACGTGTCTACCGAGGAGGCACGTATGAGCCGGTATTTGAGTATCTTGAGGTGAGACATTCGGGAGTTTGTGGCGAACTCCTTATACCGGACATTTGCCGAGCTTCAGGAAAATGCTCGGAAGAGAGAGATTGAGCTAGAGACTCAGGCTAGTGAGGAGGCGGAGTCTCAGGTGAGGGATCGGCGGCCGGCACAATCTCAGCCGGCAGCCAAGCGGGCTAAGCCCGCTGATCCCAAATCGGGGAGCCAGAAGGGCCGCACTTGTGGGAAGTGTGGAAAGGGTCATGATGGAGTTTGCAAAGAGGGATCTTGCTACAAGTGTGGCAAGGAGGGGCACATGGCCAAGGACTGCCCCAAGGGATTTGCAGTGTGTTTTCACTGCAACCAGACCGGACACCGGAAGGAAGAGTGTCCGCAATTGCGGGGATCAGCTCAAGGAGCACCTCAGGGATCTGCCCCTGCCGCCATCAGAGCTACCGATAGTTGGCCAGTGAAGACCGAAGCGCCGAGGGCACGAGGGAGAGCTTTTCAGTTGACCGCAGAGGAGGTCCGCGCAGCGCCCGATGTCGTGGTAGGTATGTATTCTTTCGTGTATTTATTCTGATGTTGAGATATCATGCTTATATTATGTTATGCGTAGGTACTTTTCTTGTGAATTCTGTACCTGCTTTGGTGTTATTTGACTCGGGTGCGAGTCGGTCCTTTGTGTCGTTGGCTTTTAGTCAGCATACCAGTCTTAGTCGCGAGGCATTGAGTCGTCCTCTGAGAGTTTCCATAGCTGACGAGAGAGTGATATATGCCACGGAGGTAATCCGCGGGTGCGTATTCAAGATCTTCGGGGTCGAGTTCCCGATTGATCTAGTTCCTATTGCAATGGGCGACGTCTGTGTCATTGTGGGCATGGACTGGTTGAGCAGATTCGGTGCGATTATCGACTACGAGCGACAGCTAGTGACTATACGAGACCCTAGTGCGAGAGTTCTTACGGTGTACGGTGAGGGTACCCATTCTGGGTTAGCGTTTTGTTCGGCCGCCAAGGCGAGGCAGTGCCTACAGCAGGGTTGTAAGGGTTTTGTGGCATATGTGATGGATTCGAGGATTGATTCAGAGAGGCCGAGATCAGTGGACGAGGTTCTGATAGTACGTGAGTTTCCGGATGTATTCCCCGAGGAGTTGCCGGGTGTGCCTCCTGTGAGGCAAGTGGAGTTCAGTATTGATTTGGTTCCAGGAGTCGCGCCCATCGCCAAGGTGCCTTATCATCTTGCACCTCCAGAGATGCAAGAGTTATCCTCGCAGCTTCAGGAGCTGTTAGGAAAGGGGTTTATTCGGCCGAGTAGCTCGCCATGGGGAGCGCCTATCCTTTTTGTCAAGAAGAAGGATGGTTCACACCGGATGTGCATTGATTACCGGGAGTTGAACAAGCTGACGGTCAAGAACCGTTACCCGTTGCCAAGGATCGATGATTTGTTCGATTAGTTACAGGGAGCATCTTGGTTCTCCAAGATTTATTTGAGGTCTGGATATCATCAGGTGAGAGTTCGAGATGAGGACGTCCAGAAGACAACATTCAGGACGCGTTATGGGCATTACGAGTTTGTGGCGATGCCTTTCGGGCTCACCAATGCCCCCGCAGTGTTCATGGATCTCATGAACTGAGTGTACAGGCCGATGTTGGATCGGTCGGTGATTGTATTCATCGACGACATTTTGGTATATTCGAGGTCTAGAGATCAGCATGAGGAGCATTTGCGGGAGATCCTCGGAGTTTTGAGATCAGAGAGGCTTTATGCCAAATTCTACAAGTGTGATTTCTGGTTGCGAGAGGTCCAGTTCCTAGGACATCTCGTAAATCAGAAAGGGATATTGGTCGACCCGGCCAAAGTCGAGGCAGTGATGAGTTGGGAAGTGCCGAGGTCACCTTCCGAGATCAGGAGTTTCTTAGGGTTGGCGAGTTATTATCGGAGATTTATTAGGGACTTCTCCAAGATCGCAGTGCCACTCACCAGGTTGACCCGAAAGGGTGTCACTTTTTCATGGGGTCCCAAGCAGCAGGCCTCCTTCGAGACGCTTCGTCAAAGATTATGCGAAGCCCCGGTGTTAGCCCTCCCAGAAGGGATGGAGGACTTTATTGTCTTCTGTGATGCATCGATTTTGGGGTTGGGGGCGGTGCTAATGCAGAGAGGGCATGTGATAGCGTATGCATCGAGGCAGTTAAAGCCTCATGAGACAAGATATCCCACCCATGATCTAGAGCTGGGGGCAGTGGTGTTCGCCCTCAAGATTTGGCATCACTATTTGTATGGGGTTCGATGTACGATATGCACAGACCATAAGAGTTTGAAGTATTTGATGGATCAGCCCAACCTAAACATGCGTCAGAGAAGATGGTTGGATGTGGTCAAGGATTACGATTGCGAGATCTTGTACCACCCAGGCAAGGCTAATGTTGTAGCCGATGCACTGAGCCACAGGGCGAAGAGCACCCCGCTGCGGGATGTATGTTTGAGGTTGACCGTGATAGTTCCAGTGTTGGATGCCATTCGTGGGGCATAGGCCGAGGCTGTGCAGCCTGAGATGCAGAAGAAAGAGCGATTTATTGGATTGATTTCAGAGTTTGTTACCGATGGTCGGGGACTTATGACATTCCAGGGGTGTATTTGGGTGTAGTTTGTGGGAGGAACGCGTACCATTTTGATGGAAGAGGCTTATCAGTCGAAATTCTCGATTCATCCTGGAGCCACTAAGATGTATTTGGACCTGAGGAAAGAGTATTGGTGGCCCTGTATGAAGAGGGATGTTGCGTGGTTTGTTGAGAGGTGATTGACCTACCGTAGGGTTAAGGCCGAGCACCAGAGACCACATGGTAAGTTGCAGCCGTTGGAGGTTCCCGAGTGGAAGTGGGAACAGATCACCATGGATTTTATCACCAAATTGCCAAGGACTGCCAGGGGAGTCGATGCAATTTGGGTGATTGTGGACAGGTTGACGAAGAGCGCTCACTTTCTTGCTATCAGCGAGAGTTCTTCGGCAGAGAAATTGGCAAAGGTATATGTGAGGGAAGTGGTGTCACGGCACGGAGTGCCGATCTCGATCGTTTCACACCGTGATGTGCTTTTCACTTCCAGATTCTGGAAGAAGTTTCACGAGGAGTTGGGTACTAGACTACATTTTAGTACCGCATATCACCTCCAGACAGACGGACAGAGTGAGCGGATGATTCAGACGCTCGAGGACATGATTCGGGCATGTGTGTTGGATTTCGGGGGAAGTTGGGATACGTACTTACCCTTGGCAGAGTTCTCCTACAACAATAGCCATCATTCGAGCATTGGTATGCCACCCTTTGAACTGTTGTATGGGAGGAGATGTGGGACCCCCATTTGCTGGGGAGAGGTTGGACAGCGAGTGATGGGCAGTACAGAGATCATGCTTCAAACGATAGAACATATCCAACAGGTCAGACAGAGGTTGTTGACCGCTCAGAGTCGTCAGAAAATTTATACAGACAGACGCCGGTCCGAGCTTGAGTTTCAGGTCGGCGACCTTGTGCTCCTGAAGGTCTCTCCTTGGAAAGGAGTGATTCGATTCAGGAAGACAGGCAAGTTGGGGCCTTGATATATTGGTCCATTCCGGGTGGTCGCGAGGGTAGGCAGGGTAGCGTAGCGTTTGGATTTGCCAGCAGAGTTAGGTTAGATTCACAACACTTTCCACGTGTCGCAATTGCGGAAGTGTATAGCCGATGAGTCGACAGTGGTTCCATTAGAGGATATTCAGGTGGATGTGAGCCTGAATTATGCTGAGAGACCAGTGGCGATCAAGGATCGGAAGGTCAAGGTTCTGCGGAACAAGGAGGTACCCTTGGTTTTGGTTCAGTGGCAACATCGGAAGGGGTCCAAGATGACTTGGGAACCGGAGCGTGAGATGCGTGAGCAGCATCCGGAGCTATTTGCAGAGCGAGACTTCGAGGGAAAAGTCTAGTTCTAGTGGGGGAGAATTGTAACAGCCCGGATTGCCAGGTATTATTTATTCATTTATTTTTGGTAAATTGTGAGGCGACTCGGCGAGTTGGAGCCTAGACTCGCCGAGTATGATCGCGGATTTGGACGCGGGTTCGCGCCTGGACTCGGCGAGTCCAAGAGTGGACTCGGCAAGTCCATGCTGATTAATGAAACCCTAATTTCCCAGCCCTAAGCCCTATTTAAAGGACCTTATGGCCCTTCATTGCGGCTACCTTCGACCTTGAGTGATCCAGAGCAGCTGTGAGTCTTTGTGAATGAGAAAAGAGGCCATTATTCACCATCTTTGTGTGTGCTAGCAAGAAGAGAAGAGGAAGGCCAAGCTAGGAGAGTTGGGAAGCTTGGATCTATCATCATTTCGTCAAAGGAGGCTGATTGAGGTATTATTCAGAGCTTATTCTCGTGTTTTATTGGATATAGTCAAATTTAGGGTTTCTTCATGCCTTATTTGCTTTGTATTTGGAGTGTGAGAGGTCCCATGGAGAAATGGTACCTAGATCTGGACCTTATTAGGTCCAGAGAGTCCCAAATGCCCTGCTTTATGCCCTTCCTTTTCAGTTGTGGACTTAGGTTACCATTTTAGATGTCATTTCCCCAAAAGAAGCCTTGTAGGCGTTGCATGGTAGCCAAGTCAATAACTTTACGTGATGAATGAGCTTGGAAGGACTGGATCTATGATCCTTTGGGATGGATCTGACCTCAGAAGCAAGTTTGAGTTGTTGCATGGCATGGACTCGCCGAGTCCGAAGAACAGACTCGGTGAGTAGTATGAAGATTGCCCAGAACCACTCAGCGAGTGGTCTCGCCGAGTTAAGGGTTGACTCCGTGAGTCAGGGAGAGTCAGAGCGGGTGGACAGGTGAACCGAGTCAAGCTGGAACTCGCCGAGTTTTCCTTGAGACTCGGCGAGTTGAGTTGTGGTGGCCCCACAACTCATGCCAGGTGGATCTCGACGAGTTAGGCGAATACTCGACGTGTCGGGAGAGAGGATCCAAGGGACTCCGTAGACACGCATAGACTCGCCGAGTCGCTCGAGCGCACTCGGCGAGTCCAGTCAAAGATTGACCGTTGACCATTGACCAGAGTTGCCCTATGTTGACTTGATAGAGCTAGTCAACCTTAGTGGTGAAAGTGTTAACTAGAGATATATTGTGTTATAGGAGGACTATAGCGCGGGAGAGTGATTTCAGGGATTTGGGAATTTATCGAGATACGCGAGGTGAGTCTTCTCACTATACTTTACCTTGAGTAGGTAACCAGAGTTATGTGATAGAGTATTTTTATCTTATGTATCTTATGTGTTGCGCTGCATTATTTCTATGTGATTTATGCTATGCATGTTATCAGAGTTAGAACCTGAGGGTTCACAGAGTTTGGGTGCACGGACCCACAGAGTTATAGCCTCGAGTGGCTAATATGTGTTATGTATGGTATTTTGGGAAACTCACTAAGTTTTGTGCTTACAGTGTTTGGTGTTATTGTTTCAGGTACTAATGATGACCGTGGGAAGGCACCGGCTTGATCAGTACACACACGGGATAATTATGCTATGTGATCTTGGGATTATTATATGATATGTATTGGAGTTTCAAACACTTATGTTTTATGAAAATTAAATGAATTATGCTTTTTATAAATTGCGAAAAATTGTTTTGAAATTTACGATGTTACAAGAAGGGCACAAGATTTGACAGAAATGAAAGAAAAGTTTGACGCACACAATTTAATAACAAAAGAAAGAGTCGAAGTACAACTCTAGCACTTGGAATTCCTTCGCCGTTAGACAGAGGAAGATCAAATGACAAAGGATTTGATAATTCTTCAGAAGAACAAGTAAGATATGTCGCCATGAGATTTAGGAGTGCTTCATGCGGTGAAAGAGAAGATCCTAAAGAGATATTTAGACTAGGACTATCGTTTTATGTTTTCAAATTAGGACTATTGTATTTTTGTGTTCAATGTTATTTTTTTGTTTGTCTATTGTTTTGTTTAGTTTTTAAATGTTATGTTTATTTACGATTTAACTAAATAGCATGTTTTATTAATTCATATTTGTTTTTATAATAATTACAACATAAATAAAAATTGGAAAAAATAGAAAATAAATCAATTGAAAAAAGTCAAATAAATAAATAAATAATAAAAAATAAATGATGACATGTAGCTGTTATAACATATTATCCATTTTTCATGTTATAACACGATGGTTCGTATATAAGGTGACAAATTTTTGTGTGATACATTAACATAGTAACATGTTTTATATATATATATATATATATATATATATATATATATATATATATATATATATATATATATATATATATATATATATATATATATATATATGCACGCATGCTTCATTCAGGGCAAGATTGGCCGTTCATCACCGACAAAGTTTCAAGGAGGAGAGTTGAAATCCGGGAAAATCTTCGTCATGTTTCTGAAAGTGTCATGCTGCGATGAAACGCTATTTAATTTGATTCACCTTTCATTCCATAATCGATTCGGATCGCAATACACATGAAATGAAATTAAGTACTCAACTCATTGATTTATGATATTTTTTCAACTTTAAGACGGTCTACAATCGTCTTTCTAATTATTCAAATACTAGGTGTAAAACTCGTATATTATACAGGTTAATTTTAAAAAAAAATAAACATTAAAATGTAAGCAATAAATATTTTTTATGTAAAATTTTAAAATAAGAAAGAAAGAAACATATTCATTGCAATTTAATTTCATATATATTATATTTAATACTTTATATGTATAAATATATGATTTTGATTTTAAAAATTGAAACAAACCAAAAATTGACAAGTGGATAATATTTACTTCAAAAATACCACAAAATGATAAATATCAAAACTTATGAGAGATTGACAAGTGGCAAAAAAAAACCTTCATCCATCTATTAGAGGAGATTATTTCATTATTTTTGTTCACCTTATCATGTACCTATTTATTGATTATTATATTTTTTTAATTGATAATCGCTTTACTATTTGCTAATTAATTTATTCTTTCATGTCTAATTTCAATCGATCGATTGATTATTATTTTCAATGATAATTCCAAAACAAGCATATCATTGTTAACAACTTTTATAGTTTATTTGATTTGTTGATATTAAAATTGTATCAAGACGTCAAGACATTTGTGCAGGATATAAAGGGATTTTTTTTTCTAGTTTCATCAAAAATAGGAAACCAAATCAGCAAATAAAAACATATAGTAATCATGTACCAAAGTACTAAGTTGTGGTAGAAATTGAGGTGTAAGAATTAAAAGGAATTGTGACATTTTGGTATGAACAATCAGATTGTTGTAAATCAAACTAAAAGACGCGCAAGGAAACCGACAAATAATATTGTGAATTATATGTCGATTAGTTGCGAATAATAAATTCAATTATTATTATTATATTTACCAAGTTTCGTCCAGAAACCAGATCTATCCTTCTCGATTAAATCTGATTATAAAAAAGGTAGAAGAACACTGTCCTGTTATTGGACGAATTAAACTCAAGACAAAAAAATCGACAAACACAAAGCGACTACTCGGAAACTAGAAGAAAAAACGCAGAGAGAGGGAGAGAGCTTTCAGATTTCGTATGTGTTCTGAATGGCTCCTAGGGGGCTATATTTATAGGTATCGAAACCCTAGAAGGCATAAAACGGGCCCCCATAGGCCGGCCCCAGAAACCCTAGGGCGACGACTTGCTCTCTAAGCAAGCCATTTCCTGATCCTTCTAGAATGCCCCGATGACTTATCCTTCACGAAGTCAACGTCGGTCAACCATTTGACCGGGTCAGTCAAACCGGCTTGACCCGAACTCACCAAAAATAAAAGCTCCTCAGCTCCCGATGCGAAGTGCGAAGTGCAAAGTGCGTGTAAATCGCGCCATTTCGCGCACTCGCGGTGTCGGCTAGTGCTAGGCTAGGCAAGGCGCGCACGTGGGCTTGGCCCATTCCTTTGATCCACTAAAGCCTTTGAAGGCTTACCAAAGGAATAGGCTTATAAACCCTCAAAAGTTTCTTCTCCCCACCAATGTGGGATACAAAGGAAATTGCCAACTTGCAATTCCTTTATATATAAAATTCCAACAATCCCCCACCAAGTTGGTAAGTTTCCTTTCACTCAGACAGATGATGTCACTCGGGTGTCATGAAGATTAAACCCTAGTTTAATTAGAGAAAAAACAAGAAGAGACCGATTCAATGGTATCCTTATAGGTTTAAACAATGAACCTAAATGACCTCTCCGGTTTACCCCCACACATCACAAGTCATATTTGTGTTCTCCCTGAGCGCTATTATGGCCATGCGCTATAAATCCTTTTCATGAGCCTTTAGAAGATAAACCACTAATCTTCACTTGAGGCGGCACCACCTCTAGATTATATAGGCAAAGTTTTACAACATCTTCGTTGCTTAGATGTCTCCAAAACTATGTTAAGAGTCGTAACTCAACCTCATTCTTGGTAACGACGTACTATCCTACCTCACATGGATCTATAATGAATGATAGTACCTTCTATCGTTAGTGATTTTGTTGTTACCCTTTAAACTTGAAAATTAGGAGCACTAATGTCAAGTTGGGTTTCCATCACTAAACGATTCTATTGTGGTTTTAGACCCATGACTCTCGTGGTAGATGTAACCAAATCTCTCGTCAGAGGTTTGGTAAACGGATCTGCCAAGTTCCTACTTGTCTTGACATAGAAAACCTTGATGGTACCACTTTCAATTAGTTGTCTCACAAAATTGTGTCGCAGACCTACATGTCTTGACTTCCCATTATATACCGCATTGTATACTTTAGACAGTGTGGCCTCACTGTCACAGTACATGGGTATTGAAGGCATCGGAATATCCCACAAACGTATATCCATAAGTAGATCTCGAATCCACTCTGCCTCTTTACCTGCTGCTGCTAAGGCAATTAGCTCTGCTTCCATCGTTGAATGAGCTATGCATGTCTGTTTCTTGCTCACCCAAGAAATAGCACCACTAGCTAGAGTATAAATCCAACCACTTGTGGATTTTGAATCACTGGTGTGATCAATCCAGCTGGCATCAGAATAACCTTCAAGTATTCCATTAGATGACGAATATGTCAATTCAAAAGTACTTGTCCTTTTCAGGTATCCTAGTACTCTACCCACTTCCTTCCAGTACTCCGTCCCTGGATTAACTGTATACTGACTTAATTTGCTTACATCGAATGCGATGTCAGGTCGCGTGCAGTGGGTAGCATACATCATGCTCCCAACTGCACTAGCATATTCCAGTTGAGCCACAGCTCGACCAGAATTCACCTTAAGTTTCACACTTGAATCAAAAGGAGTGTTAAATTCCTTAATGTTCAAATGTTGAAACTTTGTCAAAATTTTCTTAATGTAATGAGATTGATTCAGAGAAATCTGACCACCTGTCCTCTTCACCTTGATACCAAGAATAGTATTTACTTCTCCAAGATCTTTCATCTTAAAGTTCGAGGATATGTATTTCTTCGTCTCAAGAATACCTTCTAGGTGAGTGCCAATGATCAACATATCATCAACATAAAGACATATAACTACTATGTAATCAGATGTATGTTTAGAGTAAATACATCTGTCAGCACTATTGTGCTGAAAACCAAAGGCAGTCACAGTGGTGTCAAATCTCTCATGCCACTGTTTAGGAGCTTGTTTCAACCCGTACAAAGACTTAACAAGTCTACATACTTTGTTTTCTTATCCAGGTATTACGAAACCTTCATGTTGCTCCAGGTAAATCTCCTCTTTGAGATAATTCTAGCAACTGGGGCATAGGTATCAAAATAATCGATCCCTTCTCGCTGCCTATAGCCCTTTGCAACCAACCTTGCTTTATAAGCAGATATGGATCCATCAGGATGATATTTCTTCTTGAATATCCATTTGGATCCTATAGGTCTTTTCCCTTAGGGTAGATCAGCTAACTCCCAAGTTCCATTACCCATAATTGAATCCATTTCGCCATTGATTGCTTCCTTCCACAGAGGAGCATCCCGAGACGTCGTGGCTTCAGTAAAGGTCTTAGGTTCATCATCCAAATTAATTGAAAAGATGACCTCTCTCGTCACTATCTTTTGAGTTCCTTCGACCAAATAAGAATAGAAATCATCTCCAAAGGTTTTCTCAATTCTAGCCCTAGTACTTCTCCTTGGTTCCTCCACAATGGGAGGAGGTGGGAGTATTTCTCGAGAGGTACTTGTAGGTGTTGTATGATTAGAGTTTTCTTCATCCTTAGAAAACTTGTCCTCAAAGAATTCCACATCTCTGGATTCCACAACAACACCCGAATCAATGTCTAATAATCGGTAAGCCTTGCTATTTTGAGCATATCCAATAAAAATACTCTTATTAGCTCGTGCTCCCAATTTGGTTCGCTTAGGATCGAGAGTCCGATAATAAGCAACACACCCCCAGACTTTCAAATAGTCTAGGTTAGGCTTTCTACCTTTCCACAACTCATAAGTGCTTGTAGGAATCACACGACTAGTGATCCTCTTATGAACATAACAAGCGGTTAATAGTGCTTCCCCCACAGATTGTTTGGTTGACCCGATTGGTTCAACATACAGTTGACCATCTCACAAAGAGTTCGGTTCTTTCTTTCAGCCAAACCATTCTGTTGAGGGGTGTATGGTGATGTTCTCTCATGTTTGATTCCATTCTCTTCACAGAATGTGTCAAACTCTTGGTTGAAATATTCTCCGCCTCTGTCCGAGCGAAGAATTTTGATGTGTCTTTCAAGTTGATTTTCGACCTCAGCCTTATATCGTTTAAATGCATCAAAAGCTTCATCTTTTGATCTCATCAAATAAACATGTAGATATCTACTAAAGTCATCACAAAATGTGATGAAATACCTTTTTCCTCCTCGAGTAAGGATTCCATTTAACTCACATATATCAGAATGAATCAACTCAAGTAAAGATGTGTTTCTCTTAACTGATGGAAATGGTTTCTTAGTGAATTTTGATTTTACACATGTTTCACATTTTTCAAAATATTTTGTGTCATATTTTAACATACCTTTAGTTTGCATTTTTTTCAATGTTTTTAACATTAGTGTGAGCTAAACGTTTATGCCATAAAGAAATTGAACAAACAATATAACCAGAAAAGTTCACTTCATTCACATTAGCAACCAATCCATCAATTACATCATTACCAACACTCGACACACTAGCAACACTAGACACACCACCTTGAACACTAGGACCACTCATATTACCCTCATCACTAAGACACAAGCGATACATTCCCAAAGTATTGTTCTCCCTCCCAACATGTCTTCTGCCTTTAGTGATCATAATTTTACTTCTCTTAAGCACCATCTTGAACCCACCCTTGTCAAACTTGTCTGCAGAAACAAAACTCTTCGAGATAGTAGGAACATGTAGAACATCTCGAAGAGTCACCCATTCACCACGTGTGAACTTCAACCGAACATCACCCATTCCTAGAACTTCAGCTTTGTGGCCATCAGCACAGGCGACAACCATCCCATCTGGCATGGGGTGGTAAGTGCGAAAGCTTTCTCGTTGCCCACAAACATGCACAGTGGCTCCAGTGTCCACGAACCAACCTCGAGTACATATTGCTCAAGTAAGAGAGGAGATCATGAAGATCTCTCCAAGGTTCACACTAGCCACCATGTCAGTCACCTTCTCGACTGCTTGTGCAACCGGTACTGATTTGCGATCTTTGCATTCTCTCGCGTAGTGTCCAATCTCTCCGCAGACGTGGCAAGGACTGGTCCTTTTTGGCTTTGAGTTGGGATTCTGATGACCCGGTTTCTTGAAGCTTTGTTTCTTGGGTCCAAAGTTCTTCTTGTTTTGTCCCCCAGATTTGCCTTTGTAACTAGAACTCCCAGCTGACACATGATGCACACTTTGTCCAACTTTACCCCGCTTGTCCCAGATGCGAGTTTCCTCCCCAATGCGCAGGTGTTTCATCAAATCATCCAAGGAGTAGTCCTCAGATTTGTGCATCATTCTCTTAGAGAAATCTTTCCACGAGGGTGGCAGTTTTGCGATGATCGCACTAACCTGAAAGAGTTCTGGAAGAGAGATGGAGAGTGCGTTCAACTTGTTGACCATGACTTGGAGTTCATGCACTTGCTCCATAATTGATTTGTCATCAACCATTTAAAACTCAAAGTACTTGGACACAAGGTACTTGTTAGTACCTTCCTCATGTGCCTTGTACTTAAGTTCCAACGCACTCCATAGCTCTTTTGGATCTTTCACCGGCGAGTAAAGATCATAGAGCCGATCAGATAGGGAATTCTTGATGTGACCCACACACAATTCCTCGGATTCTCTACGCAAAATCCTTTGTTTTCCTGTTCTGCAATGACCGCTGGGTCCACAGATTCCCCCTCCTTGGGAATTTGATTTTCAGGAATTGGTGCCAGTTTTGGGTCCAACACAAAGGAGAGCTTCAAGACATGAAGCATGAACTTGACCTTTTCGGCCCAATGGGTGTAGTTCTGACCATCGAATTGGTCAAGTTTGGCAAACTCTTGGTTCATGAAGTGGAGGCTAGCAGTAGTGTCCATTAGTCTGTTGATTTATCACAAAAAAAAAAGAAAAAGAAAAAAAAAACCTTTAAGATTGTTGTAAATCAAACTAAAAGACGTGCAAGGAAACCGACAAATAATATTGTGAATTATATGTCGATTAGTTGCGAGTAATAAATTCAATTATTATTATTATATTTACCAAGTTTCGTCCAGAAACCAGATCTATCCTTCTCGATTACATCTGATTATAAGAAAGGTAGAAGAAGACTGTCCTGTTATTAGACGAATTAAACTCAAGACAAAAAAATAAAACCGACCTGTTGATTGCTGACTTGATCTTGAAGCAACTGCACGGATCAGATTCCTGTCCTTAAAGGTTTTTACTTCTTCTACTGGCTGTAAGCAACAGAGTAAAACCCCAGGATTTAATGCAGCTTGATCGATATAAGAGAGCTTTCAGATTTCGTGTGTGTTCTGAATGGCTCTTAGGGGGCTATATTTATAGGTATCGAAACCCTAGAAGGCATAAAACGGGCCCCCATAGGCCGGCCCCAGAAACCCTAGGGCGACGACTTGCTCCCTAAGAGAGCCATTTCCTGATCCTTCTAGAATGCCCCGATGTCTTATCCTTCACGAAGTCAATGTCGGTCAACCATTTGACCGGGTCCGTCAAACCGGCTTGACCCGAACTAGTGCAAAGTGTGCCTAAATCGTGCCATTTCGCACATTGTCGGCGTCGGCTAGTGCTAGTGCTAGTGCTAGGCGCACGCGTAGGCTTGGCTCATTCCTTTGATCCACTAAAGCCTTTGAAGGCTTACCAAAGGAATAGGTTTATAAACCCTCAAAAGTTTCTTCTCCCCACCAATGTGGGATACAAAGGAAATTACCAACTTGCAATTTCTTTATATATAAAACATATATTAATCATGTAGCAAAGTACTAAGTTGTGGTAGAAATTGAGGTGTAAGAATTAAAAGGAATTGTGACATTTTGGTATGAACAATCAGATTCATTCCTTAAAAAACTAAACATTATATAAGAATCATTAACTTCACTCAAATACCCATTTATTTACACTTCCAATATACTTTTTTTTTTTCACAAGTTGTGCTTTCTCATTGCGTTTTTTTTTTGTATATGTTTGTTTTAAGGTTTTGTTTAAATTTGTTCAACAGTATTGAATGATTTTATGATTTAATTATATCTTAAATTCGTAATTTGTTATAATGCATAATGTTTGGATCCATGTTGCTATCGAAAACACACATAAAGTATATCAAGAATTCATGTAATCAATTAGGGTGTGATATACAACCTTGTTTCGGTTATTTGTGGTTTTTTTTTGGTGTAACGGTAGCCAGAATGACGGTGATGACGGCTATATTAATTCTTTATCGGGCTACTGATGCAAAGGTAACAATAAGGATGATGTTTAGAAGGTAATGATGTGTAAATTGCAAGAATTTGAACATGTATTAATCTAAAAGTTCTGAACATGTATGATTTTGTATAAATACTTGGAAGGTAACAAATGTTGAATTTTAAACATGTATGATTTTCTTTATAATTTTTCATGTATGAAGATGTATGATTTTGTATAAATATTAAGTTATATATATATATATATATATATATATATATATATATATATATATATATATATATATATATATATATATATATATATATATATATATATATATTGAGTTATGAACATTACCAAATTTTGGGCTTCTGTTCAGTTATAAACATGTATGAATATATGTTACGCAAAATGTATTCATGTTTATAGGCATCCGTTGATTAATCGTTTTGTTCATTTAATTTCTGAATTCTTGTATAATTATTTTGTTATGAACATGTATGAATGTAACTAATTTATGAATAGTTGAGAAATGTATATAAATATTCATTAATAAAAAATCAATTTGGTAATCAGTCCATATTTTACTGAGATTGAATTATGCTAATAATTTTTAAGTATGGCACATTAATTTTTCATTTTTATTGAACTAATAGGTTATTTTACCATTATACCCTTACTTGTTTAATTTGATCTAATGGTTGAAAATGGAGTTCTATCTCTCTACCTAATAAATAAAAATAACTACATTCTAAATGACACGTTTCTAGTGTATTAACCTATAGTTTCTCATTCATTATAATGGTGCCACCTGTCAAAGCTTAAATTCATTTTCCATAATTTATTTAGAAACGTTAATTAGATAATATAATAATTATTTTACTGACTTGTTTATAGCCTGATTTAATTCTTTAGTTATAGCTTTATATTGACGGTATTTTAATTTAAAGAATTCTTAAATTGTCACATCTCATTTTTAAAAGGGTACATATTTGTACACAACAAAAAAAATTTATGCATAATAATTTATGCATTAAAATATAATATTGTACAATTCTATAAACATAAATTATTGTATAGGAAGAAAAAATGATTTTGTAGGAATCATTTTGCTTTTTAAAAACTATAATTACTGATATTTTGGAAATTATTTGATTTTGCATCTACTAATGAACGCCATCGATTTTATTTTCCTTTGATTTAATTTCCTTTCATTAAACTTCTCATTTTTAGTAAATTATATTGGAAAAGTTTAGAAAATTGGTTTGGGTTTATCGCATCCGATAAGATAATTAAATGAAATATGTTGGATTTTATTGGAAAGGTATTTGATAAATTTTAAAATGACCAGTTAGATCATATTATTGAAAAATGTTAATTTAGAAAAATTTTATGTTACTTATGTTTATTTATTATTGTTTTAATGATTTTGTATACGACAATGTATAAAAATTGTTTATAAAATTACGAATTATTTTATTTTATCAATGGTGTAATACACAGGTTATACAAAAAACTATTTAAAGATTTTTAAATTCTTTTAGAATAATTTTGAATATTATTGTTTTAAATTGTAAGTGTAGTTATCTATTTTTAATAGCAATCGTATATTATATTAAAATATTTTTCTATTCTTCCTTAGCCTTCATTATTAAGTATAGAATGTTTTCCTTATTGATGGGCATCAAAAAGATGTGATGTAAGAGGAAAATAATAATGAAAATTTGAAAATCTTGAAAGTAAATCAAGTTAAGGATTGAAGTTGAAGAACATTATAATAAATATATCAAACAAAATAACGTATTATGGTGAGTTTGGGTACCTAAGCTTATATACCCTTAAGGGTATATTCACTTTTCCCATATATATATATATATATATATATATATATATATATATATATATATATATATATATATATATATATATATATATATATATATATATATATATATATATAAAAGAAATAATAAAATAATCTTTTTTTTAAATGAACCATGGATATACATTTCTTTTAATCATGAAGATGCATCTTTTCCAAGGTTCTAAATATCGTAAGGTGTGACTTAGCGGCAATATCAAGCCTCAAGTTTTTCCGAGCCTTGGCAAGTCACGGCGTTTGTAAGGCGTGACTTAAGACGACAATTTTTTATATAATTAATATTTTTATATGTATTTTCAACTATTATTCATTTTTATACACATATATGAGTTAAGGCGACGTTTTGGTAAAGCTTGGCGGCAGGTGCAAGCCTTGAAGTCGTAGCACGCCATGATGGAGCCATGACGAGCTTTTTAGAACCTTGATCTTTTCATACTTTCAAAAATTAGACTAAAAGTGATTTGATCAAATTATAATGACCAAAACTGTATTTTTAAACTTTCAGATATATAAACAAAGATAAAATTTTAATATAAAATAATATATTTGGGAATAGAATAATAAGTAATAATGAAAAGCCTGATGGGACAACAAAAAATGAAACTCAGCCAATTGGTGGGTTTTATTTCGTACAAAACAAATTATTGACAATTGACTATAACTATTCAAGAAAGCTATTGTTCACATTCAAATAATAAGATCTTAAAGTTACTTCCAACAAACAAGAACAAACGAGATTAAATAAGATCAAAATAGATTAGGCGAAGATAAGAGGGCTGATGGACAGACCGCAGTGGAAAAGGGCTGAGCGCGACAGTAGAAAATAATTTATTGTATCAAACTATCTGTAAAAGGATTTATTTATTTTTGTTAATACCATGTATTAATTTGGTTTCCTTTTTTTTATAATGTTCTTTTTGGGATAAAATATATACTAAATCTGTAAAAACTATGTAGATCTTATTTGCTGCATGTAGTCTGACATATCCTTCTTTCGGTAAATATATACTAAATCTGTAAAACCTATGTAGATCCATTTTTACAATGGATTCGAGTGTAAATAAGTAAACAAAAATTAAAGAACAAACCAAATAAAGAAATACATTAAACAAATTTGGTAGTTAAAAGAATCAATATCGATCAAAAGTACCTACTGAATTTCGAAAAGAACCCATTAAGATTTCTAACCCCAAATACTTAAATAAAAAAAATGAAACATAGAAAACATTAATATGTTAAGAATGCCAGTAGGAAGCTAGCATAATGTTACAAAACAAAACAGAGCACAAGTAAAACAACACAAGCAAGAGAATAAAAAATACAATAAAGTTTACGCAAGAGAAAATTAATTAGCAGATGTATCTTACCTGTCAATGGAAGAAATACTAGCTGAAAGAGTGAAAGATAAATTCTTGTAAGTGCTGGAACTACGAAGCTCATTACATTATTTTGTACTTCCACATATATTTATCAGACAAATTTTATAATTGGTCCCTGTGGTTTTAGAAAGTGATATGTTGAAGACAACTTTCAAAAGCACTTTAAACATGGACATGTAGTTTCAAAAAATTGCAACTTTGGTCCTATTTTAGCATTCCGTCCAAATAGAGTTGTTAAGTTTTTTTGAGTGACCAATATGCCTTTGTTAACAGTTTGGGATTACTTTTTAAATAATAATTTTTTGATTTTTAATGTTTTTTAAAAGTTAAAAAATTTAAAAATATGTTTGAAAAATAAAAAAGTCTTTTTCAAAAATAACTTTTTACTTAAAAGAAAAAGAAATTTTTTAAAAGTAAGAAAATTATGTTTTTTTTTTTTTTTTTTTTTTTTTTTTTTTTTTTTGTATTTCTTTTAGCCTTTTAAAAGAATTACATTCAAAAGTTAAGAAATACAACTTAAACACTTTTTAAAAATAATTTTTAGCTTATATCCGTTCAAAAGTTAAAATCAGAAAAAAAAAAAAAATAGAAAAAGAACTTTTCAAGCTTAAAAAATAATTTGAAATATCCACTAAACACAAAGACAATTTCTAAAATGAGAAATCAAATTACCTCCTAAATTTTATATCTATAAATATTTCTACCCATTAAAATTATGACAAGTGACATCATTTTACCATTCAATTTAATTTTATTTGATATATTCCTAATATAGCGTTAATGAGTTAGTTAAAAAAACTATGGCATGATGACATTTGTAATAATTTTAATGGGTAGGAACATTTGTAGGCATAATAAGTAAGAAACAATTTAATTTCTCTTCTAAAATATATTTTTTCTTGAAATCCAAACAAAACCCAGATTTTCATGTATTCATGTGTTCATGTTTAAGAATCCAACCAAACTCAGCTCTTCATGTGTTGTGTGTTCATGTTTAGAAATTCATAGAGGGGTTCTTGTTCTTGATGAACATGATTTACCCTGAAACTCATAAAATCATTCATGAAAATGATTTGCCAAGTAACTCAGAAATCGTTCATCTTCTCTATTCTTTGATGTACAAACCCTCGAAATCGATGATCTTCGATCTTTATTATTTTGATGAACAGCCCCTAGAATCGACTAAGGAAGATTACCGGAGGTTCAAAAACAAGTTTTGATTCAGGAAATATAGACTATAAGGGTGCATTTGGTTGTGAAAATTTTTCCAGTTTTCTAGAAAATTTTTCCAAGAAAAATGAAAATTTTGAAAACGCTTTTGGTTTGTTCAGTTTTCAAAAGTTTTATAAGAAAATGAAAATTTTTAGTTTTCCAAATTGTATGTAAGTTAGAAAAGCTAGTTCTATAGTTTTCCAAAGTTTTTCAAATTTCTAAGGTGGAAAATAAAAACTTCACCGCTTCCAACCAAACACGTTTTCTAAAATTCTCATTGAAAATTAAAAATGAAAACTCAACTCTATTTTCTGAAAACATTCTCTAAGAAAATAAAAACAGTTTTCCACACCCAAACGCACCTTAAATCGTTCATCTTATCTCTTCCCTTAAAAAACACATACAAATTGATTCAGTCACGTTTCAAATTTCATATACGATTTCGTTCAAGATGCAAGCTTAAGAACGCGTTTTTGATTTCAGAAACCTAAACAAACATAGAACTTGAGTCTAAAACATACACATACAACTCGAAATTTCTAAATTCTTGTGAACATGAAGTTGATGAAGCTTTAGAGATCCAGGGTTCTTACTCAATGTCTTTTAGTTTACATACTTGTCAAACTTTAGTGTTGGAATATCGAACCTTTAATTACTCCAACTTTGAAGGAAACTTTGGACTATATGATGGATTTTATTTGAAATGTCGAAGAATTCAAATCCTGTTATCTGGGTAGAAGAGGGGAGAGTAAAGGGGTGGTTTTATAAAAGGGTAAACTATTCAATTCTAACATATGATTAACCAACATTTAATAGCAGAATGTTAAAAATGACCAAAACTGCAACTTTATGAAAACATGTCCATATTTAAAGCGTTTTTTGAAAGTTGTACTCAATTTGTTGTTTTTAAAAAGTACACAAACCAATTCTTAAATTTTGTGTATTTATTATAAAGAGCAATAATATGAGACGACCATAAAGACTATAAAAACATTTTTTAAAAAGTACACAAACCAATATTATCCTGTATGTCAAAACAAAACTCTATAGGAATAGTATACTTTCATGTTTTCATATTTTAGCCACTTATAAGTTTTATATTTTATACTTTAGACATAATTTTTTTTTAAATATATTTAGTCTCTAGACTATGGTTTTGTTGATTTACATTTTGGCTACAAAAGTTTTTTTATTAATAAACTGACCCTTACACTTTTGTATGTTGTCATTTACCCCTATCTTGTGGAATGTCACTTTCAATCCCTTTATTTTGTAAAATATCACTTTTATCCCCTCAAATTTGAACATTGATATTTTCAACGCCATGAACATTCGTATATTGGCATGTTTGCAAGTTTTGTCTCTAGACTTTCATATGCGTGTGAGTTTAGTCTCCCCACAAATAAATAAATCCATCGTTGTGTAAAACTAAACATTATCCTCCCCCCCCCCCCCCGCCCCCCCCCCCCCCAAAAAAAAAACACACACACACACACAAAACAAAACATATTAATCAAAACCTTGTATGTGTTCCCTGCCGAGTGGAGTGGGAAGTGGAAAATTTATAGTTTATTATTAAGAGGAGACAATAACACTGAGGAGCAAGGTTGTAGAACTCGTTACTCGGTACCTGTTCGGCCGACTACCGAGTAGTGAGTACTCGTGAGTACTCGGGGGTACTCGGGGAGTACTCGGATTTGGAAATTTGTGTAGAAATATTTTTAGGGAAATTATATATGTCAAAATCATAAAATAAAATCATAAGTTGATTGAAATATATAACAAAATCGGATACATGTGAATACACAAAAAATGAAAAACACATAACGGTCTCACTTCGTGAATGATTACTGAAAATTTAAGATATATATGTAGTAATAATCACATGTGTGTATGTGTGTGTAAAATAACAAATCATTAAGTATATTATACATAATAGTCACCGAGTTGACCAAATTTCACAACACTACTCAGTTCGTAAGAGGCCGATCGGGGAGTACTCGGGATTATGTAACTCGCCTCGGCAAGGGGGGGAGTAGCGAGTACTCGGACGAGTAATCGGTCAACTCGGCGAGTTTTACAACACTGGTGAGGAGCCTATAAAAATAAAATAGTAAATTACATGAATGATCCCTATGGTATGGGGTAATTTGAATGTTCAGTCTCTAACTTTATTTTTAACTATGACAGTCATTAAAATATGTTTTTTGTTACGTGATTGGTCCCTAACCAACATAAAAATACTGATTTTCCTTACTAGTTTTTTTTCATTTTTAAATTATTAATTAATTGAAAAACATTAATTAAATATGTTAGAAAAAAATATAATTCATGTAACGTGTGGTGACCATTAATAGAAAAAACTCACACACAACCTCATGCCCCCTTTTGTATTCAGGCACCAGGAAAACTTTTTCGACCATCCCTACCACTAACCACCTACATCACCACCTATCTTCATTATTGTCTCCTCTGTGAGATTCAAATCATCGAGAAATGGATAGCCTCCGCCAGTCAAAATCAATTTCAAAAGCCTCCTCTATGTCGGAATCAAAGAGCCTCTTCATGCCAGAACTAAAGAGTACCCACCATCGTTAAATTGTGTCCAATATCAGATTTAACTTTGGGTGCAACCAATCTCAGCTACTCAGAACCAATCTGAGAAGAAATCAAAGAAAAAAAGGATCATAAACAACATACCAAAACCAATCTTAGAAAAATACAAAATCATAAACAAAAAATCAAAAGCAATCTCAAGCTCTCAACATCTCATACGAAACTAAAGAACAAAGAAGAAGTCAAACCGATATCAGCTATTAGAAACCAAGTGAACAAATTTTCTAGTTTTGATTAGTAGGGCAAGAAATGGTCAGGGATTGGGAAACAGCCAAGACGGTGGCAGCAGCCGAGGGGGATGAAAGGAGACGTCATGGTGGGATGGTTCGTTGAAAGGGGATGTTTGAAGTTTCACCGGTTTTAATGGAAGCAACGCTTGCTCCATCGATGGTTTTTGTAAACTGCAACATGAAATTTGCTACGTCGTCGAATGTAGGGATGAAAGTGGGTCCGAACCCGACCCGTTTCACTAAGACCCAGAAACCGGAATTGACGAATTATAAGACCCAATAACCGGACAGGAATAATGAAACCGGTTTCGGTTCGGTTCCGGGTATCAGACCGGGTAAAGTGGGTATGGAACAGGAAATTGGTAATTATAACCAGTTCTGGGTTTTAGATCCGGATGGACCCAAAAACCAAGAAATATAAAACATTGTATTTTATTTGTAGGAACCTATTTTGAACGATGAGCTTGTGTGGAATAATATGATGTTCAAATTTAGCGACAACAAAATATATGAAGAACATAACAAGATGAGTAATCTGATATTTTACTAGAAAGAAAGAGTTACAATATGAAAATGAAGAACACATGGTTGGAGAGATCCCACGATACTCTCTCTAACTAGAAAACTACATGTTTGGTGCACACTAAACAAATGACAACTCCCTCTCTATTTATAGAGAGAGGTACCTTACAAACAATAAAAAGAATTAAATAACCTAACTATCTCTCATAATTTATAGAGCATTTCCATGCTCCAACAATCTCTTCCTAAATGCTCGCAAATGATGAGGGATACAAATAAAGTGATAAAATGTTAAAATACATAGTAACCAACTAGCAAGTGCATTAATAAAAATGATACATAATGAGAACCAAATGTTGAAATGTCTTTGAAACTCTGAAGTGTTTGTGATGTCTTGATACGTGTGGAATGTACTAGTTTTAATCCTACTAACTTAGACACAAAGACAAACACACGAAAGGCAGTGTACCTATCGATTAGCAGTTTAGTTCAAGTAAGTAGGATATCGAACACAGGGAACGGTAAACAATTAAAATAAATACTAGTATTACCTAAATAAAACAAGTAATAAAAAATCGGGGTTTTTTCTAGTTTTTCAAGACTAGAAACATAAGAAATCAACAAACACATAAACCAAAATACAATTAACAACTAAAGGAAAGCAAAAGACAACTAGATTCAAAGATATAAAAGAGACTTTTATTTAGATTTCGATTCACTTATTCATATGGTTGATTTCGTGGCAAGTGTATTGGATTAATATATCAATGATTATCGATTTCTAATGTGATTAGGTTCATGTTCACTATTATTAATCCTTTAGCAAACAAGTTAATTCAAACAGTGGCCAATTGATTAAACTAACAAGTTTCCTAGTGTTCAGTTTGAATCAAGTAAGACTTTTAATATTAGTTAACTAAATTTGTTAATTCAATTAACTCATATGTGGTTGGTCATCACACATTAACTTACTTATTTTCTAGTTAACACTAGGTTCATGTTCACTAATACTAGGCATACAATCTTGTTTTCACAAAACTATATGATTCAAGCAACCAAGAAGATATTCATCCAACTCAGTTTACTTGATTATTAACATAAAATAATTATCATTAACACATAGGATCTTTTAACAAGTTTAACAAGATAAATAACCAAATCAATACCATATTCATAATATCCTCTACATCTAAACAGAAGTTTCAAGTTTAGCCCATAACTTCAGCAAATAACATCATAAACTTAAAATCTAATGTAATAACATGATTCAAAACAAAGATTAAAAGAAAAGTAATAGTTTTATGCCTTTGATCTCTTCAATTCCAAGCCTCTAATTGAATCTCGAAAACCACAACTTCTAAGAACCTCTATGGCCTCCAAAAATCGTTCAAAGCCTCCAACACAAGTTAGGGTTTCGAATGAAAACGTTCTATATGTAGATTCTAAAGATCAAGCCAACTCATCAAGTTTTTTACTTAAAACGCATGTACGGCAAGGAAGTAATTTATCGGAAATTTTCATCTCAACTTTTCGAGTTTTTGGCCCAAACTCGTTGAGTTTGTTTGTAATCAACATTTTCTCGAAACATGTAAGTCGTTCGAAATTGTGTCTAGTTTTCAAAACATTTTGAATCTATTCAATCAGAGTTACAGTAAATGAGATATGTCCAAAATACTGACGAGGGGTCAAGGTGTCCAGGAACATCCTTCTTTCTTCAAAATTTGGTTAATCCCCCAAGCATACATATGGAATCCCCTAATCCTAAATACTAACGATCCTCATAAACAGTCGCCTACTTCTTTTGAACAATGCTCACTTTATGCATCCCTCCGAATCCATCCCCATAAAACTTTCTTAACATCAAGGAATATTTGGTTAAACCCCCAAACATACATATCATAAAATAACCTATAAAAGAAAAATAAAATAAAATAAATAACTAGATAATTTTTTCCTTGAATCTTCGATATTTTACAGCTTCTCTTCAATGTATTTTTTTCTTTGTCTTCATAGTTTTGTAGATTCTCTCAAACATTTCATCACTCTTTCTTTCTTTTGTTTTTTCTCTCTTTTTTTTTTCAACCACACTTTTTTCACTCAAACTAAAAACCTAGAAAAACTTATACTTAAGCAAGGGGATTTAACTTCATCCTTTATTGATTGAAGCCATTAGTCTCATGTGCAATGACTACTTAAGCTTTCCTGGATACATTTCAAGTACAAGATGCTAAACATATTACGATCCTCAAACTAATCAATGTTGTGTTTTTGTCCCATGATTTCACTAAAATAAAGGGGGCTACAAATGTACTATAACGTATATTGGCTCAGCTAAACATTTAAGTCCTCATAGAATCATCAAACACAATACTAGCATTGAATCCTAATTGCTTTTACCAAAATTTTCTAAATTAGACTTAGCAATTTTTATGCAAAATTTTTAAAATTAAACCTAGAACTCGAATATACTAATGTAACCAACCCCCTACCCCACACTTAATTCATGCAATGTCCCCATTGCATGTTAAAACAATTAAAGAACATAAAAGTAAATAGAGAATTAGAACAGACGCCCCATGGATAGAAGTTGCACGGTTGATATTCTTCTTTTTATGCTCTGTATTCAGCTGACTTTTGTATGGGAACAATTCATCTATGCCTTGGGTGTCATACTTCTCGTGTGGTTGACAACTCTAAATATACTGGAAAAAGCTTCATGGAAAACTTCAAAAATACAGCTAATGCCCACCTAGAATGGCATCAAACCGAAAACTTGAAAGAAAATTGACTGAGCAACTTGTCGAGTTGTAAGTGAAGACTCGTTGAGTTTGATCGTGACTCGAGCAGAAAACCACGAATTTCCTCTGGAACTTGTCGAGTTCAGATGTGCAATCGACGAGTTTAAGGTGTTGAACGTGAATTTTCTTCTTTCTGCTTCAGTTCTGATTTTATGGTCAAAGAGTGTGTTAAGGTAATACACCTCCTTATACTATTTAGTGATGAGAGTCCTTTTTAACCATTATAAACACCAAACTTAAAGTATCACTCAAATATTCAATTCTTCTTGTTAACGACTCGACCCCACACTTTAATTTCCTCACGCTTTAATTATTTATTCCATTCACAACCTAACTTCTGCAAAGATCAAAAACAAAAACCAAATAATATGTAACGACCCAATTTTCAAGTCCAAAAATTTCATTTTTATTAAACACTTTGCAAAACATTTGTAAATAAACAACATTCGATCATATCATTTCTTAAAACATATTTCATGTCTGCAACCAAAACATGAACTCAACTATAATGTCAGAGTACAAATCCCAGAATAATCTCATAATGCGGAAAACAACATGTGTGTATGATGTGCCGCTACCGCGCCTGCTCCTTCCCCTTTGATGAAGAGGTACCTGAAACCAAAACTGAAAACCGTAAGCACGAAGCTTAGTGAGTTCCCCCATCATACCACATATTAAACAATCACATAACATACATACTTCCAGGAAATTCTTGGGCGCCCGACCTACCCGGTACGGCCATTCTGGGGTGCCGACCTACCCGTGCGGCCATTCTGGGGTGCCATCCTACCCGTGTCAAACCATTCTGGGGTGTTGACCTACCCATGTCAAGCCATTCTGGGGTGCTGATCTACCCATGTCAAGCCATTCTGGGGTGCTGACCTACCCATGTCAAGCCATTCTGGGGTGCTGACCTACCCGTCGGTCGTAACAACCGACTCTCGGGGACTATTCCACCCCCTACTGCTACTATCACATATATCATAACATAAACATATTATCAGACATATCTGGGGCGCTCGAACTACCTTTCGGTCCTAACAACCGAACTTGGGGACTATTCCCCTCCTACTACCTCTATCACATATAACATATCATGCCAGCATATAAACATATAATCACATACTTTCAGGCATATCTGGGGTGCCTAACCTACCTTTCGGTCCTAACAACTAAACTCTACTACTATCGCATATAACATATCATGCCAGCATACAACATATCAGGTAGTAGCAAACCTAGATGATATCACAAAGACAATCATCTAACATACAACTCCTACTGATGGGCTGACATTGTGGCCGTAGACCCACCGCTACTGGAAGGTAACTCACCTCGTAATAGCTGCTGATCTGTGCGGGAATCCTCTAACTGCTTCCGCTGCTGCTCCAGAAATCCTCCGGCTATAACTCCCACAAAACACTTAGTCAGAACTGATATCTACTCTTAGGGTAAAATGACCATTTTACCCATGACCAAGTCAAAGTCAACTTCTAGTTGACCTGACTCGCCGAGTTGGCTCGCCAACTCGCCGAGTCCATATCCTTTCATTTGTCCTTATACACGTCTCTACTCGTCGAGTTAGGCGATGACTCGGTGAGTTTTCCTTCTAATTGAACATCGACTAAATCTTCATTCGACTCGTCGAGTTGTATGAACAACTTATCGGGTTCATCTTTAACTGATACACAGGTCTTGTCCTTGACTCGCCTAGTTGTATGAACAACTCGTCGAGTTCATCTTCATCCTTAAGAAGACTAGCTTGGACTCGCCGAGTCTATTCATGCACTCGCTGAGTTCCATGAATTTCCCGAACATTGGCTTAGTCCAGAACGTTGGGTCACTCCCCGGGACTCCCTAAAACCTTTCCACACTCAACTGGGTCCTTTTTGACCCATAACTGATATGGGACAAAACCTTGGACTCGTCGAGTCCAAGAATGGACTCGTCGAATCGGTCACATCCTCTCACTAAATCTTCGATTTCAGACGTACAACCCTTGATCAAATGATAGATCTATGCTTCTACAATCGATCTAGCACGTAAAGTTACAAACTTTACGTGCATGCATGGGACTTTGAGCTCAAAAGGTCCTAAAACAAGCTCTTACAATGCATGGGGCCTTCTTTGAGTGTAAAAGCCACTCCTTTCTGCCTTGAAACCCCTCTAAGGACCTAGATCTGAAACCTCAACTCCTAACCATGCTTGCAATCATGGTTGGTGACCAAAATGGCTTAGAAAAGCCCTAGAATTCCACAAAATAGGATCTAACAAAAGAACAAACAAGGTATAGACTTTATACCTTCTGTAAACTGAAAATGATGCTCAAAATCGGATCCTTCTAGCCTCCTCTTGATCCTTCAGTTTTTCCTTCCTTCCTTGGACCACAAAAGCACCAAAATCCCTTCAAACGCCTTAGAGTTGCTTCAATAACGACTAGGGTTTGCTATGGGGGTCTTCTGGGAGCAAATGGGACGAAGGAGGCCGAGTTAAGGTGTTTAAATAGGGTGGAAACCCTCGAGTTAGGGTTTTTGTCCGGACAGGGCCTACTCTCCGAGTCCATCACTTAAGTTCGCATCCCATCCCGCTTCTACTCGGCAAGTTGGTCCTTCAACTCGCCGATTCCAAGGCCAAAATGCAAAATATTTTAAAGAATTAAAAGAAAGGATACGTACCAAGAACCAGGTGCTACATAATAAAAAGGAAAACTATCATAAATTAAAATCCTACATTACCCTAATAAACTAGAAGTTTAAAAAGAAAAAGAAAAGCAAACTCTAATGATGGGTTGCCTCCCGCAAGCGCTTCTTTTTGTGCGAGTCTTGAGATGGACTCCTAACTTAGTAAATTTTCAATAAACTCAATGCCAATCCATCCATTGCATTGAATATCTTTTGTAGACCAATTTGTAACGCCCGCAGATCCGGGCTAGTCAATTTAGAGGCAATAGGGGTCGAAAATGACTTTTCGACAAAAGATTACTTAGAATAAATAATCTTAACCAAGTTGTGGAATATGTCTCAAGCTTTCCGTACATATAAAGAACACCGAAATCCGAGTTATAACGAAGAAGTTATGGCCCGCCGAAGTTTTACGGCAAAACCGGCACGGCACCGGGAGACGTAAATAGTGAATTTACGATAGAAGACTTTTTAGCCTTAGAAATCTAAACAAAAGTCGTAGAATATGTTAAACTAAGAACATCGATAAAAAGAACGCCCAAATCTGACTTCGTATGAAGAAGTTATGATTTTTCTAAGATTCGGCTTAGCAGTGCACGGCTCGAAACTCGAATTTTAGTTCGAGCGGTTTTTGGCTTACGTGACCTAAATGAGAGTTGAAGATCTCATTAATAGGGACTCAACGGTAAAAAGACAGACGAAAACGGAGTCCGTATGCAGGAGTTATGAACTCTGCGCGGTCATTTAACAGTCTAAACGCATCCTACTGTTAAATTTAAAATCGGTCGAGAATTAGCCAACGGAGTCTAAACAAAAGTTGTAGATCTTGATTTTACCTACGCGTGGATATAAAGAACGTCGAAAACGGAGCTCGTATGCGAAAGTTGTGATTTTTCTAAGTTTGAAGGCTGATACGCGATAGGGGGTGACGTGGCACCACCAGAATTGGACACGTGGCACCACCAGAAGGCCACCACATGGACCAACTCGAAGAGTCGTGACTTAGACTCGGCGAGTCCACCAGTCAGGCCTCCTATAAATAGAGGTGTCGGGCATTCACTTCTCTTCACACCTCTCCAACATTCTTTCTCTCTCTAGTTTCTCTCTCTAGCCTCCCAAACCCTCCCTAAAGCCTAGGTAAACCCCCTAGCACCCGAAGGAAGCCCCGAGGATCCCGGAGTCCCGAGAAAAAGGGTCTTTCGGCTCGGGAAACGCTGCTCCAGCGAAGCCCGCTTTTGCGAAAAACCCGCTGTAAGTGAGCTATGCCTACGCTATCTTTAATATAGCTTATGTTTTAATATAGTAACATTATTAGGAACTTATAATGAGTATTTAGGCTATTATTATGAGTTATATTGAGTGTTATTTAACGCTTATATAATAATAATAATAGTCAGACTATTAATTAATCACGGTTATCGTTAGACTAAACCCTAGTGGTACTGGTACTAGGTTTTATCGAAGGAATATCGTTTTGAGAGTATCGAAGCGCTGTCCGAGTGCTGAGTCACCACCTATTCAGGTGAGTGCATGGTCCCTTTCATCTTACACATAGATATGAAGTATTTTAATATAAATTACGTGCTATGTGTACATATTGTCTGGATACTTGCTGTCTATGCTGAGTGAAAGATTTTTATACATGTTTTAAATGATTTAAACTGTATATGTATTTTATATCTACAAAATGTGTTGGGTAAAACATGGGTAGATGAAATAGTTGTTTTGTGATAACACGATGTTGTCAGTGATCCAGTCATCTAGTGGAGTATAGATGAAGACCATGGCCGATACTAGATGGTTCGATGGAACGCTAGTAAGCTCGTAACCTGTAGGTGTTTTTGAACTAGGTGCTCATTAGGTATTTTGAACTGAGTGTGTTCACTACGTATCTTTTAACTGAGTGTGTTCACTAAGTATTTTGAACTAAGTGTGTTCACTAGTTACTTTTGAACTAAGTGTTTACCAGATGTTTCGGACTACGTGTTCACCAGATATATTCTATAAGCCTTGGTAATGATGGACTTCGTGTCGATTCCTTAGGATGATCCTTAGGAATAAATAAACGAGGAATAGCTGATTCTTAGGGTAGATCCTTAAGACTAAAAAAGATAATGGGGATGGGTAATTGGGTTGATTGTTTGATTGTTTAAACATAATAATTATATTATTGTGGGTTGAAAACCCTATGTACTCACCAGGTTTCCCAACCTGACCCACTCAGTTTATTTATATCACAGGTGTTGATATGAAGTCACTTTACACTGAGAGATTTAAAGAGATGTAGATCACTAGTGTAAATAAATGTAAGTTCTGTTTATGCTTATGTTTCTGTATTAACGATGACATCCCAAACGTTTTAAAATGAAATAAATACGTTTCTTCGAAAATGTTTTAATAACGTATTTACCATGTTTTTCTGGGAACAAATTCCGCAACATTTTTATAAAATGAAGTACTCTGATTTTTATAAAGCATAAACAAAATCGGTCTTTTCTGGCCGTGATTTTGGGGATGTCACAGTTGGTATCAGAGCATTAGTTTAAGCGAACTAGGAATATGGATTTATTTCTAGACTTAAACTTAGAATGTTAAGCGATGATTGTGAGGAGTGTGTCAAATAGATTTAGGTAATGCACCTGAATAGACACAAGCACTAGCTTATTTAGGGAAAATTCCTAACATGCTTTTATGTGCTAAATAATTTATGATATGCATTATATGATCGGATCTATGGTCTGTTGCCGACCGGATCTGGAAATTTTATGTGCTCAGGTTTCTAAACATTTAATTACGATATTAGAACTGGCATGTAACTTTTTGGAGTAATAAGGAGGAATACGCGTCTAATTCTTCCTCTATCTATATTCTCGTCTCGATACACCAAATGCTTGCTTTGGAGAATAGAATGTCATGATAAGGACTCATAGAGAATTGAGTAAGTGGAGGAAATGAAAAGGCTTACGATAGTGAATGACACCTATCGAAAGATATCATAAGAGTGGTATCTTGCCTTTAGAATATGTCATGCTGTACGTTTAGAGGAGTACAGTACGTCCGAAGTACACCTTCGATTGGCAAGATGATGGAATAATTGGCGTAATTCATGAAGTTGACCCATCGTATGGTATTTCCACCGAGCTGAAGCAGAATTGATGATTGAAGATACACATAGAAGAAGTCCTAGTAGAGTCTAGGGAAAATTTTGTGATTGTTTGGACACATTTTTTATGTGTTAAAAATTGTTTTGTGATAATAACTTGGGAAAACTGCGAGACAATACTTGGGACGAGTATGAGTAGGTGTGAAAGGTAGTAGATGCATATACTACCGGAAGCACAGGACTCACGCTTGGATCAGGGAAAGTCACAAGGTTACCAAGAAACTAGTAATTGATTTCATTTTATTCAAGTATGTCGTTACCATTGTTTCGGTAATGACTAAAAAGATTGTTGATATTCCGACCCTAGTGGTCATATCACATTGAGTCCGACTACGATGAGTAGGTTACGTGGTTCAGAGAACCAAGTTTGATGTAGCGTCCGACTTAAACCAAACGATTGAAATCAAAGCGATCAATAGAAATATCGCGCTCGTTGTTAAAGAAGTTGGTAGCTAGAAATGCCTAATGTTAAAGTGTGATTATATCACATTAGAACATGAAGGAAGGCATAGTTTGTTTTAGAATTTAACACTAAGAGACCTAAGTCTAAGTGTTGCAACATACGATGATAGGTCATTAGAATATGACACATCGGTCCATTGTATTAATAAAAGAACTTATCTTAAGTTCGTATCCAGAGAGGATCGAGATTGTGACTTGAAGGTCATAATTTGGAGTCTAACGTGAGATAGAGAGCGTACGCAAGATCGAGCACCGCCTGTAGTCAAGGAGTCTAAGAGTTAGAAACATGTTCGAAGAAACCTCGAAGTTATGACTTAGGATGAATAGATAACAAATGGAGTCATCATGTGAGCCATGTTTCGTTGATGATTCCGGGACGTAATCATCCTAAGGGGGAGATAATTGTAACGCCCGCAGATCCGGGCTAGTCAGTTTAAAGGCAATAGGGGTCGAAAATGACTTTTCGACAAAAGATTACTTAGAATAAATAATCTTAACCAAGTTGTGGAATATGTCTCAAGCTTTCCGTACATATAAAGAACACCGAAATCCGAGTTATAACGAAGAAGTTATGGCCCGCCGAAGTTTTACGGCAAAACCGGCACGACACCGGGAGACGTAAATAGTGAATTTACGATAGAGGACTTTTTAGCCTTAGAAATCTAAACAAAAGTCGTAGAATATGTTAAACTAAGAACATCAATAAAAAGAACGCCCAAATCTGACTTCGTATGAAGAAGTTATGATTTTTCTAAGATTCGGCTTAGCAGTGCACGGCTCGAAACTCAAATTTTAGTTCGAGCGCTTTTTCGCTTACGTGACCTAAATGAGAGTTGAAGATCTCATTAATAGGGACTCAACGGTAAAAAGACAGAAGAAAACGGAGTCCGTATGCAGGAGTTATGAACTCTTCGCGGTCATTTAACAGTCTAAACGCATCCTACTGTTAAATTTAAAATCGGTCGAGAATTAGCCAACGGAGTCTAAACAAAAGTTGTAGATCTTGATTTTACCTACGCGTGGATATAAAGAACGTCGAAAACGGAGCTCGTATGCGAAAGTTGTGATTTTTCTAAGTTTGAAGGCTGATACGCGATAGGGGGTGACGTGGCACCACCAGAATTGGACACGTGGCACCACCAGAAGGCCACCACATGGACCAACTCGAAGAGTCATGACTCAGACTCGGCGAGTCCACCAGTCAGGCCTCCTATAAATAGAGGTGCCGGGCATTCACTTCTCTTCACACCTCTCCAACATTCTTTCTCTCTCTAGTTTCTCTCTCTAGCCTCCCAAACCCTCCCTAAAGCCTAGGTAAACCCCCTAGCACCCGAAGGAAGCCCCGAGGCTCCCGGAGTCCCGAGAAAAAGGGTCTTTCGGCTCGGGAAACGCTGCTCCAGCGAAGCCCGGTTTTGCGAAAAACCCGCTGTAAGTGAGCTATGCCTACGCTATCTTTAATATAGCTTATGTTTTAATATAGTAACATTATTAGGAACTTATAATGAGTATTTAGGCTATTATTATGAGTTATATTGAGTGTTATTTAACGCGTATATAATAATAATAATAGTCAGACTATTAATTAGTCACGGTTATCGTTAGACTAAACCCTAGTGGTACTGGTACTAGGTTTTATCGAAGGAATATCGTTTTGAGAGTATCGAAGCGCTGTCCGAGTGCTGAGTCACCACCTATTCAGGTGAGTGCACGGTCCCTTTCATCTTACACATAGATATGAAGTATTTTAATATAAATTACGTGCTATGTGTACATATTGTCTGGATACTTGCTGTCTATGCTGAGTGAAAGATTTTTATACATGTTTTAAATGATTTAAACTGTATATGTATTTTATATCTACAAAATGTGTTGGGTAAAACATGGGTAGATGAAATAGTTGTTTTGTGATAACACGATGTTGTCAGTGATCCAGTCATCTAGTGGAGTATAGATGAAGACCATGGGCGATACTAGATGGTTCGATGGAACGCTAGTAAGCTCGTAACCTGTAGGTGTTTTTGAACTAGGTGCTCATTAGGTATTTTGAACTGAGTGTGTTCACTACGTATCTTTGAACTGAGTGTGTTTACTAAGTATTTTGAACTAAGTGTGTTCACTAGTTACTTTTGAACTAAGTGTTTACCAGATGTTTCGGACTACGTGTTCACCAGATATATTCTATAAGCCTTGGTAATGATGGACTTCGTGTCGATTCCTTAGGATGATCCTTAGGAATAAATAAACGAGGAATAGCTGATTCTTAGGGTAGATCCTTAAGACTAAAGAAGATAATGGGGATGGGTAATTGGGTTGATTGTTTGATTGTTTAAACATAATAATTATATTATTGTGGGTTGAAAACCCTATGTACTCACCAGGTTTCCCAACCTGACCCACTCAGTTTATTTATATCACAGGTGTTGATATGAAGTCACTTTACACTGAGAGATTTAAAGAGATGTAGATCACTAGTGTAAATAAATGTAAGTTCTGTTTATGCTTATGTTTCTGTATTAACGATGACATCCCAAACGTTTTAAAATGAAATAAATACGTTTCTTCGAAAATGTTTTAATAACGTATTTACCATGTTTTTCTGGGAACAAATTCCGCAACATTTTTATAAAATGAAGTACTCTGATTTTTATAAAGCATAAACAAAATCGGTCTTTTCTGGCCGTGATTTTGGGGATGTCACACAATTTCTGAAAATTTGCGCTTTGCTTCTAAAATTTGCCAAACGAGCTTGAATTTATAAAACCCAAGAATCTTGATAAGGGTTTGGACCGGTTGGATACGAATCAGAAATGGATCGCGCTTCATAAATTTCTCCAAAGTTGGAGTCGTCACCCCATGCTTCTAAACACAATCTGGGAAAATAAGGGGCCACGTCGTGGTATTGGTCAAACCACGACTTGGTTCCTGCAACTCAGCTTGTTCTTGTTCTTCATCTGAACCTTCTGCTAGTAATCTTTCCAGCTCCTCCAAATCTCTTTCTGGATTAAAATCTTCATCTTGGAATTTTTTCTCTTTTAACTCAAACTTCTCTTGTGTGTTGGGCAAGATGTTATCTAACCGTCTTCCCTATTTCATCAAATCTTCATCTGAGTCATACTCCTCATCTTCTTGCTCAAATTCTAGTACTACTTCCTCAAGAAAAGCATCAAAACCATCAAGATTCGGAAAATACATAACAAAACGATAATAAAACTTAAAACAGAAAACATGTAACTTTATATGAGATAAATCTCACACTAAGGATTGATAACACTAGCAAATAAGATTAACTATTTAGAACTGTTCCCCGGGAACGGCGCCAAAAACTTGATACGTGTGGAATGTACTAGTTTTAATCCTACTAACTTAGACACAAAGACAAACACAGTAGGGTATCGAACACAAGGAATGGTAAACAAATAAAATAAATACTAGTATTACCTAAATAAAACAAGTAATAAAAGGGGGTTTTCTCTAGTTTTGCAAGACTGGAAAGTTAAGCAATCAACAAACACTTAAACCAAAAGACAATTAACAACTAAAGGAAAGCAAAAGACAACTAGATTCAAAGATATAAAAGAGACTTCCGTTTAGATTTCAATTCACTTATTCTTATGGTTGATTTCGTGGCAAGTGCAATGGATTAATATATCAATGGTTGCAGATTTCTAATGTGATTAGGTTCATGTTCACTATTATTAATCCTTTAGCAAAAAAGTTAATTCAAACAGTGGCCAATTGATTAAACTAACAAGTTTCCTAATGTTTAGTTCGAATCAAGTAAGACTTGTAATATTAGTTAATTGAATATGTTAATTCAATTAACTCATATGTGGTTGATCATTACACATGCTCACACATTAACTTACTTATTTTCTAGTTAACCCTAGGTTCATGTGTGACATCCCTAAATTCATGATCATTTAAAAAAATTTATTTATGCTTACTTTAAAATCATATTATCCTTTTTGAAGAACATTGTTGCAGAATTTTATTCCTAGAAAACATGATAAAGGTTTTATCAAAACATTTCCGAAGAAATGTATTTGTTTATATTAAAACATTGGGATGTCATTGTCAATACAGAATCATAAGCATAAACAGACATTACATTCTTTTACATTAGTGATTTACATCTCCTTTAATCTCAGTGTAATGTAGCTTCGTGTCGACACCTGTGATACAAGTAAACTAAGTGTGTCAGGTTAGGAAACTAGGTGAGTACATAGGGTTCTCAACCCACAATAATAAAGTTATTATGTTTATTCATCAAACAATAAACCCAATTACTTATCCCCATTATCTTCTTTATTCTTAAGTATCTTCCCTAAGAATGATCTATCCCTCATTATTTATTCCTAAGGAATAGGCACGAAGTCCATTGTTGCTAGGGCTTATATAACAGGCACTAAGTCCATAGTTGTCAAGGTTCATCTAACAGGCGATAAGTCCATAGCTGCCATGGTTTATCTCATTTATTGACAATATTATTTTAGGGAGTCCACCTACAGTAGATGTCAATGGGTTTTTTTGTAGCACCCAGTTCCTGGTATGTATTTCATTCAAGTATTTTTCACAATTTGAACTGAGACTCGGCGAGTTGATGGCCCAACTCGTCGAGTAGTAGTGATTTGGACCCGGGGGTTAAGTGGCGGACTCGTCGAGTCGGCGGCAAGACTCGACGAGTAGACTCTGGCTGGGCAAAACCCTAATCTAAGGGTTTACACGCTATTTAAATAACCTTATACAACCTCTCTTACCCCTTTATGCTCCTAGAACACTCTATTTCGAACCGTTACTGTGTTGTGAAAGATTTAAGGGCTTTTGGTGGTTTTAGTGCTTTATGATGATAAGAAGGAAGGAAAAACCAAGATGAATCAAGAGGAGACTAGAAGAGTCAAGCTTGTGCATCATCTACAGTCCTTGGAAGGTATAAATTCGTCACCTTTCTCCTTCTTGTATTAGATCCCTTTTTTGGGAGATTTAGGACTTTTATAAGCCATTCTTGGTGACCAACCATGATTACAAGCATGGTTGGGGGTTAAGGCTTCAGATCCAGGCTCCTTAAGGGGTTAGAAGGCAGAAAGGGACTGCCTTTGCACCCATGGAAAGCCCCATGCAACTTAAGAGCTTCTTTTAGGGTCTTTTTAGCTCATAGTCCCATGCATGCACATAAAGTTCATAACTTTACGTGATAGATCGATTTTAGGAGCCTAGATCTATCATTTGGACAAGTATTGTACACCAATAATCGAGAAATGAGATTTGGCCAACCTAGACTCGGCGAGTCGTTCTTGGGACTCAACGAGTCAAAGGCTTGATGTCCCTAAATCTGTTGAGGGTCGAAGGGACCCAATTGAGTGTTAGAGGGGTTTTACAGGGACCAACATAGTAGCCCAACGTATTGGACTTTACCATAGACCTGGAGTTCATAGGACTTGCGATTGCATTAGCAGACTCGGCGAGTCCAAGGCAATCTCCCAAAAATTGAAGATGAACTCGACGAGTTGCTCATACAACTCGGCGAGTCAAGGTCATGACTTGTTCAACAGTTGAAGGCGAACTTGATGAGTTGTTCATACAACTCGGTGATTCGGATGAGGGATCATTCGATGTTCATATAGAAGGAGAACTCGTCGATTCATTGCTCAACTCGACGAGTAGAGGTGTGGATGAGGACAGTTGAAAGGATATGGACTCGACAAGTTGGCGGCCCAACTCGACGAGTCATGTCAACTGAAAGTTAACTTAACTTTGACTTGGTCAGGGGTAAAACAGTCATTTTTCCCTAAGAGTAGTTATTAGTGTCTGACTAAGTGTTTATGGGAATTGCAGCCGGAGGACCACTGAAGCAGCAGTCAGACATCTGCAGATCAGCTTTTCAGCAGTCAGCCTTATAAGGTGAGTTACCTTCTAGTAGCGGTGGGTCTACGACCACAATGTCGGCCCACCAGTAGAGGTTGTATATTAGATGATTGTCTTTGTGATATTCATCTAGGTTTGCTACTACCTGATATGTTATATGCTGGCATGATATGTTATATGTGATAGTAGTAGAGTTTGGTTGTTAGGACCGAAGGGTAGGTCAGGCACCCCAGATATGTTTGACAGTATGTTATGTTTATATGTTGGCATGATATGCTATATGTGATAGTGGTAGTAGGAGGGGAATAGTCCCTAAGTTCAGTTGTTAGGACCGAAGCGTAGTTCGGACACCCCGGATATGTCTGATAGTATGTTTTTGTTATGATATATGTGATAGCAGCAGTAGGGGGTGGAATAGTCCCCGAGGTTCGGTTGTTAGGACCGATGGGTAGGTCAGCACCCCAGAATGGCTTGACACGGGTAGACCAGCACCCCAGAATGGCTTGACACGGGTAAGTCGGCACCCCAGAATGGCCGTACCGGGTAGGTTGGGCACCCCATAATTGTTCGGCAGTATGTATGCTATATGATTGTATGGTATGTGGTACGATAGGGGAACTCACTAAGCTTCGTGCTTACGGTTTAGAATTTTGGTTTCAGGTACCTTTTCAGCCAAGGGGAAGGAGCTGGCACAGTAGCTGCACATCATACACACACTCATTGTCTTCCGCACTATGAGATATTCTAGGATTGTACTCTGACATGATACTATTTTCAGGATTTGGGTTTTCAGACATGATACATTGTTTTATGAGATGATATGATTTCACATCGTTTACCTACAAATGTTTTGCAAATCCATTAATTAAAAACGAAATTTTTGGACGTGAAATTTGGGTCGTTACATTTTTAGACTATACCAGGTGAACACATCGTTCACAACACCTACAGGTTGCGAGCCAGCTAGTGTTCCAATAGACTGCCTAGAATAGTTCGTGGTTGTCATCTATACTATGCTGGATGTTGGGGATATCGCTTGGATCATCGCTTCTCACTATCTTTTACCACTCATATATCATCACTCATCATTTATCTCATCTTTCATCGCTCATCATTCATCCCATATTTAATCTATCCATCTTTTAACCATCATAATTATAGGTATAAAATACATATATATAGTTTAAAACAATTAAAACATGTATATTTTTGTTCATCCAACATAAATATTAAGTAAACAGATAATATGCACACATAGCACATAATTAATATTAAATACTTCATATCTATGTGTAATATGAAAGTAACTATGCACTCACTTGTTAAAGTGATGATTCCAAACTCAGACAGCGCTTCGCTTCTAACAATTTTATTTCCTTCGACGAAACCTAGTATTATTACCACTAGATTTTAGTCTAATATTTACCGCGATTAATTATTAGTTTTAGTATTATTATTATTATTATATAAGCGTTTAAACAATGCTTCTCAACCACTATGTACAGATAAAGGCTTGATGAAACGACCCAAAAATACGACCCAAAAATTTTCGTTTTTCAATATAACCAAACCATAATATGAGTATCATAACATAAAAACATACGCGATGTATCCCAAATAATAATAAAATACTGTGCGGAAACTGTATCATACTACATCAAATCCAAAACAACTAAAAACCATCCCCAGGATAAAAGCTAAGATGTGGTGTGTGCGATGCTGTCACCCCGAGCTCTTCCCTTTGCTTGCGGAAGTACCTGAAACCAAAACTGAAACTGTAAGCACGAAGCTTAGTGAGCTCCCCCAAAATACCACATACCATACAATAACATATAAACACATATTGGGCCTCGCCCACTGCATCGGGCCGAAGCCCGGAAACTGCATCGGACCGAAGTCCGGAACTGACTGGGACCTTGTCCCCTGCATCGGACCAAAGTCCGGAACTAACTGCATCGGACCGAAGTCCGGAACTAACTGGGACCTTGTCCCCTGCATCGGACCGAAGTCCGGAACTATCTGCATCGGACCGAAGTCCGGAACTAACTGGGACCGTGTCCCCTGCATCGGACCGAAGTCCGGAACTGACTGGCTGAACATAGCATAGCATATCAACTATCATGAACACATATACTGCATACTACATCGGGCCGTAGCCCGGAACACATAACACATAACACATAACACATAAAACATAGCGCATAAATCCTGTCTGAGCCACGAAGGCATCAAACATACTAGCTACTACATCGGACCGAAGTCCGGAAACTACTGCTAACTGGACGGGCCGGCATTGTGGCCTTAGACCCGTCCCTACTGGAAGGAAACTCACCTCGTAAGCTGGCTGATGAGTGTGTGGCTCGGGAATCTAACGGCTGTTGCTCCTGAATCTCCTCGGCTACGAGTCCACAAACACATTCAATCAAATACTAAACACTGCGTTTGGGGTAAAATGACTCTTTTACCCTTGGTCAAAGTCAACTCTCTTTGGGCTGACTCGCCGAGTTGGGCCACCCAACTCGCCGAGTCCTACTCTCACTTCTCAGTTCTACCCGCTGCTACTCGTCGAGTGTGGCATCGACTCGACGAGTACCCTCTTGATCCAAGAACTCAGACAATCTTCATCCGACTCGCCGAGCCACATGAACAAACTCGACGAGTTGTTCTTGATCTTATGAAGATTGCCTTGGACTCGCCGAGTTGTATGAACAACTCGCCGAGTCCCTCCATCATTGAGTCTACTCTCAACTCGCTGAGTCCACTCTCTAACTCACTGGACCCACTCGACACTGATAAAAATGAAGGACTCGGTAACTCGCGACCCAACTCGCCGAGTCGTTCTTCCCGACCCGCCGAGTTGCCGCCATGCAACTGATTTTTACTCGATTTTGTTTGAATCCAACACATACAATTGATAGATCTGAGTCCAATAAGCTGATTTACCACGTAAAGTTTCCAACTTTACGTGCACAACCTCATGAATAAGGGAAATAAGGCTAAAAGATGCATAAAATGGGTAGATCTATGGTTAACATGCAAAATAACTCCAAAAAGACAGTGGATCTGGACTCTACAACACCCCATCATTCAGATCTAGAGACATCTCGGCTTAATAAGGCATTCATGCAAGCATAAGGCTTGGAACAAGCATCAACTAGCTCTTAGGAGAGCTCTAATGGAAGTTTAAAGCATATAACAAGAGGGAACTCCGAAAATACCTCAAATAGCTCAGATTTGCCCTTGGATCTTTGCACTACAACTCTTCTCCTTGCTTCTTTCTTCTTCTCCTTCTTCACACCTTCACAAAATGGCACCAAAACACTTATAAGCTCTCAAGGGAGGATTAGGGTTTTCTCACTGTGTTCTCAGGGTGAGGGAGGCGAGACTGGGGGCTATAAGGTGGTTTAAATAGTGGGCAACCCGGGGATTTAGGGTTTCACCCAGACGGATGGACTCGCCGAGTCCATGATTTGGACTCGCCGAGTCCCCGGCTCACGCGTGCTCGCAGACGCGACCCTACTCGGCGAGTCAGGCTATGAAATCGCCGAGTCCCTCTTGTAAAACTCACTATAATTACCAATAAATTAACATACCGAGAACGGGTCGTTACAATTCTCCCCCACTTATCTCAGACTTCGTCCTCGAAGTCTGCTATGGCTGGATCTGCAAATAACTCTGGGTAGTGTGCTCTCATTTCCTCCTCAGCCTCCCACGTCCATTCAGACCCCTTCCGGTGCTGCCACTGCACCTTCACTAGCTGAATTACCTTGTTCCTCAATGTCTTGGTCTTCCATTCCAGAATCGCGACCGGCTTCTCGATATAATTCAGGCCGCTATCAACCTGAATATCCTCTAAGGGAACGACTGCTGTCTCATCCACCAAACACTTCCTCAACTGCGATACGTGGAAGGTGTTGTGTATCTGACTAAGCTCCTCAGGAAGATCTAACCGATAAGCAACCCGACCCACCCGGGCCAAAACCCTGAAAGGACCAATAAATCTGGGGCCCAATTTGCCCCTCTTCCGGAACCTGATGACACCTTTCCAAGGTGAGACTTTCAGAAGAACCATATCTCCCACCTGGAACTCCAGGTCCGAACGCCTCCTGTCGGCGTAGCTCTTCTTCCGACTCTGCGCAGTCTGCAGCCTACTACGGACCTGTTGGATCAACTCAGTCGTCTTGAGCACCACTTCGGTGCTCCCTATGACTCGCTGACCGACCTCGCCCCAACAAATCGGGGTCCTGCACTTCCTTCCATATAACATCTCAAAAGGAGGTCGATCAATGCTCGCATGATAACTGTTGTTATACGAGAATTCCGCTAACGGAAGATACGTATCCCAACTGCCCCCAAAATCTAGAACACATGCCCTAAGCATGTCCTCAAGAGTTTGAATCATCCTCTCGCTCTGCCCGTCAGTCTGAGGGTGGAAAGCAGTGCTCAAATGGAGATGAGTACCCATCTCGTCGTGGAACCGCTTCCAGAATCTGGACGTGAATCGAACATCTCGGTCCGACACCACCGATACCGGCACTCCATGACGTGCCACAATCTCCCGCACATAGATATCGGCTAACTTTTCTGCCGATATACTCTCCTGAATCGGAATAAAATGGGCACTCTTCGTCAACCGATCCATTACTACCCATATCGAGTCCACTCCACGTGCGGTCCTGGGGAGTTTGGTGACAAAATCCATGGTGATATCCTCCCATTTCCACACGGGAATGTCTAACGGCTGCATCTTGCCGTGAGGTCTCTGGTGCTCCGCTTTGACCTTCCGGCAGGTCAAACATCTCTCAACATACCAAGCGACGTCTCGCTTCATGCAGGGCCACCAATAATCAGGTCGAAGATCTCGATACATCTTCGTCGCTCCTGGGTGGATAGAAAATCGAGACTTATGAGCCTCGTCCATCAATACTTGCCATACCCCACCCCAGTACGGTACCCACACCCTACCATGAAGCGTCAACAAACCCCGACTGTCATAATCAAATGAAGCTACTCGGCCCACTATCCTCTCACACTTCTGCCTCTCCTCCTTGAGGCCCTCCATCTGAGCCTCCTTGATCCGCTCCAACAATGGAGTGATCACTGTCATCCTCATACACAGATCTCTGATAGGGGCCGCCGACACCTTGCGGCTCAGGGCGTCGGCCACCACGTTGGCCTTCCCTGGATGATAAAGGATCTCACAGTCATAGTCCTTCAGCACGTCCAACCATCTCCTCTGCCTCATGTTCAAACTCGGCTGATCCATAAGATATCGCAAACTCTTATGATCCGTGTATATAGTACAGCGGACCCCATAAAGGTAATGTCTCCAAATCTTGAGGGCAAATACGACTGCCCCCAGCTCCAAGTCGTGGGTAGGATAATTAGCCTCGTGAGGCTTCAACTGTCTCGAGGCATAGGCTACCACATGGCCTCGCTGCATCAATACTGCTCCCATACTTGTGATCAAAGCATCACAATAGACTACGAAATCCTCTACTCCCTCTGGAAAGGTAAGGATCGGAGCCTCGCACAATCTCTGCCTGAGAGTCTCGAACGCCGCCTGCTGCTCAGGCCCCCAACGAAAAACCACCGATTTCTTGGTTAGTCAGGTGAGCGGCACTGCTATCTTGGAGAAGTCCTGGATAAATCTCCGATAATACCCTGCCAATCCTAGGAAGCTCCGAATCTCAGATGGAGACCTCGGGACCTCCCACTGCATCACGACCTCAATCTTGGCCGGATCTACCAAAATACCCTTCTGGTTGACGAGATGCCCAAGAAACTGCACCTCGCGCAACCAGAACTCGCACTTGGAGAACTTTGCGAAAAGTCTCTCCCTCCTCAAAGTCTCCAACACCTCCCGTAGGTGCTCCTCGTGCTGCCCCTGTGTCTTGGAATATACCAAGATGTCATCTATGAACACTATCACCAACCGATCCAGCATCGGTCTGCACACGCGGTTCATGAGATCCATGAACGCGGCTGGGGCATTGGTGAGCCCAAATGGCATCACCACGAACTCATAATGACCATACCGGGTCCTGAAAGCAGTCTTCTGTACATCCTCATCCCTAACCCTCATCTGATGATAACCGGAGCGTAGATCGATCTTGGAGAACCAAGACGCTCCCTGAAGCTGATCAAACAAGTCATCTATCCTCGGAAGTGGGTAACGGTTCTTCACCGTTACTTTGTTCAACTCCCGATAATCAATGCACATCCGATGCGACCCATCCTTCTTCCTCACAAATAAGATCGGCGCTCCCCAAGGCGAACTGCTCGGCCGAATGAAACCCTTGTCTAACAGCTCCTGAAGCTGTGTAGACAACTCCTGCATCTCAGGGGGAGCAGGTCGATACGGTGCTTTGGCTATCGGCGCCGCACCAGGAACTAGGTCGATCCTGAACTCGACCTGCCTCTCAGGAGGTATCCCCGACAAATCCTCGGGAAACACATCCGGGTAGTCTCGAACAATAGGAACATCATCAATCGTCATCTTGCCCTTATCCCGGGCATCCAAGACGTAATCTACAAAACCAGCGCAACCCTGCTGAACATAGCGCCTCGCCCTTGCGGCGGAACAAAAGGTCGGTCCTTGCTGGGGCCTCTCGCCCTGAATCACTATCTCTCCCCTACTGGGAGCGCGAACCCTCACTAGCTGAAGCTCACAATCAATCACCGCCCCATTGGGGCTTAGCCAATCCATGCCCACAATAACTTTATTCCCTCGCAGGGGAATAGGAACCAGGTCCACTGAAAACTGCTCATCAAATATCTGAAGGGAACACCCTCTATGTACTCTGTCGACCCTCACGGTCCTATCATCTGCTATCTCAACCTCTAATGGACAATCCAGCTCCCCTGGAGCTCTGCTAAATCTCTTGCTAAGCGCAAGCGATACAAATGATCGGGTGGCCCCCGAATCGAACAATACCAAAGCAGGGATGCCGTTCACCGAGAACGACCCTAAATAAAACGTATCATCAAGTAATATTCAAACGATATACTAATAATTAAAAGATGAAAGAAATATACATACCCGTCACCACATCTGGAGTCGCTTGCGCCTCCTCTGCTGTCATCTGAAATGCCCTGCTCTTCGCCACTGGCGCATCAGCTCGGCCCTGCCGGCCATCCGTAATCCTCAAGGTGGCAGGGGCAGGTGCAAACACCTTCCCTGCTGCAGCTAAACTGGGACACTGGGACTTTTTATGTCCCCTCTGATTGCACTGAAAGCAAATCAGATCTGATGCTGTAACCGTAGTAGCAGGGGCCGTACAATCCCTACTCATATGCCCAGTCCGACCGCACTTGTAGCAGCCGGAACTCCCTGCCTTGCACGCCCCCTCGTGCAATCTCCCACACTTGCCACACCACCCGTGGCTCTGCTGACCCCTGGACCTGTGATCTGAAACCATGGGCTTTTTGCCCACACTACCTGAACCCGAAACCGCCTCCGGTTTCCTCTTCTTCTCCATCTCGAGATCAATCTCCCTCTCCCTGGCTCTAGCAATCATGTCGTCCAGCGTTTTACAACTGGACCGGCTCACAAACATGCGAATGTCACTCCGCAACATCTCATGATAACGGGCCTTCTTCATCTCCTCATCGGCTGCATACTGTGGAACAAGAAGAGCCCTCTCCTTGAACTAGGCGGTGATCTCCGCCACTGTCTCGGTAGTCTGGGTAAGGTCCTGGAACTCCCTAGCTAACTGCTGCACCTCAATGACCGGTGCAAACTCCGCCCTGAACCTGGTAGAGAAATCAGCCCAGGTCATGGCATCCAATGCCGCATCATCCCCGATGGCATGTCCGACCTCCTCCCACCAATCCCGTGCCCTGTCCTTCAGAAGACAGGACGCCAATCTGACCTTGTCCCTGTAACAGCCCAAAATCTCAAGTATTGTTAAAGTGCATTTTGGGGTGTTTTAAAGGGGAGACTCGGCGAGTTGGAGCCAGACTCGCCGAGTAGGGTCGCAGATTTGGTCGCGGGTTTGCGACTGGACTCGACGAGTCCAGATATGGACTCGGCGAGTCAACGCTGTTCAGCGAAAAACCCTAGCCGTTCAGTTTTGGGTCGTATATAAGGGATCTTATGCCGTCATTGCTCGTCTTTTGGTCGATTGAGAAGAACCCTAAGCGGCTGTGGCATCTAGAGCATGCTTGTAGGCCATTGGTGACCTTGAAGGAATCGTTGTGCAAGGAGGAGAAGGGTTTTGGCTAAAGTAACTGCAAGGGATTCGAGTTTTGAAGTTTGGGGACACAGAAGGTACATCATTCAGGTAATAGCTCGGATTACATTCTTCTGTGATTGATGTGTATATGGATTTAGGGTTTATGAAACCCATTTGATGAGTAGAGGGATTATTACCTTGATACCCAAACGAATATAACCCTGTATTAGGACCCTTAGAGGTCCAGAAGGTCCCATGTTTGTGTATTCGGAAAAATACGTATCTCAGGAAGCAGTTTGATCGACTGCATGGCATGGACTCGCCGAGTCCGATGAGCAGACTCGGCGAGTAGCTTGAAGAATAGCTGGGACTCGTCGAGTTGTTCTTCAGACTCGACGAGTGGAGTCGGGGTGGCCCCGCGATTCTTCCAGGAGTAACTCGTCGAGTCAAGAAGGATACTCGACGAGTAGAAGGGGAAACGTAGAGGATTGGAGGACGACTAGACTCGCCGAGTCGCCAGAGTACTCGACGAGTCCGGCCGAGTTGACCGTGGACTGTTGACCAGAGTTGACCTCTGTGACTTCTTAGGGTCAGTTAACGTGGAAGATAAAAGTATTAATAAGAGATATATTGTTATAGGGAGCTTGTATCTCGGCGGATCAGGTGCAAGTGATTTCAGGAGTTGCTAACTTCCAGCATCCACGAGGTGAGTCTTCTCACTATACTGTACCCGGAAGGGTTTGATTGTGTGACCGGAAGGTCGAATATGTTATGTGTTATTTATATATGCTATAAATGGGAAGTTAGTTGCTACGCGTGATATGCATGTTTATAGGGGCCGGAAGGCAAAGTGTTATGTGACAGAAAGGTCAGGTATGATATATGATATATGTGCTTTATGTGTTAGAGTAAATGTATTATGTGCCGTATATGTTTTTGGGCTGGAAGGCAATATGTTATGGGCCGAAAGGCAATATGTTATGGGCCGGAAGGCAATATGTTATGGGCCGGAAGGCAACACGTTATGGGCCGGAAGGCATTGTGCAGTGGACCGGAAGGTCAGGGCCTGGAAAGGCGTATGTGCGTAAGGTGTATATTGGGGAACTCACTAAGCTTCATGCTTACGGTGTTTTATGTTATGTTGTTTCAGGTTCTTTCAGTCACGCGGGATGGCACCGGCTCGATTGTACACACCAGAGAAAGAGTTGTATTTTGGAGGATCCTGGTTTTCCATTCAAGTGAAAAGGAAGCTATGTTTTGTAATTCAATTATGAATGAGATTTTAAACAAGTGTTTAATATTAAAAATGATTATTTTAAATGAAAATTTTGCCTTGAAAATCACGGTGTTACAAATTGGTATCAGAGCCTTGGTTTAAGGGATTCGGATGCGCCTTCGGGTAAATCTGGACTCAAACTGAGGAAATAAGAAAAAGTTTTCAAATAAACAGTTTTCTAAAAGTGGATAAGAGTTCAAAGAGAAAGCAAGAAAGAGCAGTGTGTACAATCAGCCAGAGCCAAACGGTGATTTCCCAAAATACCCTTACTTTTGTGTTATGAAATATCTATTATGCACTTTATGAGATATTATTGCATGCTAGAGACAGGCTAGGTATTTCATATCTTAGGACTAGAGTGGCCTGATTTGTGATGCTTTAGCCTAGGGTTTGTTGTTATATGTGCGTTATGCTTTTGTGTATGTGATGAGCGAGAATATCCAGTTAGGACGCACGAGGGGTAGAGCTACAGAGTTCAGTGGTACTTCCGAGGATGAGCCGAGAAGGTGGAGCTATCACAGATAGGGAGTCCTATGTAATCTTCGATGCTCGAATGCTGCTTGCTTTGTGCTTTGTGGAATTCTCGATGATGGGAGTCAGCTACTAAGTGAGTATGACGATATTCAGGAGGTAGATGGCTGGCATCATTAGGAGCTCTTCAGCAGCTGATAGCAAAGAAGTGGGAGGACGGCAGAAGGGGCTAGGGAGTAAACCTAGCCAGATGAGTGCGCTGGTAGAGTAGAGGATTTCGCTGGGGAGCGAGCATGCACGATGAGATGGGTGAAAGAGCAGGTCGATCAGCTACTTAGGAACTCTGGGATGGTCCGTGTGGAAAGTATGGGTAGATGTGGCAGGTAGTATGGGCCCGTACTACTGAAAGCAGAGGACCCATACTTGATACAGGGAGCATTCTGAAGGTCCTAAGGAACGGGATGAGGAGTGATGTTATGGTTCGAGTACCATACATCGGAGCAGATTGCGGAGTGATGTTATGGTCCGGGTACCATACATCGGAACAGATTGAGGATAGATGCTGTGGTTCGAGTACCATACATCAGAGCGGAGTGCGGAGTGATGTTATGGTCAGGGTACCATACATCGGAACAGCTTGAGGATAGATGTTATGGTTCGAGTATCATACATCGGAACAGATTGAGGATAGATGCTGTGGTTCGAGTACCATACATCGGAGCGGAGTATGGAGTGATGTTATGGTCAGGGTACCATACATCGGAACAGCTTGAGGATAGATGTTATGGTTCGAGTATCATACATCGGAGCAGATTGAGGAGTGATGTTATGGTTCGGGTACCATACACTGGAACAAATTGAGAAGGGACGTCATGGGATGAGTACTAGGGTTCGTAGCGGATGATGCTTGTGACTATCTTGCTATCGGGTCATGATCGATGAGGTAGGGATCGGATGCTATGGGTTTAGGCCTGTAGACCATGATTGAGTATGGGGAGGCGTTCCCCGAGAGGAAAGGCGAGTGCCCATCAGAGTATTTTGGTAAGAAGTTAAAGACAGAGGAAGATTTCGGTTAAGTCAAACAATAAGGCGATAAGGGAGAGGCCATCTTCTAGGAGGGTGGTGCCATTTGTGTTCGTGAGCAATACACGAGGGGCTTGATGTTTCAGTTGTGGATTTGGGAGTACACCCTGCAGGTAGTTAACGATAGTGATTTCCCTCAGAGTATCAGGTAGCAGGTGTGCCACGAGGCAGTGACTTATCGAGAGCCGACAGTCAGTTTGGGACTGAGGTAGTCGAGAACTACACCACACCTAATTGGGAATAGTAAGTTGTGTTATTATGGTAGCAGCGGGGAGTTCAATCTAGCTTTGCAGTGCAGAGAGTTTTCGTCTATGTTGGGAGTGGGTCCTTGTCTTTGGGACAATTCCGGTGTTGGCACATTGGTTGATGAGTCGAGGGAGAGGAACGATGATTTGGCGGTGCAGTATATGAGCCAGGGATGTTATTGAACAGTTTAGATGCTTAGTGCTAGATTGGCATGGGATTTGGATCGATTAGAGGCGGTTGGGATGAGAAGTTCTTGGAGAGTTAATCTGAGGTTCAGTGTATAGAGGGTTGATTGATTTCCTTAAGGGGGAATTACCGAGCGTTGCGTAGCACTTTCCTGGAGCAGGTGCGATTTCACTGGTGAAAAATAGTTGTGGGTTGGGTGTGTGCTAATTGGTGATGGTTCGAACCCTAGTGGGGGAGAACCGGGTGCAGTATGTAGGAAAGCAAGGATTTTCCAAGAGTGGTTATAAGTGAAGTATAGAGATATGCTATAAGAAATCATGAGACCAGAGGTGTCGGTGATTGAGGAAAAGGGTCAGAGTGAGTTAATGCGGGAAGTACTTGAGGAGGAGAACGAATGTATCTATGACAGGGGTTTGGTTTCGTTACAAGTAGATAGAGAATGTTTGGGTCGGTATGCGCATTCTTGGTTGGATTTTGAGCGTCGGAAGAAGGGTTTCGGAGAATTTTCAGCATATTTCGTAGCGTCAGCGTTTTCTCGTATTCCAATCGGGAAATTATATGCGCCGAAGTTGTAATGTGGGAAAATGTAGATCTATTTATGGGATTCCAAGGAGGTGTATTATTGTGTCTATGTGATGTTTGGGGCAGGAGATCAGTGGTTGTGGCAGTATTCTGGGCTATTCGGGTATGATATCTCTATTTCGGAGTTACTCGTGAATCCTGAATTGAATCGATGCATGGCATATCAAGTATCTGTGGATCTAGTGGGAGCCCTTCGAGTATGGGTATTCAGGGAGATTATTTGAGAGAGTGGATATTCGCAGAGATGGGCAGTTGTTATGTTGGTTGTCTCCAGAGTCTGGGGTGGATATTCGGGTCGCAGTACTCACTAGATGGCAAGAGAATTTCGATGTTGGAATGTTTTTCGAGCAGTGTAGGACGTGGAAGAGTTTTGGGTTTGAGTAGCCTGGTATTGAGTCTTGGAGCCTGGATATTGGGTCGGGGGCGAGACGGGGGTCTCCGTCTCTGTCGGGAGATGCGGTGAGATACGCAAGGAATACGCGCAGCAGGAACCAGAGATTAGAGTGGAGACGATCCTCGGTTAGATTGTATTTTCTCGCACGAGGAAAAGAGAATTTTGTGACTTGCGCGTCACTGGGTCGGGATAGTGGTCACGGGGAGAAAGTTAGTGGAATATTTGGATCACAATATGGGTGACCGTTGGGGGCGCAGCTATGGAGCCAAAAGCTGATCTGGTACCCAGTCTTGAAGAGGGATATGGGAGAGGAGCTTATCATGATGACATCTGAGGACACTTTAGGGGGAGTAAACGATCCAGACGCTCGAAGACATGCTTCGGGCATGTGCATTAGATTTCTGAGAAAGTCGCGGTACGTATTGATCCTTGGTTGAGTTGTCTCATATCAACATCCATCATTAGTGCATTAGTATGCCGCCCTTTGAGCTGTTGCATAGGAGGTGATGTCGGATCCTCATTTGCTGAGGAAAGGTAACGCATGGACCCGAGAGTCTTTGCGAGCAGATCCAGAGCATGTGCGATACATGGAGTAGTGACAAGGTCGTCAAGCGGATTTCCCTAAGTAAGGGAAGAGGAAGGTTTGTTGGGGGCTAGTGCAGGATGTGTATACGATTGCAAGCGGAGAATACGTGAGAGTTGCTCTGAGAGTGAGAATGGGTCTCTCAGTCATTCCGAAATGGATAAAGTGGGCTTTGGATTGGGGACCCGGTGATTCAGGGTTTCACAACCCTTATGGGTTGAGTGATCATTGAGATTTAGAGCAGAGTTGCATCTTGGGTAATCCTCGGTTGCAGGGAGTGGTGGACAGTACAGAGATCGTGCTTTAGTCGACAGAGCAGATGCAGCAGGTTAATCAGAGGGTAATGATCGTCTAGAGTTGACAGGAAGGTTAAGCAGACAGACGCCGTTACGAGCATGTGTTTCAGGTCGGCGACTCCGTACTTCTATCGGTCTCTCCTTGGGAAGGGGTGATTCGGTTCAGGAAGAGGGGCAAGTTGGGGGCCCCGATATGTTGGGCTTTTTCGGGAGAATGCGAGGGTAGGACGGGTGGCCTACCGTTTGGAGCTGCCAACGGAATTGGGATGGATCCATGACACTTTTTATGTGTCGCAATTGAAGAAGTGTATAGCAGATGAGTCAGCAGTGGTTCCACTAGAGAACAATTAGGTGGATGCGAGCCTGTGTTACGCCGAGAGGCCAGTGGCCATTAGGGATCGGAAGATTAAGGTTCTGAGGAACAAGGAGGTACCTCTGGTATTGATTCAGTGGCAACCTCGGAAGAGATCGGAAGTGACTAGGGAAGCCGAAACGTGAGATGCGGGAGCAGCATCCAGAACTATTTTCAGAGTGAGACTTCGAGGGCGAAGTCTGATTCTAGTGGGGGAGAATTGTAACAGCCCAAAATCTCAAGTATTGTTAAAGTGCATTTTGGGGTGTTTTAAAGGGGAGACTCGGAGAGTTGGAGCCAGACTCGCCGAGTAGGGTCGCAGATTTGGTCGCGGGTTCGCGACTGGACTCGACGAGTCCAGATATGGACTCGGCGAGTCGACGCTGTTCAGCGAAAAACCCTAGCCGTTCAGTTTTGGGTCGTATATAAGGGATCTTATGCCGTCATTGCTCGTCTTTTGGTCGATTGAGAAGAACCCTAAGCGGCTGTGGCATCTAGAGCATGCTTGTAGGCCATTGGTGACCTTGAAGGAATTGTTGTGCAAGGAGGAGAAGGGTTTTGGCTAAAGTAACTGCAAGGGATTCGAGTTTTGAAGTTTGGGGACACAGAAGGTACATCATTCAGGTAATAGCTCGGATTACATTCTTCTGTGATTGATGTGTATATGGATTTAGGGTTTATGAAACCCATTTGATGAGTAGAGGGATTATTACCTTGATACCCAAACGAATATAACCCTGTATTAGGACCCTTAGAGGTCCAGAAGGTCCCATGTTTGTGTATTCGGAAAAATACGTATCTCAGGAAGCAGTTTGATCGACTGCATGGCATGGACTCGCCGAGTCCGATGAGCAGACTCGGCGAGTAGCTTGAAGAATAGCTGGCACTCGTCGAGTTGTTCTTCAGACTCGACGAGTGGAGTCGGGGTGGCCCCGCGATTCTTCCAGGAGTAACTCGTCGAGTCAAGAAGGATACTCGACGAGTAGAAGGGGAAACGTAGAGGATTGGAGGACGACTAGACTCGCCGAGTCGCCAGAGTACTCGACGAGTCCGGCCGAGTTGACCGTGGACTGTTGACCAGAGTTGACCTCTGTGACTTCTTAGGGTCAGTTAACGTGGAAGATAAAAGTATTAATAAGAGATATATTGTTATAGGGAGCTTGTAGCTCGGCGGATCAGGTGCAAGTGATTTCAGGAGTTGCTAACTTCCAGCATCCACGAGGTGAGTCTTCTCACTATACTGTACCCGGAAGGGTTTGATTGTGTGACCGGAAGGTCGAATATGTTATGTGTTATGTATATATGCTATAAATGGGAAGTTAGTTGCTACGCGTGATATGCATGTTTATAGGGGCCGGAAGGCAAAGTGTTATGTGACAAAAAGGTCAGGTATGATATATGATATATGTGCTTTATGTGTTAGAGTAAATGTATTATGTGCCGTATATGTTTTTGGGCCGGAAGGCAATATGTTATGGGCCGGAAGGCAACACGTTATGGGCCGGAAGGCGATTATCTCATGGGCCGGAAGGCATTGTGCAGTGGACCGGAAGGTCAGGGCCTGGAAAGGCGTATGTGCGTAAGGTGTATATTGGGGAACTCACTAAGCTTCGTTCTTACGGTGTTTTATGTTATGTTGTTTCAGGTTCTTTCAGTCACGTGGGATGGCACCGGCTCGATTGTACACACCAGAGAAAGAGTTGTATTTTGGAGGATCCTGGTTTTCCATTCAAGTGAAAAGGAAGCTATGTTTTGTAATTCAATTATGAATGAGATTTTAAACAAGTGTTTAATATTAAAAATGATTATTTTAAATGAAAATTTTGCCTTGAAAATCACGGTGTTACAGTCCCCCTCGGGACATATGCTAGTGCGGAAAGCGTTGGCCACATCCGCCAACCACCTGGTACTCGCTATGGGGTCCCGTGCCCCATGATAGTCTGGAGCTCCGCATGCCCTGAACTCCCTGAACGTAAGTGTGCGCGACCCCATCACGGCCGCCATCTCAGCACGGAAAGTACTCAATCTCTCATCCATCAGCTCCAAAATACCCTCCTTGATCGAACCGAAGATCACAGGAGTCTGCTCCAGTATGATGCGAGTAACCTCAGAAGAAAGGAACTCTCTAGTCTGCTCATCCATCTGCCCGACCTCCGGGCCTGATCCCGATCTTGATCCCCCTCCGGCATCTGAACTGCCGATTGCTGGCCTCAGACGCAAAACTACCATTCTGAAACATATCATAACAACATCAGAACACTGAAATATCTCAAGGGATCATGATACTACTACTAGCTTCCTGGTCTTGTCTTGGCCTTCCTTGATTCGAGTACGGATTCTCTGCTTTCAGTAGTACGGGCCCATACTACCTTCCACATCTATCCGTACTTTCCTCAAGAACTGCCTTGACTCCACCAAGTCACTTCTACTGCTGCTATTCTCTGCTACTCTCATCCTAGGCTTGCCCTAGAGAAAACTCAAGCTCAATATGACTGGTCCTCAGCTGCTGTAGGTCTCCTCATAATGCCAGTTAGCCACCACCTAAACACCATCACATGTGATGAGGATCAGATAATCCTTCAAGTAAAAGATCCGTCCCTACAACGGTTGGACTCAAACAAGAGCTGCGCAATAGGGCCAGTTCCAGCACTCTGGGATTATTCAAACCTGATTACATGTGGTGTGACGTGTTCACCTAATGGCTCACTCCCATTACTCAGAACCCCACCAAGCACGAAGCAAGAAGCATTCGGATAAGGGAAACAGACTCAAGCAAAACTATTCTTATAACAAGAAACTGCACTAGCATAGGATGCTAAGCTCATACTATCAGGCATAACCTAAACAGGCTATCCTACTGCTGTCTACTCAATTCTAGCATGCAATACTCATAAAGCTGTAACACATAAGCAGGCACATAAGGCATTCTCCTAGATCCTTAGTCCTACACTAGCATGCTGTTCTACTGAAACTGAAACTGAACAAATAACTTGTATGGGTAATTTGGGAGTACTTACTTGAGCTCGGCTGACCGCATGCACACACCTCTATCTTGTTAAAAACAATTCTTTCTTTCTAAGTGCTTTCAAAATTCTTTTTGTAAAACATTTTTATTTTACTAAAATCTTTTATTTCCCTTAGTTTGAGTTCAGATACACCCGGAAGTGTATCCGAATCCCTCAAACCAGGGCTCTAATACCAACTTGAAACGACCCAAAAATACGACCCAAAAATTTTCGTTTTTCAATATAACCAAACCATAATATGAGTATCATAACATAAAAACATACGCGATGTATCCCAAATAATAATAAAATACTGTGCGGAAACTGTATCATACTACATCAAATCCAAAACAACTAAAAACCATCCCCAGGATAAAAGCTAAGATGTGGTGTGTGCGATGCTGTCACCCCGAGCTCTTCCCTTTGCTTGCGGAAGTACCTGAAACCAAAACTGAAACTGTAAGCACGAAGCTTAGTGAGCTCCCCCAAAATACCACATACCATACAATAACATATAAACACATATTGGGCCTCGCCCACTGCATCGGGCCGAAGCTCGGAAACTGCATCGGACCGAAGTCCGGAACTGACTGGGACCTTGTCCCCTGCATCGGACCAAAGTCCGGAACTAACTGCATCAGACCGAAGTCCGGAACTAACTGGGACCTTGTCCCCTGCATCGGACCGAAGTCCGGAACTATCTGCATCGGACCGAAGTCCGGAACTAACTGCATCGGACCAAAGTCCGGAACTAACTGGGACTGTGTCCCCTGCATCGGACCGAAGTCCGGAACTGACTGGCTGAACATAGCATAGCATATCAACTATCATGAACACATATACTGCATACTACATTGGGCCGTAGCCCGGAACACATAACACATAACACATAACACATAAAACATAGCGCATAAATCATGTCTGAGCCACGAAGGCATCAAACATACTAGCTACTACATCGGACCGAAGTCCGGAAACTACTGCTAACTGGACGGGCCGGCATTGTGGCCTTAGACCCGTCCCTACTGGAAGGAAACTCACCTCGTAAGCTGGCTGATGAGTGTGTGGCTCGGGAATCTAACGGCTGTTGCTCCTGAATCTCCTCAGCTACAAGTCCACAAACACATTCAATCAAATACTAAACACTGCGTTTGGGGTAAAATGACTCTTTTACCCTTGGTCAAAGTCAACTCTCTTTGGGCTGACTCGCCGAGTTGGGCCACCCAACTCGCCGAGTCCTACTCTCACTTCTCAGTTCTACCCGCTGCTACTCGTCGAGTGTGGCATCGACTCGACGAGTACCCTCTTGATCCAAGAACTCAGACAATCTTCATCCGACTCGCCGAGCCACATGAACAAACTCGACGAGTTGTTCTTGATCTTATGAAGATTGCCTTGGACTCGCCGAGTTGTATGAACAACTCGCCGAGTCCCTCCATCACTGAGTCTACTCTCAACTCGCTGAGTCCACTCTCTAACTCACTGGACCCACTCGACACTGATAAAAATGAAGGACTCGGTAACTCGCGACCCAACTCGCCGAGTCGTTCCTCCCGAATCGCCGAGTTGCCGCCATGCAACTGATTTTTACTCGATTTTGTTTGAATCCAACACATACAATTGATAGATCTGAGTCCAATAAGCTGATTTACCACGTAAAGTTTCCAACTTTACGTGCACAACCTCATGAATAAGGGAAATAAGTCTAAAAGATGCATAAAATGGGTAGATCTATGGTTAACATGCAAAATAACTCCAAAAAGACAGTGGATCTGGACTCTACAACACCCCATCATTCAGATCTAGAGACATCTCGGCTTAATAAGGCATTCATGCAAGCATAAGGCTTGGAACAAGCATCAACTAGCTCTTAGGAGAGCTCTAATGGAAGTTTAAAGCATATAACAAGAGGGAACTCCGAAAATACCTCAAATAGCTCAGATTTGCCCTTGGATCTTTGCACTACAACTCTTCTCCTTGCTTCTTTCTTCTTCTCCTTCTTCACACCTTCACAAAATGGCACCAAAACACTTATAAGCTCTCAAGGGAGGATTAGGGTTTTCTCACTGTGTTCTCAAGGTGAGGAAGCCGAGAATGGGGGCTATAAGGTGGTTTAAATAGTGGGCAACCCGGGGATTTAGGGTTTCACCCAGACGGATGGACTCGCCGAGTCCATGATTTGGACTCGCCGAGTCCCCGACTCACGCGTGCTCGCAGACGCGACCCTACTCGGCGAGTCAGGCTATGAACTCGCCGAGTCCCTCTTGTAAAACTCACTATAATTACCAATAACTTAACATACCGGGAACGGGTCGTTACACTTGACATGAAACACCGGAGGGCAGAACCATTTTGGCATTAAAACACTTCTGAAATCCAACATCCCAGGAGGCTCTTTAAATCGGATTCCCCGTACCGCAAGTAGTTAAAAAGACATTATAACGACACGTATATAAGTCATAATACCAGCCCATATATTTATTATAAGTTCAGAATATCAATACTAAGTTTAAACATAAACTATACTCGAAGTAGGGTAAGCATAACTTACTTACAAGGTGGTTTTACTGCAGGAGCAGAAGTTTGTCGCTGAATCTTTCTAAGAAAGATCATTGCAACACTTCAGCGCTCACCTTACTATACTAAAACTATAGAAAGAAAATTCGAATCACGAGGAACCAAAATGCTTGGGGGATAAGAAGAGAAAAACTTTTGAATCAAAAGAATGTTGCAAGAAATATGAGCCTAGAGACTATTATTTATAGTAATTCAATTTTCAAAAACTACCATCTTTAGTTACTTAATGACCTTATAGTTATATAAACGACTAAACACCCATTTATAATAATATTTCAAATAGATTTAACGATATTTGTACTGATCTAATGTCGAAAGTACTCAACAGTAGTCTTATAACGACCACATCGTCGATACCTTTCTAATGATATACATATGTATATATATATATATATATATGTATGTGTGTGTGTGTGTATATACACACGTATATATGATTTATACTTTATTTTAACATGTAAATATGCTATTATAATTTATAAATCATTCATACGAACTTCGTTTTTGACGTTCTTTATATCAATGTGTAGCTATTGATGAGATCTACAACTTTCGTTTAGACTCCGTCAGCTAATTTTTAAATTTATTTTTCGTCCATATTTTTATAAAATTAAATGATTTTGCTAAAATCATAATTCTCTTATACGGACTCCGTTTTTGACATATTTTTTTTTCTCAAAATTCCTATTTTAAGGAGTACTACGATTTTTGTTTTGGTAGCACTAGCTAAAAGTCAATCATTCTCTCTATAGCTTTTTACGTCACACATTCCTTGTGCACGACTGACTTTTATATCTTATAAAAATCATATCTAATTCATACGGATTCAGATTTCGACGAAATTTATATTTTCGGGATCCGAACGACGTGTACTTTCTATATAATATATATATATATATATATGTTTATATATATGTGTGTGTATATATATATATATATATGTATGTATATATATATATATGTGTGTGTGTGTGTATGTGTGTGTGTGTGTATGTGTGTATATATATATATGTTTAGGCACACTTATTTTTACGATTTATGTACGATTTAACTGATTTTCCTATTTTATTATATTATATTAATCATGAAACATATAGTATTCAAATAATTCTTCTTTATTACATCAAATATGCTACAATTGTTGACCCTAACTAATACTTTGGTTAATATTATTTATCCTAGATAATATTCTATTACAAATCATTTTTAAAGCTTATTATATCTTAGTTGACTAGCCTGTATATGCGGGTGTTACACCATGTTCACTAATACTAGGCATACATTCTTGTTTTCACAAAACTATATGATTCAAGCAATTAAAAGATATTCATACAACTCAATTTACTTGGTTATTAACAGAAAATAATTATCATTATCACTTAAGGATCTTTTAACAAGCTTAACAAGATAAATAAGCAAATTAATAATAATCCAAACCACTTAATAAAACCATATTCATAACATCTAAACAGAAGTATGGAATTTAGCTCATAAATTCTGTAAATAACATCATAAACTCAAAATATAATGTAATAAACATGATTCAAAACAAATATTAAGAGAAAAGTAATAGTTTTATGCCTTTAATCTCTTTAATTTCAAGCCTCTAGTTGAATTTCGAAAACCACAGCTTCTAAGAACCTCTATGGCCTCCAAAAATCGTCCAAAGCCTCCAGCATAAGTTAGGGTTTCGAATGAAAACATTCTATATATAGCTTCTCAAAACAGAGCCAACTCGTCAAGTTTTATGGAAAAACTCGTCGAGTTTTTTAATTAAAACATGTGTACGACAAGGCACTAATTTATGGGAAATTTTAATCTAAAATCGTTGAGTTTTTGACTCAAACTCGTCGAGTTCTTTTGGAATCAACATTTTCTCGAAACACGTAAGTTGTCCGAAATTGTGTCTAGTTTTCATAACATTTTGAATCTTGTCAATCGAAGTTACGGTTCATGAGATATGGCCAAAATACTGATGAGGGGTGAAGCTGTTTATCAACATCATTCTTTCTTCAAAATCTAATCTCCAAGCTTCCAATTGCTAGTTTCGCTTCCTTTTTCGCTCGAGCATGTCTTTGTTATTTAAATGAGATTTTAAACTAATTGAGCATCTTTTGTTCATTAAATGACATAAAATCAACATAAAGTATTAAGATAATGCATGAATTTTATAACTAAATATGCTTATATCATGTCAAAAACTAGGCGATGAAATCTCTGCATTCTAATCAACAAAGTCAACAATCTTCGGTGTTAAATAGTGATATTCTAGTATACAGATGTGATCATTGAACCAAGCTTATCAACTTCAAACGTGTACTAATAACTCTTGAACTGAATGTCTCATTATCAAGTCACACTTCGACTTTAAAAGTCTGAAACACTCTAATTCTCGAATCATAGTACACCCAAAATTCATCAAAAGAATAACCTGCTAAAAATGTGAAACATCCTGAAGTAGAGCCTAAATAATAAATAATCTGGATCCGGGAAATATTAAGTGAGGCCAAAATTTTGATCACGATGACCAAAAATCAGTGCCACATCACATCATTAAATAAATCATTGTCTTCAGAAGTTTGGAAAATCCAATCTCAAGCAATCATAAAATCTGATCTAGATGCTAACATAATATTATCTCCCTATTATTTATAACTAATGTCCGTATATTAAAAATAAATAAATAAATCTGGATGAAGTGTGTCGGATACCAAGGGTTTTGCAAGCTCTCCCTAGATGTAAGAAAGGTCTCGATAAAACATGAGATTGAGAGTAAAATAAATATTCTACGGTCATATGTAGTCGGTTGATTTTGTCGCTGAAAACTGTCTGAACAAGTACCGCAATAAGACGTGACGATCGAACCTTGAATAAATCTTCAATAATAATCTCTTTCGTGAAGACAATAAATCGAGTATTGTAAAAATTATTATTCACAAAAGTGCTTCCAATCATGGGTTGCAGTGGTAAAAATTGGTGTTAATAAAAATAATTGGTTTAAAAAAAATTCATGTTAAAATAAAAAATTGGTAAAAAATGGTATCTGTTGGGGTTTGGTTTTTAGCGAGATAAAAAAAGGTTAATAAAAAAATATTAAAAGAAAAATAATTAGTGATAAATAAAAGGATAAATGATTGTTAAATAAAAGAAATTAAAAAAATAAGGTTAAAAAGAGAAGGGGTTATCTGTTGGGGTTTGGTTTTTAGCAAGATAAAAAAAAGTTAATAAAAAAATATTAAAAGAAAAATAATTGGTGATAAATAAAAGGATAAATGATTGTTAAATAAAAAAAAATATAAAAATAAGGTTAAAAAGAGAAGGGGTTGCCGTATGAGAGGGTAAGGAATGAAGAGGGAGGAGATGCGAGAAGGGCTGAGAAGGCGAGAAGAGAAAGTACCAAGGATTAGGGGTCTCCGCTGGGAAGGTGGGGTCTCTAGTGATGATTTTGAGAGCATATATAATCTTAGTTAATGCTCATTAATCCATTAACTTTAATCATAAAGTTCAATTTATGACATACTTATTAGATATTAACTTGCAAAAGATATATTTGTTTTAATGATAAAACATTAACAATAAAGCATGTTAATTAACAAACCATTCTTTGGATTGATTTATTATTCATATAAAACCAAAATAATTATCATATGTTTATAACCACATATGTGTTTATCCGACTAAATATCAGTTTATCTTTGAGTCAGGTAATACCCGTATTAACAAACACATAAATTATAAATTTTGATAATAAGAATTGAAAATCTATCATGTCAATTAATAAATCAATCTTTGCATTGACTTATAAATTACATGTAACCTAAAAATTATTGCATATTTATCATCAAACATGTATTTATCTAGCTAAACATTAACCTACTTTTGGGTCGATTAATATCCGCATTAATAAACACAAACCATAAAATTTAAGTTCTTTGTAAATTAATTTTCACAAAAGAGATTATTTTGACGATATACGGTGTCAATTAATTTACTCTGAAAATAAATAAACACGTCATAAGTGTTGTTGGTTGGCAATTAACCCGAACTATTATTGAAAATGTGTACCTTTAGGTTAAACACACTCCACATAAACACAAATCATATAAAAACTTTAAGTATTTACAAACAACTTTGATATATAAATATCACTTTACAAGATAATATCTATAAACCAATTCATAACAATAGAACAACATAAATCAAGAAGATTTATTGTAGCAAATATATCGATGAAACATAAGAAATTTAGAGAAAATAAATAAATAAATAAACGGCAATGCCGCACACTTGAATATGCACTGGTTCCACAGGCTATAATAAAATTTCAAAACAAACATCAATCCAAAAGTCATACGCCGTTAAATTTAAATAAACATCGATCCTCTCAAATTAATATATAACTGGATTATGCTTCTTTGAATCATAAACATAAATAAATGCTTAATCCAAAAGATAAATTGAAAAATTATTGAACTTAAAGCATGTAAATATTGTGCTAGTAGCACTGCAAGTAATTGTACGGTCTTTTGCAAATAGTTTTAAATATATACTCGTACCATAATTTAAATATTTACTCAAAAGAAAATTAAATTTGCAACGATTAAATATATACTCGTACCATTAAGTTTCAAATACCGGTAATCGTATCCAATTTACCATTTGACCTGGTCAACAGGTTATCCAACTTTCAAAAACTACATTTTTGGTCAAGATTTCAAAATTTATTACAAATTTGGTACAAAACTTACACTTTTGGCCCCAATTTTAAATTGTGTTACAAACTTGGCCAAAACTTTACTATTTTTGCCAAAATTTTAGAATTTTATTATGAATTCAACATAACTTTAGTTTTTTATAACTTTTTTTTCTTAAAGAATTGTTTCTAATATGTTTTTTCATTATAAAATTATATTTATAAAAAAAACGTATTTTCACATAAAAACCTTATATTTTCTATATAATTTTTTTTTTAAAACTTTTTTGTATATGAAATATCTAATTATAAAAATAGGTTTTTATTAAGTATATAAATATATACAAATTGTATTTTATTAAAAATGTATACAAAAACATATTTTACAAAAAAAATGTATACAAACACCTATTTTATCTATATATTTTTTTTTATAAAATCGTGTTTTTTAATTTTTTTTTTTATAAAAACATGTTTGAATAATTTTTTATATAATACTGATTTGTATACATTTTATGAAATGTATACAAACATGATTCTATAAAATATATTCAAACACGTATTATATAAAAAATTATTCAGACACGTTTTTATAAAATGTATACAAACACGATTTAATAAAATGTATACAAACACATATTATATAAAAAATTATTCAAACATGTTTTAATAAAACATATATAAACAAACACGCTTGTGTGTGTGTGTGTGTATATATATATATATATATATATATATATATATATATATATATATATATATATATATATATATATATATATATATATATATATATAAAGACGATAGATGTTTGTATACATATTTTTTTTTGTAAAATAGGTTTTTATATACATTTTTTAATAACAACGGATTTGTATATATTATAACTAGATATTTCATATAAAAAAACTTTTTAAAAATGTTTTTATATAGAAAATATAAGATTTTTATGTGAAAATATATATATTTTTTGCATAAATATGATTTTATAAAGAAAAAACATATTAGAAACAAATTTTTGAGAAAAAAAAGTTGTAAAGAAATTAAAGTTAGGATGAATAAAATTATAAAATTTGGGCAAAAAGGGTAAAGTTTGGATCAAATTTGTAACAAACTTTAAAATTTAGGCCAAAAGTGTAAATTTTAGACCAAATTTGTAATAAATTTTGAATTTTAGGCCAAAAATGTAATTTTTGAAAGTTGAGTGACCTGTTGTACATGTCAAAGGGTTAAATTAAATACGATTACTGATATTTAGGACTTAATTGGATAAAAAAATATATAGAGAGTTAATCGATTATGATGCTAAAATGTAAGGACTTTATTGTATTTTTCCTTTAAATATTACATGCCAAAATTAACCATACAAGTTGAACATATTAAAATAGCTAAGCCAATTTAATAGAAAATTTTCATACATCATTAACGAGATTTAAAGTAAGATTTAAACGCAAATCCAATTTTGGCCGTATAATAAGGTTATAATAAACACAAAGATACACCTTTCATCAACCATAAATTCTATTAACTTCATTAAAACTTAAATGATTTTTTTTAGCTTAAATTGGATAAACGATTGAACCCTTCAATTTTATCTACATAATATGGTTTTCACAAAATTGCTAGACGAAGGATTATGTGGCACGTATTCTTTTATATATATATATATATATATATATATATATATATATATATATATATATATATATATATATATATATATATATATATATATATATATATATATATATATATATATATATATATATATATAATCAACAACCTTCTATTTGTATTTTGGGATTATGGGGGATAAATTGTAATTTCCAAATTGTATTGTATATAGGTAAAACTATGGTAGCTCGGATTCTTGGAAAGTTACTTTTTATGGTTGGGATTTTACCAATGGATAAGGTGACAGAGGTGCAAAGAACAGATTTGATTGGTTACTTTTCTTTGAGAAACTTGGGTTTTATATATAAGGATACTATTAATAAGGAAAATTCTAACAGTTTAGCCAAATTATCGAAATGAGGTCACTAAAGAATGATTATTACTCTTAAAAATAAATTTCATATTTTTTGCCTTCCATAACATGTTTCACTTGAAAAAAATTGACAAATATTATACAGCGTGAAACAAGATTGGAGGATACCTGTAATTGTGAGTCCGATTAAGAACCATGATCAAGTGGATCTTTAGGTAAACTTTTTACGTCTCTCCTTTCGGTGATTCAAGTTTTATGCATAAATTCTTATATTGGTTTTTTTTTTTTTCTTTCTAAATTTCGCTCAATCTTCTATTTTTTTAATTATTTATTATAGGTTCTATCTATTTCTATTGATGAGATAATTAAACGTTGATTCTTTTTGGATGGAAAGTGCTCAGAAACCTTATCCAAGAGGACTAAATTTTTGTCAACTTCTTAATGAATCCTATGTAATTCATAAATTTGTGAGCCATCGATGATAAAAGGGATAAATGCAAGCAATATCAATGTATGCTTACAATTATATTCACAATTACGGGCATAAATCTAAATTAATGGTTTCTTCAGTCTGAAACAAACAGTATGATTACAATCTTTTAGGGTGCAATTTATTTAAAGGGCTAATGTCATAAAAACCCTCAAGTTCTTAGGGTTTTGGCGATTTTGTCCAAAGTTGAATTTTATGTCCGTTTTTACCTTAATGTTTTCCAAAAAATGTTCGGTTTTATCCTTTTAGCGGTGATAACAAATTACCATTATATTAACTTCGCAAAAAAACCCTTAAGTTTACAGGTTTTTTACGTTTTTACCCTTAAGTTTATAATTTTTTTACACTTTTTCGTATGTATTTTTTTTTCATATTATACATATTCAAGTAGAAAAATCGTATGAATATGTATATTATGAAAAAAATATACTTAGGGTAAAAGTGTAAAAAAAAATTATAAACTTAAGGGTAAAAACGCAAAAAAATGGTAAACTTAAGGGTTTTTTTGCGAATTTAAAATAATGGTAACCTGGAAAACCTGTTATCACCGGTAAAAGGGTAAAACCGAACATTTTTCAAAAATATTTGGGTAAAAACGGACATAAATTTCAATTTTAGGCAAAACCGACAAAACCCTGAAAACTTGATGGTTTTTATGACATTAACCCTTATTTATACAACTATCGAATTACATTATGGTTTTAAAAACATATAATCATTTTAAAGGGTGGATTATATAATCAATTAATCATTCCATTGAAGATATTGCAAGCATGGAAGGAAGCCACTATAGTTGAAATAACATTTATGTAATATTAAAATGTGAAAGTAGAATAATCCAAACAATCACATTAGATGGATTATTTATTTTATATATCCACCTGGTTTGAAGCTCGATGAGTTGTTGGAGGGATCGATCAACCTAAACCTAAGGTAATGAAGATGAATCCGTTGGTATCTATTCTTCATCACTATGATTTCATTAATGCCCTTGGTGTAACAGCTAATATCATACCCCTTGATAGGTACATTTCTATAAACAAATACACAAATGCTTATATCTTTCTTTAGGTGCTAAACTCTTGATCATTTTAAAAAATTTCTTATAATTTTTGGCGAATATTTACAGATAATTACATATCTTGAGGACTTTCTTCCAACACCAATAACAAGTTGTAGAAATTATTGTGTTATCAATTCCTAGCATACTTAGTTTAACATTATCATACACTTCTTCACCTTCACTTTTAATATTGTTCCCATAACAATGTCAAAACTTTCTATTTTGACAAAAAATTGATTTTTTTTTTTTTTTTTTTTAAATTTTCTTACCAAAGTTTCATTTTGTTTAGTTTTGTTATCTGGGGTTTGAAAATTCATCTGCATGTTCCGCCACTGTACGCTATACAGGTAAATTCGATGTCGATTAGTTTCTAAACTTTATATATATAATTAAGAAAAAATGGAAGTGCATAATTATTTCTTTCGTTATACATATATTTTAGCAGAAGGGTGATTGGATTCATTCATTGATTGAGGGTTTTCATGGGAATCTAATATATACAGGTGATGAAGTGAGCAAGGATCCTTAGATACAAAGGTTGGTCAAACTATGACATTGCAAAGAAAGAGTGCAAGATTGGTTGACAATAAGAAGAGGATTGGAAAAGCCAAATCAGAGCCTTCAGATTACCATCTATTGTTGCATAAACACCTCTGTATGCATGGATACTATTTAAGAGTGTTAGATCTTGATGTAACCTTTTGTTATGTAATTGAGTTTTCTGTTCAGTTTTTAGTTAAGGTTATATGTCTAACAGTGGAAAACATATGGAGGATGTGTACTGTTTGCCTTGGACAACGTTGTTGGATTCTTGAATCTCCTTCAAGAATGAGGCTCATAAACACTTAATAAGAGTCAACACCAATGATTCCTTTTCCATCCCCTTCCTTTTTTTTGTTTCCAAACCAAACCACATTCTATAGTTAACTCTATGCTAGAAAATTAACATTTTGTACAAAATTCATAGTCAAGCCATCACATTCTGCAAACAAATTGTCCATGCAAGAATATCTACATAAGACAGACTAAAGTACCATGTAATCCTCTTTATCGATAACAAGCACGAAGTGGTCAAAATGATCGGAGCTGTCCAAATCCATCCCCACAAAGAAGGGCTCCTCATCTAGTTAAAATTAAATAAGACAAGTGAATTACATCTCTAGTGGTTTATAAAATACCAAAATCTTGTGGGTAATAGAGTAGAAGCAATTTACATTCTCTTTATCCCAAAAAAAAAAGAAAAAAACAAAGCATGCAAAATTTTAATAGTTGGTTTAGTTTAGTCAAATGCTATAACCTAAACATGTACCTTTTGGTACTAATTGCAGAATAAAAAAAATACACAACTGAAGCAACCAAAGGGTAAGATCAACCAACTACCTTACCATTGGATAAACATATATTTGTGTAAAAAAAAGAACATCTAATTTAATCCAGACCTTAAGACCTCAAGAATAGAACAAAAAGCATATTTTATATGCTCACTTTCTCACTATGTCAATAAATAAACAATAGCATATAGTGAAACGAAGAAAAAAAAAATGCAATCTTGACGTAGAGATTAGAAACGTGTATGTTTATGTTCCTTAAATCTTAAACCAAACATTTTTCTTGTAACAAATTCAAGTAAGCTTTGATACCAATTGTTAGTTATTTTGATAACTAAAACATAAACGGGGAATCATAAACATTTGAATCTTTAATCTGGAATCCGATTAAAAGAAAACTTAAACATTAAAGAACAATTACATACCTGCTTTCATTATGATCTTCGGATTTGAAGAACTAGGGTTGGGTTTTCCAGTTGATTTCAAAAGCTCTCTCTAAAATCCCCCAACAAACCCTAAATGAATTTACATGCGTATTCCGTGTGTCTTGATCAGCTGCTCATCACATGTATATATAGATGGAGATATACCCTAATGTGAGAGATGAAATGGATCTTGAGGATCTTGAGTCAAACTGGGAACTCAACCCACAAGGTAAGTAAATATTCTTTAAATCGGTCCATCAACATGTTATATTCTTACCATAGTAACTGGATTTAATGATAACATTACATGTATATGAAGTGGTCCCATAATTATCTAACACATTTGACCCATAAGTACAGTGAGGAAGACTCACTTCTCAGTCTGAACAAATAGTTGAATAAATCTCGCCTCCGAATATCAGCTCTAACCATCACCAATTCATAAAACAATGACCAATATCAAACACAACTCAAAATGCCCAAAATACCCTTAGGTCAAACTTGGTCAAATCCTGGTCAAAGTCAAAAAGTCAAAAAGTCAACCGAGACAACTCAGCTTGAGAACGCATAACGTCCAAAATGAACGCATGGCGTTCCCTGGGAATGTATATCGTTCTCCAGTTGTTCCCTTTTTCTTCCATTAAGAGCTTAACCCTTAAGCTTTTTTGCTCAAATTCCAGATCTATGCCCTATACTAATGTCCTTAACCATAAAGTTTCCAACTTTATGGTCTTGCATGGCCATTAATTGCCCAAACACAAAACTATAACTAAGTAACCCATTAAGACCTTGTAACTCATGCATCGAAGAAACTAACAATCACAATTACATTTTTATGCTTCTATATGCTCTAAAACATCTGAAATGATAGCTTATATGGATTAGAGTAAGCCATACTCATAATACCAAGCTAATGGGACCTAAAGAACACCATTTCATGGCTAAACAAGATCTAGTCAACTCTTAATAAAGTTTAGAGATTTTTACCTTTAAATGATGCCAAAAGATGATGTGATTCTGGATCCAAAGTGTTCCACTCCTCTAAGATGCTCTTCTCTTCTTCCTTTCTCCTTCAAGGTTACAAAAACATCCACAAAATGCTCAAGAATTCTCTAGAATGGATAAGGGTTTGCTTGGGGACAAAATGGGGGTGAAGGCTTATGAAAGGAAGGAGACTTGGGACTCAAGGTTGCTTAAATTGGGTCCAAACCCTAAAAATTAGGGTTTTAGTCCAGATTGAGAACGCATAGCATCCAGAACGCCATTTATTCATAGTGGACACGTAACGTTCCTCCAGATCAAGAATTTCCCTCATATGCTACAAAGGACCCATTTTGCCAACATTTCTCATATAAAGGGTGTAAATGGAATAACTAGAAATCAAGATGTTACATGGGTAGTGAGGAGTGGTAGCGAAGAATGAAGCGGTCTCCAATATGTGCTTTCGTCTGCGGTATGCGAGGATTAACCACGGAAGTAGCCGTATGCGATATAGGGTCTTTGGTGTCTTGGATTGAGAAAGACCGCAGAGGCTGTGCAGGTAAGAACCTCTATATTCGAGGACAACAGCCTCTCTTCGGTACAATAAAGAACTCGTCGATATGGAATATAACTCTTCGGCTAGGTCAGGTCATCAGTCTGATTTTGGGCTGCGGTGCTGAGCACCGAGGATGGGAGGGCTGATGATGAAAAATGTCATTTTTAAAGAAATTTTGTTACCAAAAAGGCTATAACTTCGTGTTAACCCATGGATATTTTTCTAAAGCATAGACAAGATGGAGTGTTGGGAAAGGTAAAAAGTGGCAGAAAGTATGAGAGAGAAAGGCAAAAAGATAAGGGACAAGACATGAGTTTAAAGGTAAAGGTTGCTTTGTCACATGGATATGTCAGGAAAGCATAGGAATGCATTAAATGGTGGAATAAAGGACATATGATTTTTTCAAATAACATCACAACATCCATAGACATTTTAACAAAGATTTATCAGCTTTAAGTAAAGATCAAAGAGCTTCATACCTTGATGATTTCTCATATGCTAATGATATAAACTCAAAAAAATGTTGATAAAGTCTTCAAAAAGAGGTCTTCTCCAATCTTTTGGCAAGATAAAAATCCTAAAGATGTATGAAATCAAAAAATTTCTTTGATATATTCCTCAAGAACCATCATTTTCAACAAAAACCAAGATATTGTGTCTTCGTTCCATAGCATAAAAATGCATGGAGCCAAATATTCAAGTGTTTTAGACCACACGTATTATATTCCTTCTTCCTTTTCTTCTACAACAAGATAAAAACTTTGTAAACATGGATTTTCAGTAGAAAACTGAACAAGACAGCATCAACATTTATTCTTGAAAGCTTGAAAAATATTGAATCAACACTAAAAAATCAGAAAACTCAACATAAATTTCAAGTTGCGAACCAAGAGATTTTTAGTGGAAAATCAAAAAATCATGAAGATAAGATAACTAATCGGGAGTCCTTCCCTTGAAATAATCTCTTAGATCTTCAAGGTACGATTGTGATACCAATTGTCGGAACCTATTTTGAACGATTGGCTTGTACGGAATAATATGATCTTGAGATTTAACGATAACAAAATATACGAAGAACATAAGAAGATGAGTAATCTGATATTTTATTAGAAAGAAAGAGTTACAATATTAAAATGAAGAACAATTGATGGGAGAGATCCCACCATAAGCTCTCTAACTAGAGGACTACATGTTTGGTGCATACTAAACAAATGACCACATCCTCTTTATTTATAAAGAGATGTACCTTACAAACAATAAAGGAAATAAAATAACCTAACCATCACTCATAACTTGTGGAACATTTCCATGCTCCAACATTATAGAACATGGTACAAGAGTGCAAGATATGCAATGCAAGTATAAATACACATTTTGGTGCTAGAAATCTTTATATCTATAGTTACTGCATGATTAATATATTGAGAGAGAACTTTGAAGTCTTATTTTCTAGTGCTTTATATATATATATATATATATATATATATATATATATATATATATATATATTAATATTTTTCATATCCATATATATTTATCATAAACAACACAAACCACTTTTATGTGTATATGAGGAAACGGATTTAAAAGCTATGTTTTGATAGTGATAGTTTTTAATTAGTGAGCCTTCTTCCATAAAATGATATGTATGCAAACAGAAAATGCAACGCCTGCGGATTCGGGCTAGTCAATTTAGAGACAATAAGCATAAAAAAATGACTTTTTAATGAAAGATTGTTTAGAATGAATAATTTAAACCTTGTTATAGTATATGTCACAATGGTAGAAAGTCGAAATCCGAGTTATAATGAAGAAGTTATGACCAATTGAAGTTTTACGGCTAAACTGGCACGACACCGCGTAACGTAAAAAGTGAATTTTTGATAAAATACTGTTTAGCCTTAGAAATCTAAACAAAAGTCGTAGTATACCTTAATCCGAGAGCGTGCATAAAACGAACGTCCAAATCTGACTTTTTCATATGAGGAAGTTAGGATTTTTCTATGATTTAGCATATCAGTGACAACCTAGAATTCGAATTTTAGATCGGTAGATTTTTAGCCAAAATAATCTAAATAAGAAATGAAGATATCATGACTAGGATTTCAATGATAAAAAACAGTCGAAAGGTATTGACGATGCGGTCATTATAAGACTAGTGTTGAGTACTTTCCACATTAGTTTAGTACAAATATCATTAAATCTATTTAAAATAGTATTATAAAGAGGTGTTTAGTTGTTTATATACCTATAAGGTTATTTAGTAACTATGAGGGTAGTTTTTGAAAATTCAATTACTATAAATAAGAGCCTTAGGCTCTCATACTTCTTGCACCATTCTCTTGATTCAAGAGTCTTTCTCTTCTTATCCCCCGAGCATTTCGGTCCCTCGTAATTCGACTTCTCTTTCTGTAGTTTTAGTATAGTAAGGTGAGTGCTGAAGCGCTGCAAGAATCTTTCTTAGAAAGATTAAGCGATGAAGTTCTACCCCTGTAGAGCTTGACTCCCAGCTAAAACCCTCTTGTAAGTAAGTTATACTTACCCTACTCTAATTATAACTTATATTTAAAATTAGTATTGTTATTATGAACTTATAATAATTATTTAGGCTATTATTATTGTTGGAATAGTGTCTAAGGCTGCAACTATAATAGGCAAGTATTTGGTCCGGTTGTGCATGGTCCTTTTGGGTTGCCTTCACCATAGCAACTTGATGGATGATTTGTTAAAAGAGAGTAAATATTATAAGGAATAATATATGGTTATTTGATTAATATAAGTCATAAATTAATTGGAATTAATTTGGTGACTTAAAGAGATTAATTAAATAAGAGGGTATAAACTGTCAATTGTTTGATAGTTACACGTTAGACTATAAATCCTTATCCTAGATAGGATGGACGATTTCTAGGGCTTGGATAAGCCAAAATCGTCCATAGGGTTATCAAGGAAAGGATATGGATCAACTTAAATTCTAAGTTATCCAATTAGGGTTAAAGCTGTAATCCTTAGGGAGTCTACAAGTATAAATAGGCCCTAGGGGTGAGGGAATTCGAGTAATCACAACACACCATCAAAAGTAGAGATACTCTGGCCGAATTCCTCCCCTCTCCTCTCTCCTAAATCATCTTGCTTGCTATTGGTGTTTGTAAGCCATTAGAGGAGTGACATTTGTGACTCTAGAAGCTCCAAGACAACAAGATCAACAAGGAACTCAAAGGTATGATTCTAGATCTGTTTCAATTTTGTTATTTAACTTAATTAGCCATTAGAAGTCTTGGATTCAAAGCATGTTTAATTAGAAAGCCTACATCCGAGCATTAGGGTTTTGCATGCGCACATAGGAAAGTTCTTATGGCTAAAACCCATCAGTGGTATCAGAGCCTAGCTTGGTTTTCTTTAAATTGTTGCTTGGTTAACTGAAACAAACCTGCAAAATTTGATTTTTGGGTTTATGAGTCATGGACTCGGCGAGTTCCAAAGTGGACTCGGCGAGTAGGCCTGACTCGGCGAGTCCCTTTGTGTACTCGGCGAGTCCGGGCGTCAGGATTAGGCAAAACCAGGATTTTTTCATGTTTATCTTACGGAAACTTACTTTAATCATATTAGATCAACCCTAATCCGAATTTTTGATATATATGACTATTATCTTGATCTAATTAAAGATATTTATCATCTAATAAAATATTTAATTTCCTTATATGATAATTGATTAATTATTTTGATAATTATCTTGAAAGAAATCTTGGATAAATCAAATAAAGATAATTAGGATATTAATTGTTAATTGGAATTATTTGTTATTTGATCCTCCATGTTTTAAATGTTTAAAACCTACCCTAAAGTTTTGAATTTTATATTTGTGATTAAAAGTTTTAATTTAGACAACTTCAATTTCAAACCCTAGATTTTAAAAAGTTTTAAAATACAACCCTATACTAATATGATATTACTAGAATAATATATATGTATAACTAAATGCTAGTCTTACCGTTAGTAGGCCTCATTCACGAAGCCGATCTATAAGGTGGGTATAAGGTTGCGGCCTATAAAATGGCGCTTAATGGGTGTACACTCACACCCACCGCTTGCTTGATTGGTGGAGGGTCATTAGCCGAACGGGTAGGATAGGGCAACCTCATCCTCTCATTAAAAGTATAATAAGAAATACAAAGTAACTACACGTTTTAAAAATTTCCCAATCTTAGTTACTTTAGGAAAAGTGAATTGATGCAATCCCATGAAATTACACTTTGCACCCTTGCTAAGATGTTAGTGGAGCGTGTGTGGTTTACCGGCACACTAATTGGTTCTAAGAAAAGGTGGCAAAGGGTGATTCATTGTTTATCATAGTTCGATGGAGCGTGTGTGGTTTACCGGCACATCGAATAGGTGATCGTTACAATGAAGGCACCATGTGAATTTGCATGGTAATTCACACCTGCTTTGTGATCCTCGGCATCCCAGTCACAAACAAGAGGGACATATCGAGATTTAAACATGCCATTGAATAGTTCAATGAATCTCATCCGAACCTAGGAATTCTCAAAAACACTTAGGACTAATAGTTTAAGTTTTGTAATGGAGAATTAGTGAATCGTCATTCACTTACCTTCAATTTATTTGCATGTTAGATTATGGCATCCCTTTTCTAGTATGTAAATGTTATTGTTGGATCCTAGCCCTAATTTTTCTTATTGGGTGATAATTAGGGATTCTTATTCTAATCTATCTTTGTCCTTTTTCTAATTGAAGATGTCGAACGCAAACAACGCTGCTGCTAGTTCTTTCACGTTGATGATCCTTTACCAAAAGGTCACCTTCGATGGAACGAACTTTAGCGAATGGATAAGATACATTCGCACCATTGCTCCCTATGAGGATAAGGAGTATGTCCTCGATGAGAAGCTCGAGAAAATCAACCCCAAACTTGCTACTCCCGCCGAAATCACCACCTTTGAAACTCATGAGCGAGATGCAACGAAGGTACATTGCATCATGATCGCCACCATGAACTCCGAATTCCAAAAGTCCTACGAGGACATGTATCCATACGAGATGCATCAAGACTTGTTAGAGAGATACCACCAAAACGCGAGACAAGAGCGTTACGAGATTTTCACTAACATGATCTCCACTAAGATGGGTCATGGAGAATCTCTTACCGTGCACCTGCAAAAGATGCAAAGGTATGTCGACCGCCTTTGCAAGTTAAATGTTGACTTCGGTGAAGACTTGGCGATCGACATGGTGCTTCACTCTTTGCCTCCAATGTACAACCAATTTAGGATGACCTACCACATGAACAAAGAAGAGGTCACCCTAAGCAAACTCCAAGGTCTCTTGAGGGTCGTTGAGAGCAACTTCAAGGACAAGTCTGCTGCACCTGCTCCCAATCCGTCCGCTGCTCCTGTCTTGGCTATTGGTCAAGGGAAGGGAAAGAAGAGGAAAGCTTCATCGAATAACTATCGCAAGGTGAAAGCCCGAGATGGTGCCTCTTCTAGTGGGACCAAAGTTGATCCCACTAAGCCCTGCTCTAACCCAAAGGAGGCAGAGTGCCACCACTGCCACAAGATAGGACATTGGAAGAGAAGCTGCCCGGATTACCTGCAAGCGATCAAAGAAGGAAAGATCAAGCCATCTTTCGCAGGTATATACACAATCAAATCTAAAGATTCTAATCATGCTATTTCTTGGGTTCTTGATACCAGTTGTGGTTATTACATTTGTTCTAATGTGCAGGGACTAAGAAGAAGTAGGGATGTAGAGCAAGGAAGGATCAATCTAATCATGGGGAATAGAAGATCGTCGCCTGTAACCAAGATTGGAGTGTATTCTTTAGTGCTTAGGAATAGTTTGGTTTTAGATTTGAACAATTGTTGCTATTCGCCAGAAATTGCTAGAAACATCATTTCATTTCATGGTTTATATAGACAAGGATTTATATTTTCTTTTAATAATGAGAATGGTTCTATTTTGGCTTTTCTAAATGGTGTCTTTTACTTTGAAGCTGTACCATGTAATGGAATATATGAAACGGTTATGATTGTTGATAACTTAGGAAATGATGTTTTGAATATTGATTCTTCCACTAGTATGGATAAATCATCCTTGTGGCATTGCCGTCTTGGACATGTCAACAAGAAACGCATAGCCCAACTCCAAAAGGATGGAGTGTTGGAGTCATTCGACCTTAGGGAAGATGACACATGCGGGTCTTGTTTGCTTGGAAAGATGACTAAGTCACCCTTCACGAGTACTTGTGAAAGGGGTGAGGGGCTATTGGACCTAATACATACCGATGTATGTGGACCCTTTAGATCAACCACGAAGGATGGGAACCGCTTCTATGTGACTTTTACCGATGACTATAGTAGATATGGGTATATCTACTTAATCAAGCAAAAGTCAGACACCTTTGAAAAGTTCAAAGAGTTCAAGAATGAAGTGGAGAATCAATTGGGCAGGAAAATCAAGATGCTTCGATCCGATCGAGGAGGAGAGTACCTAAGTCTTGAATTCCACGATTATCTCAAGGAGTGTGGAATAGTTTCGCAATTGACGCCTCCTAGGACACCGCAGTTGAATGGTGTGGCAGAAAGGCGTAATCGAACCTTATTGGATATGGTTCGCTCTATGATGAGTCGTGCTTCACTACCTATCTTCTTTTGGGGGTATGCCTTAGAGACTGCCGCCCATATCCTTAACTGAGTCCCTACTAAGAAGGTTGCCAAAACACCTCACGAGATGTGGACAGGGAAAGCTCCCTCGTTGGCACATATCAAGGTTTGGGGTTGCGAGGCTTTCGTAAGACGAGATACTCACGACAAGCTTGAACCTCGAAGTAAGCGATGTATTTTCATCGGCTACCCGCAAACTTCCTTTGGATATCTCTTCTATAGACCGAAAGACAATGTTGTCTTTGTTGCGAGGAGAGGAGTTTTCCGAGAGCGAGAACTCATAAGCCAAGGAGACAGTGGGAGGCAAATCGAACTTGAAGAGATTCAAGAGTCGATAGATGAAGGAACCTCTACCACTGGCATTCAACCCGAGGAGGAAACTCCGGTTGAACCGATTGACGAATCCTTACCTCTTAGACGTTCTGATAGAGTTAGAGTTCATCCCCAGTTTTATGGCTTTCATATTACTACCGAAGGGGACACGTATATTAGTGACGGTACACTGGTAAACCTTGATGAACCTAATAGCTATAAGGAAGCCATGGCAGGCCCGGAGTCTGCGAAATGGAAAGAGGCAATGGATAGCGAGATCCAATCCATGTACGATAACCAAGTTTGGAATTTGGTTGATTATGTGCCCGAACGTAAGACCGTTGGGTGCAAGTGGATCTTCAAGAAGAAGACCGACGTGGATGGAAACGTACACACGTATAAAGCGCGATTGGTTGCGAAGGGCTTTACTCAAACTCCCGGAGTTGACTATGATGAGACCTTCTCACCAGTTGCGAAGATTAAATCTATTAGAGTGATGCTAGCAATTGCCGCATTTCATGATTATGAGATTTGGCAAATGGATGTCAAGACCGCTTTCCTTAACGGAAAGTTGGCTGAGGATGTTTACATGGCTCAGCCAGAGGGGTTTGTGGATCCGAAGCATCCGAATAGAGTGTGTAAGCTTGAGAAGTCCATTTATGGACTTAAGCAAGCGTCTCGCAGATGGAATCTTTGCTTCGATGAGAAAGTTAAAGAGTTTGGATTTGTACGAAGCGAAGACGAATCTTGTGTATATGTCAAAGCCAGTGGGAGTATAGTAAGCTTCCTCATTCTATATGTCGATGACATATTACTCATAGGAAACGACATCCCGACTCTGCAGGAGGTTAAGTCCTGGCTCGGGAAGTGCTTCGCTATGAAGGACCTCGGAGAGGCTTCTTACATTTTGGGAATAAGGATAGTAAGAGAAAGAAGTAAGAGACTAATTGGACTTAGTTAGAATACTTACTTAGAGAAGGTACTAAAACGTTTTAGTATGAAAAACTCAAAGAAGGGAGAACTACCGATACAAGGAAATGCCAAGTTGAGTAAGACTCAAAGTCCGAGTACCGAAGCTGAGATAGCAGAAATGAGCCGAGTACCATACGCTTCCGCAGTTGGCTCAATCATGTACGCTATGACTTGTACTCGCCCTGATGTAGCCTTCGCTTTGAGCATGGTTAGCAGATATCAAGGGAAACCTGGCAAATTACATTGGATTGCGGTGAAGAACATCCTTAAGTACATTCGGAGGACGAAAGAATGGTTATTAGTCCTTGGAGGGAGTGATGACTTGAAGGTGCGAGGGTATAGTGACGCCAGCTTTCAAACCGACAGGGACAACTTCCGTTCGTAGTCGGGCTGGGTCTTTACCCTAAATGGAGGAGCAGTGACATGGAAGAGTTCCAAGCAGGAAACCATAGTTGATTCAACGTGCGAATCAGAGTACATCGCAGCGATCGAAGCGTCGAAGGAGGCAATATGGCTAAAGAACTTCATTGGTGATCTTGGAGTTGTGCCGACCATAAAGGAGCCCATGGAGATTTTCTAGTGATAAGGAAGGTGCGGTTGCCTTGACCAAGGAACCGAGGGATCATGGTAGATCTCGACATATCGACAGAAAATATCACTTCATTAGACATCATGTAGAAGAAGGACAACTCGTAGTGAAGAGAATATCATCAGAAGATAACCCAGCAGATCCGCTTACGAAGGGACTGAGTAGGGTTAAGCACTTGCAACATGCTAGGAGTATTGGGCTGAAGGATGATATTAGTATAGATTAGATAGTATTAGAAACGTATAATAGATAAATGTAATTAACATTTGATGATTAAATAAAGGAGTTTTATTTATGAGTAAAGTTACTGTCATATGTTAATTGTTTAACTATTGTTTGACTTTGCATGTTTTGACTTCCAGAATAATTGAGTTTATTAGGAATAATCGAATTATTCAAATGGTCCACAATCGTTCATATGTTGGGAGTAGATATGAATGAAGATTGTCATGAATTGGTGTGTAGAATGTCTAAATGGTGTTAGACATTGCAAGGGTTGCTGCAACGTTCATGAGTGCTTATGAACTGGTTTTGAGCATTGGAATAAACCCGCGCTTGCTGGAATCACCTTATGGAATATGATATAAAAGGTGATCGCAAGACGATAATATCATATAGTCTTAAAACCTAGATATATGGTTTATTATTTGTTAATTGATTGTACATTGATAATGCGAAAACGCATCAGTAACTTGGTGTTATAAAACGCATTGTTGTGTATAGTTGGTTAATGAATAAGTAAATGCATATAAGTCGAAGTTTATCTGTAAATTTTATCCTAAGAGGGTAGAAGAGATATCTTGGCCGCTCGATGATTTGATTTGACTTATGTGCCGGGCCCGGTCAGAACTGAATTGATGTGTTTGATTAAGTTCTATGTCGAATAAATCGGAGATCGAGAAATCAAATTCTAGACTAACCATTCCATAGGATTGTCAGCATGATATCTAACAGAGGACTGTACGATCCCTTATCTAAAGGACAAGATTGATTAGATCAGAGTTTGATAGCGTCTTTGAGAGCTACGATTGCAAACCGAATTGTACTTGTATAGTTACTAGACTTATCCAAGTGGGAGACTGTTGGAATAGTGTCTAAGGCTGCAACTATAATAGGCAAGTATTTGGTCCGGTTGTGCATGGTCCTTTTGGGTTGCCTTCACCATAGCAACTTGATGGATGATTTGTTAAAAGAGAGTAAATATTATAAGGAATAATATATGGTTATTTGATTAATATAAGTCATAAATTAATTGGAATTAATTTGGTGACTTAAAGAGATTAATTAAATAAGAGGGTATAAACTGTCAATTGTTTGATAGTTACACTTTAGACTATAAATCCTTATCCTAGATAGGATGGACGATTTCTAGGGCTTGGATAAGCCAAAATCGTCCATAGGGTTATCAAGGAAAGGATATGGATCAACTTAAATTCTAAGTTATCCAATTAGGGTTAAAGTTGTAATCCTTAGGGAGTCTACAAGTATAAATAGGCCCTAGGGGTGAGGGAATTCGAGTAATCACAACACACCATCAAAAGTAGAGATACTCTGGCCGAATTCCTCCCCTATCCTTTCTCCTAAATCATCTTGCTTGCTATTGGTGTTTGTAAGCCATTAGAGGAGTGACATTTGTGACTCTAGAAGCTCCAAGACAACAAGATCAACAAGGAACTCAAAGGTATTATTCTAGATCTGTTTCAATGTTGTTATTTAACTTAATTAGCCATTAGAAGTCTTGGATTCAAAGCATGTTTAATTAGAAATCCTAGATCCGAGCATTAGGGTTTTGCATGCGCACAAAGGAAAGTTCTTATGGCTAAAACCCATCAATTATAACTTATATAAGTGTTGTTATAATATCTTTTTAACTACTCACGGTACGGGGAATCCGGTTTGAATGGCCACCTAGGTTGTTGGATTTCAGAAGTGTTATGGTGCCAAAATGGTCCTGCCCTCCGGTGTTTCATGTCTGGCCCCTATATGTACATACTAGTTAGGAAGTATTGTTTAACTCTTATATAACAATAATAATATTAATATTAATAGATATTCATGATGAACATTATACTAAAATTTAGTGGTAATAATACCCGGTTTCGTTGAAGGGAATTATTTTAAGAAGCAAAGCATTGTCTAAGTTCAGAATCACCACCCTAACAGGTGAGTGCACAGTTACCTTCATCTTACACATCGATATGAAGTATTTTATATAAATTACGTGCTATGTGTGCATATTATCAGTATACTTGTTAACTATGTTGGATGAAAGCTTTATACATGTTTTAAATGATATAAATTGTATATGTATTTTATATCTACAAATATGTTGGGTAAAACATGGGTAGATGAACAATGAGAGATGAAAGATGATATGAGTAAACATTGGCAGCTATAGACTTAGTGCCTAATTAATAACATCGGCATCTATGGACTTAGTGCCTATTAGATAAACGCTGGTAGCTATGGACTTAGTACCTATTAGATAAACACTGGTAGCTATGGACTTAGTACATGTTAGATAAACGTTGGTAGCTATGGACTTAGTTCCTGATAAATGAACTTTAGAAGCTATGGATTTAGTGCTTTACGAACGAGCATTGGCAACTATGGACTTAGTGCCTGCATATAAACCCTGGAAGCAATGGACTTCGGATTGAATGAATGTCGGATAAATGATTCTTAGAGTAGACCCTTAAGAATAAAGAAGATATTTGGGATGAGTAATTGGGTTAATTGTTTGATGATTAAACATAATAATTATATTATAGTTGGTTGAAAACCCTATGTACTCACCAAGTTTCCCAACCTGACCCACTCAGTTTATTTGTATCACAGATGTCAATATGAAGTTATATTACACTAAGAGATTAAGCAGATGTAAATCACTAGTGACAATGAGTGTCAGTTCTATTTATGTGTAATATCTATAAAATTTCACAAAATTTTGAACATTTCAAAACCATCCCATGTAATAAAAATTATTTAAAACAAAGACAGTTCACAAATTGTTCTCAGAACCAAGATCACAAATCAAGGAAGTGTACGGTCACGCCTACGCCTTCTCTCGGTCATTTGAAGTACCTGAAACAATAATCAATAAATGTAAGCTCAAAGGCTTAGTGAGTTACCCCCAAAATACCAACCTATATAACCATAACAGTATTATATCAAACAAAAAATATGCATAATGAGCCTTCAGCCTGACTGGACCACCTCACAGGGTCTACAACCTATCTGGACCGCTCCCGAGCATTCAGCATGATCGGATCGCCTCATAGGGCCTACAACCTTGTTGGATTAATGTCTAAGCTCGTAACTTTATTTGGTATGTACTTGACCCGATTGTGCATGGTCCTTTTGGGTTGCCTTCACCAAAGCAACTTGATAGGATGATTTATGGAGAAAGAGGATTAATTATAATTTATTAATATATTATATGAATAATATATTAAAAGAGAAATCATATTGTTTAATTAATATTAGTCAAGATTTAATAAGAATTAGTTTTGTGACTAATAGACATTAATTAAACTTAGGAGACTGGAATTGTAATTATAAGATAGTTGCAATTGGGCTATGGATCACCTTGGAACATAGGTTGGACGAATTCTATGGGAAGCCCATAAGGAATTCTTCCAATGGCTATTCTAAAGAGAGTTTATGGGCTGCTTAGGACCAAAGCAGTCAAATTAGGGTTTACTAGTTGATAACCCTAATTGCCTCACTATATAAAGATCCCTATGGCCCCAAAAACGTGTGGAACTCTCTTGGAAGAACCCTAGGACGGTTTTGGTGCTTATCCTCCTTCTCTTTAGGCATCCTCTTGCTTGTCATGTTTGTAAGCCGTTAGAGGAGTGACACTTGTGACTCTAAGCTCCAAAGACAGGAAGATTCAAGACATTGAAGAAGAGGTAATCATCTAGATATGTATTCTTATGTGCATTTCAAAAAATATGCTAGATCTAGGGTTTATGGCTTTGGATGATTATTGCAAGGTTATTAGACAAACTAGATCCAAAGCTTTAGGGTTTTCATGTACACCATAGGAACGATGTAGTGCTCAATTCCCATCAAGCCTATCCGGACCGCTACCTAGGCCTTCGGCCTGACTGGGCCGCCTCGTAAGCCTACAGTCTATCCGGACCGCCCTGGGTATGTTGGCCTTCAACACAAAGCCAGACCGCCTCAACCCAACCACAACCACATATGTCGACACACATAGAACATAATCAAGCAATAAACACAAATCATTCAGACTGCTAAGCATAACATCATCCTATGTACCGGGATACCAATCTACCAGATCATAACAACATAATAACGCCCTAACTACCAGGTTACCGATCTAACAGATCATGAATGTATAAGAACATACTAAATCCAGGATAAAATCCTAAGGGGCGGACCTAGTGTCTTAGACCCTGTCTGTATAGTGAGGAGAACTCACCTCTCAAGTGTCGTACTGAAATGATAAACTTAAAATCTCGAACCAACGCCACGAACTCCATTTCCTATAATTACCATAAAGCCACTTCCATAAATTTCCAATCTACCAAAATGCCCTCAGAAGTCAAACTGGTCAACCCTTGGTCAAAGTCAAAGTCAACAGTCATCTATGAGTTTCGAAGGAACTCGACGAGTCAGCTCATGTACTCGACGAGTTGGGTCAACATGGACTGTCGTGAAAACCCCATCTGACTCGTCGAATCATCTTGCTGACTTGCCGAGTCCATGCAGGAACCTTCAAGGCTAATCTTCATCGGAATCGCTGAGTTTTTCATGCAACTCGTCGTGTCTCTTCAGTCCCTTCTTCATTCAGATGTTTTTAAGCCATTACAAAGTTCCATATTGCAGATATAGGCTCCTAAGTCATAATCCTTACGTAAAGTTGCAAACATTACGTATATGCTAGGTGATAATGGTCCAAATCAAGCTAAAGAAGAGGTTCTAGGCAATGGAAGGGCACTATCATGCTAAAGGCTGAAACTTTATGATTATAAGGACCAAGATGAGCCTAGATCTGAAGTTGTAACTTCAGATCTTGGTTCATCACCCGAAATGAGACACCAACATGCCAAAATGGCTCCAAAACTCAAACATAGAAGGATCTAGCTAGAAGGACATCAAGGTAACGATTTGATACCTTCCGGTGTTGCTAAACTGAGATAGACTTCAGATCCACAGACGTTCCTTGCCTCAAACTTCTTGATCTTCAAGCTCCTTGCAACAAGATCTTCTCTCTAAGCTTGAAAATCACACTACCATTGAGTACACACACAAATTAGGGTTTCTAGACTCACAAGAGGTTGTAAGGGAGGCTAAGGGGAATAAGAGATCCTTAAATAGGGTGCCCCTAAAATTAGAGTTTCTCTCTCGCACTCCAACTCGTCGAGTTGGTCACTTAAATTCTACGGTCAAACCTGCCTCCACTCGACAAGTCAGGGCATCCAACTCGTCAAGTAGATGTTCCCAAAATGAACATAAAAGCTGTAAAATTAATACTTGGGATTCAGGGTGTTATAATTCTCCCCCACTTGAACTAGACTTCATCCTCAAAGTCCGCTGCGGTGAACAACTACGGATAGTGTTCCCGCATCTCAGCCTCCGACTCCTACTTCCACTCGGATCCCTTCCAATGCTCCCACTGTACCTTCACCAAAGGTACCTCATTGTTCCGTAGAACCTTGAACTTCCTCTCAAGAACGGCCATGGGCCTCTTCACATAGTTCAGGAACTCATCGAGCTAAACATCATCCATAGATACTACTGCCTCCTCATCTAATACGCACTTTCGCAACTGAGAAGCATGGAAAGTGTTGTGGATTTGACTAAGTTCCTTTGGTTAATCGAGTCTATACGCCACCTTGCCAACCCTGGCAATAACTCAGAATGGACTAATGTATCGAGAGCCCAATTTCCCCCTCTTCCTGAAGCGAATCACCCCCTTCTAGGGTGAGACCTTCAGGAGTACCATGTCATCAACCTGAAACTCCAACTCAGATCGACATCGGTCGGTGTAACTCTTCTGCCGACTCTAGGTGACCAACCTCACCCCAACAGACTGGGGTACGACAGTTCTGTCCGTACAACAACTCGATAGGCAGGGCACCAATGCTGGAATGAAAGTTGTTGTTGTACGAAAACTTAGAAAGAGGCAGGTAGGAGTCCCAGCTCCCACCAAAGTCGATAACGCAGGCTCTCATCATATTCTCAAGAGTATGTATAGTCCACTCACTCTGGCCGTCGGTCTATGGATGATATGCGATGATGAAAAGTAGTTGCGTGCCCAGTTCCTCGTGGAACCTCTACAAAAATCGGGAAGTGAATCGTACATCACAGTCTGACACAATGGAGACTGACACCCCATAGCGAGCGACGATCTCGCGGATATACAAGTCGGCCAACTTCTAGGTCGATGAACTCTCCCGAATAGGTAGGAAATGAGCACTCTTGGTTAATCGATCAACGATGACCCAAATGGTGTCGAACCCCTTCGCCGTTCTCGGTAACTTCGTGATGAAGTCTATCGTGCTCTGCTCCCATTTCCACATGGGAACCACTAGAGGCTGCAGCCTGCCATGCGGCCTCTGGTGCTCAGCCTTATCCATCCTGCAGGTCAGGCACCACTCCACGTACCAAGTGATCTCTCGCTTCATGCACGACCACCAGTAGCTCAAACACAAATCTTGGTACATCTTGGTGGCCCCCGGATGAATGGAGAAGCGAGACTTATGAGCCTCCTCCAATAGAATCTGTCTGACCCACCAGACATCGGAACCCAAACCCGACCACATCGGGTCAACAACCCTCGGCTATCCTGTATGAACCGGGTCGTCTCACCCCTAATTCTCTCCAGCTTCCAATTCTCCCAGCGTACACCCTTAGCTTGAGCTTTCCTAATCAAGCTTACAAGTGGAGAATCCATTGATATCCTCATATATGTCACGGGGGCAGGAGATCCAGCTGACTTGCGGCTCAGAGCGTCCGAAACCACATTCACTTTACCTGGGTGGTAAATGATCTTACAGTCGTAGTCCTTGACTACATCTAGCCACCTGCGCTGCCTCATGTTCAGGTTTGGCTAATCCATGATTTATCTCAAGCTCTTGTGGTCCGTGTATATGTAACGCCCATGTTTCTGGGCTAAAGCATTAATGATGGTGTAATAGTCTAGGTCAACCTTTGTAACTCATTTTGAAGTAATAAAGAGGAATTATGTGAATATTATGTGAATCATGTGTTTAATTGCTTAATTATTATAATTTAATGAATTATGAATAAAATTGAGCGTCGAAAATAAATATTAGATAAAGCCGAAATCTAAGGATAAAGTTGTAGTGGTTGAAACAATGATTCCGGAGATATAAAGAACACCGAAATCCGAGTTATAACGAAGAAGTTACGACAAGTCGAAGTTTCGCAACAGAACCGGCACGAAAGTATGTGACGTAAAAAGTGAATTTACGATAAAATGTTTTTTAGCCTTAATGGTCTAAATATATTCAAGGGTGAACCGAGGCAATGAAACAATATGTGTTACACCTATTTTTCGATGACGATTATCAAATACATTTTACGACGTTAGTTATCTATTATAAATTTTAGATAATTTGTAAAATAATATATTATATAATATATGAGAATATGTAAATTATATAATAATGATCTTAAAAAAACGAAAAAAAAATAAACGTACAAATGCATATATCTAAATATGTTATTTACTTATTTTAAATTGAACAAAGAGTTTCATTACGTGGCTGCTAAGGAATTCCAAGCAGTATTAACTTTTGGAGTTCATCCAAAAAGAATCTAATGTACGAATTTTTTTACGTGGCAAGTCGTTTGATACATGTTGAATTACTTAGAATTTCAATTATTAAGGCGACGTACGTGTTATATTTTGGGATGACTAAGCTAATTGGATGCCGCTAACAAATTTGTAAATTTTGAGTATAAATAGCAATGCTTTTCATAATTCAACAAAAAGGTTTAAAGCTAATGAAGTAATATTTTATAAAAGCATAAATCGTTTCTTCAATTCAATTCTAAAAGTTTGAGTGGTGAATCGTAAAGAATGGAAGTGCGTTACGATGCCGACAGAACGAGATAAAGTTTTGGCAAAATAATTAGTTTGAAAGCAGTGTTAAGCTTGAAGTCACGACAATCGTTAGTCTCCATTGACTAGTCAGGTGAGTGTATAGTCACTTTCATCTTACACATAGATATAAAGTATTTTATATAAATACGTGCTATGTGTATATATATTGATTGTTTATTTGAGATGGTTGTTGAATGAATGTTTTGTACAAGTTTTAAAATGATTTAAACTGCATTTATATTTTATCTACAAATATGTTGGGTATAAAATGGGTAGATGAAATAGTTGGTATGTGATAAAATGATGAGAGGCCTCAACGTTGTTGTTGTTGCAGTCATCTACCGGAGTATTGATGACGATTACAGACTTTTCTAGACAGTCCAGTGGAACGCTAGCAGGCTCGCAACTTGTAGGTGTTTGTGGGCTTGATGTTTCCCGATGTACTCCATCTCCCTCATGGTTGCCTTACGGACATATATGGCTGAGGAATCCCCTTAGCAGTAAAGTCCATCCCGATGATACAATCCTTAGACTAGGTCCCTTGTATAGGTGTTTAGGGACGTAAAGTGAGAATAACGGGAATGTGTAATCAGGGTTATCATTGGTTGATGAAATTAACAAATTTGTTGTTGTTCGATGAAATTAATAAATTTATTATTATTTGTGGGTTGAAAACCCTATATGCTCACCAGGCTCCCAAGCCTGACCCACTCAGCTTTTTATATTACAAGTAGTGGACCCAGAGCATAGTTAGATGATGAAGATTGATTTTTGATTATAGGCTAGTAGTTGTAATTAACTATTGTAAGGCTTATAATGTACTTTTTATGCTTTTTGTTTGTATTGGAACATGACATCCTGAAGTTTTTGTTATGAAATAAAAAATACATTTCTTTAAGAAATGCTTTGATAAACTTTTTATCATATTTCGTTTTGGGGACAAATTCCGCAACATCTTTTGAAAGATTACTCTGAATTTTATTTTAAAATCATAAAATAAATCGGTCTTTTCTGGCCGTGAAATTGGGGATGTCACAGTTGGTATCAGAGCATCATTTTCAGCGAACTAGGAATTTGTAGGATTTCTAGACTTAAACTTAGAATGCTAAGTGATGATTGTGAGATGAGTGTCTATCATATTTTAGACACGAGCACTAGAATATTTTAGAAAAATTCCTAAAATGCTTTTATGTGCTAAATGCTATATGTTTGCCATATATGATATTATTTGTTCCGATCTATGATATTATTTGTTCGGATCTATGGTTTGTTGGATTAGAAGCTGATATCTGGGCCCCTCGATGATTTTGTTTTGACCTATGTACCGGGCCCGGTCAGAACTAAATTGATGTGTTCAGTTAAGTGCTATGTCAAACAAATCGGAAATCAGGAAACAAATGCTGGACAATAAGCAAGACCATGTTCCATGTATTTGTCCGGTTGATATCTAGAACAGAGGATTATATGATCACTTATCTTAAATGGTACGTTCTAGTTCAACAGAGTTTAAAGACCTACGATTGCTGATCGGTTCCTAAAGTCATACTTGCAACTATAGTTATTAGACTTATCCAAGTGGGAGACTGTTGGATATAGTGTCTAAGCCCATAACTATATTTGGTATGTACTTGACCCGACCCGGCATGGTCCATTTGGGTTGCACTTCACCCGAACAATTTATGGATAATATTTGAGAATAGTACAAGTTATAATTTATTAATATATTATAAGTTCTAATATATTAATATAAGATCATATTATTTAATTAGTAGTGATCTATAATTAATCTAGGATTAATTTAGTGATCAAAGATATTACTAATTAAATATGGGTTTCTGTATTTATATAGTATGGGCTTATGCTTATTTGGAATGGGCTAGGCTTGCATGGAGAAGTCCATGGATACTCCATGGAGCTTTAACCCATGGATCTCATGGAAATGAAGAGACATGGGTATTAGGGTTTACATGGATGTAACCCTAATCCACCACACTATATAAAGGAGGTCTTGGTTCTTGAAATGATACTAGTTGACACTTGTTGAGGTGAGGGAAATTTCAAGATAGTAGTAACTATTCTCTCAAAGTTCCAAGTTTGTGGTGATTTGTGACTTTCATTTGAGGCATCCACACTATTGGTGCTAGGATTAAAAACTCCAAGCAATCAACTACAACTACAAGGTAAGTATATCTACTAGCTTATTTGATTCATGTTCCCCATGCCATGCTAGTTAGGATATAAACCTTGGAAAAATAATTATTTACATGTATCTTAGACAAACATAGATCCAAGGTTTATTAGGGTTGCATGTACACTTAGGAAGTGTTAGAATGCTCAAAACCCATCAGTGGTATCAGAGCCTAGGCTTGTTTGTTTGATACTTGTTGCAATATGCTTGAAAAAGTCGAAAAACTTGCTGTCTGACTGCTGGACTCGCCGAGTTCACTTGTATCTTCAACCTACTCCCCGAGTAGGTTCATGCACTCAGCGAGTAGGGTCGACAGAGTGCAGATTTTCGACTTTAGTTGTTGGAAATGGATTAGAAACATTACCCTAAACTGTTTTGGTACTTGAAAACTTGTTTTAGATGATGTAATGTCTTTTCTAATTCATTTACAATAACTAGTTATCAAAATTACAAAGATTAAGTGTGATTTTGATATATGAAAGTGTTCATATTTATGATCTTGTTCTTATGATGTTTAGATGATCATAGGAATTATTTGTAACCTATGTGGTAGATTAATTCATGATCATAATGTATTTTAATGGAGTCCATAACTTGTCCTCAAGTTATGGAAAACCAAAAGTCTCTTGGATTGAAAACCATTAAAAGAACACAAGAGTTAGAAAAACGAAGAGTCTTCATTTTATTACTCTCTTAAACTCATAAGTTACAAGAAATGAAAAGTTTTGAAAGTTTACAAAACTTGCCCTCAAGTTTTGGAACAAGTAAAGTCAAGTTAAAACTTTAGTTCCAACCCCTAGAGTTTTAAAAGTTAAAATTCAACCCTTATATTATTATTTAATAATTGTATATATATGTATAAGAACAAAGTCGTCTTACCGCTAGTACGCCTCATTCACGAAGCCGATCTATAAGGTGGGTATAAGGTTGTTGCCTTTAAAATGGTGACTTAATGGGTGTCCACTCTCACCCACCGCTTGCTTGACCGATGGAGGGTCGTTAGCCGAACGGGTAAGACAAGGACTTATAAATTCTCATTAAAAGTATGATGAATATTATAAAGTAACTAAATGTTTTATTAAATTCCCAATCTTAGTTACTTTAGGAAAAATGTGAAAAAGGTGCTAATCCATGAAATTACACTTTACACTTTGATTAAGTCGTTGGTGGAGCGTGTGTGGTTAACCGGCACACTAAGTTGGACTTAACAAGGTAGGTAAAGGGTGACTTAGGGTTTATTATAGTATCGATGGAGCGTGTGTGGTTTACCGGCACATCTATTGAGTGATAAACTTTAAGGGTACCAAGTGATTTGCATGGTTACTTCACACCTCGTTTTGTGATCCTCGGCATCCTAGTCACAAAACTTGGAGGGCACACTCGAGATTGAAACATGCCTTTGAAAAGTTCATTGAATCTCAAAGAATCTAGGAATTTCTAAGAACCAATCAAAAAACCTAATATTTAAATATTTCGGTTATCGTGGTGGAAATTGGTGAATCGTTATTCACCTACCTTTCAAATATAGTATAGGTTAGATTACGGCATACCTCTTCTAAGTTATATTATATTGTGATTGGATCCTAGCCTTAATATTACATTTGGGTGTTTTATTAAGGACTGTCTTATATCTAAACTAATCTTGTCCTTTTCTTTCTGATGTCTTCAAACAATACTGCTTCTGGCTCTAACCCTAATAGCTCCTTTACCCTTATGAACTTGTGTGGGAAAGTTACCTTTGATGGATCCAACTTCAATGAGTGGATCAGAAACATCAGGATGATTACCCGCTACGAGGACAAAGAATATGTCCTTGACAATGAGCTTACGGAGATTGATGAGTCCACTGCAACTTCTCAGGAGATCGCTAACTTTCATACTCATGAAAGAGATGCTACCAAGGTGGCTTGCATCATGTTGGCCACAATGATAGGTGAACTCCAAAAATCTTATGAGGATTTCTACCCTTATGAAATGCACCAAGACTTGATGGAAAGATACCATCAAAGTGCACGACAAGAGAGGTATGAAATCATCTTCTCCATGATAACAGCCATGATGAAGGACGGGGAATCCGTCACGAGCCACATGCAGAAAATGAAAAGGTATGTGGATCGTTTGCTGAAGCTTAATGTGAACTTCCTTGAGGAGCTTGCAATAGATATCATTTTGCACTCCTTACCATCGTCCTATGATCAATTCCGCATGACATATCACATGAATAAGGAAGATGTCACACTCAGCAAACTTCAGGGACTTCTCAAGACCGTAGAATCAGGTCTTAAGGGGAAGTCGGTTGCTATCACTCCTACTCCAAACTCAACTCCGGTTTTGGAAATTGGGAAAAGTCGAGGGAGGAAGAGAAAGAGATCCTCGAAGGGTACCAAGGCTCGGACCCTTGATGGCTCTTCTTCAAGTGGAACCAAGAAAGGTTTCATCACTCCTTCTTCTGACCCAAAAGAGGCTGAATGCTTCTATTGCCATGAAAAGGCACATTGGAAGCGGAACTGCCCAAAGTACCAGCAAGATGTGAAGGATGGGAAAGTCAAACCCAACCATGCAGGTACTTACACTATCTTTTCTAATAACTCACCCCATTCTAAATCTTGGGTCCTTGATACCGATTGTGGTATTCATATTTGTTGTGACTTGCAGGGACTAAGAAGAAGTGAGGATGTGGAGCAAGGAAGAATAAACTTGATCATGGGGAATAGGAAAGCTTCACCTGTCACCAAGATTGGAGTTTATACTTTATCGCTAAGTTGTGGGTTTAGTTTAGATTTGAATAAATGTTGTTACTCGCCAGGAATGGCAAGGAATATTATTTCCTTTCATGCTTTGTACAAACAAGGGTTTACCTTTTCATTTAATGATGAAGTTGGTTCTATTGATGTTTTCTTTAATAATGTTTTTTATTTTAAAGCATTACCTTGTGATGGTGTGTATGAAGCTGTATCTGTTGTAGATAACTTAGGAAATAATGTTTTGTGTATTGATTCTACTAATAATAATAACTTGGATAAAGCATCATTATGGCATTGTCGTCTTGGACATATAAGCAAGAAACGCATAGGCCAACTCCAAAAGGATGGAGTCTTGGAGTCGTTTGACCTAAAGTCAGATGATAGTTGCAAATCATGCTTACTTGGAAAAATGACAGAGTCACCCTTCACAGGTTCATGTGAGAGAGGTGAAGGTTTGTTGGACCTTGTACACACGGATGTGTGTGGACCATTCAAACATGCCACAAGGGATGCTAATCGTTATTATTTGACTTTTACTGATGATTACAGTAGATATGGATATGTCGACTTAATCAAGCATAAGTCAGAGACTTTCGAGAAGTTTAACGAATTTAAACAGGAATTCGAGAATAAATTGGGCAGGAACATTAAGATGCTTCGATCCGATCGAGGTGGTGAGTATCTTAGTTCAGAGTTCCTCGACTATCATAGGGAATGTGGGATTGTCTCACAATTGACACCTCCCAGGACACCACAGTTAAATGGTGTGGCTGAGAGGCGTAATCGAACCTTGTTGGATATGGTTCGTTCCATGATGAGTCGAGCTACGCTACCAATCTCATTCTGGGGGTATGCCTTAGAGACTGCCGCCCATATTCTTAATCTAGTCCCTGCAAAGAAAGTTGCCAAAACTCCTCACGAGATGTGGACTGGTAAAGTACCTAAACTAGAACACATCAAGATTTGGGGTTGTGAGGCTTTCATGAGGCGCGAGACTCATGATAAGCTCGAACCTCGAAGCGAGAGGTGTATTTTCATCGGCTACCCACAGCAATCCTTTGGTTACCTCTTCTACAGACCTAGTGATAATGTGGTCTTTGTAGCAAGAAGAGGAGTCTTTCGAGAGAGAGAATTTATAAGCCAAAGAGAGAGTGGGAGGCAAATTGATCTTGAAGAAATTCAAGAGTCAAGTGGTGAAGGAACTTCGAACCCTAGCCCTCAACTTGAGGAGGAAGCTCCTGTTGAGCCAGTTGATGTGCCCGTACCTCTGAGGCGTTCCACGAGAGTTAGGAATGCGCCTGAGCATTATTATGGTTTCCATATTACTGCGGAAGGTGAGACACTTATTAGTGATGAGACACTAGTAGGTCTGGATGAACCTAACAGCTACACGGAAGCCATGGCAGGCCCTGAGGCTGCTAAATGGAAAGAGGCTATGGAAAGCGAGATACAATAGATGTATGACAATCAAGTTTGGAACTTGGTTGAAAATGTACCCGGTCCTAAGACTGTAGGGTGCAAATGGATCTTCAAGAAGAAGACCGACATGGATGGTAATGTTCACACTTATAAGGCACGACTGGTTGCAAAAGGTTATTTTCAAACTCCGGGAGTTGATTATGATGAAACCTTTTCAGCAGTGGCCAAGATAAAGTCTATTAGGGTTCTGTTAGCCATTGCTGCATTTCATGATTATGAAATATGGCAAATGGATGTCAAAACCGCTTTCCTTAATGGAAAGTTGGCTGAGGATGTTTACATGGTTCAGCCAGAGGGTTTTGTCAGTACAGAGTACCCCAATAGAGTGTGTAAACTCGAGAAATCCATTTATGGATTGAAACAGGCACCTCGCAGGTGGAATCTTTGCTTTGATGAGAAAGTCAAGGAATTTGGCTTTTCAAGGAGTGAAGATGAATCTTGTGTCTATATCAAGGCTAGTGGGAGTATAGTCAGTTTTTTGGTACTGTATGTGGACGACATACTACTCATAGGAAATGACATCCCAACTCTACAGGAAGTAAAGTCCTGGCTTGGGAAGTGTTTCGCTATGAAGGACCTTGGTGAAGCTGCCTATATCCTAGGGATAAGGATTTTGAGAAACAGTAGTAAAAGACTAATTGGACTTAGTCAAAGCACCTATGTGGACAAAGTGTTGAAAAGATTCAACATGCATAACTCCAAGAAAGGTGAGTTACCCATTCAGAGTAATGCCAGATTGAATAAGACACAAAGCCCTAGTACTACGGCTGAGATAGCAGAAATGAGTCGACTAACTTATGCTTCAGCTGTAGGATCGATCATGTATGCTATGACGTGTACTCGACCTGATGCAGCCTTTGCTTTGAGCATGGTTAGCAGGTATCAGGGGAACCCTGGCAAGGAACACTGGACTGCGGTAAAGAATATCCTCAAGTACCTGCGAAGGACTAAGGACTGGGTCCTTACCTTCGGTGGGAGTGATGACTTGAGAGTTGTAGGGTATAGTGATGCTAGCTTCCAGACTGATAAGGATAATTTCCGCTCTCAGTCAGGCTGGGTCTTTACCCTAAACGGAGGAGCAATCACTTGGAAGAGTTCCAAGCAGGAGACAGTGGCTGATCTCACTTGTGAATCAGAGTATATAGAAGCAAGCGAGGCAGCAAAGGAGGCTATATGGCTAAAGAACTTAATCGGAGACCTTGTAGTTGTACCAGCTATAAAAGAGCCAATGGAGATTTTCTGTGACAGCAATAGTGCGGTTGCCTTAGCCAAGGAACCAAGAGATCATGGGAGATCCAGACACATTGACAGAAAATATCACTTCATCAGACATCGAATAGAAGAAGGAATCCTCGTGGCAAAGAGGGTATCATCGGATGAGAACCCAGCAGATCCCCTCACGAAGGGACTGAGTAGGGTTAAGCATCTCCAGCATGCTCGGAGCATAGGACTGAAGGATGATATAAGTTTTAGTAGTTAGATAAATTATGAAATTTGTAAAGTGTAATTGACATTTGATGATGAATAAAAGGTGTTTTATTTATGAGTAAAGTGTTGCTATCTCTTGTCGATCTTTTACTATATTTCTTTTGCATGTTTTGACTTCCAGAATAATTATGTTTGGTATATCATATTATTCAAACCTCCACAGTCGGTCATATGTCGGAAGTAGGTATAACTCAAGACTGTCATGATTGGTTGCAGAGGTCTAAGGTGTTGGACATGGCTACAACAATCATGAGTGCTCATAAGTTCTGAGCATTGGACTCAACCCACGCTCACTAGAATCATTTCATGGAATTTTATCTCGAGTGATCGTGAGACGGTAATATCATATAAGTCTTCAAACCTAGAGATATGATTTGTTACTTACGAGTTGGTTATGCATTGATTGTATGAAAACGCATTGGTAACTCGATGTTATAAAACGTGCTTTTGTGTGTAATTCAATGAGTGGTAGAACAAACATATCAGTCGAAGTTTATCTGTTCCTCTTGGATTAGAAGCTGATATCTGGGCCCCTCGATGATTTTGTTTCGACCTATGTACCGGGCCCGGTCAGAACTAAATTGATGTGTTCAGTTAAGTTCTATGTCAAACAAATCGGAAATCGGGAAACAAATGCTGGACAATAAGCAAGACCATGTTCCATGTATTTGTCCGGCTGATATCTGGAATAAAGGATTATATGATCATTTATCTTAAATGGTACGTTCTAGTTCAACAGAGTTTAAAGAGCTACGATTGCTGATCGGTTCCTGAAGTCATACTTGCAACTATAGTTATTAGACTTATCCAAGTGGGAGACTGTTGGATATAGTGTCTAAGCGCATAACTATATTTGGTATGTACTTGACCCGACCCGACATGGTTCATTTGGGTTGCACTTCACCTGAACAATTTATGGATAATATTTGAGAATAGTACAAGTTATGATTTATTAATATATTATAAGTTCTAATATATTAATATAAGATCATATTATTTAATTAGTAGTGATCTATAATTAATCTAGGATTAATTTAGTGATCAAAGATATTACTAATTAAATATGGGCTTCTATATTTATATAGTATGGGCTTATGCTTATTTGGAATGAGCTAGGCTTGCATGGAGAAGTCCATCGATACTCCATGGAGCTTTAACCCATGGATCTCATGGAAATGAAGAGTCATGGGTATTAGGGTTTACATGGATGTAACCCTAATCCACCACACTATATAAAGGAGGTCTTGGTTCTTGAAATGATACTAGTTGACACTTGTTGAGGTGAGGGCAATTTCAAGATAGTAGTAACTATTCTCTCAAAGTTCCAAGTTTGTGGTGATTTGTGACTTTCATTTGAGGCATCCACACTATTGGTGCTAGGATCAAAAACTCCAAGCAATCAACTACAACTACAAGGTAAGTATATCTACTAGCTTATTTGATTCATGTTCCCCATGCCATGCTAGTTAGGATATAAACCTTGGAAAAATAATTATTTACATGTATCTTAGACAAACATAGATCCAAGGTTTATTAGGGTTGCATGTACACTTAGGAAGTGTTAGAATGCTCAAAACCCATCAGTTGGGTCGCCAAATGGAGGAGACAAGGCGATTACTGCAACTGAATAGGGAAGAAACTGAGATCCCTGTTGGACAGCCCTGATTGAATGAAGGGCAGTCGGAAGGAGGGAACTACAGTGGGACTGTTGGTCAAGCCAACCCACCGATAGTTAGACGAAACAACCAGGTTGGAGGAGGTGATGGATGTGGATGCAAATACAAAGATATCATGGCATCCAAACCACCATGCCTATCCGGAAGTCCAACACCGGTGGATGTTATAAATTGGATCTCCGAAATGGAGACAATGTTTAAAAGTTGTGAGTGCAGCAACAAATAGAAGACCGCACTTGCAATTCCTCTGTTAAAATCTGGTGTATTGAGCTGGTGGAAGTTACTAGCTGATTCGATGCCCAAGGGAGAAGCTAGAAAGATGTATTGGGAAGACTTTGTGGTACAACTGAAATTGCAATACTGCTTTGAGCAGGATCTTCTGGAAATCAATAATGAGTTTCAGAATTTGAAGAAAGGAAAAGTAAGCGTTACTGAATACGCTGCTAGAGAAAAGATGAAGTTTATTACATACTAAGTTCCAACTGAACTCTCTAAGGTCAATAAGTTTGCACATGGTTTACCAAAGGATTTTGGTCCAATGGTTAAGCAAGCAACCACATTGAAAGCCGCCATCTGGGATGCTAAGAATGTTGAGAACCAGATCAGTGAGAAGGGTCTGGAGAGGAAAGATGTTGGTGAGAAAAGGAAATTCGAAGGACCTTCGAGGTCCAACAAGAAAACTAAATTCTCGAAGTATGGTTCGAAAGGAGGAGGAGAAGAAAAATGGTGTGACAAGTGTAAGAAGAAGCATGCTGGGAAATGTGGCAAGGAGGTCACATGCTTTAAATGTGCAAAGCATGGGCACTATGCCAATGAATGCGCCCTCATCAAGAAAGTTTGCTATGGGTGTGGTGAGGAAGGGAACATCTCAAGGGACTTCCCAAAGAAGAAAGGGGAAGCAAGGCCCAATCTCCCACCAAAGCCAAAAGCCAGAGCCTTCCAAATGACACTTGAAGCTGCAAAGGAGGAAGTGAATGTCGCATCAGGTACTTTTCTCGTAAACGAATTGCCTGCCCAAATTTTGTTTGATTCTGGAGCCAACCACTCCTTTATTTCACACAAATTTGGTAGAAAACTAGCTTTGCCTATTGATAGACTAGATGATGCTTTAATAGTCAAGGTTGCTAGTGGCAAGTTTATACCTGTTAGTTATCGCATGAAAAACATCTTCATAGACTTAAATGGGAATAAGTTCCACGAGGAATTATTTGCCTATTGAATTAAATGGTTTCGACATCATGCTGGGAATGGATTGACTTAGCGCCAATGATGCCGAAATATTGTGTAGGAAGAAGATAGTAAAAGTAAACCCGCAAGGGAAAGAGTCATTTATGGTGTACGGTAACAAACACAGAGTAAGTTCTGGAATCATCTCCATAATGAAAGCCAGAAAATGTTTAGCCAAGGGATGTACATCATATCTAGCATTTGTGATCGATGCTAAGAAGGAAAAGAAGGAGGTGCATGAGATACTAGTGGTGTGTCACTTTCCGAAAGTCTTTCTCGAAGATCTTCCCGGATTAACCCCTTGATTGACAAGTAGATTTTAGAATAGACTTGTTACCAGGTACAACACCAATAGCAAAAGTACCATATCTATTAGCACCGACAGAGATGAAGGAGCTGATGAAACAACTTCAGGAGTTATTGGACAATGGTTCCATTAGACCTAGTTCATCGCCCTAGGGAGCTCCAGTGTTATTATTAAAGAAGAAGGATGTGAGCATGAGAATGTATATAAATTATAGGGAGCTGAACAAGGCAACAATAAAGAACAAGCACCCGTTGCCAAGGAATAATGACCTGTTTGATCAGTTGCAAGGTTCGAGTTGTTTCTCAAAGATCGATCTAAGGTCAGGATATCATCAGCTAAATATGAGAGAGCAGGATATTGAGAAGACCGCTTTCAGAGCAAGATATGGACACTACAAGTTTTTGGTTATGTCATTTGGACTAACCAATGCTCCAGCAGCCTTCATGGATTTGATGAATAGGGTTTGTAAACCATTCCTCGATAAATCCGTGATAGTTTTCATCGATGACATTCTGATTTAATCGAAATGCCAGAAGGAGCATGGTAAACATTTGCGAGAAGTGTTAGAAGTATTGAAAAGGAGAAGTTGTATGCTACGTTCTCCAAATGTGATTTTTGGATTCAGGAAGTCCAATTATTGGGTCATGTGGTTAACCAAGATTGAATAATGGTTGATCCAGAAAAGATTGAAACTGTAATGAAGTGGGAACAACCGAAGAGTCCCACAGATATCCAAAGCGTTTTGGGATTAGCTGGGTATTATCGAAGGTTTATCTAAGGCTTTTCTTCAATAGCTGCTCCATTGAGATCTTTGACCCACAAAGGAGCTACTTGTACTTGGAGTGAAAAGCAGAAGGAAGCCTTTGAGAAGTTAAAGAAGAAATTATGTGAAGCACCAATTCTTTCTTTGCCGGAAGGAGTTGAAGACTTTGCAGTTTATAGCAATTCATCTGGAGTTGGGTTAGGTTGTGTTCTAACCCAGCGGGATAAAGTGATAACATATGCATTGAGACAACTGAAGGAGTATGAAAAGAACTACCCCACTCATGAATTGGAGTTGGCAACGGTAGGTTTCGCTCTAAAGATATGGAGGCATTACCTCTATGGCACGAAGTGCAAACTTTTCACTGATCATAAGAGTCTCCAGTATCTCTTTAATCAGAAAGAATTGAATAGGCAATGACACTGGCTGGAATTGCTTAAGGAATATGACTGTGATATACTTCACCACCCCGGTAAAGCCAATGGCGTCGCTGATGCTCTCAATAGGAAGGTAAAAGTTGAAAAGAAAAGGACAATAGCATTGAGAATTAAAGTTGTCTCAAAAATTGTGGAAAGTATAAAGAAAGCTCAAGAAGAAGCTTTAGAGAAGAATGACCAGAAGGGAGAATGTTTGGGCAAAACGTTAGTGTTCGGTATAAACAGTCAAGGACTGAAGGTATTCCAAGATCGAATTTGGGTACCTAAGTGAAAGACTATAATATTGTGGTTTGAGTTAGGCATTATTCATGTATAGATCTTATTAGGGTGGCAGTGTATGTAGTGTAGTGGTGTTATGGTATAGACTTGGTGTATGTGTGCAGCCTCACTCGTGTGTGCAGCTACACACGTGTGTGCGGCCGCACACAGTGTGTGCGGCCGCACATGCATGTACGGCTGCACACTCGTGTGCTGGTGAGGGTAGTATTTAAAGGGGGTTGTCATGTGTTAGATGTACTTTTTTTGTTGAACAGTGACATGTGTGTACTTTTCAAGGTGTACCTGACATTTATGATATAGATGTGTGCATGCTTGATGTTATCTCTTTTCTACTCCTTCTACACTCCATTTTGATTGTTATTTGCTTCATTGATTACTGATTTGGATCCATATTTGGGGACTAACAATAGAGGTCATCAAATCATTCAATGTGTCCTCAGATAATCAAGCAGGATCTACGTCAAATTCGAAGATCATTATTGAAGATGAAGAAGACGAAGTTGTTTACCGACCACCACTGGTTTCTTCTGATCCTCCAATGGTGCCCTCTGTTCACACTGATTCTTCTGAGTCTTCTCCTCAACGACCTTCTCCTGATGCTGCTACTACTCCTCTAACTCCGGTGGAAAGAGAGTTCATGAACCAAGAGACTTCCGCTGTAACTTCAAATCTGATGAAACTTCTCTTTCCAGAAAGCATTGCTGAAGAGTTTGTAGTAGATCCTCCAAACGAACCCTGTTCATCTATTGTGGATCATACAACAAATGATGGAGCGGTTAACATCCATAATCTTCCAGTCTCTGTCAATGATATCAGCTACGAGATCCCTGCACGCATTCAGCGCGACCATCCAATAGACAACGTCATTGGCCAGCTGGGCGACGGTGTTCAAACACGAAGTCAGAATGGAGATGTTAATACATGTCTTTACTCTTGCTTCATTTCTCAGATAGAGCCCAAATCTGTCGAAATGGATCTGAATGAGCCCAGCTGGGTTGATGCCATGCATGATGAGTTAAATTAATTCGAGAAGCTCGGGGTTTGGAAGTTGGTGGAGCTGCCAAAAGGAAAGAAATCTCTCGATACCAGATGGGTCTTTCAAAACAAGCAAGACGACTCAGGTGTAATTGTGCGTAACAAGGCAAGATTAGTGGTTCGCGGGTTTCAGCAAGTTGAGGGTCTTGATTATACGGAGGTTTATGCTCCGGTAGAACGCTTGGAAGCTATTCGTATCTTCCTTGCATATGCTTCCTCTATGAACTTCACCGTATACCAAATGGACGTAAGATGGATTTCTTGTACGACAAGGTCAAGGAGGAGATTTATGTTGACCAACCGCCCGGTTTTGTTAACTCAAAGCTTCCAACCATGTATACAAGTTAGACAAAGCTCTGTATGGGATGCATCAAACTCCTAGAGCTTGGTATGCTACCCTAACTCATCATTTGCTCAACCCCGGCTATTCTCGAGGCACCATTGATCAAACCTTATTTATCAAACATGTCGGTCCGGATCAAATTCTTGTTCAAATCTATGTGGACGACATTATTTTCGGGTCGACAAGCCAATAGCTTTGCAAAGAGTTCGAAGCAGTGTTGAAGAAGCGGTTCGAGATGAGTTTGCTTGGGGAAATGACCATGTTTTTGGGGCTTCAGGTCCAACAATCTTCAACCGGAATCCTTATTCACCAAACAATGTATGTAGACAATGTGCTAGAGAAGTTTGGGTTCCGAGACGCAAAACCTGCTCTTACACCCATGGCGGAGAGACCTCTTCTGACCCTTGATCTTGAAGGTGAATTCGTAGATCAGATGCATTATTGATCAATGATCGGATCACTCATGTATCTGACTGCTAGTCGCCCAGACGTAATGTTTGCGGTCTGTCAATGTGCTCGCTACTAGGCTAATCCTAAACTTTCTAATCTATTTGCTGTTAAACAGATTTTTTGGTACTTCAAAGGTTTCCCAAAACTGGGCCTCTGGTATCTGAAAAATCCAGAATTTGACCTTTATGCTTTTCCAGACAGCAACTATGGCGGGTGTGAGCTTGATAGAAAATCGACTTCAGGAGGATGCCAATTTTTGGGAGATAGATTGGTCTCATGGCAGTGCGAGAAGCAGCATACCGTTTCTACCTCAACAACAGAAGCGGAGTATGTCGCTGCGTCTGCATGTTATTCTTAAGTCATCTGGATCCAACATCAGTTGTTGGACTACGGTTTGAATTTCCAAGAAACCCCTATTTTCTGTGATAATGAGGCTGCGATCCAAATTGCCAAAAACCCAGTCCAACACTAAAAAACCAAGCACATCGACATCAAATTTCATTTTATCAGAGAATGTTATGAGCGCTTGCTCATTCGGCTAGAACAAGTCCGCTCTGTTAATAATGTAGCGGATCTGTTCACCAAGCCGTTTAACAAAGCTCGATTCGATGTGCTGGTTAATTTTCTGAAAATGATTCGTTTTGAGGATTAAATTTTTTTAGTGTTTAGTTTAGGTTAAATTTGCGCAATTTCTTTTTCTTTTCTCTTCCATGCACAAATTTAGGAGGAGAAAATTCAAAAAATCCAAAAAGCATTAAAAAATCAACAATCCAAAAACATCAGAAAATTAGAAAATCCAAAAACATTAGAAAAAAATTAAAAAAAATATATTTGTGTTCTATGATATGAATTGGGAAGTGATATCACCAAGTGATAACGGACAATCTGAGTCTGTGTAAAGTACCAAAGCTAGATTGTCTAGGATCTGTGTTCGATGCGCTGGTAGGCACGAGGAGTTTAACGGACTTGACTAGGTGTATATGAACTTATGGAATCTAGAGACTTGATAAATCTTGACCTAGATAGTTCCATTTAGCCTGACAATACGATGCTTGGATAGGTTGAGCAGGGAGATATACATGAGAATCGATCAGTCACATTAAGAGAAACTGTATCTAGAACTGTGGTTTAACTTTTCCTCGATGTACGGATTCTGTCCTTCATTCCGGTATTGATAGGGCAACTGGGGAATTCCGATAAAGTAGGTCTGTAGAAAATTATTTTCTTTCTTTCTTCTGTTAGTCATATGTTGTATCCTCTGCGTGATTGGAAGAGATCCGACCTGGACTGCAACATATACAAATATATTTCTTTGAAATTCTTCCTATCTGTTAGCCATATGCTGTCTCCTTTGCGCGATTAACAATCCGACCTGGAACACAACATATGCAACTTTCTACTTCTCAATCCCTCTAAAGCTATAATCAATCATAATCACAATCCCTACTCTCTACGAATAATAGTCTGCTCACCTAAAGTAAGGAGTATCTCGGAAGTTCTTGATTATTGGGGTATATTAGGAAGCGGGAAACATGGTCTAGTACATCTAAAACTGAACAATTACATATTGTCTGTAGATCTCGCTGCTTAATTTAGGTGGACAACAATATCATTGGTCGTCGTCAGATAAATGGTCCTTAGAAAATTTTTATCTAGTAACTTAGGATCAATCTGTCCTGTCACTGATAGCATTCCTAAAAAATTTGCCAAAATTTTTTGTGTTTAAGTGGACCACAATACCGGTGATTGACTAGATCTATTCATGAAGGAGAAGGAACTAATAAATGAACTACGATTGTCTAACAATTTTGATCCCACATCTCAAAAGGTTAAACAATTTAGAGGATTAAAATTAAATTAAATTTTTTTTTATTATTAGTATTTCCATTTTATTTTATTTTATTTTAGTCTATTATATTGTAATTTTAATTTTAATTTTATTTTATTTTTAAGTTTGTTTTATTTTTGTCTTTATTTTTTAGTTTTAGTTTTATTTAGTTTTATGATTTAAATTTTTAAGAATAATAAACTTTAAAATTTTTAATCCTCAAAATGGATTATTTTTGAAAAGCTTGAGTTTGGGCTTAGTTTTTGATTATTAAAAGGTTGAGGGGGAGAAAATGAAATTTTTTGAGAATATATATATACACCGTGTGCGGTTTGTAGATCACCATCACTGTTCTCATTTGAATCCGATTCAACCGCACACGGCTTACTCTCTCTCACTCTATAAAAATCCTAAAATTTCATCAATCTACCTGAAATCAAAGCTCCTCGCCGGTAATTCTTGTAAATGCGACTCCCATAACACATTTTTGATGCAAAATCGATCAATATTTGGTGCTTAATTGAAGGATTATGTGTTTCGAGTGTGAGTGCGACCGCACATGGCGAGTGCGGCCGCACACGGAGTGTGTGGCTGAACCGTGTGCGGCTACACATATATGTGTACGGCTGGGTCGTGTGCAGCTGCATATGTATATAATAATGTGTGCGGCTGCACACATCCACGTGTGCGGCTGTGTGCATTCTCATGTGCGATTGCACAATTTTTTTCATGTTCATTCACGAGCAGTTGAAATACGTATGATTAAAATTATTTTTTTGCCCTAATGATTGCATGTGTTTCTTTATAGATTAAAATGGGAGATCTAGAATTTGCTAAAGTTCACAACTCAGCTATTTTTGTTGAAGATCCTCCAGTAGCTCACAATGATCTAAAGTTCATTGTTGACAGTCTGAAGAAATGTTGTTTGGTCCATGCATTAACAACCTACCCTGCAATTTACCAGAGCCTAATCAAAGACATCTGGAGAAGTGTAGTTGTGAAGAAGGATAACAAAGATGAAAAATACATTGAAGCCACAATCAAAGGAAAGAAGGTTCAAGTGTCAGAGAGTATTATTCGGGAATCACTCCAAATTGATGACATATCAGAATACTCTATGGAAATTAATGTACATCAAACTCAGGATGTTATAGACCATATGGGGTATGAGGAAACATTTCCCCCTACCATTAAGAAACTGCTTCCTCCATGCTGGAAATATCTAGCTCATGTGTTTGTGAGCTGTATTTCTGGTAGGAGATTCTGTGCGAACGAAATCTCCTTGGCCAACACAGGAGCCAACGCTACCTTGGCCTCGGGAATTGAGTTCAACTTTTCAAAGTTTATACTGCATGAACTGATTCCGAATCTTGAAGGGAACAAGAGAGATATGTTTTTGATGTACCCAAGATTTCTTCAGATCATCTTCAACGTCATGCATCCTGAGCTGCAGAGAGGGAACGCGACTTTGGATCTTAAATCAGTTGGTCCAAGTGCATTTGGGTTAATGAAGCAGAAAAGAGGAGGAAATTTTTTTTTTGAAGGAAAATTCCCCTTAATCAAGTTTGGAATTTTTGAAGAAAGTGATCGGTCAGACTCAGAAGATCAATCCATTCCTACAGAGTTTGAAGATGTTGTGTTTTCAACCTCTGAACTAGAAATTGAGGAGGTTCATGATTCTCCTACAACCATAGTGGCTGAGGAACATGATCGTCTACATCATAAGGGAGATGAAACACAATCTGTTCACGAGGAACATGATGAAGATCTCTATGGAGATGTAGAATTTTTGAAAGAGATAGACTTCACAGGGATCAGTGATGATATCCCTACAAATATTGAGCTTGATCTTGATGATGAAGAATTTGGTCTTCTTCCAGGATTTGCCAGCAGCTACTTTAATAAAGTCAATGAAGTTGCTTCTTCGGCAACCAAGACTGGGGAAGAAGGAAATGTTCTCAAAATTTTGCTCTCCACATCCAAGCCCTTGGAGGTTGCTTCAAGTCAAGGAGATGTGTACTCAGAGATTCCTCCCTCTGTTTCAACTATCTCAACACCTGCTCCGTTTGTTTTTGAATCATCTCAGCCCCAAACCTCCCAGTCCTCCTTGGAAAGAAGTCAATCTGTTACGTGTCTGGAGGTACCCATTGTGAGCAGTGCACCTTAACTCTTCTTTACTGTCATCGCTACTACTGTTTTCATTCCACCAATACAAACTGATGAAGGCCCTAGCACTATGTTTGAGACAGGCAGCTCATCCTCTATCTCAGAATATTCTCCTACCAGACCTTCAATGGATGAAGCTTCAATCAGACTGGCAAAGCACCTGACCTAACACAGTCCAACCTCTTCTTCTCATGGCAAAGGAATATCTTTCAGAGAAGAGCACTCAGGTGATGACAAATCTTCTGTGTCAGAACTTCGAGAAGAGATTGGTGTTCTCCGACAGGAACTTATTAAGAAGACCATTTAGATGGATCAACTCACTTCTCACATTGAAGTTCTTAAAGCAAAGGATGAGGAGAAGTCAAAGCAGATTAAGGATCTACAGAAGAATCTTGGTTTAGTGACAACTATCTACTTTAATTTAAAGAACGTTCCATTTGATGCATTTGGAGACAAAGTCAAAGCCCTATTTCAGCAGCCACATGGAATCGAGGATCATCCCACGGCCCCCACACAGTCTGTCTCTGACGACCTTCCGGTTGATCCACCTGATCCTAGAACAACTACAATTGTCAATAGATTTGAAAAGGAGCCAGAAGGCAGCAAAGCCCGAATTACAATTAAACAGGGAAAGAGGACTGTAATGGCTAACAAAAGCGAAGGTTTACTATTCATGAAAAATTCAAACGTGAATCACAAAGCCAAAGACCATGTTCTAACAGTGATTGATCTCAAAAAAAGAAAATTTGGTGACGAGTTTGGGGATAGATCAGGAATCCGAATGTGGGCCTTTGATCCCGAGTCAAATTTATGGGTTGTGAAAAGGAACTCAGGAACCTCTGAGTTCTACAAGAACACTCATAACTTTAACTCGTGGACCAAAGTTGATCTTGCTGAACTATCCAGATCCCCATTCCATAATCCCTCTGAAGATCCCAATGCTTCAAACTTCAAAAGATTTCTTGATAGACAGGTCAAGGAAAACTTTCCAAAAATGAAGAATGCAAGAGCCTTGTACCGAAAAGACAAAGAAATTCTAGATCTTGAATCAGGCGAGCCTATGAAGATTATTCTTTGTCCTGCGACTAAACAACAAAAGGAAATTCCTATCCCTAAACACTTCCGTGAGGGATACCTTGATAAAATGGAATTATGGGCTTACGACGATGAAACTGCCACTGCTGTAATAAATTTCAAGGGTCGAGAACAAGTCTTGAGGTTGATAAGTGCTAAAGATCTTCATAGGTTTAGAGAAAAGGATATCCACACTCTGTCTCGTCACCAGATTATATGCATAAAAGATGTTATGGAGGCGGCTGCTAAAGAGTTTACTGGAATGGTCGCCACAATCATAAATGGAAGAATGTGGATGGGCTCCATGGGAAGATCAGATTTGAAGCTGTTTGAGAAGCCAACAGAATGAAGATCAAGTCTATGATAGCCTCAAACCAAGGGGGAGATTGAAAGACTATAATATTGTGGTTTGAGCTAGGCATTATTCTTGTATAGATCTTATTAAGGTGGCAGTGTATGAAGTGTAGTGGTGTTATGGTATAGGCTTGGTGTATGTGTGCAGCCTCACTCGTGTGTGTAGCTACACACATGTGTGCGGCCACACACAGTGTGTGCGACCACACATGCATGTACGGGTGCACCCTCGTGTGCTGGTGAGGGTAGTATTTAAAGGGGGCTGTCATGTGTCAGATGTACTTTTTTTTGCTGAATAGTGACATGTGTGTACTTTTCAAGGTGTACCTGATATTTATGATATAGATGTGTGCATGCTTGATGTTATCTCTTTTTTATACTCCTTCAACACTCCATTTTGATTGCTATTTGCTTCATTGATTACTGATTTGGATCCATATTTGGGGACTAACACTAAGACAGGATGAATAAGAGATCTTTTGATGGAGGAAGCTCACAAGACCATGTACTCGATTCATCCCGGTAGCACTAAAATGTATAGGGATCTGAAACCCTACTATTGGTGGACGACGATGAAGCTCGATGTTGCAAAGTATGTGGCCGAGTTTGTAACATGTGGAAGAGTTAAGGAACAACATCAGAAACCATATGGGAGTTTATAACCTTTACATGTACCCATGGGTAAATGGGAAGACATTGTCACACCCCAAAACCAAGAACGGCGGAAACGTTCCGGGGTGGAGGACATCATGTACAGTATCACAACAGTGTAAAATAGTAAACAAGAAACAACATCATCCATTGCATTATAAGTAAAGTTTTAATACATGTGTTATTTCATTGTACTAAGACATCAAAATATATAATCAAAATAAAAGACGAGACTTGTCTGCTCCGTCTTCTCAAAACCTGGCCACCGTACCTGTCTACTGATGACATGAGAATACAAGTTATTTTGAAAGAGAGTATCAACTTTAAAGCTGGTGAATTCATAAATATTTAAGTGTCATTGTCTTGTTTGGAAAACTGTCATGATTGTCTGTCAAATCTTTAAATGTAACAATTGATATGAGTTTGAAAATCCTAGAAAATCCCTTATTTTCTATCAGTATGTAATGTAGTCTTCTACCAAGACCCGAATGTTCTATAAGTAAAATGATAGTTTTTCCTTTCTATTGACTAGTACTATAGTACTTAGTTTAACTCCTCATTTATGTGAAAGAATTACAAAATAAAGTAAACAGGAAAAAGTATAAGATAGTCTTCTACCAAGACCAGAATGTTCTGTAAGTAAGATGATAGTTTTTCCTTTCTATTGACTAGTACTAGAGTACTTAGTCTAACTCCTCATTTATGTGAAAGTATCACAAAATAAAGTAAACAGGAAAAATATAATCATGTAAGTGTTAATATCTTGGGTTACCAGGACAAACACGACATCGCCGAAGCGAAAGGTAGACCCTATGAACATCCGAAGATTGTCCCCTCATCCTCTGTAGTGGCAGCAGGGTGGAGGGAGGGTTAGTCCCGTGGCCGACTCCTAATACAAACGTTAACCTAATGATCCTCCGAAGATTCTAATATCATCCACTGTTGCAACAGTAGGATGGAGGGATGGTTAGTCCCGTTACTGACTTCTAATCCAAGTAACAACCTTAGACATCCGTAGACGTTCATTGACCACTGGTGCTAATCAGTGGGGTTCGGAATGGTAAGTCCCGCCGAGACATCCCATTGAACCGGGATAGGAAAGATAATTTACACAGAAAGTACTAATAAATCATCCTCGTAGTTCTAAGTACAAGTATCCAGGTAAGTAAATACAGGATAATGCAACTATGTAATAGTGTTCATGTATCAGGTAAGTATATGTAAACATATTCATGTATCAGATAAGCATATGTATATGTACTCATGTATCAGGTAATGTACTAGTATAGACTCACGAATGAACTGACTCTTGTGTGATTCCTTGTAATAGTAATAATGTTTGATATCTTCTAACTATCCCTATGATAGTTAACTGAAAGGTAATTGGTTTTTTAAGTAGGTTTATACACTCTTGCTACCCAAGAGTGTTGGAAACTAAATGAAGGGTGAAAACTATAATCTCTAACATATATATGAACACATGCGTATAAGTATAGTTTGGTTAAAGAAGGTAAAAATAATGGTTTTGCAAGATATCTAGGAGTTTTGAACAATAATTAAGAGTGACTTGATGTCATTTTAATAAACATTTCAAAACTAATACTTTTGTTATCAAGGTATTTTAAGATAGAAAACCATTTCATGTGTCACCTTTTGAAATATGTGAAATGTACTGAGTGAAAACACAGTTATAAAATACATAAGATTGATTTAATAACATACTGTTTTTTACTTGTATTCCCCCCCGATTAAAGCGTTTAAAATCATTTAAAATATTGATTAAGGGGTATGAACTCACCTGTTGTGAGTGGTTCTAGCGGGTATGCGTGTATGGATGAGAAGTTCCACGAATGAAGTCCCGAGACACAATAAGTCCTAAATGACATATAAGGACACATATGGACATGAATATAGTGTTTATAACAACTATATGAAAGGAAACATCTTCCGGGACTAGGTAACACCTTGACCAAGTGTTGGAATCACATGTGATTCAACATAGGATGGTATAAAGGCACGCATTTGAGTTTACTACCATGAGTTCATGGCCCAAGGGAGTTTACGGCCGTAAACTCATGGTCACTCATGGGTTTGTGTAAGTATGAAAGCTAGGGAATGATTTAGGGACATTAGCTTTAGCCTGGGATGAGAAAGACCACTTCTTTTGGCACTTTTGGGGTGTTCACGGCCCAAATGAGTTTACAACTGTAAACTCATGTCCAAATATGTTTATGAGGGTCTTAAGGGTCATAAGGAAGCATTCTAAATTCATGCCTAAGCCTTAGGAAGTGTTTGTGGCAACAAAACACCCCTAACATGAGTTTTCGGCCCATAGACCATTTAGTCATGTGTTTGCGGCCGTGAACACTTGTGGGTGTTGGTATTTTGGTTGTTTTGAGTCGTAGACACATCAAGGTAAAAAGCTATGCTAGTCTCTTGGCTTAAGGGTGGCATTTAGGGCATTTTGACACCCTAAAATGGAGTTCACGGCCCAAGAACTTCCTTGGCCGTGAACTCACTTTCAACCCTTGACTTTATTTGTTTTGGATGTCTAAACATGTCATGGGTAGTCTCAAGGTTCATTTCCAAGGCTTTGAGGGACATTGGGACACTATTGGCCCTTAAAATGGAGTTTACTCTCCAAGAATGTTCTTGGGGAGTAAACTCTCAAATCCTGTTGTTTGAGTTTGTTTTCTATCCCTTAACTCATTTCTGTACAAGCCCAAACTAGTTTCATGGCTTAAGGAAAGTCTAGGCATCATTTGGCTTTTAAAAAGGAGTTTACTCTCCAAGATGTTCTTGGGGAGTAAACTCACAGATCTTGATGTTCTGTCGTGATTTTGATGTTATTACGCACAATCTAAGCTATATAATTCAACTAGATTGAAGTACTCACGATTTGGGATAAAAACCCGAATATCCGTAAGAGAGAATTTGGCTTTTCTCTAATTGGAAATGTAACTAATGAATTATTTGGTTCAGATTTCTATATATAGTCCTGAGATTTTTGGCAGAAAATATTTTATTCCCGGAATGATCTCTAATATAACAGAGTGTTGGAATAACAGTGTTGCACAAAACCCTAGTGCATCCACTCTCCTGATATCTCTTTAAGTGTAAATAGTGAAAAACTCAAACTTATGCCTAAAGTTTGGAAATATTGCTGAAACTGTTCTAACTTCTATTGGCTTGATATGGTTTGTTCAGAATGGAAATTTCGGGTTGTCACAGACATCACCATGGACTTTGTGACTAAACTACCCAGAACAAAAAATAGTCACACCATGATTTGGGTGGTCATTGATCGTTTCACCAAGAGTGCACACTTCATAGCAGCCAATGAAAAATGGTCTATGCATAAGCTTGCGAATGCTTACGTGAAGGAAATTGTGAGACTTCATGGTGTTCCTCTAACAATCATATCAAATCGTGATAGTCGTTTCACGTCACAATTTTGGAAAAGTCTAGAAGAGGAAATGGGTACCAAGTTGTGTTTAAGTATAGCTTACCATCCGCAAACTGATGGTCAGAGCGAGTGAACGATTCAAACACTGGAAGATATGCTGAGAGCATGTACCCTGGAATTCCAAGGTAACTGGGATAAACATTTACCTTTGGTAGAATTTTCCTACAACAATAGTTTCCACTCGTGTAACGTCATAAAATTTCCAACCAAAAATTTTCATTTTTACAACCATCAAAACATGAGTAATAAGTTTAGATTCCAAAGTAACAATATAGTCACAACCGATTACATAACAAAAGATAACAAAATAGTTTCCCCGAGTGTGTGTACGGTCACGCTGGCGCCTTCCCACAGTTCTCACTAGTACCTGAAACACATAATACACAACTGTAAGCAGAAAGCTTAGTGAGTTCCTCAAAATACAACATACGCACATACGCCTTTCCAGGCCTTGACCTTCCGGTCCTTGTGTCTCAGGGGACTTCCGTCCCGACTGGGTAAACCTTCCGGTCCTACCCACGTCAACCTTACAATCCATATGACCACGCCTTCCGGCCCATATCATGTTGCCTTCCGGCCCAAATCAAACATATCATACATGGCACATATAACAAATAACTTAACACACATAAGGCATATATCTCATATCATATTCGACCTTCCGGTCACACAGTCAAAACCCTTCCGGGTATAGTATAGTGAGAAGACTCACCTCGTATGCCTCGCTAAGTCGCTAATCGTGAATCCTGAAATCACTCGAGCTCGAACCCTCGAGCTGCAATCCTCCTATGATATTATAAATCTATAATTATTACTTGTATCCTTATCAAGTCAACACAGGTTGACTTGGTCAATCGTCTTTAATCAATTTGGATCGGACTCGGCAAGCGCACACTAGTGACTCGGCGAGTCTACGCATTTTAATCAACTATCAAGGTTTTTCCCTTTTGACTCGTCGAGTACTCCCCCGACTCGACGAGTTCCCCCTGGGCCTGAATCATAGGGCCACCGCGACTCAACTCGCCGAGTCGAAGGTCAACTCGGCGAGTCCCAACCTGACTCGGTCCACCTGTTAAAACCTTTCCAACTCTCTGCGACTCACTGAGTCGCCCTCAACTCGGTCCGGACTACTCACAGGATGGTCTCAAGGAGAATCTTCAAACGACTCGTCGAGTCTGTTCTTCAGACTCGGCGAGTCCATGCCATGCACCAGCTAAAACTGGCTTTTGCGGTCAGATCCGTTCCATACATACATAGATCTGGCCTTCCCAAGCTTATTTGTCACGTAAAGTCTCGGTCTTTGTTGCCATGCAATGCATACAAGGCTTATTTTGAAGAAACAACCTCTAATATGGCAAGTTTAGCTTCTAACTCAAAAGAATGGACATAAAGCTTGTCATAATGGGTCTCCTGGACCTGCTAAAGTCCAGATCTAGGTTCCATATCTCCATGGGACCTCTCATACTTCTAATTCAAGCCAAGAAATGCAAGAAGAAACCCTAGATTTGGCACATCAACACAAACACGAAGTTTGGCTCTGAAAATTACCTCAAGAAGACTCCCTTGGTGAAGTAGCAACAGATCCAAGCTCCCCAACTCTTCAAGCTTGATCCTCCCTCCTTTCCTTGCAATACCCCACAAAATAATGAACAAAACGCCTCCAAACACTCTCACAAGGGCTCACAGACGTATGGGGGATCTTAGGGTTCAAGGTGGCCGCATATGAGGGCCATAAGGTCCTTTAAATAGGGCTTAGGGCCGGGAAATTAGGGTTTCATTAAACAGCGCGGACTCGCCGAGTCCGGACGCGAACCCCCGCCCAAAACCGCTACCCGACTCGGCGAGTTCGACCTCCAACTCGCCGAGTCCCCTCACAGAATGTCAAAAATATATGAAATGAAGATACCTGGGGTTCCGGGATGTTACAACTCGAGCATCACGATGGCACCTTATCACGCTTTGTATGGAAAAAAGTGTCGAACGTCGTCGTGTTGGCTTGAAGCTGGAGAAAAGCTGTTTATGGGACCTGAGATAGTCCATCAGACTACTGAAAAGTTGAAAGTGATTAGCGAAAGGATGTTAGCAGCTCAAGATCGTCAAAAGAGCTATGCTGACAAGAAAACAAAACCGATAACATTTGAAATTGGTGATTCGGTTTTGCTTAAAGCCTCACAGTGGAAGGGACTTATAAGATTTCGTAAAAGGGGAAAGTTGAGTCCAAGGTTTATGAGACCGTTTAAAGTTCTTCAGAGGATTGGGAACCAAGTTTACAAGCTAGAACTACCAGAAGAACTAGATGGTATTCATAACACTTTCCATGTGTGTTATTTGAGGAAGTTTACGAGAGATGTTCCCGATATAATTCCAATTTCTGAGTTAAGACTGGATGAAAGCAAGAGCTTAATCGAAGAACCAGAGGAAATCGTTGACCATAAGACTAAAAAGTTGCGACGCAACATGGTCGATTTAGTGCTTGTGCGATGAAAACATACGAATGAGCCAAATCTCACTCGGGAAATGGAGAGTTACATGATGAGTCGCTACCCGCATTTGTTTGCTGATGTGTGATACCGGGGATGGAATAATTCTAAGGGGGAGAGAATTGTAACGCCCGTGTTTCTAGGCTAAAGCATTAATGATGGTGTAATAGTCTAGGTCAAACTTTGTAACTCATTTTGAAGTAATAAAGAGGAATTATGTGAATATTATGTGAATTATGTGTTTATTTGCTTAATTATTATGATTTAATGAATTAAGAATAAAAATGAGCGTTGAAAATAAATATTAGATAAAGCCGAGATCTAAGGATAAAGTTGTAGTGGTTGAAACAAGGATTCTGGAGATATAAAGAATACTGAAATTCGAGTTATAACGAAGAAGTTATGACCTGTCGAAATTTCGCGACAGAACCGGCACGACGCTATGTGACGTAAAAAATGAATTTACGATAAAATGTTTTTTTAGCCTTAATGGTCTAAATATATTCAAGGGTGAACCGAGGCACTGAAACGGTATTTTTGTGTTACACCTATTTTTCAATGACAATTATCAAATACATTTTACGACGTTAGTTATCTATTATCAATTTTAGATAATTTGTAAAATAATATATTATATAATTTATGAGAGTATGTAAATTATATAATAATGTTCTTAAAAAAAAGGAAAAAAATAAACGTACAAATGTATATATCTAAATATGTTATTTACTTATTTTAAATTGAACAAAGAGTTTCATTACGTGGCTGCTAAGGAATTCCAAGCAGTATTAACTTTTGGAGTTCATCCAAAAAGAATCTAATGTACGAATTTTTTTACATGGCAAGTCGTTTGATACATGTTGAATTACTATATGCGAGTGTAGAATTTCAATTATTAAGGCGACGTACGTGTTATATTTTGGGATGACTAAGCTAATTGCATGACGCTAACAAATTTATAAATTTTGAGTATAAATAGCAATGCTTTTCATAATTCAACAAAAAGTTTTAAAGCTAATGAAGTAATTATAAAAGCATAAATCGTTTCTTCAATTCAATTCTAAAAGTTTGAGTGGTGAATCGTAAAAAAATGGAAGTGCGTTATGATGCTGACATAACGAGATAAGGTTTTGGCAAAATAATAAGTTTGAAAGCAGTGTTAAGCTTGAAGTCACGACAATCGTTAGTCTCCGTTAACTAGGCAGGTGATTGTATAGTCATTTTCATCTTACACATAGATATGAAGTATTTTATATAAATACGTGCTATGTGTATATATATTGATTGTTTATTTGAGATGGTTGTTGAATGAATGTTTTATACAAGTTTTAAAATGATTTACACTGTATATATATATATATATATATATATATATATATATATATATATATATATATATATATATATATATATATATATATATATATATATATATATTTATTTATATATATATATAGGGGAGGGTTCATACGAAAATGCAAATAATTTGCGAAAACGCGAAAACAAGAAAACCATATGATATTATGTCACCTCAACATTATATTTTGGAAAATAATTCATCCAAACTTTGAAATACATGATGATAATCGATGATAGACTATTTCATATTAGCAAAGTATGATTTTTAACATTTTTATTATGAAAACATGAATTTAAAAATGATTAAGGACGTGAAAAAAATATAATTATAAAAACCGTCTTTAAATCTATATTATCATAACACCATCTAATGTAAACTTACTATCTTTAATTTATTGCTAATAAAATTATTTTTTTATAGTACATGTATTTAATTTTCATAAGATAAAATCTGTTTTCGTGTTTTCGGAGGATATTTATATTTTCGCATGAACTTACTTCTATATATATATATATATATATATATATATATATATATATATATATATATATATATATATATATATATATATATATATATATATTATCTACAAATATGTTCGGTATAACATGGATAGATAAAATAGTTGGTGTGTGATAAAATGATGAGAGGCCTCGACGTTGTTGTTGTTCCAGTCATCTAGTAGAGTACGGATGACGACCAAAGACTTTTCTAGACAGTTCAGAGGAACGCTAGCAGGCTCGCAACATGTAGGTGTTTGTGGGCTTGACGTTCACCGGTGTACTCCATCCCCTCATGGTTGCCTTACGGACATATATGGCTGATGAACCCTCTTAGCAGTAAAGTCCACCCCGATGATAAAATCCTTAGACTAGGTCCCTTGTATAAGTGTTTAGGGCCGTAAAGTGAGGATAACGGGAATGGGTAATCAGGGTTATCGTTGGTTGATGAAATTAATAAATTTATTGTTGCTCGATGAAATTAATAAATTTATTATTATTTATGGGTTGAAAACCCAAATGCTCACCAAGCTCCCAAGTCTGACCCACCCATCTTTTTATATTACATGTAGTGGACCTTGAGCATAGTTGGATGATGACGAGGGATTTTGGATTATAGGCCAGTAGTTGTAAATAACTGTTGTTAGGCTTATAATGTAATGTTTATGCTTTTTGTCTGTATCGAAAACATGACATCCCGAAGTTTTTGTTATGAAATAAAAAATTCATTTCTTTAAAAAATGCTTTGATAAACTTTTTATCATATTTCGTTTTGGGGACAAATTCCGCAACATCTTCTGAAAGATTACTCTGAATTTTATTTTAAAAGCATAAACTAAACCGGTCTTTTTTGGTCGTGAAATTGGGGATGTCACAGTATATGGTATAGCAGACTCCATAGAGGTAATGCCTCCAGATCTTGAGAGCGAACACCACCGCTCCCAGCTCCAAGTCGTGTGTGGGGTATTGTGTCTCATGCGGCTTCCGCTGCCGCAATGCATATGCTATAACTCATCCCCTCTGCATGAGGACTGCTCCCAGTCCAGTGATGGATGCATCATTGAACACCATAAAATCCTTGACTCCCTCATGTAGAGTCAGGATTGGAGCCTCTCAATGTGTTTTTCTAAGGGTCTCAAATGCCCTTTGCTGCTTAGGGCCCCACCGGAAATCCACCCCCTTCCTCGTCAGACGAGTGAGAGGTACTGCAATCTTGGAGAAATCATGTATGAATCTCCGATAGTACCCTGCCAATCCTAAGAAGCTCGTGATGTCTGAAGGAGTCTTTGGGATCTCCCACTGCATACTCGCCTCGATTTTGGCCGGATACACCAAAATCCCTTCCTGGTTAACGAGATGCCCAAGGAATTGAACCTGTCGCAACAAAAACTCACACTTCGAGAACTTGGTGTAGAGCCGTTCTTGTCTCAAAACTCCCAACAACTCCCACTGATGCTCCTCATGCTGCTCTCGGGTCTTAGAATACACCAAAATTTTGTCTATGGAAACAATAACGGAGCGATCGAGCATCGGTCTGCAGAACCGATGCATCAGGTCCATAAATAATGCTGGCACATTGGTGAGCCCAAGCGACATCACAACGAACTCGTAGTGTCCATAATGAGTCCGAAACGCGGTCTTCTCCACGTCCTCTTCCTTAACCCTGACGTGATGGTACCCGGACCTTAGGTCTATCTTGGAGAACCAAGATGCTCCCTGCAATTGGTCAAAAAGATCATCTATCCTTGGGAGTGGATAATGGTTTTTCACCGTTAACTTGTTCAACTCCCGGTAGTCTATGAACATTCGGTGCGAACCATCCTTTTTCCTTACGAAGAGTATCGGTGCTCCCCAAGGGGAGTTGATTGGTCAGATGAACTGCTTGCCCAGTAGTTCCTGCAGCTGTGATGACAACTCCTGCATATATGGTGGTGCCAATCGGTACAACGCCTTGGCTATAGGAGCTGCATCTGGAGCTAGGTTGATCCTAAACCCGACCTGCCTCTCCGGAGGCAATTCCTCTTGAAACACATTCGCAAACTCTCTAACTACTGGAACCTCTGATACCAACGTGTCCACCACGTATGCTAGATAACCCGCACATCCGTGCTGAATGTACTGCCGAACCCTAGCAGCTGACCAAAACCCGAAACCTGATTTGGTGCCCTCACCGTAAACCACCAGTTCTCCCCCATTTGGGGGTCGAAGTACCACCCGCTGACCCTCGTAGTTGATCATGGCACCAACACGACTAAGACAATTCATCCCCACAATCACACAAACATCTCCCATGGGAATCCGAATCAAGTCTATCAGGAAAGATACCCCGAAGATCTCCAACATGCAACCCCGATAGACCAACGAACTTGAAACCGCATGCTCGTCGGCGATAGAGACTCCCAACAAACACTCTAACTCTCCTACTGGCACACTGATCTCCCTACTAAATGTCCGAGATACAAATGACCAACTTGCCCCCGAATCAAATAAAACCAAGGCAGGTAAGGAGTTCACTAGAAACGCACCTAAGCGCAGGCACAAACAGATAAGCATAAAACATATATAAGCGGTAAGATAAGGAATAGAAACATACTAGCAACCACATCTGGTGCTGCCCTGGCCTCCTCCACTGTAAGCTAGAAGGCACATCCCTGAGCCCTCAGGGCTCCGCTGTTCCCTGCCTCCCAGCCGTAATCCTCAGTGTAGCCGATACAGGAGCCGGCGTCGGCCTGGTAGCTAGTTGTGGGCAGTGGGTCTTTACATGACCAACCTGATGACAGTGGAAATAAATCCTCATATCTAGAGTAGGTGCGTACTAGCAATACTCCCTCACGTAGTGCCCATCCTTGCCAAATTTGTGGCATCCAGTACTCGGTCGACACGTTCCAGTATGAACTTTCCCGCACTTTCCACAAGTGCTGGAACACTGCCCTCCTGTATTGGGATCAGCGGCCTTGAACCGCTTTGGCAAAGGCTGCACCTGTGTTGGGGCCCGTCTCAACTCCCATAAATGTAACTCAATCTCCAACTCACGCTGCCTTGCGGCCTCCTGAAGCTCTAAAAAGGTATCACGTCTCTGGGCCGCGAAAAACTATCTGATATCAGTCTTGAGCATGCTCAGATAACGGGTCATCTGAGCCTGCTCGGAAGCAAACTTCGGGCGGTACATCGCCCTCTCAGTAAACAACCTAGTGATCTCTGTCAGTGACTCCGTGCCCTGTCGTAGATCCAAGAGCTCCTATGCTAGTCTTTCCCTCTCCACTCGTGGAACATAGTGGGCACTGAACATGTCTTTGAACTGATCCCAAGTAATCGCAACATGCTGATCATCAGTATATGATCCAGTAACCAATCTACACCAATCCTTTGCCCCGGACCTTAATAGGTTCAAAGCACACCCCACCCTATAATCAGCAGGGCATGAGCACGTGAAGAAACATCCCTTCACATTAGACAACCATCTCATAGCGAAAATCGGATCCTGAACCCCGTCGAATGTAGGGGGCTTCAAGTTATCGAAGTCCCGGTACTGGAAAGCATGTCCAATCCCACTCCCAGAATCTGCCACAATGGCAGAGGCTGCAACGGCAGCAGTCTCAGCGAGGGCTGCATAGCGCTCGTCAATGTACTCTTCCATAGCGGTCTTGATAGACCCGAACATCTCTGGAAACTGTGCCCGGAAAAGAGCAACAATCTCATCGTGTAGGATCTCCAAAATCATAGCATCCCAATCCTCTGGCCCCATCTGGCCAGTAGCTTCTGTCACCACCACTGGCCCTCCCTAACTACCATCTCACATTCCCGATCCAGATCCATTCTCCAAACGTCGCGTAGTGACCATGATGAAACACGTACCAGGAAAATATCAGATATTCCATATAATAACCGGGACCCAACTCCCAACCAACCCTAGGGGTCTGTGACTTCCTTGCTATGCGTATGGGTGCTGTGCTTTTAGTAGTACGGGCCCATACTACCTTCCACACCTACCCATATTTGTGTCAAGGATCATCACAACACCCGAATAATGTAGATAAGCATAATGAGAACTCAATCCTCACTCTTAGAAGAAGGCCAAATATCCCATAAGTAGCCAAATGACCTTACCCAACTCATGCTACCACATATGCCACACGACCCTCTATTGGTGCCAAGTAACTATTGTGTGAATACACTCACATGTCGCACAACTTAAACAATCTTAGACTAAGAGATCCAATCCTACTACGGTTGGACTCAGACAAGAGTTGCGCAGCAAGGTTAAATCCCTCATCCTAAGATCTTTAATCCATATGGCATGTGACTTAGCGTATTCACTCAATAGCTAATTCACACGCGAAAGAGTCACACAACAGTTAAAAAAAGAAACTATATAGGAACTAAGGCATCACATAATCATGCAATTCTAACATGGAATTCCTGAGGATCCCTAGCCTATCACTAGCATACTGTTCTATCAAATTGTAATATCAGATACTTGCCTGGTATTTTGGGCTCTACTTACTGGCTCTGGATGATCGTACACTTCACATCCTCCTTTCATTTTGAAAACCATTTGAAAACCATTTTGTTAATCCTTTAAAAAGATTTTTCCTTAGTTTGAGATCAGATTCACATGAGTGTTTCTCCAATTCCCTCAAACCAAGCCTCTAATACCAACTTGTAACATCCATAAAATTTCACAAAAATTTAAACTTTTCAAAACCATCCCAAGTAATAAAAATTATTCAAAACCAAGATAGTTCACTAATTGTTTTAAAAATAAGTCCATATCAGAGTTTGCTAGAACCAAAATCACAAATCAAGGAAGTGTACGGTCATGCCTTCGCCTCCCCTTGGTCATCTGAAGTACCTAAAACAATAATTGATAAATATAAGCTCGAAGGCTTAGTGAGTTACCCCCAAAATACCAAGATATATAACCATAATAGTATCATATCAAACAAATAATGTGCATAATGAGCCTTCAGCCTGACTAGACCGCCTTGTAGGGCCTACAGCCTATCTGGAGCGCTCCTGAGCCTTCGGCATGACTGGACCTCCTCGCAGGGCCTACATCCTATCCGAACCGGTCGTTGGGCCTTTGGCCTAATTGGACCACCTCACAGGCCTACAGTCTATCCGAACCGCTCCAGGTATGTTGGCCTTCAGCACAAAGCCAGACCGCCTCAACCCAACCACAACCACATATGTCGACACACACATAGAACATAATCAAGCAATAAACACAAATCATTCAGACTGCTAAGCATAACATCATCCTATCTACCGGGATACCAATCTACCAGAACATAACAACATAATAACACCCTAACTACTAGGGTACCGATCTAACAGATCATGAATGTATAACAACATACTAAATCCAGGATAAAATCCCAATGGGGCGGACCTAGTGTCTTAGACCCTGTCAGTATAGTGAGGAGAACTCACTTCTCAAGTGTCATACTGAAATGATAAACTCAAAATCTCGAACCACCGCCACAAACTCCATCTCCTATAATTACCATAAAGCCACTTCCATAAATTTCCAATTTACCAAAATGCCCTCAGAAGTCAAACTGGTCAACCCTTGGTCAAATTCAATGTCAAACAATTAAGGTCAACAATCCATGTTGACCCAACTCGTCGAGTACATGAGCTGACTCGTCGAGTTCCTTCAAAACTCACAGAACCCTGAAATCCCTGGTTGACTCGTCGCGTCTCCAATCAACTCTTTGAGTTCATGTGTGTCCAAAAAGTTGTGAAAACCCCATCTGACTCGTCGAGTCGTCCTGCTGACTCGTCGAGTCCATGCCGGAACCTTCAAGGCTAATCTTCACCGGACTCGACGAGTTGTTCATGCAACTCGCCGAGTCTCTTCATTCGCTTCTTCATTCAGATGTTTTTCAGCTATTACAAAGCTCCATATTATAGTTCTAGGCTCCTAAGGCATACTTCTTACATAAAGTTGCAAACTTAACATACATGCAAGGTGATAATGGACCAAATCAAGCTAAAGAAGAGTTTTTAGGCAATGGAAGGGCACTATTATACTAAAGGCTGAAACTTTATGATTATAAGGACAAAGATAAGCCTAGATATAAAGTTGCAACTTTAGATATTGGTTCCTTACTCGAAATGAGACACCAACATGCCAAAATGGCTCTAAAAATCAAACATAGAAGGATCTAGCTAGAAGGAGATCAAGGTAACGACTTGATACCTTCAAATGATGCTAAACTGATGTAGAATTCAGATCCAAAAACGTTCATTGCCTCAAACATCTTGATCTTCAAGCTCCTTGCAACAAGATCTTCTCTCTAAGCTTGAAAATCACACTACCATGGAGCACACACATGAATTAGGGTTTCTGGACTGACAAGAGGTTGTAAGGGAGGCTAAGGGGAATAAGTGATCCTTAAATAGGGTGCAAAACCCCAGAAATTTGGGTTTCTCATTCCAGATCCAACTCGTCAAGTTGGCCACTTAAATCCCACGGTCAAACCTGCCTCCACTCAACGAGTCAGGGCATCCAACTCGTCGAGTAGACCTTGCCAAAATGAATTGTAGAGTCATAATATCTTGTAATATGTCAAAGTCTGTGTATACGTTAGTTTCATATGTTTTCTATGTATTTTTAAGGCATCTTTTATTTCAAAGCTTAATGTTTTTCCATAGTATTTTTTGTACTTTTAGTCTCCTATAAATAGGAGCTGAACATAGAGTTGATAAAGAGAGTTTTGACAAACTTATTCCTATTAGTTTTGTACTCGTGTTCATTGAAAGTAATATGTGCTAAACCATATGTTATTTACATCGTGTGTTTATATTACTTTATTTTACTTTGATTTGAATCTAATACTCGATTAAACACTTATACAATTGGTGTCAGAGCTGGAATCATTACTGCAAGGATCTGATTTTCATTTGAATATATCATTTTTGAGTCACAAGTTTGTCTAAAAAGTTTCCGCACTATTTGATTAAGAAAATGATCTCTGATATACAGTTTTGGTTTGATTTTGCATTTGAATTGTGTAATCGAGTAATCGACTTTGAGTTTCTGATCAATTCATTCATCCAATGTCAAATTTCTTTACGTTTTTTAAAATCTCATCCGTACATTCATGGCGAATTTCAAAATGAACATGATGACTTCATTTCCTCATATGTTAGGATCTTTTACGAAGATTCCTATGTTGATTCCAGAATACTATGATCAGTGACCTTATGGAATGGAGGATTATTTGAACGGATTTGACGAAGAACTCTGGAACTGCATTACAGGAGTTGCTCAAATTCCATCGAATGTTCAAACTATAGGATCATATGGATCAACACTTGCTATTACTGATCAAACCACCAGGCTGAAGAACAACGAAAAACGTTGTTTGAGAGAATTATGGGGTGCATTGCCACCTGTTGTTTAGAATTACGTCCGTGGTTGTAAAAATTGCAAAGTATATTTGGAATGCTCCGAAAGAAAAATATCACGGATGTGAGAAAACAAAGATAAATTCTGTTAAGCAGTGTCTTGTAGAGCTGAAAGAGTTCAGACAAAAAGAGAATGAAACGATTGAAGTTTACTATGATTGTCTTAATGAACTGATCTATAGATGCAATCGTTATGGAATCACAAGGTCATCAACGGAGTTCAATCTCACTTTTTTTATGGGACTTCGTAAGGAATGGAGGATTGTCAACATGATGGTGAAGAATCAACAAAGCTTTGATACTTCATCTTTGAATAATTTGTATAATCAGTTGAAAACTCACGAAAATGAAAGTGAATGAGATGGCTGAAGAGTCAAAACTTAGCTTGGGAGGTCCTTTAGCTCTTGTTTCGAAAATTTCCGAGAAAGAAGCAGTTGAGAAAGTTGATTCTGATGAAGAAGGCTTTATAATGAATTCTGATGATGAAGCAATTGCTTTTTACTCGAAAAACCGAGTTAAAAAGTTTTTCAAGAAACCTTTCAATTCGAAGATGAAGCAGAGTGATGTGAAAGGAAGTTTCGCTAATAAGACTGTGGGTGAGGAGAAGAAGAAATTCAAGAAGAATGAGGTGAAGGCATCTGAAGCCAAAATTGAGAAGAAACTTAAGGGAGATTCTGGCATTGATTGTCAGTACTGCATCGGAGCACATCATTTGGCTAATGATTGCATACTTTGTAAGAAGGAAGAGAAAAATAATAAAGTAAAGGACGAAGCATTCTATGTAGAGAAATTAGAAGAGGTATGAACAAAAGCAAAAGGGATGTCATTGGTTGCAAAAGGAGAAAGTGAGTAAGATGGCACGTATCAGATCTGGTATTCTGGATCTGATGACGAATAGATGTGTAATCCGACGCATGGTGCCATGTTTCACAATTTGAAGAGAATGAGGACAAAATGGTAACTGGTCGTTGTTTCATGACCAAATCTGGAGACAAGTCACCGATGACTACGAAGGTATATTCTATTCTTCAATCTTTTAACATTCGTTTACAAGCTTATGATTTTGAAATAATTGCATTTAATGATATTGTTTCTTACTTTGATACAATTGTGGTGACTGCTAGTAATGAAGCTAAGAAACCAAACATCCAATTGCTAGAGACCCAGAAATTGCTAGATTCGAAACGAAGCAGGATAGAGTATCTGAAATTGCAATTGCATAATGTGAATAATGATAGGGAATGTCTAGATAAGGATGATCGAATGTTACTTGCTTAGAGAAACATTAATTGTAATTCAACAAAAAGATTATATGCTAAATTGACTTCATTGCATCATTCTTCTGAGATAAGCAAAGAACAACATAGGAAGTTATTGCCTTTTCTTGTTTTCGAAAGAGAAAAAGTTGATAGTTTGTCCTATGACTGTGAGAAAATCGTATCAGAATTCGATAAGGTGCCCGATAATCGATTTTCTTATGGTATTGTTAAGATAGATGAATATTTGAATGATGATGAACTTGTTGAAATAGTGAATGATACTTTAACCAAAAGTGAATAACCCAAAATTTTGAAAAGAACTGAGAATTCAAAACTTGACTCTAAATCAAATTTTGTTGATATCGATGATAATTCTGATAGTTTTAGCGAAATTAGTGAAATTGAGGAGGAGGAAAGTATTGAATGTTCTCAGTTATCTGTCATTAAAGTCACATATAAGTCAAAAGGTAATGAAATTTGTGATGATTTGATGATTGTGGATTACACTAACAGACCCTCTACTTCGAATGTTTTTGACTTTGATCATGTGAGTGTATGAGATAGTCAAATAGATAGTAGTGATGATGAGAATGAAGACGAAGTGTCGAACAATTCTGAAATAGAAAAGAATGTTTCAAACGACACAATAGTTAAATGAATTGCAGTTGATCAAGTGTTTGGAGACACTGAACAGTTCGACAAAGCGTTATCTGAAAAAGCTGCTCATTTTCTGGAAACAAACATTGTGGTGTATCCAAATTTTAAATGCACATATGATGTTGTATTCCCGAATCAGGTATTTATTACTACTGGCAATGTTGACAATATCAAATCGGAGTTTAATAAAATAATTGAAGAAGATAACAAGAAAAATCAGACAAAGGGTTCTTTTCAAATCAAAGCACTGTCGAAAATAATCTAACCAAAAATTTGTATGGTTTTCAATGACAAAAACCACAATGAAAATCGGTTGAAAAACAAGACGAATTACAAAAGAGATTTTGAATGAAACCTCTAATGAAACAAATGAGACTGTAAAACTTAATTCATAAGAATTTATGGATTTTGTTGAAATTTTTTTGAAGGAAAAAGGAATTTCAGAAAGACAGGCGAGAAATATTTTTTTTCGCAAGTAGTGTCAAATGAAAAGCAATCAAAAATACCAATCAAGAAAATGTTTGAAAACGAGTTGGCTAAATCTGCACAAACAAAGTATTCAACTCATTTGGATAAAAAGAGAAAACCTGATCAACCAATTTCGTCTAATTCTCAAAATACTTCTATGAAAATTTCAAAATCATCATCTTCAAGGACTTTTCAAACAAATCTTCAACAAAAGAATTTTCATTCAAAAAGCCAATAGAATTTTTCAACATGAAATACATCTGTAAATGTTCATCAATTCGAAAATGTTTGAAAATTTGAGAACACTCGACAAATTGAGAATGTTCAAAAATTTGAAAATGTTCAAAAATTCAAAAATGTTCGACAATTTGAGACCACTCGAAAATTTGAGAATATTCGCAAATTTGAAAATGTTCGAAAATTTGAGAACGCTCGAAAATTTGAGAATGTTAGACCATTTGATAATGTTCAAAAATTTGAAAACATTCGAAAGTTTACTCCACAAAAACCAAAATTTCTAAATCCATCTGCAAAACAAGCCACTAAAGTTTCATACATAAAAGGTTCATCTAAGGTGGAAACAATTAATCATTGGCTTGCGAAGAAAGGGAAAAAGTATCAATCAGGAAAGTTTTGTCAACATCAAATCTAGAAAGCCTATGAACAGTATGTGAATGATACTTCATCTAGAAGTTCATCTTCGAAAGAATTAAATACTCCAATTCAAAAATGTCAACCAATCTCAAAGAACAAACAAACTAAGAAGAACGACAAGAAAGTCACTGAAAGTCCAAAACTATCAAAAAATTATGTTTCGCTACCTTTAACTGATGATGTTGACTTAATTGATACTTTCAAAACAAAAGTTCGAAATTGGACTTTAGGTTATAAACTTCATTCACTTTTTCAAACTAATAACTAAGGACCCAAACAACTTTTCGTACCTAAGTTCTTTTAATGATTGCAAGTATTGTGTTACAAGCAATATGATGAGAAATGGTACATTGATAGTGGTTGCTCACGTCACATGACTGGATGAAAGGAGATTTTTAGAGATTTTAGAAGTTTCGACAATGCTGGTGTTGTGAAGTTTGGGAACAATCATAAATATCAAATAAAAGGATATGGGAAAATAACGAATGGACAGTTTACTGTAAATCGAGTTGCTTATATCGAAGGTCTTCAACATAATTTGATAAGTGTTTCACAACTTTTTATGGGAACTGGCAATCAAGTTGTGTTTAATAAAGAAGGAAGTATCATTTCCAATGTTGAAACGAATGAAGTGTTGCTGAAATCAAAACGATATGACGATATGTTTACACTTGACATCAAACCTATTTTTGGGAAACCTTCAGTTTGTTTATTTTCGAAAGCTCCATCTGATGTTAGGTAGTTGTGGGATTGACGTTTATTACATTTAAAATTTCGTAATTCGAATATGTTGGTAGTTAAAGATCTTGTTCGAGGTTTACCAGTTTTAAAGTTTGACAATGATACTTTATGTGCAGCTTCGAACAAGGAAAACAACATCGAAAAGGACATCCAATTGTCATAGATTCGAAAATTGTTGAACCGTTGGAACTTCTTCATATTGACCTTTGTGGACCATCAACTATTGAAACTCTAATCACGAAATGATACATTTTTGTTATTGTTGATGATTTTTCAAGATTCACTTATGTGTATTTTCTCAGGTTAAAATCTGAAGTCGCTCAAACAATGATCGAATTTATCAAGAAAATTGAAACGACCTTAAAGAAGAAAGTTCGAAAAATCAAAAGTGATAATGGTTCCGAATTTAAAAAAAATGTGCTTGATTCGTTTTTAACTGTGAAAGGAATTTCGCATAATTTCTCATCACCATATACACCACAACAAAATGGTGTGGTTGAAAGGAGGAATAGGTCTCTTTGCGAAGCAGCAAGAACAATGTTGATTTATGCGAATCTTCCTCAATATCTATGGGCAGAAGCCATTTTGATAACATGTTTTACTCAGAATCGATCCTTTATTCATCGTCATTTCATATTAACTCCGTATGAAATCATAAATAACCGAAAACCTAATGTCAAATGATTTCATGTTATTGGTTGCAGGTGTTTTATCATGAATCTCAAAGATAATCTTTCGAAATTTCAAGCTAAGGCTGATGAAGAAATTTTCTTGGGATATTCAAATAACTCAGTTGCATACAGAGTATTGAATAAATCAACACGCAAAGTTAAAGAGACGTTTAACCTCACTTTTGACGATTACTATGTGAAACTAGTTGAAAAATGTTTCAAACAAAAACCAATTCTTAGTGAATCAAATAATGAGTCTGAAAGTTTTAATTCATCTGATTTTGATTATGATTTAGTTTTTGGTGTTCCAGACAGGAATGTTAATGCTGAAGTAAATGCTGCTGATAATCGAATTTCTTAATCTTCTAAATATACTGATGATTCGATGATTACATCAGATACAACTGCTAATGGCGAAAGTATGCTAAATGAACAAGTGGAGGGGAGCACTTGAATATACCTTCAAATTTTGAGGAGGAGCATCCTTTCGAGGGGGAGAATAGCAGTGGAAATAAAAGTTTCGAAGGGAAGCACTTGAATATACTGAAACCATAAATTTTGATCAAAATGATGAATATTCTGAACTAAATGATAATAATTCTGTTGCAGGATTTGAAAATGAAGAAATGTATGAAGATGCACCTTTGGATTTTGATCCGGCATACCCACTACTGGGAAAATGGACAAGAAATCATCCAAAAGAACAAGTCATTGGGAATCAACAAGATGGATTTTTGACTAGAGCTCAAATTCGTGCAAAGAATGAGGTATTGAATCTTCATCAAGAATTTTGCATGTTTAAGGTTTTCATTTCAAAAATAGAACCAAAAACAGTTAAGGTTGCAATGGAGCACTCAAATTAGGTTGTAGCAATGCAATATGAACTGGCTGAGTTTGAAAGAAACAAGGTTTGGAGGTTAATTCCTAAACCTGAAAATGTGTTGATTGTCGGATTAAAATGGATTTTCAAAAAAAAAAAAACTGACAAAGATGGAAATATTGTTCGAAATAAAGCACAATTAGTTGTTATAGGATATTCTCAACAAGAAGGTATCGATTATGAAGAAACCTTTGCCTCTGTCACAAGACTTGAGGCTGTTCGAATATTTTTGGCTTATGCAGCTCACTAAGATTTGGATGTTTATCAAATGGATGTGAAATGTTCTTTTCTTAATGGTGAACTCGAAGAAACATTTTATGTCGAACAACCTCCAGGTTTCATAGATGAAAAATATCCTGATCATGTTTATATCTTAGATAAACCAGTATACGAGTTAAAACAAACACCAAGAGCCTGGTATGCAACACTTACCAATTTCTTAAAACAATCGAAATTTAAACAAGGATCAGTTGACCCCACATTATTTCAAAAGAAAGTTGGGAATTATTTAAGGCTTGTTCAAATTTATGTCGATGATATTATTTTTGGCTCTACTAACCCTGCATTATCTAGTGAATTTGAAAGTTTGATGAAAAGCCAATTCAAAATGAGCATGATGGGAAAAATCAATAATTTTCTTGGTTTAAACATTCATCAAAGTAGAGAACCATTTTTTATCAATCAAGAAAATATACCAAAAATTTGCTCGAAAAATTTGGAATGACAAATAGCACGAAGCTAAGAGTACCAATGGCAGTTAGAACAAGGCTAACACCTTCGTTAGACACACTTGCTGTTGCTCTTACTTTATATAGGAGTATGATAGGTTCATTACTTTATCTTACAGCAAGTTAACATAATATCATGTTTTCTGTATGTAATTATGCTAGGTATCAAGCAAATCAAAGAGAAACACATTTGACTACAGTGAAAAATGTTTGTCTTTATCTCAAGGGAACAATTTCGTTAGGATTGTTGTATCCTTCAAAATCAGGATTTTCCATTTAAGAATTTTCAGATGCAGATCTGGGAGGATGTACTCTTGACAAAAAAGGTACAAGTGGATCATTTCAATTTGTGGATGGGAAGCTTGTAAGTTGGCAATTGAAAAAGCAAACATGTGTTGCAATTTCAACTGTTGAAGCTGAGTATGTTGCAGCTGCTGCTTGCACTTCACAAATCAAATGGATCTAGAGTCAATTACGTGACTATGCAAGTAATATGAAAAAGATTTCATTGTATTGTGATTCACAAAGTGCTATACGCATTTGTCATAATCCAGTACAACATTCGACAACCAAACATATTGCACTTCGTTATCACTTCATAAAAGATCATGTTGAAGGTGACAATATTGAAGTTCATTTTGTAAAAACAACTGATCAGCTTGCTGATATTTTTATGAAAGCGTTGGATGAAAAATCATTTGTTAGAATTTTTACAGGATTGGGAATGATCGAAGGAAGTTCTGTTCATAAGAATGATTCGAAAGAATTGAGAAAATGGATAGCTGTCAAAGTCAATTGTTACTATTCATTGTCAACGTTTTGATACACTTCGTTTTCAACATTTAGGAAATAAAAGATTTGATAGTTTGGTACATTTCTAAGTTTTCGTTTATTCTTTAATTTCGAAAAATTTGAAAAACCAAAAATATATTTTTTTTGTTTTTAGTCTTTATTCTTTTCGAAAAATAAAAAATACCAAAAAGATTTTCTTTTGCTATTTGTTTTAATTTTCGAAAAAAAAATAAAAAACACAAAAATATGTTCATTCTTTTCAAAATATAAAAGACCAAAAAGATTTTATTAAGGATTTTTGTTATTTTGTATTTTGTTTTTCTTTCAAATGTGAAGAAATCAAGAATATCTTACAAGGATCATGCTAGCATTTCTAGAGCAATGTATACTTTCAAAACTTTGTACTAGTTAGGATGTCCCTAGAAGCATGCTGCAGCATGTCGACTCAAGCCTCCATTGACACAATGTGTGATTTCGAAAGCCTTAATGAAATCTTTCAATACGAAAATTTCTTCCCAATCAGGCTTGCATTCACTGACTACGCTGGTCACACAAGTAATTTCTATTACAATTACTCACCTTATGTTTAGGATGATATGTGACGAAATTCTTAAGCCACCCACGAAGCCTTGAAAAAGAAGCCCTTCGATACTTCTTTCCAAGTATTTGATTGTAATTCACGGGAAACCACACAAGTAGTTGATCATTTCTCTTGATGATTAACAAAGCAACCTCTACCCGAGGTTTCGACATCACAGTTCCAAAATTTTCGTTAGTTTGCTTCTTATCTTATTCTATTGGCACACTACACTCACGAAATCCTTGAGGTTCTGAGTAATACCAACTCAGGCTAATGATTTCAAAAGTCTGGCATATAACTTTGCTTTTCATTCTAAAAGTGAAAGAGCCCTACTTCCATATCGAAGGCTAGTGACGGTTACTATTCTATTGGAATGTATAAAACAGGATGTTTGACAAGACGCTCTGTATTCCTTCCGGGTTTCAAGATGGTTGCTTTTTCAAGTGTGACTAGTTTATCGGCTATAGGGTGCGAGTTTCAAGGAGTCACGTTGGATCTCATTTAATGCCAATACCGTTTCAAGTTCAAATTCAAGAGATACATATAAAAGGATACTCTTATATCCTTTTATAATTATGTGTTAAAAAACTCAAAAGATCAAAAAGCCCTAGTTCTCTGTTCTTCAAAATTACTCTCAATTTTTCCAACAATGGTTACTACTCAAAATACCACTACTGAAGAAGTTGTATCACAACCAATTATGAAGATTCAAAGCACAAACTATCTGGTTGAAGGAGATGTCTCACTGTATCCTGAAGAACTCAAGATGCTGATTGTTGCTCTTCAACATTCAACTCTTGCTGCGATGATGTTCAATGCATTTGAAGTTCCGATGTCTTGGTTATCAATGGCTGGTTCCACTGCTTCTTACAACAAAGACACTGACGTAATCACATTCAATCTAGTGAATGAAAAGAGAATTCGACTCACGAAGAAGGTGTTCACTAAAATCTTGGCTATTCCAAACTCTTCTCCATTCTTTCAACCTACAAGTGCTCATGTTATGTTCATGTTTAATGAACTGGGTCATCAGCCACCACTTGTCAAGATTAGTAAATTCAGGAAATCTGGTCTTCCTTGCATATGGAATTTTTTGTTCGGGATATACCTTGGTTGCTTAAATGGGCGTAGTGTAGGGCTTGATAAGGGAAGGATGCAATTTTATGCTACGGTAGCAAGTTTGTATTTTCATCTCAACGTTGATTATGCTACTCAAATTTGGAAAGAGTTTATAATGAGTGTGGAAAATGCGAATGTGGTTAAAGGAATTTCATGTGCATGCTACTAGAGTTTGATTCTTCAGTTTAGATACTAGAAAGAAGGTATTCTAATTCCTGAAGATGAGGCTAAGGCAGAGTTCATGAAGTATCATTTTTCGTAAACCGTTGTAGATGATTCCAAAGTATTCCTAACTCATGCCCGAATTCCTGATGGGATGTTGAAAAAATTTGATCCAAAAAATTCCATCTTAGTGAAATATTTGAAACATGTTAATCCTTCAGTAGAAACTGGGATTTTGTTGAAAACAAATGGTTAAGGATCATCCAAGAAGGTGAAGAAATCAAAGAAGGGAGCTGATGATGTTGCTAAAGAAAGCCCCAAGAAACAAGTTAAGACAAAGTCTCCTATGAAGCTTACAATTGAAACAGAGAAGCCTGAGGAAAAGGTTGTTGCTGAAACTTCGAAAGAAGTGATTTCTTTGAAATCTGGTTTATTAAAGCGATTGAGGAAATTATCTCATAAGAAACAAACTTCATCCGACGATCAATCTCCTTCTGTTCGTAAAGCTCACATAGTGAAAATTCGTGAAAATATTGCACCAGTTTCTCTATCCTCAAAGAAGCGAAGAGCTGAGGATATGGCAAAACATATTACCAAGAAACGGAAGATTCGAAAGTTGGTGGTTCCTGAAGAATCTTCAGACAGTGAAATTATCCACAAAACACCTTTGGGTTCAAATTCTCCTAAACCCTCACAATCACTAATCCTTACACCAGTTTCATTACCAACCACAACAGTTCCACTCGCAATTGTTGTAACCAAATTTCTTTCTAAGGAGGTTCCAATTTCTAACATTGTTGCAAACGTATCTGATACAGGTGCACATGTTTCAGTGACTGTTGCTTCATCATCTCAAGGTACATCTACTACAACTTCTTCCGAACCTATCTCAAGTACTTTTGTTTCACTTCCAACTTTTCTTCAACATATTTTAACTACCTCTACTTCACCCGCTTTTTATCAAACCTTACAATAACCCATCACTACACTTTTCCGACGATGAAACAAATGGAGGAGGTTTCGGAGGAAAATTTGATGATTTGGTATTTGATCCAAAAGAAGAAGATATTCCTGATCTTATACTGATGTCAGGAAAAGAATTGAAGATACTGAACAAAAAGCTTAACTCCATCCTTCAATACCAAGTCATTGCAGGGGCAAGTAATTCTTTGTCCAGTCTTGAAGTCGATGTTATGCTTAAAGCACAAGAAGCTCGTTTGTTCAAAAAATTTTCAAATATGCCTAGTGCATCTAAATCTAGAATTCTTGAGAAGGTGGATACCAATGATAAGAATATTGAGCTCAGGATCAAATCTCAGTCCTCTACATTCAATAACGAAGTCAAAGAGTTCAAAACCGTTGCAAAAGAACGCCATGTTCTATTTGTGCAAGATGTTAAAAAGGTGAGGGAGGATGTTAATCTGAAAATTTAGGAACTTCATGATGGCATGCAAAAAGATATTTCTACTACACAATAGGAATATGCATCTCTCAATCAGAAGATCGATATTGTTGTTGATGTGGTAACGAAGTTTGTCAAATTATATGAAGCCTTGAGTCCTCAACTTACTCAACTATTTCATGCTGACAATAAAAACTTCATGGTGATTACTACATTGTTAAATTAGTTGAAAGATTTAATCTCCAAGCCTGGTTCATCTCCTTTGATCACACCAAAATTTTTATCTCAGAAATTTTTGTTGTTTGAATCAGTTCTTCACAAGCAGTTGGCACCACTATCCCGAATTCTCAATCTTTTACCAACAAATGCCCCTGCTACTGTCACAACGGTGTAAGGGGGAGAAAAGAAAGTTCAAGGAGTTGAAAAGACGAAGAAGATTAGGAAGATTGTAACCACTGGTGAAGTAACGAAGGTTGTATCTACTCAAGTCCCAACACCTATTGTTTCGAAGGTGTATATAACAGAAGCCATCAAGACAACAACAAGACCTATTCTAAAGGGAATTGTTATTGGTTCTTCTACTGAAGGAGGAATTTCAAGTTCATCTAAATCAAAACCTTCGGAAGATGACGAAAAAGTAAAAAGGATTTTGATCAAAAAGTTAAAAGAAGAGTTGAAGGCTGAAGTCGAAGCTGAAATGGATAAACAAAGAAAAATACAAAGCATTTAAAGACTTCATGAAAATGATCCACCGGGTATGGATAAAGGAGATCCCAAGAAGTTTACAACAATGAGAGTATTGAAGCTAGAGTTGCTTTCAATCATATGTATGCATTTGAGAAAAAGCCAAAGAAAATCTATTCTATCACTAACACTGATATGAATCAACTTGATTTTCCGATGAACGAAATGATGTTCATCATGGTTCAGTACAAGATTGTGGAGAAGTTTGATAATGAAGATGAGTATATACATATGAAACCTAGGTTTCATGCAGTCCTTGGGAAAGAACCAGAAGAAACATGGTAATTGGTGAAGATAATGAAGGTGATCAATATAACGGATGATTCATTGTTCGAGAATATGATTCAGAATTTTCAGTATCATCTCGTTAGAGCGAACACTCAAGTGTGTGATTTCTCAGGTGCTGATTTTCCATTAATGAACTTGAATGACCTTATTCAAGTTGCATTAATTTTGAAAGACATGAGGGTTTCACAACTTCAAGGGACAGATAAAGATGTTTTGAGGCTTAGTCTAGCACTTATCAAAATCTTTATAGACAATTACTATGATTGTATTGCATTGATTGATGTGGAATTAGCATCAGCATTGGGAAAACAAGTGAATGTTGCTATGGAAGCTACAAAAACCCAAGATGAGTTGAAGAAGTATGCTAATGGGGAGATTTGTTTAAAACCTTTTGGATTGGTCTTTGCTGGAAAAGACAGGAATGGCAAAGCTAAGAGATTTTTGTTTCAAGCTTGCGAAGTGGAAAGATATACTACATCCCAATATACGAAGTTCATTGTTTGTATGAATAATTGCACGAAGAATAATCTGGGAGATAAAAAGGAGTTGAGACAAATTTGGACATGGTATTCAGAGGTTCGAAGGACGATGCATTTTGTTGCATAGATTCTCACAAATTGAGAAGTTCGAAGTCTTAGTATATGTTAGTTTCATATCTTTTCTATGTATTTGCTAAGGCATCTTTTATTTTGAAGCTTAATGTTTAGCCTTAGTATTTTTTGTACTTTCAGTCTCCTATAAATAGGAGCTGAAAATAGAGTTGATAGAGAGAGTTTTGACACACTTATTCCTATCAGTTTTGTACTCGTGTTCATTGAAAGTATTATGAGCTAAACCAGATCTTATTTACACCATGTGTTTATATTACATTATTTTACTCTGATTTGAATCTAATACTCGATTAAACACTTCTACATGAACATAAAAGCTGTAAAATTAATACCTGGAAGTCGGGGTGTTAAATTATGCTTATGTTTATGTATTGATGATGACATCCCAATGTTTTAAAAATGAATAAAATACATTTCATCAGAAATGTTTGATAACATATTTATCATGTTTTTTTGGGAACAAATTCCACAACACTTTTCTTTAAAAGGTTACTCTGATTTTCAAAATAAAGCACAAACAAATCGGTCTTTTCTAGCTGTGAAAATGGGAATGTCACAGTTGGTATCAAAGCATTAGCTTAAGCGAACTAGGAATAAAGATTTATTTCTAGGCTTAAACTTGGAATGCTAAGCGATGATCGTGAGTAGTGTGTCTAATATATTTTAGGTAGTACACCTAAATAGACACAAGCCCTAGCTAATTTAGGGAAAATGCTTAACATGATTTTATGTGGTAAATGAATTGTGATGTTTTATGATGTTAACGTCTGATCGGATACATGGTCTGTTGCCGACCGGATCTGGACATTTTATGTGTTCAGATTTCTAAACGTTTAATTATAGTATTGGAATTGGCATGTAACTTTTTAGAGTGATAGGGAGATTACACGTCGATCGTAAATAACATCTTTCCTATCTTAATTCTAATCATTACACACAAAATGTTTGATTTGGTGTATAGATCAAAATGGCAAGAACCCGAAGCGGAGTTGGAAAAACGAATGGAAATATGAATCACTAGCCTTAACCCTAAGTAATTAAGCAAGTACCAGTAGTAGCAGCTGGACCTGAGCCAATCATAATGGCTGGAGTACAAGCCATGATTCAGGCTATGCTAGCTGAGCAAAGAGAAGAGATGAGGCAAATGTTGCAAGATAATAGGGACGAACCAACGATACCTATTGAATAGCCCGAACTGAATGACGAGTTGTTAGAGGAGGGAAATTACAGATGTACGGTGAGTCAAGTTGGACCCCGAGTGGTCAGGAGAAACAACCTGGACAGAAGGAATGACATGGATGGGCGCATGTATAAGAACTTCTTGAATGCCAAACCACCAAGTCTCTCTAGAATCCCAAAACCAGTAGAGATTATGGACTGGATCCTTGAGATGGAGATGGTATTTGAGAGCTACGACTGAAGCGATAAGCAAAAGACCGTCTTTGCAGTCAAACAACTAAATACCGGAGTGTTAAGCTGGTGGAAATTGCTGGAAGATACGAATTCCACGAGGAGAAGCCATACGAATGTCTTGGGAAGCATTTACAGAGTAGTTAAAAATGCAGTACTGCTCAAAGATAGATTTGATAGACCTAAACAACGAGTTTCAGAACTTGAAGAAAGGGAAGATGAGTGTTGAATGTTGATGAGTATGCCACCGCATTCACGAGAGGATGAACTGATTTCCCTACTTGGTGCCTACTTAACTCTCCAAGATTGATAGGTTTGCTAATGGACTACCCACAGACTTTGGATCAACGGTCAAAATGGCAACTACTTTGAAAACAGTCGTTAGAGCAGCTAAGAACATAAAGATCCAAATAAGAGAAAAGGGTCTAGAAAAAGATAAGTCAGGAGAAAAGAGGAAGTTTTAAGGATCTTCATGGTCCAACAAGGAGAGAAAATTCTCGAAGCTTGGAGGAGGAGAAAGAGGTGATGCGAGATGGTGTGATAAGTGCAAGATGAAGCATAATGGGAGATGCAACGAAGAAGTGACTTGTTACAAGTATGGGAGGACAACTCACTATTCCAAGGACTACACACATAATGATAAGGTATGCTATGGATGTGGAGGCAAGGGGGCACATGTCCAGAGGCTGCCCGAGGAAAAACAAAGCAGTAAGGCCAGATACACCACCAAGGCCAAGGGCATTCCACATGATCCTCGATGAAACATATAACAACATGAGGAATCAAGGATGAGGACTTCATATCAAAAGATCAAGATATGAAGCAGCAAGGAGGTGTAGCCTATTAGAGGTGTAATATAGGTTAAACTTGATCACCTATGTAATTGTTTCAAGGAATAATATAAAACCTTCATTTTGTTATCTAGTGTGTTAAGTTCTTATGTGATATTCTTGTATGGTGACTTGGAAAACTACGAGACAATACTTGGGACGAGTATGAGTAGGTGTGAATGGTATTTGAGGCCTATACTACCGGAAGCATGCGACTCGAACTTGGATCAGGGAAAGTTACAAGGTTTCCAAGAATCTAGTAATTGATTCTGTTTTTTTCATGTATGCCATTACCATTGTGTCGGTAATAATTAAGAAGATGATTATTATTCCATACCTAGTGGTCATATCAAATCGAGTCCGACTAAGATGAGTATGTTACGTGGTTCAGAGAACCAAGATCGATGCAATATCTAACTTAAGACAAAAGATTGATGTGAAAGATAAGCAAAGCAATCATTAAAAGTATCGTAAATCGCCGTTAGAGTAAGAAGCCTGTAGCTAGAAGTGCTACATACTAAAATGTGATTGTATCACATTCGAAAATGAAGGAAGGTATATTCCATTATACAATTTGACCATATGAGACACGAGTCTAAGCGTTGCATCATACGCTGTGAGGTCATTAGTACATGACCCATCGGTTTGTCATGATAAACAAAGTAAATAACTTCTCTTAAAGGAGTCTCCAATAAAGATTAAGATTGTGAAATGAAGGTCATGATTGAAAGTTTAACATCAGAAAGAGAGCAGGTGCAAGATTGAGCATCGCCTACATTCAAGTAGACCAAGAGTTAGATACTCATTCGAAGGAGCATACAAACTATTATTATTACCCAGGATGAAGAGATAACATATGGAGTCATTATATAGACCTGTTTCGTTGATGATTCTGGGACGTAATCATCCTAAGGGGGAGAGAATTGTAACACCTGCAGATTCGGGCTAGTCAATTTAGAGACAATAGGCATCAAAAAATGACTTTTTAATGAAAGACTATATAGAATGAATAATATAAACCATGTTATAGTATATGCCACAAGGGTTCTGTACATATAAAAAACGTCGAAATCTGAGTTATAATGAAGAAGTTATGACCAATCGAAGTTTTACGGCTAAACTGGCACGACACCGCGTAACGTAAAAAGTGAATTTTTGATAAAATACTTTTTAGCTTTAGAGATCTAAACAAAAGTCGTGGTATATGTTAAACCAAGAGCATGCAAAAAAAGAACGTCCAAATCTGACTTCGTATGAGGAAGTTACGATTTTTCTAAGATTTAGCATAACAGTGCACAACCTGGAATTCGAATTTTAGATAGGTCCATTTTAGCCAAAATAACATAAACGGGAAATGAATATATTGTGACTAGGAGTTCAACTATAAAAAAACAGTCGAAAACAAAGCTCGTATGTGAAAGATATGGACGAAACTTATTCCTTATTCTTCGAGCGCGATAAAATTCGATACAGTTTTGTAAATCAGAGATAGGATGAGAATTAGCCGACGGGATCCAAATGAAAGATGTATTACTCGTAAGTACCAATGCGTGGATATAAATAACGTTAAAAAACAGAGTTCGTATGAACGACTTATAACTTTTAATAGCATATTTACGTATTAAAATAGAGTGTAAATCATATATACGTACACACACACACACACACATATATATATATATATATATATATATATATATATATATATATATATATACATATGTATATATCATTAGAAAGGTATCGACGATGCGGTCATTATAAGACTAGTGTTGAGTACTTTCGACATTAGTTTAGTACAAATATCGTTATATCTATTTAAAATGGTATTATAAAGGGGTGTTTAGTTTTTTATATAACTATAAGGTCATTAAGTAACTATGAGGGTAGTTTTTGAAAATTCAATTATTATAAATAAGAGCATTAGGCTCTCATATTTCTTGCACCATTATCTTGATTCAAGAGTCTTTCTCTTCTTATCCCCCGAGCATTTCGGTCCCTCGTGATTCGAATTTCTGTAGTTTAAGTATAGTAAGGTGAGCGTTGAAGCGCTGCAAGAATCTGTTTTAGAAAGATTCAGCGATGAAGTTCTACCCCAGAGGAGCCAGACTCCCAGCTAAAACCCCCTTGTAAGTAAGTTATGCTTATCCTACTTTAAGTATAACTTATATTTAAAATTAGTATTGTTATTATGAACTTATAATATATATTTGGGCTATTATTATGACATATATAAGTGTCGTTATAATATCTTTTTAACTACTCACGGTACGGGGAATCCGATTTGATGGGCCGCCTGGGTTGTTGGATTTCAGAAGTGATATAATGCCAAAATGGTCCTACCCTCCGGTGTTTCATGTCCGGCCCCTGTCTATACATAGTAGTTAGGAAGTATTGTTTAATGCTTATATAATAATAATAATAATAATAATAATAATAATAATAATAATAATAATAATAATAATAATAATAATAATAATATTAATAATAATAATAATAATAATAATACTAAGACGAATAGATAATCACGATGAACATTAGACTAAAATCTAGTGGTAATAATACTAGGTTTCATTGAAGGGAATTACTTTAAGAAGCGAAGCGTTGTCTAAGATCAGAATCACCACCCTAACAGGTGAGTGCATAGTTACCTTCATCTTACACATAGATATGAAGTATTTTACACAAATTATGTGCTATGTGTGCATATTATCGGTATACTTGTTATCTATGTTGGATGAATGATTATATACACATTTTAAATGATTTCAACTGTATATGTATTTTATATCTACGAATATGTTGGGAAAAACATGTGTAGATGAATGATGAGAGATGAAATATGATATGAGTAAACATTGGCAGCTATAGACTTAGTGCCTAATAAATAACGTCGGCAGCTATGGACTTAGTGCCTGTTAGATAAACGCTGGTAGCTATGGACTTAGTACTTATTAGATAAATGCTGGTAGCTATGGACTTAGTACCTGTTAGATAAACGCTGATAGCTAAGGACTTACTGCCTGATAAATGAACTTTAGCAGCTATGGATATAGTGCTTTACGAACGAGCATTGTCATCTATAGACTTACTACCTATCGTATAAACCCTGGAAGCAATGGACTTCAGATTGAATGAATGTAGGATAAATGATTCTTAGGGTAGACCCTTAAGAATAAAGAAGATATTGGGGATGGGTAATTAGGTTAATTGTTTGATGATTAAACATAATAATTAGATTATTGTGGGTTGAAAACCCTATGTACTCACCAGGTTTCCCAACCTGACCCACTCAGTTTATCTGTATCACAGGTGTCGATATAAAGTTACATTACACTGAGAGATTAAGGATATGTAACTCACTAGTGACAATAAATGTAAGTTCTGTTTATGTTTATGTTTCTGTATTGACAATGACATCCCAATGTTTTAAAAATGAATAAAATACATTTCTTCGGAAATGTTTGATAACGTATTTATCATGTTTTTATAAAAACAAATTCTGCAACACTTTTCTTTAAAAGGTTAATCAATAATTTAAATTCATGAATTACTGTGTTAGTTTTTCAAACGTTTAATGATGTCAATTGGTAATTAATGGAAAAAAACAAGAAGATGATTGTGAGCTTGTCAATATCGATCATAGAGAGAAGAGAAAAGTTATTTTAGTAGCTCTATTAGTCGATGGAAGATGAGGGTTTTCTTACTGAGTAGTCAATTGTGGGTAACAAAAGTATGAATAACCCTTCATAATTCTAGTTTCAGTTCATGAAACCTAGTAACGTCTCTCACTTCCAGATCCGAGTCTAAAACCCAGAATATCCGGACCTGTTGGACCTATACTCGGAATACCCGAAATCCAGATATAGCTATTTTCTAAACCTAAAAGCTAGACCGGTTTAGCATATTCCGGTCCCATTATGGTTTGTTGATTATAAATATCATCCTTAGTCGGATGTTTCAGTGATATATCATCAATGGTTTCAGCGATGTTGCCTTAATCTGTTTTTTTCTCGGAAATCCACGAGAATGATTTCAATGGACGTAGAATGAGGGATGGAAGATGCAGGTTTCTGTTGTTTTATAGATGTAGTGGTGATTTAGGATTTCGATGAAGAGAGATGGAGGAGGTGGAATAACAACTTGGTGGTGGTGATGGTGTATGATAACGAAGAAAAAGAAACTGGGTATAAGGTAACAAGGGAGACAATTAATGGTCGTATTTTATTAATTATTTTATATATATTAATAACTATAAAAAGGTAAACAAATGAATAAGGGTATTAATTAATGGGTTTATTATTTTTAGAAAAAATCGACAAAATATATAATAAATAATTAATGATAAATAGTCTTTTGATGTAGGGCAGCGACAAATGGTGCAACAAAAACTTACTTTGAGGATTGTCCGAGTTAAGAAAATAGTTAGAAACCAAACATACAAATCACCCCAAAACCCTAGTAACCATTCATAGAAAAGCCCAGAAAACTTGTTAATTTATTCACTATAGCCCCTTTTTGACCGGCAGGTCAAGTGACAAAATCGTTAATTTTTCCAAAATAATAGAACTTTTCTATAGATTTCGTCAAAACTTGTATATAATGTATAAACATATATTTTACGTATTTTATATATTTTTATATGTTTTTATATGTACATGTTTACGCATTTTAAATGTATAAATGTGTATTTTTTTACGTATTTATATGTATTTTTATCCAATATATTATGTATTTTTATGCGTTATTTTTTATTTATAACGTATTTATATGTATTTACTTACTTTTAAGTTTTTCATATAGACGTGTATGTATTTTAAATGTATAAATATATTTATTACGTATTTATATGTATTTTAAGTATTTTACATATTTTTATTTTATTTTAATGTGTTTTTATATATATATTACATATTTTAATGTATTTATAAAAAAAAATTTATATAGTTGTTAATGCATTTTTATATATTTTAAATTTATAAACACATTTTTACATATTTATATGCATTTTTAAGTATGTTTACATATATATTTTTGTGTATTTTCATGTGTTTTTTGTGTATTACATATTTATATGTATTTTTAAGCAGTTATGTATTTTTTTAAAAATGTTTTTTATAAAAACTTTTATGTATTTTAAAATTTTAATAGTATTATTTTTAAGTATTAGTGTATTTTTTACATCTAGTCGTCTTCACTATTTCATCTAATTCACATAGCTTATTCCAGTTTATCTAGATGATTTTCCTACATACCCATATAATTTAAGTTTTTCCGATACGATGTTTAATTTTAAGATTAGCGAATGAGAGAAACTTAAGATATATGGGTATTTGCGAAATCGATCCAGCTTCCATCTTCCTCCCAACCTCAGAAACCATAGCCCTAGCTTCCATTGAAGTTATGAGATCATTCTTGGTGCTTATTGGTGATTTTTGAAGGAGAATGAAGCTCTTGGTGACGTGGTTACTTGGCAAGCATCATTTCTTTAGCTAGCATATCTCCCGGACCTTGGTAAGTGTCCAAGATTCAACCTTTTTCTTGTCATGTTGCTAGATTTTTTGCTTTTGTCCCCTTTTCCATGTGTTGATGGATTTAAGTAATCAGATTTCATAAAGTTTGCAACATTATGAATCTCCAGGTCAAATAGAGCATTTAGTGTCTTGGATCTGAAATAAAATCAAGTTTTGATATCATGTTTGGGGTTTTAGTCATTAAACCCTATTTTTGACCTAAATTGGAAAAGGCATGTTGATGTGCACGGAAGTACCCACTAATTTTAATATTTATAACCTAACAAACTTAGACTAACTATGCACTTATAGGCAGTGTACCTAGTCAGATTACAATATAGCTTAGGTAAGTCGGGTGTCGATCACAGGGAACGTTGTTATTAATTACTTTATTTACTACTAAATTAATCTAATTATTAACAAGATAAATGGGTTTTTTTTATCTAATTTTGCAACTTTAGATGAACTTAATTCTTTAACAAAAACTCAGTCAATAAACAAAATACTTCTGTTAGTTCGAATCCACTTTCACTCAATGGTTATACATTAGCTATAACTATTACTGTTGGTGATCAATTAAGAAAGTATTAGCAATTTAGTTCTAAATCTACTAATTATTAATCAATTCATGTAAATCTATTTATGTTCATAAAATAGTTAACACAGAATCAATTATTAGATAAGATTGGAGCCATGTAAGATTAATTAATCAGAACACAATTACAGTCATAATATGAGTTCTCTAACACAGCTTAACTTAATTATTCAATTACTAATCTAAGATTGGTTTGACCTTAGCTCCAATAACCAGTGTTCACTATATTATTAGGTATTCAAGTTCATGCAGAATTGTGTTCACTAACTACACATGAACAAGAATTCAAAGCAATCAAATAACTAATTTACGCATGCTAGATAAAATCAATCAACACAAATATATCACCAACAATTAAAGTTAAATCTAATGCATTAAATCCATGAGTTCCAGCTTCATCTAGCAAATAGAAGCAGCTAGATTTAGCTGGACATATTAACAGCTAAACAAACGAATACGATAATCCAAAACATATTAAAGTGTACCAAACTATGAATTAATTTATGTACTTCTACTTCCTTGGTGTTGAAACCAACTTTCACACACGCACACACACACACACACACACACATATATATATATATATATATATATATATATATATATATATATATATATATATATATATTCTAAAAAATCCCATGCAACGTCGTGGTTATCTATATCACGTCGTGGTTTTTTAAATATTCCGTACTGGGGAAGGAATCCTTCTTTACGTAATCTTGTCTTCTAGAATACTCATGCCACGTCGTGGTTTTAGCGAATTCCGTGGATTTCTTTATCTTTTGCACTCCAAGCCTCCAATGTTCCATGAATTGTCAAATTTGGTCCCTTTCTTCGAAAATACTTCTAATTGGCTGCAAGTAACAATTTAAACTAATTAGTACCATTATTGTAAACATATTACCAACTTATTAATAAAAATGTCAATAAATATTGCCTAAAAATAGGTATAAATATGACAATATAATAATTACCCACACTTGGGCTTTGCTTGCCCTCAAGCAAATTTAAACTTAAACCTTTATCACTAACATCACATAGAACAATCCAATTCCAGCTCAGCTATTATGCCAAGACCTCAACGCATGCATTTGTGTCTAAAAAATTTCGTAAAGTACCCCCCATACTGTAAATACTCACAGTCTTCATAAACACGCACCCACTTCTTTCGAACAATGCTTATTTTATGAAACCCTCCGAATACATCCCCAAAAATCTTTCTAACCTCAAGGTATTTTTGTAGAGCTACCCAAGCATACATAAAGTAGAGAATTACAACTTTTAGAAGATACCACAACTTGAAGCTCTTGAATTCTTCTTTTATTTGATATTTGATCTTCAATTTCTTTGAATTCACCATTTGTATGACTTTTGGCATCCTCAACTTTTGATTCTTTAGAATTTTGATCTTTCAGACTTGATAGCACCAAAAATTCTTCAAGAATTTTTACTTTTTGGTAATTTCTCTCTCTTTCTTTTTTCTTTACAAGTATAACTCACTTCCTTTTTTTCACTCAAAACCCTACATGCTTAATCAGGGGTGCTGAACTTCAATCTTTATTGGTTAAGACACAACTTTCCTTGATAGATTTCTGGTTTAGGCTGCTAAACATATCGCATCCCTGAAACTAAGCGGGGTTATGTTTTTGTTCCATGATTTCACTAAAATAAGGGAGGCCACAAATGCACTATAACGTGTATTGGCTAAACTAAACATTTGAGCTCTTATCGGATCATCCCATGCAACAATATCAACTACAGTTCATATTATTATTACTAGAATAAATTATTAGATTATTATTTCAAACCTACGTCTAAAATGTCAAATTCTAAATTTTTCAATTTTTCTAGCAATTTACTTTTTCTATCCCCTACCCCACACTTGTTTCATACGATGCCCTCATTGTATGGATAAAATAAATCAAAATAAAGAAAAAAGGGAGAAAAAGGAACAGACTCCGCTGGGATAGTGGTGTGAGCATCTCCAAAAGCGTGAAAAACATGCATCTCGAACATGGACCTCTCAAAAATATGAACTTGGGTTGAATTGGATTAATATGGAAATAAACCACGAACACGACTCGAAACTTCAATTCTTCAATAAAAGTGGGTGAAAATATGTAGTAAACGTGGGAAAGCATATGCCACATTATATTTAGGAAGAAACGAGGCAAAATAGATTCATAATGATCCCAAGAAGAAACATGACAAGCCTCAAGATGAAAACGCTAAGGATCTTCAGAACAAATAGAAGAACATAAATCACGTCGTGGTGCAGAATACCACGCCGTGACTTTTGATAAAAACGTGAACATAATGCATCACATTTAGCATGCCACGACGTTGTGAAAGATGGCCACATTGTGGAAACTGAATGTCAGAGAAAAAATTCCTCATTACTTTATTCATCCTAGCAGGTTAACCAGTGTCGTAATGGGTTAAGACTCTTCTATGTAAATATACTTTCCTACTTTAACCTCTCTCCCTCTAACGTACCCCACACTTATCTTTAATTGTGGGTTTCAACTCATGACTTTAGACTTTAACCGAACTTTGACTTGACAAGACAAAAATTCGACTCTTAACTCAGTCTTACTTCCTTTTGAAAATTCCAATGCTAATCTGAAAAAGGAACAACCTAAAAGAAATAAAAGAGTAACATAATAGTCTAACAAAATCTTACTTCAACAAACCAAATTCAAACATAAAAAAACTACTTAAAATTAAACAAGAAAAAAAACTAATTAGAAAAGAAATCAATCATCATCCCCTCGTCCCGACACTCCACTCGGTCCTTCCCCATCGTTCCACGGATTCCAAAGCTCCTCCCATGTTTGATAATAAGGATAATGGGGTGACATAGATGGTTGTTGGGTGACACCTAAATGTGAATAAATACCCTCGGTGTGACAACCCAAGTGTTCCCGTTACATTTTCCCCGTTACCGTTAACGGAATATTCCACTGTATAAAAGTTCCGTTAGTTAGAGGGCGTCAATTTAATGAACATTCCATTTGTTTATAATTACTATGCCGTTATCTCGTGATAAAAGGGAATAAAAAAACTCATGACACACATTTCCATTAAATTGGAAAATGTCAAGTTTTATTATTACGACCACTAAATCGGGTGCGACCAAAAGCCCCGTTTAACGGCAGTACCGGGTAAAATTCCACTGATCCCCGACTCAAAAACTTATATAAGGGTGAGTGGAGTCCATTGGAAGACTTTTACACTCTCTCTCTATACTCTCTCTCTAGACCCGTTTTCGCCCCGAATCCGCAACCAAACACTTCCATATTGTAAGTCCGCTTACCCTAACTTATTCTAAACATAGTGATTTATGTTTATAGCCCAAAAATCATCCAAGAAGGCATGGAATAAGGATTTTACGGCCCATGAACATTCTAGGGCCGTAAACCCCTAAAATGGTGCCAAACATGCCTTTAAACTTGCCCTTGAGCTTAGAAACAATTAGGGGAATTAGCCTAGGGGTGTTTTAACAGAAAAACTCATGGAATTAGGACACAAAGGAGAGTTTACGGCCCAAGCACTTTCTTAGGCCGTAAACTCCTCAAGTCATGGTCCTAAATGCACTCCAAAATCATCCTAGGGCTTATCACATAAATTGGGGACTTATTCTCTTGAGTTTAAACCCTTGAAACACACCAAAATGATTTAGTAAAGGGAGTTTATGGCCCAGACAAGGGTCAAGGCCGTAAACATCCCAAAACACCCCCAAATGATGGCCTTAAACCCCTAAAATAGCATCAAACTTCATAAGAAAATTCTAGAAAGGCAATAGGGGATTTAAACTTCATAAAACACTAAGGATGAGATTTTACGGCTGTAAACTCCCTTGGGAGTGGTCCCTTGGCCGTAAACTCATAGAACATGCCCTTAGAGGCCTCAAACCCACTTATGCCTTTTGGGAAAAGTGCTTAGAATAATTCAAGGATGCTAGTAGAAGCCTTAAACATCCTAGAACCCATCACCATGAGTTTACGGCCGTAAACTCATGGTGAGTAGTCCCTAGGCCGTAAACTAGTTGATAGGGGTTTATCCTTGGAGGGTTAAACTTCATTCCTTAGCCATACACTCCCTTAAACGCTACCCGAGACACCCAAACACTTAGCCAAAGTGTTTTCCGCTCCTTTGAGCGTGTATATTGGTTTAATTAGTATTAAATATACTAATTGTATGTGAACATATGTTATCATATGTTAAATAGGTCATAGAATGTGTTCGAGTCCTTACGTGGCACCGAACGCCCAAACGGCACTCCCGCCGGACCTACTTACACCAGGTGAGTTCATACCCCTGAATGAACCTTTTAAATGATTTTAAATGTTTTATTGGGGGGGGGGGGAATACAAGTTAAACTTGCCAGTTATCATATCAATCACATGTGATTGATAACCCGCATGCACCAGATTTTTACCACTGATCACTGTTTTATTGAGTAGGACGCTATAATGGCTTTTCAATCGTTTTAAAACTCTCACTTATACTGTTTTATCTAAATTCATTTTGAACTGAGTTATGAAAGAATTCCAAAGGTTTTCAAACATATTTTACAAAAGAATTCAAAATATGATTTTTCCCCGAGTATAAAGGCTTTTCCTTAAAGTTTCTTTTTCGACGTACATTCTTACTTGTTAGTTACCGTTGCTTTGCTTTAATTTATTTTAAACTCCTACTTGATAACTCTTTCTCTTTGTGATACGCTTATACCTGTTATTGTCTCTATTTCACTTATACTTATAGTCGCTTATAATTAATAGACACTCTTATTTCACTTATTCTCGTATCCACTCCGTGATACGCTTATACTTATTCGACACTCTTACTTCACTTGCAACCGCTCCTACTTCACTCATTAGACACTCCTACTTCACAAGAATCACTTATACTTGATACACTTATACTTCACGATTCGGTTATTCCACACTGTATGAATTCACACCACGAAGATATGCCTTCACTTATTACACACTCAGTCGTAGTTAGATGTATGTCTGTGCTTATATATATATATATATATATATATATATATATATATATATATATATATATACATATAAGTAACGATTGAAAGACTTGAAAAGGCTCATCCGCCCTATTTCCTTTTCTTCATTTAGATGTGGTCTGGTGGGATCGGGTGGCCGTCCGAAGGTCGTTTGGTTTATTAGTTATATACTATGTATATGAGTATGGACATACAGGAAATTCTCTAGTCAGTTCAGTTAAGAGTCTCTACCTCTAGTCTACACTTACATTAGAAACCCACTCCCCTCTAGAAACACACTATCCTCTATTTGGGATGCATCTTCGGGACACGGCCTTCTCCGTCGTCTAGTTGGTTACCAGAGTCTCCTGTAGGGAGAGCGGACATTGTGTGTATAGGCCTATACGGGATTGACAACCCCGCACCCTGACTGCTAGCTATAGTCCCGGCCTACCAAGCCAATGGGTGACAAATGTCACATTATATAGATGCTTGTAGGGCGTCTGGAACTCTAGTCAGTATGGTTACGAGTATCCCGGGTTACCTTATAATTCATGGCTTTAAGCTAATGGTATTTCGTCAGCAATTTACACTGTATGCCGATGTCTCTTTTCAGAGTCACACTGTTTCGACCTTACGAGATGTACCTTTCATTTGGTATCGTTTACGGTCTGTTTTCACTGTTTTTGACCTTTCGAGATATACCTTTCATTTGGTATCGTCTGCGGTCTGTTTTCGTTGTTTTGACCTTGCTAGATGTATCTTTCATTTGATACTATTTACGGTCTGTAATTCACTGTTTTGGACCTTACCAGTTGTACTTTTCATTTGGTACCTTCTGAGGCCTATGTCTCAATTCGAGAGACGGAACCAGGCGTGTTGTTCATTCGATACTTTCCTGGAGTCTATGATTCCTTTGCCTTAGTCAGTAGTCCTCACTGCTGAGGCATATGTTATTTCCCTATCGTTTGTTGCTTTCTTTAGTAATCAAATTCAATATTTTGATAAAAATAGCAATTAAGGCAAAACTACTTTTTACCACATTACACTGACCTGCCTTGGTAGAAGGCTGTTTTTATTAACGAAAATATAGGATTTTCTGGAAAGAACAGTAATGCACCGTAAACACTTAAACTACTACTTATTAAAGTTATTTGATTTAAACGTCACTAAATACTTATGAACTCACCAGCATTTGTAAAAATGCTGATACTCGCTTTTCAAATAACTTGTATTCTTAGGTCAGCAATTAGACAGGTACACCCCCGGAGCTGTTGATGAAGATGGCATAGTACCTTGCTGTACTTACTTATATTTGTTTGTATACTTTGATACTATGTAATGTAACCATGTAAAATTATTACTATTAATGCAATGTTTTGTTGTACTTTGATTACTATATTCATGTGTTGTGATACTTGACATGACGTCATCCACCCCAGAACGTTTCCGCCGTTCCGGTTTTGGGGTGTGACACTCGGTAAGCTGAGTATGATAAATAGCATTTCCCTAGAGGTTATTTAAATCAATTCCCACCCGAATCTGAAAAGGGTCAATGGGTATTCCTTGTACATGCTGTGGAGCAACACACTCTCTCTCCATCTCTCCCCAAGCTCGAACGTTTCTACGCCAAGGTCTGGCTGGTGGTTGTTGCTCTGGTTTCTCCTCCCCATGCTCCTCATCTACTGGTGGTATAACAAACCCACCCCCAACATTAACCACGACCTTCATAAGCCCCATAACTTGACGCGACAATTCAATGTTGGGAAAACGTGTTAAGTTCTGCATAAATTCCGGAGAAAAATACCATATGAACGAGCAAGATGGGTGACCAAATGTCCTCCCGTGATTGGACTCCCTTGTCGAGAACTAACAGATTTCCTACTCATGAACCTTGCAAGCATGTATGGCAAGTCACAACAAACTCCTGGAGTAATAATACTCCATAAAAAGAACATATTCTGTATTGAAACCTTGTCACCATGATGCTTGTGATTAATGGAAAAGGTGATAAGGTGATGCAGGAAACGATATACGGGGCTCCGAATTTGCGACTCACTAGAATCACAAGCATTGTACTCGTGATTGGAAATAGTTCTCCAAAAATGAACATCCAATAGGCCGGGAGCCAAATCCCAAACACAACCAAGTAAGAAGGGTACAAAGAACGGAGATTGGGTTTCAATTTCAGTATAAAGTCCCATTCGCCAAGAAAACTCTCGAAGGCTGCACTCCCGATAAAACCTGCCTAAACGGAAAACTAGCGCCATGTTGTAATCAAAATCTACAGTCCTCTCCTCAAAACCAACCGTGGCAAAGAACTCTACGAACAATTCCCGGTAAACGGGTTCTTGGATGGCAAAAAGATTCCTCCATCCGTGACAAGTAAAAGTAAAATTTAACCCTTCATACACTTTTGTCCAAAAACGTTCCAACTCAGAAACCAAACCCACTTCACGCAACCATCTCCAATCTACTATGGGTGCGATTGCAAATTCTCTATTATATAACCCCCCCCAATCGATTCTGATACGTAGTCAATAAATCCTGATAAATGTTTTGTGGAAATCAGTATAGAGGATGAAGGCTTGCCAAATCAATTTGGACATCGTCCTGTGAAATATTGCATCTTGGAGCCATTCCTGAAAAGAAAAGAAGACCAAAAGAAACAAAACATCCAAAGTATTAAAAAAATAAAACAGTTTCTGCTGAACCAAGAACCACGTCGTGGCTGATAACGCCACATCGTGGTTTGTAATTGGGACGTGTTGCAGATCGTCTTCACATACTCGGTTTTAGCCAAAATTATCAGTTGGGTTTTTGTTCCTAATGATAATCTAAGGTTTGTAAACTAAAAAACGTCAATGAATTTCATCCAAATTCGAAATTTTGGTTTACACAAAACCCTAACTAAAAATTAGTAAATTGCAAGTACCACCTACAATGAATGGTTGAAACACATACCGTATGGAGTTAAAGGACAAGAAATGTGAGAAATTTGGAAAGAAAAGTGAAGAAAAGTGTTGTGGGCCACTTGGTCTCCATTTGTGAGGCAGCAACAAATGAGGAACAACTTAACGGTCAAAGGGGTAAAGTACTGCCCCCCCCCCCCCCCCGAGACTTTTTAAAGGACACGTCGTGGTCGACCATACCACAAAGTGGTATTTATAAGATCCTAATCTTTTAAAAAGTTCAAACTATCCCCGTAATTACTCTGTAATCACGACGTGGCATTGCCAAACCACGACGTGGCTTATGTCTGGACACAAAAATGAGTAAAATAAGGAATTTTAACTACCTACTTTGTATTCTATTTATTATTTAAAGCACCCCACAACTAATTCTTACCAAGTATTAGTTATTAAACGATGAGTTGATATCTTTCCTAACTAAAACTCAAAAATAAAAAAATGCAAACCAAGCTCGGGTTGCCTCCCGAGAAACGCTTCTTTTTGATGGAGTCGTGAGCAGGACTGCATGCTTCCTATGTTGAATCTTCTGAAGAGTCCATCACCACTTCGACCTTTTGTTTCTTGAAATGCCTCTTGTACGCTTGCACACGTCTTTTATATGCCTTTTTCGAATTCTCCTTCTTTGTCTTGACTTCATCTACATCAATCTTGCGTTTAATCCCTTGAGTCTTTAATTTTTCTTCACTCTTAAGCTCCATACTACTTGTCTCTTCTTTCACAATTTGCCTTTTCACCTTTGAAGTAACCTCTTCTTCACCCATTGTCATCTCATCATCTTCCTTGCTCACCCATAAAGGTGGACTCTTGTAAGCAATGACTTCAACTAAATATGGAACAGATGCTCTTGGTTTTGTTCTTTTGACTTGATGAGTTGTCTTAATTTCATCTTCCACGAGCTTTTTTAATTCTTCAAGTTCATTGTCTTCATCAATGGTGAACACCTCTTCTTGAGCATGATTCTCTTGAAAGCCATCTTCTATCCCAAAGATTTCCTTTTCATCACCAACCCTCAAGGTGAGCTTGGAGTCGCGAATATCAACAAAAGCTCCAACAATGTTAAGCAATGGACAACCAAGGATAATTGGAACATCGGGATCTTCTTTCATATCGAACACTACAAAATCTATTGGAATTTTTTTTTTCCAATTTTTACTAAAATATCCTCGACAATGCCCCGGGGTTGTGTCACTGAACGGTTCACCATGTGAATAGTCATTCTTGTAGCCTTCAACGTCTGAACATCCAGCTTCTAATAAAATGAATAAGGCATCAAATTAATGCTAGCCCCAGAATCAGCTAAAGCCTCAACCTTCATGTTGTTCCCAAACTCACATGGTAGAGTGAGGCGTCCAGGATCCCCCATCTTTTTAGGTATCTCTCCCAACACATCTTTTGAGCTTTGCTCACTTAGAATCACCTTAGAATGCTTCTTTAGTTGTTGTCGAGTGGCTAACATATCTTGTAAGAACTTCGTGTATTCTGGAATTTTTGCATGCGTCTCAATAAAAGGGGTATTAATTGAAATACCCTTTATTTGTTGAATAAATTCCAGATGTTCCCTTTCCAGTGGACTGAGATGCGCTCGAGACGGAAATGGTAAAGGAGGTTGATAAACCAGAATAGGATCAGGAACTTTTTGTTCAGACCAGGGCCATGACGTGGCCAGACAAGTGCCACATCGTGGTGCAGGTGTTTCAGCAACCTTTTCACTTTCGAACTTTGGCTTCTTTGGTTTTGGATTGGGCTGTTGTGGTTCTTCTTCTAATGCTTCCAGGAACTCATAGATGGCTTCTTCTTCAGTATCCATGGCCATTACATGTGATCGGGTCTTCGTTTCAGGATTTTTTGGGGACAACTTCTCATGAACCAGAGTGGCTAGTTGACCAAGTTGCACTTCAAGATTATTAATGGAGGCTTGTTGATTTTTTTATTAAAGTCTGCTGTTCTTCCATCAATGCATGATGATTCTTTACCAAAGTTCTTTTTTCATTAATAACAGAATCAGTAGCCTCGTGTCTCTTTTCTGAAGCTTCCATAAACTTCATCAACATGGTCTCTAGATCAGGTTTCCTCTTAGCTGGTGTCTGCTCCTTTTGGTAGAAGCCTCGACCTGTCTGCCTATACTTCTCTTCTCTCTGTTCCTTATATTCTTCATATGCCAACCACTCTTTCTTTGGTTTCCTCCAATCTTCATTGTACTTGTCCCCACTCGAGTAGCACACTTGAGCCTTTTTATTTCCATACTCATCCAAATTGCAGTCCTTAGTCAAGTGTGGTCCATTACACCTCTTGCAACCAACTCATATAGCATGAATTGATTGGTACATTTGTGTTAACCTTCGATCCATATTATTTAGCATAGCCATCATAGCTACTATTTCTTCAGTTTGTGTACCTCCATCGCCTTTGATTCCATCTTGCCTAGGGTTGTGGTACTCACGAGAGTGCTTCGCGAATTCTTCAATTAGCTCCTTGACCTCCCTTGGATATTTCTTTGTCAAAGGTCCTTGAGAATCAAGGAGTTGTCTTGTCATAAAGTTGACCCCATAATAGAAAATTGACATTTCTTGTTGCACATTAAGATCATGTTGAGGGTAATTTCAGAGCAAGCCTTTGTACCGCTCCCATGCTTCATACAATGACTCCCCCGGCTGTTGTTTAAAGTTGGCTATTGCCTTCTTGAATTTAGCTATCTTGGATGGTGGGCAAAACTCGTCAAGAAATTGCTCATTCATTTGATCCCAAGTGGTGATCGTACCTGGTGGAAGTGATTTTAACCACTCTTTAGCTGCTCCCTTGCAAGTAATGGGAAGCATCCTGATCAAGACGGTGTTTCTGTTGACATTTGAGACATTGAAGTAATCCGCAATGTCAATGACTTCATCTAGATGCTTAAAAGCATCCTCATGATCATTCCCATAAAATGGGATATCCTTCAGTGCAGTCAAGATGTGCCCCTTCAGCTCGAATGTGGCAGTGGCAGGTATTGTTGGTTGGATCAAACCGGAACCCACATCTTATCGGATCCGCTTCTTGTAAGCTCCCATGGACATCTCCTCAATGTTTGCCATTTCGTTCTCCGGCTCGCTCTAGGGTTCACTTGCAAATATTTCAAATTCTGGTTCTGAATTGTGTGGATTAGGGACTGGACCAAGTTCTTCAACTTTGCCCTTATCCTTTGGGATTGAACTGGACTCTCCTGTCTTCTTTCCCAACTTTTTGAAAAAAACGATTTTAGTTCTTGCAATGGCGTCTTCTTTGGTGTGTGATCTTCCTTCGCATTCTTGTTCTTATTTTAGTGAAGTGTAGACTCGGGATCGTCGAGTGGTGGCACCAAAGGTGTGTTAGAGCCTCTGGTCATGAACTCCTACAAACTAAACAAAATAAAAACATAAAGCTGGACTAAAATAGAAAAATAAACTAAGAACTAAAAAAAACTAAAATTCTCAGAAACCACGTTGTGGCACTTAGCTGGCCACGCTGTGTTTTCTGAAATTAAAAAAAAAAAAATTAAACCTTGCTGGAAAATTAAATTTTTGTGAGTTTTAACCCACAAAAAGGATCGATTAACCTAACGCGAATAAATAGATTAATAAACTAAGTCGTTCCCCGGTAACGGCGCCAAAAACTTGATGTGCACGGAAGCACCCACTAATTTTAATATTTATAACGTAACAAACTTGGACTAACTATGCACTTATGTAACACCCCAAAGTTTGGAAAGTCAAGAAAAGAAAGAAGACCTCAATTTTAAGGAGAGACTCGACGAGTCCATGGAGGGACTCGGCGAGTCCGAGCGGGATCCGGGTCGTGGTGTAAGTGACCGACTCGGCGAGTCGGCCAAGGAGACTCGACGAGTTGGGTCTGATCGAGGAAAACCCTAAATTCGGGACTTGGAGCCTATATAAGCGTCTCATTCTCCTTCCTAGGGTTCCTTTACTGCCTCTCTACCCCAGAACACAAAACCCTAGCCGCCATATCCGTTTTTGAGCTAGATCTTGCCTTGAAGAATGCACTAAAGCTTGGAGGAGGAAGAAAGACCTTGGATGTGCAAGAAGGGACTGTAGATCTGGGATTGTGGAGTCATTTCAGAACAATTGGAGGTAATAAGCTGTTGCTTGGACTCCCTTTGCATCTAGATCTATTCTTATGTGTGAGTTTTGGTCATTGTTGGTTTGTTATGTAACCAATTCGAGTTGGAGGTTCAGATCTGAGGGTGCTACCTCAGATCCATGTTGGTTTTGGTCTTGAATCCCCTAAAGTATCAGCCCTTGGTATGTTGAAGAAGCATGGTTGCCATAAACCCTAATTTAGTATGTTTTGAGCATAGATCTCTCAATCTACACGTAAAGTTTGCCACTTTACGTGGGGAATAGGCCCTAGAAGTATGAATCTATGAGTTGGAAGTTCTGTTTGGCTCGAAAAGCCACTGCATGGATTGAGGACTGGATAGACTCGGCGAGTCCTTCGAGTGGACTCGGCAAGTAGCTTGAAGATGAGGAGGAACTCGACGAGTAGGATTAGCAGCTCGTCGAGTCGGATGAAGTTAGGCATGGCCTCGGCGAGTTGGATGAACAACTCGACGAGTTGGTTGAAGATTGTCTAGGACTCGGCGAGTCAGATCGCGAAACCCTAAACCCTTCGAGTTGAGACTCGAATCAGTGAGTCGGGTGGTGACTCAGCGAGTTGGACAGGACAAGACTTGGAACTAGTTGGACTCGGCGAGTCATAGACTGACTCGGCGAGTCGAGTCGCGAATAAGAAAGACCCTGAGCGTAGGAACTCGGCGAGTAGGGTTGACCTGGAAGGTTGACATTGACTAGGATTTTGACCTTGACTAGAGTTGACCTAGTGACCTTTGGAGGTCAGTTGGACTAAGTGTTTTTTTGGCTTTTGAAGCTCGAAGAGTTAGTGGAGCAGCAGTTCGGAGTCAGAGGTCAAGTAGCAGTCAAGAGGATTAGCAGCAACAGTTCAGCAGTCTCAGGTAAGTTTCCTTCCAGTAGGGACGAGTCTAAGGCCACAATGCCGGCCCGTTCAGTTAGCAGTAGTTTCCGGACTTCGGTCCGATGCAGTAGTTAGTATGTTTGATGCCTTCGTGACTCAGACAGGATTTATGTGCTATGTTTTATGTGTTATGTGTTATGTGTTCCGGGCTACGGCCTGATGTAGTATGCAATATATGTATTCATGCTAGTTGATATGTTATGCTATGCTATGTTCAGTCAGTTAGCCCGGACTTCGGTCCGATGCAGGGGACAAGGTCCCAGTCAGTTTCCGGACTTCGGTCCGATGCAGGGGGCAAGGCCCTAGTTAGTCCGGACTTCGGTCCGATGCAGGGGACAAGGTCCCAGTCAGTTTCCGGACTTCGGTCCGATGTAGGGGGCAAGGCCCCAGTTAGTCCGGACATTGGTCCGATGCAGTGGGCAAGGCCCAATATGTGCTTTATATGTTGTTGTATGGTATGTGTTAGATTGGGGGAGCTCACTAAGCTTCGTGCTTACGGTTTTCAGTTTTGGTTTCAGGTACTCAGTTTTCAAAAGAGGAGGTCGGGGAGATTGCAGTGCACACACCATAGTCAGTTAGCCTGGGAATGTTTGACTCTGATAATGATATTATGTTTTGAATTAATACTCGAGAATTTATGTTATGACTTATGATACAGTTTTTATAAATATGATTCTAGTAATGTTTTTAAAGAAATTTTTAGTCGTGCTTTTTGGGGCGTTTCAAGTTGGTATCATGTGGGTTAGATCTGATCCCACATCGACTGGGAAGGAGAACTAAGCATTCCTTATAAGGGGTGTGGATACCTTCCCTAACACAACGCGTTTTAAAGCCGTGAGGGCAGCAGATCCCATAAGAACTCTGCAGTTAAGCGTGCTCGGGCGGGAGTAGTACCGGGATGGGTGACCCCCTGGGAAGTCCTCGTGCCGAGTGGCCCAAAGCGGACAATATTGTGATACGTGCCAGAGGGGGGTGTTACAACTTATAGGTAGTGTACCTAGTCAGATTACAGTATAGCTTAGGTAAGTCGGATGTCGATCACTAGGAACAGTGTTATTAATTACTTTATTTACTACTAAATTAATCTAATTATTAAAAAACTAAAAGGGTTTTTATCTAATTTTTCAAGTTTAGATGTACTTAATTCTTTAACAAAAACTCAATCAATAAACAAAATACTTTTGTTAGTTCAAATCCACTTTCACTCAATGGTTATACATTAGCTATAACTATTACTGTTGGTGACCAATTAAGAAAGAATAAGCAATTTAGTTCTAAATCTACTAATTATTAATCAATTCATGTAAATCTATTTATGTTCATAAAATAGTTAACACATAATCAATTATTAGATATGATTGGAGCAATGGAAGATTGATTAATCAAAACACAATTATAGTTATAATATGAGTTCTCTAACACAGCTTAACTTAATTATTTAATTACTAATCTAAGATTGGTTTGACCTTAGCTCCAATAACTGGTGTTCTCATTATTATTAGGTATTCAAGTTAATGCAGAATTGTGTTCACTAACTACTTATAACAAGAATTCAAAGCAATCAAATAACTAATTTAAGCATGCTAGATAAAATCAATCAACACAAGCATATCACAAACAATTAAAGTTAAATCTAATGCATTAAATCCACGAGTTCTAGCTTCAACTAGCTAACAGAAGCAGCTAGATTTAGCTGGACATATTAATAACTAAACAAACGAATACGATAATCCAAAACATATTAAAGTGTACCAAACTATGAATTAATTTATGTACTTCTACTTCATTGGTGTTGAAACCAGCTTTCAGATCTTCTTCTCCTCTGAAATTCGTCTCCAGAAATCTCTCCAAGCCAGCCAAGAAGTTATCTAATCGTAATGACCAAGCGTATATATATATATATATATATATATATATATATATATATATATATATATATATTGAAAAATCTTGTGCCACGTCGTGGTTATCTATACCACGTCGTGGTTTTTTAAATATTCCGTACCGGGCAAGGACTCCTTCTTTACGTAATCTTGTCTTCTAGAATACTCATGCCACGTTGTGGTTTACTCTTCCATGTCGTGGTTTTAGCGAATTCCGTGGCATTCTTTATCTTTTGCACTCCAAGCCTCCAATGTTCCATGAATTGTCAAATCTGGTCCCTTTCTTCGAAAATACTTCTAATTGGCTGCAAGTAACAATTTAAACTCATAAGTACCATTATTCTAAACATATTACCAACTTATTAATAAAAATGTCAAGAAATATTGACTAAAAATAGGTATAAATATGGCAATATCACTTGTATTGGACTTGCAAGTCCATAAAGCCACGACTTTTAAGGTCCCTGAGAAGTATGAAATCTTTTTGGAAACTTTAGAGGTGCAACTCTAAGGATTTGAGTGCTTAATGAGGGTCTTGATGCATTACGTTACCATTAGTGGTTAGATTTGGGACTTTGGTTTATGGAGGGGTTAAAGGGATAAAGTTGGAAACTTTACCCTTCAAGACCATGGAAAAGACCAGATCTGAGCTTTGGAGCAGTTGTACTTGAAGGAAAGGATTTAATGGTTACGTTGTGCAGACTTATCACCACAGCATGGTTAAGGTTACCCTGTCATGGAGACTTGATCAAGACCCGCCTGTGTTGTCATTTTGTGGAAAAGACGTGGTGAACAGCTAGGCTGAAGACCAATGACTCTGACCAAGTTTGACCTAAGGGTATTTTGAGTTGTGGACTGGGATTTGGTCACTATTTGTTGTCAAGGTGATCGGTAGAGTTTTTATTCAGAGAAACGTGTTGATCTGGTATCTTTTCAGACTGATAAGTGAGTTTTCCTCGCTGTACTTGTGGGTCGAAGGTAACAAGGCCGGTCCATTGGACTTTATATCCTGGTATATAGGATGTTGCTTTGCTGTAGTGATCTACATCCCGATATATAGGATGTGGTTGTGTTGTAGTGATCTGTTAGATATGTATCATGATATATAGGATGTTGTTGTGTTGTAGTGATCTGTTAGATATGTATCATGATATATAGGATGTTGTTGTGTTGTAGTGATATGTTAGATCTTTATCCTGGTATATAGGATGTTACTTTGCGGTAGTGATTAGTAGATCTACATGATTAAATGTACTTATTAGTTATTGATTTTTATGGTGTATGTTGATGTGATATGGTCAGTTGGGTTGAGGTGGTCCTGCTTTGTGCTAAAGGCCAAGATAACAAGGGTCGTTTGGATAGACTGAAGTCTTGTAAGGTGGTCTAGTTAGGCCGAAGGCCCGTAGAGTGGTTTAGATATTCTATAGGCCTGGTGCGGTGGTCCAACCACGTTGAAGGCACTGAGAGCAGTCGAGATAGTCTTTAGGCCCAATGCGGCGGACCGGTCAGGCTGAAGGCTCATGTATGCATGTTGTTATTAGTATGGTTGCATGTGTTACTTTGGGGGAACTTACTAAGCTTTGGCTTATGGTTTAAGTTTATGTTTCAGTTATTTCAGATGATCGTGGAAAAGAAAATTCATGATCCTGCACATCGTCCTAGTTTTATGATAGTTGATTTGGACACTCTAATATATGATTCCCACTTTTAAGAACAATGTTTTGTAAACGATTATGGTTTAGTCTGATTGAAAAATGAAAATTTTCTACCTTGATTTTTTGGATGTTACCGAATAAGGTAAAACTACATGTTATAGAGACTAGAAGGGAGTTGGTGTTGGATTCGGTGTCTAAGCCCATAACTATAACTGGGATATACCTGACCCTGTTGTAGCTTGGTCCTTTTGGGTTGCCTTCACCACTGGAATTTGATAGGATGGATTTTTGAGAATAAGGTTATGTGTGATTATTAATATATTACAAGTATAATATATTAATATTATTTTTTAATTAGTATTGATCAGTAATTAATTTGGAATCAATTTTGTGATCAAAAGAGACCAATTAAATGTTGGGTTTTGAGCAATCTAACACTCTTATGGTGTACATGCAACCTTAAATACCTTGGATCTATGTTTTTCTTTGTTATACATGCAAATATCAATTTCCAAGGTATTTATCCTAACTAGCATATTATGAATTACAAATAATATAAAATCTAGTAGAATGACGTACCTCTTTGTTGGTGCTTGATTCCAAGTAGCTTGAGAGCCTAGTGCCCCAAGTTTGACACCTCAAATGGTTCACACAACATCAAATGCATTTCTAATAACTTTAGAGAAAGTAGAACACTTCTAAAAAATCGGCTTGCCCTCTACATATCCACATAGTGTCTGATTTTGACAGGAATGATATGCTTATATAGTGTGACACAATTAGGGTAATCCCTAATTGTCATGGCTTTCCATTTCCTTGGATCCATGGGTTCAAATACACCATGGAGCATCCATGGATCATCCTATGGGTTTTAGCCCAACTTGATAATCCATGGAGCATTAGCCCACTATATAAGTATGGATGATTTACAGAATCAACCTATATATATTTAATTAGTCTTCTTTTGATCACTTAATTAATTCTAGATTAATTCTTGATCAATACTATTTAAATAATCTTTTTAATATATTAGAACTTATAATATATTAATAAACCTTAAGTGTTATTTCTCTCATTTTCGTCTATCCAAGTGCATGATGACATGCAACCCAAATGGACCATACCGGGTCGGGTCAAATATATATCAATTATAGTTATGGACTTAGACACTAATCCAACATTCTCCCACTTGGATAAGTCTAAAAATATTACTGCAAGTATGACTTCATAACCCGACTAGCAATCGTAGCTCTCAAAAGCCGCTGTCGAACACTAAACAAATCAATGACGCGTCCATTAGACATGTGCTCATATATTCCTCTATTCTTGATATCATATGGGCTGAGACATGGATTATAATCATTCTCTCTACCCATTTGTTGTTTCCTGATTTCTGATTCATGACGACTGACTAATTGAACAAATCAAATCAGTCCAAGCCAAGCCGAGCACTTGCGTTTTGTCATCACTAAATCATCGAGGGGCCCATAGATATCGCTTTTATCCCTTTGAGGGTAAAAGGAATGGATAAACTTCGACTCATATGCTTGTACTGACTACTTGTTGAATCATACACAATGGCATGTTTTATAACATTGAGTTACCAATGCGTTTTCGTGCAATCAATGTATAACCAACTCAGAGTCAACAACCCATATCTCTAGGTTTAAAGAATATAATATATTATTGTCTCATGATTCACTCATGATAAAATCAATGAAGTGATTCAAATGAGCGTGGGTTTAATCCAATACTCAGAGCTTATGAGCACTCATGAATGTTGCAGCAACCCTAGCTATGTGTAATGCACCTTAGACAAATCTTACAAGCCAGATTCATGACAGTCTTGATTCATATCTACTTCCAAAATATGATCGACTGTGGACGGTTTTAATAACTTAGTCATCCGGGAAGAATAACCTAGTTATTCTGGAAGTCAAAACATGCAATGTGAAACACAAGAAAAGTACTTAATCCTATATGGCCCCAAACTCTTGAGTGTAAAAAAAAACCCTTTTATCTAAGCACCATATTGATTAATCATTATTCATGTTTCAATTAATTAACTTAATACTTGAATTAAAACAATAAGCATGCCGTGCTCCAAGCATGCACACTATGTTTTTCCAAACAATATCTATGCCTTACTCCAAGTATGCACACTATGTTTACATATGGTCCTTTCTTTGTGAAACAGATCGATTGACAACATTTCAATGATGCTTATTTCACAATTCCAATCGTTTTTGTAAATGTAAGAATACCAAAATCTTGAAATTTACTATAATTTGTTAGATTCTAAACTTATATGCAGTGATCCTCTTGTAATGAATATGCACACAAGTCACAAAGACTTGGCAACAGACATTACAAAGTATTTCCAATGCAAAGCAATCCAGTGGAAATGAAATCTCAAATTGAAAGTACATTCTTTTGAACATCCTTCTTGCATTAAGTTCTCTAATCTAACACAGATTCAAAGAATAACTTCCACCTATGGAAACAATTCCATATTACCATTTTTACCATCACTTCTGAACAAGAGTTGCCTCTTTTCAAAATATGTCAATATGGTCCTTAGTCTATACTTCTAATTTTCCATGAGCAACCAATCTTTGGTAAACCTCAGATTTTCCTCGACAATTTGCTTAATCATTTTAGTGATTTCCATTTCTATTCCTTTTTCCATCTTAATTCCCAAGGCATTTGAAAAACTTATAATGGATGAATATTATAGCACATGCAATCGATCCTATATTCGAAGCATATAGGACATGATTCATGCTATAAGAAATTTTATTTGTCATGTTCTCATAATTCGAACTATGAAGAGTTATGCCATAATCATAATTGAATTTTAAGAATGCAACATATATAGAATTTCATTATATTGAACCATTCCAACATAACATTCTTATATATCCTTGACTAAAGTAGATTAAAATCTTAATCTAAGCTTGTAGAATTTGAATGAAGTATAAAATTCTCTCCCTTAATTATAGCAAAACAACCTTTTCAAGGAAAATTGAAACTTTTGTTTTCTATAATTAATATTGCTAACTTGCAACACTTAACATAATAATCATGCTCCCACTAGTATAATGATTATTATCTTACTAGCATAACACTTATGCTCAAAATAGCTTTGACATGTATCCAGAGATCAACTGGACTTCTAGAAATTAATACTTTATTGACTTTCTTACCAAATTTCAGATTTCTGATACGAGATTGCTTTGATAAGACTTTATTAAAATCAAACAATTTTTCTTAGATAGCTCACATGTGTGTCTAATCAATTATGAAGAGGGATGTCGTCATCATAATGTTTAGACCTTTTGTCATTCTCACAATTGCTATCTACTCAAAATCTACTTAGTGAAAGAGTTTCCTCACCATAATTTTCATGAATCGGAGAGAAAGCTTATGACACTTAGATTTTTATGGTGTAAGTGTTCCTATCCATGTGAATTTGTCACAACCATAATCATAAGACAAGGTTAGTGACAAAACGAAATTCAAATGGACTGAACATGTTTAATCTTAATTTCTTGCCAACTGGTAGCACAATGCCCACCATTCCTTCTGGGTTGTTGTGCAAACAATTGAGAACCTATAGAACTCACAAGCATAGTCAACTTTTACTGGAAAAACACAGATATAAGAATATGTCAACACGACATGTTACAGACCTCAAGTCGTGGGCAAGTGATTAACAAAACTCTTGATTAGTTCTTGAAACTATCTCAATACTCACACTGTCCTCTTGAAATATAAGATTCTCTTTGTCAAGAACCATTCCTTGACAAAACAAATATTCAAGAGTTAGTGCGGATTCTTATCAAGTTAAACACTTCTCACAATTGGTCTTAGTTAGTCTTTGGTTTATCCAAAACATCACAACTTACCAATCTCAAATGTACAAGAATAGGAAACATCTTACTCTACATTTGACAAGTGTTATGAACTTTCTAAAGATTATGTCACTCAAGTTACAATCTTAGAGTATGACTCTAAGACTTGATTTTGGAACGAAGTATGATTTATCTTTTGATTTAACCATTTCCACAATTCACGATTCCTCTCCTTAGCCAACAAATGCACTAAGGTGTCCTTAGAGGATCAATTGTGATATGGTTCCATAATCACTAAGATAATCATAAAACAAGATACACAAGTACTCTCCCATTTCTTCAGATTGGAGAAACTTTTATCTTTCTACCTTATTTGATTCTTCTTACTCATTCTGCCATACATTGAAACTTTTCCAATGTTTCAGAATTACAATTAAACTTGTAAGCATAATCATATTTACTAAACTTTAGTAAATCATAACGAATAACCTTATCAACCTTTGTGGTGGACCTGACTAGTGCACTACCTAATGTACCCGATCCTTTAGTCCTTTGCTTGACTCACATGCGAATGTGAACAAGGAATTACTCTTAATTTACCAAAGATGAAAATTCTCATTCATCACACAATACAACTTGCATGATTCCAAGTTTCTATCCAACTGAAACTTTGGTGATGAGAATCTTACCATATTTGATAAATTATGACACTACTACAAAGGAAAGAATCAAATTCATTTTCCAATATTGCTTATCAGTGGAAACATATAAGCAACAATTTTTCACAAATGCCTTTGTAAGGATATTTAAAAGAAATAAAACATAAATTTTCTTTTATTTTAAAACTTGCGGAAAAACTTATCCTTACATTGCAAATTCATATGAAAACTTTGTTGTTATCTATTCCTAAGCAATATCTCACGACTCTAATGCAGTGGCTTAAAATTCTTGTCATGGAACCATGCGATCAGAATCATCACACGTTTTCTTTAAGCTTCATTTGATTCTTCAAAAAAATCAAAATGTAATTACATTCCATCATGTATTAAGAATCTCCAAAAGAGACTTAATAGAGTTAGATAACGGACTTTACCTGGAGTAGAGTCAAACTTTTAACTTTACCTTCCTTATAAGGTTTCAGGTAAATTCGGCAGCTTCGCGACCAATGCCCCTCCTATTGGAAAAAGGAAAAATATGGACTCTTTGGAAATGGTATATGTGACTATCACAGACTTAGCCTTTCTCTTTACCATTAGGTCAAATGACTTGACCATGGCCGATCCCTTTCAATTGGGAAGAGAAAGTTTTTCTGGATTTCCAGTGTCACCATTGTCAATGTCCATGAAGTTTTAGGAAGTTGATATTCTAACCAAATTTGCTTTACCAGTGTTCCAAATCATTGTTGATTCAGCAGCACCGAGATAATAGATAAGATCATTAAAGGGTCATGTTGTGATCTGTCATCAGGGAGTGACTGAAGGACCAAGTTAACAGCCAGCTACCTCGAGACTTCGACGCCCGACTCTCCTGGCTTGTCAATATGTGACTTAATCTCCAAGATGTAAGCACATATAGACTTTGATTGCCAATATTGATTGAGTGACTTAGAACTATTCAAGTCTTGAAACATGTGGGATATGGAGAATTATTGAAGGAGATGGAGGAAATGAAGTATGATTTCCAGTCCCATTAGTGCTCAATAAAGGGATTAGTCTTTCACCTTGATTTCCTTTTGGGATATCATCTTCATAAGGAAGCTTGTTCCTAAATATTTGGGAAGACCATAGCTGTCTAAACTAGACATTTATAAGGGTAAAATTCAAGTTAGTTGATTTAAAGTCCTTAATATAACACCCAATATGAAATATTAAGGCTAGGACCCAACAACCTATTTATAATTAGAAGAGGGATGCCGTAATCCAAGTTATAAAATAGTTGAAGGTAGGTAAATGACGATTTACCAATTTCCACCATGAAAAACAAAATATAATTAAGTTTTAATTGGATTTGAAATTCCTAGATCTTTTGAGATACATTGAACTTTCAATGGGATGTTTGAATCTCAATTGTGCCCTCTCAAGTTTGTGACTGGGATGTCGAGGATCACAAACAAGCTGTGAATAACCATGCAAATTGACTTGGCACCCTTAACTTTATCACCTAATCGATGTGTCGGTTAACAAAACATCCTCCATCGATCTATAATAAAGTCAAGTTACCCTTTGCCACTCTTATTAGTCCTTATTACTAACGACTTGGTAAGGAACAAAGTGTAATTTCATGGGTTAGCACCTATTTCACGTTTTCCTAAGTAACTAAGATTGGGAATTTACAAGTATTTAGTTACTTAGTATTTATCATTATACTTTTAATGAAGGGAGAATTATATTCCTATTCTACCTGTTCTGCTAACAACCCTCCACCAGTCAAGGAAGTGGTGGGTGAGAGTGGACACCCATTATACTGCCATTTTATAGGCAGTAACCTTATACCCCCTTATAGATCGGCTTCGTGAATGAGGCCTACTAATGGTAAGATTGAATCTATCTTATACATATCTATATAATTAAAATTATAATAATAGTATCAGGTTTGAATTTTAAACTTTTAAAATTCTAAGGTTCGATTTGGAATTAAAGTACACACGATGAGTAACTTTGAAACTAGTTCAAGACTCTTCAATTCATAACTTATGAGTTTAAAGGTTCATTAAAATTAAGACTCTTCATTTTTATGTAACCATTTATTCTTTAATCACACTTTTAAAGAAGTGACTCTTGAACATCCATAACTTGAGGACAAGTGATGGAGTCCATAAAAACTATTTATGACTAAAGACTCTTCATTTTTGTAAGCTATGATATTTTTATGAGTTCTAAGATTCATAAATATGACTTTTCACATAACTTGAAGACAAGTTACAAAAACATAGTTTATAAACTAACTCTAGATTAATTTGGATTGAAAACAACTAAAACATAATTTTTTTCGTTAATCTAAACTAACTAATAAATCAAGGAAACATAAAACTCTTGGTAATCCATAATTTGAGGAAAAGTTATGGACTCCATACAATTTCATTGAGATCAAGAATTATACTAAAAAACAATTTGCACATAATTCCTGTGATCTACCAAAAATCATAAGCATGAACATTCATAATCAACATTTTTCAAGAATTACATAAACACATATAAAACTTGAAACTTTGATTATAGCATTGAAATTGGTTTACATTATCATTACCACATTAGAAACAGGTTTTATAAGTCTAAAACAGTTAAAGGTAGTGATTCTAGACCAATTCCAGCACAAAACCTCGAAGATATACTGTTTAGGGGTCCAACTCGTCGAGTGCATGAACAAACTCGACGAGTTGGATGAGTTTACACTTGGACTCGTTGAGTCGTGCAGACAGCACCAAAATTCGATTTTCAGCCAATTTGCATCAAGTATAAGTGAAAACAAGCTTAGGATCTGATACCACTATTAGGTTTTGTGCAATCTGACACTCCTATGGTGTACATGCAACCCTAAATACCTTGGATATATGTTTTCTCTATTATACATGCAAATATCAATTTCCAAGGTATTTATCCTAACTAGCATATTATGAATTACAAATAATATAAAATCTAGTAGAATAACATACCTCTTTGTTGGTGCTTGATTCCATGTAGCTTGAGAGCCTAGTGCCCCAAGTGTGACACCTCAAATGGTTCACACAACATCAAGTGCATTTGGAATAACTTGAGAGAAAGTAGAACACTTCTACAAAATCGGCTTGCCCTCTACATATCCACATAGTGTCCGATTTTGACAAGAATGATATGATTATATAATGTGACACAACTAGGGTAATCCCTAATTGTCAAGGCTTTCCATTTCCTTGGATCCATGGGTTCAAATACACCATGGAGCATCCATGGATCATCCTACGGGTTTTAGCCCAACTTGATAATCCATGGAGCATTAGCCCACTATATAAGTATGGATGATTTACATAATCAACCTATATATTTAATTAGTCTTCTTTTGATCACTTAATTAATTCTAGACTAATACTTGATCAATACTAATTAAATAATCTTTATTAATATATTCGAACTTATAATATATTAATAAATCTTAACTGTTATTTCTCTCATTTTAGTCTATCCAAGTGCATGATGGCATGCACCCCAAATGGACCATGTCGGGTCAGATCAAGTATATACTAATTATAGTTATGGACTTAGAGACTAATCCAACATTAGATATATGGGGATTGATTATGTAAATCAATGATTCTTGTAATGTGGGCTAATGATCCATGACTATGTAGTTGGGCTAAACCAATAAGATAATTCATAGATAGTCCATGGAGGTTAACCCATGGAGCATAAGAGTGTGAAAAGTCATGGAGCATTATGTTTTACAAAGTTCAACCCTAGCATTTGCGACATTATAAATAGGACCCCCCCCCCCCCCCCGCCTCAATCCAAAATCGGTTACACACTTGATGGATTCAAGATACTTATTCTCTTAAAGCCTCCTCTTGCATATTGGTGTTTGTGAACCATTAGAGGCTTCAGACTTGAGGTGCTGAAGCTTTTAAAGGTCAAGAACTCTACCCCACTCAAGAGGTAAGCATCTAAACTAACTTTACATGTTAAATAGCTTCAATGATATGCTAGTTAGGGTGAATGATTTGGAAAAACAAATTGCATGTATAATTAGAGAAAACATAGATCCAAAGCATTTAGGGTTGCATGTGCACCATAGGAGTGTTATAGTGCTCAAAACACAACAGTGGTATCAGACAATAGATTTGTTTTCTATTATATTTGATGCTTGCTAGTTTTTCAAAGCTGAAAAAGTCGATTTTCTACACTCCGACCGGTGAACTCCTCGAGTCCATGAAGAGACTTGACGAGTCTACTCAGAAACAAGGCCAACTCGACGAGTTAGTTCTTGCACTCGATGAGTTGTAGTGTCTATTTGCAGAATTTCGAGATTCTTGACCTGGTGTGGATTGGGAACACTACCACAAACAATTTTTGATCATTGGAAATGGTTTTTATGCGATGGTAGTGCTTGTACTTATCCAAACACAAGATAATTGTCAAAGTTTTAAAATAATTGTTGTTTTATGTGTAAACAAAATTTCTTGTAAATTGTTGACATAGAATTATCTTGTTTATGAGTTTAGTTAGATCATCTATGATTATGTGATAATTTTCGGTGTTAGAATTAAAAATTCTATAAATGAATTTTAATGACCTCCATAACTTGTCCTCAAGTTATGGAATATGAAAGGTCTCATACATTAAAATCCAATTAAACTCATAAGTTATGAATGTGAAGAGTTTAGACAAGTTTCAAAACATGCCCTCGAGTTTTGGAATTTGTAAAGTCTCATCAATGAAACTTTAATTCCAAACCCTAGAGTTTTATCAGTTAAAATTCAAACCTTATACTTTATAATATTACAAGTTTCTTAACTATATATATATATATATATATATATATATATATATATATATATGTATGTATATATATATATATATATATGTATGTATGTATGTATAAGACTAGTCAGTCTTACCGTTAGTAGCAATCATTCACGAAGCCAGACTATAAGGGCGGTACAAGGTTACTGTGTATAAAATGGTGGTTTAATGGGAGTCCACTCTCACCCTCCGCTTCCTTGAACATTGGAGATTTGTTAGCCGAACGGGTAGGATAGGACACTAACTCTCCCTCATTAAAAGTATAATGATAAAATATAAAGTAACTAAATTTTATTAAATTCCCAATCTTAGTTACTTTAGGAAAAATGTCAAAGTGGTGCTAATCTATGAAATTACACTTTGCACCTTGTTAATTTGTTAGTGGAGCGCGTGTGGTTAACTGAATCTAGGACTGACAATGTGTGGTAAAAGGTAGCTTGATGTTAATCATAGATCAATGGAGTGTGTGTGGTTAAACGATACAAGATTAGATGATTTGTAACATTGGGTGTACCAAGTTAATTTGCATGGTCATTCACACCTCGTTTGTGATCCTCGGCATCCCAGTAACAAACTTAAGGGCATAATCTAGATTTAAACATGTCATTGAAAAGTTAAATGAATCTCAAAGATCTAGGAATTTCAACCCAATTAAAACTTAATAAACTACTTCGTTTTTCATGGTGGAAATTGGTAAATCATCATATGCCTACCTTCAAATATTTTACAATTGGATTACGGCACCCGTCTTCACAATTGTAGAATAATGTTTTGGGTCATAGCCTTAATATTTCATTTGGGTGTAATACTAGGGATTCTCATCTAATCTAAACTTTGTTATTTTTCAGATGTCTACCCCAAACAATGCTTCCATATCAATTCCTTCAGGCTCTTTCTCCCTCATGAAGTTATGTGGGAGGGTCATTTTTGATGGCTCGAACTTCAATGACTGGATTCGTAACATCAGAATGGCTATTCGCTATGAGGACAAAGAATATGTCCTTGATAAAGAGAAAAAGGAGATTGATGTAACCATTGCCACTCCTGAACAAATCGCTGAACACACTACTCATGAGAGGGATGTGACAAAGCTGTCGTGTCTTATGATCTCTACCATGACTGCCGAGCTACAGAAGTCCTATGAGGACTACTATTCCTATGAAATGTATCATGATTTGATGGAAAGATACCATCAAAGTGCTTAGAAGGAGAGGTATGAGATCATTACCTCCATGATCACAACCAAGATGGAAGGATGGAGAACCCATCCTGGTCCACTTGCAGAAGATGCAGAGATTTGTGGACCACTTGCCTGAATTGAATGTCAATTTTGACGAAGATTTGGCCATAGATATAATTCTACACTTTTTGCCTTCTTGTTATGATCAATTTCGTATGACCTATCATATGAACAAAGAGGAGGTCACTCTTAGCAAGTTTCAAGGCCTTCAAAAGACTGTAGAAAGCAACCTTAAAGGCAATTCAGCTGTGTTTATTCCTAATACTACTTCTGCCCCTATTCTGGCAATAGGAAATGGAAAGGGAAAGAAGTGGAAGGCTCCTTTCAAGAGCCGCAAGGGAAAGTCTCTTGATGGATCTATTGGGTTTTGAGCAATCTAACACTTCCTAAGTGTGCATGCAACCCTAATAAACCTTGGATCTATGTTTGTCTAAATACATGCAAAATAATAATTTTCCAAGGTTTATAACCTATCTAACATGGCATGGGGAACATTTCAACATAAAAGAGTTAGAAGAGATTACATACCTTTTTGGTGAATTTGGTTCTAAGGAGTTTGAGGGCCAAGCACCAATAGTGTGAATTCCTCAAATGGAATCACAAACACCACAAACTCTTGGAAAACTTTGAGAGAGTATACACCTTGTATAAAATCGGCCACGCACATGCACACACACACTAGCTCACTAGTTTTCTCTTAGGCTTCATTTCATGCTCCATAAGCATGCTTATATAGTATGCATGGTTAGGGTGAAACCCTAGTAACCCATGTCTTTTCCTTTTCCAAGGATCCATGGGTTAAAAGCTCCATGGATCATCCATGGACTTCCACATAAGCCTATCCCATTAACAAATGAGTATTAGCCCACACTATATAAAACAAATAGCCCATAATCTAATTAGTCTTTCTTTTAATCTCTAAATTAATTCATAATTAATTCAAGACAAAAACTAATTAAATAACGTAATTTCATATTAATATATTATAACCCATAATATATTAATAAACATATGTGTATAACTCTCATAAAATTATCCATAATAGTTTGGATGAGATGCAACCCAAATGGCCGGTCGGGTCAAGTATATACCAAATAAGTTATGGACTTAGACACCTTATCCAACAGACTCCCACTTGGATAAGTCTAATAACTATATTTGCCTATAACTTCAGGAACCAACCAGCAATCGTAGCTCTCGAAAACTCCCTCGAACAAGGAAGACTCTGTCGAACTATGAAGCGCCATTTTAGATAAGTGATCACATAATCCTCTATTCTCATGATATCAGCCGGACAACCACATGGAACTATCTCTTGCTTATTGTCTAGCAGTAGTTTCTCGATTTTCCGATGTGTTTGACGAACAACTTCACTGAACACATCGGTTTAGTTCTGACCAGGCCTGGTACATGGGTCAACACAAAATCATCGAGGGGCCCAGATATCGCTTCTATTTCTAGAAGGAACATATAAACTTCGACTGATATGCTTGTTCTACTACTTATTAAATTGTACACAAAGGCACGTTTTATAACATCAAGTTACTGATGCATTTACGTGCAATCAATGCACAACCAACTCATAGGTAACAACTCATATCTCAAGGTTTAAAGATTTATATGATGTTATCGTCTCACGATCACTCGAGATAAATTCCATGAAGTGATACAAGTGAGCGTGGGTTTATACCAATACTCTTAACTTATGAGTACTCATGAATGTTGTAGCAACCATTGCCATGTCTAAACACCTTTAAGGCATCTACAAACCCAATTCATGACAATCTTGATTCATACCTACTTTCGACGTATGATCGATTGTGGAGGTTTGAATAAATTAATTATTATGGAAGTCAAAACATGCAAAACTGAAACAATAGTAAATAATTGACAATGATAGTAACACTTTACTCATAAATAAATCACAAATTTTATTCATCATCAAACGTCGATTACATTTTACAAGTTTCAGGAAAACTATCTAATCTGTAAAACTAATATCGTCCCTCAGCCCGATGCGTCTCGCATGCTGAAAATGCTTAACCCTCGTCATTCCCTTCGTAAGGGGATCTGCAGGATTCTCATCCGACGATATCCTCCTTGTCACAAGGAGTCCTTCTTCAATCTTGTGTGTTATGAAGTGATATTTTCTGTCAATGTGTCGGGATCTGCCATGATCTCTTGGTTCCTTGGCTAAGGTAACCGCACTATTATTGTCACAGAAAATCTCTATAGGTTCCTTAATAGCTGGTACAACTCCAAGGTCTCTGATGAAGTTCTTTAGCCATATCGCCTCCTTCGCTGCTTCACTCGCTGCTATATACTCTGATTCACAAGTCGAATCAGCCACCGTCTCCTGCTTGGAACTGTTCCAAGACATTGCCCCTCCATTTAAGGTAAAGATCCAGCCCGACTGAGAGCGGAAATTATCCCTATCAGTCTGAAAACCAGCATCACTATACCCTAATACTTTCAATTCATCACTGCCACCAAGGGTAAGGACCCAATCCTTAGTCCTCCGCAAGTACTTGAGAATGTTCTTTACCGCGGTCCAATGAGCCTTGCCAGGGTTCCTCTGATACCTGCTGACCATGCTCAAAGAAAATGCCACATCAGGACGGGTACAAGTCATGGCATACATAATCGAGCCAACTGCGGAAGCATACGGTAATTGGCTCATCTCAGCTATCTCTGCCTCTGTACTCGGACTCTGAGTCTTACTCAGTTTGGTATTGCTTTGGATTGGTAAATCTCATTTCTTGGAATTCTCCATGTTGAACCTTTTCAACACCTTATCCAAGTAGATACTCTGACTAAGTCTAATTAGTCTTCTACTCCTTTCTCTTAGTACCCTTATCTCTAGGATATAGGTAGCCTCCCCTAGGTCCTTCATAGAAAAGCACTTCTCAAGCCAGGACTTAACCTCCTGCAAGGTTGGGATATCATTTCCTATGAGTAGTATGTCATCCACATACAGTACCAAGAAGCTAACTATACTCCCACTAGCTCTGACATACACGCAAGACTCATCTTCGCTTCTCGAGAAGCCAAACTCTTTTACCTTCTCATCAAAACAAAGATTCCAGCTACGAGATGCTTGTTTTAATCCATAAATGGATTTCTCAAGCTTGCATACTCTATTAGGGTACTCTGCACTGACAAAACCCTCTGGCTGATTCATGTACACATCCTCAGCCAACTTTCCATTAAGGAAAGCGGTTTTGACATCCATTTGCCATATTTCATAATCATGAAATGCTGCAATGGCTAACATAATCCTAATAGACTTAATCTTTGCTACCGGCGACAAGGTTTCATCATAATCAATACCTTGAGTTTGAGTAAAACCCTTCACAACCAGTCGAGCCTTATAAGTATGCACTTTTCCTTCCATGTCTGTCTTCTTCTTGAAGATCCATTTGCACCCGACTGTTTTACGGCCTGGTACATTGTCAACCAAGTTCCAAACTTGATTGTCATACATGGACTGTATCTCGTTGTCCATAGCCTCCTTCCATTTAGCAGACTCCGGGCCTGCCATGGCTTCCTTAACACTGCTAGGTTCATCCAAATTTACCAGTGTACTATCACTAATAAACGTATCACCTTCCGTAGTAATATGAAAACCATAATAAAACGAAGGTGTGTTCCTAACCCGTGTGGAACGCCTCGGAGGTACAGACTCGTCAGCTGGATCAACAGGAGTTTCCTCCTCAGGTTGATTGCTAGTGTCTGAGGTTCCTTCACCAATTGACTCTTGAATTTCTTCAAGATCAATCTGCCTCCCACTGTCTCCTTGGCTTATAAATTCTTTCTCGCGAAAGATCCCTCTTCGTGCTACAAAGACCACATTCTCATTGGGTCTGTAGAAGAGGTAACCAAAGGATTTATGTGGGTAGCTGATGAAAATACACCTTTCACTTCGAGGTTCAAGCTTATCATGAGTTTCACGCCTCACGAAAGCTTCGCAACCCCAAATTTTGATGTGGTCCAAATTGGGAATCTTCCCAGTCCACATTTCATGTGGTGTTTTGGTAACCTTCTTTGTAGGGACTAGATTAAGGATATGGGCGGCAGTCTCTAAGGCATACCCCCAAAAAGAGATTGGTAATGAAACTCGACTCATCATAGAGCGAACCATGTCCAACAAAGTTCGATTACGCCTCTCAGCTACACCATTCAGCTGTGGTGTCCTGGGAGGAGTCAATTGCGAGACAATCCCACACTCCTTAAGATAGTCAAGGAACTCGGTACTAAGATACTCACCACCTCGATCGGATCGAAGCATCTTAATGTTCCTGCCCAATTGATTTTCTACTTCCTGTTTGAATTCCTTAAACCTTTCAAAGGTTTCGGACTTATGTTTGATTAAGTAGACATACCCATATCTACTGAAATCATCAATAAAAGTCACATAATACCGATTAGCATCCCTTGTAGCGGTTTTGAATGGCCCGCATACATCAGTATGTATTAGGTCCAACAAACCCTCACCCCTCTCACAAGTTCCAGTGAAGGGTGATTTTGTCATTTTTCCAAGTAGACAAGATTCACAACTATCATCCGATTTAAGGTCAAATGATTCCAAGACTCCACTCTTTTGGAGTTGGCCTATGCGTTTCTTGTTTACATGTCCAAGACGACAATGCCACAATGATGCTTTATCTAGGCTAGTAGAAGAATCAATATACAGCACATTATTTCCTAAGTTGTCTACAATCGACACAGTTTCATACACACCATCACAAGGTAACGCTTTAAAATAAAACACATTATTAAAGAAAGCATTAATACCACCACATTCATTATCAAACGAAAAGGTAAAACCTTGTTTGTACAATGCATGAAAAGAAATAATATTCCTCGCCATTTCAGACGAGTACACACATTTATTCAAATCTAATTTTAACCCATTATTAAGCAACAAGGTATAAACTCCAATCTTGGAGACAGGTGAAGCCTTCCTATTCCCCATGATCAAGTTTATCTTCCCGTGCTCCACATCCTCACTTCTTCTTAGGCCTTGCAAATTAGAACATATGTGAATACCACATCCTGTATCAAGCACCCAAGAGTTAGAGTATGTTGAGTAATTAGACAATATAGTGTAAATACCTGCATAGGTGGGTTTCACTTTCCCATCCTTTAGATCCTGCAAGTACTTAGGGCAGTTTCGCTTCCAGTGTGCCTTTTCATGGGAATAAAAGCATTCAGCATCCTTGGGAATGGCAGAAGGAGTGGTAGAACCGTTCTTGGTCTTTGATGAGGAGCCTTCAAGAGACTTTCCCTTGGTACCGTTCGAAGGGTGCTTCCTCTTCTTCCCTTTGCCTTGCCCAATAGCTAAAACAGGGGTAGATGTTGGAGTAGGAGTAGTAGAGGTAACAACCGCTTTACCCTTAAGACCGGTTTCAGCAGTCTTCAAGAGTCCTTGAAGCTTGCTGAGGGTAACTTCCTCCTTGTTCATATGATATGTCATTCGAAAATGTTTATAACAAGAAGGCAAGGAGTGCAAAATGATGTCAATTGCCAACTCCTTAGGGATGTTAACATTCAGCTTCAGCAAACAATCCACATACCTTTGCATCTTTTGCATGTGGCCCGTGACGGATTCACCGTCCTTCATGCGGGTAGTTATTATGGAGGAGATTATTGCATACCGCTCCTGAAAAGCACTCTGATGGTACCTTTCCATCAGGTCTTGGTGCATCTGAAAAGGGTAGAAATATTCATACGACTTTTGGAGCTTGGCTGTCATCGTGGCCATCATGATACATGCCACCTTAGTAGCATCTCTCTCATGAGTCCGGAATTCAGCGATCTCCTCAGGAGTAGCAGTAGACTCATCAAGTTCTTTTAACTCCTTATCGAGGACATATTCCTTGTCCTCGTAACGAGTAACCATCCTGATGTTCCTAATCCAATCCATGAAGTTGGAACCATCAAAGATGACCCTCCCACAAAGATTCATGAGAGAGAAAGAACCAGTTGGGTTAGAGCCTGAAGCATTAGTGTTGGAAGACATCTGAAAGAAGAAAGTAAGTTTAGATTAGATATTTAGGATCCTTAATAAGACACCCAAATGTAATATTAAGGCTAGGATCCAATCACAATATATTACACTTAGAAGAGGGATGCCGTAATCTAAGTAATAATATATTTGAAAGGTAGGTGAATGACGATTCACCAATTTCCACCATGAAAACAAAATGATTTATTAGGTTTAATTGGATTTGAAATTCCTAGATTCTTTTGAGATTCATTGAACTTTTCAATGGCATGTTTCAATCTTGATTGTGCCCTTCAAGTTTTGTGACTGGGATGCCGAGGATCACAAAACAAGGTGTGAATAACCATGCTAATTCACTTGGTACTCTTAATATTATCACCTAATCAATGTGCCGGTTAACCACACACACTCCATTGATCTATGACAAACATTAAGTCACCCTTCGTGATCCTTACTAGTCCTAGTTAGTGTGCCGGTTAACCACACACGCTCCACCAACGACTTGGTAAGGTACAAAGTGTGAATTCCATGGATTACCACCATGTTCACATTTTCCTAAAATAACTAAGATTGGGAATTAAAAAGGTTTAGTTATTTTATGATATTCATTATACTTTTAATGAGGATTTAAAGTCATTGTTCTACCCGTTCGGCTAACGACCCTCCACCGATGAAGCAAGCGGTGGGTGAGAGTATACACCCATTAAGTCGCCATTTTATAGGCAACAACCTTATACCCACCTTATAGACCGGCTTCGTGAATGAGGCCTACTAACGGTAAAACAACTTATTCTTATACATATATATAATAATTAACCATTAATGTTATAAATAGTTTAAGGGTTGAATTTTAACTATTAAAACTCTAAGGTTTGGAATTAAAGTTTATTAAAGTGTGTGAAACTTTACAAATTCCAAAACTTGAGGGCATGTTTTGTAACTTTGCAAAACTCTTCATTTCATAACTTATGAATTAAAGGTTCATAAAAATGAAGACTCTTCATTTTCATGTAACTTATGTGTTTTAAGTGTGTGTTAAATAAAAGTGACCTTTGGTAATCCATAACTTGAGGACAAATTATTAATCCCATTAAAACACATAAATGATCAAGAATTAATTCTAAACAATTCAGCAAATAATTCGTATCATTTTCTAAATTCATAAGAACATAAACATGATCATCAAAAATTCAAGAATTATATGAACACATAAAATCATGGAATTTTGATATATGCTATTGCAAATGGATTAGAACAACCATTACACCAACTAAAATAAGTTTTATAACACCAAAACAATTTAGGGTAATGTTTCTAGTCCATTTCCAGAAGCAAAAGTCGAGAATCTGCACTCTTTCGATCCTACTCGTCGAGTGCATGAACTGACTCATCGAGTAGGTTGAAGTTTGCCTTGGACTCGTCGAGTCCCCCCAATGGACTCGGCGAATCCACCATGCTGAAAGCAACTATTTCGACTTTTTTCACTATTTTGCATCAAGTATCAAACAAGCAAGCCTAGTCTCTGATACCACTGTTGGGTTTTGAGCAATCTAACACTTCCTAAGTGTGCATGCAACCCTAATAAACCTTGGATCTATGTTTGTCTAAATACATGCAAAATAATAATTTTCCAAGGTTTATAACCTATCTAACATGTCATGGGGAACATTTCAACATAAAAGAGTTAGAAGAGATTACATACCTTTTGGTGAATTTGGTTCTAAGGAGTTTGAGGGCCAAGCCCCAATAGTGTGAATGCCTCAAATGGAATCACAAACACCACAAACTCTTGGAAAACTTTGAGAGAGTATACACCTTGTATAAAATCGGCCACACACATGCACACACACACTAGTTCACTAGTTTTCTCTTAGGCTTCATTTCATGCTCCATAAGCATGCTTATATAGTATGCATGGTTAGGGTGAAACCCTAATAACCCATGTCTTTTCCTTTTCCAAGGATCCATGGGTTAAAAGCTCCATGGATCATCCATGGACTTCCACATAAGCCTAGCCCATTAACAAATGAGTATTAGCCCACACTATATAAAACAAATAGCCCATAATCTAATTAGTCTTTCTCTTAATCTCTAAATTAATTCATAATTAATTTAAGACTAAAACTAATTAAATAACGTAATTTCATATTAATATATTATAACCCATAATATATTAATAAACATATGTGTATAACTCTCATAAAATTATCCATAATAGTTTGGATGAGATGCAACCCAAATGGACCATGCCGGTCGGGTCAAGTATATACCAAATAAGTTATGGACAGACACCTAATCCAACAGGATCATCTTCTAGTAGGACCAAAGTTGGTTACACTAATTCCTCTTCCAGTCCTAAGGATGCTGATTGCTTCCATTGTAATGTAAAAGGGCACTGGAAACGAAGCTGCCCCAATTACTTGCAAGACATAAAGGATGGGAAGATCAAACCCTCCTTGGTAGGTATTTACACTATTCAATCTAATAACTCATCACATGCTAATTCTTTGGTCTTTGATACAGGTTGTGGATTTCACATTTGTTCTGATTTGAAAATACTAAAAAGAAGTAGGGATGTGGAGCACAGGAATATGAACTTAATCATAAGAAATAGGAAAAAGTCGTTTGTGACCAAGATTCGAGTTTATTCTTTATTGCTTAGTAATGGTTTAAATTTAGATTTGAATAATTATTGTTACTACGCCGATATGGCGAGCAATATTATTCCTTTCATAGTTTGTACAAACAAGGTTTTAACTTTTCGTTTAATAATGGAGTTGGTACTATTAATGCTTATTATAATGGAGTATTTTATTTTGAAGCATTATCTTGCAATAGTGTATATGAAACTGTGAATGTTGTAGATAACCTAGGAAATAATGTGTTGAATATTGATTCTTCCAATGTTTTGGACAAGGCATGCCTGTGGCATTGTTGTCTTGGACATATCAACAAGAAGCGCATAGCTCAACTCCAAAATCATGGAGTTTTGGAGTCATTCGACTTAAAGTCGGATGAAACTTGTGAATCTTGTTTACTTGGAAAGATGACCTAGTCACCAATCACTTGTACTTGTGAAAGGGGTGAAGGTTTGTTGGACCTCATACACACTGATGTCTATTGACCATTCAGAAATGCCACAAGGGATGTTAACCGCTTTTATGTGACTTTTATTGATGATTATAGTAGATATGGCTATGTCTACTTAATCAAGCATAAGTCAGAGACCGTTTAAAACTTCAAAGAGTGTAAGCAAGAAGTGGAGAATCAATTCGGCAGGAAGATAAAGATGTTGCGATCCGATCGTGGAGGAGAGTATCTTAGTATCGAGTTCCTTGACTATCTTAAGGAATGTGGAATTGTTTCACATTTGACGCCACCTAGAACACCACAACTTAATGGTGTGGCTGAGAGGCGCAATAGAACTTGCTAGACATGGTTCATTCCATGATGAGTCGAGCTTCATTACCAATCTCATTTTGGGTGTATGAATTAGAGATTGCCGCCCATATCCTTAATCTAGTCCCTACCAAAAAGGTTTTCAAAACACCTCACGAGTTGTGTACAGGGAAGGTTCCCACATTAGACCACATCATGGTTTGGGGTTGCGAGGCTTTCTTAAGATGCAAGACTCACGACAAGCTCGAACCTTGGAGTCAGCGATGTATTTTCATCGGCTACCCATAGAAGTCCTTCGGGTATCTCTTCTATAGACCGAGTGACAATGTTGTCTTCATTGCAAGGAGAGGAGTCTTTCGAGAGAGAGAGAGAGAGAGAAAACTCATATGCCAACAGGACAGTGGGAGGCAAACTGACCTTGAAGTGCTTCAAGAGTTAAGTGATGAAGGATCCTCAAACACTAGCAATCAACCCGAGGAGAAAACTCCTATTGATCCAATTGACAAGTCCTTACTTCTAAGGCATTCCAGTAGATTTATATAGGAACCTACATTTTATGGTTTCCATATTACTACAAAAGGTGACACATTTATCAGTGATCAACCACTGGTAACCTTGGATGAACCTAACAACTGAAAGGAAGCCATGGTATGCCATGAGTCTGCTAAATGAAAAGAGGCGATGGACATCGAGATTCAGTCCATGTTTGACAATCAAGTTTGGAAATTGGTTGACAATGTACCGGGTCGTAAGACAGTCGGATGAAAATGGAACTTCAAGAAGAAGACTGACATGGATGGGAATGTACACACATATAAGGCGCGACTGTTTGCGAAGGGCTTTACTGGAACTTCGGGAGTTGACTATGATGAGGCCGTCTCACCAGTAGCAAAGATTAAATCTATTAGGTTATGCTAGCCATAGCTACATTTCATGATTATGAAATATGGAAAATAGATGTCAAAACCACTTTCCTTAATGGAAAGTCGGCTGAAGATTTTTACATGAGTCAGCGAGAGGTTTTTGTCAATGCAAAGTACCCTAATAGAGTGTGTAAGCTTGAGAAATCCATTTATGGATTGAAACAAGCATCTCGCAGATGGAATATTTGTTTTGACGAGAAAGTCAAAGAGTGCGGATTTTCGAGAAGCGAGGATGAGTCATGTGTATATGTCAAAGCTTGTTAGAGTATAGTTAGCTTTCTGGTTTTGTATGTGGATAACATACTACTCATAGGAAATGACATCCCAACCTTGTAGGAGGTCAATTCCTAGCTTAGGAATTGTTTCTTTATAAAGGAACTCGGAGAAGCTGCCTATATCCTAGGGATAAGGATATTAAGAAACATGAGTAAAATACTAATATGACTTAGTCAAAGTACCTACTTGGACAAGGTGTTGAAACATTTCAGCATGGAGAACTCTAAAGAATGGTTACTTACCTATCCAAGACAATACCAGACTGACTAAGACTTAGAGTCCAAGTACAGAATCTAAGATAGTAGAGATGATTCATATACCATATGCTTCCATAGTTGGTTGGATCTTGTATGCTATTAATTGTACTCGCCATGATGTGGCCTTTGCTTTAATCATGGTCAGCAGATATCAAGGGAACCCTGGTAAAGCTCATTGGACTGCGTTAAGAGTATTTTTAAGTACCTGCGGAGGACTAAGGACTGAGTCCTTACCAAGGTTGTAGAACTCGTTAGTCGGTACCTGTTCGGCCGACTACCGAGTAGCGAGTCTCGGGAGTACTCGGGGAGTACTCTGATTTGGTAATTCATGTAGAAATATTTTTATGGAAATTATATATGTCAAAATTATAAGTTAAAATCATAAGTTGATTGAAATATATAAAAAAATTAGATAAATGTGAATACTCAAAAACTGAAAACACATAATGGTTAAAATTCGTGAATAATTACTGAAAATTTAAGATATATATATATATATATATATATATATATATATATATATATATATATATATATATATAGTAATAATCATATGTGCGTGTGTTAAATAATAAATAATTAAGTATATTATACATATTAATCACCGAGCTGACTGAGCTTTACAACACTCGGCCGATCAGGGAGTACTCGAAATTCTGTAACTCGCCTCGGTAAGGGACCGAGTAGCGAGTACTCGGAGAAGTAATCGGCTATCTCGGGAAGTTTTACAACATTGGTCCTTACCCTCGGTGGGAGTGATGACTTGAGAGTAATAGGATATAACGATGCAAGCTTTCAGACCAACATAGATGATTTCAGCTCCTAGTCAGGCTGGATATTTTCCCTAAATGGAGGAGCAGTGACATGGAAAAGTTCCAAGCAGGGGACTGTAGCTGATTCAACATGTGAATTAGAGTACATATCAACAAGCGAAGCAGCGAAGGAGGCAATATGGTTGAAAAACTTCATCGGAGACCTTGGAGTTATTCTATCCATAAAGGAGCCTGTGGATATTTTCTATGATAGTGAAGGTGCGGTTTCCTTAACTAAGGAATCGAGAGATCATGGCAGATCCAAACATATCAATATAAACTACCACTTCATAAGACATCAAGTGGAAGAAGGGCACCTCGTGGTGAAGAGGATATCGTCAGAGGAAAACCCAACAGATCCCTTTACAAAGGGACTGACAAGGGTTAAGCACTTGCAGCATACAAAGGGCATTGGGCTAATGGATGATATTAGTTTTAATGATTAGGTAAAATTAAACTTGTAATAGCAAAATTGTAATGATGTTTGATGATTGAATAAAAGGAGTTTTTTTATAACTAAAGTTAATGTCTTGTGTCTATCATTTACTATTGTTTCACTTCGCATGTTTTAACTTCCAGAATAATAGTAATTATTCAAAACTATCCATAGTCGATCATACTTTAGAAGTAGGTATGAAAGAAGACTGTCATGAGTTGGCTTGTAGATTGTCTAAGGAGTTAGGCATAGCAACAAGTTTGCTACACCATTCATGAGTACTTCTGAAATAAGATTTGAGTATTGGATCAACCCGCGCTCACTTGTATCACTTCATGGAATTTATAATGAATGATTGTGAGGTGATAATATCATATAAGTCTTCAAACCTAGATATATGAGTTGTTAACTATGTGTTAGTCGTGCATTGATGGCACAAAAACACATCAGTAACTTGATGTTATAAAACGTGTCGTTGTGCATGATTTAATGAATAGTTAGTACAAGCATATAATGTCTAAGTTTATATGTTCCCTTTTATCCTAAAAGGATTAAAAGCGTTATCTGGGACCCTCGATGATTATGTTTTGACTTATATGCCAGGCCTGGTCAGAACTAAATTTATGTGTTAAGTTATGTTCTATGTCAGACGAATCGAAAATCGGGAAACAAACTGTTGGACAATAAGTATGACTTTGTTCCATGTATTTGTACAACTTATATCTTGAGAATAGAGGATTATATGATCCCCTATCTAAAGGATATGTCACTGACTAGGTCAGAGTTTACAGCGGCTTTTGAAAGCTTACGACCGCTAAGTCAGATCCTAAATCACATTTGCAGTTATAGTTACTAGACTTATCCAAGTGGGAGACTATTAGGTTTGGTGTCTAAGCCCATAATTATAACTAGGATGTACTTGACCCAATTATAGCTTGGTCTTTTTGGGTTGCCTTCACCGGTGCAATTTGATAGAATGGATTTTTGAGAATAAGGTTATTTGTGATTATTAATATATTACAAGTATAATATATTAATATTATTATTTAATTAGTATTGATCAAGAATTAATTTGGAATTAATTCTGTGATCAAAAGACACTATTTAAATATATGGAGATTGATTATGTAAATCAATGATTCTTGTAATGTGGGCTAATGATCCATGACTATGTAGTTGGGCTAAACCAATAAGATAATCCATGGATAGTCCATGGAGGTTAACCCATGGAGCATAAGAATGTGAAAAGTCATGGAGCATTAGGGTTTACAAAGTGTAACCCTAGCATTTTCCACATTATATATAGGACCCTTAAGCCAAAATTGGCGACACACTTGTTGGAATCAGGATACGTATTCTATTAACGCATCCTCTTGCATATTGGTGTTTGTGAACCATTAGAGGCATCACGCTTGAGGTGCTTAAGATTTCAAAGGTCAAGAACTCTACCGTACTCAAGAGGTAAGCATCCAAACTAAGCTTTTATGTTATACAGATTCAATGGTATGCTAGTTAGGGTGAATGCTTTGGAAAAACAAATTGCATGTATAATTAGAGAAACATAGATCCAAAGCTTTTAGGGTTGCATGTGCACCATAGGAGTGTTATAGTGCTCAAAACCCAACAGTTGGAACATGAAAAAAATGATAAGAATAGTGTGAGATGGGCTTGTAAACGAACAATACCAAAGCTTAGGCCCAATGTACGAGTTAACAATAAAGAAGAAAAGTGTCAATTGGATAGTTAAAAGCGCACAACAAAGACCATAAATGTCTTCAAACTATAATAGTGAAAGCATGTACATATAAATTTCTCTCTTCTAAAGTTGTTGATGAGGTTGAAAGTGATAGGTTTATAGGTTATAAATCAATGTATGAGGAGAAAATAACATAACCCTTAAGATAAAATGCAACCTATTTAGATCTATGTTTTCTCTATTGTTAGCAATAATCTTTGAATATCAAGAACCCTAAAATAACCTAGTATTATCAAAATTAACAATGGATTAGGGTTTACATACTTTTCGACTATTATAGTAAATAATCAAATGAATTCCTTGCTTCAAATACGTTAGAAATCAAGCAACAAAAGTTGGATGCCTCTAAAGGTTTGTACCCAAACTCTTGTAACAAGAATATTAGAGGAGAGGGGATGGATTGTTCAACTATAATCCATGGATTAGAAGCTGACAAAAACTATAGTTGAACTATGGAACCCTAGAAACCCTAATTTCAATATAATACTATTATTTCAAATTAGTTAATTATCCAACTCCTTAATTATCCTTAAGGATTAATTTAGAACCCTTAAAATGCTTTCTAAAACCATGCATCACCCATCGAAGGTTCTAGAATCCTTCTTGTTTAACTATTGAACAATTACAGCTTAAGTCCCTACACTTTTAAATAATCAAATTAATCCCAATATCAATTCCAATTAATTTCTGATTAATTATTAATTACATAATACTATTTGTTGTTAATATATTACTATCATAATATATTACCAAATTATTTATTTCTATTTATTACGTAAATATCAATAAATCAACCTCTCTCTCTCCAATAGTCATTCTACACGATTATTAGTTCTAAGCGCAACCTAAAAAGGACTTTGCGTTTAGCTCAAGTATACATCAGTTTAGTTCTTGGCTTGGACACCTTAATCCAACAGTCTCCCTCTTGGATAAGTCTAAAACTACAATTGTAAGTGTAGCTTCTAAATTAAATAACAAATTGGGCTTTCCAAAGCAAATTTTGAACTTTGATCCAATTAGACATTGGTCCGAAGATAAGTGATCAAATATTCCTTCATTCTTCAAGATATCATATGGACATGAAACATTGATTATAATCAGTCTCATTGTCCAAAATTATGTTTCCCGATTTCCTGATTTATGATGACGTCATTAGACTACTAATTGAACACGTCAATTTAGTCATGGTTGGGGCCAACACTATAATATCAACACCAAATTACCGAGAGGCCCAAAGATATCGCTATTCTTGTTAGGGCAAAAGGAACGAATAACCTTTGACTTATATAGTTGTATCCTTTACTCACCAAATCATACATGACACTACATTTTATGACATCGTGTTATTGATGCATTTTCGTAATACCAATGCACAGCTGACTTGTAAATAACAACTTATATATACATTTGTGATGTGAATCTTTAATGCACTAGGTTTTTATTTATAATTCCTAGTTTATCATATCTAAACCACACCTTACATGCATTGAACCCGATTGAGTATCGTATGGCTTTGATAAGCAAGGGTGTCAAAAACAAGGGGAACGGTAGTGAATTAATTTAAAATGTTTGATTATAGGTTACACAAAACAGACACCAACAATAAAGAAAGGTTTTATGGTATTAAATCTCAAACAAACAAATAAATAGCAAATCTCGATAATTTGACCGAAGAAAAATCTATTTAGGTACTTTGGTTTAGAAAAATTATATCTTAAAATCATAGATAATTGCACACACAAATTTATTTATTCATGTTCATGGATTTCTAAAATGATTAGGTTCATTTTCACTATTACTAATCCTTTAGCAAACAAGTCAATTCAAGCAGTGATCAGCTTATTAAACTAATAGGTTTCCTAGTGTTCAGTTCGTATCAAGAAAGACTTGTAACAATAGTTAATCAAATTTGTTAATTTAATTGACTTATATGTTATTGGTGATCACAAATGTTCGCACATTAACTTACTTATTTTCTAGTTAACCCTAGATTAATGTTCACTAATACTAGGCATACAATCTTGTTTTCACAAAAGTATATGATTCAAGCAATTAAAAAGATGTTCATATAACTCAATAAACTTGATTATTTAATAGAAAATAATTATCATTAACACATAAGGATCTTTTAACAAGCTCAAAAAGATAAATTAAACAAGAATAAAACAATCCAAATAGAAATTAATCCATAAATCAGGAATCATAAACACAAAGCAGAGGGTTATAACACCTAAATCAGAAAGTAATTGCATATAGAATCATAATGGAATGCTAAAAATGTTTTAATTAACAAACTACATGATTACCAACATGAATCAGATCTCCAATCCTTTAGATCTTTGCTCCATATCAGCTTAACGGCCTTCCGGCCACCTTCTAGACCCGTAAAACGCCTACTTGGGGGTTTATAATCTCAGGAATCTATCTAGGGTTGAAGATATATCATTAGGGATAATTTTCAGATCTATTTATAGTTTTCAGCGTTAACTCAATGAGTTTGGATGCCAACTCGGCGAGTTCTTCATTAAAATCCCATATTCCCCAGGTTACCGTCAAGAATCGCGAAGCATCTGATCAAATCGACGAGTTTGTGTTGAACTCAATGAGTTCCTTGGGAATCACCATTTTGTCAAAACATGATAGTCGTCTGAAATTGTGTCTAGTTTTCAGAAGATTTTGAATAACATCAATCAGAGTTATGGGTAATGAGATATGGCCAAAACACTGACGAGGGGTCAAGTTGTCCATCAACATCCTTTTTACGACTTTTAGCTCATTTCTCTTCCTTTTGCATTCCAGCTCCCATTTTAACTGTAATTTAACATTTCAAAGCATATTAAGTATCTTTTAGTTCTAAATAACGTAAAAGCATTGTATAAAATAATAAGAAAACGTCATAAATACATGCATAAATTAGACATTATCAATCCGTTTGAATTATAAAAGATATTCTCATCTCAGAATTACTTGTGAGATAATCCATGAAGTAATTCTCTGAGTGTGGGTTTATCCAAAACTTAAAAACTTGGTTTTCTAAGTACTCATGAATATCATAGCAAACCCATTACAATTTCTAATATCCATATAAAATCTACAATCTATTCATGTAACCTTAATTCACTACTCACTTCCAAAAGAATGTGTGACTGTGGAATTTGAATAATCAAATCATTCATGAAGTAAAACATGCAAAGTGAAACACAAGAATAAATAACTGAAAAAGGAAGTAACCATGCTCATAAATAATTCTTCATTAATCAATCACCAAGATCACTTACATATATTTTGTTACAAAGTTTCAAATCATCAATTAACTACTAAAACTAACATCGCATCTCAAGTCAATGATCCTAACATGTTGGTTGTGTTTAACCCTGATCAGAGCCTTTGTGAAAGGATTTGTAGGATTATCCTATCATGATACTCGCTTCACAAGCAGATGAACTTCTTCAACCATATGTCTGATGTAATGGTACTTTTTGTCGGTATGTTTGGATCTACCATTATCCTTTGGTTCTTTTGTCAAAGCAGCTGCCCCATCATTATCACAGAAAAGGTCCATTAGCTCTTGAATGGTTGGCACTACTCTGAGATCGCTAATGAAGTTCTTCAATCAAGCTACTTCCTTTTATGCCTCACTTGTTATGATGTACTTTGATTCACAAGTAGAATCAACCACAATATTCTGCTTGGATCTTTTCCAAGTCACATCTTCATCACTTAACTCAAACACCTAGCCCGAATGACAATAGAAATTGTCTCAATCTGTCTGAAAGTTGGTGTTACTATATCCACTCACTCTTAACATATAGTTTCCATCAAGGACTAGAATCATGTCCTTTATCCTCCGCAAATACGTAAGAATGTTCTTAACAACAGTCTAATGAGCTATGTTAGGATCACCCAGAAATCGACTTACCATGCTCAAAGCGTAAGACACATCATGACGAGTGCATGTCATAACATACATGATTGAAACTATAACGCAAAGCATATGGGACGCAACTTTTGTTAGTTATCTCCTCATCAATATTGGGGCTTTGAGTCTTACTCAAATTAAGAGTATGATGGTTGGGCAAGTCCCTTTTCTTGGAATTCTTCATACTAAAACACTTTAGTATTTTATCCAAGTATGTACTTTGGCTAAGCCCAATAAGTCATTTCCTCTTTCCCTTAAAATACTTATTCCAAGAATATAGGCTGCTTCCCCTAGCTCCTTCATGGTGAAACACTTTCCAAGCCAAGATTTCACTTCTTCCAAGGTCACAATTTTGTTTCTCATAAGGCGTATAAAATCATCATGTAATACTAGTAAAGTCACTATACTCCCACTAGCCTTGACATACACACAAAATTCATCCTTACTTATAGAGAATCCAAACTCTTTGAATTTCTCATGGAAGCAAAGATTCCAACTACGAGACATTTTTTCAATGCATAAATGGATTTCAAAATATTATACACTCTGTCAGAAAACTTGGCATGTACAAAATCATGTTGCTGACTCTTATAAACATCCTCAATCAACTTCCCATTTAGGAAAGCAGTTTTAATATCCATTTGCCATATTTCATAATCATGAAATGCTGCTATAGCTAGCATTATCCTGATAGACTTTATCTTAGCCATTGGTGAGAAGGTCTCATCATAGTTAAACCCTTGGGTTTGAGTAAAGCCCTTTGGAACCAGTCGTGCCTCGAATGTGTGTACATTTTTGTCGATGTCGGTCTTCTTTTTGAAGATCCATTTGCATCCAACTATTTTTTGAGCTAGTACACGATAAACCAAATTCATATCTTGGTTATCATACATAGACTGGATCTCGCTATTCGTTGCCTTTTCCATTTAGCAGCGTCAGGGTCTTTCAACACTTCCTTGTAGTTAGCGGGATCATCCAAATTTACCATTGTTTTATCACTGATAAATGTGTCACCATCCGATGTAATATGGAAACCATATAATGAGGGTAACATGCTAACCCTATTGGACCGATGAAGAGGTGGTGAATTGTTAATGGGCTCAACAGCAATCTCATCCTCTGGCTAAGAGTTAGTGTCATCTAAGGTTCCTTCATTGGTTGACTCTAGAATCTCTTCAAGACCAATTTCACTCCCAGTGTCCTATTTGAATATGAGCTCTTTCTCACAAAAGACTCCCCTTCGAGCTACAAAAACCATGTTATCACCAGGTCTTTAGAACAAGTATGCAAAAGACTCCTATAGGCAGCCAATGAAACTACACTTTTTGAGTCTGGGTTCTAGTTTTTCATGAGTTTCTCATCTCACGAGAACCTCACAACCCCATACCTTGATATGCACAGGTGAGGGTAATTTCCATGTCCACATCTCATGAGGTGTTTTGGTAACCTTCTTAGTAGGAGCAAGATTTAGGTTATTGGCGGCTGTCTCTAAGGCATACCCCCAAAACAAAATCAGAAGAGAATCTCGACCCATCATGGAACGAACCATGTCTAAGAAGGTTTTATTTCTCCTCTCAGCTACACCATTAAGTTATGGTGTCCTAATAGGACTTAATTGTGAAACTATTCCACATTCCCTAACACAGTCGTGGAACTCGTTACTAAGATGCTTTCCGCCTCTTTCAGAATGGTGTATCTTTATCTTCCTGACCAATTGATTATTGTGCTTGTGTCTAAACTCTTTATCAGGTAAGCGAGACTCGAACAACCGACGTTCTACACCCAATGAAACCGCCTTACCACTAGGCTAACACATTTTCTGTGCAATCATTCCAAAATGCTAAAACATAGTGTGATACTACTGTTATTATTATTATTATTATTATTATTATTATTATTATTATATACATATATTTCTAAATATGCAAAATACGTTTTTTGATGTATAAATGTATTCTTTATGTATAAATAATTTTTTTGATATATAATTACGTTTATAAATGTATAACATATATGTTTTTGATATAAAATACGTATTTAAATACACAAATAAAATTTTAAAAATAAAATATACATTTTAAAGGTATTTATACGGTTTATATATGTGGTTTATACAATGTAAAGCATATTAATATGTATTTTTATAATTATATGTATATTATATTTGTATGCGAAATAAATACAAATTTGATACCTATTAAATAAAAATATATATAATTAAATACATATTGAATACAATTAAATACAAATAAATACTACTTTTTAATGCATTAATACATTTTTAAATTTATAGATATGCTTTTAAAAATATATGTATGCTTTCAAATATATAAAAAGAAAAAATTAAATGTGGATGAGATTATTGCGCTATTAGATCGATAGATTCTAAAAAGATAAACAAGAATGAAGCAATAAAAGAACACAAGAATTAATCAAAAGATGTCGAATGATTAATATCTCATACCTCAGAAGAGCTCGATGAAGAACTTCGACTATAGAGGTGTGCTTAGGGTTACAATGCAAAAGCTATTAATGAGAACGTTAACCTTAAAGCTATACATGCATGCATAATATATAAGCTAACCCTAATGCTTAAACCACGGTTGGATAGGCCCAAACCGGGTAATCAAAATATTAACATGAAGCCCATATGATGCAACACCCTAAACCCAAAAATCTCCCCCTTTGCGTCAATAGAGGCGAGAGATCAATTCAGTTGAGAAAGAGCAGACTTCTTCACTGTCTTGAACACCTTTGGTATAATGGCCAAAAGAGTGTGATGAAAAGATATATACCACCAATGCCTGTCAGAGAAGTTCTTCTTATCCGAATCACTGTTCTGTTTACACCTGCGAAAAGGAATTTTTCACCTTCGCCTCTAGTGAACATAACAGTGTGATGAACCGGATCTATCTTGCCTAATTTCATCTTATTTGGATCACTTGGCTTCCCAATAGGCTTCACAGTCGGTTTTTTCCTCAAAAAGTTTTCAACCTCCTGATACATCTTAGCAACTTTATGGATGTAGGAAGCCAACATTCTCTTAATGTGATCAAGGATTGGCCCATACTGCTCTTGATTGGTAAGAAGAATGTTGAACATCATAATCGAATTATGTGCATTCAGATTTGGAAGATCGGCTAACAAAATCATATGAACAGAGTTATAAGAACCTCGGGTCACCCTGAACTTCATGTTGATAAATTTCCTAGCAGCAGTCAGTTTAAATACCTTGACAGAGGTTATTTTCTGAGCACTCCATGTCAAGTATCGAGGTTGAGCAAATTGAAGCTAATAATCGATAAGATCATAATCAACCTGTAGGTGAGACGAAGGGACTTTAACCGTTGGATCAAAACAATGGAACACAAATGCCCTACATGTGATGGGCATATCAAATTGAGAATCCCTTGTGTTTTCACAATCAAATGAGGCAACAGGCTCCAACCAGTGAGTGTTGGGAGACTCAATCACTTCTTTGATTAATCTTTGTTGTGTCCAAGTGGGAAAGAGAGCCTGCTTGCAAATCAGGTCATCTTGTGCTTCTTTCTGCTTTCGCTCTTTCTCTTCTTCCTCTCTGGCTATCCTCAAATTTTCATCAATCTCTTTATCCCTTTTCTTCCTCTTTAAAACCTCAGCAATCGTTTCTTCTTCATCATCATCACTATCTTCCACAACATCCTTCAATTTTACCTGTCCACCAGAACTCGAAGCTACATTATCCTTCGGTTCTATGGGATAACATTTGATGACAACTTTGGATGGTATTAGAGATATTGGAATTTCTTGAACGCCTTCTCCCCCTTGTTGCGGAAGGACAATCAGTTCCGTAACACCCTTCATCTGGTTCAAGATTTCAATTGTTGGAAGGAGTTTGGCAGTTAAGTGATTTCTAATGGTAAGAGTGAGGACCGGATCATGAGCATTTACAAGAGTACCTAGAATATAGAGAACATCACCAACACAAATTCTAAGTACAGGTCGCTCGGTTTTAAGTGAATCAACTTCCTTCTTCGTTAGATCAAGTTGAGCATTCTGGACTTCAATCTTTGTAGTCTTTTCGATCAAGTCCATCCATGATCTTGTTTTCCATGGACAGGTCAGCCTGAAGCTTATCTAGATGAGAGTTGACCACAGTAAGAAGAGAGGAGTGATTAGCTTTGAGTTCAGAATGAAGAGAGTCAAACTTTGCTTTCTCTTCTTGAAAGGACTTGGAGAGAGAATCAACAGAAGCATTAACCTTTGCAACATTGGAGTCTGTATGTCCTTTGAATGATTCCAAGAAGATCTTTAAATCATGAACAAGATCTATCACTTCGGTTGTTACTTTTTGGCATGTAGATGTAGAGGCATCCACATGCTTTGTAGATTTGTCGATTGAGGCTGTATATTGCTGAAGAGCAGTGCCAAGAAAACTTTTAAAACAACATCAGATTATTTTGTAGGGGGGGGGCAAGTAATTTTTTAAGCTTATCATCAAGTCGTTTTAAATGGTGCTTTATCACCAGAGCATCATCATCTTCACTTAGAAGCCGATAAGGACTATAATAAGTGGAGTCAAAAGCAAAGTTTTCACCTCCCAGAGTAGGCTCAGAGTCTGTTAAAGGAGATAGTGAGAGAGGTTTAGTGGTAACAGGGGTTTCAATGCCAACGGTATGTGCCCCCGTATCATATATGTTGACACTTACCGAAGGTCCAGTTGTTGTGGTTGTTGTAGCTTGAGAAAAGTTTGGAGGTGGTAGTAGAGCAGTAGTAGTAGGTTGAGAAGTGACAGGTGGTGGAATGGGAGCAACCGAGATTGGTATTGTGGTTTGTTTTGGAGAAGGACAAGAGTAGGAACATCAATCTGTACCTCAGGAGTTGGAGATCGGGGAGGAGTGTTTCCCCTTGGTGATCCTTCGTGTTGAACCTCCTCTTCTTTATCGGCTGATTGCACTTCTTCATTGGAAGTAGTAGGCGATGGTGCCTTTGGTCGCTTTTCCATCTTCTTGACCTTTTTCTTTTTGGGAGCCGAAGGTGCATCTTTATCAGCCTTACGCTATTTAGGAGATGAGGGACCTTTGCTCTCGGCTTTCTTAGACTCCGGTTTCTTTGCCCTCTTGGTAGGTTTGTCAGCAACCTCCAAAGCATTCTACATCTCAGGAGTGAGTTGGTGTGGACCCGAAGGTGTTAATTTCCTGTAATCGACCATGACTTTACTTTCACTAAAGACACATCGACTCATCGATTCGTTAATAGAACCGATAAATATGAATTTTGTAAGGTCAGAAAAAATAATTTTGGTCGTGTGAAAAAGTAGCAATAGAAGACAGCAGAGCATCCGCCATGACCGGAATCTGAAAAGTCTTAACGGCTCTGCGAGTGTCTAATGTCCAGAAATGACTACATGGAATCTCAGAATGTTTGGATTGTAACACCCCGTTCTTTAAGTGTTTAACTATAAGTCCCTGAGATTTAAGAGGAAGGGTAATTTTGGTCCTTTTGCGAGAAATGAGTTTCATCCGAGAAGGTTTCGGACTGGTGTATGTGTTAGAAGCATTTGGGCTCTCGTCACCCACGTATGAATATAAAGTTATTTGGGAGCAGGTTAGATTGGAGGAGTTGCGGTGTTTTGAAGTTGATCATTGTTTATAGCTCTTTGTGGTATAAGTGGATAAAGGGTCCCATGCATGCATGTCATGCATGCAATTATTGGGGACTCGCCGAGTACGCCCAGCGTAACGTGTATATTGATGCGGGTGCAAGGCTGAGTACGCCCATCAAGAAGTTATGAGGACTTAATGAGCAGCGAATTTACGCCCCGCGTAACATAGGAGTACGCCCCGCGTAGCGGGTCAGTGCCCCAATCCCCTGTTGTGAATCAGTGCGTACGCCTAGTGTACCAAGGAGGGTACACCCAGCGTACTCCCCCTGTTGGGTTTTCATTTTGGGCCTTAGGGATTGGGCTGTTATTTGGGCTGCTGGATTTGGGTCGTGACTGTACTTTATGGTTAGAGTGTTATGGGCCCATTGGTTGTTATGAATCATGAGTTTAGGCTCATTTGGTGGGGTGGGCCCAATTTACTAAATTGGTCCAATAGTGGGCCTTGCTTTGTACTTTCGGACTTTGGACCATTGGTGGGCTTGGGAGCTTACCTAGTGTTGGGCCGGACTGAGTTAAGGGTAAAATGGTCAATTTACCCTTGGAAGAGTATTGTGCTTGGTCTAATGTTTATTTGTGCTATGTTGGCAAGTTCGCGATTTGCGGTGAGTCGGTGATTCGAGAATCTGCTTCTTCAGTTCAGAGTTTCGGCAGTGTGAGGTGAGTTATCCTCACTATATCAACAGGGTCTAAGGCACCAAGGCCGACCCTTTATCTGATTGAAATCCGGGTATCTGTTGTTATGATATTGCGTGATATGGGATGGAAGGCATTATGATATGGGCCGGAAGGCATTATGTTATGGGCCGGAAGGCATTTGATGTTATGGCCCGGAAGGCATTGTGATGTGGACCGTAAGGTCATGGCCTGGAAAGGCGTATGTGCGTATTTAGTATTTTGGATGAGACGTATGGTGATGTTATGCTACTGACCGGCTAGGTTGGTATCCTGGTTAGGGTGATGATATGTTATGTGATCTGTTTGATCGATTTGTTGACTGTGAACTGTTATATGATTGTATGTTATGTGAACATGGTTGTTTGGACTGGAGGTTGACCCGATATGCATGGCTGTTCTATGTTCTTTTATGTTATGTATGCTATTTATGTTATGGGTTGGAAGGAAATATGTTATGGGCTGGAAGGCAATATGTTTTGGACCGGAAGGTCGTAGCCTGGAAGGGCGTATATGTGGTTGGTATTTTGGGGGTATCTCACTAAGCTTTCGGGCTTACAGTTGTGGTTTAAATGTTTTTCAGGTTCTTAAGGAGACCGTAGCAAGGCGAAGCCGTGATCGTACCGCTCCTCATGTTTTTGTCGTAATGTGATTCTGGGAATACTCTTATAATAAATGTATTGAAAACCTTTTTGTAATAACATTATTAAAATGGGTTGTTTTTGAAAAGTTAAAATTGTGTTGAAATTTTCGGTCGTTACATGGATGAGGAGTTCAAGCTCTGCACCAGTTCTGACCAGATTAGTGAACGATAATCCAAATTGATTCCATTGTAGAGACCATAAAGGATGGTCATGAAACCTTTACTCGCCCTATCTGATCCTGCAACCCTTTCTACTAACCCCTTGTAGATAAGTGTGAACAGACCAATCCATTGAGGTGGTAAACACGACTTCTTGAATTTTGTCATCGTAGTTAGAACGTCTGTGTATCCAATGTCATAGAACATTGAAAACAAATGAGTTGTTGTGTTGAAATCCAGACAGATGATAGAAGCATCTGCAGCAAGCCCTAGCAGTGAACAGAAGCACGCTTTGGATACAGATGTTTTGTGACAAAAAATATCGAAGAAGATCTGTTCCTTATGTTTGTCGTAGGAAGCAATGGAATAGACATGTGATAGAAGGGACATGGGAACTGATTCGAGAGCAATCACCAATGGAGAATACTTGAGACACTCTACCACGTGAAGCATGCACGAATCATAAAGAAAATGATTCAGTTGAATGATGAGATTCTGATTGGGTTTTATCGTAAGAAAAGATGATGAAGCTATTTGATCTTGAAGAGAGAATGATTCCGCCATTGTTGTAGTGAAGAAGAAGATGAACAGTTGTAAATTGCCTGTTGTATTCAAGAGAGAGGTTGAAGAAGGTAAGGAGGTACAATAGGTGTGAGAAACCCCTTTTATACCGTTGTCAGGAGAGAGAGAAAGTATCTATTGTGATGATGATACGATCTTTGAAACAACGCCAGAAAAAGCGCGATTTGACAGCTTGGTTTCCCTAGATATATGTCAGCAGGCACATGTTTAGGATTCGTTTCAAATTCACACGCCCAATACAAATTCTTATCCTATGAGTCATGTCGAATTCTTATCCAATTACTATCTCTTCAATTTTGAAAATGCTTCAAAGTTAAGTACAAGCAGCTGCAAACGAGACTCATCCGTTGTCTTCATGTTAAGCAACCTTCGCTCCTCCATACGAAAGTGAACCACCATATCTGGTAGAACCGAAAGCACAAATCTTAAAAGTGCCATTAGTATCACTAACAAGAATTTTGAAAAATCATAAAGATCATCGTGCAAGAGTGTAGCAAAAAAAATAAAGCAAGATGTGTGTGGGATATAAGTGATGTCTTTAAAGACATGAAACTAAGGATCTCGGGCACGAATATCTTCCTTCAAAGTCAAGAGAGACTGTGAAGTGTCTATGTGGTTTCTCGTGAAATACGATCAAATGTTTGTTAAGAAACATTGAAAGGAATTTTTCAAGTATAGGCTTTAGTGGGTCGTTTATCTTCAACAGAACTTCGATACTTAAAATAAGACCAAAAGTAGGATGAAGTACTTGTGAGACTGATGTGGTCTATTTAACAAGTAGGTTGGAGAATATATTTTGTGACTGGATAATAATAAGAAATCTCAAAAACAAAAATGAAACTGGATCTTATCGGAAGAAACGTCTTGGTGATAGACAATTTCATAAAGATCACGCAAAAATTAAAAGGAGATTTCTTAAGGTACAAGATATAGCTTGAACATTGTAGCGTTCACGGTCTATTCATTCAAGGTGTTGGATTTTGGGTCTCACTCAGCACGTGGTGAACGTATCTAAGATCATCAACATAGATATTGTGTAAACATAAACCTCAGTGGTAATTGATGTGAGTCTCAAGGGTAACAATTGTGGAGCAAAACATGATGAAGAAAAATGAGGTGGTTAAAGAGCCGAAAGTACCTCTGCTAATTAAGAATGACAAAACAGAAAAAATATTAACTTACTGTGAGGAGAGTAAGGTAGCTCATGATTTGAGTAAATTTAGCAGCCTAATTTGGAAGAAACGATAGGCGTTGATCGAATCATTAAAGCTTCACTCAGAGTCTAGGAGGCTTCAATCTACATACAACAGCATGCTTTTAGGGACATTTAACTAGAACAAAGATAAGAGTGTTATACCTGCCCTAGCTCCAATTGGAATTGAGATAGCATTTGTGATCATCAAACCTAAAAAAAAACAAATAAAAACGAAACAAAACACAAAAGAAAATATTTTTGAAGTTTTGAATTTTTCTAGAAAAGAATAAGAACACTAAATATTTTTGGAGTTTTTGGAATTTCTGGAAAAAATAATAAAAATAGAAAATAAACTATTTTTGGAGTTTTTGGAATTTCTAAAAACAATAATAATTACATTAAATAAACTATTTTTGGAGTTTTTTTGAAAAAAAATAAAAGAGAAATAAAAGGTAAGCGAAAAGATAGACAAGATATACAAAACATATAACCGAAACCAAACTTCATAAAGATGAAGCGAAATAGGCCGAGCGTTCGGTTCATTTCGGTCCCCAAAAATTCTAAAACCAAAATAGACCGAGCGTTCGCTCTATTTCTCTTCTCCTATTTTTAGTGACATGAAAGGAGATTTGGTACCAAATCAGCTACCATCATTCCCAACCCTTGTAGAGTTTTACTAAAGCTTGCTTCTGGTAGCGCCTTAGTGAAGATGTCAGCCAGTTGATATGAGGACCGAAAGAAGTGAACTTGAACGTTACCATCTTCCACATGGTCCTTTATGAAGTGGTATCTAAGTGCACTATGTTTAGTCTTCGAGTGTTGTACTGGATTGTGGCATATTCGAATCGCACTTTCGAAGTCACAATAGAGACGAATCTTCTTCGTGTTTAAGCCATAGTCTCTAAGTTGGCTTTGTATCCATATGACTTGTGATGTATAGGATGCTCCAGCGATGTACTCAGCATCGGCTGTAGAAAGAGACACACTAGTTTGTTTCTTTGATTGCCAACTGACTAGTTTACCATCGAGAAACTGACACCCACCAGTTGTGCTCTTCCAGTCTAATCCACACCCACCAAGATCAACGTCCGAGAAGGCTTGAACAAAGAAGCCATATTTTGCAGGATACCAAAGACCAAGAGATGAGGTTCGCTTCAAATACCGGAAGATGTTTTTCACCGCAACCATACGAGGTTCTCTTGGATTTTCTTGGAACCTTACATAATAGTGGACTGAAAACATTATGTCCGGTCTACTAGCCGTTAGATACATAAGGGACCCTATCATTTGACGATAGAGAGTTACATCAACAACCAGTTTCTCAAGAGATGGAGTCAGCTTCGTGCCAAATGTGATTGGAACCTTCACTTTGGAATCTCCCGTCATGTCGAAATTTGCCAATAGACACTTCGTGTAAACTTCTTGATTAGTGAAGATGCCTTCTGGTCCCTGTCTTATATTTAATCCAAGGAAAATTTTAATTGGACCCAATACACTCATCTCAAATTTAGTCTCCATCAACTTCCTGAATTCAACTGTCCAGCTAGGATTCGTGGAGCCGAAGATGATGTTATCGACATAAATCTAAAATATCATTAAGTGTTCTCCCTCTTTCTTGCGAAAGAAGGTTGGGTCAACTGAACCTTGTTTGAATTTTGACATTTTGAGAAAACGTGTTAGAGTTTCATACTAGGCTCTTGGGGATTGCTTGAAACCATAGACTGTTTTATCTACTACGTATCAGTGATCAGGATACTTCTCGTTCACAAATCCGAGTGGTTGTTCAACATATACCGTTTCTTCTAGTTATTTATTCAAGAAAGCACATTTTACATCCATTTGGAAAACTTCTAAATTTTTATGTGTAGCATATGCCAGAAATATTCTCACTGATTCCAACCTTGCTATAGGAGCGAAGGTCTCTTCATAATCTATTCCTTCTTCCTGAAAATATCCTTTCACCAAGAGCCTCGCTTTGTTGCAAATTACGTTGCCTTCTTTATCTAACTTATTTCTAAAAACCCATTTTAAACAGACTATATGTGCATCCTTTAGTGTGGGAATTAGCCTTCAAACACGATTTTGTTCAAACTCATGGAGTTCGTCTTTCATAGCTTGCGCATAATCAGAGTGATCAAGAGCAGCATTTACCGTTTTTGGTTCAATTTTGGAGACAATGAATTAAACATGCAGAATTCTATTTGAGAGAATAAAACAGCTTGCATCACTTTCAGCTGAGAGCGTGTGATAACTCCCTCAAATGATTCACCAATGATTTGAGTTTCAGGATGATCCTTTGCCCATCTTATAAGAGGAGGGTAATTTGGATCATAGGCAGGATCCAACTCAACATTTACTTCTACTTCAAGTTCTGATTGATCTCCTTCATCATTTGTATTCTCATTGTCCCACTCAAATGGAAAAGCATATCCCATCTTAGAATCTAGATTCTCCCCCTCGAATGCACCTTCATCGGTTGGGTTTTGTGATGGATTCACCCCCTGGTAAGGAAATTCGGTTGTTTTTGGTGTAGATAAACCCTCCCCCTGGAGTATAGAGCTTTCTCTAGGAGGGTTATTAGATGCTGGATGATCACCTGATGCAAGTGGTTCGCTTTGAGTCTACTACTCGGTTGGATGTTGAGGTTCGCTTTCCATATCCTTAGCAGCTTCGTCGATGATCTTCTTCAAGGTATCTATTTTTTTATCTGCTGCCTTCGCTTCTAAGTGGATCGCCTTCTCTGGTTCATCATAGAGCAGCATGTACTCTTCAAACAGATTGGAAATGAGAATAGAGACTTGACCTAATTCCGGAAAGATTTCCTCTGTTGGACCTTCTCTTGCTTGAATCTTCTTCATGTAATTATCATCAAAAGTTACATAGTAGGTTTCTTCAATTTTCCTTGAGCGTTTATTCAGAACCATATATGCCTTTGAAGTAAGCGAATAGCCAAGAAAGATCCCTTCGTCTGCCTTTACACGAAACTTGTTTTTGTTCTCTTTGGAGTTAAAAATAAATCATATTGAACCAAACACATGAAGAAACTTTACATTGGGCTTGCGATTATTCAAAATCTCATATGGAGTGATGGAAAATTGCATTTTGAGGAAGGACGGGTTCTGTGTGTAACAAGCAGCAGCTATAGCATCTGCCCAGAAGTATAATGGAAGAGAAGTGAAACTCAGCATGGTTCGGGTGGCTTAACATAATGAATGGTTTCGTCTTTCAACGATCCCACTCTGTTGTGGAGTGTAGACAGGAGAGAAGTTGTGAGTTACTTCCTTTTCAGCTAGAAACTCTTCAAAGTCTTTAGTTTTGAACTCTAGACCAATATCGCTTCTTTTGTTTCTTACCACCTTTCGCAACTGCAATTCTACTTGCTTGATAAAAACCTTCAGCTTGGGAGTGGCCTCTGATTTCTGTTTAAGAAAGAAAACCCAGGTGAAGCGTGAAAAATCATCTAGAATTATAAGTATAAAATTACTGCCACTGATGCTTTCGATAGCCGAAGGGCCACATAGGTCAATGTGCATTAGTTCAAGAGGTTTGATGATCTTTTTCTTTATACGAGAAGGTTGACTCTTTCGGCTTTGCTTGCCCATCTCGCATGCAACGCACTGATGTTCCTTGTCAAATTTGAGAACAGAAAGTTCGCGCACGTGATCCCCAAGCACCAGTTTATTAATATCTTTGAAGTTCAGGTGCGAGAGTCTTTGGTGCCACAATTAACTTTCATCTGAGTTCGCCTTTATCAGCAGGCATACAACTGACTTTCCTCTTATTGGGTTGAGATTCAGAGGATACATCTCACCTTTGCGCATGGACTTCAACAAAGCTTTCTTAGTATTCTTCTCAATGATCTCTGAACCCTCGTCATTGAGCGAAACCTTTAATCCAGGTCCCACAACTAGTTGAGAGACGCTGATTAGATTATGCTGCAATCCTTCCACGTAAGCTACTTTACGAATTGAAAATTCGCCGTTTTTAATCATTCCATATCCTTTGATCGTGCCATATGAGTTGTTTCCATATTTTACACATGCACCATCCTTAAGGGACCGAAACTCCCTAAGCTCTTCTCTCCTTCCTGTCATGTGACGAGAGCAGCCACTATCAATATACAATTCGTTGTTAAACTGCTCGTCACTGATAACCTGCAAAATTAATTAGATTTAGGAACGCAAAGTCTCTTGGGCCCTGGTGAGTCTTTTATAGAATAGGGAATTGTAACTAAAAGATCAACCAAATATGTTCTTTTTATAGATGTGGTTTCATCTTTTCGTTTGATGGTGTAAAATTTGATTTTATCTTGCTTCAATTGGGGTGTGTTATTGTTAGTTGGTTTTTTAGTTGAGTTTTTCTTTCGAGCCCTAAGGTTAGCTGACTTTTTCTTAACTTGAGCTTCATTATTAGAGACAAGCATTCCCTTTCCTTTGATATCCTTCACCGGGTCTAGTTTTGGTTGCGAGTGAGGAGAATGAGATTTAGGAACGAAACTTGACTTTCGGTTCTTGGCGTAGTAAGAGTTAGGACCGAAACTTCCTTTTCCGTTTTTCTGACTACATGTGTGGCGATGATTGCATGAAGGATATTTGTCCCTTGATTTGTCATTTGCTTTGGGATTGGACTCCTTTTTAGAGTGAACATAATTAGGTTTTTGGGACTGCCAAAACTGTTTTCTCTCATTGGGGTTCTTCGTGTATATTTTGTTCCTCTGGCATTTCTGTTCAGCAAGTTGCTCTTGAGATTTATGAATATTTTCTATTGGTTTTGGTTTCTCCTCATGTTCTTCGGTTTTTGTTGAAGATATGTTGGATGCTTTCATTGGTTCGTTTGTTATTTCTTTCGTGCCTCTTGAACTTGGCTTATCAAAACTTGATGGTTTGTGATGGGTTCAGCCACGTATCTACCCATGATTCTCCATGAGGTTAGCTCCGACAGGCCAATCGTTTCATCTGCATTGTCTATGGGTGCAGACCAGAAGTAGTTGTCACAACCTTCAACGTTACCTTTATCAACCAAGGAGGTCAACTCTGCCGTTTGTTTCTTAGTTATTCCTTCAACGACATATACTTGGTTCAGCACTGTTCGTACTTTTTAATAAAATACCTCCTTTGCTTTGAGGACCTTGGACTTATCCTTAGAAATGCGAGCGAACTGAACGGAATTTTCAGATACAAGTGATTTTGTCATTTCGGATTCGCTCTTGAGAAATTCTGAACAGTCAATCTCGTCCTATACTGAAATTTCACTCATTTATCTTTCATCATCAAACTCAGAAGTGGTTTCTAAATTCATTTTATTTTTAGAACTTAATTTGGCATTGGATCAGTCAAACTTCTATATGGTCTCGGTTTTGATTTTTAATTTATCATTTCCGTCCATCAAATTCTTTAACACACATTTATGTTCTTTGGACTCAATAAAAGCCTTAAGTTTGTCTAGTCCATATTTGTAGGTCATTGAAATCTCGTCTGAGGACATTATAGATTCAAATTCAGCAATGACTTCATCTTCCTTAAATTCAAGGAAATGCATAATAATTTTATGAATCTTTTTACCTATCTCACAATCTAAATGCAACTGGGTGATATTAGTATATAAGCATTTAGCAATCAACCAAAAAACATTTCTTTGTTTTAAAAACTTCAAATTGTCTCGTTGCAAATAAATAAGTTCATCCCTACCTCTAACTAACTCTGACTCCTTCTATTGTATCCACATCCTTCTCTACTCACTCTTGGAAGACTCTATGCTGAGTTGGCCAGTTAGGTTAGAATTTGCTAAGCGAGTTTGCATAAGACTGCCACTTCAGTTAGAAAACTTGAATTTTAATTCATTTAATTCTTTTTCGTAGTTTTTTACTGGTATTTTAAGTGATTCTAGGATAGATTGTACCTTTTTGATCAACTGATCACAATAATTGATCTTTTCACTCAAAGGCTTGGTAGCAAAACATTTGCCTTTCTTAAGCTTCGCTTCCTCATGCTTACATTCGGTTGTATATCCTCTAATTTGTGACACTCCAGCTGTCACCATTAAGCATCGCCCAACCGATTCAGTAACTCCTCTCGCCACATAAGCTCTTCAACGCGAGGGTCTGTGTACCTCTTCATCTTCAGAGTCTGTAGACCAAACTTCTACTCCACCAAACTCATCATCAATAACATGTTCCTGCATAATTAAAGCATTCATAGAAATGTTAGTTTCTTTCTTCTTCATTATCTCCTCCAACTTTCGAATGTGGTAAGCTTCGTCATCTTCATCATCCTTTTTCTCAGACATCTTTTTCAGCATGCAATCCTTAGCAAAGTGGTTCTTGCCATGACAATAGTTGCATTCATATCCTGCATCTCCCACAAGCTTGCTATCCTTCTTCTCATCGTCCTTTTGAGTAGTGTTCTTGCTCTCCTCTTTCATCTTTTCAGAGCTATATCTTCCCTGCCAGTTTCGGTTCTTGTTGATAGGGAACTTCTTACGAGCAAATTTCTTTGGGTTTGTAACCATCATTTCATATTATCCATTAGTCAGATCGCACTCTGACATATCAGGTTCTTCCTCTTCGTCTGCCATACCCATTAGTTTCGCCAGGGAGTAGGACTAAAATTGCTCAAGTGCCTTCACAGTCGAGACCACTGCCACCCATTCAGGTCTTAATCCATTCATGAATGTGACCTTTTGTTCGATCACCTTCCTTTCAATACCATGCTTCATCATCTTGCTAAGCAAATGGTTAAGACAATCGAATGTCTAAATGATTTTCTCTTTAGGTTTTAGTTCGAAAGCACGAACTCAAAGAGAAATAGGGTTTGGATCGAGTGTTCCAGATCCTCATCATTTGAATATAATTCTTTCAACCAATCCCATATTTCTTTATCTATAGTGCATGAACTTACTAAACGGAAAGTATCGCCTTGCAAAGCAAATCTGATCATTTTCATAGCTTTAACATTGCATAACATATTGTCTTTTTCGTCTTGAGGGATGTTCTCTACGTCCACCAAGAGTTGGTTATACTCCTTTTGAGTCTTGATCGTTATGTTCATTCCAGAGTAAACAAACAGACCCAATGTTATTGCTTCCCAGAAAAGATAGTCATTGTCTTCAGATCCAACAATGTAATCTTCGAAGTGATGCGCCCATACTTCATAATCTTGAGTATAGAGAATGGGAACCCTCGTAGTGGATTCTATACTGTTGGAGATGTTGATTGGATTGACTTGAGACATGATGAAAAACTTCTTCTTTTAATCTGCTCGAATCAGACTTGTAAAGTTGAAACTAGGGTTTTATCGAACACCAGATACACCATCTACAAGAAGAAGACAACTTCTATATATTCGATAAAAGCAGAAACCATAACGGATTTTTCAAACATAAGAGATGTGTATATATTACGCAGTCTCTTGGTCTGATTCCAATTGATGAGATTATTGCGCTATTAGATCGATAGATTCTAATCAGATAAACAAGAATGAAGCAATAAAAGAACACAAGAATGAATCAAAAGATGTCGAATGATTAATATCTCACACCTCAGAAGAGCTCGATGAAGAACTTCGACTGTAGAGGTGTGCTTAGGGTTACAATGCAAAAGCTATTAATGAGAATGTTAACCTTAATGCTATACATGTATGCATAATATATAAGCTAACCCTAATGCTTATACCACGGTTGGACATGCCCAAACTGGGTAATCAAAATATTAACATTAAGCGCTTTCGAACTAAAACCTAAAGAGGTACTTTCAGATTTATGTGTGTATTATAGTTTTATATGTAATAAATAAAAAATTATTCAAGTTAAATACAAATAAATATATATTAAATACATATAAATATAATTATTTAAATATATAAATACGTATTTAAATGTATAAGTACCTTTTTAAACATATTAATACCTTTAAAATATATTTATATATTTAAAAACATATTTTTAACTTTAAAAGTTAAAAATATATGTATACATTCATGAAAATATGTAATAATAATAATAATAATAATAATAATAATAATAATAATAATAATAATAAAGTTGTAATAAATAATAGTAGTAATCCCTATTAGTTATTATATATAAAATGTCAGACAATAATTAACATGAATCGTCACAACGTAGTGGTTTGGTGTTTGTTTGTGTTTGTAGAGGGCAATTGTTCGACTCTCTTGGCTCCATTTTCTAAGCATTATGACTTAATTTTAACAAAATGACCCATGAGCACCGCGTCCGCCCGCTACATATGCATGTAATCGGCCGGTGACCTGTAAACTTGTCAAACGGGCTCAAACACAAAATTTATGGTTTTAATGAACTTAAAAGTCATCAAAACGTAAAACCAAACATTTCTTGAAAACTTAAGGGATTTTATAGAATTAAGTCTATATTGCTAACATTTGGTCAAAATATCCAACATTTAGTAATATATCGGCGACAAGTATATGGTAATATAGTGTAAACATTTGGTAACAATTTTAATATACAACAGTTACTAACATAAACAACCAATAACATGTGCTAACAAAAATAATCAATAACAATAATCTATATTGACTTTTAATGAACTTAAAAGTCATCAAAGGGTAAAACGAGACATTTCTTGAAAACTTAAGAGATTTTATAGAATTAAGTCTATATTGCTAACATTTGGTCAAAATATTATGGTGAAATTGGTAAAAAAAATAACACCAACATTTAGTAATATATCGGCAACAAGTATATGGTAATATAGTGTAAACATTTGGTAACAATTTTAATATACAACAGTTACTAACATAAACAACCAATAACATGTGCTAACAAAAATAATCAATAACATAAGTCGGATTTTCTTAGTATATATATACAAACCATTTTTAGAGTTATGACTTATACTGATGACTTATAGTCCGTTAAACTTTTTTTTCTTTTAATGTTTTGCATAGAATTTGTTATGTCTACCAAACCTGTTTTTAAAAACAAATCCAGAAATTATATATGCAACATAATGTCAAACACTAAATAAACAAAGCAAACCATCAAAGTTCAAATTCAAGATCTACTATATAATAAAATAAAAAATAAAATAAAGTCTTCAACAAACATTGTTTAAAATAACATATAAGATTAATCACAATCTTCATTCCTCTTATCAGTCTCCTCGGTCTTGTTGGTTGGTTTGGGGGTATATTGTTGAACAATATTGGGATTGAATGGAAATTGTGGCATTGTTGGTGGTTGGAAGTTAGGAATTACAGATGTGAATGAGTTATTATAAGCTTGTTGCATTTGAATTTGCATTCATTGGATTAATGTAGCAACTGGTGGGTTTAGCACTACAACATTCCTATGGTGTACATGTAACCCTAATGCTTTGGCTCCAGGTTTTTCTCAATTTGTACATGCAATATTGATTATCCAAAGCATGAACCCCAACTAGCATACAATATTTGATATTTACAACATAAAACCAAATTAGATGAATACCTCTTTGTTGTAGCTTGTAGACCTTGACCTTCAAGAGCTTAGTACCTCAAATGTGGCACCTCTAGTTGGTCACAAACACCAAAAGAAATGGAGTAATATGATAGAGATGTGAGGAACACTTAAAATCAGCTAGGGTTTCCTTTTTAGCAGTATAGGGTCGATATTGGCAGTGCTAGGGGTTCCTTATATAGTTGAGCTACTAGGGTTTCAGGTAAAACCCTAATCTGATTGCTTAGGCCTTGAGCAGTCCGATAGATCCTTCCAGAAGACCTCCTTTAATGAAATCTATGTGGGTTACACATAGGATTTCGTCCACCTCTTCCTAAGGATCCATAAGCCCAACTTTCAATTATCATATAATTTCAATATCAGACCCGTTAATTTGATCAGTCTCTTTTGATCACTAAATTAATTTCAAATTAATTCTTGATCAATACTAACTAAATAATATGATTTCTTAATTAATATATTATTCTTATATTATATTAATAATTCACAATTAGCCTCTTTCTCCATTATTGATCCAGTCAGGATGCTATGGTGAAGGCAACCCAAAAGGACCATACTACTATCGGGTCAAGTACATACCAATTATAGTTATGGGCTTAGAAACATAATTCAACAGTCTCCCACTTGGATAAGTCTAATAACTCTAATTGCCAATGTAACTTCAAATTCTAATTGACAATCATAACTCTCAAAAGCCGTTGTCGAACTCTGACGTATTCAATGACACGTCCTTTAGCTAACGGTTTATGTAATCCTCCATTCTCAAGATATCATGTGGACAAACACATGGAACATAATCATACCCAATGTCCAACTGTTTGTTTCCCGATTTTTGATTTGTTTGACATAAAACTTAATTGAACACATGAATTCAGTCCTGACTGGGCTCGGCACATAAGTCAACACCAAATCATCGAGGGGCCTAAGATATCGTTTTTAATACTCCTAGGATAAAATGAATAGATAAACTTTGACTTATATGCTTGTACTATTTACTCATTAAATCGTACACAATAATGCATTTTGTAACATCAAGTTATTGATGCGTTAACATATTATCAATGCACAACCAAATCATAAACAACAACTTATATATATCGGTTTAAAGACTATACGATATTATCGTCGCACAATCACTCGTGATTAATTCCATGAAGTGATTTAGATGAGCGTGGGTTTAATCTAATACTCAAATTCTTATTTCAAGAGCACTCAAGAACGTTGCAGCAAACATTTGCTATGTCTAAACACTTAGACAAATCTACAAACCAATTCATGAAATTCTAACCTCATAGCTGACTTCCAAAGTATGATCGACTATGGATAATTTGAATAATCCTATTATTCTGCAAGTCAAAACATGCAAAAGTGAAACAATAGTAAACAATGGACACAAGATAGTAACTTTACTCATAAATAAATCCCCATTAATTAATCATCAAATGTCAATTACATTTTATCTATTATAAGTTTTTAATTACTATCTAATCACTAAAACTAATATCGTCCTTCTACCCAATGTTGTTGGATTAGTGTCTAAGTCCATAACTATATTTGGTATGTACTTGACCCGATTGTAGAAAGGTCCTTTTGGGTTGCCTTCGCCAAAGAATCTTGACTGGATGATTAGTGGAGAAAGAGGATATTACGGTTTATTAATATATTTTAAGAATAATATATTGTTTAATTAATATTAGTCAAGAATTAATTTGGAATTAATTTTGTGGCTAAAAGAGATTAATTAAATAAAGCGGACTGGAATTGCAATTATAAGATAATTGGATTTTGGGATGTGGATCCTTTGGATAAAGGGATGGACGAAATTGAGGCAGAAGCCCACCTTGAATTCGTCCAAGGCCTTATTCCAAAAGGTTCCTTTGGACTGCTTGGTGGCTAAGCTATCCAATTAGGGTTTTGATTGAAACCCTAGCAGCTCACCTATAAAAGGAACCCTAGGGCTTCAGAAATCGGCTACTAGTAATACCCTATAGATCTAGAGCTGATTTTAAGCATCCTTCCCCTCTCTCCAAGGCCATCCTTCTTTCCTTGGTGTTTCTGATTCATTAGAGGCATCGCATTTGAGGTGCTAGGTTCTCATAAGCTAAAGATCTTCAAGCAACAATCAAGGTAACATTCTTACTTGTTTATTTATGTTGATATCGAATTTTGTACGCTAGAATTAGGGTTCATAAGCTTTGGATGATATCGAATGATGTGACTATGCTTATCAAAATAAATATAATTGTCAATTAATTGGATAATCATTGCCTTATATGATAACTTTAATTATTTGAATTATTTGATTGAATTGTCTTGCCATGAAATTGGATTACGTCAAATTTAGATAATCACTAATTAATTGTTTAATTAAATTATTTTCAATTTGATCTAGAAAGTTTTGAAAAGTTTCAAAACTATTTGGAATTTAAAGTTTTGATTAAAGTTTGAAATATTTAAATTCTAAACCCTAGAATTTTACAAGTTTAAAATTCAACATTTATACTATTATAATATTATAAGAATAATTATATATATATATATATATATATATATATATATATATATATATCTGTGTGTGTGTGTATGTGTGTAAGAATAATGCTAGTCTTACCATTAGTAGGCCTCATTTACACTACTAGAAAATAGCCCTTTAATGACGCGCAAACAATGACACACAGTGATTTACGATACGCAAAAACATGTGCCCTAAAAATAACGTCATCTCTTCTTAAATTTGAAGGATAGAAGACACACATTTATGCGTGCCCTGAAATTAGTGTTAGAAAAGAAAAAAAAAAGAAATACGGAGGGCACCTATCATAAAAGCGCTTCATGTGAAGGTGTCGCTTTATATCTTTTTAAGAAGGCACGTTCTCGGTATTTTTTTTTTTTTTTTGAGAAATGAAATCCCAAAAAAATTAAATACCCCGCCCAGTACTCCTTCTTCTCCTTCTAAAATCCTTTGCAAAGAACCCTAAATCATTCATAACCATTTTCCATTTCCAAAAAAAATTAAACATCCCCCCTACTACGACTCCCCAAATCACCCTAAATCATAAATCCCTATATATTAAGAACCCTAATTATTGAGAAACGGTGCCTAGATCAAAAACGGTGAATTCAACTTGGAATTAGTTCAGGTTCTCTCAATCAAGAACTTCCCCCATTGTTTCTTGCCACCTGGTAGCTCAAGGGCCTACCATTGTTTCCAAGTTCTTGTGCAACACATTGAGAACTCTAAGAACTCATATGCAGAGCCAACTTTAACTGAAATGGGCACAGAATATGTCAACACGATAGGTTATAAACCTTAAGTCGTGTGCTAGTGAAGAACTTTAGGTTTTATTCTTGATTAGTTCTTGAGACTTTCAAGACCTTTAAGACTCCCACTATCCTCTTGACATATAAGACTTCCTTGTCAAACATTCAAGAGATAGTGTGGATTCTAATCAAGACAAACACTTCACACAATTGGCCTAAGTTGGTCTTTGTTTTATTCAAAACATCACAACTTACCAATTTCAAATGTACAAGAGTAGAAAACTTTTACTCTTACATTTGACACGTGTTTTAAAACTTCTTAAAGACATGTCACTCAAGTTACAATCTTGGAGTATGACTCTAAGACTTGTATTGGAACGAAGTATGACTCATCTTCTTGATTTAACCATTTCAACAATTCAAGATCCCTTCTTCTTAGTCATAAGAATGCACTAAGACTTCCTTAGAGAACTAATTTTGATATGGTTTCTTAATCATTAAGATGATCACAAAACTTATACTAAAGTACTCTCCCATCTTTTCAGATTTGAGAAACTTTTATCCTTCTGCCTAATTTGATTCTTCTTATTCGCTCTGCCTTACATTGGAACCTTTTCCAATGTGTCAGAGTTACGCTTAAGCTTGTAAGTATAATCATATTTACTGAGCTTTAGTAAAGTATGACGAATAGCCTTATATCTTTTGTGGTGTACTTAATCAGTGCACATGACTATGTACTCGATCCCTTAGTCCATTACTTGACTCACACATCCATGTGAACAAGTAATTAGTCTTAATTTTTTCAATACTTGAAAGTTCTCATCCATCATGCTATACAACTTGCATGATTCCAAGTTTCGGTCCAATTGAGACTTGGTGATGAGAATCTTTCCTTATTTGGTAAATTTAGACATTACCACAAATGAAAGAATCAATTTCATACTTCCACTCTTGCTATTAATGGAATCATATAAACAAGAATTTTTCCTCAAATGCCATTGTAAGGATATTTTAAAATAAATAAAAACAAAAATTTTCTTTTATTTTAAAACTATGCGGAAAAACTTATCCATACAATCCATATGAAAACTTGTTATTATCTATTCTTAAGCAATATCCCATAACTCCTAAGAAGTAGCTCAAGAATCTGATTTTCAAACTACGCAATAGAAATCCATCTATGCGATCAGATTCAGCATATTCTTTCTTTAAGTTCCTTTACTTTTCTTTGATTCTTAAAACATTACCATGTGACCCAGTCACATCATGTATCAGGAATCTCAGAATAGAAACTTAACAGAGTTAGATTAGTGGACTTTACCTGAAGTAGAGTTAACCTTGTTGACTTTAACATCCTTAGGTAAATTTGGCAGCTTCGCAACTAATAACCCTTCCTTTGGCAATATAAACATATGGACCCTTTGATAATGGTACACGGGACTATCAAAGACTTAGCTTTTTCTCTTTACCATTTGTTCAACCGAGTTGACTATGGTCGACCCCTTTCCATTGGGAAGAGAATGTTTTTCTGGATTTCCTGTGTCACTATTGTCAATGTCCATAAAGTTTTAGGAAGTTGATCTTAGCAAATAGATAAGATCATTAAGGGTCTTGTCATAGTCTGTTTCATAGATGTCCCAAAGGAACTCACTATGTGACTTAGAAAGTAGTTGAGCCACTAACTTTCTGAAGACTTTGACACCCAACTCTCCCGGCTTGTTAATATGTGACTACATCTCCAAGATGTGATCACACCTAGACCTTGCCTTGCCATTAGGGCTTGAGTGACCTTAAACTTTTCAAGAACTTGTGGGTTAGGGAGAATAATAGGAGGAGGAGAAAGAGGTATGATATCCATGGGACATCATCTTCATTAGGAAATCTTGTTTCAAGAGATTTGGGAAGATCATAAATGTCTAAACCAGGCATGTTTTGGGAGATATTCAAGATAGTTGATCTTAAAGTCCTTAATATGACACCCAATATGAAATATTAAGGCTAGGACCCAACAAACCATTTTATAACTTAGAAGAGGTATGCTGTAATCCAAGCTATAAAACAATTTAAAGGTAGGTGAGTGACGATTCACCAATTTCCACCAAGATAAACGAAATGTATTATTAGGTTTTAATTGGTTTTGAAACTCCTAGATCTTTTTGAGATTCACTGAACTGTTCAATGGCATGTTTCAATCTCGAGTGTGCCCTTCAGGTTTTGTGACTGGGATGCCGAGGATCACAAAACAAGGTGTGAAGTAACCATGCAAATTACTTGGTACCCTTAAGTGTTTATCCCTCAATCGATGTGCCGGTTAACCACACACGCTCCATCGATATTATGATAAACATTAAGTTACCCTTTGCCTACCTTTTTAAATATGAGTTAGTGTGCCGGTTAACCACACACGCTCCACTAACCGACTTAAACAAAGTGCAAAGTGTAATTTCATGGATTAGCACCTTATTCACATTTTCCTAAGTAACTAAGATTGGGAATTATTAAGAGTTTAGTTACTTAGTATTTATCATTAATACTTTTAATGAAGGGAGAATTATAGTCCTGTCAAACCCGTTCGGCTAACGACCCTCCACTAGTCAAGCAAGCGGTGGGCGAGAGTGGACATCCATTAAGTTGCCATTTTATTGGCAACAACCTTATACCCACCTTATAGACCGGTTTCGTGAATGAGGCGTACTAGCGGTAAGACCGACTTTACTCTTATACATATATATATTATTAACTTATAATATTATAAAGTATAAGGGTTGAATTTTAACTTTTAAAATTCTAAGGGCTAACTTGGAATTAAAGTATTCATATGAGAAAACTTTACAAATTCCAAAACTTGAGGGCAAGTTTTGAAACTATTCAAAACTAATTAATTCCATAACTTATGTATTTAAAGTAGTTTTAATCCAAAAACTCTTCAAGTTCCATAACTTGAGGACAAATTATGGAAGACTTTAAACTAATAAAAGAATTAACTTTTCTTTATTTTTATAACTTATGGAATTGATTAAGGTTACATTATTTATTTTTTATTTATTTATTTATTTAATGAAGAGACTCTTGGTCCTCCATAACTTGAGGACAAATTATGGAGTCATAACTCCAATTAATTAGAACTAGACTCTTCATTTTTGTAACCTTTGCCAACTTTTATGAGTTTTATGAAACTTAAATGTGACTTTTCATATAACTTGAGGACAAGTTACAAAAACACATTGTAGAATCAACTCTTAGATTAATTTGGATTGAAAACAACTATTTCATTCAACTTTTCTATTAATCTAAGAAACTCATAAGAACAAGATAATTCAAATCAAACTTTTTCATGTAATTAGTCTAACCTTTAAACTAATACAAAACATGAATCTATTGACAAGTATCTTTGAAATTGGATTAGCATGAACATTACCACAACAAAAAACAAATTTATAAGTTCAAAAACAACTTAGGGTAATGTTCCTAGTCCATTTCTAGCCAAAAAACTCGAAAATATGTTGTCTGGGGTCCAACTCGTCGAGTGCATGAACACAACTCGGCGAGTTGGATGCATTTTGCCTTGGACTCGTCGAGTCCCTTCATGGACTCAGCGAGTCTTCTGGGCTGACAGCATCAAAACTCGATTTTTCAGCTTTTATTGCAGGTATAACAAGAAAACAAGCCTTGGCTCTGATACCACCGTTAGGTTATGAGAATTCTAACACTCCTAAGTGTACATGCAACCCTAAATACCTTGGATCTATGTTTTCTCTATTATACATGCAAATATGAACATCCAAGGTATTATCCTAATCTAGCATACAAAACAATCAATATAACAAGATAGAATACATACCTCTTCGATGTAGAATGTCTTCATGAAGCTTGAGTGCCTAGTGCCCCAAGTGTGACACCTCAAATGGTTCACACAACACCAAATACACTTGGAATAACTTGAGAGAATTCTACACTTCATGAAAATCGGCTAGCCCTTTGTTACTCTCACTAGTGGCCGATTTTTCCTCAAGAATAAGATGCTTATATAGTTATACAATTAGGGTAAACCCTAATTGTCATGAATTTCCATTTCCTTGGATCCATGGGTTCAAATACACCATGGAGCATCATATGGGTTTTGGCCCAACTAGATAATCCATGGAACATTAGCCCACTATACAAGTATGGATGATTTACACAATCAACCCATATATTTAATTAGTCTTCTTTTGATCACTTAATTAATCCTAGATTAATTCTTGATCAATACTAATTAAATAATCTCATTATTCTTATTATTAATATACTAGAACTTATAATATATTAATAACCATAAGTGTCTTATTTCTCTCATTATAGTCTATCCAAGTGCATGATGCCATGCAACCCAAATGGACCATGTCGGGTCGGGTCAAGTCTTACTAATTATAGTTATGGACTTAGACATTAATCCAACATTAAGGTCTCTACTTGTTCATGGAATTATTCTAAGTACTTTTCCAAAAGGTCATGAGTGGGTTTAAGGTTCCTAAGGGCATTATATGGGAGTTTACGGCCTAGGGATACTCCTATGGGAGTTTATGGCCATAACTCTCATATCATGGAGAAAATGAAGTTTTAAGCCCTTATACCATTCCTAGCATTTTATAAAAGTAGTTTGAGGCCATTTAGGGGGCAAAACTAACATTTTGGGCATTTTTTGGGGAGTTTACGGCCTTGGTAATTACCTGGGCTGTAAACTCCTTTTGACTCTTCATTTTGATGTGTTTAAGTGATCAAAACCCAAGAGAAGAAGTCCCCAAATTTACGTGTTAAGCCCTAGGGTGATTTTGGAGTGTATTTGGGACATTTAGACAAGGTTTAGAGGTGTTTATGGCCTAAGCAAGTGCTTGGGCCGTAAACTCTCTTTTATGCCCCAAAAAGATTGTTTTAAATGTGCAAACACTCCTAGGCTAATTCCTCTATTTTTTTCCAAGCCACTAGGGACAAGTTTGGGATATTTTGGCCTTGTTTAAGGGGTTTACGGCCTAAGGAGGGGCTTAGGCCGTAAACGCTATTCTAACAGCTTCTAAGTCCGGATTTTTAGCTATAAACACGAATCAATATATTTAGAATAGGCTAGGGTAAGCGGACTTACAATTTGGAAGCGTTTGGTTGCGGATTCGTGGCGAAAACGAGTCTAGAGAGAGAGTATAGAGAGAGAGGGTAAAAAGCCTCCAAATGGGGTTTACTCCCCTTTATATATGGGTGGGAGTTGGAGCTTAGTGGAATTCTACCCGATACTGCCGTTATACGGGGCTTTTGGTCGCACCCGATTTAGTGGTCGTAATATTAAAAACTAACATTTTCCAATTTAATGGAAATATGTGTTGTGTGTTTTTATTCCCTTTTATCACGACTTAACGGAATATTAAATATGTGTTGTGTGTTTTTATTCCTTGAGAATACAAGTTATTTGAAAAGCGATAATCAGCATTTTTACAAATGCTGGTGAGTTCATAAGTGTTTAGTGACATTTATGCAAATAACTTTATAAAGTATTAGTTTAAGTGTTTACTGTGTATTAGAGTTCTTTTCAGAAAATCCTATATTTTCTTTAATAAAGCAGCCTTCTCCTAAGACCGGTCAGTGTTAAGTGGTAAAAACTAGTTTTCCCTAACTTGCTATCATTATCAAAATACTGAATTTGATTACTAAAGAAAGCAACAGACGACAGGGAAATAACATATGCCTCAGCAGTAAGGACTGCTGACTAAGGCAAAGGAATCATAGACTCCAGGAAATTATCGAATGACAACACGCCTAGTTCTGTCTATCAAATAGAAACACAGACCCCAGAACGTACCAAATGAAAGGTACAGCTGGTAAGGTAACTTACCCCAGAACGTACCAAAAACAGTGAATACAGACCGTAGACGATACCAAATGAAAGGTACATCTTGCAAGGTCAAAACAGAGACTATAGACCGCAAGCAATACCAAATGAAAGGTATATCTTGGAAGGTCAAAACATAGACTAAAGACCGCAGGCAGTATCAAATGAAAGATACATCTGGCAAGGTCAAAACAGTGTGACTCTGAAAAAGTGTTACCAGTATACAGTGTAAATTACTGGCAAAATACCGTTACCTTAAGGCCATGAATTATAAGGTAACCCAGGATACTCGTAACCATACTGACTAGAGTACTTGACGCCCTACAAGCGTCTATGACATTTATCACCCCTTGGCTTGGTGGGCCGTGGACTGTAGCTAGCAGTCAGGGTGCGGGGGTGTCAATTCCGTATAGATCTATACACACAATGTCCGCTCTCCCTACAAGAGACTCTGGTTACCAACTAGACGACGGAGAAGGCTGCATCCCGAAGATGCATCCCAAATAGAGGGTAGTGTGTTTCTAGAGGGGAGTAGGTATCTAATGTAAGTGATATACTAGAGGTAGAGACTTCCAAACAGTGGGTAGTGTGCTTCTAAAGTAAGTGTAGACTAGAGGTAGAGACTCTTAACCGAACTGACTAGAGAATTTCCTGTATGTCTTTACTCATATACATAGTATATAACTAATGAACCAAACGACCTTCGGACGGCCATCCGATCCCACTAGACCACATCTCAACGAAGAAAAGGAAATAGGGCGGACGAGCCTTCCTAAGTCTTTCAATCGTTACTTATATGTATCTATATAAGCACATACATACATCTAACTACGACTGAGTGTGTAATAAGTGGAGATGTATCATCGTGGCGTGCATTCATACAGTGTGGAACAACCGGATCGTGAAGTATAATCGTATCAAGTATAAGTGTATCGTGAAGTGGAAACGACAACTGGTGAAGTAAAAGCGTCTAACAAGTATAAGTGACTACAAGCATAAGCAAAATAGAAGCAACAACTGGTATAAGCGTATCATGAAGAGAAAGAGTTATCAAGTAGGAGTTTAAAATAAGTGAAAGCGAAGCAGCGGTAACTAACAAATAAGAATATACGTCGAAAAAGGGAACTTTGAGGAAAAGCCTTTATACTCGTGGAAAAATCATAATTTGTATTCTTTTGTAAAATATGTTTGAAAAACATGGGAATCTTTCATAAACCAGTTTAAAATGAATTTTAGATAAAACAGTATAAGTGAGAGTTTTAAAAACGATTGAAAAACCATTACAACATCCTACTGGGTAAAACAGTGTACAGTGTTGTAAAATCTTGTGCATGCGGGTTATCAATCACATGTGATTGATATGATAACTAGCATGTTGAACTTTTATTCCCCCCTATAAAACATGTAAAAACATTTAAAAGGTTCATTCAGGGGTTAAGTGTTTGGGGGTCCCGGGGAGTATTTAACATATGGTTACATATGTTCACATACAATTAGTATATTTAATACTGATTAAACAAATATACTCGCTCAAAGGAGCGGAAAACACTTTGGTTAAGTCTTTGGGGGTCTCGGGTGGCGTTTAAGGGTGTGTATGGCTAAGGGATGGAGTTTACCCTCCGAGAGTAAACCCTTAACACCATGTTTACGGCCCAGGGACTACTCACCATGAGTTTACGGCCGTAAACTCATGCTGATGGGTTCTAGGGTGTTTTAAGGCTTCTACTTGTTCATGGAATTATTCTAAGTACTTTTCCAAAAGGGCATGAGTAGGTTTAAGGTTCCTAAGGGCATTATATGGGAGTTTACGTCCTAGGGACACTCCTATGGGAGTTTACAGCCATAACTCTCATATCATGGAGAAAATGAAGTTTTAAGCCCTTATACCATTCCTAGCATTTTATAAAAGTAGTTTGAGGCAATTTGGGGGGCAAAACTAACATTTTGGGCATGTTTTGGGGAGTTTACGGCCTTGGTACTTACCTGGGCCATAACTCCTTTTGACTCTTCATTTTGATGTGTTTAAGTGATCAAAACCCAAGAGAATAAGTCCCCAATTTACGTGTTAAGCCCTAGGGTGATTTTGGAGTGTATTTAGGACATTTAGACAAGGTTTAGAGGTGTTTACGGCCTAAGCAAGGGCTTGGGCCGTAAACTCTCTTTTATGCCCCAAAAAGATTGTTTTAAATGTGCAAACACTCCTAGGCTAATTCCTCTATTTATTTCGAAGCCATTAGGGACAAGTTTGGGTCATTTTGGCCTTGTTTAAGGGGTTTATGGCCTAAGGAGGGGCTTAGGCCGTAAAATCTATTCTAATAGCTTCTAAGTTCGGATTTTTAGCTATAAACATGAATCAATATATTTAGAATAGGCTAGGGTAAGCAGACTTACAATTTGGAAGCGTTTGGTTGCGGATTCGGGGCGAAAACGAGTCTAGAGAGAGAGTATAGAGAGAGAGAGAGGGTTAAAAGCCTCCAAATGGGGTTTACTCCCCTTTATATATGGGTGGGAGTTGGAGCTCAGTGGAATTCTACCCGATACTGCCGTTATACGGGGCTTTTGGTCGCACCCGATTTAGTGGTCGTAATATTAAAAACTAACATTTTCCAATTTAATGGAAATATGTGTTGTGTGTCTTTATTCCCTTTTATCACGACTTAACGGCATATTAAATATAAACGAATGAAATTTTTATTAAATTGACGACCTCTAATTAACGGAACTTTATAAACTGGAATATTCCGTTAACGGTAACGGGGAATTGTTACGGAACAACTTGGGTTGTCACAAATGGAGTTTCTCATATGGAAAATCTGGGAGGCCTAACACATACTGGGCAAGGTCATCTTTCTTATCCTCTTCATTGCTTTGTGTAGCATCATCCCATTATTATATTACATTGGTATCTTCATTTTTATTTGAGATGATTATATGGGTACTCTACATGGCCCCATTCAAAACAAAAATTTATCAGATGTAATTTCTTTTGTGATTGAAGTTGTTGAGGTTATACATTAAAGTTTTATTTTCTGTACAGCAACCACCATCTCCTTGGTTGAACCAAAGGCCCCCTCTTGATGTGAATGTTGGTAATGTCTCTCACTCTCTCTCTCTCTCTCACTGGTGATATTAAAAATGTATAGATATTTAAACATATGCATGTATCATCAGTTGAAGTACCACGACAGTGGAAAACAGAAGGAATTTTTACCTCAAATGGAACAATGGAACATGAAAGATAAGGTAATCCACGCCCTATATATTAATTATTTGTCATTTTCAATTGTTTATAATATAATTAATATTATACTATTTTTTGAATCTTTTTCTCCTGGTAAGAAAAACCATGAGCAGAATCTTGATCCACAAGAAGCACAGTGGATGAACTACCAAATCCCTCAGATTCCACAGCAACATGTGGTTATGTCAGGCCATTATCAAGTACCACAACCCCTCCCTCTGGATGTAATAGACACTGTTTATCTAGAGACACGTATGACAGTGTAAGAACAAACAGAAAGAAAAGAGATGGTTTCCTGGCAAAAGATCAAAGAGAAGGTCCAAATAGTTGCTTTTGATATATATATATATATATATATATATATATATATATATATATATATATATATATATATATATATATATATATATATATATATATATATAACTTAAATCTCTTTTCATATAATATTGTATTTGTAACTTGTAAAAGTGGACTTATTTTAGGAGTTTTGGGAGTTCAAGTGAAACAGAAAGTGGAAGTAGCAGTTCTGATGATGGAAAAGCAAATCGACGTGTTGTAAAAGCCAAAAATTGACCTCCAAGTACTTCTGCTGTCCTTTTTCCCTTCTTTTTAAGGGCATATTGCAGGAAATAACAACATATTATACTCTTTCTACCAATATAAGCATTATACTGTACTTTTACCCATAATAACAATATAGCAATGTTGGATTTTAATCTTGATAGCTTGTTTTTAGTAGTAATTTACTATTTATTTTATTTTGGTGAGTTAAATAGATGGTAGTAGATTGTAAGTGAATGAGTCATGTAGGACCGAGTATTAAGGAGTAGTAGAGAGTTGGATTTCACCTGGAAAAATGGAACGTGGGTTTACTGTTTCCTACTAGAGTTAGCATGTGTTGGCTATATAAATAATCACCTTTTACTTGAATGAAATACGAAGCTTTGAGTGCAGTTTTTTTTTTTTTTTGAGTTACTGTTACTTCTTCCTTCCTCTATATACTTCTCAAACATTAAAGACAAGAAGTTTCTTTGGTTTGTGAAGGAGTATTGAAGGTCTGTGCTCCAACAATAGCAACGTCCTTACATTTATTTACCAATAATAGCAATATGTCACTCATGGTAGCAACAAACTTATATTTTCTTTACAGATAGTAGTATTATGTAGTAGATAACTTAAAATGCTCGTATATATATGTATAAAATGCAACATTGCCATTTTGGGTAAAGATAAAGTACATTGCTATTATGGTAGGTATAACTTATATGTGTGATTATAAGTAAAAAATAATAATCAAATACATTGCTATTATTGGTAAAGAGACGTACATATGTAAGTAGGTTGCTGTTATGGGTAAAAAAAATAAAGTACAAAGCAAATTTCAGTTTTCCTTACTCAACTGTTAGTAAGATAGATGCTTACAAATCTTGTTATCTAATATGTAGTGAGGAAAAGTTTACCAGATCTGTCACGAAAAGAACCTGAATCAAAGGTGGAAATTAAGGATCAAAATTCAAAGAAAACAACCTTGGAAGAGAAAGAACTTGTTAAAAATGGGGTTGTGAAGGAGAAGGAGAAGTAAAATATATCTAATAAGCCACATGCCAAGCAAAATCAAGATTCAGATGACTCGAGCAAATCCAGGTGTGAACTTTGAAGACACATACACTGACATACATTGATATTGTGTTGTGTTGTGTTGTGTGTGTGTGTGTGTGTGTGTGTGTGTGTATATATATATATATATATATATATATAATCAAGATTCACTTTCCACTCGGACAAAAATACTCTTTCAGATTGTTATGAATTATTATGACCATTTTCCCTCATAGGAATTTTGACATTAACATACATGGGCACATTTCTTTTAGTGTAGATTTTGTCGAAGAGAAATGACAACAAAGAAGATAAGTATCACCTATTGTTTGTATATATACACTTTTTCTTCTTGTTTAATAACTTAAAAACTATATAATTGTGAAAATTGAAGGTTCACACACTGTTAAAAGGATTGGAAAAGATAGTTGCAAGTGCAAATATTCCAATGTTAGTCTGTGGTGACTTCAATTCAGTTCCAGGAAGGTATGTTCCATTTCAGCTACATTTGTTATGTGTGTTGTGTGGCCAACAAACATCTGTTTTCATTACTTTGGTGTATGTAATTAGTGATCCACAGTAAGTCCATGGATTTATTGTGTTTTTGGATTGTCCTATAGGTAACATCTCAGCTTCTGATTAATTTTGTTTACTATTTTGGCAGGTTGATCCTGCTACATGGCCAATAATGATCTGTAGGGCCTACTAGAAGGATTAGATATTACAGTTAAGCATCTATCTAAGACTTCACGGCAAGGACTTGATGAATATAAGCTAGCAATGTTTTACTTGATTTGGATATGAACAAGACTCTAGCAAAAGCAAGACTCATACTTTGGGATGGCTAGAAGCTTTGGAGGAAACAAGACTCAAGCAAAAGCAAACACACAGAGAGTTGTTGGCACATAGTAAGCTAGATAATGCAATTGTATATAAATTCTGCTTCTCTTGAGTTCATTTCTTTTATTACAATTACTCAATATTGGACTAATTATTTGTATTTAACATATTAGAGAAATGAATTATCTTTGTTATTTATGGTATTTTATTTTGTATTATGAGATTTTTAATGTATTATTTAATTTGAAAGTTAGTAAATCAATAAAATAATATTTTTATAAACATTTAAAGTTATGATACGCAAAAATGTGCGTCATCTTCATTTATGACATGGCCTTTCTTGACAATGGATTTCTTGATACGCATTGTGTGTCATTAACACGCGCATCGTCTTCCTTTATGACAGGGCCTTCCTTGATACGCATTGCGTGTCGTAAACGCGCGTCGTAATTGCGCGTAATGCGCATCGTCTATAGACGACGTGCAAAAGCGCATCGTCTCGCTTTATGACATGGCCTTCCTTGACGTGCATTTGTGCGTCGTCTGAGCCTTTTACGACGTGCAATGAGCGTCGTAAAAGGTTGTTTTTCTAGTAGTGTCACGAAGCCGATCTATGATGGGGGGTATAAGGTTGTTGCCTATAAAATGTCAGTTTAATGTGTGTTCACTCACACCCACCGCTTCCTTGATTGGTGGAGGGTCGTTAGCCAAACGGGTAGGATAGGGAAACTAATTCCTCATTATAAGTATAATGAATATTTCAAAGTAACTAAATGTTTTTACAAATTCCCAATCTTAGTTACTTAAGGAAAAATGTGAAATTCTATGTCAATCCATGAAATTACACTTTGCACCTTGCCTAGACGTTAGTAAAGCATGTGTGGTTAACCGGCATACTAATTTGGGATTGGAAAGGGTGGCGAAGGGTGTCTTGATGTTTGTCCTAGATCAATCGAGTGTGTATGGCTAACCGGCACATTGATTAGGTGTTAATGACAACAAGTGCACCATGTACATTTGCATGGTTATTCACACCTTGTTTGTGATCCTCGGTATCCCAGTCACAAACTTGAAGGGCATAATCGATATTTAAACATGCTATTGAAAAGATCAATGAATCTCAAAAGATCTAGGATTTTCAATTTATTTAAGACTTATACATCTTTTTTGTTTTTCATGGTGGAAATTAGTGAATCGTCATTCACTTACCTTAAACTATTTGCAATTAGATTATGGCATCCCTCTTCTGAATTATAAATAATTGTGTTGGGTGTTTAATTGGGGTCTTTTATCTAATCTAAACTTTGTTCCTTTTCTTTTTCAGATGTCTACTCCAAACGACAACGCTTCTGGCTCAAACCCTTCTGGCTCATTATCTCTTATGAATCTTTGTGGGAGAGTGATTTTCAATGGCGCCAACTTTAACGACTGGATTCGTAACATACGAATGGTGAATCGATATGAGGACAAAAATTATGTCCTTGACAAGTAGCTGAAGGAAATCAACCATAATACTACTACTCCTGAGCAGATTGCTGTGTTCGAGGCTCACGAGCGAGATGCTACAAAATTCCGTTGCATCATGCTTGCAACTCTGACTGTTGAACTCCAAAAGTCCTACGGCAACTTTTATCCCTACGAGATGCACCAAGATTTTATCGATAGGTACCACCAAAGTGCGAGGCATGAAAGGTACAAGATCATCACTTTGGTGATCACTACCAAAATGAAGGATGGAGAGTCCATCACAACCCACCTGCAAAAGATGCAGAGATTTGTGGACCGCTTGCTGAAGTTAAATGTTAACTTCAACGAGGAGTTGGTGATTGACATCATTCTCCACTCCTTACCTCCTTGCTACAACCAGTTTTGTATGACCTATCATATGAACAAGCAGGAAGTTACCCTAAGCAAGCTTCAAGCCTGCTAAGGACTGCTGAGAGCCATCTCAAGGACAAATCTATTGCATCAACTCCTACTGCTACTGCTACTGCCCCTGTCTTGGCTATTGGGCAAGGTAAAGGGAAGAAGAGGAAGGCTCTTCACAAGTGCTTCAAAGGAAAGTCCCATGATGGCTCATGTTCTAGTGGGACCAAAGATGTTCTGCCACTCCCTCTGCCAAACCTAAGGATGCAAAGTGCTTCCACTGCCATGAGAAAGGGCATTGGAGACAAAGCTGCCTGAAGTACCTGCATGAGATCAAGGATGGGAAGATAAAGCCCACCTTCTTAGGTATTTATACTATTCAACCTAATAATTCATCACATGCTAGTTCACCGGTTCTTGATACAGGATGTGGTTTTCACATTTGTTCTGATTTGTAGGGCCTTAAAAGAAGTAGGGATATGGAACACGGGAAGATGAACATGATCATGGGGAATAGAAGATGGCCGCCTGTTTCCAAGATTGGAGTTTATTCTTTAGTGCTTAGTAATGGGTTAGGATTAGATTTGGATAATTGTTACTACTCGTCTGATATGGTGAGAAACATTATTTCTTTTCATGGTTTACACAGACAAGGATTTAGATTTTAATTCAATAATGAATTTGGATCTATTAATGCTTATTTGAATGGTGTTTTCTATTTTGAAGCATTACCTTGTAATTCAATATGTGAAATTGTGATGGTTGTAGATAACTTAGGAAATAATGTATTGCAAATCGATTCATCCAATGTTGTGGATAAGGCATGCATGTGGCATTGTCGTCTTCGACATGTCAACAAGAAGCTCATAGCGCAACTCCAAAAGGATGGTGTGTTGGAGTCATTCGACCTTAGGGACGATGACACGTGCGAGTCCTGATTACTTGGAAAGATGATCAAGTCACCCTTCACTGGAACTTGTGCGAGGGGTAAGGTTTTATTGGATATCATACATACAGATGTATGTGGGCCTTGTAGATCAACAACAAGGATGCTTGTTGCTTCTATGTGAATTTTACCAATGATTATAGAAGATATGGGTATATCTACTTAATCAAGCAAAAGTTAGAAACATTTGAAAAGCAGTTAGGTTTTTGACTAAAACCCTAGCAGCTCACCTATAAAAGGAACCTTAGGGCTTCAGAAGTAGGCTACCAGTAATAGCCTATAGATCTAGAGCGGATTTTGAGCATCCTTCCCCTCTATCCGAGATCATCCTTGTTGCCTTGGAGTTTATGATTCATTATAGGCATCTCATTTGAGGTGCTAGGTTCTCATAAGGTAAAGATCTTCAAGCGACAATCAAGGTAACATTCTTACTAGTTTATTTATGTTGATTTCGGATTTTGTATGCTAGAATTAGGGTTCATAAGCTTCGGATGATTTGCATGTACAATTAGAGAAACCTAGATCCAAAGCTTTGGGCTTTTGCATGTGCACCATAGGATTTATGTATTGCTCAAAACCCATCAAATGCTCCTTGCATGCTGCAAATGCTTACCTACTCAGTCCCTTTGTAAGGGGATCTGTTGGGTTCTCCTCCGATGATACCCTCTTGAGTACGAGGAGTCCTTCTTCTACCCCATGTCTGATGACGTGATATCTTCTATCGATATGTCTGGATCTGCCATGATCCCTCAGTTCCTTGGTCAAAGCGACCGCACCTTCGTTATCATAGAAAATCTCCATATCAATCCTTTAAAACCCGGGTTTTTATTGACCCGGTGTGATGATCGGTTCATGAGTCAACCGGTTCAACCGGTTGAACCGCCGGGTCAACACGGTTTATGGTCTTTTTCTATTTTTATATATTTTTACTTTCATGCATAATGCATAAACATATAAAACCAATAATTTGATTTCCACAAAGTTTAAACATCAAAAAACATTAAAGAAACCGCAAATGCTGGTTGTTTTGGCGTTCACTACTTGTATCCAACTATCCAAACCCTATTAAAATGGGTCAATCCAGTTTTAACCGGTTCGACATAAGCGGTTGAACCGCGGTTTAGGGGAAACCCGGCCGGTTCGATCCGGTTCATATTTTTACAAAAAAAAACCGATCTCAATTGATCCGCTTTCTACCCCGGGTCACGGTCCAACCGGTTGAACCGGCCGGGTCAACCCAGGTTTTAAAACATTGCACCATAGGCTCCTTTTGATGGGTTTTAAGCATTCTAACACTTCCTAAGTGTACATGCAACCCTAATAACCTTGGATCTATGTTTGTCTAATTATCATGCAAAGTTGAATTCCAAGGTTATATTCCTATCTAGCATACATGGGGAACAATTTTAACTTAAAGTATAGATAGAATAACTTACCTTGTTGTTGTTTGTGTTCCTTGAAACCTTGTGAGCCTAGCACCCCAAGTGTGATGCCTCAAATGCTTCACACAACACCAAATGCTCTTGGAAGAACTTATGGGAGAACACACACTTCTCAAAAATCGGCCAAGCCCTCTTGTTTCTTAGTGTCAACCGATTTTGGTGGAGAATATGTTTCTTATATAGTGTTGACACATCTAGGGTTAAACCCTAATGTGTCATGACTCTTCATTTCCATGACCCATGGGTTTGTAACTCCCATGGAGCATCCTATGGGTAGAACCCAACTTGATAATCCATGGAGCCTCTTAGCCCACTATACAAGATATGGGTAATTTACATAATCAACCCATATATTTAATTAGTTATCTTTTGATCACATAATTAATTCTAAATTAATTCTTGATCAAACTAATCAAATAATATTATTAATATATTAGAACTTATAATATATTAATAATCTCCAAGTGTTATTTCTCTCATTTAGTCTATCCAATTGCATGGTGCCATGCAACCCAAATGGACCATGTCGGGTCGGGTCAAGTACATACCAGAAATAGTTATGGACTTAGACACCTTATCCAACAGTCTCCCACTTGGATATGTCTAATAACTATTACTGCAAGTATGACTTCAGGAACCGATCGGCAATCGTGGCTCTTTACAAGGTTTCTCGGAACTGAGAAGATGATGATACGCCATTTAAGATAAGTGATCATATAATCCTCTGTTCTAGATATCAGTCGGACAAATACATGGAACAATGTCTTACTTATTGTCCAACAGTTTGTTTCCCGATTTCCGATTTGTTTGACAAAGAACTTCATTGAACACATCAATTTAGTTCTGACCGGGCCCGGTACATAGGTCAAAACAAAATCATCGAGGGCCCAGATATCAACTTCTAATCCAAGAAGGAACAGATAAACTTCGACTCATATGTTTGTTCTACTACTCAATGAATTACACACAAGATCGCGATTTATAACATCGAGTTACCAATGCGTTTTTCGTACAATCAATGCATAACCAACTTGTAAGTAACAAATCATATCTCTAGGTTTGAAGACTTATATGATATTACCGTCTCACGATCACTCGAGATAGAATTCCATGAAGTGATTCCAGTGAGCGTGGGTTGAGTCCAATGCTCAGAACTTATAAGCACTCATGATTGTTGTAGCCTTGTCCAAGACCTCTACAACCAAACATGACAGTCTTGATTCATACCTACTTCCGACATATGACCGACTGTGGAGGTTTGAATAATATGTTATACCAAACAAAAATTATTCTGGAAGTCAAAACATGCAAAAGAAATATAGTAAACGATCGACAAGAGATAGCAACACTTTACTCATAAATAAAACACTTTTTATTCATCATCAAATGTCAATTACACTTTACAAATTTCGAGGTTATCTAACTACTAAATCTAATATCATCCTTCAGCCCTATGCTCCGAGCATGCTGGAGATGCTTAACCCGAGTCAGTCCCTTCCTGAGGGGATCTGCCGGATTCTCATCTGATGATACCCTCTTTGCCACGAGGAGTCCTTCTTCGATCCGATGTCTGATGAAATGGTATTTTCTGTCGATGTGTCTGGATCTCTCGTGATCCCTTGGTTCCTTGGCTAAGGCAACAGCACTTTCACTATCACAGAAAATTTCCATTGGCTCTTTAATAGCTGGTACAACTCCAAGGTCTCCAATGAAGTTTCTCAGCCATAACGCCTCCTTTGCTGCTTCGCTAGCTGCAATATACTCTGATTCACAAGTAGAATCTGCCACTGTCTCTTGCTTGGAACTCTTCCAAGAAATTGCTCCTCCATTTAGGGTAAAGACCCAGCCCGACTGAGAGCGGAAGTTATCCCTATCAGTCTGGAAGCTAGCATCACTATACCCTACAACTCCCAAGTCATCACTCCCACCGAGGGTAAGGACCCAGTCCTTAGTCCTTCGTAGGTACTTGAGAATGTTCTTTAACGCAGTCCAGTGTGCCTTGCCAGGGTTCCCCTGAAACCTGCTAACCATGCTCAAGGCAAAAGCTACATCAGGTCGAGTACACGTCATAGCATACATGATCGATCCTACAGCCGAAGCATAAGGTACTCGACTCATTTGTGCTATCTCAGCCTCAGTGCTAGGGCTTTGTGTCTTACTCAGTGTGGCGTTACTCTGGATGGGCAACTCTCCTTTCTTGGAGTCTTGCATTCTGAATCTCTTCAGCACCTTATCCAAGTAGGTACTTTGACTAAGTCCAATTAGTCTTTTACTCCGATCTCTCAAGATCCTTATCCCTAAAATATAGGCAGCTTCACCAAGGTCCTTCATAGCGAAACACTTTCCAAGCCAGGACTTTACTTCCTGCAGGGTTGGAATGTCGTTTCCTATGAGTAGTATGTCATCCACATACAATACCAAGAAGCTAACTATACTCCCACTAGCCTTGACATACACACAAGATTCATCTTCACTCCTAGAAAAGCCAAATTCCTTGACCTTTTCATCAAAGCAAAGATTCCATCTGCGAGGTGCTTGCTTTAACCCATAAATGGATTTCTCAAGCTTACACACTCTATTGGGGTACTCGTTGCTGACAAAACCCTCTGGCTGACTCATGTAAACATCTTCAGCCAACTTTCCATTAAGGAAAGCGGTTTTGACATCCATTTGCCAAATTTCATAGTCATGAAATGCGGCTATGGCTAACAAAACCCGAATAGACTTAATCTTGGCTACCGGAGAAAAGGTCTCATCATAATCCACTCCAGGAATTTGAGAGAAGCCCTTTGCAACCAGTCTAGCCTTATAAGTGTGTACTTTACCATCCATGTCGGTCTTCTTCTTGAAGACCCATTTGCACCCTACAGTCTTTCGACCTGCTACATTCTCAACCAAGTTCCAAACTTGATTGTCATACATGGATTGTATCTCGCTATCCATAGCCTCTTTCCATTTAGCAGACTCGGGGCCTGCCATGGCATCGTCGTAGCTGTTAGGGTCATCTTGACTTACTAGTGTTCCATCACTAATAAGTGTCTCACCTTCTGCAGTAATATGGAATCCATAGTAATGCACAGGTGCACTCCTAACTCTCGTGGAACGCCTCAGAGGTACAGATTCGTCAATTGGCTCAACAGGAGTTTCCTCCTCAAGTTGAGGGCTAGAGTTTGAAGTTCCTTCACCACTTGACTCTTGAATTTCTTCAAGATCAATTTGCCTCCCACTGTCTCCTTGGCTTATAAACTCTTTTTCTCGAAAGACTCCTCTTCTTGCTACAAAGACCACATTGTCACTAGGTCTGTAGAAGAGGTAACCAAAGGATTGTTGTGGGTAGCCGATGAAAATACACCTCTCGCTTCGGGGTTCGAGCTTATCATGAGTCTCGCGTCTCACGAAAGCCTCGCAACCCCAAATCTTGATGTGGTCTAGTTTAGGTACTTTACCAGTCCACATCTCGTGAGGAGTTTTGGCAACTTTCTTTGTAGGGACTAGATTAAGGATATGGGCGGCAGTCTCTAAGGCATACCCCCAGAATGAGATTGGTAGCGAAGCTCGACTCATCATGGAACGAACCATGTCCAACAAGTTTCGATTACGCCTCTCAGCCACACCATTCAACTGCGGTGTCCTGGGAGGTGTCAATTGTGAGACAATCCCACATTCCCTTAGATAGTCGAGGAACTCTGAACTAAGATACTCACCACCCCGATCGGATCGAAGCATCTTAATGTTCCTGCCCAATTGATTCTCGACTTCCTGTTTAAATTCCTTAAACTTCTCGAAAGTCTCTGACTTATGCTTGATTAAGTAGACATATCCATATCTACTGTAATCATCAGTAAAAGTCAAATAATAACGATTAGCATCCCTTGTGGCATGTTTGAATGGTCCACACACATCCGTGTGTATAAGGTCCAACAAACCTTCACCCCTTTCACATGAGCTTGTGAAGGGTGACTTTGTCATTTTTCCAAGTAAGCATGATTCGCAACTATCATTTGACTTTAGGTCAAACGACTCCAAGACTCCATCCTTTTGGAGTTGGCCTATGCGTTTCTTGCTTATATGTCCAAGACGACAATGCCATAATGATGCTTTATCCAAGTTATTATTATTAGTAGAATCAATACATAAAACATTATTTCCTATGTTATCTACAACAGACACAACTTCATACACACCATCACAAGGTAATGCTTTAAAATAAAGAACATTATTAAAGAAAGCATCAATAGAACCAACTTCATTATTAAACGAAAAGGTAAACCCTTGTTTGTACAAAGCATGAAAGGAAATAATATTTCTTGCCATTCCTGGCGAGTAACAACACTTATTCAAATCTAAACTAAACCCACTACTTAGCGATAAAGTATAAACTCCAATCTTGGTGACAGGTGAAGCTTTCCTGTTCCCCATGATCAAGTTTATTCTTCGTTGCTCCACATTCTCACTTCTTCTTAGTCCCTGCAAGTCACAACAAATGTGAATACCACAACCAGTATCAAGGACCCAAGATTTCGAATGGGGTGAGTTATTAGAAATGATAGTGTAAATACCTGCATGGTTGGGTTTAACTTTCCCATCATTCACATCCTGCTGGTACTTTGGGCAGTTTCGCTTCCAATGTGATTTTTCATGGCAATAGAACCATTCAGCCTCTTTTGGGTCAGAAGAAGGAGTAATGAAACCTTTCTTGGTTCCACTTGAAGAAGAGCCATCAAGGGTCCGAGCCTTGGTACCCTTCGAAGATCTCTTTCTCTTCCTCCCTCGACTTTTCCCGATTGCCAAAACCGGAGTTGATTTTGGAGTAGAAGTGATAGCAACCGACTTCCCCTTAAGACCTATTTCTGCAGTCTTGAGAAGTCCCTGAAGTTTGCTGAGAGTGACCTCTTCCTTATTCATGTGATATGTCATGCGGAATTGATCATAGCACGATGGTAAGGAGCACAAAATTATATCTATTGCAAGCTCCTCAGGGAGGTTCACATTAAGCTTCAGCAATCGATCCACATATCTTTGCATTTTCTGCATGTGACTCGTGACGGAATCCCCATCCTTCATCATGGTTGTTATCATGGAGCAGATGATTTTGTACCTCTCTTGTCGTGTACTTTGATGGTATCTTTCCATCAAATCTTGGTGCATTTCATAAGGGTAGAAATCTTCATAAGATTTTTGGAGTTCTGCTGTCATTGTGGCCATCATGATGCATGCTACTTTCGTAGCATCCCTTTCATGTGCCTGAAAGTCAGCGATCTCCTGAGGAGTTGCAGTGGTCTCATTAATCTCCTTAAGCTCCTTGTCAAGGACATATTCTTTGTCCTCGTAGCGGGTAATCGTCCTGATGTTTCTGATCCATTCATTGAAGTTGGATCCATCAAAGGTGACTTTCCCACACAAACTCGTAAGAGTAAAGGAGCCATTAGGATTCGAGCCAGAAGCATTATTTGAAGACATCTGAAAGAGGAGAACAAGCTTAGTATAGATTTAAGAGAGCCCTTAATAAAACACCCAAATGTAATATTAAGGCTAGGATCCAATCACAATATAATATAACTTAGAAGAGGTATGCCGTAATCTAAGCTATACCATATTTGAAAGGTAGGTGAATGACGATTCACCAATTTCCACCACGAAAACCGAAATATTAGATATTAGGTTTTATTGGTTTTTAGAAATTCCTAGATTCTTTGAGATTCAATGAACTTTTTCAAAGGCATGTTTCAATCTCGAGAGTGCCCTCCAAGTTTTGTGACTGGGATACCGAGGATCACAAAACGAGGTATGAAGTAACCATGCAAATCACTTGGTACCCTTAAAGTTTATCACTCAATCGATGTGCCGGTAAACCACACACGCACCACCGATACTATAATAAACCTTAAGTCACCCTTTACCTACCTTGTTAAGTCCATGTTAGTGTGCCGGTTAACCACACACGCTCCACCAACGACTTAGACAAAGTGTAAAGTGTAATTTCATGGATTAGCACCTTATTCACATTTTCCTAAAGTAACTAAGATTAGGAATTTAATAAATATTTAGTTACTTTATAATATACATCATACTTTGAATGAGAGTTTATAAGTCCTTGTCTTACCCGTTCGGCTAACGACCCTCCACCAGTCAAGCAAGCGGTGGGTGAGAATAGACACCCATTAAGTCACCATTTTATAGGCAACAACCTTACACCCACCTTATAGACCGGCTTCGTGAATGAGGCGTACTAGCGGTAAGACGACTTTATTCTTATACATACATATATATATATATATATATATATATAATATTATTAAATCATCATAATATAAGTATAAGGGTTGAATTTTAACTTTTAAAATTCTAGGGGTTGGAACTTAAAGTTTTAACTTAACTTTACTTGTTCCAAAACTTGAGGGCAAGTTTTGTAACTTTCAAAACTTTTCATTTCTTGTAACTTATGAGTTTAATAGAGTAATAAAATGAAGACTCTTCATTTTTCTAACTCTTGTGTTTGTTTTAATGGTTTTTAATTCAAGTGTGACTCTTGGTTTTCCATAACTTGAGGACAAGTTATGGACTCCATTAAAACACATTATGATCAAGAATTAATCTACCACATAGGTTACAAATAATTCCTATGATCATCTAAAACATCATAAGAACAAGAACATGAATATGAACACATTCATAAATTACACTTAAACTTTGTAATTTTGATAACTAGTTGTTGTAAATAAATTAGCAAAGACATTACACCACCAAAAACAAGTTTTCAATTACCAAAACACTTTAGGGTAATGTTTCTAATTCATTTCCAGCAACTAAATCAAAATTCTGCAATCAGTCGACCCTACTCGCTGAGTGCATGAACTTTACTCGCCGAGTTGGTTGAAGATACACATGAACTCAACGAGTCCCCCCTATAGACTCGATGAGTCCACTCGCAGACAGCAAGATTTTCGACTTTTTTTTCAACTTTTAAGCACAAATAAAAAGCAAACAAGCCTAGGCTCTGATACCACTGATGGGTTTTGAGCATTCTAACACTTCCTAAGTGTATATGCAACCCTAATAACCTTGGATCTATGTTTGTCTAATTATCATGCAAAGTTGAATTCCAAGGTTATATTCCTATCTAGCATACATGGGGAACAATTTTAACTTAAAGTATAGATAGAATAACTTACCTTGTTGTTGTTTGTGTTCCTTGAAACCTTGTGAGCCTAGCACCCCAAGTGTGATGCCTCAAATGCTTCACACAACACCAAATGCTCTTGGAAGAACTTATGGGAGAACACACACTTCTCAAAAATCGGCCAAGCCCTCTTGTTTCTTAGTGTCAACCGATTTTGGTGGAGAATATGTTTCTTATATAGTGTTGACACATCTAGGGTTAAACCCTAATGTGTCATGACTCTTCATTTCCATGACCCATGGGTTTGTAACTCCCATGGAGCATCCTATGGGTAGAACCCAACTTGATAATCCATGGATCCTCTTAGCCCACTATACAAGATATGGGTAATTTACATAATCAACCCATATATTTAATTAGTTATCTTTTGATCACATAATTAATTCTAAATTAATTCTTGATCAAACTAATCAAATAATATTATTAATATATTAGAACTTATAATATATTAATAATCTCCAAGTGTTATTTCTCTCATTTAGTCTATCCAATTGCATGGTGCCATGCAACCCAAATGGACCATGCCGGGTCGGGTCAAGTACATACCAGAAATAGTTATGGACTTAGACACCTTATCCAACACCTTTATGGTTGGTACAACTCCAAGGTCTCCGATGAAGTTCTTCAACCATATTGCTTCCTTCGACACTTTGCTCGCTGTTATATACTCTAATTCGCACATTGAATCAACTACTGTCTCCTGCTTGGAAATCTTCCAAGTCACTGCTCCTCCATTTAGGGTAAAGAACCAGCCCGATTGAGACCTAAAGTTGTCTCTATCTTCTGAAAACTAGTGTCACTATACCCTGTCAGTCTCAAGTCTTCACTTCCACCAAGTACAAGGACCCAGTCCTCGTCCTTCGCAGATACTTAAGAATGTTCTTTATGGCTATCCAGTGGGCTCTACCAGGGTTCCATTGATATCGATTAACCATGCTCAAAGTAAAGGTCAAATCAGGGTGAGTACAAGTGATAGCATACATGATCGAGCCAACGGCGGAAGAATAAGGTCCCAGACTCATTTCTGCTATCACAACATCAGTACTCGGACTCTGAATCTTACTCTGTTTGGTATTGCTCTGTATAGGAAACTCTTTCCTTTCTTAGAATTTTCCATGTTGAAACGTTTCAACACTTAATCTAGGTATGTACTTTGACTAAGTCCTATTAGTCTCTTACTCCTATTTCTCAATATCCTTATCCCCAAAATATAAGCAGCTTCTTCGAGGTCCTTCATAGTGAAGCAATTCCCAAGCCAGGACTTAACTCCCTGCAATGTTGGGACGTCGTTTCCCATGAGTAGTAGGTCATCGACATACAGTACGAGGAAGCTAACTATACTCCCACTAGCTTTGACTTATACACAAGACTCATCCTCGCTTCTTGAGAAAAACCAAACTCTTTGACTTTGTCATCGAAATAAAGATTCCATTTGCGAGATGCCTGCTTCAGTCCATAGATGGATTTCTCAAGCTTGCACACTTTATTCGGGTACTTCGCATCAACAAAACCCTATAGATGATTCATGTAAACATCCTCAACCAACATTCCATTAAGGAAAGCGGTATTGACGTCTATCTGTCATATTTCATAATCATGAAACGCAACTATGGCCAACATAACCCTTATAGACTTGATCTTGGCCACTGGTGAGAAGATCTTGTCATAGTCGACTCCCATAGTTTGAGTGAAACCCTTCGTAACCAGTTGTTCCTTAAAAGTGTGCACTTTCCCATCCATGTCGGTCTTCTTCTTGAAGATCCATTTGCACCTGACCATCTTACGACCTGGCACATTTTCAACCAAGCTCTAAACTTGATTATCATACAAGGACTAAATCTCGCCATCCATTACCTCTTTCCACTTGGAAGACTCTGGGCCCCTCATGGTTTCCTTATAGTTGTTAGGTTCATCCATATTTATTAGAGTGCTATCACTAATAAACGTATCACCCTCAGTACTTATATGAAAACCATATAATACGGGTGGAACACTAACTCTATTGGAATGTATCAGAGGTAAGGACTCGTCAATCCGTTCCATATGAGTTTTCTCCTCGGGTTGAGCGCTAATGTTAGAGGCTCCTTCATTGCTTGATTCTTGAAGCTCTTCAAGATCAATTTGGCTCCCACTTTCCTCTTGGCATACGAGTTCTCTTTTGCAGATAACCCCTCTCCTCTCAACGAAGAAAACATTCTCACTTGGTTTGTAGTAGAGATATCCAAAAGACTTCTGCGGGTAGCTGATGAAAATACATCGTTTACTACGAGGGTAGAGCTTGTCATAAGTCTCTCGTCTTCCGAAACCCTCGCAACCCTAAACCTTGATATGTGGCAAGGAAGGAACCTTCCCTGTCCATATTTCGTGAGGTGTTTTGGCAACCTTCTTAGTTGGGAATAGATTAAGGATATGGGCAGCAGTATCTAAGACATACCCCTAGAATAAGATTGGTAATAAAGCTCGATTCATTATGGAACGAACCATGTCCAACAAGGTTCTATTGCATCTTTCTACCACACCATTAAGTTGTGGTGTCCTAGGTGGCGTCAATTGTGAAACAATTCCACATTCCTTAAGATAGTCTTGGAACTCGATACTAAGATACTCACCACCTCGATCTGATCAGATCATCTTTATCTTCCTGCCTAGATGATTCTCGACTTCTTGCTTAAACTCTTTGAACTTTTCAAAAGTTTCTAGCTTATGCTTAATTTAGTAGATATAAGCACATCTGCTATAGTCGTTAGTAAAATTCACATAGAAGCGATTCACATCCCTTCTGGTGGATCTGAAGGGCCCACACACATCTGTGTGTATGAGATCCAACAATCCTTCACCCCCTTTCACAAGAGCCAGTGAAGGGTGACTTGGTCATATTTCAAGTAAATCAAACTCGCACGTGTCATCTAACCTATGGTCAAATTACTCCAAGACTCCATCCTTTTGGAGTTGGGCTATGTGCTTCTTGTTGACATGTCCAAGATGACAATGCATCAAGCAAGCTTTGTCTAAACCATTCGATGAATGAATATGAAATACATTATTTCCTAAGTTGTCTACAACCATCACAGTTTCATATATACCAATACAAGGCAATGCTTCAAAATAAAAATTACCATTATAGAAAGCATTAATAGAACCAACTTCATTATTAAATGAAAATCTAAAACCTTGTCTATACAAACCAAGAAAAGAAATAATATTTCTCACCATTTCTGAATAGTAGCAAAATTCATTCAAATCTAACCCTAACCCACAACTAAGAACTAAAGAATAAATTCCAATCTTGGTGACAGGTGACACTCTCATATTCCCCATGATCAAGTTCATCTTCCCATGCTCTACATCCCTACTTCGTTTTAGACCCTGCAAATCAGAACAAATGTGAAAACCACATCCTATATCAAGGACCCAAGAACTAGCATGTAATGAGTTATTAGATTGAATAATGTAAATACTTGTGAAGGTGGGCTTTATCTTCCCATCCTTGATGTCTTGCAGAGACTTCAGGCAGCTTCGTTTCCAACGCCCTTTGTCGTGACAGTAGCAGCACTCTGCATCCTTTGGATTAAAAGAAGGAGCAACAGAACCACCTTTGGTCCCACTAGAAGAGGATCCATCATGGGACTTTCCCTTATGGTTCTTAGAAGGATCCTACCTCTTCTTCCCCTTTCCATGTCCAATCGCCAATACTGGGGCAGCAACAATAGGAATGGTGGCGACATATTTGCCTTTCAAGCCAGTTTCAGTAGTTCTCAACAACCCTTGAAGTTTGCTCAAGGTCACCTCATCATTGTTCAAATGATAAGTCTTTTTGAACTGCTCATAACAAGGAGGTAAAGAGTGGAGGATAATATCAATTGTCAACTCTTCATTGAACTTGACATTCAAGTTGCAAACGATCCACATACCTTTGCAAGTGGGTCGTGATGGACTCTCCATCCTTCATTTTGGATGTGATTAACGAGGCAACAATCTCGTACCTTTCTTGACATGCACTTTGATGGTACTTTTCCATCAAATCATGGTGCATCTCATAATGCCAGTAGTCGTCGTAAAACTTTTGCAGCTCAGGAGTCATAGTGGCCACTATAATACACGCCACTTCGGTCGCCTCTTTATCGTGAGAACTCAGCTATTGTTCAGGAGTGGCTTTTGTTTCATCAATCTCATCGAGTTGCTTGTCGAGAACGTAATACTTCTCATCATACCGCAAGTCCATTTGAATGTTGTGAATACAATCATTGAATTTGGATGAATCGGAATTGACCCTTGAACAAATGTTCATAAGTGAAAAGGAGCTTGAGGAATTGGAGTTTGAGTTGGATACATTGTTTGATCCAGACATCTGAAATGAAGAAGAACAAGTTTTATTAGTTAGAAATCCCCAATATAACAACTAAATGTAATATTATGGCTAGGATCCAACACAATTATTCACAATTTAGGATAGGGATGCCGTAATCTAATTGCAAATAATATGAAGGTTGGTAAATGACGATTTCCCAATTTCATCACCAAAAATGAAATTTAAAAGAATTAAGTTTTATAAAATGAAATTCCTAATCGAATTTTTCAATGGCATGTTTAAATCTTGATTATGCCCTTCAAGTTTGTGACTAGGATACCGATGATCAGAAACAATGTGTGAATAACCATGCAAATATGCGTGACACTCTCGATGTCATTTACCACCTAGTCAATGTACCGGTAAATCACACACGCTCCATTGATCTATAATAAACATAAAGCTACCCTTTGCCCCCTTTGCTAATCCCAGATTAGTGTGTCGATTAACCATACACGCTTCACTAATGACTTGGCAAGGTACAAAGTGCAATTTCATGGAATAGCAACATATTCACATTTTCCCTAAATAAACTAAGATTGAGAATTTAGAAAAACACTTAATTGATTTATAATTATCATTATACTTAATTAATGAGGTTTAATGTCCTATCCTACCCATTCAGCTAAGGACCCTCCACTAGTCAAGAAGTGGTGGGTGAGAGTGGACACCCATTCAATAACCATTTATAAGTAATTTCCTTATACCCCTCCCCCCTATAGACCAGCTTCGTGAATGAGGTCTACTAACGGTAAGACTGACTTGTCTTACACATATATATAAATTAAGCTTTTAATAATATAGTAGTATAAGGGTTGAAATTTAAAATTTTAAAATTTTAAAACTCTGGTGTTTAGAATTTAAATATTTCAAAATTAAAAACTTTTTAATCAAATTTTCTAGTTCAAAACTTGAGGGCAAATTTTGAAACTTTTCAAAACTTTTAGATCAAATTTGAAACCAATTAAATTAATCCTATAATTTATCTTTATCACATAATTTGACATAATCCAAATTTATATGGTCAGATAATTCAAATCAAATTCTACAAATAATTACTTTATCATATAATCTAGTAATTATCTTAAAATTTGATAATTATCTTGTAATTAGATAAGGATAATCATTATCATATCAGAGAAAATGAATTTTATCAATCACATTAATTTATGGTAATAATCTTAATCTAATTCTGGCCAAAATCCCAAAAAATCTACCAACAGACGAGCCAACTCGTCGAGTACATCTGGCAGAGTCCAGAATTCGACTTGCTTCAGCTTTGAATAATTAGCCATGACATCTAATACAACAGAAAAACAACCAGTCTTCGATACCATCGATAGGTTTTGAGCACACCAAATTCCTATGCTTTACATGCAAACCTAATGCTTTAGATCTAGGTTTTTCTCAAGTTATACATACAATATTGATTATCCATAGCATGAACCCTAACTAGCATACAGTTTTTGATATTTACAACCTAAAACTAAGTTAGATGAATACCTCTGTGTTGTAGCTTGTAGACTTTGACCTTCAAGACCCTAATACCTCAAATGTGGCACCTCTAATAAGTTACAAACACCAAAACCAATAGAGGAATACGAGGTAGAGGTGAGGAACACTTAAAATCAGCTAGGGATTCTTTTTTAGAAGCATAGGGCTGATTTTGGGAGTGCTAGGGGTTCCCTATATAGCTGAGCTACTAGGGTTTCAAGTAAAACCCTAATCAGATTGCTTACGCCTTAAGCAGTCCAATAGATCCTTCCAAAAGACCTCCTTAGACAAAATTTATGTGGGCCACATATAGGATTTAGTCGACCTCTTCCTAAAGATCCACAAGCCCAACTTTCAGTTATCATATAATAGCAATATCAGTCCTCTTAATTTAATCAGACTCTTTTGATCACTAAATTTATTCTTGATCAATACTAATTAAATAATATGTTTTCTTAATTAATATATTATTCTTATAATATATTAATAAATCACAATTAACCTCTTTCTCCATTATTCATCTAGTCAAGGTGCTATGGTGAAGGCAACCTAAAAGGACCATGCTACTACTAGGTCAAGTACATACCAATTATAGTTATGGGCTTAGACACCTAATCCAACGGTAACTTGGGAATTATCCATATTTTTATATTTGGATTTGGAATGTTGATTTGAAATTAAATGATTGTTGATGCTTGGTTTCCTTCCAACCCCGCAAACATGTCCGCTTCACTCATCGAGGGCACATACGATACAATGTTCTTCATTTAAGGGTTCGCCCTTCCCGGGCTCTTCTTGCATCTTCCTCTTCTCCCCTTGAGTCTTTTCCTAAAATAAAGAAAACAATAAACATATATTAATTAAAACAAATAATTAAATTTCAACACTAAAATAATTAAATATACCTTACGAAACTATAATAATAATAATAATAATAATAATAATAATAATAATAATAACATATTTATCAAATAACGTATTAACTTTGTTTATTACTTACCCAATCTACTTCTACGTGCGGTGTACACCAATCCCGACCTTCTTTAAAGCACATCTATCTGCAACCCTCAATATGGCATGGTTCTTATCATTTTTCAAGTTATAATAAGCCAAGTATTTTGAAGACGTTCGATTCTTACTAATCTAACTTTTATCAACCATCATTGTTGTTTCATTATTGAAAATTATATTGTTTTTTTTTCAATTATAGCATTGAACTTTTTTCATATTAATATTCAATTATAGCATTGTACTTTTCTTAAAGTATGATGTTATAATTAAGCACTTGTTAATGTAACACCTTTTTCATTTCATATTCAATTATAGCATTGTACTTTTCTTAAAGTATGATGTTATAATAAAGCACCTATCAATGTAACACTTTTTTCATTTCATATTCAATTATAACATTGTACTTTTCTTAAAGTATGATATTATGATTAAGCACTTATCAATGTACCACTTTTTTCATATATATTCAATATATCATTGTACTTTTCTTAAACTATGAAGTTAAAACTTAGCACTTATCAATGTAACACTTTTTTCATTTCATATTCAATATAGCTTTGTGCTTTTCTTAAAGTATGATGTTATAATTAAGCACTTATCAATGTAGCTCTTTTTTCATTTCGTATTCAGTCTATCTTTCAAAAGAAGAATGATCACCTTCTTGGGCATGGTGTTTATTCCATAAGATGTTTATTGAGTTCTCGTCCATAAAAATTAAACAAGAAATAAAGGGTTTGCAGACATATTGAACGTCTTTTCCTAATCTAAAAATACTTGTATTATTCTATCCACCATGTTCTATTTTCATATTAATAGGGGCCCCGCCCTAGGGTTTATTTCAACCCGGTCATACAAAAGTGGGACCCATCCTGGGGTTTATTTCAACTCGATCATACAGACATGTATATAACAATCACATAACAGTTAGCATTCTATACAACAAGATAAGCGGCCGACATTGGTGCCTTTGACCCATGGATACAGTGAGGAGACTCACATCATAGACAGACGAAATAGTTGAAACAACACGCTGCTTAGAAAACCAACTCTACCGGTCACCTTTACAAATAATAGTGACCAAAACTCATACTACACCTGAAAATACCCAAAATTCCCTTAGGTCAAACTTGATCCAATCCTGATTAAAGTTAAATTTCAACTGAGTCAACTTAGCTGAGTACACCTAGCATACCCAGCTTATATGCACGATGTACAAGCGCATTGACCAAAAGACGGGCCTTTGACCACGTATGCCCAACGTACGCTAATGTATGACCAACGTATTTTCCTGCCACTTTTCTTCTATTAAGAGCTTAATACCTTAAGCTCTTTCGTCCAAAATCTAGATCTAATCCTCAAATGATGTCCATAATCATAAAGTTTCAAACTTTATAATCTTGTATGGCTATTAAGTGCCAAAAACAAAAATCATAACTTCTTAACTCATTAAGACATCCTATTCCATGCATGGAGGAAAAATTTGGACCAAGTTTGCATTTTATGATTCTAAACACTCCAAAATGATTGAAAGGATAACTCAAATGAGTTAGATTAACCCATACTCAAATAAATCAAGCTTATGGGACAAAAATGAACGCAATCCATGGCTACTCAAGATCTAAGGAAAACTCGATCAAGATCAAAGCTTTTTACCTCCAAGTGGTGCAAAATGATGATGTGTTTCTGGATCCAAAATTCTTCAATCTTCCAAGATGATTTCCTTTCTTTCTTCTTCCTCTAAGAACACCAAAACACATAATAATGGCTCAAGAATGCTCTTAAAATGGATTAGGATTTGCAAGGGTCGATATGTGGGATGGATATTGATGAATGAAAGGGTATTGAGGCTATAAAGTTGTTTAAATTGTGCACAAACACTAAATATTAGGGTTGGTCCAGGCTACGTATGCCTAGCGTACGAGAAGTACGCTCAACGTACATGATGAAACACGTTTCCTCTAAAATACTACAAAGGACCAACTTGCAATCAAATTTACCTACCAAGAGCATAAATGGAAATACCTGAATATCAAGATGTTACGACAAATCTAATAGAAAAAATGGTTTAAAATAGAACGATGTAACCATGAAAATTAATAATATGGTGCAAGTAGTGAAGTACATTGTAGATATCACAAGTTACACCAACAACTAAATTAGCTCATTCATGACAAGGATAATGTGTAAGTGTAAGGATCCCCACATGTGATAGCACACGTAGCCTTTTATTCCTCCATACCCTTAGCTTAAGAGGGTTAGTTATATATAGTAGGCTTCAGATATACACCGATGCCATCAATATAATAGCCCGCAAGACCATAAAATCCAGCAAACGATTCTTTCTCCCATGGTACGTTGAAAGGTGTCCCTCTAACATTACCATAAGGTCCATGGGTTTGTTTGTTTGTGATGAATGTAAGTGAAGATATTATTGTATAACCAGCATAACTTCCCCTTGAGAGGCCAATTGTTCCATTGATAGCAATAATTTCCTCGTCGGGAGAAAATGTAACCTAAACCGAAAAGGAAAAATAAATAACTAATATAATAAAAATGAATAACTAATACCTTGGATCTATGTTTTCTCTATTATACATGCAAATATGAACATCCAAGGTATTATCCTAATCTAGCATACAAAACAATCAATATAACAAGATAGAATACATACCTCTTCGATGTAGAATGTCTTCATGAAGCTTGAGTGCCTAGTGCCCCAAGTGTGACACCTCAAATGGTTCACACAACACCAAATACACTTGGAATAACTTGAGAGAATTCTACACTTCATGAAAATCGGCTAGCCCTTTGTTACTCTCACTAGTGGCCGATTTTTCCTCAAGAATAAGATGCTTATATAGTTATACAATTAGGGTAAACCCTAATTGTCATGAATTTCCATTTCCTTGGATCCATGGGTTCAAATACACCATGGAGCATCATATGGGTTTTGGCCCAACTAGATAATCCATGGAACATTAGCCCACTATACAAGTATGGATGATTTACACAATCAACCCATATATTTAATTAGTCTTCTTTTGATCACTTAATTAATCCTAGATTAATTCTTGATCAATACTAATTAAATAATCTCATTATTCTTATTATTAATATACTAGAACTTATAATATATTAATAACCATAAGTGTCTTATTTCTCTCATTATAGTCTATCCAAGTGCATGATGCCATGCAACCCAAATGGACCATGTCGGGTCGGGTCAAGTCTTACTAATTATAGTTATGGACTTAGACATTAATCCAACATTAAGGTCTCTACTTGTTCATGGAATTATTCTAAGTACTTTTCCAAAAGGTCATGAGTGGGTTTAAGGTTCCTAAGGGCATTATATGGGAGTTTACGGCCTAGGGATACTCCTATGGGAGTTTATGGCCATAACTCTCATATCATGGAGAAAATGAAGTTTTAAGCCCTTATACCATTCCTAGCATTTTATAAAAGTAGTTTGAGGCCATTTAGGGGGCAAAACTAACATTTTGGGCATTTTTTGGGGAGTTTACGGCCTTGGTAATTACCTGGGCTGTAAACTCCTTTTGACTCTTCATTTTGATGTGTTTAAGTGATCAAAACCCAAGAGAAGAAGTCCCCAAATTTACGTGTTAAGCCCTAGGGTGATTTTGGAGTGTATTTGGGACATTTAGACAAGGTTTAGAGGTGTTTATGGCCTAAGCAAGTGCTTGGGCCGTAAACTCTCTTTTATGCCCCAAAAAGATTGTTTTAAATGTGCAAACACTCCTAGGCTAATTCCTCTATTTATTTCCAAGCCACTAGGGACAAGTTTGGGATATTTTGGCCTTGTTTAAGGGGTTTACGGCCTAAGGAGGGGCTTAGGCCGTAAACGCTATTCTAACAGCTTCTAAGTCCGGATTTTTAGCTATAAACACGAATCAATATATTTAGAATAGGCTAGGGTAAGCGGACTTACAATTTGGAAGCGTTTGGTTGCGGATTCGTGGCGAAAACGAGTCTAGAGAGAGAGTATAGAGAGAGAGGGTAAAAAGCCTCCAAATGGGGTTTACTCCCCTTTATATATGGGTGGGAGTTGGAGCTTAGTGGAATTCTACCCGATACTGTCGTTATACGGGGCTTTTGGTCGCACCCGATTTAGTGGTCGTAATATTAAAAACTAACATTTTCCAATTTAATGGAAATATGTGTTGTGTGTTTTTATTCCCTTTTATCACGACTTAACGGAATATTAAATATGTGTTGTGTGTTTTTATTCCTTGAGAATACAAGTTATTTGAAAAGCGATAATCAGCATTTTTACAAATGCTGGTGAGTTCATAAGTGTTTAGTGACATTTATGCAAATAACTTTATAAAGTATTAGTTTAAGTGTTTACTGTGTATTAGAGTTCTTTTCAGAAAATCCTATATTTTCTTTAATAAAGCAGCCTTCTCCTAAGATCGGTCAGTGTTAAGTGGTAAAAACTAGTTTTCCCTAACTTGCTATCATTATCAAAATACTGAATTTGATTACTAAAGAAAGCAACAGACGACAGGGAAATAACATATGCCTCAGCAGTAAGGACTGCTGACTAAGGCAAAGGAATCATAGACTCCAGGAAATTATCGAATGACAACACGCCTAGTTCTGTCTATCAAATAGAAACACAGACCCCAGAACGTACCAAATGAAAGGTACAGCTGGTAAGGTAACTTACCCCAGAACGTACCAAAAACAGTGAATACAGACCGTAGACGATACCAAATGAAAGGTACATCTTGCAAGGTCAAAACAGAGACTATAGACCGCAAGCAATACCAAATGAAAGGTATATCTTGGAAGGTCAAAACATAGACTAAAGACCGCAGGCAGTATCAAATGAAAGATACATCTGGCAAGGTCAAAACAGTGTGACTCTGAAAAAGTGTTACCAGTATACAGTGTAAATTACTGGCAAAATACCGTTACCTTAAGGCCATGAATTATAAGGTAACCCAGGATACTCGTAACCATACTGACTAGAGTACTTGACGCCCTACAAGCGTCTATGACATTTATCACCCCTTGGCTTGGTGGGCCGTGGACTGTAGCTAGCAGTCAGGGTGCGGGGGTGTCAATCCCGTATAGATCTATACACACAATGTCCGCTCTCCCTACAAGAGACTCTGGTTACCAACTAGACGACGGAGAAGGCTGCATCCCGAAGATGCATCCCAAATAGAGGGTAGTGTGTTTCTAGAGGGGAGTAGGTATCTAATGTAAGTGATATACTAGAGGTAGAGACTTCCAAACAGTGGGTAGTGTGCTTCTAAAGTAAGTGTAGACTAGAGGTAGAGACTCTTAACCGAACTGACTAGAGAATTTCCTGTATGTCTTTACTCATATACATAGTATATAACTAATGAACCAAACGACCTTCGGACGGCCATCCGATCCCACTAGACCACATCTCAACGAAGAAAAGGAAATAGGGCGGACGAGCCTTCCTAAGTCTTTCAATCGTTACTTATATGTATCTATATAAGCACATACATACATCTAACTATGACCGAGTGTGTAATAAGTGGAGATGTATCATCGTGGCGTGCATTCATACAGTGTGGAACAACCGGATCGTGAAGTATAATCGTATCAAGTATAAGTGTATCGTGAAGTGGAAACGACAACTGGTGAAGTAAAAGCGTCTAACAAGTATAAGTAACTACAAGCATAAGCAAAATAGAAGCAACAACTGGTATAAGCGTATCATGAAGAGAAAGAGTTATCAAGTAGGAGTTTAAAATAAGTGAAAGCGAAGCAGCGGTAACTAACAAATAAGAATATACGTCGAAAAAGGGAACTTTGAGGAAAAGCCTTTATACTCGTGGAAAAATCATAATTTGTATTCTTTTGTAAAATATGTTTGAAAAACATGGGAATCTTTCATAAACCAGTTTAAAATGAATTTTAGATAAAACAGTATAAGTGAGAGTTTTAAAAACGATTGAAAAACCATTACAACATCCTACTGGGTAAAACAGTGTACAGTGTTGTAAAATCTTGTGCATGCGGTTTATCAATCACATGTGATTGATATGATAACTAGCATGTTGAACTTTTATTCCCCCCTATAAAACATGTAAAAACATTTAAAAGGTTCATTCAGGGGTTAAGTGTTTGGGGGTCCCGGGGAGTATTTAACATATGGTTACATATGTTCACATACAATTAGTATATTTAATACTGATTAAACAAATATACTCGCTCAAAGGAGCGGAAAACACTTTGGTTAAGTCTTTGGGGGTCTCGGGTGGCGTTTAAGGGTGTGTATGGCTAAGGGATGGAGTTTACCCTCCGAGAGTAAACCCTTAACACCATGTTTACGGCCCAGGGACTACTCACCATGAGTTTACGGCCGTAAACTCATGCTGATGGGTTCTAGGGTGTTTTAAGGCTTCTACTTGTTCATGGAATTATTCTAAGTACTTTTCCAAAAGGGCATGAGTAGGTTTAAGGTTCCTAAGGGCATTATATGGGAGTTTACGGCCTAGGGACACTCCTATGGGAGTTTACAGCCATAACTCTCATATCATGGAGAAAATGAAGTTTTAAGCCCTTATACCATTCCTAGTATTTTATAAAAGTAGTTTGAGGCAATTTGGGGGGCAAAACTAACATTTTGGGCATGTTTTGGGGAGTTTACGGCCTTGGTACTTACCTGGGCCATAAACTCCTTTTGACTCTTCATTTTGATGTGTTTAAGTGATCAAAACCCAAGAGAATAAGTCCCCAATTTACGTGTTAAGCCCTAGGGTGATTTTGGAGTGTATTTGGGACATTTAGACAAGGTTTAGAGGTGTTTACGGCCTAAGCAAGGGCTTGGTCCGTAAACTCTCTTTTATGCCCCAAAAAGATTGTTTTAAATGTGCAAACACTCCTACGCTAATTCCTCTATTTATTTCCAAGCCATTAGGGACAAGTTTGGGTCATTTTGGCCTTGTTTAAGGGGTTTATGGCCTAAGGAGGGGCTTAGGCCGTAAAATCTATTCTAATAGCTTCTAAGTTCGGATTTTTAGCTATAAACATGAATCAATATATTTAGAATAGGCTAGGGTAAGCAGACTTACAATTTGGAAGCGTTTGGTTGCGGATTCGGGGCGAAAACGAGTCTAGAGAGAGAGAGGGTTAAAAGCCTCCAAATGGGGTTTACTCCCCTTTATATATGGGTGGGAGTTGGAGCTCAGTGGAATTCTACCCGATACTGCCGTTATACGGGGCTTTTGGTCGCACCCGATTTAGTGGTCGTAATATTAAAAACTAACATTTTCCAATTTAATGGAAATATGTGTTGTGTGTTTTTATTCCCTTTTATCACGACTTAACGGCATATTAAATATAAACGAATGAAATTTTTATTAAATTGACGACCTCTAATTAACGGAACTTTATAAACTGGAATATTCCGTTAACGGTAACGGGGAATTGTTACGGAACAACTTGGGTTGTCACAAATGGAGTTTCTCATATGGAAAATCTGGGAGGCCTAACACATACTGGGCAAGGTCATCTTTCTTATCCTCTTCATTGCTTTGTGTAGCATCATCCCATTATTATATTACATTGGTATCTTCATTTTTATTTGAGATGATTATATGGGTACTCTACATGGCCCCATTCAAAACAAAAATTTATCAGATGTAATTTCTTTTGTGATTGAAGTTGTTGAGGTTATACATTAAAGTTTTATTTTCTGTACAGCAACCACCATCTCCTTGGTTAAACCAAAGGCCCCCTCTTGATGTGAATGTTGGTAATGTCTCTCACTCACTCTCTCTCTCTCTCTCTCTCTCTCTCTCACTGGTGATATTAAAAATGTATAGATATTTAAACATATGCATGTATCATCAGTTGAAGTACCACGACAGTGGAAAACAGAAGGAATTTTTACCTCAAATGGAACAATGGAACATGAAAGATAAGGTAATCCACGCCCTATATATTAATTATTTGTCATTTTCAATTGTTTATAATATAATTAATATTATACTATTTTTTGAATCTTTTTCTCCTGGTAAGAAAAACCATGAGCAGAATCTTGATCCATAAGAAGCACAGTGGATGAACTACCAAATCCCTCAGATTCCACAACAACATGTGGTTATGTCAGGCCATTATCAAGTACCACAACCCCTCCCTCTGGATGTAATAGACACTGTTTATCTAGAGACACGTATGACAGTGTAAGAACAAACAGAAAGAAAAGAGATGGTTTCCTGGCAAAAGATCAAAGAGAAGGTCCAAATAGTTGCTTTTGATATATATATATATATATATATATATATATATATATATATATATATATATATAACTTAAATCTCTTTTCATATAATATTGTATTTGTAACTTGTAAAAGTGGACTTACTTTAGGAGTTTTGGGAGTTCAAGTGAAACAGAAAGTGGAAGTAGCAGTTCTGATGATGGAAAAGCAAATCGACGTGTTGCAAAAGCCAAAAATTGACCTCCAAGTACTTCTGCTGTCCTTTTTCCCTTCTTTTTAAGGGCATATTGCAGGAAATAACAACATATTATACTCTTTCTACCAATATAAGCATTATACTGTACTTTTACCCATAATAACAATATAGCAATGTTGGATTTTAATCTTGATAGCTTGTTTTTAGTAGTAATTTACTATTTATTTTATTTTGGTGAGTTAAATAGATGGTAGTAGATTGTAAGTGAATGAGTCATGTAGGACCGAGTATTAAGGAGTAGTAGAGAGTTGGATTTCACCTGGAAAAATGGAACGTGGGTTTACTGTTTCCTACTAGAGTTAGCATGTGTTGGCTATATAAATAATCACCTTTTACTTGAATGAAATACGAAGCTTTGAGTGCAGTTTTTTTTTTTTTTTGAGTTACTGTTACTTCTTCCTTCCTCTATATACTTCTCAAACATTAAAGACAAGAAGTTTCTTTGGTTTGTGAAGGAGTATTGAAGATCTGTGCTCCAACAATAGCAACGTCCTTACATTTATTTACCAATAATAGCAATATGTCACTCATGGTAGCAACAAACTTATATTTTCTTTACAGATAGTAGTATTATGTAGTAGATAACTTATAATGCTCGTATATATATGTATAAAATGCAACATTGCCATTTTGGGTAAAGATAAAGTACATTGCTATTATGGTAGGTATAACTTATAAGTGTGATTATAAGTAAAAAATAATAATCAAATACATTGCTATTATTGGTAAAGAGACGTACATATGTAAGTAGGTTGCTGTTATGGGTAAAAAAAATAAAGTACAAAGCAAATTTCAGTTTTCCTTACTCAACTGTTAGTAAGATAGATGCTTACAAATCTTGTTATCTAATATGTAGTGAGGAAAAGTTTACCAGATCTGTCACGAAAAGAACCTGAATCAAAGGTGGAAATTAAGGATCAAAATTCAAAGAAAACAACCTTGGAAGAGAAAGAACTTGTTAAAAATGGGGTTGTGAAGGAGAAGGAGAAGTAAAATATATCTAATAAGCCACATGCCAAGCAAAATCAAGATTCAGATGACTCGAGCAAATCCAGGTGTGAACTTTGAAGACACATACACTGACATACATTGATATTGTGTTGTGTTGTGTTGTGTGTGTGTGTGTGTGTGTGTGTGTGTATATATATATATATATAATCAAGATTCACTTTCCACTCGGACAAAAATACTCTTTCAGATTGTTATGAATTATTATGACCATTTTCCCTCATAGGAATTTTGACATTAACATACATGGGCACATTTCTTTTAGTGTAGATTTTGTCGAAGAGAAATGACAACAAAGAAGATAAGTATCACTTATTGTTTGTATATATACACTTTTTCTTCTTGTTTAATAACTTAAAAACTATATAATTGTGAAAATTGAAGGTTCACACACTGTTAAAAGGATTAGAAAAGATAGTTGCAAGTGCAAATATTCCAATGTTAGTCTGTGGTGACTTCAATTCAGTTCCAGGAAGGTATGTTCCATTTCAGCTACATTTGTTATGTGTGTTGTGTGGCCAACAAACATCTGTTTTCATTACTTTGGTGTATGTAATTAGTGATCCACAGTAAGTCCATGGATTTATTGTGTTTTTGGATTGTCCTATAGGTAACATCTCAGCTTCTGATTAATTTTGTTTACTATTTTGGCAGGTTGATCCTGCTACATGGCCAATAATGATCTGTAGGGCCTACTAGAAGGATTAGATATTACAGTTAAGCATCTATCTAAGACTTCACGGCAAGGACTTGATGAATATAAGCTAGCAATGTTTTACTTGATTTGGATATGAACAAGACTCTAGCAAAAGCAAGACTCATACTTTGGCATGGCTAGAAGCTTTGGAGGAAACAAGACTCAAGCAAAAGCAAACACACAGAGAGTTGTTGGCACATAGTAAGCTAGATAATGCAATTGTATATAAATTCTGCTTCTCTTGAGTTCATTTCTTTTATTACAATTACTCAATATTGGACTAATTATTTGTATTTAACATATTAGAGAAATGAATTATCTTTGTTATTTATGGTATTTTATTTTGTATTATGAGATTTTTAATGTATTATTTAATTTGAAAGTTAGTAAATCAATAAAATAATATTTTTATAAACATTTAAAGTTATGATACGCAAAAATGTGCGTCATCTTCATTTATGACATGGCCTTTCTTGACAATGGATTTCTTGATACGCATTGTGTGTCATTAACACGCGCGTCGTCTTCCTTTATGACAGGGCCTTCCTAGATACGCATTGCGTGTCGTAAACGCGCGTCGTAATTGCGCGTAATGCGCATCGTCTATAGACGACGTGCAAAAGCGCATCGTCTCGCTTTATGACATGGCCTTCCTTGACGTGCATTTGCGCGTCGTCTGAGCCTTTTACGACGTGCAATGAGCATCGTAAAAGGTTGTTTTTCTAGTAGTGTCACGAAGCCGATCTATGATGGGGGGTATAAGGTTGTTGCCTATAAAATGTCAGTTTAATGTGTGTTCACTCACACCCACCGCTTCCTTGATTGGTGGAGGGTCGTTAGCCAAACGGGTAGGATAGGGAAACTAATTCCTCATTATAAGTATAATGAATATTTCAAAGTAACTAAATGTTTTTACAAATTCCCAATCTTAGTTACTTAAGGAAAAATGTGAAATTCTATGTCAATCCATGAAATTACACTTTGCACCTTGCCGAGACGTTAGTAAAGCATGTGTGGTTAACCGGCATACTAATTTGGGATTGGAAAGGGTGGCGAAGGGTGTCTTGATGTTTGTCCTAGATCAATCGAGTGTGTATGGCTAACCGGCACATTGATTAGGTGTTAATGACAACAAGTGCACCATGTACATTTGCATGGTTATTCACACCTTGTTTGTGATCCTCGGTATCCCAGTCACAAACTTGAAGGGCATAATCGATATTTAAACATGCTATTGAAAAGATCAATGAATCTCAAAAGATCTAGGATTTTCAATTTATTTAAGACTTATACATCTTTTTTGTTTTTCATGGTGGAAATTAGTGAATCGTCATTCACTTACCTTAAACTATTTGCAATTAGATTATGGCATCCCTCTTCTGAATTATAAATAATTGTGTTGGGTGTTTAATTGGGGTCTTTTATCTAATCTAAACTTTGTTCCTTTTCTTTTTCAGATGTCTACTCCAAACGACAACGCTTCTGGCTCAAACCCTTCTGGCTCATTATCTCTTATGAATCTTTGTGGGAGAGTGATTTTCAATGGCGCCAACTTTAACGACTGGATTCGTAACATACGAATGGTGAATCGATATGAGGACAAAAATTATGTCCTTGACAAGTAGCTGAAGGAAATCAACCATAATACTACTACTCCTGAGCAGATTGCTGTGTTCGAGGCTCACGAGCGAGATGCTACAAAATTCCGTTGCATCATGCTTGCAACTCTGACTGTTGAACTCCAAAAGTCCTACGGCAACTTTTATCCCTACGAGATGCATCAAGATTTTATCGATAGGTACCACCAAAGTGCGAGGCATGAAAGGTACAAGATCATCACTTTGGTGATCACTACCAAAATGAAGGATGGAGAGTCCATCACAACCCACCTGCAAAAGATGCAGAGATTTGTGGACCGCTTGCTGAAGTTAAATGTTAACTTCAACGAGGAGTTGGTGATTGACATCATTCTCCACTCCTTACCTCCTTGCTACAACCAGTTTTGTATGACCTATCATATGAACAAGCAGGAAGTTACCCTAAGCAAGCTTCAAGCCTGCTAAGGACTGCTGAGAGCCATCTCAAGGACAAATCTATTGCATCAACTCCTACTGCTACTGCTACTGCCCCTGTCTTGGCTATTGGGCAAGGTAAAGGGAAGAAGAGGAAGGCTCTTCACAAGTGCTTCAAAGGAAAGTCCCATGATGGCTCATGTTCTAGTGGGACCAAAGATGTTCTGCCACTCCCTCTGCCAAACCTAAGGATGCAAAGTGCTTCCACTGCCATGAGAAAGGGCATTGGAGACAAAGCTGCCTGAAGTACCTGCATGAGATCAAGGATGGGAAGATAAAGCCCACCTTCTTAGGTATTTATACTATTCAACCTAATAATTCATCACATGCTAGTTCACCGGTTCTTGATACAGGATGTGGTTTTCACATTTGTTCTGATTTGTAGGGCCTTAAAAGAAGTAGGGATATGGAACACGGGAAGATGAACATGATCATGGGGAATAGAAGATGGCCGCCTGTTTCCAAGATTGGAGTTTATTCTTTAGTGCTTAGTAATGGGTTAGGATTAGATTTGGATAATTGTTACTACTCGTCTGATATGGTGAGAAACATTATTTCTTTTCATGGTTTACACAGACAAGGATTTAGATTTTAATTCAATAATGAATTTGGATCTATTAATGCTTATTTGAATGGTGTTTTCTATTTTGAAGCATTACCTTGTAATTCAATATGTGAAATTGTGATGGTTGTAGATAACTTAGGAAATAATGTATTGCAAATCGATTCATCCAATGTTGTGGATAAGGCATGCATGTGGCATTGTCGTCTTCGACATGTCAACAAGAAGCTCATAGCGCAACTCCAAAAGGATGGTGTGTTGGAGTCATTCGACCTTAGGGACGATGACACGTGCGAGTCCTGATTACTTGGAAAGATGATCAAGTCACCCTTCACTGGAACTTGTGCGAGGGGTAAGGTTTTATTGGATATCATACATACAGATGTATGTGGGCCTTGTAGATCAACAACAAGGATGCTTGTTGCTTCTATGTGAATTTTACCAATGATTATAGAAGATATGGGTATATCTACTTAATCAAGCAAAAGTTAGAAACATTTGAAAAGCAGTTAGGTTTTTGACTAAAACCCTAGCAGCTCACCTATAAAAGGAACCTTAGGGCTTCAGAAGTAGGCTACCAGTAATAGCCTATAGATCTAGAGCGGATTTTGAGCATCCTTCCCCTCTATCCGAGATCATCCTTGTTGCCTTGGAGTTTATGATTCATTATAGGCATCTCATTTGAGGTGCTAGGTTCTCATAAGGTAAAGATCTTCAAGCGACAATCAAGGTAACATTCTTACTAGTTTATTTATGTTGATTTCGGATTTTGTATGCTAGAATTAGGGTTCATAAGCTTCGGATGATTTGCATGTACAATTAGAGAAACCTAGATCCAAAGCTTTGGGCTTTTGCATGTGCACCATAGGATTTATGTATTGCTCAAAACCCATCAAATGCTCCTTGCATGCTGCAAATGCTTACCTACTCAGTCCCTTTGTAAGGGGATCTGTTGGGTTCTCCTCCGATGATACCCTCTTGAGTACGAGGAGTCCTTCTTCTACCCCATGTCTGATGACGTGATATCTTCTATCGATATGTCTGGATCTGCCATGATCCCTCAGTTCCTTGGTCAAAGCGACCGCACCTTCGTTATCATAGAAAATCTCCATATCAATCCTTTAAAACCCGGGTTTTTATTGACCCGGTGTGATGATCGGTTCATGAGTCAACCGGTTCAACCGGTTGAACCGCCGGGTCAACACGGTTTATGGTCTTTTTCTATTTTTATATATTTTTACTTTCATGCATAATGCATAAACATATAAAACCAATAATTTGATTTCCACAAAGTTTAAACATCAAAAAACATTAAAGAAACCGCAAATGCTGGTTGTTTTGGCGTTCACTACTTGTATCCAACTATCCAAACCCTATTAAAATGGGTCAATCCAGTTTTAACCGGTTCGACATAAGCGGTTGAACCGCGGTTTAGGGGAAACCCGGCCGGTTCGATCCGGTTCATATTTTTACAAAAAAAAACCGATCTCAATTGATCCGCTTTCTACCCCGGGTCACGGTCCAACCGGTTGAACCGGCCGGGTCAACCCAGGTTTTAAAACATTGCACCATAGGCTCCTTTTGATGGGTTTTAAGCATTCTAACACTTCCTAAGTGTACATGCAACCCTAATAACCTTGGATCTATGTTTGTCTAATTATCATGCAAAGTTGAATTCCAAGGTTATATTCCTATCTAGCATACATGGGGAACAATTTTAACTTAAAGTATAGATAGAATAACTTACCTTGTTGTTGTTTGTGTTCCTTGAAACCTTGTGAGCCTAGCACCCCAAGTGTGATGCCTCAAATGCTTCACACAACACCAAATGCTCTTGGAAGAACTTATGGGAGAACACACACTTCTCAAAAATCGGCCAAGCCCTCTTGTTTCTTAGTGTCAACCGATTTTGGTGGAGAATATGTTTCTTATATAGTGTTGACACATCTAGGGTTAAACCCTAATGTGTCATGACTCTTCATTTCCATGACCCATGGGTTTGTAACTCCCATGGAGCATCCTATGGGTAGAACCCAACTTGATAATCCATGGAGCCTCTTAGCCCACTATACAAGATATGGGTAATTTACATAATCAACCCATATATTTAATTAGTTATCTTTTGATCACATAATTAATTCTAAATTAATTCTTGATCAAACTAATCAAATAATATTATTAATATATTAGAACTTATAATATATTAATAATCTCCAAGTGTTATTTCTCTCATTTAGTCTATCCAATTGCATGGTGCCATGCAACCCAAATGGACCATGTCGGGTCGGGTCAAGTACATACCAGAAATAGTTATGGACTTAGACACCTTATCCAACAGTCTCCCACTTGGATAAGTCTAATAACTATTACTGCAAGTATGACTTCAGGAACCGATCGGCAATCGTGGCTCTTTACAAGGTTTCTCGGAACTGAGAAGATGATGATACGCCATTTAAGATAAGTGATCATATAATCCTCTGTTCTAGATATCAGTCGGACAAATACATGGAACAATGTCTTACTTATTGTCCAATAGTTTGTTTCCCGATTTCCGATTTGTTTGACAAAGAACTTCATTGAACACATCAATTTAGTTCTGACCGGGCCCGGTACATAGGTCAAAACAAAATCATCGAGGGCCCAGATATCAACTTCTAATCCAAGAAGGAACAAATAAACTTCGACTCATATGTTTGTTCTACTACTCAATGAATTACACACAAGATCTCGATTTATAACATCGAGTTACCAATGCGTTTTTCGTACAATCAATGCATAACCAACTTGTAAGTAACAAATCATATCTCTAGGTTTGAATACTTATATGATATTACCGTCTCACGATCACTCGAGATAGAATTCCATGAAGTGATTCCAGTGAGCGTGGGTTGAGTCCAATGCTCAGAACTTATAAGCACTCATGATTGTTGTAGCCTTGTCCAAGACCTCTACAACCAAACATGACAGTCTTGATTCATACCTACTTCCGACATATGACCGACTGTGGAGGTTTGAATAATATGTTATACCAAACAAAAATTATTCTGGAAGTCAAAACATGCAAAAGAAATATAGTAAACGATCGACAAGAGATAGCAACACTTTACTCATAAATAAAAAACTTTTTATTCATCATCAAATGTCAATTACACTTTACAAATTTCGAGGTTATCTAACTACTAAATCTAATATCATCCTTCAGCCCTATGCTCCGAGCATGCTGGAGATGCTTAACCCGAGTCAGTCCCTTCCTGAGGGGATCTGTCGGATTCTCATCTGATGATACCCTCTTTGCCACGAGGAGTCCTTCTTCGATCCGATGTCTGATGAAATGGTATTTTCTGTCGATGTGTCTGGATCTCTCGTGATCCCTTGGTTCCTTGGCTAAGGCAACAGCACTTTCACTATCACAGAAAATTTCCATTGGCTCTTTAATAGCTGGTACAACTCCAAGGTCTCCAATGAAATTTCTCAGCCATAACGCCTCCTTTGCTGCTTCGCTAGCTGCAATATACTCTGATTCACAAGTAGAATCTGCCACTGTCTCTTGCTTGGAACTCTTCCAAGAAATTGCTCCTCCATTTAGGGTAAAGACCCAGCCCGACTGAGAGCGGAAGTTATCCCTATCAGTCTGGAAGCTAGCATCACTATACCCTACAACTCCCAAGTCATCACTCCCACTGAGGGTAAGGACCCAGTCCTTAGTCCTTCGTAGGTACTTGAGAATGTTCTTTAACGCAGTCCAGTGTGCCTTGCCAGGGTTCCCCTGAAACCTGCTAACCATGCTCAAGGCAAAAGCTACATCAGGTCGAGTACACGTCATAGCATACATGATCGATCCTACAGCCGAAGCATAAGGTACTCGACTCATTTGTGCTATCTCAGCCTCAGTGCTAGGGCTTTGTGTCTTACTCAGTTTGGCGTTACTCTGGATGGGCAACTCTCCTTTCTTGGAGTCTTGCATTCTGAATCTCTTCAGCACCTTATCCAAGTAGGTACTTTGACTAAGTCCAATTAGTCTTTTACTCCGATCTCTCAAGATCCTTATCCCTAAAATATAGGCAGCTTCACCAAGGTCCTTCATAGCGAAACACTTTCCAAGCCAGGACTTTACTTCCTGCAGGGTTGGAATTTCGTTTCCTATGAGTAGTATGTCATCCACATACAATACCAAGAAGCTAACTATACTCCCACTAGCCTTGACATACACACAAGATTCATCTTCACTCCTAGAAAAGCCAAATTCCTTGACCTTTTCATCAAAGCAAAGATTCCATCTGCGAGGTGCTTGCTTTAACCCATAAATGGATTTCTCAAGCTTACACACTCTATTGGGGTACTCGTTGCTGACAAAACCCTCTGGCTGACTCATGTAAACATCTTCAGCCAACTTTCCATTAAGGAAAGCGGTTTTGACATCCATTTGCCAAATTTCATAGTCATGAAATGCGGCTATGGCTAACAGAACCCGAATAGACTTAATCTTGGCTACCGGAGAAAAGGTCTCATCATAATCCACTCCAGGAATTTGAGAGAAGCCCTTTGCAACCAGTCTAGCCTTATAAGTGTGTACTTTACCATCCATGTCGGTCTTCTTCTTGAAGACCCATTTGCACCCTACAGTCTTTCGACCTGCTACATTCTCAACCAAGTTCCAAACTTGATTGTCATACATGGATTGTATCTCGCTATCCATAGCCTCTTTCCATTTAGCAGACTCGGGGCCTGCCATGGCATCGTCGTAGCTGTTAGGGTCATCTTGACTTACTAGTGTTCCATCACTAATAAGTGTCTCACCTTCTGCAGTAATATGGAATCCATAGTAATGCTCAGGTGCACTCCTAACTCTCGTGGAACGCCTCAGAGGTACACATTCGTCAATTGGCTCAACAGGAGTTTCCTCCTCAAGTTGAGGGCTAGAGTTTGAAGTTCCTTCACCACTTGACTCTTGAATTTCTTCAAGATCAATTTGCCTCCCACTGTCTCCTTGGCTTATAAACTCTCTTTCTCGAAAGACTCCTCTTCTTGCTACAAAGACCACATTGTCACTAGGTCTGTAGAAGAGGTAACCAAAGGATTGTTGTGGGTAGCCGATGAAAATACACCTCTCGCTTCGGGGTTCGAGCTTATCATGAGTCTCGCGTCTCACGAAAGCCTCGCAACCCCAAATCTTGATGTGGTCTAGTTTAGGTACTTTACCAGTCCACATCTCGTGAGGAGTTTTGGCAACTTTCTTTGTAGGGACTAGATTAAGGATATGGGCGGCAGTCTCTAAGGCATACCCCCAGAATGAGATTGGTAGCGAAGCTCGACTCATCATGGAACGAACCATGTCCAACAAGTTTCGATTACGCCTCTCAGCCACACCATTCAACTGCGGTGTCCTGGGAGGTATCAATTGTGAGACAATCCCACATTCCCTTAGATAGTCGAGGAACTCTGAACTAAGATACTCACCACCCCGATCGGATCGAAGCATCTTAATGTTCCTGCCCAATTGATTCTTGACTTCCTGTTTAAATTCCTTAAACTTCTCGAAAGTCTCTGACTTATGCTTGATTAAGTAGACATATCCATATCTACTGTAATCATCAGTAAAAGTCAAATAATAACGATTAGCATCCCTTGTGGCATGTTTGAATGGTCCACACACATCCGTGTGTATAAGGTCCAACAAACCTTCACCCCTTTCACATGAGCCTGTGAAGGGTGACTTTGTCATTTTTCCAAGTAAGCATGATTCGCAACTATCATTTGACTTTAGGTCAAACGACTCCAAGACTCCATCCTTTTGGAGTTGGCCTATGCGTTTCTTGCTTATATGTCCAAGACGACAATGCCATAATGATGCTTTATCCAAGTTATTATTATTAGTAGAATCAATACATAAAACATTATTTCCTAAGTTATCTACAACAGACACAACTTCATACACACCATCACAAGGTAATGCTTTAAAATAAAGAACATTATTAAAGAAAGCATCAATAGAACCAACTTCATTATTAAACGAAAAGGTAAACCCTTGTTTGTACAAAGCATGAAAGGAAATAATATTTCTTGCCATTCCTGGCGAGTAACAACACTTATTCAAATCTAAACTAAACCCACTACTTAGCGATAAAGTATAAACTCCAATCTTGGTGACAGGTGAAGCTTTCCTGTTCCCCATGATCAAGTTTATTCTTCGTTGCTCCACATTCTCACTTCTTCTTAGTCCCTGCAAGTCACAACAAATGTGAATACCACAACCAGTATCAAGGACCCAAGATTTCGAATGGGGTGAGTTATTAGAAATGATAGTGTAAATACCTGCATGGTTGGGTTTAACTTTCCCATCATTCACATCCTGCTGGTACTTTGGGCAGTTTCGCTTCCAATGTGATTTTTCATGGCAATAGAACCATTCAGCCTCTTTTGGGTCAGAAGAAGGAGTAATGAAACCTTTCTTGGTTCCACTTGAAGAAGAGCCATCAAGGGTCCGAGCCTTGGTACCCTTCGAAGATCTCTTTCTCTTCCTCCCTCGACTTTTCCCGATTGCCAAAACCGGAGTTGATTTTGGAGTAGAAGTGATAGCAACCGACTTCCCCTTAAGACCTATTTCTGCAGTCTTGAGAAGTCCCTGAAGTTTGCTGAGAGTGACCTCTTCCTTATTCATGTGATATGTCATGCGGAATTGATCATAGCACGATGGTAAGGAGCACAAAATTATATCTATTGCAAGCTCCTCAGGGAGGTTCACATTAAGCTTCAGCAATCGATCCACATATCTTTGCATTTTCTGCATGTGACTCGTGACGGAATCCCCATCCTTCATCATGGTTGTTATCATGGAGCAGATGATTTTGTACCTCTCTTGTCGTGTACTTTGATGGTATCTTTCCATCAAATCTTGGTGCATTTCATAAGGGTAGAAATCTTCATAAGATTTTTGGAGTTCTGCTGTCATTGTGGCCATCATGATGCATGCTACTTTCGTAGCATCCCTTTCATGTGCCTGAAAGTCAGCGATCTCCTGAGGAGTTGCAGTGGTCTCATTAATCTCCTTAAGCTCCTTGTCAAGGACATATTCTTTGTCCTCGTAGCGGGTAATCATCCTGATGTTTCTGATCCATTCATTGAAGTTGGATCCATCAAAGGTGACTTTCCCACACAAACTCGTAAGAGTAAAGGAGCCATTAGGATTCGAGCCAGAAGCATTATTTGAAGACATCTGAAAGAGGAGAACAAGCTTAGTATAGATTTAAGAGAGCCCTTAATAAAACACCCAAATGTAATATTAAGGCTAGGATCCAATCACAATATAATATAACTTAGAAGAGGTATGCCGTAATCTAAGCTATACCATATTTGAAAGGTAGGTGAATGACGATTCACCAATTTCCACCACGAAAACCGAAATATTAGATATTAGGTTTTATTGGTTTTTAGAAATTCCTAGATTCTTTGAGATTCAATGAACTTTTTCAAAGGCATGTTTCAATCTCGAGAGTGCCCTCCAAGTTTTGTGACTGGGATACCGAGGATCACAAAACGAGGTATGAAGTAACCATGCAAATCACTTGGTACCCTTAAAGTTTATCACTCAATCGATGTGCCGGTAAACCACACACGCACCACCGATACTATAATAAACCTTAAGTCACCCTTTACCTACCTTGTTAAGTCCATGTTAGTGTGCCGGTTAACCACACACGCTCCACCAACGACTTAGACAAAGTGTAAAGTGTAATTTCATGGATTAGCACCTTATTCACATTTTCCTAAAGTAACTAAGATTAGGAATTTAATAAATATTTAGTTACTTTATAATATACATCATACTTTGAATGAGAGTTTATAAGTCCTTGTCTTACCCGTTCGGCTAACGACCCTCCACCAGTCAAGCAAGCGGTGGGTGAGAATAGACACCCATTAAGTCACCATTTTATAGGCAACAACCTTACACCCACCTTATAGACCGGCTTCGTGAATGAGGCGTACTAGCGGTAAGACGACTTTATTCTTATACATACATACATATATATATATATATATATATATATATGTATATATATATATATATATATATATATATATATATAATATTATTAAATCATCATAATATAAGTATAAGGGTTGAATTTTAACTTTTAAAATTCTAGGGGTTGGAACTTAAAGTTTTAACTTAACTTTACTTGTTCCAAAACTTGAGGGCAAGTTTTGTAACTTTCAAAACTTTTCATTTCTTGTAACTTATGAGTTTAATAGAGTAATAAAATGAAGACTCTTCATTTTTCTAACTCTTGTGTTTGTTTTAATGGTTTTTAATTCAAGTGTGACTCTTGGTTTTCCATAACTTGAGGACAAGTTATGGACTCCATTAAAACACATTATGATCAAGAATTAATCTACCACATAGGTTACAAATAATTCCTATGATCATCTAAAACATCATAAGAACAAGAACATGAATATGAACACATTCATAAATTACACTTAAACTTTGTAATTTTGATAACTAGTTGTTGTAAATAAATTAGCAAAGACATTACACCACCAAAAACAAGTTTTCAATTACCAAAACAGTTTAGGGTAATGTTTCTAATTCATTTCCAGCAACTAAATCAAAATTCTGCAATCAGTCGACCCTACTCGCTGAGTGCATGAACTTTACTCGCCGAGTTGGTTGAAGATACACATGAACTCAACGAGTCCCCCCTATAGACTCGATGAGTCCACTCGCAGACAGCAATATTTTCGACTTTTTTTTCAACTTTTAAGCACAAATAAAAAGCAAACAAGCCTAGGCTCTGATACCACTAATGGGTTTTGAGCATTCTAACACTTCCTAAGTGTACATGCAACCCTAATAACCTTGGATCTATGTTTGTCTAATTATCATGCAAAGTTGAATTCCAAGGTTATATTCCTATCTAGCATACATGGGGAACAATTTTAACTTAAAGTATAGATAGAATAACTTACCTTGTTGTTGTTTGTGTTCCTTGAAACCTTGTGAGCCTAGCACCCCAAGTGTGATGCCTCAAATGCTTCACACAACACCAAATGCTCTTGGAAGAACTTATGGGAGAACACACACTTCTCAAAAATCGGCCAAGCCCTCTTGTTTCTTAGTGTCAACCGATTTTGGTGGAGAATATGTTTCTTATATAGTGTTGACACATCTAGGGTTAAACCCTAATGTGTCATGACTCTTCATTTCCATGACCCATGGGTTTGTAACTCCCATGGAGCATCCTATGGGTAGAACCCAACTTGATAATCCATGGATCCTCTTAGCCCACTATACAAGATATGGGTAATTTACATAATCAACCCATATATTTAATTAGTTATCTTTTGATCACATAATTAATTCTAAATTAATTCTTGATCAAACTAATCAAATAATATTATTAATATATTAGAACTTATAATATATTAATAATCTCCAAGTGTTATTTCTCTCATTTAGTCTATCCAATTGCATGGTGCCATGCAACCCAAATGGACCATGCCGGGTCGGGTCAAGTACATACCAGAAATAGTTATGGACTTAGACACCTTATCCAACACCTTTATGGTTGGTACAACTCCAAGGTCTCCGATGAAGTTCTTCAACCATATTGCTTCCTTCGACACTTTGCTCGCTGTTATATACTCTAATTCGCACATTGAATCAACTACTGTCTCCTGCTTGGAAATCTTCCAAGTCACTGCTCCTCCATTTAGGGTAAAGAACCAGCCCGATTGAGACCTAAAGTTGTCTCTATCTTCTGAAAACTAGTGTCACTATACCCTGTCAGTCTCAAGTCTTCACTTCCACCAAGTACAAGGACCCAGTCCTCGTCCTTCGCAGATACTTAAGAATGTTCTTTATGGCTATCCAGTGGGCTCTACCAGGGTTCCATTGATATCGATTAACCATGCTCAAAGTAAAGGTCAAATCAGGGTGAGTACAAGTGATAGCATACATGATCGAGCCAACGGCGGAAGAATAAGGTCCCAGACTCATTTCTGCTATCACAACATCAGTACTCGGACTCTGAATCTTACTCTGTTTGGTATTGCTCTGTATAGGAAACTCTTTCCTTTCTTAGAATTTTCCATGTTGAAACGTTTCAACACTTAATCTAGGTATGTACTTTGACTAAGTCCTATTAGTCTCTTACTCCTATTTCTCAATATCCTTATCCCCAAAATATAAGCAGCTTCTTCGAGGTCCTTCATAGTGAAGCAATTCCCAAGCCAGGACTTAACTCCCTGCAATGTTGGGACGTCGTTTCCCATGAGTAGTAGGTCATCGACATACAGTACGAGGAAGCTAACTATACTCCCACTAGCTTTGACATATACACAAGACTCATCCTCGCTTCTTGAGAAAAACCAAACTCTTTGACTTTGTCATCGAAATAAAGATTCCATTTGCGAGATGCCTGCTTCAGTCCATAGATGGATTTCTCAAGCTTGCACACTTTATTCGGGTACTTCGCATCAACAAAACCCTATAGATGATTCATGTAAACATCCTCAACCAACATTCCATTAAGGAAAGCGGTATTGACGTCTATCTGTCATATTTCATAATCATGAAACGCAACTATGGCCAACATAACCCTTATAGACTTGATCTTGGCCACTGGTGAGAAGATCTTGTCATAGTCGACTCCCATAGTTTGAGTGAAACCCTTCGTAACCAGTTGTTCCTTAAAAGTGTGCACTTTCCCATCCATGTCGGTCTTCTTCTTGAAGATCCATTTGCACCTGACCATCTTACGACCTGGCACATTTTCAACCAAGCTCTAAACTTGATTATCATACAAGGACTAAATCTCGCCATCCATTACCTCTTTCCACTTGGAAGACTCTGGGCCCCTCATGGCTTCCTTATAGTTGTTAGGTTCATCCATATTTATTAGAGTGCTATCACTAATAAACGTATCACCCTCAGTACTTATATGAAAACCATATAATATGGGTGGAACACTAACTCTATTGGAATGTATCAGAGGTAAGGACTCGTCAATCCGTTCCATATGAGTTTTCTCCTCGGGTTGAGCGCTAATGTTAGAGGCTCCTTCATTGCTTGATTCTTGAAGCTCTTCAAGATCAATTTGGCTCCCACTTTCCTCTTGGCATACGAGTTCTCTTTTGCAGATAACCCCTCTCCTCTCAACGAAGAAAACATTCTCACTTGGTTTGTAGTAGAGATATCCAAAAGACTTCTGCGGGTAGCTGATGAAAATACATCGTTTACTACGAGGGTAGAGCTTGTCATAAGTCTCTCGTCTTCCGAAACCCTCGCAACCCTAAACCTTGATATGTGGCAAGGAAGGAACCTTCCCTGTCCATATTTCGTGAGGTGTTTTGGCAACCTTCTTAGTTGGGAATAGATTAAGGATATGGGCAGCAGTTTCTAAGACATACCCCTAGAATAAGATTGGTAATAAAGCTCGATTCATTATGGAACGAACCATGTCCAACAAGGTTCTATTGCATCTTTCTACCACACCATTAAGTTGTGGTGTCCTAGGTGGCGTCAATTGTGAAACAATTCCACATTCCTTAAGATAGTCTTGGAACTCGATACTAAGATACTCACCACCTCGATCTGATCAGATCATCTTTATCTTCCTGCCTAGATGATTCTCGACTTCTTGCTTAAACTCTTTGAACTTTTCAAAAGTTTCTAGCTTATGCTTAATTTAGTAGATATAAGCACATCTGCTATAGTCGTTAGTAAAATTCACATAGAAGCGATTCACATCCCTTGTGGTGGATCTGAAGGGCCCACACACATCTGTGTGTATGAGATCCAACAATCCTTCACCCCCTTCCACAAGAGCCAGTGAAGGGTGACTTGGTCATATTTCAAGTAAATCAAACTCGCACGTGTCATCTAACCTATGGTCAAATTACTCCAAGACTCCATCCTTTTGGAGTTGGGCTATGTGCTTCTTGTTGACATGTACAAGATGACAATGCATCAAGCAAGCTTTGTCTAAACCATTCGATGAATGAATATGAAATACATTATTTCCTAAGTTGTCTACAACCATCACAGTTTCATATATACCAATACAAGGCAATGCTTCAAAATAAAAATCACCATTATAGAAAGCATTAATAGAACCAACTTCATTATTAAATGAAAATCTAAAACCTTGTCTATACAAACCAAGAAAAGAAATAATATTTCTCACCATTTCTGAATAGTAGCAAAATTCATTCAAATCTAACCCTAACCCACAACTAAGAACTAAAGAATAAATTCCAATCTTGGTGACAGGTGACACTCTCATATTCCCCATGATCAAGTTCATCTTCCCATGCTCTACATCCCTACTTCGTTTTAGACCCTGCAAATCAGAACAAATGTGAAAACCACATCCTATATCAAGGACCCAAGAACTAGCATGTAATGAGTTATTAGATTGAATAACGTAAATACTTGTGAAGGTGGGCTTTATCTTCCCATACTTGATGTCTTGCAGAGACTTCAGGCAGCTTCGTTTCCAACGCCCTTTGTCGTGACAGTAGCAGCACTCTGCATCCTTTGGATTAAAAGAAGGAGCAACAGAACCACCTTTGGTCCCACTAGAAGAGGATCCATCATGGGACTTTCCCTTATGGTTCTTAGAAGGATCCTACCTCTTCTTCCCCTTTCCATGTCCAATCGCCAATACTGGGGCAGCAACAATAGGAATGGTGGCGACATATTTGCCTTTCAAGCCAGTTTCAGTAGTTCTCAACAACCCTTGAAGTTTGCTCAAGGTCACCTCATCATTGTTCAAATGATAAGTCTTTTTGAACTGCTCATAACAAGGAGGTAAAGAGTGGAGGATAATATCAATTGTCAACTCTTCATTGAACTTGACATTCAAGTTGCAAACGATCCACATACCTTTGCAAGTGGGTCGTGATGGACTCTCCATCCTTCATTTTGGATGTGATTAACGAGGCAACAATCTCGTACCTTTCTTGACATGCACTTTGATGGTACTTTTCCATCAAATCATGGTGCATCTCATAATGCCAGTAGTCGTCGTAAAACTTTTGCAGCTCAGGAGTCATAGTGGCCACTATAATACACGCCACTTTGGTCGCCTCTTTATCGTGAGAACTCAGCTATTGTTCAGGAGTGGCTTTTGTTTCATCAATCTCATCGAGTTGCTTGTCGAGAACGTAATACTTCTCATCATACCGCAAGTCCATTTGAATGTTGTGAATACAATCATTGAATTTGGATGAATCAGAATTGACCCTTGAACAAATGTTCATAAGTGAAAAGGAGCTTGAGGAATTGGAGTTTGAGTTGGATACATTGTTTGATCCAGACATCTGAAATGAAGAAGAACAAGTTTTATTAGTTAGAAATCCCCAATATAACAACTAAATGTAATATTATGGCTAGGATCCAACACAATTATTCACAATTTAGGATAGGGATGCCGTAATCTAATTGCAAATAATATGAAGGTTGGTAAATGACGATTTCCCAATTTCATCACCAAAAATGAAATTTAAAAGAATTAAGTTTTATAAAATGAAATTCCTAATCGAATTTTTCAATGGCATGTTTAAATCTTGATTATGCCCTTCAAGTTTGTGACTAGGATACCGATGATCACAAACAATGTGTGAATAACCATGCAAATATGCGTGACACTCTCGATGTCATTTACCACCTAGTCAATGTACCGGTAAATCACACACGCTCCATTGATCTATAATAAACATAAAGCTACCCTTTGCCCCCTTTGCTAATCCCATATTAGTGTGTCGGTTAACCATACACGCTTCACTAATGACTTGGCAAGGTACAAAGTGCAATTTCATGGAATAGCAACATATTCACATTTTCCCTAAATAAACTAAGATTGAGAATTTAGAAAAACACTTAATTGATTTATAATTATCATTATACTTAATTAATGAGGTTTAATGTCCTATCCTACCCATTCAGCTAAGGACCCTCCACTAGTTAAGAAGTGGTGGGTGAGAGTGGACACCCATTCAATAACCATTTATAAGTAATTTCCTTATACCCCTCCCCCCTATAGACCAACTTCGTGAATGAGGTCTACTAACGGTAAGACTGACTTGTCTTATACATATATATAAATTAAGCTTTTAATAATATAGTAGTATAAGGGTTGAAATTTAAAATTTTAAAATTTTAAAACTCTGGTGTTTAGAATTTAAATATTTCAAAATTAAAAACTTTTTAATCAAATTTTCTAGTTCAAAACTTGAGGGCAAATTTTGAAACTTTTCAAAACTTTTAGATCAAATTTGAAAACAATTAAATTAATCCTATAATTTATCTTTATCACATAATTTGACATAATCCAAATTTATATGGTAAGATAATTCAAATCAAATTCTACAAATAATTACTTTATCATATAATCTAGTAATTATCTTAAAATTTGATAATTATCTTGTAATTAGATAAGGATAATCATTATCATATCAGAAAAAATGAATTTTATCAATCACATTAATTTATGGTAATAATCTTAATCTAATTCTGGCCAAAATCCCAAAAAATCTACCAACAGACGAGCCAACTCGTCGAGTACATCTGGCAGAGTCCAGAATTCGACTTGCTTTAGCTTTGAATAATTAGCCATGACATCTAATACAACAGAAAAACAACCAGTCTTCGATACCATCGATAGGTTTTGAGCACACCAAATTCCTATGCTTTACATGCAAACCTAATGCTTTAGATCTAGGTTTTTCTCAAGTTATACATACAATATTGATTATCCATAGCATGAACCCTAACTAGCATACAATTTTTGATATTTACAACCTAAAACTAAGTTAGATGAATACCTCTGTGTTGTAGCTTGTAGACTTTGACCTTCAAGACCCTAATACCTCAAATGTGGCACCTCTAATAAGTTACAAACACCAAAACCAATAGAGGAATACGAGGTAGAGGTGAGGAACACTTAAAATCAGCTAGGGATTCTTTTTTAGAAGCATAGGGCTGATTTTGGGAGTGCTAGGGGTTCCCTATATAGCTGAGCTACTAGGGTTTCAAGTAAAACCCTAATCAGATTGCTTACGCCTTAAGCAGTCCAATAGATCCTTCCAAAAGACCTCCTTAGACAAAATTTATGTGGGCCACATATAGGATTTAGTCGACCTCTTCCTAAAGATCCACAAGCCCAACTTTCAATTATCATATAATAGCAATATCAGTCCTCTTAATTTAATCAGACTCTTTTGATCACTAAATTTATTCTTGATCAATACTAATTAAATAATATGTTTTCTTAATTAATATATTATTCTTATAATATATTAATAAATCACAATTAACCTCTTTCTCCATTATTCATCTAGTCAAGGTGCTATGGTGAAGGCAACCTAAAAGGACCATGCTACTACTAGGTCAAGTACATACCAATTATAGTGATGGGCTTAGACACCTAATCCAACGGTAACTTGGGAATTATCCATATTTTTATATTTGGATTTGGAATGTTGATTTGAAATTAAATGATTGTTGATGCTTGGTTTCCTTCCAACCCCGCAAACATGTCCGCTTCACTCATCGAGGGCACATACGATACAATGTTCTTCATTTAAGGGTTCTCCCTTCCCGGGCTCTTCTTGCATCTTCCTCTTTTCCCCTTGAATCTTTTCCTAAAATAAAGAAAACAATAAACATATATTAATTAAAACAAATAATTAAATTTCAACACTAAAATAATAAAATATACCTTACGAAACTATAATAATAATAATAATAATAATAATAATAATAATAATAACATATTTATCAAATAACGTATTAACTTTGTTTATTACTTACCCAATCTACTTCTACGTGCGGTGTACACCAATCCCGACCTTCTTTAAAGCACATCTATCTGCAACCCTCAATATGGCATGGTTCTTATCATTTTTCAAGTTATAATAAGCCAAGTATTTTGAAGACGTTCGATTCTTACTAATCTAACTTTTATCAACCATCATTGTTGTTTCATTATTGAAAATTATATTGTTTTTTTTTCAATTATAGCATTGAACTTTTTTCATATTAATATTCAATTATAGCATTGTACTTTTCTTAAAGTATGATGTTATAATTAAGCACTTGTTAATGTAACACCTTTTTCATTTCATATTCAATTATAGCATTGTACTTTTCTTAAAGTATGATGTTATAATAAAGCACCTATCAATGTAACACTTTTTTCATTTCATATTCAATTATAACATTGTACTTTTCTTAAAGTATGATATTATGATTAAGCACTTATCAATGTACCACTTTTTTCATATATATTCAATATATCATTGTACTTTTCTTAAACTATGAAGTTAAAACTTAGCACTTATCAATGTAACACTTTTTTCATTTCATATTCAATATAGCTTTGTGCTTTTCTTAAAGTATGATGTTATAATTAAGCACTTATCAATGTAGCTCTTTTTTCATTTCGTATTCAGTCTATCTTTCAAAAGAAGAATGATCACCTTCTTGGGCATGGTGTTTATTCCATAAGATGTTTATTGAGTTCTCGTCCATAAAAATTAAACAAGAAATAAAGGGTTTGCAGACATATTGAACGTCTTTTCCTAATCTAAAAATACTTGTATTATTCTATCCACCATGTTCTATTTTCATATTAATAGGGGCCCCGCCCTAGGGTTTATTTCAACCCGGTCATACAAAAGTGGGACCCATCCTGGGGTTTATTTCAACTCGATCATACAGACATGTATATAACAATCACATAACAGTTAGCATTCTATACAACAAGATAAGCGGCCGACATTGGTGCCTTTGACCCATGGATACAGTGAGGAGACTCACATCATAGACAGACGAAATAGTTGAAACAACACGTTGCTTAGAAAACCAACTCTACCGGTCACCTTTACAAATAATAGTGACCAAAACTCATACTACACCTGAAAATACCCAAAATTCCCTTAGGTCAAACTTGATCCAATCCTGATTAAAGTTAAATTTCAACTGAGTCAACTTAGCTGAGTACACCTAGCATACCCAGCTTATATGCACGATGTACAAGCGCATTGACCAAAAGACGGGCCTTTGACCACGTATGCCCAACGTACGCTAATGTACGACCAACGTATTCTCCTGCCACTTTTCTTCTATTAAGAGCTTAATACCTTAAGCTCTTTCGTCCAAAATCTAGATCTAATCCTCAAATGATGTCCATAATCATAAAGTTTCAAACTTTATAATCTTGTATGGCTATTAAGTGCCAAAAACAAAAATCATAACTTCTTAACTCATTAAGACATCCTATTCCATGCATGGAGGAAAAATTTGGACCAAGTTTGCATTTTATGATTCTAAACACTCCAAAATGATTGAAAGGATAACTCAAATGAGTTAGATTAACCCATACTCAAATAAATCAAGCTTATGGGACAAAAATGAACGCAATCCATGGCTACTCAAGATCTAAGGAAAACTCGATCAAGATCAAAGCTTTTTACCTCCAAGTGGTGCAAAATGATGATGTGTTTCTGGATCCAAAATTCTTCAATCTTCCAAGATGATTTCCTTTCTTTCTTCTTCCTCTAAGAACACCAAAACACATAATAATGGCTCAAGAATGCTCTTAAAATGGATTAGGATTTGCAAGGGTCGATATGTGGGATGGATATTGATGAATGAAAGGGTATTGAGGCTATAAAGTTGTTTAAATAGTGCACAAACACTAAATATTAGGGTTGGTCCAGGCTACGTATGCCTAGCGTACGAGAAGTACGCTCAACGTACATGATGAAACACGTTTCCTCTAAAATACTACAAAGGACCAACTTGCAATCAAATTTACCTACCAAGAGCATAAATGGAAATACCTGAATATCAAGATGTTACGACAAATCTAATAGAAAAAATGGTTTAAAATAGAACGATGTAACCATGAAAATTAATAATATGGTGCAAGTAGTGAAGTACATTGTAGATATCACAAGTTACACCAACAACTAAATTAGCTCATTCATGACAAGGATAATGTGTAAGTGTAAGGATCCCCACATGTGATAGCACACGTAGCCTTTTATTCCTCCATACCCTTAGCTTAAGAGGGTTAGTTATATATAGTAGGCTTCAGATATACACCGATGCCATCAATATAATAGCCCGCAAGACCATAAAATCCAGCAAACGATTCTTTCTCCCATGGTACGTTGAAAGGTGTCCCTCTAACATTACCATAAGGTCCATGGGTTTGTTTGTTTGTGATGAATGTAAGTGAAGATATTATTGTATAACCAGCATAACTTCCCCTTGAGAGGCCAATTGTTCCATTGATAGCAATAATTTCCTCGTCGGGAGAAAATGTAACCTAAACCGAAAAGGAAAAATAAATAACTAATATAATAAAAATGACTATAGATTCAATGAGTCAAGTTTGCACCTCAGAGACTATGTCTCCACCGTTCCAGCCACCCGCCTTGGTAGAAGTTTTCTCTACACCCTTAAATTTGGTAGTAAACATGAGGGAGTATATGAGATCACCATGATCAATGGTTATCTTCTTCAGATGATGATTTCTCTCAAGTTGAAAGGACCACTTGTTTTGGGGACCTCCAGGAGATTTTGTTCCCCAAATTCCAACTCGTGCAATTTTGTCAGATGAAGTCGTGATGTAGACACCGATTGCATCAATATAGTAGCCTGCAAGGCCATAAAATCCACCAAAACTTCCTTTTACCCATGGTACAGTGAAAGGAGTATGTGTTTTTCGACCAAAAGGTCCATGAATCTTCTTGTTCGTAATAAAAGATAGTGACGAAATTATTGTGTAACCAGCATATTCCCCGGTCGATACCCCAACTGTTCCATCAATGCCAGTTATTTCCTCGTCATCTTCAAAAACAACCTGGACAAGCAAATGGTTATGTTTAACTATCACCAAGTTCAATAATATAAACACAGGAGCAAACAGTTATATTTGTGAAGAAGCTAGAAATTTACCTTAGAAACTCTATCGCCACCATTCCAACCACCAACCTTGTGTGAAGTGTACCGAACACCATTTGATTCAGTAGTAAACACAAGAGAGTATATTAGATCACCATGATCAATAGTTATGTACTTCAGTTTATGATCTTTTTCAAATAAGAAAGCCCACCGATTTTGGGGACCTTCATTAGATTTAGTTCCCCATAATCCAACCTGTGAAACTCCGAGAGAAGCCATACAAAACGGAACATACAAAATTATAGCTAGCATTATCCTCTTGAGTGGCATCTTTAGGTATTGTTCTTTTTCCATCATAACGTAACACAAGATCTGCCAATTAAACGTGCAATCAATTAAATTAAGAAAGCCCACGTATCGAATCACTATTATGTCACGCATGATTTATTTGGTTTGTTAAAGTTATTACATTCATATTATAAAGGTTAATGGATTGATGAGTCTGGATGTGTATTTGATTTTGATAGTTAATAATCAATCGTAAGAAACTGTCATAAAAAAGTATATTATTTGAATGTGTTTGGCACATTATCATTTTTTAAAATAAATTTATAACACAAATGACTTTAAATCACATTATTGAGTCATAGATGGTGGTATACATTAAAACAGAAAAGTTAGTTAAAATTTTCAGAGTGCTTCTCCAAGAAAAACTTAATTTTTTTTCGAGATGTGAAGAAAAACAAGTTACTTGTATTACAATAATATGTTTATAAATAACTTAAGATAAAATATATCATCTAATTTCAATAAAGAAGTTTATTAGTAAAATATTAACCCTAAAAATACAAGGTGAAAAATCTTTAGGATAATATAAATAAATAAAACAGATACACGTGAATAAATAATTTAGAAATTAAATATATTCCTATAATTTCCTTTTGCAACTCAAAATAACTACAGATTGTAACATTATACTATAATGACCCAACCAAGAATAACCAAAAACTTTTAATTAAGACATATTTGGCAATCTCCGATATGCCTTTGCACCCTTGAAATTACCAACCAAGGAATCAATCTTACACTCGAGCTCCTTTAAAACAATTCTTGTACTTGAAACTGCCCATTGATTCACTGGAACTTAAGCCTATACTTTTAATTACCAAGCAAGGAGTATATTCATCTACTTTGATCCCTTTTAAATTTTTATTTGGACCCTCTAATGATTACAGTTTTCTTCACTAAACAACTATAACAATTAAATAAGAATTACTTTTTATCAATAATTACTAAGTATTATTATACAATAATTTTATTTATTACCTATAATTATTAATAGAATTATTAATTAGTTATGAAATAGTGATAAAGATTTATTTATTTATTTATTATTATTTTTTTTAAATCATAAACCGTTTTCTATATAATAGTATTATACAATAAAAGTACGGATTGATTAAGTTCAAATCTATAAAATAAAATATATTAAATAAAACAGTTTTGTATATTCTTTGTATTATTTATATGCAAATAAATTAAAATAATTTATTTTTTTTCCATAGCGCGTTTATGAATAAAATTAGTAGTTAACAGATAGATAGACGAGTAAATTAAAATGGATTAAAAGGTTGGAAAATAAAGAATAAGTGGCTGAAAAAAATCTAGACGGTGAACATTCGGTCAAAAAGTAAAAATGATTTAAATTTTGAACATTAAGATGTGTTTGATGACCTTAAAAGTCATTTTTGTAAAACATTTTTTTAACTTTAGTTTTTGATGGAACAAAAACGAAAATTGTTTTAAAAAACTGTTTGCCTTATCATTTTAGACTTCTAAATGTAATTTATGTTTTTAATGGCTAAAAGTTGCAAAATAACAATATTTATTGACTTTTAAAAACCATTATTTTCTTATTGGCAAAAAGTTAGCTTCAAAAAGGATTTTTTTAATTACCAAACACCTTTTTGAATTTTTTTGACTTAAAAAAAAACAAAAATCAAGAAGTCATTTGAATTTTTTTGACTTAAAAAAAAAAAACAAAAATCAAGATTTTTTTAATTACCAAACACCTTCTAAAGCAAAAAGTCATTATCTAGTTATAAGGTATACATTGTTACATCTTCAATGAGTATGACAGGATAAATGTTTCCCCACACCGTTCCCCATCAACTCACATATTCTCTCTCTCTCTCTCTCTCTCTCTCTCTCTCTCTCTCTCTCTCTCTCTCTCTCTCTCTCTCTCTCTCTCTCTCTCTCTCTCTCTAATATATATATATATATATATATATATATATATATATATATATATATATATATATATATATATATATTCTTATAACAAATGTTATTATTTATAGCCATGATTCACATAAAATTTCGAACATGTAGAGTAAACACAGACTCAAACACCCACACATATGGAGGGTACAACAAACAATTGATGAGTATATATAGAATAAGATTAATACCCATGGAAACCATGGTTAAAAAATTAGAACAATATTGGTACTTCAAAAACAAAATCGTTATTCAATGGTTTAAAACAATTTTTAATTTACGAAATTAGAAGATTGATTCAAATTAATATGTAAAATGATTTAAGATACATGTTTTCAAATTACAAAGGCTAAAGGGAAAAATATTTGTATTATTTTTGTCCCATGCCATTTTGGCATTTTCATTATACACACAAAACACAAAACATCAAACTTTTAAATTACAATGGCTAAAGTGAACCATTATTAGTTTTCAAAAACATTTGCATTTTTTGTTACTTTACATATTATTGCAACATTTCCATATTACACACAACATACATTTACAAAGTTTTTTTTAATTTATTTTTTTAATATTGTTTATGTTTACATATATATACATACAATTGAAAACATATATATTGTCAAACACATACATACGAACACATACATACAGTCAAATATACAGATACAGAAAAATACTTTTTATATTTAAGTTTCAAGAGTAGTCCCGCATGTAATACGTTATTATAGTAGTTATAAAATATCTATTACAAAGTAATATTCTAATTGTTTGTTTGTAGATTTCATTGAGCTCCGGCAATTTTTTAGAACTCACAATTTTATATAAAAGAAATAAAAACAAATCTAAGTAAACGGCTTGATTTTTGCTTAATGTTTTAATAATTAAATTTTAATGCACTTTTAAATAAAATTTGTGATTACTATGTGTTTGTTAGTGATTTTTAGGATATCAAATTGAATGAGCATGAGAGTATACTCTACCATTTGGGACATAAGGCTGACCAAGAATGATATAATTTTTAAAAAGATTGGATTAAATCATACCAAGATTGCATATTCCATTATAAAATGTAACAAATATAGGATGAATAGAATGGAAAGTTGGACGGAATGGGGTTGCTCTCCATTTTCTCTTTTTTAGTTTAAAATGTTAGCAAAATGTTGTAGTGTTGTTTGCTTTTTCTCTCCGGTTTGCTTTGATGCTTCCTTGCTCAGCTATCTTTTGCTGTTTTGGGTTTTTTTCTATATAATTATTCACGGTTTCCAAAAGATAAGTTTATGGTTGGAAGTATTTTTGGAGAAGCGACATTATGAAAAAAAAAGAAAAATTATTCATTTATTAGGATAGGAAGATCAACTTTTTTATAATATACTCCTTCCGTCCTAAAATTATAATTTATCTTTCTTTTTTGGTTTGTCCCAAAATAATAATCCACTTCTAAAAATAAATAACATTTTTACCAAAATACCCCTCATTATTATTACTTAACCAACTAAGCATTTAATGGAACATTAAATGCACAATAAAGACAAAATTGTCATTTTATTATATAAAGTTAGTGGTAATTAATGTTTTTCTTAATCTGTGTTTTTTGTCTGTAGATAATAATATTGAGACGGAGGGAGTATATATATATATATATATATATATATATATATATATATATATATATATATATATATATATATATATATATATATATATATATATATATATATATATATATATATATATATATATATATATATATATACTGTAATTATAAAAGAAAAATAAAATTTAGGATTTTTAATTTTTTGGAATAAAATATAATACTCGTATACAATAATTTTTTTAAAGAAAATAAGAAACCAAGGGAAATGAAGTATGACTCTTCGTATGTTTTGTAACTTCCGGTTAGCTTTAAAAAACGGTATAAAAATAATAAATTTATTTTTTTCTCAAACCCAATATCAATTAAGCGTCACAAATACGAATTATGACAAATTAAAGTAATGATAATTATTTAACTATTATGTTTTATTAAATATTATTTGAAAAAGATAATTATTTAGAAGGGTCAGATTTATAAAATTAATGGTCTATACAGTAGCATCAGTTGTAAAACAGAAAAATAGGAAAACAAATCTTTTCAATCAGAACTTTAGGATTTATTACAAATTATTAATTAACAATGAAGAAATGTTGGAAAGGGAAACTTTTGAACAAGTGTAACTACAAATTTGTTTTGGAAACGACAAATTTATATATTAATAGTCACTCGATCATCAAGTAACTAAAATGACGGCAACAGTATAAAGCAAAAAAACTGATCTAGAAATGAGTAACATTGATAAATTAGTAGGACTACTAATCATCTCATATTTTAAAAACTTTGATAAATTATAGAACTACATATTTTTTAATGTTACATACTAAATATATGAGGGGTAAATCATATGCCAGCGCATGTAATCCCACATAAATTACTAAAAAAAAGTTTAAGTTTGATCTCAAACGTCAAAGAATCGAGTCCAGAGCACCCAAAACCGGCATACTAAACAATCTCAAATTAATCATACTAGTGGAACAAGAAGTTTATGTTTTATCTTCGAGAGAATGATAACAAAAATGGCTATAAGCGTATATAACAAAACGGAAATAAGCACAAATCTTAGAAAGAAATAATATATTGATCAGTTGACGTATAAGTACATTTATTTGATAGATTAAAAAATCATTATTGGTCAATAATACAAAAAAATGCTTGTTACACTATCATATCGATAATAAACAAAAACTGAAATAACATAACGAAGGCATAACTTTAATCATATATGCATCCATAAAAAATGCCGTTCAAAAGAAAAAATAAATGCACTCATAATAAAGATCTCACCTGTCAATCCGAGGAAGCTCTGAACCCAATTTTCCCTGCACTGGACACTGGTTGTTTACTTGTTGCAATTAATATCGCATGTTTTTCACATATACGTTATTTATCGGACACTTGTATAGGTCAAGGGAAGTCAACATGTAAATTATATCATCATAACAACCACATTTGGTGGTGTCGATGACCCATGTACATGTGAAACCAATAATTGATGTGTGAAACCAATAATTGATGGTATAGAAGACTAAGGAATTGGAGTGCCTCTCACTGTCCGTCACAATTTACGTGATATTTAGCGTCATTTTATTTTTCTTTCGCTTTCTTTTAATTTTCTACTTATTCTTTAAGATCCAACAACAATAACTTTTAACTTAACCTTATGTAAAAAAGTAAACTAGCACTACAAAAGCCATGGGAGAACGAGGAGACCAACAAGGTTGGAGCCAGGTTCGCCGAAGAAAGAACTATGGGAGAGACTTTGAAGTCAACGGGAAAGCTGTATCTTTCTACGTACAGAACTTCCCTCAAGATTGGGATGAAACTGCACTATGGCGGATGTTTAATAGATACGGGACTGTCGTTGATGTCTACATAGCAAAAAAACTGAACCGTCTCAAAAAGAACTTCGGTTTTGTTCGATTTATTCGGGTCCAAGATTGTGTCTCATTCGAAAAACGCCTCAATGAGATATACATCGGAACTCAGAAGATGGAAGCAAATGTTGCATGATACCAAAGGGCTGATAACGTGAACCGCACGAGGAACTATCAATATTCGCGAAGACTTCATCCAGAATCAGAACCAGTAAAGAACACTCGAAGACAAGGCAGGACGTTTGCCAAGGTGGTTAAGGGGACAATGCCAACCGCAAATAAGGAATTCGGTGAGTCAAGTAAAGCAGATGTTGGATCGACTCCTACGAGGAAAACAATAAAGATGGTTTCTAGCCCGGAGTCAAGAGATGCCATGCAGAACACCTTGGTGGGGGTAGTAGAAAACTTCCAAGACCTAATGAATGTGAAAGCTTTTCAGGAGGTAGAAGGATGCCCGTCAATGCAGCTGAGGTACTTGGGGGGTCTAAAGATGCTGCTCGAATTCGAGAACACAGCGGAAAATGACGAGTTCATGAACAATGGGAAGGAGATATGGAAGTCGTGGTTGAAAGAGGTCACTAACTGGGACGTGGAAGGAAATTTTAACGAAAGAATTGAATCAATAATCATTCAAGGGGTGCCCCAACATGCATGGTGTGAGGAAGCTTTCAACATCATTGCTAGATCGTGGGGGACTGTAGTAATCCTGGAAGAATGTAATACTGATTCTCCTAATCTGGCCTTTGGAAGGGTTGGAATCCTCACATCCCACCCTGGAATCATCAGCTCTTCCATCAAAATCATGGTGGACGGAAAACCTTATCAGATTAATGTCATGGAGGATATTTTTGGTGCAAATGACTTCTATCAAAGGATGTCTTGGTGGGACGAAGACAGTAAAAGTGAAAATGGCAGCCTCAACAGGGAAATTCCGATACACTTTGAAGCTAGTCTTCAGTTCCCGCGAATATCACCGGCGAAGTCTCAGCGTGCGCCGGAAGTATCTCCGGTGATGTCTGGGCAAGCGTGGAATCAAGATGGGGAAGTGGAAAGGTCGCACGGTTCGTCGGCCAAGGGAACTCCTCGATCCTCTAAACCCGTGGAGAATAGCATAGAAGTTGTATCGCCACTGCACCCGGGTGTAGGCCTCGTTTCATCCAGATCATGTGAATCGTTGGGCCGATACAAAGGTCTGGCCCAATCTCCCCCCATTAATAAAATCCCCCAGCCCAATTTTCTTTTGGACCTAAATAGAGCCCCCATCTCTTTCAAATCCATCTGAGCCCATTGTCCGTAACCAAGCAAGTAATGTCTCCTCCCCCATTCAGATACCCCAGACAGCTCATACCTCCGGCGACTCGTAGTTCGTGCAAGGAACTATGTTTCGGCCCCAGCAGCCTGAAAATTCGCAGACCCAGCCGGTTAAGTCGAATGCTACTTCAGTGGAGGTATTCAAGACCATCAATATCAGAGAATCGATTGGTTTTCAAGTAAGTAATCATTCTGACCAAATTAGGCAGATGATTAAAGCTCGTGGTGTGACTATCATTGAACAATGAATATCTTCTCCAATAATGTTCGTGGAATCGGGTGTCATGTAAAACAGAGCTGGCTCAGAGATTTTCGTATCAAAAACCGTTCTTTTTTTGTGGGATTACAGGAAACAAAATCCAAGGATATAAAAAATAACCTAGATAGACAAATCTGGGGCTCACTAAATTTCAAATGTGAGGTTATTGACCCTGAGGGGCTCTCTGGTGGAATCGCTTCCTTTTGGGATCCAACTCTATTCCAAGACACTGAATCAATTAAAGGGGAAGGCTTCCTTGCAATTAAAGGTGTGTGGCTGGGATTGAGGAAGAAGTGATGTTTTGTAAATGTGTATGCCCCTCAGGAGCCTCTAAGGAAAAGATCTTTGTGGAATAACCTGGTCGATCTAGTAAACTCAGATTTGGATGCTTGCTAGTTCATCTTTGGAGACTTTAATGTTGTCCGGTTCCCAGAGGAAAGGCTGGGTTCTGTGTTCTGTCAGCGCAGTGCCTATTATTTCAATGAGTTTATTCACACTCTAGGTTTATTAGAAATCAAAATGGGGGGGGGGGGGTGCAGATTCACGTATATGAACTCTTCTGGTGATAAGCACAGCAAGCTTGATAGATTTCTTGTTTCTATCAACTCCATCGAATCTTGGCCAAATCTAAATGTCACTGCCTTGCCTAGAGTGCATTCAGATCATTGTGCACTAATCTTAACTTCCTCTCAGTTTGACTTTGGTCCAACTCCATTCAGATTCTATAATTCTTGGCTTGAGGATCCTGATTTCGTGAAAATTTTAAGGATTGGTTGGTCAGTCAGTAATAGCTCAAGACACCAACTGTATTTATCCCCTCTCTCCCTGGTTGCTAATAAATTAAAAAACTTAAAGGAACATATCAATGATTGGAGAAAGGAGGTGTCTGGGAAATCGAGAAGGGAATTGGATGATCTTACAGCCCAAATAAACGGCATTGATCTCTTGGCTGAGAAGGGGCTAATTAATAATGATTTGCTTAAAAGTCGACAGAATGCTCATCAAAGAATCATTGAAATCGAATTTGGGCGTATTGAGGACCTAAAGCAAAAGTCTAGAGCCAAATGGGCTCTAGAAGGTGATGAGAATAGTGCATTTTTTCATGGGCTGATTAATAAGCACAAAAGATCTCAGCGAATAAATGGTATTAAAGAAAACGGTTTCTGGATCACGGATCCTGTAGACATCAAGGAGAGGGTTGTAAAGCACTTTGCCGATAGATTTGCGGAGCCTATTAAATTGCGCCCTAAATTCATCAATTGAAAATTCAAGAAACTGCCCCCCTGTGCTATTGAGTCCTTGGAAGATCCTTTCTCCCTCGATGAAATCAAATCAGCAATCTGGGCGTGTGGCTCGGACATGGCTCCTGAGCCTGATGAATTCTCTTTCGCTTTCCTAATGAAACACTGGGAGGAAATTGGGGGTGATTTCTACCTAGCAGTAAAGCATTTTGAAGCTACAGGGCTCATTGAAAAAGGATGTAACTCTTCTTTTATCACGCTTGCTCCAAAGGTCCAAGACCCGATCACGTTAAACGATTTCCGCCCTATCAGCCTAATTGGATGTTTATATAAAACAATTTCAAAGGTTCTAGCTGAGCGGTTGAAAAGGGTGATTCATCATGTGGTAAGCAAAGAACAAACAACTTTCATTAAAGATAGGAATATCCTCGATGGGCCCCTAATCCTAAATGAAATAATTAGCTCGTTAAAGAAGAACAAAAAGAAAGCGTTCACATTTAAAGTCGACTTTGAAAAAGCCTTTGATTGTATTAACTGGGCATTCCTGGATTCAATCATGCAACAAATGGATTTGGGGGATAAATGGAGATCATGGATTCAAGGATGTTTAGAATCAACAAGGGTCTCGGTTATTATTAATGGTGCAGCAACTAAAGAATTCGGTATGGAACGGGGTGTTAGGCAGGGGGATCCGCTGTCCCCATTTTTGTTCATCTTAGCTGCTGAAGGACTTCATGTAGCTCTAGAATCGGCGGAAGAAAAGGGCGTTTTTAATGGTACCCAGCTCCCCCATGGTGGTCCAACAATCTCGCACCTACAGTACGCTGATGACGTGATATTTTTGGGCTCATGGGCATTGGAAAACACGAAAAATCTGATCAGAATATTACGGTGCTATGAGCTATCTTCGGGGCTCAAGATCAATATGTCAAAGAGTAAAATATATGGGTTCGGTGTCCAAAACTGTGATTTGGAATTGGTGGCCCGTAGCATTAATTGCTCGATTGGTTCACTCCCTCTTATCTATTTAGGTCTCCCTGTTAATGTTTCGATGGCCCGGGAAACTCATTGGAAGCCCATCATCGAAAAATTCCAGCCAAAACTTTCTAGATGGAAAGCATCTACCTTGTCGTTTGGGGGTAGATTGACCCTATGCAAATCGGTCCTAAGTAGTCTTGGCTCATTTTATTTCTCATTATACAAGGCCCCTGCAAAGGAATTTAAAAGCCTGGAACGAATTCGGATGAAATTTTTCTGGGGTGGATGCATGGAAGCAAGAAAAATGGCCTGGGTTGCTTGGGACAAAATTCTTGCAGCCAAAGAAAGAGGGGGTCTCGGTGTTGGAAGCTTGAAAGCACAGAATCTTGCTCTCATAGGTAAATGGTGGTGGCGGTTCAGAAATCAGTCGGACAACATATGGGCCTTAGTAATTCAAGCCATTCATGGACCCGATGGTGGTGTGTCCTGCCCAAAGGCTACAAGAAGAAGGAGCAGCTGCTGGGGCTCAATAGCATGTCTGCCAGCAACTTTAGACAAGGATCAGGTGCCTTTCTTATCTTTCTTCCAGAATTCATTAAATATAGACAGTTCATACAAATGTTAGTTGGAATTGGAACCCGCTCGTGCCGGGTAAGGTAAACATTTTAGCCTGGAGGGTCTATCATGGTAGACTTCCGTGTATGGAGAACTTATGTAAGCTGGGTATCAGCTCTTCAGATTTGTGTCAAATGTGCCATGAAGCCTCAGAAACGATAGATCACATCTTTGTGGGCTGTCCGATCTAAAAGGAAGTCTAGGCGCAGGTGTGCAGTTGGTGGCGGTTAATGGGAAATTCTCCAAACAATTGTAGTGAGTTGTTTAATTGTATTGACTCGCTTGGAGGTCATCATAGGCTGAAAAGGATTCATGAGGCTATAATGTTGGTTTTCTTATGGGTAATCTGGAGATACAGGAACAACAAGGCTCATGGTCTGAACTCAAGCTCCTGTTCAAAATTGGCTTTGGCATTCGAGGTACAAACATATTCGCACCTTTGGATCAATGCGAGGAATCGGAAGGGACGGAAACTACGATGGCTCGAGTGGTGTTGCGACCCAATTTTGGAGTGCTACAGCAGGGTGTAGATAGTTTGTATTAGTTTCCAGTTTCCATTTCCATTTTCTCTCTCATTTTCTTTTCCTGTTTCATTACCAATTGTATCTTAGTTGATGCTGTTTTGTCTTTTCCGGGACAATTTGTACCTCCTAGCCCCTGGCTAGTTTTTAGTTTTAAATATTTGCCTGCCGTTCTAAATAAAAAATTAACTTTATTTTTACAAATAAAATATTACTATAATTTAAAATCTATAATTCAATAAATAAATAAAATTAATTAGAAAAATGATTAATAAACATAAATTAATAAAAATAAAAATATTTCATTATTTGGAAAAAAGTACATACTTGAAAAAAAAACACGAATTAAAATAATAAGATGGTGCACTAATACTAGAATAATAGTTGTTGTAAGAAAACTCAGCTACAGGGTGGTAGGAATCCCAAATCCCACCAAAATCAATGAAATAAGCCCTCAACATATCCTTGAGCGACTAAATAGTATGCTCATTATTATCATCTGTCTGAGGGAGAACTTAACTTCCGAATCATAGCTCTGAACTCAACTTCCTACACCACCAAGCAACTAATTCCATTAAAGTGCCGAGATACCTAAAATACCCTTGAAGTCAAACTTGGTCAAAGTCAAAGTCAATAGTCAAGGTCAAGAGTCCATGTTGATCCAAATCGTCGAGTTCCTTAAGTACTCAGAGAAACGGGGAAAACTCGAGACAATTTGTCGAGTTACCAGAACAACTCGTTGAGTTTCTACAGCATCAAGAAAGCGTGAAAAACCCGAACCAACTTGTCGAGTTAGCAAGGCAACTCGTCGAGTTTTCCTAGTCTTAACAAATTCAATCCTTTTTCCTTCCTCCTAAAGCTCAAGAGTGTAGATCTGGGGCCCATGAACTGATAATCCACTTAAAATTTCTAACTTTACTTCCATGCATAACACCAAGAGGCTAAAACACTCAAACGAGGCTTATTAAAGGACTTAGAATATGGAGGAGGGCGAAGGATTGATAAAGTTGGCAACTTTAAGTCCAAAGAGGCCATGAGATGTCCAGATCCTACTGACAATATACTTCCTTAGGGGAGGATCTAGGTAATAAAGGCCAAGGTATCGAATTTATACCTCAAAATGGTTGCTACAATAGAGAAGATGCCATATCTATAGCCTTCCTCTCAATCCAATCTATTCAAACTCCAAGCTCCTTCAAAAGATTGCCAAAAACTCACTCTCAAGGCTCACTCACACACAAAATGAGAGAGAATACATTAACTAGGGTTTTTTTTTCTGGACAAGGAGGCAATAAGGGAGGCCAACGGTGAGACTTAAATTCTTTAAATAGTGTGGAAAACCCTAAAAATTAGGGTTTTATATTGTTCTTTCAACTCGTCGAGTTGGGGCCTTCCAACTCGTCGATTAGATCTTGAAGAGTACGTAGCCATATTGGTTTCTACACGACGATTTGGAGCCTTCCAACTCATCGAGTACTAAAATGAAAAAGCAATAAATCCTTAAAATTTCATACTTAGGAATTGAGATGTTACAACTCTCCCCTACTTGAACTAGGCTTTGTCCTCGATGGTTGCAGCAGTGAACAAATCTGGATAATGCACCCACATCTCAGCCTCCGTCTCCCAAGTCCATTCGGACCCTATCGATGCTGCCACTGTACCTTTATCAGAGGTATCTCCTTGTTGCGTAGGAACTTTACCCTCATTTCCAGAGTAGCCACCGGCCTCTCAACATAGTTCAAATTGTCATCAACCTGAATGTCATCTAATGATACCATGACATCCTCATCCAATATGCACTTTCGCAACTGCAAAACGTGGAAAGTACTATGAATCTGACTGAGCTCGTCCGGAAGATCCAATCTATCCGCTACCTTGCTAACCATGGCAATAATGCGAAATGGCCCAATAAATCGGGGACCTAACTTTCCCTTCTTCCTGAAATGGATCATACCCTTCCAGGGTGAGACCTTTAGCAACACCATGTCACTGACTTGAAACTCCAACTCAGATCGACGCTGGTTGGCGTAACTCTTTTGTCGATCTGCTGAATCATCTCGGTAGTCTGCGATCGCTATCTGATCTATTGAATCATCTCAATAGTCTACAGAACCACCTCGTTCCGAACCATGACCGGTATGCAACCACGCCCCAATAGATTGGGGTACGACACCGCCACCCATACAACAATTCAAAAATCAGAGCACCAATGTTGGAATGAAAGTTGTTTTTGTAGGAGAACTTTTTAATAGGTAGGTAGGATTTCCATCTCCCACCATATTCAATAACGCATACCCGCAACATATCATCGAGGGTCTGAATGGTCTAATCACTCTGGACATCGGCCTACGGATGATAAGCAATGCTGAAATGTTGTCTCGTGCCCAGTTCCTCATGGAACGTCTACCTGAAACGGGAGGTAAACTGAATATCATGTTCTGAAACAATAGAGACCGGAACCCGATAGCGAGAAAGGATCTAGTGGATGTACACATTGGCCAAACTTTCGGTCGAAGAACTCTCCCGAATTTCTAGAAAATTGGCGCTCTTGGTTAATTGATCAACGATGACCCATATAACATCAAAACCCTTTTCCATTCTCGGAAACTTATTGATAAAATCAATGGTGATCTGCTCCCATTTGCACATGGGAACCTCCAGAGGTTGCGGCTTGGACATGCGGCCTCTGATGCCCGACCTTGACCATCGTACATGTCAAACACCTCTCGACATACCACACGATCTCTCTCTTCATACACGACCACACATAACTCAACCTCAGACCATGATATTGTTGGATTTGGTGTCTAAGCCTATAACTATAATTGGTATGTACTTGACCTGAGAGTAGGATGGTCTATTTGGGTTGCCTTCACTAGAACAATCAGATAGGATGGTATTTGAGAAAGAGGTTATTTATGATTTATTAATATATTAATATGAAATCATATGATTTAACTAGTATTGATCAAGAATTAATTTGGTGATCAAAAGAGACTAATTAAATTAAGGGGACTGATTATGTAAATCAGTAATATAAATGGTTGGGCTATTGATCCATAATGGACTAAGTTTAGTTAAGAATCCATAAAGTGTTAGCCCACATGAGTAATGGATCATAACCTAAGTGTATGAATTAGGGTTTACCCATGATCCTTGGATTCATACACTATATATATATATATATATATATGTCTTCCTATAGCCTAAAAGTATGCACACTAGTGTTCTTGGAGTTCATATGGTCGATTTTGGTGTATATAACCTCTCTCTCAAGTCCTCTTTTGCTCATGGTGTGTTGTGAACTGTTTGAGGCATCACACTTAGGGTGCTAAGTTCTAGGAAGGCCAAATACAAGAAGTTTTACAAACTACATAAAGAGGTAAATCATCCGATTGTTTTTTTATGTTCAAACAAATGATTGTTTGCTAGTTGTAGGCTTTATGCTTTGGATAATTTTTGTTGCATGTATAAGCATAGAAAACTTAGATCCAAAGTATTTAGGGTTGTATGTGCACCATATGAATGTTCTAGTACGTAAAACCCATCAGTTGTATCAAAACCATGAGTAGTTTTCTGTTATATTGTTGCTTGGTTAGTCGTTCAAAGCTTGAAAAACTGAAAAACTGTTGTCTGAATAGTGGGACTCGATCAGTCCAATGATGAACTTGACAAGTTCATGTTGAACTTGACGAGTCCATAAGCTGACTCGACGAGTTTAGCAGCTGTTTGCAGTTTTTTGGGTTTTTTGGCCAGAATTGGATTAGGATCATTACCATGAAATGGTTTATGTTATAAAATCTAATTTTTTTCTGATATCGTAGTGTCTATCCCCATCTAATTAAAAGATAAATTGTCAAATCTTGAAATTTTTACTAGTTTATATGGTAAGCTAAATGTTTGTAAAATTTCATTTGAAGTTATCTTGATATAAGAGTTGCATTATGTCAAATTTGTAAAAGATAAAATTATGATCATTTTATTGGTTTTAAATTTGGATCTAAATATTTTTAGGAGTTACAAAACTTGCCATCAATTTTTGGAACTCAATAGTTTTTTTAGGAGTAACATGATTAAATCTATAAGTTATGGAAACCAAAAGTTTTCAAGACTTACAAAACTTGCCCTCAAGTTTTGGTATTTGAAAAGTCTCAAATTAAGAAACATTAAATTCTTTAAACTCTTATAATTAAAAGATGCAACTCTTAGGTTCGTAAGTTAAACATTAATTAAATAGTTTTTTAATTTTGAACCTTGATGCTTTGAATAGTTCATAGTACATCATTATGGATTGTATTTAATTAACTAATGTGTTTAATTAAAAGAGAATTAATAAATCCATAATGATATGGTTTAAATTAATTAAATTAAAAGTCTAATTTATTAATTGATTAAACCACCTAGTATTTTAAAATTTTAAAATACACCCTGATACTATATAAATTTGAAAGTTTAATATATTATATATGTATAAGTGAAAAGTCAGTCTTACCGTTAGTAGGCCTCATTCATGAAGCTGGTCTAAGGGATGTTTAAGGAAATTGCCTATAAAATGGTGATTGAATGGATATCCACACTTACCCACCGTACTCTTGACTAGTAGAGGGTCGTTCGCCGAACAGGTAGGATAAGACACAAACTCTCATTAAAAGTATAATGAAATGCCAAGCAACTAAATATTTTATAAATTCCCAATGTTAGTTAATTAGGAAAAATGTCAATTTGATTCTAATATATGAGATTACACTTTGCACCTTGCTAAGTCGTTAGTGGAGTGTGTGTGGTTAACCGACACACTAACATTGAACAAGTAAGGGTGGAAAAGGGTAGCTCAATGTTTTTCATAGATCAATGGAGCGTGTGTGGTTAAATGACATATTGATTAGGTGATAAATGACATCGAGAGCACCAAGATAATTTGCATGGTCATTCACACCTTGTTTGTGATCCTCGGTATCCAAGTTACAAACTTGAAGTGCATAATCGAGATTAAACAGGTCATTGAAAAGTTCAATGAATCTCAAAAGATCTAGGAGTTCCATTTAAAACTTAATTCATTTAAATAATAATTTCGTTTTCGTGGTGGAATTGATAAATCGTCATTTAACTACTAACAAATAGTTTGCAATTGGATTACGACATCTCTCTTCCGAATTGTAAATTATTGTGTTTGCTCCTAGCCTTAATATTTCATTTTGGGTGTTATATTAAGGACTTAAATCAACTAAACTTGAATTTTTCCCTTGTATATGTCTAGTACAGACAACTATGGTCTTCCCAAATCTTTTGGAAAAAGCTTTCCTCATGAAGATCATGTCCCACAATTGGATCGTGGAGATGGAAATCATGTTTCATTTCCTCTATCTCCTACAATAAATCTCCCTGACCCATATGTTCTTCGACTTGAAAAGTTCAAGGTCACTCAGGCCCTATTGGCAAGAAAACACCAAGATTGAAGGTCTGTGTGTGCACATGTCTTGGAGATGAAGTCACGTATTAACAGGCTGGTAATGTTAGGAGTCGACGTCTCGAGGAAGTTGGCTATTGACTTGGTTCTTTCATCACCTCCTTATTCATATAGTGAGTTCATTAAAGATTACTATATGACAGACATCGACATGACCCTCATCAATCTTACCTATTTGCTAATTGCTGCCGAATCAGAAATGATTTGGCACACTGGTAAAGAAAATTTGATTGGAAGATCTACTTCTCAAACTTCCATGGACATTGACAATGGAAACATTGGAAGTCCAGAAAAGATTTCGCTTTCCAAGGGAAAGGGAAAGGCTAATTCTGAGATTGTCCCTTGTGCCATTCCAAGAGAATCTGTTTGCTTCTACAGCTAAGAGAAGGGACATTGGTTGCGAAGCTGCCGTATCTAGCTGAAGGACCACAAGGATGGTAATGACAAAATGTTTGACTCTGCTTCAGGTAAGTCCACAATATAACTCTATTAAGTTCTTATTTGGATATTCTTAATACATGATGTAATGTAATCACATTTTGATGTTTTGTAGGATCGAAGAAAAGAAAGGAAGCTTGAAAGAAGAGTAAGTTGAATCTGATCACAAAGAGATGGATTTTGATCGCCTGATTCGATGATCGGATTTTGAGCTGCTGCTTAGGAGTTATGATAGATTGCTTAGGAAATATTTTGTAACATAGTTTTTCATATGTAATTGCATTGTAAGGAAAAGTTTTTGCACATTTTATAAATAAAAAAAAATGTGAATTTATCTTATTTTATTTTTCCTTGCAATGGAATTTATGAAAATTGATGTTCAGATTCTAGCAATGTTGGAAAATGGATTTGATTCTTTCGTTTGTGGTAGTGTCAAAATTTACCAAATAAGGAAAGATTCTCATCACTTAAGTTTCAATTGGAAAGAAACTTGGAATCATGTAAGTTATATTGTATGATGAATGAGAATTTCGTCTTTGGGAAATTAAGACTAATTCCTTGTTCATATGTATATATGAGTCAAGTGAAGGACTAGGGGATCAGGTACACTTGGTTGTGCACTGGTCAGGTCTACCATAAAGAACGATAAGACTATTCATCATGATTTACTAAAGTTTAGTAAATATGGTTATTCTTACGAGATTAAGTCTAATTATAAATCATTGAAAATGTTTCAATGTATAGCGGAGCGAATAAGAATAATCAATTAGGCAAAAAGATAAAAGTTTCTCCAATCTGAAAGGAAAGGGGAGTACGTTTGTATCGTGTTTTATGATCATCTTAATTATGATGAAAACCATATCAGAATTGTGTTGGAATAGTGTCTAAGGCTGCAACTATATTTGGCAAGTATTTGACCCGGTTGTGCATGGTCCTTTTGGGTTGCATTCACCATAGCAACTTGACAGGATGATTTATAATGAGAGAAGAAATATTATTAATATATTATGAGAATAATATAAGGAATAATAATATTGTTATTTGATTAATATATGTCATAAATTAATTAGGAATTAATTTGGTGACATAAAGAGATTAATTAAATAAAAGGGCATAAACTATCAATTGTATGATAGTTGTACTTTGGGCTATGATTCCTTATGAATAAGGGGGTGGAAGATTTTAGGGTTTGGAAGAGCCTAGAAATCGTCCAAGGCTTATCAATAAGGGATATTGGATTGCTTAGGGCCTAAGTTATCCAATTAGGGTTTTAAGGGTGAAACCCTAGGAAGCTTACTAGTATAAATAAACCCTTAGGGTTGGAGAAATCGACACCCTTGGTATTGAAGAAACCCTGGCCAATTTCTCACCCTCCTCTCACTCTCTATTATCATCCTCTTGCTAGTTGGGGTTTGTAAGCCATTAGAGGAGTGACAATTGTGACTCTAAGCTCCAAGGACAAGAAGATTCAAGCAAGTAATCAAAGGTAATCTTTCAGATTTGATTTCATGTGTTAGGATTTGAATGTTTTCATTAGATCTATCAATCAAAGTCTTGGATACATTACATGTTTAAATAGAGAAACCTAGATCCAAGCATTAGGGTTTGTATGTGCACATAAGAAAGTTCTTATGGCTCAAACCCAACAGTGGTATCAGAGCCTTGATTGGTTTCTATTGAATTGATGCATTGGTTGCTTGATTGTGATTGCAAAATTCGAATTTTGTCCGTCTGCCTGATGAACTCGGCGAGTTCCATAGTGGACTCAGCGAGTAGGCCTCAACTCGGCGAGTCCAGTGTGGTACTCGGCGAGTTCGAGCGTCAGATGGATCTATTTTCGGGCTTTCTTGCTGTTTATCTTATGGAAAATTGCCTTTATCTTTACGGGTCAATATAAATCCAATTTTAACATATATTTGAGTAGATCCTTGACCTAACAAAACATATTTACCAATTAATTAAATAATGATTTCCTTATATGATAATTAATTGATTATTTTATTTGAATTGGTGAATTGTTTTGCAAGAAACATTTAAATAAATCAAATATGGATAATTATGAGATTAAATGGTTAATTTAAATTATTTGTTGTTTGATCCCTTGTGTTTTGAAAAGTTTAAAACAAATCCTCAAGTTTTGAAATTTAGTTTTGTGATTAAAAGTTTAATTTGAACAACTTAAATTTCAAACCCTAGAATTTTAGAAGTTTAAAATTCAACCATATACTAATATAATATAACAAGAATAATATATATATATATATATATATATATATATATATATATATATATATATATATATATATATATATATATATATATATATATATACAGGTATAACTAAAAGGCTAGTCTTACCGGTAGTAGGCCTCATTCACAAAGCCGGTCTATACGGTGGGTATAAGATTGCGGCCAATAAAATGGCGCTTAATGGGTGTACACTCACACCTACCGCTTGCTTGACCGGTGGAGGGTCGTTAGCCGAACGGGTAGGATAGGGCAACTCTATCTCCTCATTAAAAGTATAATGTTAAATACAAAGTAACTACATGTTTTTCAAATTCCCAATCCTAGTTACTTTAGGAAAAGTGAATTGATGCAATCCCATGAAATTACACTTTGCACCCTTGCTACGAAGTTAGTGGAGCGTGTGTGGTTTACCGGCACACTAATTGGTTCTAAGCAAAGGTGGCAAAGGGTGATTCATTGTTTATCATAGTTTGGTGGGGCGTGTGTGGTTTACCGGCACATCGAATAGGTGATTGTTACAATGAAGGCACCATGTAGATTTGCATGGTTATTCACACCCACTTTGTGATCCTCGGCATCCCAGTCACAAACGAGAGGGGCATATCGAGATTTAAACATGCCATTGAAAAGTTCAATGAATCTCATCAAAACCTAGGAATTCTCAATACATTTAGAACTTAAGGTTATTTTTTCATGGTGGAGAATTAGTGAATCGTCATTCACTTACCTTCAAATTGTTTGCATGTTGGATTACGACATCCCTTTTCTAATGTGTAAATAATGTTGTTGGATCCTAGCCCTAATTTTTCGTATTGGGTGATAATTAGGGATTCAATTCTAATCAAACTTTGTCCTTTCTATTTGTAGATGTCGAACATGAACAACGCTACTGCTAGCTCATTCATGCTAATGAGCCTTTGCCAAAAGGTAACTTTTGATGGAACGAACTTTATTGAATGGATAAGATACATTCGCACGATTGCTCGCTACGAGGATAAGGAGTATGTCCTTGACGAGAAGCTCGAGAAGATCAAATCCAGAAATCGCTACTCCGGCTGAAATGATTGCTTTTGAGACTCATGAACGTGATGCAATGAAGGTTCATTACATCATGATAGCCACGATGAATGCCAAATTCCAAAAGTACTATGAGGACATGTATCCGTACGAGATGCACCAAGACTTATTTGAGAGATACCATCAAAACGCGAGGCAGGAACGTTACGAGATCTTCACTAACATGATCACCACTAAAATGGGACATGGAGATTCTCTAACCGTACACTTGCAAAAGATGCAAAGGTATGGCGATCGTCTTCGCAAGTTGAATATCGACTTTGGGGAAGATTTGGCTATCGACATGGTACTTCATTCCTTGCCTCCGTGTTACAACCAATTTAGGATGACCAACCATATGAACAAGGAAGAGGTCACCCTAAGCAAACTCCAAGGTCTCCTAAGGGTTGATGAGAGCAACCTCAAGGACAAGTCTGTTGCACCAACTCCCAATCCACCCGCTGCTCCTGTTTTGGCTATTGGGCAAGGAAGAGGAAAGAAGAGGAAGGCTGTGTCAAAAAGCCACCGCAAGGGAAAGTCCTGAGATGGTTCCTCTTTTAGTGGGACCAAGGTTGATCCTGCTAAACCCAATCCTAACCCAAAGGAGGCAGAGTGCCACCATTTCCACAAAATAGGGCATTGGAAGAGAAGCTGCCCAGAATACCTGCAAGCCATCAAGGAAGGAAAGATCAAGCCGTCTTTCGCAAGTATTTATACAATTAAATCTAATGATTCATCTCATGCTATTTCTTGGGTTCTTGATACCGGGTGTGGTTACCATATTTGTTCTGAATTGCAGGGGCTAAGAAGAAATAGGGATGTGGAGCATGGAAGAATAAATCTAATCATGGGGAATAGAAGATCACCACCTTTAACCAAGATGGAGTGTATTCTTTAGTGCTTAGTAATGGATTAAGTTTAGATTTGAATAATTGTTGCTACTCGCCAAATATGGCAAGAAACATTATTTCGTTCCATGGTTTGTTTAGACAAGGATTTATATTTTCTTTTAATAATGAGAATGGTTCGATTTATGCTTATCGAAATGGTGTCTTATATTTTGAATCAATGCCTTGTAATGGAATATATGAAACTGTTATGATTGTAGATAACCTAGGAAATGATGTTTTATTCATAGATTCTCCCAATGGTATGGATAAAGCATGTTTGTGGCATTGCCGTCTTGGACATGTCAACAAGAAGCGCATAGCCGAACTCCAAAAGGATGGAGTGTTGGAGTCATTCAACCTTAGGGAAGATGATACGCGTGAATCTTGTTTACTTGGAAAATAACCAAGTCACCCTTCACTGGTTCTTGTGGGAGGGTGAGGGTTTTTTGGATCTCATACATACCGATGTATGTGGACCCTTTAGATCTGCCATAAAGGATGCGAACCATTTTTATGTGACTTTCACCGATGATTATAGTAGATATGGGTATATTTATTTAATCAAGAAAAAGTCAGAAACGTTTGAAAAGTTCAAATAATTCAAACATGAAGTGGATAATCAATTGGGCAGGAAAATCAAGATGCTTCGATCTGATCGAGGAGGAGAGTACCTAAGTCTTGAATTCCACGAGTATCTCAAAGAATGTAGAATCGTTTCGGAATTGACGCCACCTAGGACACCGCAGTTGAATGGTGTGGCAGAAAGGCGTAATCGAACCTTGTTGGATATGGTTCGTTCTATGATGAGTCGGGCTTCACTACCTATCTCATTATGGGTGTATGCCTTAGAGACTGCCGCCCATATCCTTAACCGAGTCCCTACAAAGAAGGTTGTCAAAACACCTCATGAGATGTGGACAGGGAAAGCTCCCTCGTTGGCACACATCAAGGTTTGGGGTTGTGGGGCTTTTGTAAGACGAGATACTCACGACAAGCTCGAACATCGAAGTGAGCGATGTATTTTCATCGGCTATCCGCAGAAATCCTTTGGCTATCTCTTCTATAGACCGAATGACAATGTAGTCTTCGTTGCGAGGAGAGGGGTTTTCCGAGAGTGAGAACTCATAAGCCAAGGAGACAGCGGGAGGCAGATCGAGATTGAAGAGATTTAAGAATCGAGTGATGAAGGAACCTCTACCGCTGGCACTCAACCCGAGGAGGAAACTCCGGGTGAACCAATTGACAAGTCCTTACCTCTAAGACGTTCCGAAAGAGTTAGAGTTCAACCCCAGTTACATGGTTTTCATATTACTACCGAAGGGGACACGTATATTAGTGATGGTACACTAATTAATTCAGATGAACCTAATAGCTATAAGGAAGCCATGGCAGGCTTGGATTCTGCAAAATGGAAAGAGGCGATGGACAGCGAGACTCAATCCATGTATGATAACCAAGTTTGGAATTTGGTAGATAATGTGCCCGGACGTTAGACTGTTGAGTGCAAATGGATCTTCAAGAAGAAGACCGACGTGGATGGAATTGTACACACATATAAGGCACGATTGGTTGCGAAGGGCTTTACTCAAACTCCCGGAGTTGACTATGATGAGACCTTCTCACCAGTTGTGAAAATAAAGTCTATTAGGGTGATGCTAGCCATTGCTGCATTTCATGATTATGAGATATGGCAGATGGATGTCAAGACCGCTTTCCTTAATGGGAAGTTGGCTGAGGATGTTTACATGGCTCAGCCAGAGGGTGTTGTTGATACGAAGCATCCCAATAGAGTGTGTAAGCTTGAGAAGTCCATTTATGGGCTTAAGCAAGCATCTCGCAGATGGAATCTTTGCTTCGATGAGAAAGTCAAAGAGTTTGGATTTGTACGAAGCGAAGATGAATCATGTGTATATGTCAAAGCCAGTAGGAGTATAGTTAGCTTCCTCGTTTTGTATGTCGATGACATACTACTCATAGGAAACGACGTCCCGACACTGCAGGAGGTTAAGTCCTGGCTTGGGAAGTGTTTCGCTATGAAGGACCTCGGAGAGGCTTCTTATATTTTGGGAATAAGGATAGTGAGAGAACGAAGTAAGAGACTAATAGGACTTAGTCAGAACACTTACTTAGATAAAGTACTAAAACATTTTAGTATGGAAAATTCGAAGAAGGGAGAATTACCGATACAAAGTAATGCCAAGTTGAGTAAGACTCAAAGTCCGAGTACCGAAGCCGAGATAGCAGAAATGAGCCAAGTACCATATGCTTCCGCAGTTGGCTCAATCATGTATGCTATGACTTGTACTCGCCCTGATGTAGCCTTTGCTTTGAGCATGGTTAGTAGATATCAAGGGAACCCTGGCAGAGCCCATTGGATTGCAGTCAAGAATATACTTAAGTACCTTCGGAGGACGAAGGAATGGTTTTTAGTCCTCGGGGGGAGTGATGACTTAAAGGTGCAAGGGTATAGTGACGCCAGCTTCCAGACCGACAGGGACAACTATCGTTCGCAGTCGGGCTGGGTCTTTACCCTTAATGGAGGAGCAGTAACTTGGAAAAGTTCCAAGCAGGAAACCGTAGCTGATTCAACGTGCGAATCAGAGTACATTGCAGCGAGCGAAGCGTCGAAGGAGGCAATATGGTTGAAGAACTTCATTGGTGATCTTGGAGTTGTACCTGCCATAAAGGAGCCTGTGGAAATTTTCTGTGATAATGAAGGAGCGGTTGGCTTAACCAAGGAACCGAGGGATCATGGTAGATCTCATCATATCGACATAAAATATCACTTTATTAGACATCTAGTAGAAGAAGAACACCCCGTGATTAAGAGGATATCATCGGAAGATAACCCAACAGATCCGCTTACGAAGGGACTGAGTAGGGTTACACATTTGCAGCATGCTAGGAGCATTGGGCTGAAGGATGATGTTAGTTTAGATTAGATAGTTTTAGAAACTTGTAATAGATAAATGTAATTGACATTTGATGATTAAATAAAGGAGTATTATTTATGAGTAAAGTTAATGTCATATGTTAATTGTTTAACTATTGTTTCACTTTGCATGTTTTGACTTGCTGAATAATTGAGTTATTAAGAATAATCGAATTATTCAAACAGTCCACAATCATTCATATGTTGGAAGTAGGTATGAATGAAGATTGTCATGAATTGGTATGTAGATTGTCTAAATGGTATTAGACATAGCAAAAGTTTGTTGCAACGTTCATGAGTGCTTATGAACTAGTTTTGAGCATTGGAACAAACCCGTACTTGTTGGAATCACTTTGAGGTATATATATATATATATATATATATATATATATATATATATATATATATATATATATATATATATATATTGTAAGTGATTGCAAGATGATAATATCATATGGTCTTAAAACCTAGATATATGGTTTTTTATTTGTTAATTGGTTGTACATTGACGATGCGAAACCACATCAGTAAATTGATGTTATAAAACGCATTGTTGTGGATAATTGATTAGTGAATAAGTAAATGCATATAAGTTAAAGTTTATCTATTAGTTTTATTCTAAGAGGATAAAAGCGATATCTCGGCCACTCAATGATTTGATTTGACTTATGTGCCGGGCCCGATCAGAACTAAATTGATGTGTTCGATTAAGTTCTATGCCGAATAAATCTAAGATCGAGAAACTAAACGCTGGACAATGATTGTGTCTGTGTGATGTCTGAACAGAGGACTATACGATCCCTTATCTTAAGGATAGGACTGATGAGATCAGAGTTTGACAACGTCTTTGAGAGATACGATTGCTAATCGAATTATGCTTGTATATATTGTTACTAGACTTATCCAAGTGGGAGACTGTTGGAATAGTGTCTAAGGCTGCAACTATATTTGGCAAGTATTTGACCCGGTTGTGCATGGTCCTTTTGGGTTGCCTTCAGCATAGCAACTTGACAGTATGATTTATAATGAGACAAAAAAAATTATTAATATATTATGAGAATAATATAAGGAATAATAATATTGTTATTTGATTAATATATGTCATAAATTAATTAGGAATTCATTTGGTGACTTAAAGAGATTAATTAAATAAAAGGGCATAAACTGTCAATTGTATGATAGTTGTACTTTGGGCTATGATTCCTTATGAATAAGGGGGTGGACGATTTTAGGGTTTGGAAGAGCCTAGAAATCATCCAAGGCTTATCAATAAGGGATATTGGATTGCTTAGGGCCTAAGTTATCCAATTAGGGTTTTAAGGGTGAAACCCTAGGAAGCTCACTAGTATAAATAAACCCATAGGGTTGGAGAAATCGATACCCTTGGTATTGAAGAAACCCTCACCGATTTCTCACCCTCCTCTGTCTCTCTATTATCATCCTCTTGCTAGTTGGTGTTTGTAAGCCATTAGAGGAGTGAAAATTGTGACTCTAAGCTCCAAGTACAAGAAGATTCAAGCAAGTAATCAAAGTTAATCTTTCAGATTTGACTTCATGTGTTATGATTTGAATGTTTTCGTTAGATATATCAATCAAAGTCTTGGATACATTGCATGTTTAGTTAGAGAAACCTAGATCCAAGCATTAGGGTTTGTAGGTGCACATAGGAATGTTCTTATGGCTCAAACCCAACAAATTGATCCTCTAAGGAAATCTTAGTGCACTTGTATGGCTAATAAGAGGAATCGGGAATTATTGAAATGGTTAAATCAATTAAGGTGAGACATACTTCGTTCCAAAATCAAGTCTTAGAGTCATTATCCAAGATTGTGACATGAGTGACATGTCTTAAGTAGGTTTATAACACATCATGGAATGTGGAGTAGAAAATATTTTCTTACTCTTGCATATATCAAATTGGTAGTTGTGATGTTTTAGCTAAGACAAATACCAACTAAGACCAATTATATGAAGTGTCATTCTTGATATGAATCCGCACTAACTCTTGGATATTTGTTTGTCAATGAATGTTTCTTGACAGAGAATCTTATACGTCAAGAGGTCAGTAGGAGGCTAAATGATCTTAGATAGTTTCAAGGACTAATCAAGAATAAACCTATCGTTTATCAGTAGCACAGGTCTTGAGGTTTGTAACCTATCGTGTTGACATATTCTTGTTTTTGTGCCCATTCCAGTAAAAGTTCGCTATGCATGTGAGTTCTATGAGTTCCCAGTTGTTTGCATAAGGCAAAGCACCTTGATCAGTGAAATTTCATTATTCAGTAAGGGTGATCTCCTGAACAACCTGGAAGACCTGGTAGGCCTTTGTGCTACCCAGTGGCAAGAAATTAAGATTGAAAAAGTTTAGTCCATATGAGTTTGAATTTGCCATATACCTTATCTTATAATATTGGGTGGAAATAAAAAATTCACGTGGATAGGAAAACATACACCATAAAACCTAAGTATCATATGGTTTCTATCCAATTCATGAAAATGATTGTGAGGAAACGCTTTCACTAAGTAAATTTTGAGAAGATAGCAGTTGTGTTAATTGCATTCTCATATTCGATTATGATTACGACATCCCTCTTCATAGTTTGAATTATAAGAAATGTCAAATAGTCTGAACATTTGAAACTTATTGCTGTAAGTTCTGAAATAGTTTAGATACACATGTGATCTTTATTATAAAAGGTATATGAGCTTAGAGAAAGGCTTATCAAAGCATATCGTATCTAAAATCAGAACTTTGGTAAGGAAGTCAATAAGTATTGATTTCTAGAAGTCCAGCTGATTTCTGAGTATCAAAGTTAGTGGGAGCATACGTGTTATGCTAATAAGAATGTATGTATTATGCTAGTAGGAGCACAATTATTACGTTAAGTGTTGCGAGTTAGCAATATTAATTATAGAAAAAAAAGTTTCAATTCGCAAAGTCGCAGAGATTGAAAAGTTGTTTTGCTATAATTAAGGGTGAGGAACTCATAGTTCATTTCAAATCTAAAAGCTTAGATTGAAATATTAATTAAACTTAGTCATGGACATATATAATTACCATGTTGGAATGCTTCAAAATTTGAAATTCTATATGGAAATATTATAGCAAAAGACTGGTCAAGTATCATGTCTTTATGTAAGACATTATGAATTGTATCCCATATGCTTCGGATATAGGATCGATTGCATATGCTATAATGTTCATGTGTTCTAATTTTCCAAATGCATGGGGAATTAAAAGGGAAAAGGGACTAGAACCGGATATGACTAAAGTGGTTAAACAACTGTCAAGGATAATCTAAGATTCGCCAAGGATTGTTTGCTTGTAGCTGGAAGTAAAGTAATGAATGGACCATATTGATATTATTATCAATAGATAGGATTCCATTAATAAGCAATTGTCATATGGAAAATATAAAAATCTTTCCATAATAGGAGTTAGAAACTTTTATGCAAGAAGGGTGTTCAAAGGAATGTACTTCAAATTTGAGACTTTATCTCCATGGAATTGTCTTGTAACAATCTCCAAAGGAATACTTGTTAGATTAGTGTCTAAGTCCATAACTATATTTGGTATGTACTTGACCCGGTTTGAGTATGGTCCTTTTGGGTTACATTCATCAAAGCAACTTGAGAGGATTCTTTATGGAGAGAGAGGATATCATGACTTATTAATATATTATATGAATAATATATTAAAATAGATATCATATTAGTTTATTAGTATTGATCAAGAGTTAATTAGGAAATTGATTTGGTGATAAAAAAAGATTAATTGAACTAAGGGGACTTGAATTGCAATTATAAGATAATTGGATTTTAGGTTGTAGATCCTTATGTATTTGAGGGGGACGGAAATTAGAGTGGAAGGCCACTATAATTTCGTCCATGGCCTTATTCCAGAAGGTTCTTTGGACTACTTAAGGCCTAAGTCATCCAATTAGGCTTTTAACTGAAACCCAAACAGCTCAGCTATTTAATGACCCCTAGGGATTCATATTTCGGCTAACCCAAGAAACCCTAGAGTTCTAAGAGCTGAAATTGTGCCTTTATTCCCTCTCTTCTTGATCATCTTCTTGCCTTAGTGTTTGTAAGCCATTAGAGGTATTACACTTGTGATACTAAGATCTTGAAGTTGAAGATTCTTGCTACTATCAAAAGGTAAACATCTAAGCTTGTATTAGTTGTAAATTTCGATTTTATAGTATCCTAGATTAGGGTTTACAAGCATTGGATAAATTTACATGTACAATAGAGAAATCTAGATCTAAAGCTTTAGGGTTTTGCATGTGCACATAGGAATGTTCTGTTGCTCAAAACCCATCAGTGGTATCAGAACCTTGCTTGGTTTCTATTGTATTTGATGCATTGTATGTTTGTCCACTACTTAAAATCATTTTTTCTGCCATCTGCCTGACAGACTCAGTGAGTCCCAAGATGAACTCGACGAGTTCTGTGAGGGACTCGGCGAGTCGGGCTGTCAGACAGATGGATTTCGGGATTTTGGCTTATTTTGACTTGGGATAATTAACAAAAATGTTTTTGATTAATAAAATCCGAATTTTATTGATTTCATGTGTTTATCTTAGTCAAAATAGAAGTATTTATCAATTAATTAGATAATTATTGCCTTATTTGATAAACGTTAATTATTTGATCAATTATCTTGCATGAAATGGGATTACGTCAAAATTAGAAAATCATCAATCAATTGTTCAATAATATTATTTGAATTTTGATCTAGAAAATTTTAAAATGTTTCAACACTTTTACTCTAGTTTTGGAATTTAAAAGTTTGATTAAAAGTTTAATTTTTAAGTAATTAATTTCCAAACCCTAGAATTTTACAAGTTTAAAATTCACCCCTATACAATTATAATATTATAAGAATAATTATTATATATGTATAAGATAAATGCTAGTCTTACCGTTAGTAGGCCTCATTCACGAAGCCAATCTATAAGCGGGGTATAAGGTTACTGCATATAAAATGGCAGTTTAATTGGTGTCCACTCTCACCCACCGCTTCTGTAACACCCATAAAATTTAGGGTGTGTTTGACTTAGCTTTTAAAAGCTCAAAAGTTCTTTTCCAAAAAGTTACAAAAAGTCACGAAATCCTGACTTTTCCAAAAAGTTGCTTTTCCTTGTATTAAAACTCCAAAAGTTATTAGCTTGCCAAACATCTTTTGTTTTTTTTCTTTTACAAAAAGGACTTTTGGCTGTTAAAAGCTAAGCCGAACACCCCCTTAAACCAAATTTTAACTTTTCGAAACAATTAAAATCCAAGATTTATTAAATATCTTTACGTTCAAAATAGTCTTTATCAGAGTTTTCCCAGAAACATAAACAAAATGTGAGAAGGTGTAAGATCATGCCTTTGCCTTGCCGCGATCCACTAATCTACCTGAAATAATAAACTGAAACTGTAAGCCCGAAAGCTTAGTGAGTTCCCCTAAAACACCCATACTCACACAATACAAATATAACCATAAACAACATTGTAACAACCCGAAATTCATATCCCTGGTTGTAACCCTTTTCGCGACTCATTTCGATCATCCAATCGTCGTTTCCAATTTCGTTTCCAATTCCGACATTTAATTAAGTCATTAATGTGGATTTTATTTTATGACTTAATGAGTGTCCTAATACCCTTAGAACTCATTCTAACATCTCGTATTAATGATCGGAACATTTCTAGAATCAGTCATATCGGGTTACGACAATTCGGCCGGGTGCGACCAAAAGCCCCGTCTAACGCCGGTATCAGGTAGAATTCCACTGTGTCCCGAACTTGGACACTATTTAAAGTGAACCAAGCTTTCATTTGAAGCTTTTGCTTCATTTGACAACCATCTCTCCAACCTCTCTCCTCAAACTAGATTCAAGGTCCAAAATTATCAAAATTAGGCTTCAAATCACCAAGGTACCTTCCTTAACACATTGTGTATCATATTTGACCTTCAAATTCGAGATTCAAGCATGATTTAGGGCCTTGTATATGAGTTTACGGCCCTGGAAGGTGCTTAGGCCGCAAACACATATTTAAAGGGTTTTTAAGCCCTTAAACCCTTCCAAGACACAAACAAGACTTAGATATGACTTCTAGAATATTGGTATTGGACTTAGAACACCTTAGACATGGATTTTGAGGGATTTGTATGAGTTTACGGCCAAGGAATGTGCTTGGGCCATAAACCCCTCAAACATGAGAGTAAACTCATTTCGAACATGATATAAAGCCATATAACTTCACCAAAAGCCTTAGGATAAATAATAGAATCAACCAAAAATAGTTTGGGGACCTTAAACATAACCAAACTCTTCATTTGAGAGTTTACGGCCATAGCATGTGTTTCATGGCCGTAAACTCCTAATTGTGTGTCTTTTGGTGCCCCAAATTCATTTCAAGGCTTGTAAAAATTATTAGAATCACATGTGATTAATTTTGGGACATTAAATCACTCATTCAAGGGGGGTATAGGAGTTGACGGCCGTAAGCTCCATGCTAGGGCGGTAAAATCCCTTAATTGGTGTTATTTGATGAATTAAATCAATCCCAAGCCTTAGGTAAAATTGTTCCAACTCCTCCCAAGTGTTATTGGCCAATTAAGCTCCATAACCCTTTCCAACATGAGTTCACGGACGTGAACTCATGTGTGAGTATTTTATAAGGCCTTAAAGTCATTTGGGAGTTTACTCTTGAAGAGTAAACTGAAATCCCAAGTCCCCCGCATCAATACACGACTGTAGATGTCACCCGGGTCACTCCAAACACCCGTTTTGAGGTGTTTTCGTTCGTTGGAGTGTAACTTCATATCTAATTAGAGTTTGTGAATCTAATTAGATATATTTGTACGCCATTTCATATTACATAGGAACCTTGCGTGTTATCAAGCCTCGATTCGACGTTTAGCATCCGAAATCGTCACATTTCTTCGTCCGGTGAGTTCATACCCCTACCCTTTTTCAATGGTTTTTCAATGTTTTTAGGGGGGAATACAAGCAAAAGTACAAGAATATCTTGTACTTAAACTCATGATTTCAGTTAAATGGTTTTATAATTGTACATTTTTAAGAATTGAAAACCTTTTAACAAACTGTTTTAACTTGCAGAATTGTTTGTTTAAAACCGATTTTCAATTCTTATTATACACTGTTATGTTGTATACTTTACATATGATTGTTCACACTTATATTGATAGAACACATAAAACATTGAAATGTTTGTAATAAATCACTTATATTCGAGTGTAAAAGACAAACACCATCATAACGCAAAAATCAAATGTAATGTCCTTGATAATACACCTAGGCTTGAGTGTAAAGGATAGTCACCATAAGATAACACATCGAACATTTGTAACATCCTTAATAATACACCTAGGCTCGAGTGTAAAGGACAGTCATCATTAGATAACATAGAATATTTGTAATGTCCTTAATAACACACCTAGGCTCGAGTGTAAAAGACAGGCACATTAGAACTTAGTTAGTTGTAGATACTACTTCCCTAGGCGAGAAGTAAAGAGTAATCTTAAAGATTAGAGACACGTCCTCTGTAACACTTCCTTGGCGCAAGAGAGTGGAGGACAAACCCTGTAACCAGAATCTCGAGGAAGGAGAACGTGACTTTTGTGTATAGATCTATATGGGACTGAGAATCCCGCACCTGGCTCCTTGCTATAGCCGAACCGAAAGGTTCAAGGGTGACAAAAGTCATAAAAAGGATACTAGCCCTGGCCCGAGTCATATCTAGTCGGAGTATGGTTAAGGACTCGCAATCAAGATTATTAATACTATACACATAATTATTAGTTTTATGTACGTAATAAAACTAATGTACGTTTAAGGATAACCGAACTTTCAGTACACACATTCAGGAGAACATGGGGTTTTCCTGCGGATAAAATTGAACATAATCAGAATCGGTAACGATGCACACACACACATTCAGGAGAACATGGGGTTTTCCTGGGGATAACATGGAACATAATCAGAATCAGTAACGGTACACACACACATTCAGGAGAACATGGGATTTTCCTAGGGATAACATTGAACATAATCAGAATCGGTAACGGTACACACACACATTCAGGAGAACATGGGGTTTTCCTGGGGATAACATTAAACATAATCAGAATCGGTAGCGGTACACACACGCATTCAGGAGAACATGGGGTTTTCCTAGGGATAACATTGAACATAATCAGAATTGGTAACGGTACTCACACACATTCAGGAGAACATGGGGTTTTTCCTGGGGATAACATTGAACATAATCAGAATCGGTAATGGTACACAAACACATTCAGGAGAACATGGGATTTTCCTGGGGATAACATTGAACATAATCAGAATCGGTAACGGTACACACACACACATTCAGGAGAACATGGGGTTTTCCTGAGGATAACATTGAATATAATCAGAATCGGTAGCGGTACACACACACACACACATTCAGGAGAACATGGGGTTTTCCTGGGGATAACATTGAACATAATCGGAACCGTTAACAGTTCGTACACATAGAATCAGTAATATTTCACACACACATGTAGGAAAATATAGGATTTTCCTAAGTAACTGTAGTAAGTAACTGGAAAAGTGTAACAAGTTAGATAACTAAACTTACAATTCACAAGAACAATCAGGTTTTCATTGTACATCGTTTACATTACTTTTCGGATTTGGTAACCAACTTTTAAGAAAATATGGGATTTTATTGGATAACCACTTTTTCAGGAAATCAAAGGAACTCGTACATTTTCAAAAAAACTAACTGCTTATGAACTCACCAGCTTTATGCTGATTTTCAAACCGCTTGTATTCTCAGGTCCATGTTAGACAGGAACCCGAAGATCCTCTTGTACGAAGATGGAGTTCCCAGAAGACTCGTTTCGTGTTGTTCATATATAATAGGTATCAGTTGTATAACTTATGCTTTTGAAACAATTGTAAAACTTTCATATATGTTATGTAATGGTTGTTTTACTTTACTTACTATGTACATTGGATTTGATACTCAATGTGGAGTCAACCCCGGAAATGTTTCCGCCTTTGGTTTTCGGTGTGTGACAGATTGGTATCAGAGCCCTTTTTTATAGTGAATGAAGTATACCAAACCTTATATGGTATAAAACTATAAACATTAAGGGGCCTAAGTGCTCTGAACTAAAAGTATCCTTCAAATTTTAAGTATTTTCGAAAGTATATAAGTATACCGAACCGTTGAGATCCGTAACTACAAGTAGAACAGAACATCAGTAAATGGGTGTTGAGTACTTCAGTTAAACCTGGGTAGTTATGTAGTCGTGTCTAGGATCAATATAGCCTGGCCAACTATATTCATTCGTGACACGGCCAACATGTGCTTGGGAGTGACTGTGGTATGCGGCATGCGTAAAACTTACCCTGATACCACAAACATCGAGCCAGTGTCATGTCAAATCATGAAATACTATGGGAGTACTTCTCGAGATAATCCGTGGTAGAAATCCTCGATCATGCATTGTTCTTTGATTATTCCCTTAGCGATAATTTTCTTGCTTTGTCGCTTAATCAACATATATCTATCATATCTCTTGATTCAGTTCAGAGGACTTATCATCCTCTTTTTCTTGATCTTATTAGATCAAGATGCCCCCCGAAGAAGACGCAACTCCAACAACCCTCCGCCACCAGCTCCTCCCCAAATTGATCCAGTAGTATTCTAGGCAGCTGTTACAGCCGCGGTAGCAGCTGCCATGTCTCAACGGAACTCTGACGGTTCCGGTGGTTCGGGAGGTGGTACCCAAACCCAAAACCAAGAAAGCAGTCAGGGACACCGGAAAGAGGGTTCCTATAAGGATTCCATGAACGCAAAACCCACTTCCTTTGATGGCACTAGAGGTGTCATTTGCCTCACCCGATGGTTCGAGAAGATCGAACCCATCTTTGACATTTGCGCCTGTTCAGATTCAGACAAGGTGAAGTTTGCCGCCTGCACCTTTATCGACAAAGCTCTGACTTGGTGGAACGGTTGAGTCAAATCCCTATCTTTACCTGTAGCGAACGCCATAGGTTGGGAAGCAATGAAGGAACTTCTGCTGGCTGAGTACTGCCCTCTGGGCGAAATGCAGAAGTTAGAACACGAACTTTGGAACCTGAAGATGAAAGGTTCCGATATCACCGCTTACACTTCCAGGTTCGATGACTTGGCATTACTCTGCCCGGGAATGGTTACCTCGGAGAGTAAGAAGATAGAGAGATTCATCTGGGGGCTGACCCAGCCAACGAAAGGAAACATCATAGCTGCAAGGCCGAATACATACGAAAGCGCCAAACGCTTAGCACAAATCCTAATCGATCATAGTTAAGACCTTGAGGAGGCAGCTACCACTCCTGAGCGACAGTGAGGAGTGGTGAGAAGAGGAGAATTGGGAAGAAAGAGAAAAGTCAGACGTCGCACGAGTCTTCGAAGAGACAGCAAACGGTGGTAGTTCACGTTGCCACTTCCCCTGTAACTATTTCTGTTGTTGGATCCTCAACTCGGAAACCTGCTAGTAGGTATGCTGGAACCCTTCCTAGTTGTGACAAGTGCAACTATCATTATCTTCCTTCCGGTCCATGTATAGAGGTAATTTGCAACAAATGTGGAATAAAGGGTCACATGGTGAAAAACTGTAAGACACCAATTCAATCTACGAGTCAAACTTTCGGAGCTGGCATTGGTCGGGCCTGCTATGGTTGTGGAGAAGTTGGGCATCTCAAACGAAACTGTCCCAAGGCTGTAACACCTGGAAACACTGGAAGAGTTCTAGAGATAGGACAAGAGGAGACAGCCACCGATCCCTCTGTTGCCACAGGTATAATTCTCCTCGTTAAATTTTTATGCCTGTGATTCTTTTCGATTCTAGCACCGAATGAAATTCGTTAACCATCTATTTGAACATCTTCTAACCCTGTCCTTCGCGAGTAACCGAAAATGTATACCGTCGAGATGGTTATCACGTGAGAACGAGAACGCTTATGTCGTATCCGTAGATTGTATCCTCAATCCGAACAATTATTCTTTTTCGTTCGATCTAATGGCAAAACTTTTCGCGAAATACTTTGATGTCACCTTTAGCATGTAATGGCCGAGCCTCATTCAGGCTGTTATTCCTGGTTTCGAGAAAGCCATTCGTTCTAACTTTCCTCCGACCCGACTCTCATGATCTTCGTGCATCAAAGCTTAAAATTTTCCCCATGTATTCCTCGTCCGAGTGATCATTGAGAAACGAGAAGTCTACGATTCTTTCCCCGATACTATTTCCGAAGAATTGTTTCCGAATGCGTAGTCAAGTCTAGCATCGACCTAATCCCTGGAATTACCTCGCATCCAAACCACAGTGAGCAATCAGGACGTGATACGATCACTACGAGGTAGTAGTGGTGCCCTTCGGTCAAACCATTTTCTTGGTCATGTAGATAAGCAGAGCAGTCATACTCGTAAACCTTTCCAAAAGCTAAGGCAATAAAGAATTAGTCGGCACTGGGAATACCCATGGAAACCCATCAATTCTTGGGTCCTGCCGGCTATGATCGTAGACTCATGTAGAAGTTTCTCTTAGAGCCATCGGACCCTTAGTTACTCAGCCATGTGAAAATGTACCCACTTGTTGGAGGTCTTACTATGGAAAGACATAGTACGCCTTGGGAAGTGCGGAAAACTTAACTTGTGGAACCTTTTACCCTTCGAGATCCGCGTTAGGAATCAATTCGATAGCCCTCTCCGAGCTATCTTCAGAACTCAGCAGCGAGCATCTGGTATTCCACATCATTGTTTGTAAGAAGTGCTAACCTAACGAAAACCTTAGTCACCCCTTTAATGAGATCAAAACCAAAAAATTCCGAACCTTCATGGATGGGTCAATTGAGATCATGGATTGAGAGGTTAACCGTGCGTATCAAAGCCACATCCTGACAGTGAGGGTTCGCTGGACTGTCAAACGGAGAGCCGATTCCACTTAGGAGCATGAAGACCCGAAGCAGTAGATTCATCCTCACATCTCTTTTCACTTCATGATCTGTGTTCGAATCTTTGAATTTCGGGACGAAATTCCCTCTAACGGGGGGATAATGTAACAACCCGAAATTCATATCCCTGGTTGTAACGCTTTTCGCGACTCATTTCGATCATCCAATCGTCGTTTGCAATTTCGTTTCCAATTCCGACATTTAATTAAGTCATTAATGTGGATTTTATTTTATGACTTAATGAGTGTCTTAATACCCTTAGAACTCATTCTAACATCTCGTATTAATGATCAGAACATTTCTAGAATCAGCCATATCGGGTTACGGCAATTTGGCTGGGTGCGACCAAAAGCCCCGTCTAACGCCGGTATCGGGTAGAATTCCACCGTGTCCCGAACTTGGACACTATTTAAAGTGAACCAGGCTTTCATTTGAAGCTTTTGCTTCATTTGACAACCATATCTCCAACCTCTCTCCTCAAACTAGATTCAAGGTCCAAAATCATCAAAATTAGGCTTCAAATCACCAAGGTACCTTCCTTAACTCATTGTGGATCATATTTTACCTTCAAATTCGAGATTAAAGCATGATTTAGGTCCTTGTATATGAGTTTACGGCCCTGGAAGGTGCTTAGGCCGTGAACACATATTTAAAGGGTTTTTAAGCCCTTAAACCCTTCCAAGACACAAACAAGACTTAGATATGACTTCTAGAATATTGGTATTGGACTTAGAACACCTTAGACATGGATTTTGAGGGATTTGCATGAGTTTACGGCCAAGGCATGTGCTTGGGCCGTAAACCCCTCAAGCATGAGAGTAAACTCATTTCCAACATGATAGAAAGCCATATAACTTCACCAAAAGCCTTAGGATAAATCGTAGAATCAACCAAAAATAGTTTGGGGAATTTAAACATAACCAAACTCTTCATTTGAGAGTTTATGGCCATAGCATGTGTTTCATGGCCGTAAACTCCAAATTGTGTGTCTTTTGGTCCCCCAAATTCATTTCAAGGCTTGTAAAAATTATTGGAATCACATGTGATTAATTTTGGGACATTAAATCACTCATTCAAGGGGGGTATAGGAGTTTACGGCCGTAAGCTCCATGCTAGGGCCGTAAACTCCCTTAAGTGGTGTTGTTTGATGAATTAAATATATCCCAAGCCTTAGGTAAAATTGTTCCAACTCCTCCCAAGTGTTATTGGCCAATTAATGTAACAAAGAAATTTTCAAACAAAATTTTCATTTAAAATACAGTGATTTTATTCAACCAATTATAATTATTCCAAGTTTCATATCAAAATACAATAATAAAACCCCCAAGATCTCAAATAGCAACAGTGTGTACGCGTCACGCCGGCGCCTTCCCACGGTCCTCGCTAGTACCTGAAACACATACATAACAACTGGTAAGCATAAATGCTTAGTGAGTTCCCCAGTATACGACTTACGCATATACGCCTTTCCAGGCCCTGACCTTCCGGTCTACAACACAACGCCTTCCGGCCCGTAACATATTCGCCTTCCGGCCCATAACATATTGCCTTCCGGCCCATAACATATTGCCTTCCGGCCCATAAACATATACAGAACATAATACATTTACCCTAACACATATAGCACATATATCATATATCATACCTGACCTTCCTGTCACATAACATATTGCCTTCCGGCCCATATAAACACACATAGCACACATAGCAACTACCTTTCCATTTATCGCATATATAACACATATCATATCCGACCTTCCGGTCACACAGTCAAACCCTTCCGGGTACAGTATAGTGAGAAGACTCACCTCGTGGTTAAATGAAAACTAGCAACTCTTGAAATCACTCGCACTCGATCCGCCGAGCTGCAGACTCCCTATAATATCATACACCTCTTATTAATAATCTTATCATTCAAGACAAATGACCCTAAGAAAATACATGTAGGTCAACTCTGGTCAACGATCAACGGTCAACGGTCAACGGTCAGCTTGACCGGACTCGGCGAGTGCAAAGGCGACTCGACGAGTCTAGACGTCCTCCCCAACTTTCCCTGCTGTTCCCTTTCTACTCGTCGAGTATCCTTCTTGGCTCGACGAGATCCTCGTGGAAGAATCGCGGGGCCACCCCGACTCCACTCGCCGAGTCTGAAGAACAGCTCGACGAGTCCCAATCAATCTTCAAGCTACTCGCCGAGTCTGTTCATTGGACTCGGCGAGTCCATGCCATGCAGTCGATCAAACTGCTTCCTGAAATACGTATTGTCCCGAAATACACAAGCATGGGACCTTATGGACCTCTAAACATCCTAATACAGGGTTATAATCGTTTGGGTAATAAGGTAATAATCCATCTAATCACCAAATGGGTTTCATAAACCCTAAATCCGTGCACACATCAATATAACAGAAATGATCTGAAGTATTACCTGAATAACGCACTCTCTGTGTCTCCAAACCTTAGAACTCGAATCCCTTGCTGTTCCTTTAGCCAAACTCTTCTCCTCCTTGCCCAACAATTTCTCCCAAGGTTCCAATGGCCTTCAATCTTGCTCTAGATGCCCACAGCCGCTTAGAGTTCTTCTCAGTCGGCTAAAAGACGGACAATGACAACATATAGTGCGTTATATACGTTCCAAAACCAAACGGCTAGGGTTTCTGCTGAACAGCGTAGACTTGCCGAGTCTATATCTGGACTCGTCGAGTCCAGTCGCGAACCCGCGACCAAATCTGTGGTCCTACTCGGCGAGTCTGGCTCCAACGCGCCGAGTCCCTTCCTAAAACACCCCAAAACAATATTTTTACAATACCTGAAATTGCGGGCTGTTACAACTCTCCCCCACTAGAACTAGACTTCGCCCTCGAAGTCTCACTCTACAAATAACTCCGGATGTTGCTCCCGCATCTCACGCTCCGGCTCCCAAGTCATCTCTGATCCTTTCCGGTGTTGCCACTGAACCAACACCAGAGGTACCTCCTTGTTCCTCAGAACCTTGATCTTCCGATCCCTGATAGCTACTAGTCTCTCGGCGTAATTCAGGCTCGCATCCACCTAAATATCCTCTAACGGAACCACTGCCGATTCATCGGCTATACACTTCCTCAACTGTGATACGTGAAAGGTATTGTGAATCTGTCCCAACTCTGCTGGCAACTCCAACCGATAAGCTACCCAGCCTACCCTTGCAATCACACGAAATGGACCTATGAACCGGGGCCCCAACTTGCCCCTTTTCCTGAACCGGATCACTCCTTTCCAAGGAGAAACTTTTAAGAGAACGAAGTCGCCAACCTGAAATTCAAGCTCGGACCGGCGTCTGTCCGCATAACTCTTCTGTCGGCTCTGGGCGGTCAATAACCTCTGTCTAACCTGCTGAATCTGCTCTGTCGTCCGAAGTATGATCTCTGTACTGCCCATCACTCTCTGTCCCACTTCTCCCCAGCAAATGGGGGTCCGACACCTCCTACCATACAACAACTCAAAAGGTGGCATACCAATGCTCGAATGATGGCTGTTGTTGTAGGAAAACTCTGCCAAGGGTAAATGCGCATCCCAGCTACCCCCGAAGTCTAACACACACGCTCGTAGCATGTCCTCCAGTGTCTGAATCGTCCGCTCGCTCTGACCGTCTGTCTGGGGATGGTATGCGGTACTAAAATGCAGTTTAGTACCCAGCTCCTCGTGGAATTTCTTCCAGAACCTGGAAGTGAAGCGTACATCACGGTCCGAAACAATCGAGATCGGCACTCCATGCCGAGATACCACCTCCCTTACATATAACTCCGCCAACTTCTCCGCTGATGAACTCTCGCTGATAGCAAGAAAGTGTGCACTCTTCGTCAATCTATCCACAATCACCCAAATTGCATCGACTCCTCGGGCAGTTCTCAGCAATTTGGTGATGAAATCCATAGTAATCTGTTCCCACTTCCACTCAGGAATCTCCAAGGGCTGCAACTTACCATGCGGTCTCTGGTGCTCGGCCTTAACCCTACGGCAGGTCAAACACCTCTCAACGAACCAGGCGACGTCTCTCTTCATACAAGGCCACCAGTATTCCCTCCTCAAGTCCAAATACATCTTGGTAGCACCGGGATGGATCGAGAATTTTGATCTGTGAGCCTCCTCCATCAAGGTAGCACGTGTACCGCCCACGAACGGTACCCAAATCCGACCCTGAAACGTCAGAAGTCCTCGTCCATCCTTAACGAACTCTGAAATTAACCCAACGACCCGCTCTTTCTTCTGCATCTTGGATCTCACAGCCTCGGCCTGTGCCCCACGAATAGCATCCAATACCGGAGTCATCACCGTCAGTCTCAGACATACATCTCGCAATGGAGTGCTCTCCGCCCTGCGGCTCAATACATCGGCTACCACATTAGCCTTGCCTGGGTGGTATAGGATTTCACAGTCATAATCCTTGACCACATCCAACCATCTCCTCTGACGCATATTTAGGTTGGGTTGATCCATCAAATACTTCAAACTCTTATGGTCCGTATATGTCGTACATCGAACCCCATACAGGTAGTGACGCCAAATCTTGAGAGCGAACACTACTGCCCCCAACTCTAAGTCATGCGTGGGATATCTCGCCTCGTGAGGCTTTAGCTACCTCGATGCATAAGCTATCACATGGCCTCTCTGCATCAACACTGCACCCAGTCCCGAAATTGATGCGTCGCAATATACGACAAAATCTTCCATCCCCTCCGGGAGAGCTAATACCGGGGCTTCGTACAGTCTCTGGCGAAGTGTCTCGAAGGAAGTCTGTTGCTCGGGTCCCCATGAGAATGCAACACCCTTCCGGGTCAATCTGGTGAGCGGTACTGCAATCTTGGAGAAGTCCCTAATAAACCTCCGATAGTACCCCGCCAACCCAAGGAAACTCCTGATCTCGGAAGGTGACTTCGGTGCCTCCCAACTCATCACTGCTTCAACCTTGGCCGGATCGACCAATATCCCTGCCTGATTAACAACATGTCCAAGAAATTGGACCTCCCGCAACCAGAAGTCACATTTGGAGAATTTTGCATATAGCTTCTCCGACCTCAGTACCTCAAGGACCTCCCTCAAATGTCCCTCATGCTGCTCTCTAGATCGCGAATACACTAGGATGTCGTCGATAAATACAATCACAGACCGATCCAGCATCAGCCTGCATACCCTGTTCATGAGGTCCATGAACACTGCCGGGGCATTGGTGAGCCCGAAAGGCATCACCACGAACTCGTAATGCCCATACCGCGTCCTAAATGCTGTCTTCTGGACGTCCTCATCCCGTACTCTTACCTGATGGTACCCTGATCTTAGATCGATCTTGGAAAACCAAGATGCCCCTTGCAACTGATCGAATAAATCATCGATCCTCGGTAACGGATAGCGGTTCTTGACCGTCACCTTGTTCAACTCCCGGTAATCAATGCACATCCGGTGTGAACCATCCTTCTTCTTGACGAACAGAATCGGTGCTCCCCACGACGAGCTGCTCGGCCGAATAAATCCCTTCCCCAGCAACTCCTGGAGTTGCAAGGACAACTCTTGCATCTCTGGAGGTGCAAGACGATAAGGCACCTTCGCAATAGGCACAGCCCCCGGAATCAGATCGATACCAAACTGTACTTGCCTCGCAGGAGGTACTCCCGGCAACTCCTCGGGAAAAACATCTGGAAACTCGCAAACCACTGGAACCTCTTCCACTGTCCTCGGTCTCTCGGAAGCCTCCCGCGTATCCATCACATACGGCACAAAACCCTTACATCCCTGCTGTAGACATTGCCTCGCCCTAGCGGCCAAACAAAAAGCTGATCCCGAACAGGTACCCTCGCCGTATACCGTAAGAACTCCCCCACTAGGGTCTCGTATAGTCACCAGCTGGCGCTCACAGTCGATGACAACGCTGAATCGGCTCAACCAGTCTATTCCCACGATGACACAGACATCACCCATCGCAATAGGAATTAGGTCAATCGGAAACGCAACCCCGAAAATCTCTAGTACGCATCCCCGAAGAACCTCCGTGGCACAAACCACCCTCTCGGCCGCTATAGAAACGCTCAGAGGCCGACTTAACGGCTCACGACTAATGCTGATATGCTGACTAAAAGCTAAAGATACAAAGGATCTACTCGCACCCGAATCAAATAACACTAGAGCAGGCATAGAGTTCACAAGAAAAGTACCTACACATATATTAACATAAGCATAACATTTCAACTTTAAATAAATACGTGAATTACAGCATACCTGCCACAACATCGGGCGCAGCGCGGACCTCCTCCGCAGTCAGCTGAAAGGCTCTCCCGCGAGCCCTCGGGGCCTCGACCTTCGCCGGTCGGGTCTCAGTAGTCCGGGTAGTAGGTGTAGATCCCTGACGAAGCTGCGGGCACTCGGCCTTCCGATGGCCTGTCTGGTTGCAGTGAAAGCAAACCATAAACCCCTTAGGACAATCCCTGGCAATTTGTCCTTCCTTGCCACACTTGTAGCAACCACCAGCTCGACACGCCCCCTCATGACCCTTGCCGCACTTCCCGCAAGTGCGGCCCTTCGGACCTCCCATCTTCGAATCAGCGGACTTGATCCGCTTGGCTGCCGGCTGAGACTGAGCCGGCCACCGGTCCACCTGCCGAGACTCGGCCTCCTCCCTAGCCTGGGTCTCCAACTCGATCTCGCGCTTCCTGGCATTCGCCTGAAGCTCAGTGAAACTACGATAGGTGGAGTTTGACAAAAACTCCCGGATATCCCTCCTCAAAATGCCTAAATACCAGCTCATCCGTGACTGCTCTGTAGACACCAGCTCGGGGCAGAACATCGCCCTCTCGTGAAACTTCCGTGTGACCACCGTAATGGAATCAGTACCCTGCTTAAGGGTCAAGAACTCCTGAATCAATCGTTCCCTCTCCACTGGGGGAACGTACTCGTCCCTGAACATCTCAGTAAACCTCTCCCATGTCACCGATGTAATCTCCGCCCGAGTGAAGTTCGCCGTCACGAACTTCCACCAATCCTTCGCTCCCAGACGGAGCTGGTTCAAGGCGAACCGTACACTCAGGTGCTCCGGGCATGAGCAAGTGTAGAAGCACCCCTCAATGTCGGCGATCCACCTCATCGCAGCAATCGGATCCTGCGTCCCATCGAACTCAGGGGGTTTCGTGTTGCTGAATTCCCGGAACAGCAACGAATCGCCCCCTTGTGGCATGGCAGCGGCCACAGCTGCTGTAGCGGCAGCGGTTGCAGCCTCAGTCAGTGCGGCGTACCGCTCCTTGAACGTCTCCATCAGTGTGGTCTTAATAGACCCAAACATCTCCGGGATCTCAGCCCGGATCGCTGCAGCTACCTCCTCCTGAATCATCTGACGAATATCCTCGTCGTCACACTGCTCGAACTCGCCCCATGACGTGTGGTAACCATGATGTCTCTGAAATACAACATAAAATTATCAGAGACTCCATCAAGTACAATTGTACTCGATAACGCAACTCTACTCAGTCTCCGATATCCAGGGATTCTTACTTGGGTCTTCCACCGACCCGGTGTCTTCGGTAGTACGGGCCCAATACTACCGACCACACGTATCAGCATTCGTCCCGAATCTTCCTCCCTAAACCCCGAATAGTGAGTACTCTACTTCTGATATGCACTATCTACCTACACGCTATCGAATATCTCATATAAGCAAACTCCCTAGACTAAGGCATCACGAAACAGGCCATTCTAGTCTTATCATGAATACCTAGTCCTCTAGCATGCATAACAATTCATAATTCAGTGCATAACATAACACTGTAAGGTATTCTGGGGATCTTTACCGTTTGGGCGCTGGCTGATCGTACACACTGCTCCGTTCTTGTTTACCACTTTACCATTTATAAAAGTTTATGCCTTTATTATTTTTAAAAGATTTTTCCTCAAATCCTTGGTTTGAGTTCAGTTACACCCGAAGGTACACCCGAATCCCTCAAACCAAGGCTCTGATACCAATTGTAACAAAGCAAATTTTCAAACAAAATTTTCATTTAAAATAAAGTGATTTTATTTAACCAATTATAATTATTCCAAGTTTCATATCAAAATACAATAATAAAACCCCCAAGATCTCAAATAGTAACAGTGTGTACGCGTCACGCCAGCGCCTTCCCACGGTCCTCGCTAGTACCTGAAACACATACATAACAACTGGTAAGCATAAATGCTTAGTGAGTTCCCCAGTATACGACTTACGCATATACGCCTTTCCAGGCCCTGACCTTCCGGTCTACAACACAACGCCTTCCGGCCCGTAACATATTCGCCTTCCGGCCCATAACATATTGCCTTCCGGCCCGTAACATATTGCCTTCCGGCCCATAACATATTGCCTTCCGGCCCATAAACATATAAAGCACATAATACATTTACCCTAACACATATAGCACATATATCATATATCATACCTGACCTTCCTGTCACATAACAAATTGCCTTCCGGCCCATATAAACACACATAGCACACATAGCAACTACCTTTCTATTTATCGCATATATAACACATATCATATCCGACCTTCCGGTCACACAGTCAAACCCTTCCGGGTACAGTATAGTGAGAAGACTCACCTCGTGGTTAAATGAAAACTAGCAACTCTTGAAATCACTCGCACTCGATCCGCCGAGCTGCAGACTCCCTATAATATCATACACCTCTTATTAATACTCTTATCATTCAAGACAAATGACCCTAAGAAAATACATGTAGGTCAACTCTGGTCAACGGTCAATGGTCAACGGTCAACGGTCAGCTTGACCGGACTCGGCGAGTGCAAAGGCGACTCGGCGAGTCTAGACGTCCTCCCCAACTTTCCCTGCTGTTCCCTTTCTACTCGTCGAGTATCCCTCTTGGCTTGACGAGATCCTCGTGGAAGAATCGCGGGGCCACCCCGACTCCACTCGCCGAGTCTGAAGAACAGCTCGACGAGTCCCAGTCAATCTTCAAGCTACTCGCCGAGTCTGTTCATTGGACACGGCGAGTCCATGCCATGCAGTCGATCAAACTGCTTCCTGAAATACGTATGGTCCCGAAATACACAAGCATGGGACCTTCTGGACCTCTAAACATCCTAATACATGGTTATAATCGTTTGGGTAACAAGGTAATAATCCATCTAATCACCAAATGGGTTTCATAAACCCTAAATCCGTGCACACATCAATATAACAGAAATGATCCGAAGTATTACCTGAATAACGCACTCTCTGTGTCTCCAAACCTTAGAACTCGAATCCCTTGCTGTTCCTTTAGCCAAACTCTTCTCCTCCTTGCCCAACAATTTCTCCCAAGGTTCCAATGGCCTTCAATCTTGCTCTAGATGCCCACAGCCGCTTAGGGTTCTTCTCAGTCGGCTAAAAGACGGACAATGACGGCATATAGTGCGTTATATACGTTCCAAAACCAAACAGCTAGGGTTTCCGCTGAACAGCGTAGACTCGCCGAGTCCATATCTGGACTTGTCGAGTCCTGTCGCGAACCCGCGACCAAATCTGTGGTCCTACTCGGCGAGTCTAGCTCCAACTCGCCGAGTCCCTTCCTAAAACACCCCAAAACAATATTTTAACAATACCTGAAATTTCGGGCTGTTACAATTAAGCTCCATAACCCTTTCCAACATGAGTTCACGGACATGAACTCATGTATGAGTATTGTATAAGGCCTTAAACTCATTTGGATGTTTACTCTTGAAGAGTAAACTCAAATCCCAAGTCCCCCGTATCAATACCCGCCCGTAGATGTCACCCGGGTCACTCCAAACACCCGTTCTGAGGTGTTTTCGTTCGTTGGAGTGTAACTTCATATCTAATTACAGTTTGTGAATATAATTAGATATATTTGTATGCCATTTCATATTACATAGGAACCTTGCGTGTTATCAAACCTCGATTCGACGTTTAGCATCCGAAATCGTCATATTTCTCGTCCGGTGAGTTCATACCCCTACCCTTTTTCAATGGTTTTTCAATGTTTTCAGGGGGGGAATACAAGCAAAAGTACAAGAATATCTTGTACTTAAACTCATGATCTCAGTTAAAATGTTTCATAGTTGTACATATTTAAGAATTGAAAACCTTTTACAAACTGTTTTAACTTGCAGAATTGTTTGTTTAAAACCGATTTTCAATTCTTACTATACACTGTTATGTTGTATACTTTACATATGATTGTTCACACTTATATTGATAGAACACATAAAACATTGAAATGTCTGTAATAAAACACTTAGGTTCGAGTGTAAAAGACAAACACCATCATAACGCAAAAATCAAATGTAATGTCCTTGACAATACACCTAGACTCGAGTGTAAAGGATTGTCACCATAAGATAACACATAGAACATTTGTAACGTCCTTAATAATACACCTAGGCTCGAGTGTAAAGGACTGTCATCATTAGATAACATAGAACATTTGTAATGTCCTTAATAACACACCTAGGCTCGAGTGTAAAGGATAGGCACATTAGAACATAGTCGTAGATACTACTTCCTTAGGCGAGAAGTAAAGAGTAATCTTAAAGATTGGAGACACGTCCTCTGTGACACTTCCTTGGCACGAGAGAGTGGAGGACTAACCCTATAACCAGAATCTCAAGGAAGGAGAACGTGACTTGAGTGTATAGATCTATACGGGACTGACAATCCCGCACCTCACTGCTAGCTACAGCCGAACCGAAAGGTTCAAGGGTGATGAAAGTCATAAAAAGGATACTGGCCCTGGCCCGAGTCATATCTAGTCTGAGTATGGTTAAGGACTCGCAATCAAGATTATTAATACTATAGACATAATTATCATTTTTATGTACGTAATAAAACTAATATACGTTTAAGGATAACCGGACTTTCAGTACACACATTCAGGAGAACATGCGGTTTTCCTGGGGATAACATTGAACATAATCAGAATCGGTAACGGTACACACACACACATTCAGGAGAACATGGGATTTTCCTGGGGATAACATTGAACATAATCATAATCGGTAACGGTACACACACACATTCAGGAGAACATGGGGTTTTCCTGGGGATAACATTGAACAAAATCAGAACTGGTAACAGTTCGTACACATAGAATCAGTAACATTTCACACACACATGTAGGAAAATATAGGATTTTACAGAGTAACTGTAGTACGTAACCGGAAAAGTGTAACAAGCTAGATAACTAAACTTACAATTCACAAGAACAATCATGTTTTCATTGTACATCGTTTACATTACTTTTCGGATTTGGTAACCAACTTTTAAGAAAATATGGGATTTTCTTGGATAACCACTTTTTCAGGAAATCAAAGGAACCCGTACATTTTCAGAAAAACTAACTGCTTATCAACTCACTAGATTTATGGTGATTTTCAAACCGCTTGTATTCTCAGGTTCACGTTACACAGGAACCCGAAGATCCTCTTGTGCGAAGATGGAGTTCCCAGAAGACTCGTTTCGTGTTGTTCATATATAATATGTATCACTTGTATAACTTATGCTTTTGAAACAATTATAAAACTTTCATATATGTAATGTAATGGTTGTTTTACTTTACTTACTATGTACATTGGATTTGATACTCAACGTGGAGTCAACCCCGGAAATTTTTCCGCCTTCGGTTTTCGGGGTGTGACAAACATACTATGGGTCCAATCAACCATCGGGCTGGAATACCCTAGGCCCTTAACCTTTCGGTTGGAAGGCCAACATACTATGGGTCCAATCATCCTCGGGATGGAATACCCCAGACCAACAACCAACAGGTTGTAATGCCCACATACTATGAGTCCAGTCATCCTCGGGATGGAATATTCCAAGCTCACAACCAATAGGTTGGAATGCCCAGGTCTATTGTCTTTCGCACAATGCAGATAAGCCTCAACCAATAAACAAACATGTGCACATATAACAGATAATCACATAACAATATATAGATAACAAACTGATCTACTGGATCATACCACATAACATATAATATTATCCTACCCTCTAGGATATCTAAGTAACAGATCATACTAGTATAACATAACCAATAAAAATTCAAAGGGATGGCCTTGGTGCCTTAGAACCTTGAGTATAGTGAGGAGAACACACCTGACTAGTAGTGCTGAAATGCTGAAATTCTATCCGCCGCCTCACTGAAATCCCGAGCTAACATACATAATAATTACTAGGTTATTACCCGACATCACTCCATTGACTAAGTGTCCATGTAATTCATAAAGTCCATTTCTTTTTGTTGAGCCAAGGCCCAACACCAAGTCCTTATCTAGAAGGTCCATACTCTAGAGTCCATTATTGGCCCGATTTACCAAATTAGGCCCAAACTCCTTATTGGGCCTAACCCCATGATCCACTATCATAACCTCGCCCAAAGTATCCTATTTGAAGAGTCCAACACAGGCCCAATACCATCAACCCATAAACCCTTATCCTATTTTCCATGAGCCCAACATAGAGTGTACGCAGGGCATACCTCTCTGGTTACGCTGCGCGTAATGCCGCTTTACGCTGACTGCCATCGGGATAGTTGACCCCGTACGCTGGGCATATAGAATTTACGCTGAGCGTATATGGGCTTTTATCAAAACTCTAATAATTGGTTAACGGCTTAAGCTTTTAAGACCAATTTCCAGATTCATCAACCAAATATGCCACGAGACCATAAACTTCCACACATTATCACTTTGGACGTCTAGAAAGTCCTTAATCATGGTCTTACCCATTAAGACCTTCTCACTGCATGCATGGGACAAGCCTAACTGTTGGGAACTGATTTTTATCACTTAAGAGATCTCTTAAGGTCTAAAAGGACAACTCATTTCTTCTAAGACATCACATGCACCATCTTGGGGATTCTTTGGACAATAAGACTTTCATAAAGCTAAATGTTTAGATCTATAACTAGTAAGTACAATGTTTCAAGATTTTTACCTTCTAGAGCTTCAATGGCATAAAACAACCTCAGATCTATAGCCTTGCTTTCCTCCTCTAGCTCCTTGGTGTAATGTATTCAGTTCCCAAGGTTCAAATTGCACACCAACTCACACTTCTCACACACACTAGGGTTTAGGAACTCTTTCTGAGGTATGGAGGATGAGGGTAAGCAAATGAAAAAGCAATAAGAAAGCTTATATAGTTCCTAACCCTGAATATTAGGGTTTTCATCGGACATAAGTACGCCTAGTGTACATGAGTGTACGCCCAACGTACTAGGGCGCGCCTAGTATGCTTAGCGTACCCTTATGTACGCTCAACGTACTCCTTCTAGTCCCAAAGTTGCAACTTTAGTCCTTATACTTTTCGCGACCCAACACAACCACTCCATGGACCAATAATAACAACTAATAAAAGGAAGATGGGTTTTCAGATATACCTATAAGGTCCGGGGTGTTACAACTCTCCCCCACTTGACCTAGACTTTGTCCCTGAAGTCGGATGCAGCGAAGAGATTCGGGTAGTGCTCTCTCATTTCGGACTCCTGCTCCCAAGTCCACTCAGATCCCCTCTGTTGCTCTCATTGTACCATTACCAAAGGCACTCCCTTATTTTTCAGGATCCCCCCTTCCTCTCAAGAATGGCCACCGGTCTCTCCACATAATTCAAGCACTCATCGACCTGAATGTCATCCAACGAAACTATCGGATCCTCATCCAGGATGCAATTCTACAATTGTGAAATTTGGAAGGTGTTGTGGATCTAACTAAGCTCCTTCGGTACCTACAACCTATATGCCACCTTGCTGACCCTGACAATAACCCTGAATGGCCCAATGAAGTGGGGACCCAGTTACCCCCTCTTCCTGAAGCAGATGACACCCTTCTAGGGTGAAACCTTCAGGAGTACCATATCACCAACTTGAAATTCCAACTCAGATCAGTGCCGGTCGGCGTAGCTCTTCTGCCGACTCTGTGCGGTCTGCAGTTGCTGTCTAATCTACTGAATCCTCTCAGTGGTCTGCAAAATCACCTCGGTTTGGTCCATCACCCTATGACCAACTTTAACTAAACAAAATGGGATGCAACATCTCCACCCATATAATAGCTCGAAGGGTGGGGCACCTATACAGGAGTGGAAGTTGTTGTTGTAGGAAAACTTTGGAAGTGGTAGGTAGGAGTCCCAGCTCCAACCAAAGTCAATAATGAAGGCCCTCAGCATATCCTTGAGATTCTATATAGTCCTCTCACTCTGGCCGTCAATCTGCGGATGATAGGCTGTACTGAAGTGCAGCCGCGTGCCCAGTTCCTCGTGGAACTTTTGCTAAAAACGGGAGGTGAAGCGAACATCATGATCTGAAACGATAGAAAATGGTACCCTATGGTGAGCAATAATCTCGGAGATATATACCTCGGCCAATTTCTCTGCCGACGAACTCTCCCATATAGCTAAAAAGTAGGCACTCTTGGTCAATCGATCCACGATGACCCATATAGTATCGATACCCCTGGCCGTACTCGGCAACATGGTGATGAAATCCATCATGATCTGCTCCTATTTCCACATTGGAACCACTAGAGGCTGCAGTCTACCTTTGGGCCTTTGGTTCTCGGCCATGACCATCCTGCAGGTCAAGCACCTCTCGACATACCATGCAATCTCTTGCTTCATACATGGCCACCAATAACTCAACCGCAAATCTTTATACACCTTGGTGGCTCCTGGGTGAATGGAGAAACGAGACTTATGAGCCTCCTCCAGAGCAACCTGTCTGACCCCGCCGGACATCGGAACCCAAACCTGACTACAATGGGTCAACAACCCCCGACTATCTTGCACGAACCGGGTGTTCTCACCCTTAATCCTTTCTATCTTCGAATTTTCCCGACACATGCCCTCTGCGTGAGATTCACTGAGCAAACTCACAAGTGGGGAATCCACTGTTATCCTCACACACGCCACCACAGAAGAAGGTCCTGCTGATTTGCTGCTCAGAGCGTCCGCAACCACATTCATTTTACCCGGGTGGTAAAGGATCTCACAATTGTAGTCCTTAACTACATCTAGACACCTACGCTGCCTCATATTCAGGGTGGGTGATCCACAATGTGTCTCAAACTCTTGTGGTCCATATATAAACTACAGGGAGCCCCATAAAGGTAATGCTTCCAAATCTTGAGAGCGAATACCACTACTCCTAACTCTAAATCATGAGTAGGGTATCTCGTCTCATACGGCTTCAACTGTCACGAGACATACACTATAACCCGTCCCCTCTTCATAAGAACAACACACATTCCCGTGATGGATGCATCACAAAAAACCACAAAATCCTCCACTCCCTCTGGGAGGTTCAAGATTAGAGCCTCGCATAATCGCTGTCGGAGAGTCTCAAATGCCCTCTGCTTCTTGGGGCCCAACTGAAATGTTGGATATAGTGTCTAAGTCCATTTGTGCTGCATGGCATTGCAATACTTGGATAGACAAAATAAGAGAAAGGAAACTAGTGATTATTAATATAATAAAACTTATTATTTATTAATAATAGCATTATTTCATTAGTGTTAATCAAGTATTAATTTAGTATTAATTTGGTGATCAAAATGAGACTAATTAAATATACAGGATTGATTATGACAATCATCTAATCTCTTATGGTGGATTAATGATCCATGGTTCATGGAGTTGGGTTATAACCATTTGGATCTCCATGGATAGTTCATGGGAGTTACAAACCCATGGATCATTATAAATGAAGAGTCATGACAATTAAGGGCATTCATGTGCAAACCCTAATTATGACAACACTATAAAAGGAACCCTGTAGCTAACAAAATCGGTACTAGTGTGATATAAGAGGCCATAACAGATTTTTGAGTCCAGGTGTATTCTCTCAAGTTATTCCAAGTCTTGTAGTGTTGTGTGAAGCATTTGAGGCACAACATTTGGGGTGCTAGGCTCAAAAGTCTTCAAGGAATCCAAGTAACAAGAAATGTATGTACTTCTACTAGTTTTTTATATTACATATTCCGCATGCCATGCTAGTTAGGAAGTAAACCTTGTAAAATCAAATTTGCATGTATATTAGAGAAAACATAGATTCAAGATTTATAAGGTTGCATGTACACCATAGGAGTGTTAGAATGCTCAAAACCCATCAGTGGTACTAGAGCCTAGGATTGTTTTCTGTATATTTGATGTAAACTGCTTGAAAAATCGAAAAAACTGCTCACTGTTCGACTGTACTCGCCGAGTTCATGGGGAGGACTCAACGAGTCCATGACCAAATTCATCTTACTCGTCGAGTAGGATCATGCACTCGACGAGTAGGTGCGTTATGGGCAGTTTTCTGAATTTTGTTGCTTGAAATGCGCTAGAATGATTATCCCAAACTGTTCTGGACTTGTAAAAACCTATTTTTCAAAGTGGTAATGATTGTGTTAACCCATTTCAAATGACTATTATCAATTTTCAAGTTTTATATGTGTTAATATGATTTTTTGAAATTGATTTGATATGAATATTTTTTCTTATGAATTTTAGAAGATCATAGGAATTGTGTGTAACCTACATGCTTGTTTAATTCATGATCTTAATACTAATGATGGTGTCCATAACTTGTCCTCAAGTTATGGATAACCAAAAGTCACTTCTTTAAAAGTTGTCATTAAAGAATAAGAGGTTTCATAAAATGAAGAGTCTTCAACTTTATGAACCATTAAAACTCAAAAGTTACAAATTGAAGAGTTTTGAAATAGTTTCAAAACATGCCCTCAAGTTTTGGAATTTGTAAAGTCTTACACATTAATACTTTAATTCAATATTAAACCTTAGATTTTTAAAGGTTAAAAAATAAACACTTATACTATTATTATAATCTTATTTATATAGATATGTATAAGAATATGTCACTCTTACCGTTATTAGGGCTCATTCAAAAAGCCAGTCTATAAGGGAGTATAAGGTTACTGTGTATAAAATGGTGGTTTAATGGGTGTCCACTCTCACCCACCTCTTCCTTGACTTGTGGAGGGTCGTTAGCCGAACGGGTACGATAGGAGTTTTACTATCATTAAAACTATAATGAATTATAAAGTAAGTATACATTATTAATTCCCAATCTTACTTACTCTGGGAAAAATGTGAAATACGTGCTAGCCCATAAAATTACACAATGTACCTTACCAAGTCATTAGTGGAGCGTGTGTGGTTAACTGGCACATTAACAAGGACTAGTAAGTGTGGAAAAGGGTAACTTGACTCTATTATAGATCGGTGGAGCGTGTGTGGTTAACCGGCACATTGATTTGGTAATATAGTTAAGGGTACCAAGTCAATTTGTATGGTTATTCACACCTTGTTTTTGATCCTCGGCATTCCAATCACAAACTTGAGAGGCCTCAGTCGAGATTCAAACGTGCCATTGAAAAGTTCAATGTATCTCAAAAGATCTAGCAGTTTCAAATCCAATAAAACCTAATAATAAAATATTTTGTTCCTATGGTGGAAATTGGTAAATCGTCATTTACCTACGTTCAAATATTTTATAGTTTGGATTACGGCATCCCTCTTCCAACTATAAATAGTTTGTTGGATCGTAGCCTTAATATTTCATTTGGGTGACTTATTAAGGACTCTTAATCTAATTAAACTTGTTTTTCTTTTCTTTCAGATGTCTTCCAACAACGCTACTGGCTCAAATTCAACAAGCTCCTTTTCCCTTATAAACTTGTGTGGGAAAGTCACTTTTGATGGATCCAACTTCAATAAATGGATCAGAAACATCAGGATGATTACCTTCTATGAGGCCAAGGAGTATGTCCTCAATAGGGAGCTTAATGTTGTGAATGAAGCCACTGCTACTCCTGAAGAGTTTGCGGAGTTTGTTACACATGAAAAAGATGCTAATAAAGTAGCATGCATCATGATGACCACCATGACTTCCGAACTTCAAAAATCCTATGAAGATTTCTACCCTATGAGATGCACCAGGATCTGATGGATAGGTACCATCAGAGTGCACGTCAAGAGAGGTATGAAACAATCTCCTCCATGATAACAACCAGGATGAGAGATGCTGAAGCCATCACCGGTCACTTATAGAAAATCCAAAGGTTCATGGACCGGTTATTGAAGCTCAATGTCGACTTCCCTAAGGACATGGCGATTGATATCTTTCTCCATTCCTTACCTCCAAGTTATGATCAGTTTCATATGACTTACTATATGAATAAGGAGGATTTCCTACTTAGCAAGCTTCAAGGACTCTTAAGGACAACTGAAAATGGCCTTAAGGGTAAAGTGGTTGTTACTTCTATTTCTACTCCTTCAGCAGCCCTTGTTCTTCAAAATTGGGCAGGTAAAGGGTAAGAAGAGGAAAACCCCTTCGAAGGTTACCAAGGGTAAGCCTCTTGATGGTTCCTCTTCAAGTGAGACAAAGAAAGGTCCCATTAATCCTTCCTCAAACCCAAAGGAAACATATTGCTTCTATTGCCAGTATAAGGGGCACTGGAAACGAAGCTGTCCTAAATACTTGCAAGATGTAAAGGATGGGAAAGTCAAACCCACCCATGCAAGTATTTGTACAATATTGTCTAATAAATCATCTAATGCTAATTCTTGGGTGCTTGATATAGGTTGTGGTATTCACATTTGTACTGATTTGCAGGGCCTAAGAAGAAGTGTGCAAGTGGAGCATGGGAAGATAAACTTTGTCATGGGCAACAGGAAAGCATCATATGTCACCAAGATAGGTGTTTATTCTTTATTTCTTAATAATGAGTTAATGTTATATTTGAATAAATGTTGTTACTCGCCCGAAATGGTGAGAAATATTATTTCTTACCATGGCTTGTACAAACAAGGTTTTACATTTTCATTTGATAATAATGGTGCTATTAATGTTTATTACAATGATGTATTTTACTTTAAAGCGTTACCTTGTGATGGTGTATATGAAGCTGTGAATGTTGTAGACAATCTAGGAAATAATGTGTTGTATATTGATTCTTCAAATAGCTTGGATAAAGCATCCCAGTGGCATTGTCGTCTTGGACATGTCAACAAGAAGCGCAAAAGCCAACTCCAAAAGGATGGAGTCTTGGAATCGTTTGACCTAAAGTCGAATGATAGTTGTGAGTCTTGTTTAATTGGAAAAATGACAAAGTCACCCTTCATAGGTACTTATGATAGGGGTAAAGGTTTGTCGGACCTCATACACATGGATTTGTGTGGGTCCTTCAGAGTTGCTACAAGGGATGCTAATCACCATTATGTGACTTTTACTGATGATTACATCAGATATGGATATGTCTACTTAATCAAGCATAAGTCGGAAACTTTTGAAAAGTTTAAAGAGTTTAAGCAGGAAGTTGAGAATCAATTGGGCGGGAACATCAAGATGCTCCGATCCGATCAGGGAGGAGAGTATCTTAGCATTGAGTTCCTTGACTATCTTAAGGAATGTGGGATTGTCTCATAATTGACACCTCCCAGAACAGCACAGCTGAATGGTGTGGCTGAGAGGCGCAATCGAACCTTGTTGGATATGGTTCGTTCCATGATGATTCGAGCTTTGTTACCAATCTCTTTATGGGGGTATGCCTTAGAGACTACTGCCCATATCCTTAATCTAGTCCCTACCAAAAAGGTTGCCAAAACACCTCACGAGATGTGGATTGGGAAAGTTCCCAATTTAGACCACATCAAGTTTTGGGGTTGTGAGGCTTTTGTGAGGCGTGAGACTCATGATAAGCTTGAAACTCGAAGTGAGAGGTGTATTTTCATCGGCTATCCACAGAGATACTTTGGTTACCTATTCTACAGACCCAGTGATAATGTGGTCTTTGTAGCAAGAAGAGGAGTCTTTCATGCGAGAGAATTTATAAGCCAAGGGGACAGTGGGAGGCAAATTGACCTTGAAGAGCTTCAAGAGTCAAGCGGTGAAGGAACCTCAAATACTACCGACCAACTTGAGGAGGAAACTCCTATTGAACCGATAGATGAGTCTGTACTTCCGAGGCGTTCCACTAGGGTAAGGAACACGCCTGATTTTTATTATGGTTATCACATTACTACTGAAGGTGATACATTTATCAGTGATAGTAGACTGATAAATCAGGATAAACCTAATTATTCCAGGGAAGCCATGGTAGCCCCCGAGTCTGCTAAATGGAAGGAGGCTATAGATAGCGAGATTCACTCCATGTATGACAATCAAGTTTGGAACTTGGCTGACAATGTTCCAAGTCAAAAGACAGTTAGGTGCAAATGGATCTTTAAGAAGAAGACCGACATGGATGGGAAGGTACACACTTACAAAGCACGACTGGTTGCGAAGGGCTTTACTCAAACTCCGGGAGTTGACTATGATAAGACCTTCTCACTAGTAGCCAAAATTAAATCTATTAGGGTTTTACTGACGATAGCTGCATTTCATGATTATGAAATATGGCAAATGGATGTAAAAACCGATTTCCTTAATGGAAAGTTGGTTGAGGATGTTTACATGGCTCAGCCAGAGGGTTTTTTCGACTCAAAATACCCTAATAGAGTCTGTAGCTGGAGAAATCCATTTATGGATTAAAGCGAGAATCTCGCAGATGAAATCTTTGCTTTGATGAGAAAGTCAAAGAGTTTGGCATTCCGAGGAGCGATGATGAGTCCTGTGTATATGTTAGGGCTAGTGGGAGTATAGTTAGCTTTTTGGTGTTGTATGTGGATGACATACTACTCATACGAAATGACATCCAAACCTTGTAGGAGCTTAAGTCCTGGCTTGGGAAGTGTTTTTCTATGAAAGACCTTGGAGAAGCTGCCTATATTCTAGGGGTAAGGATAATGAGAGACAAGAGTAAGAGACTATTTGGACTTAGTCAAAGTACCTACTTGGATAAGGTGTTGAAGAGGTTCAGCATGCAAGAATCCAAGAAAGGGAATTACCTATCTAGAGTAATGCCAAGCTGAGTAAGTCTCAGCATCCGAGTACAGAGGATGAGATAGCTGAGATGAGTCATATACATTATGCTTCCGCTGTGGGCTCGATCATGTATGCTATGACTTGTACTCTCCCTGATATGGCCTTTGCTTTGAGCATGGTCAGTAGATATCAAGGGAACCCTAGCAAGGCTCACTAGACTGTGGTAAAGAACATTCTCAAGTATCTGCCAAGGACTAAGGATTGGGTCCTTACCCTTGGTGGTAGTGATGACTTTAAAGTGGAAGGATATAGCGATGCTAGCTTTCAGACTGATAGGGATAATTTCTGCTCTCAGTCAGCTTGGGTTTTTATCCTAAATGGAAGGGGAATAACTTGGAAAAGTTCCAAGCAGGAGATAGTAGCCGATTCTACTTGTGAATCAGAGTACATAGCAGCGAGTGAAGCAGAAAAGTAGGCGATATGGCTAAAGAACTTCATCGGAGACCTTGGAGTTGTACCAGTTATAAAGGAGCCAATGGAAATTTTCTGTGACAGTGAAAGTGCAATTTCTTTGGCTAATAAATAAAGAGATGACGAATGATCTAGGCACATTGACAGAAAATACCATTTCATAAGACATCGAATAGAAGAAGGACTCCTCGTAGAAAAGAGGGTATCATCATATCAGAACCCAACAGATCCCCTCACGAAGGGACTGAATAGGGTTAAGCATTTACAGCATGCGAGGCGCATCGGGATGAAGGATGATATTAGTTTCAATAATTAGATTTATGAAACTTGTAAAATGTAATTGACATTTTATGATTAAATAAAAGTTGTTATTTATTTATGAGTAAGGTGTTACTATCTTGTGTTAATCGTTTGTTGCGTTTCAATTTTGCATGTTTTGAATTCCTGAATAATTATGTTATTATTGAAACTCTCACAGCCAGTCATACTTTAGAAGTAGGTATTAATTTAAGACTTTCATGAATTTGGCTTGTATGATTTGTCTAATGTGTATCAAACATAGCAATGGTTGCTGTAACATTCATGAGTACTCATAAGGCCTGAGTATTGGATTCAGCCCACACTCACTTGCATCACTTCAAGGAATTTATCTCGAGTGATCGTGAGATGGTAATATCATATAAATCTTAAAGCCTAGAGATATGAGTTGTTTACTATGATTTTGTTATCCATTGATTGTACGTAAACGCATTGGTAACTCGATGTTACCAAACGTGCTTTTGTGTATAATTCAAAAAGTAGTTAGTACAAGGATATGAGTTGAAGTTTATCTGTTCCGTCTAAAAATAGAAGTGATATATGGGCCCCACGATGATTTGGTTTTAACTTATGTATTGGGCCAGGTCAGAACCTAATTGATGTGTTCAATTTAGTTGTATTTCGAAACAAATCAGAGGTCGAGAAACGAATGCTTGACAATAAGTAAAACCATGTTCCATGTGTTTGTCTGGCTAATATCTTGAGAGTAGAGGATTATATGATCATTTATCTTAAATGGCGTATCATCATCATCTCAGTTCTGAGAGACTTTGAAAGAGCTATGATTGCTAGTCGGATCCTGAAGTCATATATGCAAATAGAGTTATTAGACTTTTCCAAGTGGGAGACTATTGGATATAGTGTCTAAGTCCATAACTTTATTTGGTATGTACTTGACCCGACTCGGTATGGTCAATTTGGGTTACATGGCATTGCAATACTTGGATAGACAAAATGAGAGAAAGGACACTTGTGATTAATAATATATTATAAGTTATTATATATTAATAATATTATTATTTAATTAGTGTTGATAAAATATTAATTTAGTATTAATTTGGTGATCAAAATGAGACTAATTAAATATATGGTTGACTGTGACAATCATCTAATCTTTTATGGTGGATTAATGATCCATGGTTCATGGAGTTGGGTTACAACCATTTGGAGCTCCATGGATAGTTTATGGGAGTTACAAACCCATGGATCATTAGAAATGAAGAGTCATGACAATTAATGGGATTCATGTGTGACAACATTATAAAAGGAACCTTATAGCTAGCAAAATCGGTACTAGTGTGATATAAGAGGGCATAACCGATTTTTGAGTGCAAGTGTATTCTCTCAAGTTATTCCATGTCTTGTAGTGTTGTGTAAAGCATTTGAGGCACAATATTTGGGGTGTTAGGCTCACAAAGTCTTCAAGGAATCCAAGAAACAAGAAAGGTATGAAATTCTACTAGTTTTTTCTATTACCTGTTCCCCATGCAATGCTAGTTAGGAAGTAAACCTTGAAAAATTAAATTTGCACATATATTAGAGAGAACATAGATTCAAGGTTTATAGGGTTGCATGTACACCATAGGAGTGTTAGAATGCTCAAAACCCATCACGAAAATCTACCCCCTTCCTCGTTAGACGAGCGAGGGGTACTGCAATCTTGGAGAAATCTCGAATGAATCTCCGGTTGTACCCTGATAATCCCAGGAAACTCCTGATATCTAACGGAGATCTCGCCACCTCCTACTGCATAACTGCCTCCATGTTGGCCGATTCGACCAAAATCCCCTCCTGTTTGATGAGGTGTCCGAGGAATTGGAACTCTTGTAACCAAAAATCACATTTCGAGAACTTGGCATACATCCGTTCTCGTCTAAGGACACCCAAAAATTCCCTGAGGTGCTCCTTGTGCTGCTCTCGGGTCTTGGAATATAGCAAGATATCATCAATAAACACAATGACCGAGTGATCTATCAGTCTGTGGACTCGATTCATCAGATCCATAAATGCTGCTAGCGCATTGGTGAGTCCAAACGGCATCACCACGAATTCAGAATGACCATAACGAGTCCGAAACGTGGACTTCTCCATGTCCTCCTCTTTGACCCGGACCTGATGTTACCCTGATCTCAAATTAATATTGGAAAACCAAGATGCACCCCGCAACTGATCAAAGAGATCGTCTATCCTCGGGAGTGGATAACGGTTCTTCACTGTTAACTTGTTCAAGTCTATATAATCAATGCACATCTGGTGCGTACCATCCTTCTTCCGGACGAAGAGGATCGTTGCTCCCCATGGAGAACTGCCCGGAAGAATGAACTACTTGCCTAGCAGGTCTTGCAACTAAGACGACAAATCCTGCATCTCAAGCAGCGCCAAACAGTACGGCACCTTGGCAATAGGAGTCGCACCCGGCACCATGTCGATCCGGACCTCGACCTGCCGCTATGGAGGTACCACTGGCAATTCCTCCAGAAACACATCCAGAAACTCCCAAACCACTGGAACCTCTTATATTGAAGTCTGATCCCTGACCCGCGTATCCACCACGTACGCTAGATAACCTGCACACCCGTGCTAAATGTACTACTGAGCCCTGGAGGCTAAACAAAATCCTGATCCCACTTTGGTTCCCTCAACATAAATAAATAGTTCTCCCCTACATGGGGTTCAACCACTATCCATCGGCCCTCGCAATCAATCATGGCACCGAACCGACTAAGCCAATCCATTCCCATGATCACGCATACATCCCTCATGGGAATAGGAATCAAGTCTATCAGGAAAGATATCCCGAAGATCTCTATCTCACATCCTCAGTAAACAGAAGAAGAAAAAATCCCGTCTTCGTTAGCGATAGAGACTCACAACGGACACTCTAGTTCGCCCATATGCACTTTGAACCCCCCGTTGAATGTCTGAGACACGAACGACCAACTCACCCCCAAGTCAATTAAAACCAACGCATGCAAGGACTTTACTAAGAACATACCTATTCATAGGTACTATAGATTAGCATAAGACAAATATAATAAACGAGATAACGGATAGAGACATACCAGCAACCACATCCAGTGCTGCCTTGGCCTCCTCAGTTGTAAGTTGGAAAGCACGCCCCTAAGCCTTCAAAGGCTCCGCCTTAACAGGCTTCCCATCCATGATCCTCAAAGTAGTCGGTGCCGGAGCCTGTGTCGGCTTGGCAGCTAACAAAGGACAGTGGGCCTTAATATGGCCCACCTGCTCATAATGATAACAAAGTCTGACCCCAGAAGTAGGAGTCTTCTGCTTGCAATCCCTGGCAAGATGGCCCTACTTGCTACAATGGTGGTTGTCCCCCAATCCTGGTATCAATGGTCTTAGGCCGCTTTGGTGCTGACTGCGACTATACCAGGGCCCGCTGTTGCTCCCTCAACTGTAGCTCAATCTCCAACTCACACCGCCTAGCAGTCTCTCTATAGATCCAGAAGTGTATCACGTCTCTGAGTGGCGACAAACTAATGGATGTTAGTCTTTAGCATTCCCAGATAACGCGTCATCTGAGCCTGCTCTAAGTCAAAATCCAGGAAAAACATCGCCCTCTCAGTAAACTCACGGGTGATCTCTGAAACCGACTCAGTACCCTGCTTCAGATCTAAGAACTCCTATGACAACTGCTCACGCTCGACCCGCGGAACACAGCAAGCACGGAACATATCCCCGAACTGCTCCAAAGTAACCGCATATATCTAATCATCCTTGTATGAACCAGTCGCCAACCTCCACCGATCCTTTTCCCCAGCCCACAACAAGTTTAGGGCACACCAGACCTTCTAGTCAGTAGGAAACGAGCATGTGAAGAAACAACCCTCCGAATCGGGGGGGGGGGGGGTTCGTGTTACCAAAGTGTCGGTACTGGAAGCCCCAACCGGCTCCCCCCCTCTTGCTGCTGTTACAGCCGAGGTAGCTGCATCGGTAACCATCTCAGCTAGGGCAGCATATCTGTCATCAAAGTACTCCCTCATAGCAGACTTAATAGTCCCAAACAACTCCGGAATCTGACCCCGGACAATCTCGACCACCTCCTCACGGATGATCTCCCTAACCTGATCCTCTGTCATCACTGGCTCCTCCTAGCCGATAATCTTCGACGCCGTTGCGGCCTCCTGATCACCCTGTCCTGATATTGATTCGGATCCAGTCTCGAAACGCCTTGTAACCACCATAATGAAATATAAATAGGAAGATATCAAATAATCTGCATAAATAACCGGGAACCAACACCCTACAAAACCCTTGGGGTTGTGACTTCCTTGCTACGCGTATGGATCCTGTTCTTTCAGTAGTACAGGCCCAATACTACCTTCCACACCTACCCATATTTGTCTCAAGTATCATCACAACACCCTAAAACTATACATGCACATGGTGGTCGCTCAACCTCACTCATAGAGGAAGGATAAGTATCTTACAACTGACTTACAGGCCTCATACAATCCACCTATGAAACTTCCACCAACCATGTAGCACTAGTGTATGCTAGTCATACATAACGCTAGACCCTATAGACTTTCGAATATCCAACCCTACCCTAAGCTCCCAATCAAACAATAATAGTACATAAGGTCAAATAAAACATTCTCAGGCTATAAGATCTTAATTATATATAACTGTGATGCATACCCTAAGCAACTATAGTAATGATGTCAATCTCATATAAAGGAAACCCTAGGCTAGCAAGCATCATGTAATAAGGCAATTCTATCAAGCAATTCCTGAAGATCCCTAGCCTAACACTAGCATGCTGTTCTAATGTATTACACAATCAATATATGCATGGTATTTTAGGGTCTACTTACTGGCTCCGACTGATCATACACTATGCATCCTCCTTTACTTATTTTGAAAACCATTTTAGAAGTTACTTTTAAAATATTTCCTTGATTTGAGATTGGAGTCAGTTGAATGTTCGTCCAATTCATTCAAACCAAGGCTCTGATACCAACTTGTAACACCCATAAAATTTAAACCAAATTTTAACTTTTCTAAACATTTAAAATCCAAGAGTTATTACAAATCTTTGCTTTAAAAATAGTCTTTATCACAGTTTTCCCAGAAACATAAACAAAATGTGAGGAGCTGTACGATCACACATTTGCCTTGCCGCGGTCCCCTAATGTACCTGAAACAATAAACTGAAACTGTATGCCCCAAAGCTTTGTGAATTCCCCCAAAATACCCATACTCACACAATACAAATATAACCATAAACAACATACTATGGGTCCAATCAACCATCAGGTTGGAATACCCTAGGCCCTTAACCTTCCAGTATGAATGCCAACATACTATGGGTCCAATGATCCTCGGGATGGAATACCCCAGGCCCACAACCAACAGGTTGGAATGGCCACATACTATGAGTCCAGTCATCGTCGGGATGGAATACTCCAGACCCACAACCAACAAGTTTGAATGCCCATGTCTATTTGCTTTCGCACAAAGTAGATAAGCTTCAACCAATAAACAAACATGTGCACATATAACAAAATAATCACCTAACAGTCTATAGACAACAAACTGATCTACCAGATCATACCACATAACATAAAATAGTATCCTACCCTCTAGGATATCTTACTAACAGATCATACTAGGATAACAAAACCAATAATAATTCAAACGGTTGGCCTTGGTGCCTTAGACCCTTTAGTATAGTGAGGAGAACTCACCTGACTAGTAGTGCCGAAATGCTAAAATTCTATTCACTGCCTCAATGGAAATCCCGAGCCGACATACATAATGAAACATCCCAAAATTCAGGTACAACTATTTAACCCTTTTCTTTTGTCAAGATTAGCCCTTTAGTGGAAAATGTTGTAAACGAGTACGCTGGGCGTACTGGAGAGTACGCTAGGCGTACTGGAGAGTACGTTGTGCATTCTCATGCGATTAAGTTGGACGCGGACTGGCCTGGGTACGCTGGGCGTACCCAGGGTTACATTGGGCGTAGCAAGCCCAGATGCAAACCCTAATTTATGACTTGTGCACTATAAAACAAATGCTAAGGCCTTATCCTCAGCCACCATTTCAGAGAGTGAAACCCTACGAGAGCATTTCCTTCATCCTAAAGCTTGTGTGAGTCTTTTGAGCTAAAGGTGCCTTTGTGTTTTAGTGAAGAAGAAGTAGAGGAGCTTGTGATGGCTAGGGTTTGAAGTTCAATCATGGATCCAAGTTCTTCAGAGGCAGGAGTTTCACTTTGAGGTAAAAATCTCAGAACTTTCCTCTTTATTTCGGTTTGGTGTTTTATGGTCCATTTTTAGGGTTTAAGTCCCAAAGGTGGAGACTTTATGAGCAAGAAGGGCTCCATGGACCTAGATTTGTCCCATTTTAGTGTTATGTGTGTTGTTGATCCATAAAAATCCCAACTTGGTCGTTGTTATGGAGTCATGCTTGAGTTATGAGCTTTTAAGTGTTGGAAATAGAATGTTATGGGTGTTGGTGACTTTTACGGCAATGCAAAGGCTTAAAGTGACCAACTTTATGGATTAAGAGGCTTAGGGGAGGTCAGATCTGAAAATTGGACGTGTGTCTTTACCGTTTAAGACCCCAAAAGCTAAAGAGTCTGAAACTGGGAGTTACACGGGGCATAGTCCCAGTACACGTAGCATAGGGGGTCGCGTTCCCCATTTCTGTGAGGTTGCTGTGTATGCCCAGCATATAGGTTTAGTACGTGCAGCGTAACCCAAAGAGTTGACTTTTATTGACTTTTAGGGTATTGTCAATGTTAGGGTCTGGGAGTCAGGAGAAGGGTAAAATTGTCTTTTCCCCTTACGAGAATGCTAAGAGAGGGATTAGTCTACCCTTGAGAGTTGTATTGATTAGAGTGCTTATTCCATGTGATTAGGCGGAGGCTAGACCAGGCTTTTACCGAGTTCGATATTACCGAGTTACCCGAGGTGAGCCTTCTCACTGTACTTTACCTTGAATGGTAACCAGAGTTATGTGACTGTGTATCTTGTATGCTATGTATGTTATATGTCGCATTGCATCATTACTATGTGATTATGCGGTGTGTATACCAGAGTTACAGAGTTAGGACCGGAAGGTGTACAGAGTTAGGACCAGAGGGTCCACAGAGTAAGGGCCAGAGCGCCCACAGAGTTATAGCCTCGAGTGGCTAATATGTGTTGCATGTCGTATTTTGGGGAACTCACTAAGCATTTATGCTTACAGTGTTTTGTGTTATGTGTTTCACGTACCAGTGAGGATCGCGGGAAGGCGCCGGCATGATCAGTACACACACATGAGGAGATTTTATACATTACGATCTTGGGCTGTAATTATGAATTGATATGCGAACAATGATATTTTATAATATTAACCAATGAAAATATGTTTTAAAAATGTGAAAAATTGTTTTGAAATTTTGGGTAGTACAACTTGGTATCAGAGCCTTGGCTTGAGGGTTTCGGATGCACCTCGAGTGCATTTGAGCTGAAACTGAGGATTTGAGGAAAATTTTGAAATAAAATAAAATTTTTCTAAAAGAGTAAAAAGGATTTGAAAAGAGCAGGGCAGAGCCGTGTGTACGATCAGCCAGCACCCGAACGGTGATTTCCCAAAATACCCTTATATTATATGTCATGAGATATGTGATGATATGTTATGCATGCTAGAGTAGGCTAGGTATTCTTATTAGGACTAGAGTGGCCTGATTTGTGATGCCTTCGCTTAGGGGTGTTACTGCTAGGAGATGCTTGAGAGTGACTAGATAGCAGCGAGGAGCTTATGACAGATTTGCAAGAGAGTAGATTATGCATAGTAAGAGTAGCGTAATCGGGATTTGGGGTCCTAGGAGGAGGTCTTAGGGTGAATACTTATGCGGTGTGGACGGTTGTATTAGGCCTGTACTACTGAAGACACCGGAGCAGTGCACATCCCATGTAAGAATCCTTGGGTTACCAAGGAATGAGTAAGGTTGAGTTATCGAGTGCGAGTATGCTCGAGCTAATCTCTGATATTTCTTATGTTGTATTTCAGAGACATCATGGTTATGACACACCACAGACCAGAGACCAGTGGGGTTAGTGTTGAGGAACTCCGTCAGATGATCCATGAGGAGGTGGCTGCAGCTATCCGCGCAGAGATTCCAGAGATGTTCGGGTCTATTAAGACCATGTTGATTGAGACTTTTGATTAGAGATACGCAATGGTTACTGAGGCTGCAGCCGTTGCAGATACCGCAACTGTTGCTGCTGCCAAACCTCAGGGTGGTGATTCATTGTTGTTCCGGGAGTTCAGCAACACGAAGCCACCAGAGTTTGATGGGACACAGGATTTGATTGCTGTGTTGAGATGGGTTTCTGATATTGAGGGATGCTTCTATACGTGTTCATGTCCGGAGCATCTGAGAGTTTGGTTCGCACTGAACCACTTCTCTTGGGGGCGATGGACTGGTGGAAGTTTTTTTCAACACACTATTCGCCTGCTGAGCTTGTTGCGGTGACCCGGGAGAGGTTTACCACCATGTTCCGTGATTAGTACGTTTCCCCAGTGGAGAGGGAGTGTTTGGCCCAGGAGTTTTTGACCCTCAATGTCACACCCCAAAACCGAAACGATGGAAACGTTTTGGGGCTGAGGACGTCATGTAAAGTATCACAACACAGTATAATAGTAAACAAGTAAACAACATCATCCATTTCATTAAATATATAATTTTAATACAAGTGTGTTCTGTACAGTTATAGACAGCAAAATATGAATCAAAATATAAGATGAGTCTTGTATGCGCTCCATCTTCTCAAAAGCTGGCATCGCTACCTGTTTACTGATGACCTGAGAATACAAGTTATTTTGAAAGAGTTTATCATCATTAAAGCTGGTGAGTTCATAAGTAGTTAGTGTTTATGTTTGTATCAAAATGTTTGAAACACTGTTAGAAGTACGAATTTGTAAACGTTGGTAGTAAAAGTGTGAATATGTTTGTAAGTGTTTGTAAAAGTTTGTAACTCCTAGAAAATCCTATATTTTCTACTAAAAGTAGCCTTCTACCACTGCACAATTCTTCTGTATGTTTGTTTCTTGTAAAAGTGAGTAATTTTCCCAATTGTAACTATCATTATCAAAATATAGTTTGTACATTAATGTTTAAGTGAAGTAATCACCAAATAAATGTAAAGGGTAAATTAATGTATTACTGTAGTGTTGTATTATAGGAACTACTGCCGTACTAACTACCTTAAACCAGATTTATGTCAAGGTATTATGTGATAAATTGTACCATACTATCGACTATGAAACATGACAATGTAAGTCGTCATACATTTTGCACCCGAAGACCTACTGGTCCCACTGTAGCTAGCAGTAAGGTGTAGGATAGTCAATCCAGTATAGATCTATACACAAACTTATGCTCTCCCTCGAGGAGATTCTGGTTACAACTCGGGCCATGACAATGAAGACATGCTCCGATACAGTGGATGACATTTATGTTATCGTATACTTGTATATGTAATGTATGTATTTGTGTAGTGAATGTATTGTTTGTCATCATAGTATCGTTGTATATGTTCTCATCCTAGTATAGTTGTATAAGTTCTCGTCATAGTATATTTGTATAAGTTCTAGTCATAGTATATTTGTATAAGTTCTTGTCATAGTATAGTTGTATATGTTCTTATCATAGTATAGTTTTATAAGTTCTCATAACTAGATATGTAGTAGACATGGTTTTTGTTGGATTAATGTCTAAGTCCATAACTATAATTGGTAAGACTTGACCCGACCCGGTATGGTCCATTTGGGTTGCATGGCATCATGCACTTGGATAGACTATAATGAGAGAAATAAGATACTTACGGTTATTAATATATTATAAGTTCTAGTATATTAATAATAAGAATAATAAGATTATTTAATTAGTATTGATCAACAATTAATCTAGGATTAATTAAGTGATCAAAAGAAGACTAATTAAATATATGGGTTGATTGTGTAAATCATCCATACTTATATAGTGGGCTAATGCTCCATGGATTATCTAGTTGGGCCAAAACCCATATGATGCTCCATGGATGCTCCATGGTGTATTTGAACCCATGGATCCAAGGAAATGGAAAGTCATGACAATTAGGGTTTACCCTAATATTGTTCTTCCCAAAATCGGTCACTAGATTATTCTAGAGAGGGCTAGCCGATTTTATGAAGTATAGAATTCTCTCAAGTTCTTCCAAGAGTATTTGGTGTTGTGTGAACCATTTGAGGTGTCACACTTGGGGCACTAAGCACTCAAGCTTCATGAAGACAAGCACCATTAAAGAGGTATGTATTCTATCTTGTTATATTGATATTTTGTATGCTAGATTAGGATAATACCTTGGATGTTCATATTTGCATGTATAATAGAGAAAACATAGATCCAAGGTATTTAGGGTTGCATGTACACTTAGGAGTGTTAGAATGCTCATAACCCAACAGTGGTATCAGAGCCTAGGCTTGTTTTCTTGTTATACCTGCAATAGAGGCTGAAAAATCGAGTTTTGATGCTGTCAGCCCAGCTGACTCGCCGAGTCCATGAAGGGACTCGACGAGTCCAAGGCAAAATGCATCCAACTCGCCGAGTTGTGTTCATGCACTCGACGAGTTGGACCCCAGACAGCATATCTTCGAGGTTTTTGGCTAGAAATGGACTAGGAACATTACCCTAAGTTGTTTTTGAACTTATAAACTTATTTTTAATGTGGTAATGTTCATGCTAATCCATTTTCAAAGATAATTGTCAATAGATTCATGTTTTGTATTAGTTTAAAGGTTAGACTAATTACATGAAAAAGTTTGATTTGAATTATCTTGTTCTTATGAGTTGCTTAGATTAATAGAAAAGTTGAGTGAAAAAGTTGTTTTCAATCCAAATTAATCTAAGAGCTGAGTATAAAATGTGTTTGTGTAACTTATCCTTAAGCTACATGAAGAGTCACATTAAAGACTCATAAAACTCATAAAAGATGGCAATGGTTACAAAAGATGAAGAGTCTTGTCCTTAAGTTATGGAGGTTCAAGAGTCACTTCATTAATAAATAAATAAATAAAATATGTAACCTTAATTAATTCCATAAGTTATAAAATAAAGAAAAGATTAATTCTTTATTAGTTTAAAGTCTTCCATAATTTGTCCACAAGTTATGGAACTTGAAGAGTTTTTGGATTAAAACTACTTTAAATACATAAGTTATGGAATTAATTAGTTTTGAATAGTTTCAAAACTTGCCCTCAAGTTTTGGAATTTGTAAAGTTTTCTCTTATGAATACTTTAATTCCAAGTTAGCCCTTAGAATTTTAAAAGTTCAAATTCAACCCTTATACTTTATAATATTATAAGTTAATAATATATATATGTATAAGAGTAAAGTCGGTCTTACCGCTAGTACGCCTCATTCACGAAGCCGGTCTATAAGGTGGGTATAAGGTTGTTGCCTATAAAATGGCAACTTAATGGGTGTCTACTCTCACCCACCGCTTGCTTGACTGGTGGAGGGTCGTTAGCCGAACGGGTTTGACATGACTATAATTCTCCCTTCATTAAAAGTATTAATGATAAATACTAAGTAACTAAACTCTTATAAATACCCAATCTTAGTTACTTAGGAAAATGTGAATAAGGTGCTAATCCATGAAATTACACTTTGCACTTTGTTTAAGTCGGTTAGTGGAGCGTGTGTGGTTAACCGGCACACTAACTCGTATTTAACAAGGTAGGCAAAGGGTAACCTAATGTTTATCATAGTATCGATGGAGCGTGTGTGGTTAACCGGCACATCGATTGAGGGGTAAACACTTAAGGGTACCAAGTAATTTGCATGGTTACTTCACACCTTGTTTTGTGATCCTCGGCATCCCAGTCACAAAACCTGAAGGGCACACTCGAGATTGAAACATGCCATTGAACAGTTCAATGAATCTCAAAAGATCTAGGAATTTCAAAACCAATTAAAACCTAATAATATATTTCGTTTATCTTGGTGGAAATTGGTGAATCGTCATTCACCTACCTTCAAATTGTTTTATAGCTTGGATTACGGCATACCTCTTCTAAGTTATAAAATAATTTGTTGGGTCCTAGCCTTAATATTTCATATTGGGTGTCATATTAAGGACTCAAAGATCAACTATCTTGAATATCTCCCATAACATGTCTGGTTTAGACATTTATGATCTTCCCAAATCTCTTGAAACAAGCATTCCTAATGAAGATGATGTCCCATGGATATCATACTTCTTCCTCCTCCTCCAATTATTCTCCCTACCCCACAAGTTCTTAAAAAAATTTAAGGTCACTCGAACCCTATTGGCAAGACAAGGTCTAGGTATGATCATATCTTGGAGATGTAGTCACATATTGACAAGCCGGGAGAGTTGGGTATCAAAGTCTTGAGAAAGTTGGTGGTTCAATCACTTTCTAAGTCACATAGTGAGTTCCTTTGGGACACCTATGAAATAGACTATGACAAGACCCTTAATGATCTTATCTATTGTTAAGATCAATTTCCTGAAACTTTATGGACATTGACAATGGTGACACTGGAAATACAGAAAAAGCATTCTCTTCCCAATGGAAAGGGATCGGCCATAGTCAACTCGGTTGAACAAATGGTAAAGAGAAAAACTAAGTCTGTGATAGTCTCGTGTACCATTATCAAAGGGTCCATATGTTTATATTGCCAAAGGAAGGGTCATTAGTTGCGAAGCTGCCAAGTTTACCTAAGGATGTTAAAGTCAATAAGATTGACTCTACTTCAGGTAAAAGTCCACTACTCTAACTCTATTAAGTTTCTATTATGAGATTCCTTATACATGATGTGACTGGGTCACGTGGTAATGTTTTAAGAATCAAAGAAAAAGTAAAGGAACTTAAAGAAAGAATATGCTGAATCTGATGGCGTAGATGGATTTCTATCGCGTAGTTTGAAAAATCGGATTCTTGAGCTACTTCTTAGGAGTTATGAGATATTGCTTAGGAATAGATAACAACAAGTTTTCATATGGATTGTAAGGATAAGTTTTCCGCAAAGTTTTAAAATAAAGAAAAATTTCGATTTTAGTTATTTTAAAATATCCTTACAATGGCATTTGAGGGAAAATTGTTGCTTATATGATTCCATTAATAGCAATAGTGGAAGTATGAAATTGATTCCTTCATTTGTGGTAATGTCTAAATTTACCAAATAAGGAAAGATTCTCATCATCCAAAGTCTCAATTGGACCGGGACTTGGAATCATGCAAGTTGTATAGCATGATGAATGAGAACTTTTCAAGTATTGGAAAAATTAAGACTAATTACTTATTCACATGGATGTGTGAGTCAAGTAATGGACTAAGGGATCGAGTACATAGTCATGTGCACTGATTAAGTCCACCACAAAAGATGTAAGGCTATTCGTCATAGTTTACTAAAGCTTAGTAAATATGATTATACTTACAAGGTTAAGTGTAACTCTGAGACATTGGAAAATGTTCCAATGTAAGGCAAAGCGAATAAGGAGAATCAAGTTAGGCAAAAGGATAAAAGTTTCTCAATTCTGAAAAGATGGGAGAGTACTTTAGTATCAGTTTTGTGATCATCTTAATGATTAAGAAACCATATCAAAATTTGTTCTCTAAGGAAGTCTTAGTGCATTCTTATGACTAAGAAGGGGGGATCTTGAAATTGTTGAAATGGTTAAATCAAGAAGATGAGTCATACTTCGTTTCAATACAAGTCTTAGAGTCATACTCCAAGATTGTAATTTGAGTGACATGTCTTAAAGAAGGTTTAAAACACTTATCAAATATAAGAGTAAAAGTTTTCTACTCTTGTACATTTGAAATTGGTAAGTTGTGATGTTTTGGATAAAACAAAGACCAACTAAGGCCAATTGTGTGAAGTGTTTGTCTTGATTAGAATCCGCACTATCTCTTGGATGTTTGACAAGGAAGTCTTATAGGTCAAGAGGACAGTGGGAGTCTTAAAGGTCTTGAAAGTCTCAAGAACTAATCAAGAATCAAACCTGAAGTTCTTCACTAGCACACGACTTGAGGTTTATAACCTATCGTGTTGACATATTCTGTGCCCATGCTAGTTAAAGTTGGCTTTGCATATGAGTTCTTAGAGTTCTCAATGTGTTGCACAACAACTTGGAAGCAATGGTAGGCCCTTGAGCTACCAGGTGGCAAGAGATTAAGATTGAGTTCAGTCCATATGAGTTTGGATTTGTCATTATCCTTGTCTTGTGATTATGATTTTGACAATTCACATGGATAAGAACACATACACCATTAAATCTAAGTGTCATAAGGTTTCTCTCCGATTCATGAAAATGATGGTAAGGAAACACTTTCACTAAGTAGATTTTAGCTAGATAGCAATTGTGATCTCAAAGTCGTTAGTGGAGCGTGTGTGGTTTACCGGCACACTAACTTGGACTTGTGAGAAATGGCAAAGGTCAAAACGATCAAGACTATGATTACGACATCCCTTTTCATAGTTCTTAAAATTGTTTTGACACACCCATAAGCTATCTAAGGAAGGTGTATGTTTTTGATAAAGTCTTATCAAAACAATCTAGTATCAGAAATCTGAACTTTGGTAAGAAAGTCAATAAAGTATTGATTTCTAGAAGTCAAGCTTTCTGAGTATATGTCAAAGCTAGTGGGAGCATAAGTGTTATGCTAATAATCATCATGTTAGTGGGAGCATGATAATTATGATAAGTATTGCAAGCTAGCAATGTTAATTATAGAAAACAAAAGGTTTCAATTGGGAAAAAGTTGTTTTGCTATAATTAAGGGAGAGGAAATTATACTTCATCTCAAATCTATAAGCTTAGATCGTGAGGTTTTAATCATTTAGTCAAGGATATATATGAATTTTATGTTGGAATGGCTCAACATAAGGAAATTCTGTATATGGGTCCATTATTTGCGTTCTTAAATTCGATTATGATTACGGCATCCCTTTTCATAATCTGAATTATGAGAACTTGGCAAATTGAAATGGAAATGTTATAGCAAAAGACTGGTTTAGTCTTTATGTGAGACATCATGAATCGTGTCCCATATGCTTCGGATATAGGATCGATTACATGTGCTATATTCATCCTTTCTAAAAATTTCCAAATGCCTGGGGCATTAAGAAAGGAAAAGGTTTAGAACTGGATATGACTAAAAGGATTAAACAATTGTCGAGGACAATCTAAGGTTTACCAAAGATTGGTTGCTCAAGGACAGTTGGAAGTATAGTGATAATTCTGGAAGGACCATATTGACATAATCTGTAAGGAGGCAACTCTTGTTCAGAAGTGATAGTCGAAATGGAATCTGGAAATGTTTCAAAGTTAGAATTTTCAATCTGTGTTAGATTAAGGAAACTTAATGCAAGAAGGATGGTTCCAAGGACTTGATCTCCTTTGGAATGCTCTGTAATGATTGTTGTTAAGTCTTTCTGACTTTGTGCATAATCATTACAAGAGGATCGATGCATATAAGTTTAGAATCTAACAGATTTCAGTAAATGACATGAATTTGGAATTCTTGCATTTGCAGTAAGGATTTGGGAGTGTGAAAAGAGAATCATTGAAGTTATGTTCAATTGATCTAGTTCACAAAATAAAGATCATAGACAAACATAGTATGCATACTTGGTGTATGGCATGACTAGTGTTTAGAAAACATAGTGTACATGCTTGGAGCATGGGACAACTATTGTTTTAAATTCAAGAATAATGTTGATAGCTGAAACAATATACAATGAATAATGTGTAATCATATGGTGATAAATAAAAGGAGTTTTATTTATATTCATAAGTTCTGAGACCATATTAGATTCAATTATTATTGTGTTTCACTTTGCATGTTTTGACTTCCCGAATAAACTAGGTTATTCTTCCGGAATGACTAAGTTATTCAAACCATCCACAGTCGGTCATATGTTGGAAGTAGATATGAATTAAGACTGTCATGGGTTGGCTTGTAGAGGTCTAAGATGTTGGACAAAGGGCTACAACACTCATGAGTGCTCATAAGTTCTGAGTATTGGATTCAACCCGCGCTCATTGGAATCACTTCATGGATTTTATCACGAGTGATCATGAGATGATAATATCTTATATTCTTCAAACCTAGAGATATGAGTTGTTACTATGAGTTGATAGTACATTGATTACACGAAACGCATTGGTAACTCGATGTTATAAAACGTGTCTTTATGTATGATTCAATAAGTAGTAGAACAAGCCATATGAGTCGAAGTTTATCCATTCCTTTTACCTTCGGGATGAAAGCGATATCTGTGAGCCCCTCGATGATTTGATGATGACAAATGGAAGTGCTCGGCCGGGCCAGGACTGATTTGATTTGTTCAATTGGTCAGTCGTCATAAATCGGAAATCGGGAAACAACTAATGGACAGAGAGAATGATTATAATCCATGTCTCAGTCCATATGATATCTAGAATGGAGGAATATATGATCCCTTATCTAATGGACAAGTCGTTGACAAAGATCAGAGTTCATCTACAAGGTCAGAGTTCGACAGAAGCTTTTGAGAGCTACGATTGCCAGTTGGTTCCTGAAGTCATACGCAATAATAGTTTTAGACTTATCCAAGTGGGAGACTGTTGGATTAATGTCTAAGTCCATAACTATAATTGGTAAGACTTGACCCGACCCGGCATGGTCCATTTGGGTTGCATGGCATCATGCACTTGGATAGACTATAATGAGAGAAATAAGATACTTACGGTTATTAATATATTATAAGTTCTAGTATATTAATAATAAGAATAATAAGATTATTTAATTAGTATTGATCAAGAATTAATCTAGGATTAATTAAGTGATCAAAAGAAGACTAATTAAATATATGGGTTGATTGTGTAAATCATCCATACTTATATAGTGGGCTAATGCTCCATGGATTATCTAGTTGGGCCAAAACCCATATGATGCTCCATGGATGCTCCATGGTGTATTTGAACCCATGGATCCAAGGAAATGGAAAGTCATGACAATTAGGGTTTACCCTAATTGTAACACTATATAAAGATATTGTTCTTCCCAAAATCGGTCACTAGATTATTCTAGAGAGGGCTAGCCGATTTTATGAAGTATAGAATTCTCTCAAGTTCTTCCAAGAGTATTTGGTGTTGTGTGAACCATTTGAGGTGTCACACTTGGGGCACTAAGCACTCAAGCTTCATGAAGACAAGCACCATTAAAGAGGTATGTATTCTATCTTGTTATATTGATATTTTGTATGCTAGATTAGGATAATACCTTGGATGTTCATATTTGCATGTATAATAGAGAAAACATAGATCCAAGGTATTTAGGGTTGCATGTACACTTAGGAGTGTTAGAATGCTCATAACCCAACAGTTTTAACATTATATAAGTTTAAAAAACTGTAAAAGAAAGGTTTAGTATACAAAAGTGAATTTGATAAAGAGTTTGATGTCATTTGTTTGGTAAAACAGTTTAATATATGGAAAATTCAATAGTATGCTAGTTATTAATAATATGTGATTGATTTAATAACTAACATAGTTCAACATGTATCCCCCCATAAAAGCATTTAAGAACATTTCAAAGGTTAATTAAGGGGTATGAACTCACCTGTAGTGAGTAGTTTGTATGAAAGTGTTGGACAAGGTGCTAGGTGTGAAGTGAGGACATGAACAGACACAATGATCCTAGTTAATATATAATAAACATATATGTATCTAATTAGACATTTAATAACTAATTAATTAAGTTAAGACAGCCTAGGACATGGAAACACTTTGATTTAAGTGTCATTGGTACCAACGGGTTGCATCTAAGGGTTGTATGGCATGGCATTGGAGTTTATGGCTCAAGGACCACTCCTTATGGAGTTTACAGACCATGAACATTTCCCCATGAGTTTATAGCCATAAAATCATGGTACTAAGTTCCAAATTGTGTTTTGAGGTCTTACTAGTCATGATTGAGCATCCGATGATCAAGGCCAAGCCTTAGGAAAGCATTAGGGCACACTAACACTACCTTGTAGAGTTTACGGCCTAAGGACCACTTCCTTAGGTGTTTACGGCCATAAAATCTCATGGGGACTTATTTTGCTTGTTGTTTAAGGTCCTAAACACTTCTAGGAAGGATCAAGGTTGGCATCCAAGGCTTAGGAAGGAACCAGGGTCCATTTAGCCACCTTAAAATGGGTTTACGGCCCAAGAACATCCTTAGCTGTAAACTCCTTTTTTCTTATGAGTTTTGATGATTTTCAAGTGTTATTAAGTTCATAATAAGCACACAAGAAGCTAGGTCATGATTACTTACAAGATAGAAGCTTGATTAGGTGTTTAAGATCCAAGAACACTAGTGTGTGTTCTTCGTGTGCTTGGTGTTTTGAAGAACACTTGAAGATCTAGTTGAAAAGCAATAATGAATGGATGAAATGATGTATAACTACTAGATATTAGGTTATAACAACAAATCAAGTCGAGAAATACTTACGTTTTTGGAAGATCGGGTGAAGAACGAGATGATAGTTGAGAGAGGATGGGGAGTAAACTTGAAGGTGGAAGTGAGAAATGAAGAGTTTGGGGAGTAAACTCGTCTATAAGCCATCAGTTCATGGCCATAATAGAGTTCACGGCCCAAACTCCCTTTGTTTGGCTGTGAACACCTAACTAAGGTGTTGGTTGTTTCATTGCTATCCCGATATTCTAGAAATTAATTCATTTTTTCAGTTTGTTTCATGAATAATTAATAAAATACATAAACGAACTTTAAACCGGCTAAAAATTAGAAGAAAAGTATTTAACTTTTATTTTAGGTGCTTGACTTTAGGGTTTGTACGAGTGAAAATTTCGGGTTGTCACACTCAAGCAGGGTACTGAGTCTGTTACTACGATCACCAGGATGTTCCATGAGAGGGCGATGTTCTGCTCCTGTTGCTGTACAGGATACCGATAGTCGGCCGGTGAAGGCTGAAGCATCAAAGGCGCGAGGGAGCGCCTTACAGTTGACAGCGAAGGAGGTCTGTGTGGCACCCGACGTCGTGGCTGGTATGTATTCCTTCATGTATCTATTTACAATGTTTAGATTTTGTGCTTATTTTATTATCTACGTAGGTACTTTTCTTGTGAATTCTGTACCTGCCTTGGTGTTATTTGACTCGGGTGCGAGTCGATCTTTTGTGTCATTAACCTTTATTCAGCACATCAGTAACCGTCGAGAGGCGTTGAGTCGACCTCTGCGAGTTTCCATAGATGACGAGCGAGTGGTGTATGCCATTGATGTGATTCGGGGATGTCTACACAAAATCATCGGCATTGAGTTTCCGATTGACTTGGTCCCGATTGCGATGGGTGATGTCTTTGTCATCGTGGGCATGGACTGGTTGAGCAGATTTGGAGCAGTTATCGAGTATGAGCGACAGCTGGTGATCACACAAGACCCTAGTGGGGGAGTTCTTACAGTGTACGGTGAGGGTACCCGTTCTGGATCAGCGTTCTGCTTAGCGGCCAGAGCGAGGTAGAGTCTACGGCAGGGCTGTAGTGGGTTTGTAGCTTACGTGATGGATGCGAGGGTTGGTGCGGAGAGACCGAGATCGATTGATGAGGTTATGATAGTGCGCGAGTTCCTGGATGTTGACCCCGAGGATTTTCTGGGTGTGCCACCTGAGAGACAGGTAGAGTTCCGTATCGATTTGGTTCTGGGGCAGCAGCTATCGCCAAGGAACCCTATCACCTTGCATGTCTAGAGATGCAGGAGTTATCCTTGCAGCTTCAGGAGGTGCTGGGAAAGGGATTTTTTGGCCGAGTAGCTCCCCGTGCGGAGCACAAATCCTTTTTGTCAAGAAAAAGGATGGTTCACTCCAGATGTGTATCGATTACCAGGAGTTGAACAAGTTGACGGTCAAGAATTGTTGCCCCTTGCCGAGGATCGATGGTTTATTCAATCAATTATAGCGCACATCAGATGAGAGTACACGAGGAGGGTATCTAGAAGACAACATTCAGGACTCGATACGGGCATTACGAGTTCGTGGTGATGCCTATCGGGTTCACCAATGCACCGACAGCGTTCATGGATCTCATGAACAGAGTGTGCATGCCAATGCTGGATCGTTCAGTGATCGTGTTCATTGATTATATATTGGTGTATTCGAGGACAAGAGAGCAACATGAGGATCATTTGAGGGAGATCTTTGGAGTTCTGAGAGCGGAGAGGCTTTACGCCAAATTCTCCAAGTGTAATTTCTGGTTACAAGAAGTCCAGTTTATTGGACATCTCGTTAACCAGAATGGGATTCTTGTCGATCCGGCTAAGATTGAGGCAGTGATGAGTTGGGAAGTGCCAAGATCCCCCACCGAGATCAGGAGTTTTCTGGGGTTGGCCGGCTATTATCGGAGATTTATTAAGGACTTCTCCAAGATCGTTGTTCCTATCACCAGATTGACCCTGAAGGGCGTGGCTTTTAGTTGGGGCCCAGAGCAGCAGACTTCCTTCAAGACACTTCGCCAAAGATTATGTGAAGCCCCGGTGTTAGCCCTTCCAGAAGGGATGGAGGATTTCGTGGTGTATTGTGACGCGACGATATCAGGACTGGGGGCGATGCTAATGTAGATGGGGCATGTGATAGCATACGCATCGAGGCAGCTGAAGCCTCATGAGACTAGATACCCTACTCAAAATCTGGAGTTGGGGGCGGTGGAGTTTGGCCTCAAGATATGACGCCACTATTTGTATGGGGTCTAGTGTACCATATACGGGGATCACAAGATCTTGAAGTATTTAATGGATCAGCCCAACCTGAATATGCGCCAGAGAAGATGGTTGGATGTAGTGAAGGATTATGAGTGCGAGATCCTGTACCACCCGGGCAAGCCTAACGTTGTAGCCGACGCTTTGAGTCATAAAGCGGAGAGTGCCCCGATTCGTGATATTTTTTTGAGAATGACGGTAATGACTCCAATATTAGATACCATTTGGGCGGCCCAAGTAGAGGCCATGAGACCGGAGAACCGCAAGAGGAAGCGCATAGTCGGGACGGTGTCTGAGTTCATTGCCGATAGCCGAAGACTCATGACTTTCCAGGTTCAGGTATGGGTGCCGTTTGAGGGCGGGGTACGTTCCATTCTGATAGAGGGGGCGCATAGATCGAGGTTTTCGATCCATCCCGGGGCCACTAAGATGTACTTAGATTTGAAAAGAGACTATCGGTGGCCCTGTATGAAGAGGGATGTTGCATGATTCGTTGAAAGGTGCTTGACTTGTCGCAAGGTTAAGGCAGAGCACTAGTGTCCGCATGGCAAGTTGCAGCCACTCGAGGATTCCGAGTAGAAGTGGGAGAAGATTTCCATGGATTTTATAACCAAATTGCCGAGGAATGCAAGGGGTGTCGATGCAATTTAAGTGATAGTGGACCGGTTGACGAAGAGCACTCATTTCCTAGCTATCAATGAGAGCTCTTCTGCTAAGAGACTGGCGTAGCTGTATGTGAGAGAGGTGGTATCGCGACATGGAGTTCCAATCTCGATTGTGTCAGATCGAGATGTGCCTTTCAATTCCAGATTTTGGAAGAAATTCCATGAGGAGTTGGGCACGAGACTGCATTTTAATATCGCATACCAGCCACAGACGGACGGTCAGAGTGAGCGGACTATTCAAACGCTCGAGGATATGATTCGGGCATGTGCGTTGGACTTCATAGGAAGTTGGGACATGTATTTGCCATTGGCTGAGTTTTCCTATAACAACATCGACCATTCTTGTGTCGGTATGTCTCCCTTTGAGTTGTTGTATGGGAGGAGATGTCGGACTCCCATATGTTGGGGAGAAGTAGGGCAGCAAGTGATGGGCAATACTGAGATAGTGCTTCAGATGACAGAGCAGATACAACAGGTCAGACAGAGGTTGTTGACAGCTCAGAATCGCCAGAAGAGTTATAAGGATATGCGACTATCCGAACATGAGTATCAGGTAGGAGACTTCGTACTCCTGAAGGTATCTCCTTGGAAAGGAGTGATCCGATTCAGGAAGAGGGGCAAACTAGGGCCCCGGTACATCGGTCTGTTCAGGGTGACCGCTAGGGTGGGCATGGTAGCATATCGTTTGGAGCTACCGACGGAGCTGAGCCAGATTCATGATACTTTCCATGTGTCTCGGCTGAGGAAGTGCATAGCCGACGAATCGGCGGACGTGCTATTGGAGGATATTCCGGTGGATGTGAGCCTAAATTATGTTCTGAGGCCAATTGCGATTGTGGATCAGAGGATCAAGATTCTGAGGAACAAGGAGGTGCCTCTAGTATAGGCCTGTGGCAACATCGGAGGGGGTTCGAGCTGACTTGGGAGCCTAAGTCAGAAATGCAGGAGCAGCGTTCGGAATTGTTTTCAGCATGAGACTTCGAGGGCGAAGTTTGGTTCTAGTGGGGGAGAATTGTAATATCCCAAAATTCAGGTACAACTATTTAACCCTTCTCTTTTTTCAAGTTGTCAAGATTAGCCCTTGAGTGGAAAATGTTGTAAATGACTACGCTGTGTGTACTGGAGAGTATGATGCACGTACTCAGGCGCTTAAGTTGGATGCAGACTCGCCTAGGTACGCTGGGCGTACCCAAGGTTACGCTGGGTGTAGCGGGCCCAGATGCAAACCCTAATTTATGACTTGTGCACTATAAAAGTAATGCTAAGGCCTTATCCTTAGCCACCATTTCAGAGAGTGAAACCCTAAGAGAGCATTTCCTTCATCCTAAAGCTTCTGTGTGAGTGTTTTGAGCTAAAGGTGCCTTTTTCTGTTAGTGAAGAAGAAGGAGAGGAGATTGTGGAGGCTAGGGTTTGAAGTTCAAGCTTGGATCTGAGTTCTTTGGAGGAAGGAGCTTCACTTTGAGGTAAAAATCTTAGAACTTTCCTCTTTATTTCGGTTTGGTGTTTTATGATCCATTTTTAGGGTTTAAGTCCCAAAGGTGGAGACTTTATGAGCAAGAAGGGCTCCATGGACCTAGATCTGTCCCATTACAGTGTTATGTGTGTTGTTGATCCATAAAAATCCCAACTTGGTCGTTATTATGGAGTCATGCTTGAGCCATGAGCTTTTAAGTGTTGGAAATAGAATGTTATGGGTGTTGGTGACTTTTACAGCCATACAAAGGCTAAAAGTCACCAACTTTATGGATTAAGAGGCTTAGGGGAGGTCAGATATGAAAACTGGACCTGTATCTTAATCGTTTAAGACCCCAAAAGCTAAGGAGTCTAAAACTGGGAGTTACGCGGGGCGTAATCCCAGTACGCGCAACGTAGGGGGTTGCGTTCCCTGTTTTTGTGAGGTTGCTGGGTATGCCCAACATACAGGTTTGGTATGCGCAGCATAACCCGAAGAGTTAACTTTTGTTGAGTTTTAGGGATTGGTCAATGTTAGTGTCTGGGATTCATGACAAGGGTAAAATGGTCTTTTACCCTTCTGTGAATGCTAAGAGAGGGATTAGTCTAGTCTTGAGAGTTGTATTGATTAGAGTGCTTATTCCATGTGATTAGGCGAAGGCTAGACCAAGTTTTTACCGAGTTCAAGATTACCGAGTTACCCGAGGTAAGTGTTCTCACTACACTTTACCGTGGGTGGTAACTAGAGTTATGTGACTGTGTATCTTGTATGTTATGTATGTGATATATTGCACTACATCATTACTATGTGAATATGATGTCGGTATACCAGAGTTACAGAGTTAGGATTGGAAGGTCCACAGAGTTAGGACCAGAGGGTCCAGAGAGTTAGGGCCAAAGGGCCCACACTATTATAGCCTCGAGTGGCTAATATGTGTTGCGTGTGGTATTTTGGGGAACTCACTAAGCATTTATGCTTACATTGTTTTGTGTTATGTGTTTTAGGTACCAGTGAGGATCGCGGGAAGGCGCCGACATGATCGGTACACACACATGAGAAGATTTTATACATTATGATCTTGGGCTGTAATCATGAATTGATATGTGAACAATGAGATTTTTAATATCAATGAATGAAAATTTGTTTTAAAAATGTGAAAAATTGTTTTGAAATTTTCGGTGTTACACATAATAATTACTAGGTTATTACCGGATATCACTCTCTTGACTGAGTGTCCATATAATTCATAAAGTCCATTTCATTTTGTTGGGCCAAGGCCCAACACCAAGCCCTTATCTTGAATGTCCATACTCTAGAGTCTATTATTTGCCTAATTTACCAAATTTGGCCCAACCTCGTTATTAGGCCTAACCCCATGATCCACTATCATATCCTGGCCCAAAATATCCTATTTGCAGAGTGCAACAAAGGCCCAAATCCATCAGCCCATAAACCCTAAGCCCATTTTCCATGAGCCCAACAAAGAGCGTACGTAGGGCGTACCTCTGTGGTTATGCTGGGCGTAATGCTGCTCTATGTTGACTGCCATTGGGATAGTTGACCTTGTTCACTGGGTATACAGAATTTACGCTAAGTGTACGCAGGGATTTTTACCAAAGCTCTAATAAGTGCTTAACGGCTTAAGCTCTTAAGCCCAATTTCTAGATCCATCGACCAAATATGCCATGGGACCATAAAGTTCCAAACTTTATCACTTTGGATGTCTAGAAAGTCCTTACTCGTGGTCTTAACCCATTAAGACCTTCTCACTTCATGCATGGGACAAGCCTAACTGTTAGGAACTAATTTTTATCACTTAAGACCTCCCCTAAGGTCTAAAAGGACAACTCATTTTGTCCAAGACATCACATGCATCATCATGGGGATTCTTCGGACAATAAGACTTTCATAAAGTTAAATGTCTAGATCTATAACTAGTAAGCACAAAGTTTCAAGCTTTTTATCTTCTGGAGATTCAATGGCACAATACAATGTTAGATCTATAGCCTTTCTTTCTTCCTATAGCTCCTTGGTGCAATGTCTTCACTTCCCAAGGTTCAAAATGCACACCAACTCACACTTCTCACACACACTAGGGTTTGTGACGAATTTCTGAGGTATGGAGGCCGAGGCTAAGCAAAAGAATGAGCCATAAGGATGCTTATATAGTTGCCAACCCTGAATACTAGGGTTTTCATTGGACATAAGTACGCCCAACGTACATGAGTGTATGCGCAGCGTACTAGGGCGTGCCTAGTACGCTTAGCGTACCCTTATGTATGTTCAACGTACTCTTTCTAGTCCCAAAGTTGCAACTTTAGTCCTTATACTTCTTGCGACCCAACACAACCACTCCAAGGACCATCAATGACAACTAATAAAAGGAAGAAGGGTTTCCAGATATACCTGCAAGGTTCAGGGCGTTACAGCTTCCTTGATTGGTGGAGGGTCGTTAGCCGAACGGGTAGGATAGGGCAACTAATTCTTCATTAAAAGTATAATAATTAATAAATTAGCTAAAAGTTTTTTTATTAAATTTTCAATCTTAGTTACTTTAGGAAACTATGAATTTGATGCTATTCCATGAAATTACACTTTGTAACCTTGCCAATAGGTTAGTGGAGTGTGTGTGGTTAACCGGCACACTAATTTGGGTCTAGAAAAGGTGGAAAAGGGTGACTCGATGTTTGTCATATATCAAAGGAGCGTGTGTGGCTAACCAGCATATTGATTAGGTGACTTTAACATTGAGGGCACCAAGTACATTTGCATGGTTATTCACACTGTGTTTATGATCCTCGTATCCAAGTCACAAACTTGAAAGGCATATCGATATTTAAACATGTCATTGAAAAGTTCAATGAATCTCAAAAGATCTAGGAGTTTTCAATGCATTTAAAATTTATCTTTTTTTTGTTTTTCATGGTGGAAATTAGTGAATTGTCATTTATTTACCCTCAAATTATTTGCTTCTTAGATTACAACATGCCTCTTCTAAATTACAAATAATGTTGTTGGATCCTAGCCCTAATTTCTCATTTGGGTGTTTAATTGGGGATTCTTATCTAATCAAACTTTGTCTCTTTTTTCTTCAGATGTCTAACTCGAACAAAAACAATGCTTCAGGATCAACCTCTTCCGGCTCGTTCTCACTAATGAATTTATGTGGGAGGGTGATCTTCGACATAAACAATTTTAATGATTGGATCCGCAACATAAATGGTTCTGAGGACAAGGAGTATGTCCTCGAAAAAGAGCTGAAAGAAGTAGATGTGAACACTACTACTCCTGAGGATATCTCTACTGTTGAGGATCATGAGCGTGATCGTGATGCTATGAAAGTCCATTGCATCATGCTCGTAACCATGACTGCCGAACTCCAAAAGTCCTACGAGGACTACTATCCCTATGATATGCACCAAGAATTGCTGGACAGGTACCACCAAAGTGCGAGACAGGGGAGGTACGAGATCATCACTTCGATGATCACGACCAAGATGAGCGACGGAGAGTCCATCACTACTTATCTGCAGAATATGCAGATATATGTCGACCGCCTACAGAAGTTAAATGTTAACTTCGATGAAGAGCTGATGATTGATATTATTCTTCTCTCCTTTACACCCTGTTTCAACCAGTTCCGCATGACCTACTGCATGAACAAGGAGAAATTTAGCTTGAGCAAGCTTAAACGCTTGTTGAGGACTACTGAGAGCTACCTCAAGGATAAATCTGTTGCATCAACTCCCGCTGCACTGCCCCCGTCTTGGCTACTGGGTAGGGGAAGGGTAAGAAGAGGAAGGCTCCTTCTAAGAGCCACCATAAGGGAAAGTCCCATGATGGCACCTCTTCTAGTGGAACCAATGTTGGTCCCGCTACACCCACCTCCAACCTAAAGGATGCAGAGTGCTACTACTACCATGAGAAGAGGCATTGGAAATGAAGTTGCCCGAAATATTTGAAAGATATCAAGGATGGGAAGATCAAGCCGTCCTTCGCATGTATTTATACTATTCAATCTATTAACTCTTCGCATGCTATTTCTTAGGTTCTTGATACAGGATGTAGTTTTGAAATTTGTTCTAATTTTTAGGGCCTAATAAGAAATAAGGGTGTTAACTTGGGAAGATAAACTTGATTATGGGAAACAGAAGATCATCACCTGTCACCAAGATTGGAGTTTACTATTTAGTGCTTAGTAGTAGGTTAGGACGAGAGTTGAATAATTGTTGCTATTCACCAGGAATGGCAATAAACATCATTTCTTTTCATGGTTTGTATAGACAAGGATATAAATTTTCGTTTAATAATGAAAAGGGTTCTATTAATGCATATCTTAATGGTGTTTTCTATTTTGAAGCATCGCTTTGTAATGGAATATATGAAACTGTGATGGTTGTAGACAACTCAGGAAAGGATGTGTTGCATATTGACTCTTCAAATAGTTTGTACAAAGCATGATTGTGGCATTATCGTATTGAGCATGTCAACAAGAAACACATAGCCCAACAAAAGGATGGAGTATTAGAGTCATTCGACCTTAGGGACGATGACATGTGCAAGTCTTGTTTACTTGGAAAGATGATCATGTCACCCTTCATTGGTACTTGTGAAATGGGTGAGGGTTTATTGGATCTCATACACACCGATGTTTGTGAGCCCTTTAGATCTACCACAAGGGATGCAAGCAGCTTCTATGCAACTTTTACCGATGATTATAGCATATATGGGTATATCTACTTAATCAAGCATAAATCGGACACCTTTGTAAAGTTCAAAGAGTTTAAGCAGGAAGTGGCGAATCATCTGGGCAGGAAAATCAAGATGATTTGATCCAATCGAGGTGGAGAGTACCTTAGTGTTGAGTACCATAACTACCTCAAGGAATGCAGAATTATTTTGCAATTGATGCTACCTAGGATACCGCAGTTGAATGGTTTGGTTGACAGGCGTTATCGAACCCTGCTTGACATGGTTCATTCCATGATGATTCGTGCTTTGTTACCTATCTCATTCTGGGGATATGCCTCAGAGACTGTCGCCCATATCCTTAATCTAGTCCCTACAAAGAAGGTTTCGAAAACACCTCACGAGATCTGGATATGGAAAGCTTCCTCATTAGCATATATAAAGGTTTAGGGTTGCGAGGCTTTCGTAAGACGAGAGACTCACAACAAGCTCGAACCTCGTAGTGAGCTATGTATTTTAATTGGCTACCCACAAAAGTCCTTTTGATATCTCTTTTATAGACCGATTAACAATGTTGTCTTCGTTGCAAGGAGAGGGGTTTTCCGAGAGCGAGAAATCATAAGATAAGGGGATAGTGGGAGGCAAATCGATCTTGTAAAGCTTCAAGAATCAAACAATGAAGGAACCTCAAAAACTGACGCTCAACCTAAGGAGGAAACTCCTGTTTAACCGATTCACGAATCCTTACCTCTTAGACGTTCCTGTATAGTTAGTGTTCCACCTGTGTTGTATGGTTTTCATATAACAAGTGAGGGTGATACATTTGTTAGTGACGGTACACTAATAAATTTGGATAAACCTAACAACTACAAGGAAGTCATGGCAGGCCCTCAATCTACAAAATGGAAAGAGGCTATGGACAGTGAGATTCAGGCCATGTATGACAACGAAGTTGGAATTTGGTTGAAAATGTGCCAGGTCATAAAACGGCCGGGTGAAAGTGGATCTTCAAGAACATGTCTGACATGGATGGGAAACTACACACATATAAGGCATGATTGGTTGTGAAGGGATTTTCTCAAACTCCCATAGTCGACTATGATGGGGCCTTCTCACCAGTTGCGAAGATAAAATCTATTAGGGTGATGCTAGAAATTGTTGCATTTCATGTCTATGAAATATGGCAAATAGACGTCAAAACCACTTTCCTTAATAGGAAGTTGGCTGAGGATGTTTACATGAGTCACCCAGAGGGTTTTGTCAATGTGAAGCATCCTAATAGAGTGTGTATGCTTGAGAAGTCCATTTATGGATTGAAACAAGCATCTCACAGATGGAATCTTTGTTTCGACGAGAATGTTTAAGAGTTTGGCTTCCTGCAAAGCGAGGATGAGTCATGTGTATATGTCAAAGCTAGTGGGAGTATAGTTAGCTTCCCTGTATTGTATGTCGATGACATATTACTCATAGGAAACAATATCCCAACCCTGCAGGAAGTTAAGTCCTGGCATGAGAAGTGTTTCACTATGAAGGACCTCGGAGAGGCTGCCCATATTCTGGGAATAAGGATAGTGAGAAATAGGAGTAGAAGACTAATAGGACTTAGTCAGAATCTTTACTTGGACAAGGTGATAAAACATTTTAGTATGGAGAATTCCAAGAAAGGGGAGTTACCGATCCAATGTAATGCCAAGTTGAGTAAGATTCAAAGCCTAAGTACCGATGTTGAGATAGCAGAGATGAGCCAAGTACCTTTCGCTTCTACAGTTGGCTCGATCATGTATGCTATGACTTGTATTCAACATGACGTGGCCTTCGCTTTGAGCATGGTCAGCAGATATCAAGAGAACCCTAGCAGAGCAAATTGGACTACAGTCAAGAATATTCTAAAGTACCTTCAGAGGACCAATGAGTGGTTTCTTGTCCTCGGTGGGAGTGATGACTTAAAGGTACGAGGATATAGTGACGCTGGTCTTCAGACCGACAGGGATAAATACCGCTCTCATTTGGGCTGGGTCATTACCCTAGATAGAGGAGTAGTAACATGGAAAAGTTCCAACCAGGAGACTATAATTGATTCAACGTGCGAATCAGAGTCCATAGCGGCGAGCGAAGCGTCAAAAGAGGCGATATGGTTGAAGAACTTCATCGGAGACCTTGGAGTTGTGCCACCCATAAAAGAGCCTATGGAGATTTTCTGCGATAATGAAGGAGCGATTGCCTTGACCAAGGAACCGAGGGATCATGGCAGATCCCAACATATCAATAGGAATGAGCAAAGTTACTGTCTTATGTTAATTATTTATGTATTGTTTAACTTTTCATGTTTTGACTTCATGAATAATAAGATTATTCGAACAATCCATAGTCACTTGTAATTTAGAAGTAGGTATGAATGAAGACTGTCATGAATTGGTTTGTAGACTGTCTAAAGTGTATTAGACATAGCAAAAGTTTTGATGCAATGTCCACGATTGCTTATCGATAAAGATTTGAGCATTGGATTAAATCCACGCCTACTAGTATCAATTCATGGAATTTATCACAATTGATCGGAAGATGATAATATCATATAGTCTTTTAACCTAGATATATGGTTTATTGTTTGCAAGTTGGTTGTGTATTGATAATGTGTAAACGCATCTGTAAGTTGATGTTATAAAACACATTGTTGTGCATGATTTGTTGAGGGAATGGTAAACGCATATAAGTTGAAGTTTATCTTTTCCTTTTACCCTAAGAGGGTAAAAGCGATGTCTGTGCCCCTCGATGATTTCGTTTGACTTATGTGTCGGGCCCGGTCAAGACTGAATTGATGTGTTTAAGTAAGTTCTATGTCAGACAAATCATAGATCGAGAAACAAACTTCTGTACAATAAGTATGAATATGTTCCATGAAATTGTACGCACGATATCTAGAATGGTGGAATATACGATCTATTATCTAAAGGATAGGTTGCTGATAAGATCAGAGTTAGACAACAGCTTTTGAGAGCTACGAGTTCTAATCAGATCCTGAATTCGTACTTGCATTTATAGTTATTAGACTTATCCAAGTGGGAGACTATTAGATTAGTGTCTAAGTCCATAACTATATTTGGTATGTAGTTGACCCGATTTGAGTATGGTCCTTTTGGGTTGCCTTCACCAAAGCAACTTGACAGGATGATTTACGGAGATAGAGGGTATCATGGTTTATTAATATATTATAGGAATAATATATTAAAAGAGAATTCATATTAGTTAATTAATATTGATCAAGGATTATTTAATAAATTGATTTTATGATCAAAAGAGATTAATTGAAGTAAGGGGACTAGAATTGCAATCATAAGAGAATTGGATTTTGGGTTGTAGATCCTTATAGATATGAGGGGGATGAAAATTAGAGTGGAAGTCCACTATGATTTCGTCCATGGCCTTATTCTAGAAGGTTATTTGGACTACTTAAGGCCTAAGTCATCCAATTATGGTTTTGACTGAAACCCTAGCAACTCAGATATTTAAGGACCCCTAGGGCTTCATATTTCGGCTACCCCAAGAAACCCTAGAGTTCTAAGAATCAAGATTGTGCCTCCATTCCCTCTCTTCTTGATCATCTTAATGCTAATATCAAAAGGTAAGTATCTAAACTCGTATTAGTTGTAGATTTCAATTTTATAGTATGCTAGATTAGGGTTTACAAGCTTTGGATAAATTTGCATGTACAATAGAGAAACCTAGATCCAAAGCTTTAGGGTTTTGCATGTGCACATAGGAATGGTCTTTTGCTCAAAACCCATCAATACTTTTTAATATCATTGGTCAAGTCTCTATGAGTTTTGGTACCTAGACATTACGAAAGAATCCTTGCATGATAGTTTGGAAGCTAACACATTCTAATAGTGGCAATAATTTTGAATTCTTACACTTGTTTTAAAGATTTGTAAATGTGAAATGAATTTCATTAAAGATGTGTTCAATTGACCTATTTCAAAAAGTAAGGACCATAGACAAACATAGTGTGCATGCTCGGAGCATGGCATAACTATTGTTTTAATTGAAGTATTAAGTTGATAAATCGAAACATTATACAATGAATAATGTGTAATCAATATGGTGATTAAATAAATGGTGTTTTACTTATATTCATAATATCTAAGACCTTATTGGATTCGATTATTCTTTTGTTTCACTTTGCATGTTTTGACTTCCCGGATAATAAGATTATTTGAACTATCCACAATCGATCATACTTTGGAAGTGGGTATTGAGGAAAGACTGTCATGAATTTGGATTGTATATTGTCTAATGTGCTTAGACATAGAAAAAGTTTGTTACAACATTCATGAGTGCTCATAATGTCTTAGTATTGGATTAAACCCACGCTCACCTAAATCACTTCATGGATTTTATCATGAGTGATTAGCGAGACGATAATATCTTATATTCTTGAAACGGAGATATATGAGTTGCAGTTTACAAGTCGGTTGCACATTGATGATGTGTAAACACAAAAGAAATTGGGTGTTGTAAAACATATCATTATGTGTGATTTGATGAGTAGATATAGCAAGCATATGAGTCGAATTTATCAATTCCTTTTACCCCTAGAGGGATAAAAGTGACACTTTGGGCCCCTCGATGATTTAGTGATAACAACACTAAGCGCTTAGCTAAGCCTGGACTGATTTGATTTGTTCAATTAGTCAGTCATCATTAATAAGAAATTGGTAAACACTATGTGGATAGTGAGAATAATTATAATCCATGTCTCAATCCATATGATATCTAGAATGGAGGAATATATGATCCCTTATCTAATGGATGCATCAGAGTTCGACATTGGCTTTTACAAGTTATGATTGCTAGTTAGTTCTTCAAGTTGTACTTGCAATGATTGCTATTAGACTTCTCCAAGTGGGAGACTATTGGATTAGGTGTCTAAGCCCATAACTTTAAGTGGTATGTACTTGACCCGAGAGTAGCGTGGTCTATTTTGGTTGCCTTCACTAGAACAATCTGATAGGATGGATATTTGACAAAGAGGTTATTTATGATTTATTATTATGTTATAAGTTCTAATATATTAATATAAAATCATATGATTTAATAAGTGTTGATTAAGAATTAATTTAAAATTAATTTTGTGATGAAAAGAGACTAATTAAATTAACGGGACTGATTATGTAAATCAGTAATATATATATGGTTGGGCTATTGATCCATAATGGGTTAAGTTTATGTAAGAATCCATAAACTGTTAGCCCACATGAGTTATGGATCATAACCTAAGTGTATGGATTAGGGTTTTGTAACACCCAAAATCAGAAAGTCCAAGAAAGGAAAGAAAACCCTAATTCAAAGGGTCAACTCGTCGACATCAGGGAGGAACTCAACGAGTCCGAGCGGGATCCGGATCGTGGAGTAAGTGACCGACCCGAAGAGTTGGAGAATGGACTCGGCGTGTCCGGTCTGAAGAGAGAAACCCTAATCCCAGGGGTTGTACCCTATATAAGGGATGTTATGTACCTTCCTCAGCCTCTATATCATCATAGAGAGCCTGTAAATCCTGGATTTCGTGTGAGCTTCCAGCATTTGAGAGAAAATAGCTTTGGAGGAGTGAATCTTTGAAAGGAACTTGAAGATCAAGAGGGTTGCTTCAAAAGAGAGGTGTAGATCCGAGAACTATTTCATTTGTGCTCATCTTGGAGGTAATAAGCTGCTATCTTCCCTCCTTTGCATCTAGGTCTATTTTTGTTATGAGATTTGGGGGTTTTATGGTTATTTGAGATCTATTTCGGGTTTGGGGTTTGGATATGAGGTTGCCACTTCAGATCTAGTGTTGGGAAGGTCCTAAATGTCGTAAAGCATCAGTTATTGAGTAGTTGGTGAAGCTCTTCTGTCTCAAACCTAGCCCTATAATGTTTTGAGGCTAGATCTCCTTAGCTACACGTAAAGGTTGCAACTTTATGTGGGAAATAGGCTTTGGAGGAGTGGATCTACAGTTTGGAGTCACTGCATGACTCAAAAAGCCTCTGAATATATCAAGGACTAAATAGACTCGGCGAGTAGCATGAAGATTAGGAGGGACACGACGAGTTAGATGAACAACTCGTCAAGTCTGTTGAAGATTGCTTGGAACTCGGCGAGTCTGTTCTTGAATTCGGTGAGGCAAGTCGTGAAACCCCAAACCCTTCTAGTTAAGACTCGGATCAGTGAGTTGGGTGAAGACTCAGTGAGTTGGACAGATAGAACTTGGAAATCAGTAGACTCGACGAGGCATGGTTTGACTCAGCGAGTCGAGTCGCGAATGAAAAGGGCTTCTGAGCTTATGAACTCGGCGAGTCAGTAGGCTGACTCGACGAGTAGGGTCAACCTGGAAGGTTGACTGTGACCAGGATTGTGACTATGACTAGAGTTAACTTAGTTGACTTTTGAAGGACTGTTAGACTAAGTATCATTTTGATATTGGTAGCTCAGAGAGCTAGAGGAGCAGCGGCTCAGAAGGTTGTCGGTTAGCAGCCAGAGGGTTATCAGCATTGCTTAGCAGTTCAGGTGATTTTCCTTCCAGTAGGCACGGGTCTACGACCACAATGCTGACCCGTTTAGTTAGCAGTAGTTCCGGACTTCGGTCCGATGCAGTAGTTCAGTATGCTTGGTGTCTCTGTGATTCAAGCATGTTTATGTGTTATGTGTTTCGGACCTCAGTCCGATGCAGTATGCAGTATATGTGTTTATGCTAGTTGATATGTGTTTAGGCAATGCTATGATCAGTTAGTTCCGGACTTTGGTCCGATGCGGGGGACAAGGTCCCAGTTAGTCCGAGCTTCGGCCCGATGCAGTTTCCGGACATCGGTTCGATGCAGGGGACAAGGTCCTAGTTAGTCTGGCTTTCGGCCCGATGCAGTTTTCGGACCTTGGTCCGATGCAAGGGACAAGGCCCCAGTTAGTCTAGGCTTCGGTCCAATGCAGTTTCCGGACTTCGGTCCGATGTAGGGGGCAAGGGCCCAGTTAGTCCGGGCTTCGGCCCAATGCAGTTTCTGGACTTCGGTCCGATGCAAGGGACAAGGCCCCAGTTAGTCTAGACTGTATTTTTGTGGTGTTACAAGTTGGTATCATAGCCTTGGTTTGAGGGATTCGGATACACTTCGGGTGTGTCTGAACTCAAACTAGGGAAATGGTAAAAAGGTTTGCAAAAGAAAAACATTTTCGAAAACAACTTTGAGAAAAGAAGAGAGTTTTAGAAAAAGCGAAAAGAATTTTTAGAAAGAAAACAACTTTGAAAAGAGAAAAAGGGTGTGGTGTATGCAATCAGCCGAGCTCAAGTAAGTACTCCCAAATTACCCATACAAGTTATGTTATCAGTTTCAGTAGAACATCAGGCTAGTATAGGACTAAGGATCTAGGAGAATGCCTTATGTTCTTGCTTGATGTGTTTCAGCTTGATAAGAATTGCATGTTAGTATTGAGTAGATAGTAGTAGGATAGCCTATGTAGGTTATGCCTGATAGTATGAGCTTAGCATTGTATGCCAGTACAGTTTCTTGCTATGACAATAGTTTTGCATGAGTATGTTTCCTTTATCTTAATGTTGCTTGATTTGTGCTTGGTGAGACTCTAAGTGATGGGAGTTAACTATTAGGTTAGTACGTCACGTCACATGTGGTCAGGGTTGAATAATCTAAGAGTGTCGGATTTGACCCTATTGCGTAGCTCTCATCTGAGTCTAACCGTTGTAGGGACGAGTCTTTTACTCGAAGGACTATCTGAGCGTCATTGCATGTGATGGTATTCAAGTGGTGGCTAATTGGCATTAAAAGGAGGCCTTTAGCAGCTGACTGGTTTGGGTGGAGTCTGAGGTTCCCTAGGGAAAACCTAGGAAGGTAGTAGCAGAGATCAGTAGCAGGAGAGTGACTTGCTGGAGTTGAGGTAATTCTTGAGGAAAGTACGGATAGATGTGGAAGGGAGTATGGGCCCGTACTACTGAAAGCAGAGGATCCGTACTCAATTCAAGAGGGGCCACGGCAAAACCGGGAAACTAGTAGAGTGCATGAGAGATCCCTCAGCAGCATTGTATATTGATCAGTAATGTGTTATGTTTTCAGCATGGTGACGTTGCGTGAGATACCAGTTAGCAGTTTAGGTACAAGTGAGGGATCTGGCTGAGGTTCTAGAGCCGGGCAGCTTGATGATCAAATGAGGGATTTCATCTCCGCAGAGATTATGTGCAACATCATTGATCAGGCCCCAGTGATTTTCAGTTCGGTTAGAGATGCCATCGTGGATATTATGGACATTCATCTTGAGGCCTTTAGGGCCGGTATAGTTTCAGGATAGATTAGGGCTCGTCTAGAGCCTGATGCTTATGGAGTTCTGGGATCCATAAGGGAGGGAGTTCCTATTTTTAGCTCTTTCCATCAGGGAACAGGTGTGAGTGGGGCACCCTGTCTCCAGGAGAGACCCTTGCATGATTGGGTAGTTGACGAGGCTTTGCAAGTCATTTGCGAGGAGTTACCCAACATCATTGGGCAGGTTACTGGTCGGTTGACCGCTAAGTTCCAGGGATCGCCAGCTGCTGTTCATACGGTTGAGGGAGTAGTTGGGGTCACTCGAGAGCAGGAGATTGGTTTGGATGTGCAACTCAGGAAAAGGAAGTGTGCTCATATTGCAAGACGATTGAGAAGAAGTGTGGAGTCCTACTCAGCTTACTTTGGAGCTGGAGGTCAGGAGGACCAAGAGGTGTGTGGTATGTGTGGAGGGACTCATGGGTTTGCTTGTCACATGTTCAGGTGTTTAAAGTGCGGGGAAAGGGGACATGTGTATCGGATTTGTAAGCTGGATCAGAGATGTTTTCATTGTCACCAGACAGGTTATTTCAAGTCTCTTTGTCCCGTCTTGGTGGTGGGAATAGTTCAAGGTCAGGCGCCCAATGTCCCGCAGAAAGTCAAGATCGAGCCGTACTAGACCGCAGGTATGTAGTTTGAATTCTTCCCTTTTTGGTAGTGACTCTATTAATATGATACTGCATCGATGTTAGTAAGCTTGTATCTGTGAATATTATATTGACTACCTGTGATTGAGTATATGCCAATTGCATACCTTGGATGTTAGAATGACAGTTGGAGGTCGTCCCATCTAGAGCAGATTACTTCAGATATAGTAACTGTAGCATATATGTGTAATATTCAGTGATACCTCACTACTTTCGAAAGGCGTCATTCAGGTTTGATCAGTTATAACCTCAGTAGTGAAAATTTAGAGCTTCTAGTGGGGTAGCTAGCGGACAGTAAGGAAGTGGGTTGGAGCTGGGCACCCTAAATGCAAGTTCTCAGGATGTAGTCACTAAAGAAAATACAGTAAAGGACTGAAGAGTGCTCGGTTAGTTACTAGGAATGGTTCGGATCTGGTAAGGATTAGTTGGAGTGCCAACAGAGGTAATCGTGGGCGGGCAGCTGATCACCGCTTTTCATGGAAGGAAGGTTGGGGAATCCTTTCAACCAGTGAGCAGTAAGGAGTTAGCCGGATCTAAGTGAGGGAGACCCCTCCGAGTATACAAGGGTAAGAGTACGCAGATCCAGAATGAGTACGCAGCCTCTGAGAAGAAAAGATAGTAGCATCGATTGATGGATTGAAGAGTTCAGGATCGGAAGTTTAAGGAACTTCCTAACAATTAGTTCATGTATTCGAGATGGTTAGTAGCTAGTTGGGAATCCAGGTGGGAGGACAGCCTGTAGGGCCCTAGTGAGTCAGAATGAGGATCTTGAGAAGAGTTAGCAAGAGATGCTTCCGTGTTAGTAGTCAGTAGCAGAGACAGCATGCAGAGCATGGTTGAGCGGCAGGAAAGCCGAATATTTTTCAACAGCAGTCAGATAGTAGTAGAGCGTTGTAAGTCTGTGGGGGTAGCCGTAGCATTCACTAGCAGTCAGATAGTAGTAGAGTGTTGTAAGCCTGTAAGGGTAGCCGTAGCATTCACTAGCAGTAAGATAGTATTAGAGTGTTGTAAGTCTGCGGGGGTAGCCGTAGCATACACTAGCAATCACTTAGTAGTAGAGTGTTGTAAGTCTGCGGGGGTAGCTGCAGCTTTCACTAGCAGCCAGATAGTATTAGGGAGTTGTAAGTCTGCAGATGTAGCCATAGTACTCTTCAGGTTAGTAGTCAGCATGAGTGCATTCTTTGGACGCGGGGGAAGCAGTAGTACCCACCAGTTCAGGTGCAGCAGTGAGGATATGGGAATCCACGGGTTAGATTTCGGATTTTCCAAATGGTTCAGCTATGGTTAAGTCGTCGATTTGTCAGTAGATCATCAGTACAGTTATGAGATCAGGGAAGTAGTGGACCGCTTGGGTTCATGTGTTTTATGGGCTACCGTTAGTCTAGGAGCCATCATTTTAGTCTTGGATTTGATGATGTCAGGATTCGGCGTTGACCCGGTCGGTTGGATTGGGAGGTTGTTGGAGCCACAGTGGCAGGATAACTAGTGGAAACTAGTTCCAGAGAAAGATTTCGTTCAGAATTCGTGGGAGCGACTAAGTGAGGAGACCTTGGACTCCACATTTGAGTTGGAACTCGGGGTTGCAGATGACTGACAGCTGATTGGAGACCACGAAGGTCTTGAGATATTTTGGGAAGCAGCCATATAGCATTTCAGTGTTTCATGCAATTCAGCATTTTCAGTCAGTTCAGTGTTTCAGTCAGTTCAGTGTTTCAGGTAGTTTAGTGTTTCGTGCAGTTCAGTGTTCCAGGTACTTCAGTATTTCATGCAGTTCAGTGTTCCAAGTAGTTCAGTGTTTCAGGCAGTTCAGTGTTTCAGGCAGTTTAGTGTTTCAGGTAGTTCAGTGTTTCAGGCACTTCAATGTTTCAGGCAGTTCAGTGTTGCAGGCAGTTCAGTGTTTCGGTTAGTTGTAGTGTGATGGTCAGTATTAGTATTTGTTTTGGAATGCAAGTGCTGACGGTATAGTTGGTCGATTTCAAATGGCAAGTCCCTCTCAGCAGGATCAGTTGAGTCTTCTGCCAAGTATAAGTGAACTGCAAGGATAATTAGGCAGGCAGCCTTTCTTTCAGGATGGAAGGCACGAGTTATTGGAAGTTGAGTAGTCAGATGGGAGATAAGCAGGTTGGTTCTGGCAGCATCGATTCAGTATGAGTGGCATAATGGGTAGAACAATTATAGATAGTCGAGGTATCTTCAGAAGTCGCTGAAAGCGACTAGGAGATTGCGATGGGGTGTAGTAACTGGTAGGAGTCCGGTAACCCATATATGGAAACATCAGTAGGGACCAGGGTGGTTTCGGTTCATCCGGAAGGCGAATAAGGGACAACAAAGATTTTCAATCAGTGGCAGTAATGGAAAGCAGACTATGGTAGAAATCGACTAGTTGATTGATGGGTGTTGAATACTAAGTTATAGTAGTGAGAAGATTCCAGTGGATACTAGCGGTAATGACCTGTACTGGGAGTAGCGGGAGTAGTGGATTCAGTGAAGGATGGGTCCTTCACAGTGTCAGAGAAGTAGTTGATTATGGAGCGTTGCCTTGGAAAGGCCGAAAATCGCGTAAGGAAAGAAAGGGGTGAACCCCTATGGTGTTCAACATAAGTACTCGAGGAGTATCAGGAGGTTTGTCAGGCGAGTAACTTTTGTTCCTAGAATGTTCAGGGTCAGGGTTGACCCGAGATTATTAACCACAAGGATTAATGTTAGTCAGAATGGCCAGGCGAAAGGCCAGTAAAGGTTGTCAAGGGATGATAGGTCAACCAAGCAGAGTGTTGACAGCAGTTTGCAGGGCGATTGGCCATAGAGAAACTTCGAGGATGAAGTTTACTTTAAGTGGGGGAGTGTTGTAACACCCAAAATCAGAAAGTCCAAGAAAGGAAAGAAAACCCTAAGTCAAAGGGTCAACTCGTCGAGTCCAGGGAGGAACTCGACGAGTATAAGCAAGATCCGAATCGAGCAGTAAGTGACTGAAACGACGATTTGGAGAATGGACTTAGCGAGTCCGGTCTGAAGAGAGAAACCCGAATCCCGGGGGTTGTACCCTATATAAGGGATGTTATGTCCTTTCCTCATCCTCTATATCATCTTAGAGAGCCTGTAAATCCTGGATTTCGTGTGAGCTTCCATCATTTGAGAGAAAATAGCTTTGGAGGAGGGAAACTTTAAATGGAACTTAAGATCAAGAGGGTTGCTTCAAAGGAGAGCTGCAAATCCGAGAACTATTTCAGTTGTGCTCATCGTGGAGGTAATAAGCTGTTATCTTCCCTCGTTTGCATCTAGGTCTATTTTTGTTATGAGATTTGGGGGTTTTATGGTTGTTTGTAGCACCTGGTTCCTGGTACGTATAATCTATCTAAGTGATTTACATTTTTAGCCTTGGACTCAGCGAGTTGTAGGCTCGACTCTCCGAGTAGAGTCAGGAAATTGATCACATTTAAGTTGGCGACTCGGCGAGTCCACATTATGGACTCGGTGAGTCCCCGTTGTCTGGATGAAACCCTGATTTAAAGGGTATGCACCCTATTTTAACCACCATATGTGCCCCCAAGCTCGCCCTCTTCACTCTCAGAGCAACCTTAACCTTCCCCTTTGTGATTTGAGTGTTTGTGTATGTTTCTTTGAAGTTTTGAAGAAGACAAGGAGGAAAGATCAAGGAAAAGGAGGAGAACAGAAGTTGTGAACCCATTTCAAAGATTAGTAAGGTAAAAACTCGACCCCCTTCTTTTGTTTCTATGGTTGAACCTTCATTAGAGCATCTTTAAGACTTTTTAGAGCCATTTATTGGCTTGGTTGTGGTCTAACGGACTCCTTGGTTCGTTTATCCTTCAGATCTGACCACATCTGAGCTCTAGAAGCTCAGATCTACAACCTTTATGGGCCACTTCATGAACAAGCTTAGATCTACACTTCTAAGCCCATTAAAGTCCTTAGATCGCTTGAATGATCATGCATGCGCGTAAAGTTGGAAACTTTACGTGTAAAACCTACCCTAAGAACCCAGATCTATGTATGTCATCAGCTGGATTCAAGCAAAATCGAGTATATAGTATTTGCATGTGAATGACTCGGCGAGTCGTTCATCGGACTCGGCGAGTCGAGTCGCGAGTCCCCGAGTTTTCCCCTTTTCGTGTTTGCTGAGTGGAGTTGTGAGTCATGGGTGGACTCAGTGAGTCGGAAGCCATAATCATCTATGGAGGGACTTGGCAAGTCAATGCCCTGACTCGGCGAGTCCAAGGCAAACTTATTACGTCAAGAACGGACTCGAAGATTTGTTCATACAACTCGGCGAGTCACAGGATAGAGTGTTCTTCAGATGAAGACAGACTCGATGAGTTGTTCATACACCTCAGCAAGTCGGATGAAGGATCATTGGACATCAGTTAGAAGGATAACTCGTCGAGTGATCGCCTAACTCGACGAGTAGAGTCGGGTATGAGATCAAATGGGAAGGATAGGGACTCGGCGAGTTGGCAAGCCAACTCGGCGAGTCGGATAGTTGACTTTGACTTTGTGTTGGTCAGGGTAAAACGATCATTTTACTCCAAGGGCAGTTAGCAGTTTTGATTGAGTGTTTTGTGGGAAATTACTGCCAGAGGATTTCCAGAGCAGCAGTAGCAGCAGATAGATAGTTCCCACGTAGATCAGCAGCTGCTACGAGGTGAGTTACCTTCCAGTAGCGGTGGGTCTACAACCACAATGCCGACCTACCAGTAGGAGTTGCATGTTAGATGATTGTCTCTGTGATATTCATCTAGGGTTGCTACTACCTGTGATATGTTTATGTGCTAGTATGATATGATGCTATGTGCTAGTGACAGTAGGGGAGATAATCTTCAGGTTACCGGTCGATAGGGCCGAAGGGGCGGTTATGCCCAGCCATGCTAGATAGATTATGTGATATGTGTTATGTGGTAGTAGTAGGGGTGAAATAGTCCCCATCATCCAGTCGAGAGGACCGAAGGGGAGACCAGCACCCAGATATGCTAGTCAGTATCCGCTCGAGAGGACCCAAGGGGAGACCAGCACCCAGATATGCTAGTCAACATCTGGTCGTGAGGACCAAAGGGGTAGGTCGGGCACCCAAATATGCCTGACAATGTATGTATGTTATGTGGTTATATGGTATGTAGTCCAGTGGGGGAACTCAATAAGCTTTGTGCTTACGGTTTTCAGTTCTTGTTTCTGGTACCTCTTCTGTCATGGAGAAGGAGCTGGCGTGGTTGCGGCGCATCACACACACTCTTTTGTTTTCCGCCCCACGATTCATTCTGGCATTTTGTACTCTGACATTATTGTGATTTACGTTTTGGTTTACGGTCATGAGACAATCTTTATTAAAAGTTATAATCGTATGATATTTTGTTACTCACATGTTGCAAATCACTTAATTAAAAAATGAAATTTTTGGTCCGTATTTTTGGGATGTTACAAGTTGGTATCAGAGCCCTGGTTTGAGGGATTCGGACACACCTTCGGGGGTGTCTGAAATCAAATCGAGGGATTAAAAAGATTTTGAAAAAGAAAAATGTTTTCTAAAAGGTTAAGTAAAGAGTTTTAAGAAGCAACAAGTGTGTAATCTGCGCGACCGGTCGAGCTCAAGTAAGTATTCCCCAAAGTACCCATACAAGCTTATGTTATGTTTAGCAGTTTTAGTAGGACAGCATGCCAGAATAGGACTAAGGATCTAGGAATGATCCCTTATGTTCCTGCTTTATGTGCTTCTATGTATGAAAATTGCATGCTAGAATTGAGTAGACAGCAGTAGGATAGCCTGTTAGGGTTATGCCTGATAGTATGAGTTTAGCATTGTATGCTAGTTCAGTTTCTCTCTATGAGAGCAGAGTTGCTTGAGATTGTTTCCTTTTATCTGAATGTTGCTTGCTTTGTGCTTCGTGGGACTCTGAGTGATGGGAGTTAGCCATTAGGGGAATACGTCACGTCACATGTGATCAGGGTTGAATAATCTTAGAGTGCTGGATTTGGCCCTATTGCGTAGCTCTTGTCTGAGTCTAACCGTTGTAGGGATGAGTCTGTTACTCGAAGGATTATTTGAGCCACATCACATGTGATGGTATTCAGGTAATGGCTAATTGGCATTACAAGGAGGCCTTCAGCAGTTGTGGACTGAGTAGGGTGGAGTCAGAGATTTCACTAGGGCAAGCCTAGGATGAGTATAGTAGTGACCAACAGTAGTCAAAGGGATCTGGTAGAGTCGAGGCAGTCCTTGAAGAAGGTACGGATAGATGTGGAAGGTATTATGGGCCCATACTACTAAAAGCAGAGGATCCGTTCCCGAACCAAGGAATGCCAAGATAAGACCAGGGAACTTGTAGTAGATGTGATCCCTCAAGAAGTATTAGTATCACTAACGGTTGTCATTTATGTATTTCAGAATGGTGGTTCTACGCTCGAGGCCAGCAGTTGGCAGATCAGGAGAGGGATCGGGTTCGGTATCTGGTTCCGAGCCAGTGGATGAGGGGCTATGCGGTTTCATCGCATCAGAGATCACCAGGGGCATCCTTGAGTCGACCCCCATTATCATCAGGTTGATCAAGGAAGGGATAGTTGAGTTGATGGAGGATCGCCTACGGGCATTCAGGTTCGACATGGCATCTGGCCAGTCGGGATCTCGCACACTGTCCTTTAAGGACTTCAGGGGTAGTGGTGCGCCGTATTTTCACGGGGCTAAGGACCCTATAGCTGCCATGTGATGGATTGCAGACATTGAGACTGCGCAGTTGACTAGCTTCTGCCCTGAGGGGTCGAAGGAAAGATTTGACGTAGGATGTTTAAAGGATCAAGCTAGGGATTGGTGGGAGTCCGTTCGTGACTCGTTGGGAGCCTCGGCTGTCGAGGCTATGACCTGGTCAGACTTCATGACCCGGTTCAGGGCAGAGTTTGTGCCGGCTGTCGAGCTTCAGCAGCTGGCCAAGGAGTTCCTAGATATGGGATAGACGACGGAGATTGTGGCAGAGATCACCGCCGAGTTCTGGGAGAGGGCGTTGCTGGTGCCCCAGTACGCGACTGATGAGGATATGAGGAGGACCCGTTATCATGACATGCTACGAGTTGATATTCGGGAGCATGTCGGTTTTTCAGCTTGCCCTACCCTGGATTCTATGATTGCCAGGACAAGGGAGAGGGAGATAGACCTGGAGCACATCCTAAAGAGGAAGGAGGAAGAGGGGCATGTTATGGGGGCTTCGGGGAAGAGGCCCAAGGGATCGGATGCGGGACCGAAAGGCCAATAGGGGCGGGGCCGGTGCAGGAAATGTGGCAAGACGCACGAGGGAGCATGCAAGTTGGGGTCATCAGGCTGCTATAAGTATGGCAAGTCAGGGCACTTCAGCAGGGATTGTACCGCCCCTGCACCTGTGATACTGAAGTCTGAGTTGCTGTGTTTTAACTACAACCAGAGGGGCCACAAGAAGGCCAATTGCCCCCAGTTGACAGCATCAGCGCCAGTAAAGGCGCCAGCTCCAGCGACCCTGCGGATCACTGATGGCAGGCAGGGGCAAGGCAGAGGCTCCAGTGGTGAGGAGCCAGGCATTTCAGCTGACTACCGAGGAGGCACATGCCGCACCCGATGTGGTGACGGGATCATTCCATGTGAACGGTATCCCTGTTCAGGTATTGTTTGACTTGGGTGCCACCCGATCATTTGTTTATCTTGCGCTTAGCAAGAAGATTACTGAGTCTTCAGGCATGTTAGATTGCCCTTTAGAAGTAGAGATTGCCGATGATCGATCGGTGCGGGCATCAACGATGTTCAGAGATTATGTTCTTAGGTTATTTAAGGAGTGCTACTCGGTGGATTTGATTCCCATTCCGTTGCGTGGGAACAAAGTGATTATAGGCGTGGATTGGTTGAGCCCTAATGGAACGGTGATAGATTGCGCACAGCTGCTACTGCGGATCAGGACCCCAGGTGGGGGAGAGTTGATGATCCACGACGAGTGGCCACGATGTGGGCCCACAGTATGTTCAGCAGCGAGAGCTAGGCGCTACCTTCAGCGGGGTCGCACGGGATATATCGCGTACGTTATGAACACCCGAGAGACGGGTAAGGCGACAGTGAGCGAGGTTGCAGTGGTTCGAGACAACGCTGATGTGTTTCCGGAGGAGCTTCGTGGAATACCTCCAGAACGACAGGTAGATTTCAGGATCGACCAAGTCCCTGGTGCGGCTCCGATAGCCAAGGCACCATACCGGTTGGCTCTTCCCGAGATGCAGGAGTTGTCTACGTAGCTGCAGGAGCTGTTAGAAAAGGGATTCATTAGACCGATCAGTTGACCCTGGGGAGCCCCGATCCTGTTTTTGAAAAAGAAGGATGGGTTGCATCGGATGTGTATAGATTACCGAGAGCTGAACAATGTAACAGTGAAAACTCCCGAGGATTGATGACCTCTTTGATTAGTTACAGGGAGCATCTTGGTTCTCCAAGATCGACTTGCGTTCAGGTTACCACCAGATGAGGGTCAGAGAGGAGGATGTGCAGAAGACCGTGTTTTAGACGCGTTAGGGCCATTATGAGTTCGTGGTGATGCCGTTTGGGCTCACCAACGCTCCTGCCGCATTCATGGACCTCATGAACCGCGTGTGCAGACCTATGCTGGATCGGTCTGTGATAGTTTTCATTGATGACATCTTGGTTTATTCCAAGATGTAGGAGGAGCACGAGGAGCATCTGAGAGAGGCTTTGGAGACCCTGAGGAGGGAGAGCTTGTATGCTAATTTCTCCAAGTGCAAGTTATGGTTGCGCGAGGTGTAATCCCTTGGGTACCTTGTCAACCAGAATGGTATACTGGTTGACCCGGCCAAGATAGAGGCCGTAATGAGATGGGAGGTTCCGAAGTCTCCATCCGACATTCGGAGTTTCCTAGGATTAGCGGGCTACTATCGGAGAGTCATTCAGGATTTCTCCAAGATAGCCGTACCCCTGACACGATTGACTAAGAAAGTCGTGGTCTTTCGATGGGGGCTTGAGCAGCAGGCATCGTTCAAGATTCTGAGATAGATAGTGTGCGAGGCGCCAATCGTAGCCCTGCCCGAGGGCGTATAGGATTTTTTGGAATACTGCAACGCGTCCATTTCGAGGTTGGGCGCGTTACTAATGAAGAGAGGGTATGTCATCGCCTACGCTTCGAGGCAGTTGAAGCCTCACGAGGCGAACTACCCGACACATGATTTAGAGTTGGGGGCGGTGGTCTTCGCCCTCAAGATTTGGTGACATTACCTCTACGGGGTTCGATGTACCATTTACACAGACCATAAGAGTTTGAGGTACCTCATGGATCAGCCGAATCTGAACATGAGGCAGCCAATGTGGTGGCCGATGTGCTTAGCCATAAGGCGACGCCAATAAGTGATGTGTATATGAGGATGTCGGTGGTGACTGCCCTGTTAGAGCAGATTCGGGAAGCTCAGCAGGAGGCTATGAAGGAGGAGCATCGAAAAAGCGAGCGGATAGTGGGTTAAGTCACCTCCTTCGATTATAATAGCCGAGGATTATTGACACTACACCGTAGGGTGTGGGTGCCTTATAATGGAGGCGTGCGCCGGATCTTGATGGAGGAGGCGCACATATCCCGATTCTCTATTCACCCAGTGTGATGAAGATGTATAGAGATCTTCGTCTAGACTATTGGTGGCCCTGAATGAAGCAGGACGTGGCTTGGTACGTCGAGCGGTGCTTGACCTGCAGGAAGGTCAGGGCTGAGCATCAGAGACCGCACGACAAGATGCAACTGTTGGATATCCCGTTGTGGAAATGGGAAGATATTCTGATGGATTTTATCACGAAGCTTCCTAGGACTGAGCGAGGAGTAGATTCGATTTGGGTCATCGTGGATCGATTGACCAAGAGCGCCCATTTTATTCTGACCCAGGAGAGTATCTCGGCCGAAAAGTTGGCCGATGTCTATATCAGGGAGATAGTGGCGCGGTAAGGGGTGCCGGTGATAGTGATATCAAATAGAGATGTGTGGTTCACTTCCAGGTTTTGGAAGAAGTTTCATGATGAGTTGGGCACTCGTCTGCATTTTATAACCGCCTTTCACCCACATACGGATGGTTAGAGCGAGCGAACCATCCAGACTCTGGAGGATATGTTGTGGGCGTTCGTGCTAGACTTTGGTGGTAGCTGGGATACCTATCTTCCTTTGGCTGAGTACTCGTACAACAACAACTACCACGCGAGTATTGACCGTCCTCCATTTGAGATGTTGTACGGACGGAGGTGCATGATCCCGATATGTTGGGGTGAAGTGGGTGAGAGGGTCATGGGGAGCACATAGGTGGTGATCAAGATGACTGAGAGGATTCAGTAGGTTCGGAGCAGGCTTTAGACTGTGTAGAGTCGGCATAAAAGTTACGCTGAGAAGCGCCGATCAGACCTGGAGTTCCAGGTCTGGGATATGGTTCTCCTGAGAGTGTCTCCTTGGAAGGGTGTCATTCGATTCAGGAAGCGGGGCAAGTTGGGCCCGAGATACATTGGATCGTTCAAAATTGTAGCCCGGGTAGGCAAGGTGGCATATAGCCATTAGAAGATATTCAGGTTGATGACTCAGCGGGGCAAATTGCAGCCTAGACCTACCAGCCGAACTTAGTCAGATCCACAGCACCTTCCATGTCTCCCAGTTGCAAAAGTTCCTAGTGTATGACTCAGCGGTGCTGCCGTTAGAAGATATTCAGGTTGATGACAACCTGAATTACATTGAGCGCCCAGTCGCAATCAACGACCGGAAGTCGAAGGACATGAGGAACAAGAGAGTGGAATTGGTGAAGGTTCAATGGCAGCACCGGAAGGGTTCGGAGTGGACTTGGGAGCCGATGGAAGAAATGATGGAACATTACCCCGAGCTGTTTCAGGATCGAGCAGCAGACTTCGACGACGAAGTCTAAAATAAGTGGGGGAGATTTTTAGCACCTGGTTTCGGGTATGTATGAGTTGTACGCCCGACTTTCCGAGTAGAGTCGGAACATTGATCACGTTTAAGTTGGCGACTCGGCGAGTCCACATTCTGGACTCGGCGAGTCCCCGCTGTCTGGATGAAACCCCAATTTCAAGGGTTTGCACCCTATTTAAACCACCATATGCGCCCCCAAGCTCGCCCCCTTCACTCTCAGAGAAACCTTAACCTTCCCCTTTGTGATTTGAGTGTTTGTGTGTGTTTCTTTGAAGTTTTGAAGAAGAGAAGGAGGAAAGATCAAGGAGAAGGAGGACAACGGAACTTGTGAACCCATTTTAGAGATTAGTAAGATAAAAACTCGACCCCCTTCTTCCGTTTCTACGGCTGAACCTTCATTAAAGCATCTTTAAGACTTTTTGGAGCCATTTATTGGCTTGGTTGTGGTCTAAAGGACTCCCTAGTTCGTTTAGCCTTCAGATCTGACCACATCTGAACTCTAGAAGCATAGATCTACAACCTTTATGGACCATTTTCATGAACAAGCCTAGATCTACACTTCTAACCCCATTAAAGTCCATAAATCACTTGAATGAGCATGCATGCACGTAAAGATGGAAACTTTACGTGTAAAACCTACCCTAAGAACCCAGATCAATGTATGGTGTGAGCTGGATTCAAGCAAAATCGATTATATAGTATTTGCATGTGAATGACTCGGCGAGTCGTTCATCGGACTTGGTAAGTCGAGTCGCGATTCCTCGAGTTTTCCCCTTTTCGTGTTTGCTGAGTGGAGTTGTGAGACATGGGTGGACTCAGTGAGTCGGAAGCTAGACTCATCTATGGAGGGACTCGACGAGTCAATGCCCTGACTCGATGCGTCCAAGGCAAACTTCTTACCTCAAGAACAAACTCGACGAGTTGTTCGTACAACTCGGCGAGTCACATGCTAGAGTATTCTTCGGATGAAGACGAACTCAACGAATTGTTCATACAACTCAGCGAGTCAAATGAAGGATCATTGGACATCAGTTGGATGGATAACTCGTTGAGTCATCGCCTAACTCGACGAGTAGAGTCGGGTATGAGGTCAAATGAGAAGGATGAGGACTCGGCAAGTTGGCGAGCCAACTCATCGAGTCGGGTAGTTGACTTTGACTTTGTCTTGGTCAGGGGTAAAACGGTCATTTTACTCCAAGGGCAGTTAGCAGTGTTTGATTGAGTGTTTTTTGGGAAATTACTGCCAGAGGATTTCCAGAGCAGCAGCATTTGCATACAGACAGTTCCCACACAGATCAGCAGCTACTACGAGGTGAGTTACCTTCCAGTAGCGGTGGGTCTACGGCTACAATGCCGACCTACCAGTAGGAGTTGTGTGTTAGATGATTGTCTCTGGGATATTCATCTAGGGTTGTTACTACTTATGATATGTTTATGTGCTAGTATGATATGATGCTATGTGCTAGTGACAGTAGGGGAGATAGTCCTCAGGTTACCGGTCGATAGGGCCGAAGGGGCGGTCATGCCTAGCCATGCTAGATAGATTATGTGATATGTGTTATGTGGTAGTAGTAGGGGTGAAATAGTCCCCATCATCCAGTCGAGAGGACCGAAGGGGAGACCAGCACCCAGATATGCTAGTCAGTATCCGGTCGAGAGGACCGAAGGGGAGACCAGCACCCACATATGCTAGTCAGTATCCGGTCAAGAGGACCGAAGGGGTAGGTCGGGCACCCAAATATACCTGACAATGTATATATGTTATGTGGTTATATGGTATGTGGTACAGTGGGGGAACTCCCTAAGCTTCATGCTTACGGTTTTCAGTTATTGTTTCAGGTACCTCTTCTGTCAAGGGGATGGAGCTGGCGCGGTAGCGTTGCATCACACATGCTCTTTTGTTTTCCGCACCATGAGTCATTCTGGGATTTTGTACTCCGACATTATTACGATTTATGTTTTGGCTTACGGTCATGAGACATGTTTTATTAAAAGTTATAATCGTATGATATTTTGTTACTCACGTGTTGCAAATCACTTAATTAAAAAATGAAATTTTTGGTCTGTATTTTTGCGATGTTACATTGTTTGAGATCTATTTCATTTTTGGGGCTTGGATATGAGGTTGCCACTTCAGATCTAGAGTTAGGAAGGTCCTAAATGTCGTAAAGCATCAGTTATTGAGTAGTTGGTGAAGCCCTTCTGTCTCAAACCTATCCCTAGAATGTTTTGATCCTAGATCTCCTTAGCTACACGAAAAGGTTGCAACTTTACATGGGGAATAGGATTTGGAAGAGTAGATCTACAGTTTGGAGTCACTGCATGAGTCAAAAAGCCTCTGAATGTATGAAGGAATGAATAGACTCGGCGAGTCCATCGAGTGGACTCGGCGAGTAGGATGAAGATTAGGAGCGACACGATGAGTTGGATGAACAACTCGTTGAGTCTGTTGAAGATTGATTGGAACTCGGCGAGTCTGTTCTTGGATTCGGCGAGTCAAGTCGTGAAACCCCAAACCCTTCTAGTTAAGACTCATATCAGTGAGTTGGGTGAAGACTTAGTGAGTTGGACAGGACAGGACTCAGAAATCAGTAGACTCGGCAAGTCACGGTCTGACTCGGCGAGTTGAGTCGCGAATGAAAAGGGCTTCTGAGCTTATGAACTCGGCGAGTAGGGTCAACCTGGAAGGTTGACTGTGACCAGGACTTTGACTTTGACCAAAGTTGACTTAGTTGACTTTTGAAGGACTATCAGACTAAGTATCATTTTGATATTGGTAGCTCAGAGAGTTAGAGGAACAACGGCTCAGAAGGTTGTTGGTTAGCAGCCAGAGGGTTATCAGTAGAGCTCAACAGCTCAGGTGACTTTCCTTCCAATAGGAATGGGTCTACGACCACAATGCCGACCCGCTTAGTTAGCAGTAGTTCCGGACTTCGGCCTGATGCAGTAGTTCAGTATGCTTGGTATCTCTTTGATTCTAACATGTTTATGTGTTATGTGTTCCGGACCTCAGTTCGATGCAGTATGCACTACATGTGTTTATGCTAGTTGATATGTGTTTATGCTATGCTATGATCAATCAGTTCCGAACTTCATTCCAATGCAGGGGACAAGGCCCCAGTTAGTCCGGGCTTTGGCCCGATACAGTTTCTAGACTTCGGACCGATGCAGGGGCAAGGCCCCAGTTAATCCGGGCTTTGGCCCGATGCAGTTTCTCGACATCGGTCTGATGCAGGGGGAAAGGCCCCAGTATGTGATTTATATGTTATTGTATGGTATGTGGTAGATTGGAGGAGCTCACTAAGCTTCGTGCTTACACTTTTCAGTTTTAGTTTCAGGTACTTAGTTTTCAAAAGAGGAGTTCGGGAAGATTGCAGCGCACACACCATAGCTAGTCAGCCTGGGATGTCTTACTCTGATAACACGAATATGTTTTGAACTAATACTCCGGATTTACATTAAGAATTATGTTATGGTTTGTCAATCATGGTTTAAGTAATGTTATTTAAATGAATTTTTTAGACTGTATTTTTGGGATGTTACAGGTTTACCCATGATCCTTAGATTCCTAGACTATATATATGTCACCCTATAGCCTAAAATCGTGCACACTAGTGTTTTTGGAGTTCATATGGTCAATTTTGGTGTTTAGAACATCTCTCTCAAGTCCTCCTTTGTTCATGGTGTGTTGTGAAACATTTGATGCATCACACTTAGGGTGATAAGTTCTTAAAGGACAAATACAAGAAGTTCTACAAACTACATACAGAGGTAAATCACCCAATTGTTTTTTCTTTCTAATTTTATGTTCAAACAAATTATCGTTTGCAAGTTGTAGGCTTCATGCTTTGGATAATTTTTTTTTGCATGTATAGCTAGAGAAAACTTAGATCCAAAGCATTTAGGGTTGTATGTGCACCATAGGAATGTTCTAGTACATAAAACCCAACTGATACATCTTGGCAGCCCCTGGGTGAATAGAAAAACAAGACTTATGAGCCTCTTCCAACATGATCTGTCTAACCTGAAAAGTCATCGGGACTCACACCCGACCGTACCGGGTCAACAACCCACGATTATCCAGAACAAATCCGGCAATCTCACCCTCAATTCTCTCAATCATCCAATTCTCCTCTCGAACACACTCAGCCTGTGCTTCCATAATCAAACTCACAAGTGGAGAATCCACTGATATCCTCATACAGGACGCCGGACCAGAAGATCCAGCCGAATTGTAGCTTAGGTGTCTGCCACAACATTCGCTTTACCCGGATGGTAAAGGATCTCGCAGTCATAATCCGTGACTAGGTCTAGCCACCTGTGTTGCCTCATGTTCAGGTTCGGCTGATGGATGATATGCCTCAAGCTCTTTTGATATGTGTAGATGGTACAACAAACCCTATATAGGTGATGTCTCCAGATCTTGAGGGCGAACGCTAACACTCCCAAATCAAGATCATGCATGGGATATCTCGTCTCATTCAGTTTCAACTGTCGTGACACATAAGCTATCACTCGTGTTCTCTGCATGAGGACTGCTCCCAAGCCGGTGATGGATGCATCATAGAAAACCACAAAATCTTGAACTCCCACATGTAGGGTCAAAACTAGAGCCTCACAAAGTCACTGCCGATGGGTCTCAAAGGTTGTCTGCTGCTCAGGGCCCCACCTGAAATCTACCCCCTTCCTCGTTAGACGAGTGAGGGGTACTGCAATTTTGGAGAAATCCTAAATAAATCTCCAGTAGTACCCTGGAAAGCCCAGTAAACTCCTGATATCTTAGGGAGATTTTGGAACCTAATGCATCACTGCCCCGATTTTAGCCAGATCAACCAAAATCCCATCCTGTTTAATGAGATTTCCAATGAACCGAACCTCTCACAACCAAAACTCACACTTCGAGAACTTAGCATAAAAAGTTTGGAACGCGATCTTCTACACGTTGTCCTCCATCACCCTGACCTGGTGGTACCCGGACCTCAAATTTATCTTGCAGAACCAAGATGCTCCCTATAACTGACCAAAGAGATCATCAATCCGTGGAAGAGGGTAACGGTTCTTCACCGTTAACTTTTTTGGATCCCTATTGTCGATGCACAACCAGTGCGATCCATCCTTCTTTTCGACAAAAAGAAACGACACTCACCATGGAGAACTGCTCGAGCGTATGAACTACTTGCCTAGCAGCTCCTACAGCTGAGATGACAACTCCTGCGTCTCAGGTGGTGCCAATCGGTACTGCACGTTGGCAATAGGCTCCGTACCTAGAACAAGGTTGATCCTGACTCGACCTCCCTATCAGTAGGCAGTCCGGGTAACTCCTCTGTAAATACATCAACGAACCCTATGACGACTAGAATACCTGAAACCGAGACCTTATCCCCGACCCGCATATCCACTATATATGCCAAATAACCTGCGTACCCATGATGAATATATTGCCGAGCTCTGGTAGTTGAGCAAAATTCTAAACCAATCTTGGCACCCTCTCCATAAATAACCAGCTCTCCTCCACTTGGGGTTAGAATTACCACACGCTAACCCTCACAGTCGATCATGGCAAAAAAACAACTCAGCCAGTCCATGCTGACTATCACACAAGCATTCCCCATGGGAATCAGAATCAAGTCGATCAGGAAGGATACCTTCAAGATCTTTAGGGCGGAACCACGATAGACTGAAGAAGTAAAAACCTTGTGTTCGTCGGCGATAGAAACTCAAAATAGACACTCAAGCTCCTCTAAGGACAAATCAAACTCCCTACTAAATGACTGGGAGGTGAAAGACCGACTCGCTCCCGAGTTAAACAATACAAGAACAGGCAAGGAGTTCACTAAGAACATAAGTAACATAGATACAATCACATGAGAAAAAAATAAATATATACAATAAGATAAGGGGTACAACATACCAACCATAACATCTAGTGATGTCATGGCCTCCTCGGCAGTAAGCTGGAAAGCACGACCTCGAGGCCTCTGGAGCTTTGCTCTGCCCTAACTCCTGTCATAGATCCTCAATGTAGCCGACGATAGACCCTGCGTTGTCCTGGCAGATCGTAGGGGATATTGGGCCTTCATATGGCCCACCTGCTTACACTGGTAACAAAGTTTGATGCGAGAATCTAGAGTTTGCTGCCTAAAAGCATCCGCAATATGGCCCATTCTTGCCACACTTGTGGCATACTGAAGAAGATCGATAAATCCAATCATGAACCTTCTCGCACTTCCTAAAAGTGCGACGCCTCTGACTCCCATTCTGGAGTTTGAGGGCCTAAGCCATTTCAAGTGGCTGCGACTGCATCGGGGCCGGTCTCATCTCCCAAGTCTGCAACTCGATCTCAATCTCACACCGCATGGCGGCCTTCTGCCTCTCCAACAATGATCCATAGCTCTGAGTAGATACAAAATGTCTGATCACCATATTAAGCATGCTCAGTTGCAGCAATCTCAGGGAAGAATATATCTCCCTGCCTCAAATCAAGGTACTCCAGGGCCAATATCTCCCTCTACAACAGTGGCGCGTAACGAGAGCGAAACATCTCAGAGATCTGCTCCCAAGACACAACCGCTCTCTACTCAGCATAGTAGGAACTTAGAAGGTTCTGAGCACACGTGACCTTAGAAGGTTCTGATCACACGTGAGCTTCTGGTCAGTAGGGCAAGAACAAGTGAAGAAACATCCTTCCACATTAGACAGCCATCTCATGGCTATGATCGGGTCCTGAAATCCATCAAAATTCAGGGGCTTCGTATTATCGAAGTCCTGGTACTGAAATACCCATCCTTGCCGAACACTCGCAACCGCCACAACTACCAAGGGCGCAGCAACAACACTCTCAGCAACCGTTGCATATCTGTCATCAAAACAATCCATCATCGCAGTATTGGTTGACCCGGATATCTCCGGAAGCTAACCTCAGACAATTTCATCCTGCTCCTCACGAATGCTGCATGACACGATCCTATGTTAATGCTAGTCCATTCTGACTGCCATCCCCCGATCCTAACACAGATTCGGTCTCAAATCGTCTCGTAAACACCATACTAAAAATATACCACGAATATATCATACATTCCATATAAATAATAGGGAACCAACTCCCAACGAAGCCCTAGGGGTTGTGACTTCCTTGCTACGTGTATGGGTCATGTGCTTAACAATAATCGCAAGCATGACTATACACTCAATCCTCACTCCCTAGAGGAGAGGATAATATCTCACAACCGGCTGACTGACCCCACCTTACTTATCCATGAAACATCCACCAACCCTGCAACCCTCGTGTAGGCTAGCCATATATAACGCGGGACCATACAGACATTCAAATATCTGATCCTACCCTACCCCATTCATCAAAAAATAATAACAAATAAGGCCAAACCAAATACTCTAAGGCTATAAAATCTTAGTTATATACAACTATGGTGCATACACTAAGCAACTAAAGTAATGATGTCAATTTTATAAAAGAAAGACCCTAGGCTATCAGGCATCATATAATGAGGCAATTCTATCATGCAATTCCTGGAGATCCCTAGCCTATCACTAGCATCTTATTCTAACATATCACAATATCAAATAACAATATAGTACTTTGGGGTCTACTTACTGGCTCCTACTGATCGTACACATCACATCCTCTTTCGTATTTAGAAAACCATTTGAAAATCATTTTGGAAATCTTTTCCTTAGTTTGAGAATGGATTCAACATTTATTACTAATTGTTTTCAAGATATTTTAACATCAGAGAATGCCTTAGGCCCTTAAACATCGGGTTGGAATGCCAACATACTATGGGTTCAATCAACCTTGAGGTTGGAATACCCCAGGCTCTCAACCATCGGGTTGGAATGCCAACATACTCTGGGTCCAATCATCCTCGGGATGGAATACCCTCGGCCCTCAACTATCGGGTTGGAATTCCAACATACTATGGGTCCAATCATCCTCATGATGGAATACCCTCGACCCTCAACCAACACGTTGGAATGCCTCGACTTGTTGGCTTATGCACAAAGAAAGAAAGCCTCAACCATCAATCAAACATGTGCACATATATTAGATAATCACATAACAGGCTTCGGGTAGTCAAATAGATCAGCATATCACTAAGCATAGCAACATCCTATCTACCAAGATACTGATCTAACAGATCATCACATCATTGCAGCATCCTATCTATCAGGATACCGATCTAACAGATCATAAAATTACTGAATCAGAAGATAAACCAAGATAAAAATTCAAAGGGCCGACCATGGTGCCATAGTACCTAGAGTACAGTGAGGAAAACTCACCTCACAAGCAGCACTGACCGACAAGATCCAACTCTCGAATCATAGTTCCGAACTCAACTGCCTACACTGCTATGCAAGTAACTCCATCAAAATCCCGAGATACCCAAGCCACCCTTGAAGTCAAACTTCGTCGAAGTCAAAGTCCACAGTCAAGGTCAACATTCCACGTTGGCGCCCAACTCATTGAGTGTATTAATCAACTCATCGAGTTACTTCAATACTCAGAGAAATGCCGAAAACCTGAGACAACTCGCTGAGTTACCAGTACAACTCGTTGACTTTCTATAGGATCCAGAAAGCGGGAAAAACCAAAGCCAATTCGCCGAGTTGGAAAGGCAATTCATCGAATTTTCCTAGTCTTAACACATTCAGTCATTTTTCCTTCCTCCTAAAGCCTAAGAGTGTAGATCTGGGGACCATGAGCTGAAAATCCATGTAAAGTTGCTAACTTTACAGCCATGCACAACACCAAGAGGCTAAAACACTCAAAATAGGCTTATTAAAGGATTTCTAACATGGAGGAGGGCCAAGACTTGATAAAGCTAGCAACTTTAAGTCCAAAGATGCCATGAGATGTCCAGATTCGATGTCAGAGTTTCATGACATGCTCAAATTCCAAAAATGACTCTAATATGAACCAAGAATGACAATATACTTCCATAGGAGAAGATCTAAGTAATAAAAGGCCATGGTATCAAATTTATACCTCAAAATGGTTGCCACAACAGAGAAGATGCCAGATCTACAACCTTCCTCTTATTCCAATCTCTTCAAACTCCAAGCTCCTTCAAAAGATTGCCAAAACTCACTCTCAAGGCTCACTCACACACAAAATGAGAGAGAATACACGAACTATGGTTTTTTTTCTAGCCAAGGAGTCGATAAGGGAGGCCAACAATGAGACTTAAGATCTTCAAATAGTGTGCAAAACCCTAAAAATTAGGGTTTCATATTCTGTCTTCAACTCGTTGAGTTGGGGCCTTCCGACTCGTTAAGAAGATCTTGAAGATTATGCGGTGATTTATTGGGTTTTATGTACTTGAACATTCCTATGGTCCACATACAACCCTAAATTCTTTGGATCTATTTTTTCTTTAGTTATACATGCAATGAAATTTCCAAAGCATGAAAGCTATAACTATCATACAATTTGACATTTAAACCATATAAATGAGTAAAAAGATTACCACATAGTGTAGCTTGTTGAATTTAGTCTTTCAAGAGCTTAATACCTCAAGTGTGATGCTTCAAACGGTTCACAAGACACCAAAATCAATAGGAGGACTTTGAGAGAGAGGTTTAGAGACACAAAATCATCTAGGGCTTCTTAGAACACTAGTATGTGTGATTTTGGCTAATGTGTTACATATATACAAACATATATATATATATATATATATATATATATGTATATATATATATATACATACATATATATATATATACATATATATATATATATATATATGTATATATATACATATATATATATATATATATGTTTGTATATATGTAGTGTAAAATTCCAAGAGTCATATGTAAACCTAATTTTTACAATTAGGCTTATGATCCATAACTCACACGGACTAACTTTTCATTGACTATCGCATAAACTTAGCCCATCATAGATCAATAGCCCAAACCGTATGTATCGTTGGTTTACATAATCAGTCCCTATTAATGGACCATGCTATTATCGGGTTAAGTACATACCAATTATAGTTATGGGCTTAGATACCTAATCCAACACTCTCTCAATTGGATAAGTCTACTAATTATGACTACCAATGTGATATGTTTTATAACACCAAGTTACTAGTGCATTTACACATCATTAATGTGCAATCAACTTGTAAACTGCAACTATATGTCTCCATTTCAAGAATATAAGATATTGTCGTGTCACTAATCACTCGTGATAAAATCCATGAAACGATTAGATGAGCATGGGCTTAATCCAATACTCAAATCTTATTACAGGAGTACTAATGAACACTACAACAAATTTGTGATATGTCTAAACACCTTAGACAATCTATAGATGGATTCATGACAGTCTTGCTTCAATACTTACTTACAAAGTATGATCAACTATAGATAGTTTGAATAATCTTATTATTTGGGAAGTCAAAGCATGCAAAGTGAAACATAAGAATATCGAATCTAATATGGTCTCAAAACTTTTGAATAAAAACAAAACACCTTTTACTTAATCACCATATTGATTACACATTATTCACTATATAATGTTTCAATTAATCAACTTAATATTTGAATTAAAACAATAGTTATCCCATGCTCCAAGCATGGACACTATGTTTACCTATGGTCATTTCTTTGTGAAATAAATCAATTAAAACACTTCCAATGATGCTCATTTCACAAATCCAAATCCTTATTGCAAGTCTAAGAATACCAAATTCTTGTCACTACTAGAAAGTATTAGATTCTAAACTATCATGCAATGTAACCTTTTGTAAGGTCGAGCTATGGAAGTCACAAAGACTTTGCCAACGATATCAAAAAAATTTCCACTGGAGATTGATAACAAAACAATTCCATTGAAGTGAAGTCTCACATTCAAATTACATTTCTATGAACATCCTTATTGCATAAAAGTTTCTAACCTACATACCAACTACCATTTATGGATACATTTCCATATGTGCCATATGACAACTCATTATTAATAGAAACTTATCTATTCATAACGATGCCAATATGATCCAACCATTAATATACTTCCAACTTCCAATAAGCGACCAATCCTTGGCGAACCTTAGATTGTCCTTGACGGTTGTTTAACCACTTTAGTCATATCTGGTTCTAGTCCTTTTTTCCTCTTAATGCGTTAGGCATTCGGAAAAAGTAGAACACATTAATATTATAGCATATGCAATCGATCCTCTAACTGAAACATATGGGATACGATTCATAATGTCTTACATAAATACATGATACTCGACCAATCTTTTGTTATAATATTTGCATATATATAATTTCCAATGTTGAAATATTTCAACATGGTAATTATATACATGTCCATGACTAAGTCTAATTAATATTTCAATCTAAAATTTAAGAGTCGAAATAAAGTAAAAGTACTCCCTTAGTATAGCGAAACAACCTTTCAAATTTTGCAACTCTGGAAATTTGTAACCTGTGTTTCCTATAACTAGTATTGCTAACTTGCAACACTTCACATAATAATCATGATCCCACTATGATGATAATTATATATTTACCTGCATAACACTTATGCTCTCACTAGCTTTGACATGTACTCAGAAATCAGTTGGACTTCTAGAAATCAATACTTACTGACTTTCTTACCAAAGTTTAGATTTCTGACACGACACTACTAGAAAAACAACCTTTTAGGATGCACAATGTGTGTCGTACACTATCATGCAATGTAACCTTTTGTAATTTATTAGATTCTAAACTATCATGCAATGTAACCTTTTGTAAGGTCGAGCTATAAAAGTCACAAAGACTTTGCCAACGATATCACAAAAATTTCCACTAGAGATTGATAACAAAAAAATTCCATGGAAGTGAAGTCTCACATTCAAAGTACATTCCTATGAACATCCTTATTGCATAAAAGTTTCTAACCTACATACCAACTCCCATTTATGGATACATTTCCATATGTGCCATATGACAACTCATTATTAATAGAAACTTATCTATTCATAATGATGCCAATATGATCCAACCATTACTATACTTCCAACTTCCAATAAGCGACCAATCCTTGGCGAACCTTAGATTGTCCTTGACAGTTGTTTAACCACTTTAGTCATATCCGGTTCTAGTCCTTTTTTCCTCTTAATGCCCGAGGCATTCGGAAAAATTAGAACACGTGAATATTATAGCATATGCAATCGATACTCTAACCAAAACATATAGGATACGATTCATAATGTCTTACATAAATACATGATACTCGACAAGTCTTTTGCTTTAATATTTCCATATATATAATTTCCAATGTTGAAACGTTTCAACATGGTAATTATATACATGTCCATGACTAAGTCTAATTAATATTTTAATCTAAAATTTTTGATTCGAAATAAAGTATAAGAATCCTCTCCCTTACTATAGCGAAATTTGTAACCTGTGTTTCCTATAACTAGTAATCCTAACTTGCAACACTTCACATAATAATCATGCTCCCATTATCATGATAATTATATTTTTACCAGCATAACACTTACGCTCCCACTAGCTTTGACATGTACTCAGAAATCATCTGGACTTCTAGAAATCAATACTTACTAACTTTCTTACCAAAGTTCAGATTTCTGATACGACACTACTAGAAAAACAGCCTTTTAGGATGCACAATGTGTGTCGTAAAACGTTCAGACGACATGCAAATGCGCGTCAAGGAAGGCCCTGTCATAACAAGAGACGACGCGCATTTACAACACGCAGTTACGACACACATTTAAGACGATGATTTACGACACGCAATGCGTATCAAGGAAGGCCCTGTCATAAAGGAAGACGACACACATTTTCATGTCGTAACCTTACGACTCGCATTGCATATCATTAAAGCCCCTGTCAAGAAAGGCCATGTCATAAACGAAGATGACACACCTTTATGCGTATCGCAATTTCAAATGTTAAAAAAAAATTATTTATAGATTTACTAATTTTCAAATTAAATTCGCATTTACTGTCTCATAATATAAAATAAAATATCATATAAAAAAAATACAATTCATTACATAAAATTTAAATTCATACAAATAATAGTTCCTCGGAAAGATAAAATAAATCAATAGAAGTTGTAACAAAATTTTACAAACTAATAGTTCTAATAACCTAATGTGTGTCTCACTTTAAACAAGATTTATGCTGATTTTTTTAAATGTGTGCCTGACTTGTCTCCACTCTTCCTTAGTAACACTACTGAAGGACTCTAAATCTCTGAACTTGTTCAAAGTATCTAAATTGCCTGCAACAAAAGATAACTACAAAATAAGTGTTGTCTAGGATCAACAATGTTGCCGAACTAGTAAGCATAATACAAGTATAAATGTAAAATACAACAAAAAGTTGAGTAATTTTACAAAACAATCCTTCAAGCTGTTATAAAGAATAATGACTTTACTTGACCAATAGCATCTATTATTGAAGATTCAACAGGAAGCATAGGATTTGTATAGTCCCTGAATAAGTATAAAGCTTATTAGGTTAGGGGCAAAACCATCATAAAAAGAAATCACGTCGGAGAGATATAATATTGTCATATACCTGCTACGATGACTCTAGAACTTTACACTCAAATATGTATGTGCAGAATATGATATCTTAATAAAACATGGTCCAAGCTTTTGAATCAAATACCTGCAAATCCATAGGGGAAAAAACATCAATTTAAACAATGAAGGGCTCTTCTTGAGATAAAAGAACATCAGGTTCCACAACCACTGGAGCAAGAGTGGGCTCCATAGTGGATAGATGCGTAAGACAAGCTTCAAGATCAACTGCCCCACCATCTTTCTGAATTTTTTTAAAGAAAAAAATTGTGGATGATAGCTAGCACCCCCTCCTGTACACTTATCGAAATCAACAGAGATGCTACTTTTTCAGCTTACCAGGGCTATAGCAAGTGGTAGTTGATCCTAATAAGATATAAAGTAATCAATGATTATTACTGAATGGTTTAATATATTTTATGTAATAATATTCAAAGTACCTTGTAAGAAGCTAAGAAACTAATAGTTGTATTTAAAAAATATACTTCACAATTAGAATATATTATCATAAGTACAAAGTTAATCAGATAATAAATGATCGCATAAGAGAACTTATATACTAAGGACTCTCGATCCAAGCTTTGATGGTGAAATCCATCAAACATGTAAATTGAAGGAATCCAAGGAAACCAAGCATGTCATGTAATGGAATATCAAATTCCAATTCTAGTGGATTCTGTGAACCAAAAAAAACAACCTCAAATTTATTCAGAATGAAAAAGATCCATAAAATTATTAAGAATACATACTCAGATTCTTGAGTTTTTTTGTCACACCGTTGCCTCAATAAAGGCCTCTCTCCACTACTCATTGTAGCTTCGAATGCAGTGGAAAACCATTAGAATTACCTCTGAATCTCCAGATGAAGATCCAGTTGTGTGAAAAGAAACTAGCTAGTTTCTGATAAAGAACATGATAATGAGCCCAGTAATTTGGAGAAGCCCAATGGGTTTAATTCATCGAAAGTATACAGAAGGAGGCCTAAGCCACATGGCGGGGAGTGATTTTTCTGTTGAGAATTCTGTTAGAGGGAGGAGATCTTTATGGGTCATGAGGATGTAATAGTGATATCATCTTTTTTCCATTCTAGTATTGTAATCGACTCTGAGAGCTTGGGCAAGAAGACTCATATCGGAGCTTCTCTGATTTGGAATTGAAATAAAAACATCCAACCCTCTCATTCTTTGTTTTCATTTTCTCGAATATTATAAATTGGTTCTATTGCCGGGAATCGAACCCTGGTCTCCTGGGTTTTCATTTGGTACTACACCTTCACCCACAACCATCGGGAGGACCACCCATTCTAAGATGGAATACTTTCAGTCCATTCTTCCTCATAAGCATAACACCCAATCTAACCAACTAATCCATAAATCCCAAATTCCATCTCACTTTACCCGTACCCGTCACCTATCCAAGTCCGACTGGGAAGAACGACGATGCTTGGGTTTATGCTTTGGTTGTGGCCAAAAATATACCCCTCAGCACACATGTACCGCTGGTCAATTACGTATCATGCCTTTTGTAGATGGCGACGAAGTATCAGATGAAGGTGAAGTACATCTGGTTGAAATCGAGGTTCCTGATGATACTCATGTCGATGGCGAATGTCAATCTCTGTAGCTCTATAGAGTAACTACTGATGTTTCTTCTTCTGACTTAAAAACCCTGAAGGTTTTTGGGGAAATCCATGGATTCCTTGCTTTGAATCTCATCAACAGGGGAGCTACACACATTTTCATTTCGAAAAAGTTAGCTCGAGACCTAGGCATCAACCTTCATGCTATCGGCCCTCTAGCTAGGGATATGACTGGGAGATGGAAATTGAGTTTGGGTTACACATCAGTGCCGCCATATTTCTTTGAATTTTGGTTCCTTCACTTGTAATGTCGATGCCCTCGTCTACAACCTGGGATTGGTAGATTTCATGCTTGGTGTCGCATGGCTTCGCCGATTGGGGGACGTACTCTTTAACTGGCAAACTCATGAAATCAAATTCTAGCAGCAGGGTGAATAGATTCGTCTCCAAGGTATTAACTCACCTCTAATTGATCAAGCATCTTTGCAAAATTGCCTTGATAACCATCTGGTCAGCCATAGTGTCGATTTGTGCAAACTATCCGCCTTAGATTCCATACAGCAACAACAGTTAGCTACATTATTAGCCTCGTATACTTATCTCTTTCAAAATCCACAGGGATTACCTCCTGCACGAGCCATTGAACAAAAAATCAATTTCAACGAGGGACAGGGTCCTATTTGTGTTTGCCCTTATATGTACCCGCATGCTCAGAAAGAAGAAATCCAACGACAAGTAATAGAGATGTTGCAGTCAGGCATTATTCGAGTCAGTCATATCTCATTTCCAGCCCTGTTATCTTGGTTAAAAAGGAAGATAACTCATGGAGGTTGTGCAATGATTATAGAGCCTTGAACAAGGCTACTATTCCAGACAAATACCAAATCCATGTGGTAGAGGAACTGTTGGATGAATTGCATGGGTCGCACTACTTTTCAAAAATTGATCTTAAATATGGTTTTTATCAAGTCTGCGTGCGTGAGTCAGATGTTGAGAAAACCGCTCTCCAAACCCATGATGGCCACTTCAAGTTTCTTGTTATGCCATTTGGCTTAACAAACGCACCAGCAACCTTCCAAGCATTGACGAATGAGATATTCCGACCCTTATTGAGACAGGGAGTTCTAGTTTTCTTTGATGATATACTAATCTACAGTCCAACATGGAACCTACATATGGAACTCCTATAATTAGTCCTCCTTCAATTGAAACAACACGAATTAGTGATTAATAAAAAAAAGAGTCACTTCAACCTCGCATATATGGAATATTTAGGTCATATCATTGACCAAAGAGGCGTCTCAATAGACCTAACACAGATACAATCTATCATCGAGTGGCCAAAACCGGGTAACGTGAAGGGAGTACGTGGTTTCCTAGGTCTCACGGGCTACTACCGCATGTTTATCAAAGGTTATGGCAAAATTGCTCAGCTGCTAACAGAACTCACCAAAAAGGATAATTTCCACTGGGGCCCGGAGGCTAAAGAAGCTTTCAACAACCTTAAGTTGTGCATGACTTCTGCCCCAGTTTTAGCAATCCTCGATTTCAATAAACCTTTTGAAATCGAGTGTAACGCCTCGGGAAGGGGGCTGGGGGCTGTCCTTATGCAAGATAAACATCTCATCGCATTCTATAGCAAGGCCCTAGCTGCTAAAAGCTTAGCAAAACTGACTTACAAAAAAGATATTATGGCACTCTCTTTTTCAATTCAACATTGGCACCCATACCTCCATGGTCGAAACTTCACTGTGTTCCTGATCAAAAAAGCCTAAAGCACCTGCTAGAGCAACGCATCACCACACCTGATCAGCAAAATTGGCTTGCTAACTTGATGGGGTATCGATTCTCTATAGCCTACAAGCCCGGTAATGAGAATAGCGTCGCCGATGCCCTATCCCGCATACATGAGGGGTCTGAACTATTAACCATGATATCAATTCCACAATGGCTTGATGGTAACACACTGCTGGAGGGTTATGAGTCTGATGCGCGGATACAAAAGGTGATCAGGAGTCTCACTGATAACCCTCTCACATATCACAAGTTCTCAGTTTTGGATGGGCGGTTATACTATAAAAACAAGCTAGTCATTCCAGCTTCCTCTCCTTGGATACCAGGATTACTAAAGGAGTTTCATTGTAGCCCAAGTGAAAGACATTCGGGTTTAATTCGCACCTACAAGAAACTGTCCGCCAATATCTATTGGTTTGGAATGACAAGAACAGCTAAACAGTTTGTGCAACACTGCGACACCTACCAATGGTATAAGTCCTCCACTTTAGCCCCAACGGGTTTATTACAGCCACTCCCTATTCCTTCTGCCATTTGGGAAGATATTTCATTAGACTTTATCACAGGGCTACCCAAATCTAAAGGTTTTGAGGCCATCCTTGTGGTGGTTGATAGGCTCTCAAAATACTGCCACTTTATTCCTTTGAAACACCCATACACTGTCGTTCTTTAGCTGACATTTTTCTCAAAGAAATTATCCGCCTCCACAATGTCCCCAAATCTATCCTTTGCGACTGGGATCCACTTTTCCTCAGCAAATTCTGGCAAGAAATCTTCAAAATACAATGAAGTGAACTGAAGTTCAGCTCTGCTTACCACCCCGAAAAAGATGGGCAGACGGAAGTGGTAAATAGAAGCCTACAAACTTATCTGCGATGCTTTGTAACTGACCAACCAAAAACATGGTCATATTGGATTCCATGGGCTGAATTCTCGCACAACACAACCTATCAGTCTTCCACTAACACCAAACCATTTGATATTGTTTATGGGCGCCCCCTCCCACTATTTTTCGATATGCTCCTGATGAGATCAAGTGTGAAGTTGTACAATAGGAATTGCAAGACCGAGATGAAGCTCTTAAGAAACTGAAGGCATTATGATATGGGCCGGAAGGCATTAGATATGGGCCGGAAGGCGTTATGATATGGGCCGGAAGGCATTCTACGTTATGTGGACCGGAAGGTCATGGCCTGGAAAGGCGTATGTGTGTAAGTAGTATCTTGACTGAGACGTAGGGTGATATATGCACGTGATCGGCTAGGTTGGTATCCTGGTTAAGGTAATGATATGTTATGTGATCTGCTTGATCGATTTGTTGACTGCGAACTGTTATATGATTGAATGTTATGTGCACAGGGTTGTTTAGACTGGAGTTTGACCCGATATGCATGGCTGTTCTATGTTTTGTTATGTTATGTATGCTTTTTTTATGTTATGCGCCAGAAGGCAATATGTTATGGGCCGGAAGGCAATACGTTATGGGGCGGAAGGCAATATGTTATGGGCTGGAAGGCAATATGTTTTGGACCGGAAGGTTGTGGCCTGGAAGGGCGTATATGTGGTTGGTATTTTGGGGGTATCTCACTAAGCTTTCGGGCTTACAGTTGTGGTTTAATGTTTTTTAGGTTCTCAGGAGGTTGTGGCAAGGAAAAGGCGTGATCGTACCATTCCTCGCCTTTATGTTTTATGAAATGGACCTGGGAATATTCTGATAAGTAATGTATGGAAAACCTTTTTGTAATAATGTTATTAAATGAATTGTTTGGAAAAGTTTAAATTATGTTGAAATTTTTGGTCGTTACATAGGTAGTGGGTTAAATTTAGATTTGAATAAATGTTGTTATTCGCCAGAAATGGCAAGAAATATTATTTCCTTTCATGCATTGTATAAACAAGGGTTTACCTTTCATTTAATAATGAAGTTGGTTCTATTGATGCTTTCCTTAATAATGTTCTTTATTTTAAAGCATTACCTTGTGATGGCGTGTATGAAACAGTATCTGTGGTTGATTACCTAGGAAACAATGTATTGTGTATTGATTATGTTAATAATAATAACTTGGATAAAGCATCGTTATGGCATTGTCATCTTGGACATATAAGCAAGAAACGCATAGGCCAACTCTAAAAGGATGGAGTCTTGGAGTCGTTTGACTTAAAGTCAGATGATAGTTGCGAATCATTCTTACTTGGAAAAATGACAAAGTCACCCTTCACAGGTTCTTGTGAGAGGTGTGAAGGTTTGTTGGACTTTGTACACACGGATGTGTGTGGACCATTCAAACATGCCACAAGGGATGCTAATCGTTATTATTTGACTGTTGCTGATGATTACAGTAGATATGGATGTGTCTACTTAATCAAGCATAAGTCAGAGACTTTCGAAAGGATTAAGGAATTTAAACAGGAAGTCGAGAATCAATTGGGCAGGAACATTAAGATGCTTCGATCCGATCGAGGTGGTGAGTATCTTAGTTCAGAGTTCCTTGACTATCTAAGGGAATGTGGGATTGTCTCACAATTGACACCTCCCACGACACCACAGTTGAATGGTGTGGCTGAGAGGCGTAATCGAACCTTGTTAGACATGGTTCCTTCCATGATGAGTCGATCTTCGCTACAAATCTCATTTTGGGGGTATGCCTTAGAGACTGCCGCCCATATTCTTAATCTAGTCCCTACAAAGAAAGTTGCCAAAACTACTCACGAGATGTGGACTGGTAAAGTACCTAAACTAGACCACATCAAGATTTGGGGTTGCGAGGCTTTTGTGAGACGCGAGACTCTTGACAAGCTACAACCCCGAAGCAAGAGGTGTATTTTCATCGGCTACCCACAAAGATTCTTTGGTTACCTCTTCTACAGACCTAGTAATAATGTGGTCTTTGTAGCAAGAAGAGGAGTCTTTCGAGAGAGGGAGTTTATAAGCCAAGGAGATAGTGGGAGGCAAATTGATCTTGAAGAAATTCAAGAGTCAAGTGGTGAAGGAACTTCAAACACTAGCCAAGGAGATAGTGGGAGGCAAATTGATCTTGAAGAAATTCAAGAGTCAAGTGGTGAAGGAACTTCAAACACTAGCCCTCAACTTGAGGAGGAAACTCCTGTTGAGCCAATTAACGAATCTGTACCTCTGAGGCGTTCCACGAGAGTTAGGAGTGCACCTGAGCACTACTATGGTTTCCATATAAATGCAGAAGGTGTGACACATATTAGTGATGGGACACTAGTAGGTCTGGATGACTATAACAGCTACGAGGAAGCTATGGCAGGCCCCGAGTCTACTAAATGGAAAGAGGCTATGGATAGCGAGATAAATCCATGTATGACAATCAAGTTTGGAACTTGGTTGAGAATGTACCAGGTCGTAAGACTGTAGGGTGCAAATGGATCTTCAAAAAGAAGACCGACATGGATGGAAATGTACACACTTATAAGGCTCGACTGGTTGCAAAGGGCTTCTCTCAAATTCCTGAAGTGGATTATGATGAGACCTTTTCTCCAGTAGCCAAGATTAAGTCTATTAGGGTTATGTTAGCCATAGCTGCATTTCATGACTATGAAATTTGGCAAATGGATGTCAAACCACTTTCCTTAATGGAAAGTTGACTGAAGATGTTTACATGAGTCAGCCAGAAGGTTTTGTCAGCAACGAGTACCCTAATAGAGTGTGTAAGCTTGAGAAATCTATTTATGGATTAAAGCAAGCACCTCGCAGATGGAATCTTTGCTTTGATGAAAAGGTCAAGGAATTTGGCTTTTCTAGGAGTGAAGATGAATCTTGTGTTTATGTCAAGGCTAGTGGGAGTATAGTTAGCTTTTTGGTATTGTATGTGGATGACATAATACTCATAGGAAACGACATCCCAACCCTGCAGGAAGTAAAGTCCTGGCTTGGGAAGTGTTTCGCTATGAAGGACCTTGGTGAAGCTGCCTATATCCTAGGGATATGGATTTTGAGAAAAGGAGTAAAAGACTAATTGGACTTAGTCAAAGCACCTATGTGGATAAGGTGTTGAAAAGATTCAACATGCATAACTCCAAGAAAGGTGATTTACCCATTCATAGTAACGCCAGATTGAGTAAGACACAAAGCCCTAGTACTGAGGCTGAGATAGCAGAAATGATTCGACTACCTTACGCTTCAGTTGTAGGATCGATCATGTATGCTATGATGTGTACTCGACCTAATGTAGCCTTTGCTTTGAGCATGGTTAGCAGGTATCAGGGGAACCCTGGCAAGGAACACTAGACCGCGGTAAAGAATATCCTTAAGTACCTACGAAGAACTAAGGACTGGGTCCTTACCTTCGGTGGGAGTGATGACTTGAGAGTTGTAGGGTATAGTGATGCTAGCTTCCAGACTAATAGGGATAATTTCCGCTCTCAGTCGGGCTGGGTCTTTACCTTACCAGTCACTTGGAAGAGTTCCAAGTAGGAGACAGTGGCTGATTCCACTTGTGAATCAGAGTATATAGCAGCAAGCGAGGCAGAAAATGAGGCTATATGGCTAAAGAACTTCATCAGAGACCTTGGAGTTGTACCAGCTATAAAAGTGCCAATGGATATTTTCTGTGACAGCAATAGTGCAGTTGCCTTAGCCAAGGAACCAAGAGATCATGGGAGATCCAGACACATTGACAGAAAATATCACGTCATCAGACATCGAATAGAAGAAGGAATCCTCGTGGCAAAGAGAGTATCATCGGATGAGAACCCAACACATCCCCTCATGAAGGGACTGGGTAGGGTTAAGCATCTCCAGCATGCTCGGAGCATAGGGTTGAAGGATGATATAAGTTTTAGTAGTTAGATAAATTATGAAATGTGTAAAGTGTAATTGACATTAGATGATGAATAAAAGGTGTTTTATTTATGAGTAAAGTGTTGCTATCTCTTGTCGATCGTTTACTATATTTCTTTTGCATGTTTTGACTTCCAGAATAATTATGTTTGGTATATCATATTATTCAAACCTCCACAGTCGGTCATATGTCGGAAGTAGGTATGAATCAAGACTGTCATGATTAGTTGCAGAGGTCTAAGGTGTTTGACATGGCTACAACAATCATGAGTGCTCATAAGTTCTGAGCATTGGACCCAACCCACGCTCACTGGAATCACTTCATGGATTTTTATCTCGAGTGATCGTGAGACGGTAATATCATATAAGTCTTCAAACCTAGAGATATGATTTGTTACTTACAAGTTGATTATGCATTGATTGTACGAAAACGCATTGGTAACTCAATGTTATAAAACCTGGCTTTGTGTATAATTCAATGAGTGGTAGAACAAACATATGAGTCGAAGTTTATATGTTCCTTCTGGGATTAGAAGCTAATATATGGGCCCCTCGATGCTTGTGTTTTGACCTATGTACCGGGCCTGGTCAGAACTAAATTGATGTGTTCAGTTAAGTTCTATGTCAAACAAATCGGAAATCGGGAAACAAATGCTGGACAATAAGTAAGACCATGTTCCATGTATTTGTCTGGCTGATATCTTGAGCAGAGGATTATATGATCGCTTATCTAAAATGGCACATTCTAGTTCAACAGAGTTTAAATAGCTACGATTGTTGGACGGTTCCTGAAGTCATACTTGCAACTATAGTTATTAGACTTATCCAAGTGGGAAACTGTTGGATATAGTGTCTAAGTCCATAATTATTTTATTAGTATTGATCTATAATTAATCTGAGATTAATTTAGAGATCAAAGATATTACTAATTAAATATGGGCTTCTATATTTATATAGTGTGGGCTAATGCTTATTTGGAATGGGCTAGGCTTGCATTGAAAAGTCCATGGATACTCCATGGAGCTTTAACCCATGGATCTCATGGAAATGAAGAGACATGGGTATTAGGGTTTACATGGATGTAACCCTAATCCACCACACTATATAAAGGAGGCTTTGGTTCTTGAAACCACACTAGTTGACACTTGTTGAGGTGAGGGCCGATTTCAAGATAGTAGTGACTATTCTCTCAAAGTTCCAAGTTTGTGGTGATTTTTGATTTCCATTTGAGGCATTCACACTATTGGTGCTAGGCTCTAAAACTCCAAGCAATCAACTACTACTACAAGGTATGTATTTCTACTAGCTTTATTTGATTCATGTTTCCCATGCCATGCTAGTTAGGATATGCACCTTGGAAAATAATTATTTGCATGTATCTTAGACAAACATAGATCCAAGGTTTATTAGGGTTGCATGTACACTTAGGAAGTGTTAGAATGCTCAAAACCCATCACACGCAACCCTAGATACCTTGGATCTATGTTTTCTCTATTATACATGAAAATATCAATTTTCCAAGGTATTGTTCTAACTAGCATAATATAAAGTACATGTAATATAAAATCTAGTAGAATTGCATACCTCTTTGTTGGTGCTTGATTCTATGGAGCTTAAGAGCCTAGTGCCCCAAGTGTGACACCTCAAATGGTTCACACTGTTGGGTTTTGAGAATTCTAACACTTCCTAAGTGTACATGCAACCCTAATAAGCTTGGATCTATGTTTGTGTAATTATCATGCAAAGTTGATTTCCAAGGCTATGATCCTATCTAGCATACATGAGGAACAATTCTAAATTGAATAATAGATAGAATTGCATACCTTGTTGTTGTAAGTGTTCCTTGAAATCTTGTGAGCCTAACACATCAAGTGTAATGCCTCAAATTCTTCACACAACACCAAATGCAAAGTATAAACTTGAGAGAATACTCTAACACACTCAAAATCGGCCAAGCCCTCTTGTTTCTCTAGTGTCTCACTAGTGTAGCCGATTTTAGGAAGAGACATGGTCCTCATATAGTGTGTTGCATTAGGTAAAACCCTAATGTAACATGACTCTTCATTTCTCAATCCATGGGTTAACTCCATGGAGCATCCTATGGGTGGAACCCAACTTGATAATCCATGGAGCATTTCAGCCCACTATATAAGATATGGAAGATTTATGCAATCTACCAATATATTTAATTAGTTATTCTTTTGATCACTTAATTAATTCTAAATTAATTCTTGATCAAAACTAATTAAATAATATTAATAATATATTAGAACATATAATATATTACTAACCATATGTGTTATTTCTTTCATTTAGTTTATCCAATTGCATGGTGCCATGCAACCCAAATGGACCATGTCGGGTCGGGTCAAGTATTTACCAGAAATATTTATGGACTTAGACACCTTATCCAACAGTCTCCCACTTGGATAAGTCTAATAACTATAACTGCGATAGTTCAGGAAACGATCGGCAATCGTAGCTCTTTCAAGGTCTCTTGGAACTGAGAAGAGGTTGATACGCCATTTAAGATAAGTGATCATATAATCCTCTGTTCTAGATATCATCCGGACAAATACATGGAACAATGTCTTACTTATTGTCCAACAGTTTGTTTCCCGATTCCCGATTTGTTTGACAAAGAACTTAATTAAACACATCAACTTAGTTCTGACCGGGCCTGGTACATAGGTCAAAACAAAATCATCGAGGGGCCCATATATCAGCTTCTAATCCAAGAAGGAACAGATAAACTTCGAATCATATGTTTGTTCTACAACTCATTGAATTACGCACAAAGGCACGTTTTATAACATCGAGTTACCAATGCGTTTTCGTACAATCAATGCATAACCAACTCGTAAGTAACAAATCATATCTCTAGGTTTGAAGACTTATATGATATTATCGTCTCACGATCACTCGAGATAAAATTCCATGAAGTGATTCCAGTGAGCGTGGGTTGTGTCCAATGCTCAAAACTTATGAGCAATCATGGTTGTTGTAGCCATGTCCAACACCTTAGACCTCTACAACCAATCATGACAGTCTTCATTCATACCTACTTCTGACATATGACCGATTGTGGAGGTTTGAATAATATGTGAAACCACAACATACTATTCTGGAAGTCAAAACATGCAAAAGAAACTATCGTAAACGATTGACAAAAGATAGCAACACTTTACTCATAAATAAAACACCTTTTATTCATCATCTAATGTCAATTACGCTTTACAAATTTCATAATTTATCTAACTACTAAAACTTATATCATCCTTCATCCCTATACTATGAGCATGCTAGAGATGCTTAACCCTACTCAGTCCCTTCGTAAGGGGATCTGCTGGGTTCTTATCCGATGATACCCTCTTTGCCACGAGGGTTCCTTCATCTATGCGATGTCTGATAAAATGATATTTTATGTCGATGTGTATGGATCTTACGTGATCCCTAGGTTCCTTGGCTAAGGCAACTGCACTCTCACTATCACAGAAAATTTCCATGGGCTCCTTTATAGCTGCAACAGCTCCAAGGTATCCAATGAAGTTCTTTAGCCATATTTCCTCCTTTGCTGCCTCGCTTGCTGCTATATACTATGATTCACAAGTGGAATCAACCACTGTCTCCTGCTTGGAACTCTTCCAAGTGATTGCTCCTCCGTTTAAGGTAAAGACCCAGCCCGACTGAGAGCGTAAATTATCCCTATCAGTCTGGAAGCTAGCATTACTATACCCTACAACTCTCAAGTCATCACTCCCACCAAGGGTAAGGACCCAGTCCTTAGTCCTCCGTAGGTACTTCAGGATATTCTTTACCCCAGTCTAGTTAGTCTTGCCAGGGTTCCCCTGATACCTTCTAACCATGCTCAAGGCAAAGTCTACATCAGGTCGAGTACACGTCATAGCATACATGATCGAGCCTACAGCTGAAGCGTAAGGTAGTCGACTCATTTCTGCTATCTCGGCCTCAGCACTAGGGCTTTGCGTCTTACTTAATATGGCGTTACTCTGGATGGGTAACTCTCGTTTCTTGGAGTTCTGCATGCTAAATCTCTTCAACACCTTATCCAAGTATGTACTTTGACTAAGTCCAATTAGTCTCTTACTCCGGTTTCTCAAAATCCTTATCCCTAGAATATAGGCAGCTTCTCCTAGGTCCTTCATAGAGAAACACTTCCCAAGCCAGGACTTAACTTCATGCAGAGTTGGGATGTCATTTCCTATGAGTAGTATGTCATCCACATACAATACCAAAAAGCTAACTATACTCCCACTAGCCTTGACATAAACACAAGATTCATCTTCACTCCTAGAAAAGCCAAATTCCTTGACCTTTTCATCAAAGCAAAGATTCCATCTACGAGGTGCTTGCTTTAATCCATAAATGGATTTCTCAAGCTTACACACTCTATTAGGGTACTCGTTGCTGACAAAACCTTATGGCTGACTCATGTAAACATCTTCAGTCAACTTTCCATTAAGGAAAGCGGTTTTGACATCCATTTGCCAAATTTCATAGTCATGAAATACAGTTATGGCTAACATAACCCCAATAGACTTAATCTTGGCTACTGGAGAAAAGGTCTCATCATAATCCACTCCAGGAATTTGAGAGAAGCCATTTGCAAGCAGTCGAGCATTATAAGTGTGTACATTACCATCCATGTTGTTCATCTTCTTGAAGATCCATTTGCACCCTACAGTCTTACGACCTAGTACATTCTCAACCAAGTTCCAAACTTGATTGTCATACATGGATTGTATCTCGCTATCCATAGCCTCTTTCCATTTCGCAGACTCAGGGCCTGCCATGGCTTCCGCGTAGCTGGTAGGTTCATCCAGACCTACTAGTGTCTCATCACTAACAAGTGTCTCACCTTCCACAAAAATATGGAAACCATAGTAATGCTCAGGTGCATTCCTAACTCTCGTGGAATGCCTTAGAGGTACAGACTCGTCAATTGGCTCAATAGGAGTTTCCCCCTCAAGTTGACGGCTAGGATTTGAAGTTCCTTCACCACTTGACTCTTGAAGTTCTTCAAGGTCAATTTGTCTCCCACTGTCTCCTTGGATTATAAATTCTCTCTCTCGAAAGACTCCTCTTCTTGCTACAAAGACCATAATGTCACTAGGTCTGTAGAAGAAGTAACCAAAGCATCTTTGTGGTAGCCGATGAAAATACATCTCTCGCCTCGAGGTTCTAGCTTATCATGAGACTCGTGCCTCACAAAATCCTCGCAACCCCAAATCTTGATGTGGTATAGTTTAGTTACTTTACGAGTCCACATCTCGTGAGGAGTTTTGGGAACTTTCTTTGTAGGGACTAGATTAAGAATATGGGTGGCAGTCTCTAAGGTATACCCCCAGAATGAGATTGGTAGCGAAGCTCGACTCATCATGGAAAAAACCATATCCAACAAGGTTCGATTACACCTCTCATCCACACTATTCAACTATGGTGTCATGGGAGGTGTCAATTATGAGACAATCCCACATTCCCTAAGATAGTCGAGGAACTATGAACTAAGATACTCACCACCTCGATCGGATCGAAGCATCTTAATGTTCCTGCCCAATTGATTCTCGACTTCCTGTTTAATTTCCTTAAACCTTTCAAAACTCTCTGACTTATGCTTGATTAAGTAGACATATCCATATCTACTGTAATCATCAGTAAAAGTCAACTAATAACGATTAACATCCCTTGTGGCATGTTTGATTGGTCCACACACATCCATGTGTACAAGGTCTAACAAACCTTCACCCCTCTCACAAGAACCTGTGAAGGGTGAATTTTTCATTTTCCCAAATAAGCATGATTTCCAACTATCATCTAACTTTAGGCCAAATGACTCCAAGACTCCATCCTTTTGGAGTTGGCCTATGCGTTTCTTGCTTATATGTCCAAGATGACAATGCCATAGTGATGCTTTATCCAAGTTATTATTATTAACAGAATCAATACACAATACATTATTTCCTAAGTTATCAACCACAGATATTGTTTCATACACGCCATCACAAGGTAATGCTTTAAAATAAAGAACATTATTAAAGAAACCATTAATCGAACCAACTTCATTATCAAATGAAAAGGTGAAACCTTGTTTATACAATGCATGAAAGGTAATAATATTTCTTGCCATTTCTGGAGAGTAACAACACTTATTCAAATCTAAACTAAACCCACTACTTAGCGATAAGGTATAAACTCCAATCTTGGTGACAGGTGAAGCTTTCCTGTTTCCCATGATCTAGTTTATCCTTCCTTGCTCCACATTCTCACTTCTTCTTAGTCCCTGTAAATCAGAACATATATGAATACCATAATCGGTATCAAGGACCCAAGAATTAGAATGGGGAGAGTTATTAGATAAGATAGTGTAAATACCTGCATGGTTGGGTTTAACTTTCCCATCCTTCACATCTTGCTGGTACTTTGGGCAGTTCCGCTTCCAATGTGGCTTTTCATGTCAATAGAAGCATTCAGCCTCTTTTGGGTCAGAAGAAGGAGTGATGAAACCTTTCTTGGTTCCACTTGAAGAAGAGCCATCAAGGGTCCTAACCTTGGTACCCTTCGAAGAACTCTTTCTCTTCTTCCCTCGTCCTTTCCCGATTACCAGGACAGGGCGGAGTTGGTAGGAGTAGGAATAGTAACAACCGCCTTACCCTTAAGACCACTTTCCACGGTCTTTAAAAGTCCTTGAAGTTTGTCGAGAGTGACCTCTTCCTTATTCATGTGGTATGTCATGCGGAATTGATCATAACATGAAGGTAAGGAGTGAAAAATAATATTTATTGCTAGCTCCTCGGGGAAGTTCACATTAAGCTTCAGCAAGCGGTCCACAAATCTTTGCATTTTCTGCATGTGGCCCGTGATGGGTTCTCCATCCTTCATTCGGGTTGTTAACATGGAGGAGATGATTTCATACCCCTCTTGTCGTGCACTTTGATGGTATCTTTCCATCAAATCTTGGTGCATTTCAAAAGGGTAGTAGTCCTTGTAGGACTTTTGAAGATCGGCTGTCATAGTGGCCATCATGATGCATGCCACCTTGGTTGCATCCCTTTCATGTGCCCTAAAGTCAGTGATTTCTTGAGGAGTAGCAACTGTCTCATCAATCTCCTTAAGCTCCTTATCGAGGACATATTCTCTGTCCTCGTAGTGGGTAATCATTCGGATGTTTTTGATCCACTCATTAAAGTTGGATCCATAAAAAGTGACTTTCCCACACAAGTTCATAAGAGAAAAGGAGCCATTAGGATTAGAGCCAGAAGTAGCAGTGTTTGCAGACATCTGAAAGAGAAGAAAAGTTTAGTTTAAAAATAGAGATAGTCCTTAATAAAACACCCAAATGTAGTATTAAGGCTAGGACCCAATCACAATATATTATACTTAGAAGAGGTATGCCGTAATCTAAGTAATAAAATATTTGAAAGGTAGGTGAATGACGATTCACCAATTTCCACCAAAGATGAAATATTAAAAATATTTAATTTGGTTTTTAGAAACTCCAAGATTCTTTTGAGATTCAATGAACTTTTCAAAGGCATGTTTCAATCTCGAGTGTGCCCTCCAAGTTTTGTAACTAGGATGCCGAGGATCACAAAACGAGGTGTGAAGTAACCATGCAAATTACTTGGTACCCTTAATAAATTACCCCTCAATTGATGTGTCGGTTAACCACACACGCTCCATCGATACTATGATAAATATTAATTCACCCTTTACCTACCTTGTTAAGTCCAAGTTATTGTGCCGGTTTACCACACACGCTCCACTAACGACTTAGACAAAGTGTAAAGTGTAATTTCATGGATTAGCACCTTATTCACATTTTTTCTAAGGTAACTAAGATTGGGAATTTAATAAAACATTTAGTCGCTTTATAATATTCATCATACTTTCAATGAGAATTTATAAGTCCTTGTCTTACCCGTTCGGCTAACGACCCTCCACCAATCAAGCAAGCGGTGGGTGAGAGTGGACACACATTAAGTTGCCATTTTATAGGCAACAACCTTATACCCACCTTATAGACCGGCTTCGTGAATGAGGCGTACTAGCGGTAAGACGACTTTAATCTTATACATACATATATATATATATATATATATATATATATATATATATATATATATATATATATATATATATTATTAACTTATAATATTATAAGTATAAGGGTTGAATTTTAACTTTTAAAATTTTAAGGGTTGGAACTAAAGTTTTAATCAAGACTTCCCTTGTTCCAAAACTTGAGGGCAAGTTTTGTAAACTTTCAAAACTTTTCATTTCTTGTAACTTATGAGTTTATTATGGTATTAAAAATGAAGACTCTTCATTTTTATAACACATGTATTCTTTTAATGGTTTTTAAACAAAGTGACTTTTGGTTTTCCATAACTTGAGGACAAGTTATGGACTCCATTAAAACACATAATGATCAAGAATTAATCTACCACATAGGTTACAAATAATTCCTATGATCATCTAAACATCATAAGATCAAGAACATGAATATGAACACTTTCATGAATCAAAAATTACACTTAAAACTTTGTAATTTTGATAACTAGTTGTTGTAAATGGATTAGCAAAGACATTGCACCATCTAAAACAAGTTTTCAAGTACCAAAACAGTTTAGGGTAATGTTTCTAGTCCATTTCCAATAACTAAAGTCAAAAATCTGCATTCTGAGGCTCCTACTCACCGAGTGCATGAACCTACTCGGCGAGTAGCTTGAAGATTCACATGAACTCGGCGAGTCCACCCATGGACTCGGCGAGTTTATCAGTCAGATTGCAAAAATATCAACTTTTTCAACTATTTAGCACAAATAACAAATAAACAAGCCTAGGCTCTGATACCACTATTGGGTTTTGAGCATTCTAATACTTCTTAAGTGTACATGCAACCCTAATAACCTTGGATATATGTTTGTCTAATTATCATGCAAAGTTGATTTCCAAGGCTATGATCCTATCTAGCATACATGGGGAACAATTCTAAATTGAATAATAGATAGAATTACATACCTTGTTGTTGTAAGTGTTCCTTGAAATCTTGTGAGCCTAGCACCTCAAGTGTGATGCCTCAAATGCTTCACACAACACCAAATGCAAAGTATAAACTTGAGAGAATACTCTAACACACTCAAAATCGGCCAAGCCCTCTTGTTTCTCTAGTGTCTCACTAGTGTAGCTGATTTTGGGGAGAGACATGGTCCTTATATAGTATGTCGCATTAGTTAAAACCCTAATGTAACATGACTCTTCATTTCTCAATCCATGGGTTAACTCCATGGAGCATCCTATGCGTGGAACCCAACTTGATAATCCATAGAGCTTTTTAGCCCACTATACAAGATATGGAAGATTTACACAATCTACCCATATATATTTAATTAGTTATTCTTTTGATCACTTAATTAATTCTAAATTAATTCTTGATCAAAAAGTAATTAAATAATATTATTAATATATTAGAACTTATAATATATTAATAAACCATATGTGTTATTTCTCTCATTTAGTTTTTCCAATTGCATGTTGCCATGCAACCCAAATGGACCATGCCGGGTCGGGTCAAGTATTTACCAGAAATAGTTATGGACTTAGACACCTTATCCGACACACACAACATCAAATACATTTGGAATAACATAGAGAGAAATTAGAACAATTCAAAAATCAGTTTGCCCTCACTTGTTTCAATAGTGGCTGATTTCTTCAATAATATGATCATTATATAGTTAGTCACAATTAGGGTAAACCCTAATTGTCATGGCTTTCCATTTCCTTGGATCCATGGTTTCAAATACACCATGTAGCTTCCATGGAGCATCCTATGTGTTTTAGCCCAACTTGATAATTCATGGAGCATTAGCCCACTATATAAGTATGGATTATTCACACAATCAACCCATATATTTTAATTAGTCTTCTTTTGCTCATTTAATTAATTCAAGATTAATTCTTGATCAATACTAATTAAATAATCTTATAATATATTAATAAACCTTAAGTGTTATTTCTCTCATTTTAGTCTATCTAAATGCATGATGCCATGCAACCCAAATGGACCATGCCGGATCGGGTCAAATTTTACCAATTATAGTTATGGGGATCCAACCATCTCCGAAACCAAAACTCCCAAATCCATATGTGTACGGAAATTTAACATATGAGGCTTCAAATGGCTCGAAGAGTAAGAAATCACATGACCCCTCTACATAAGAACAATTCCTAAACCCGATATACAAGTGTCACAGTAAAACACAAAATAATCCATAGCCATAGGAAGCACAAGAACCAGGCCCTCGCACAATCTCTGTCTCAATATCTCGAATGTTGAATGTTGATCAGCCTCCTACAGAAAATTAACATTCTTCTTCGTCCAGCCGGTCAACGACACAACAATCTTCTAGAAATCCTGGATCTATGTCCGACAATACCTTGTGATACCTAGGAAGTTCTGAATCTTAAATGGGATCCTCAAAACCTCCCATCGCATCATGGCTTCGATCTTGTTGGGTCAACCAATATACCCTTCTGGTTGACGATGTGGACAAAAAATCGCATCTCATGAAATTAGAACTCACATTTGGATAATTTAGCATACAGGGAGTCTCTCCTCAAGGCCTCCAACACCTTTCTCAAGTGTTTCCCGTATTGATCTTTAGTCTTGGATTATACCAAAATATCATCTATGAATACTATCACCGACTGATCCAACATCAACCTTCAAACCCGATTCATGAAACCCATAAATGCTTCTTGTGCATTGGTGATCCCAAATGGCATCATCATGAACATGTAATGACTATAACAATTTCTGTAGGTCATCTTCTATATTTCATAATCCCTGACCCTCATCTGATGGTACCGTGATCGCTAATCAATCTTGGAAAACCAAGATGCACCCTGAAGTTGGTCAAATAAGACGTCTATCCTATGGAGTGAATAATGGTTCACCATTATCTTATTCAACTCCCGGTAGTCAATGCACATCCTGTGTGAACCTTCTTTCTTCTTCACGAACATGATCGGTGCTCCCCAAGGTTAGCTACTCGATTGAATAAATCCTTGTCTAGTAGCTCCTGAAGTTGTGTAGATAACTCCTGCATGTTTGGTGGTGCTAAGCGATATGGTCACTTGGCTATTGGAGACGCTCCAAGAATCAGATCAATACCAAAATCAAATTTCCTCTTGAGAGGCAGTCTTAGCAATTCCTTAGGAAACAAGTCAGGTAAAATCCTAAATAATGGGCACCTCACTCAACACCGTCATGCCCTCAACTCAAGCATCTGCCACATCATCCAATAACCCATAATAACCCTATTGAAGATATCTTTTAGACCTTGCAGTTGAACAAAGAGGTAGCCTATGTGAAGCTCCCTCACCAGGAATAATCAGTTCTCCCCTACTTGGGGTTTGAACTCTCACTAGCTAGTGCTCATAGTGAATCATAGCCCCATTGGGGCCTAACATACCATCCTGACAATTACATTTGATCCTTACAGAGGAATCGACATAAAATAAATGGAGTATCTCTCGTTGAACAAATTCATGACATACCAACGATGAAACCTCGAAGCACTCATAGAATGATCATCTGTAATCTCAATCTCCAATGGATAATATAGAGTCCTAGGAGAATCAAAAAACTTCTTGCTAAGCGAAAGAGATACAAAGGAATGGGTAGCACCCGAATCAAACAACACATGAGCATCCATATCATTGACTAAAAAGGTCCCTATACAAGATTAGATATAACATGAGAATACATGAGGAATGAAATAAAAGATATAAATACGTCACATACGAGTAACAACATTCGGTGTTGTACGGCCCTCATCGATAGTCAACTAAAATTCCCTGCTCTTCACCACAGGTATCTCTGCCTTGCCTTGGCGGCCATTAATAATCCTCAGGGTAGTTGGTGCAGGCATCTTCATTTCCCCTCCTAATTGAAACATCCTTAAAAATCATGATAAATTTAAACTTTTCAAAACAACCCTTTTTCTATATAAGTATTTACAAAAATCATTGGCTCCAAAACATTTGTTTAAAATCAGAATCCCTTTAAATCATAGTTTTCAAAATATTAACATTATTAGAGTTTTCCATATATTGTATGGTCATGCCTTCACATTGCCAAAATATTTGAAGCACAAGAAACAATAAACTGAAAACTGTAAGCACAAAGCTTAGTGAGTTCCCCCAAAATATTTGGCATGCCCTTCCTGGCCCTCAGCTCATATGGCATGCTCTCTAGCCCACATCATATGTATGGCTTGCCTCGGCCCACAGCTTATGTCTGGCTTGCTCCATCAGTCCTCGGACTGGAATACAAATGATTAGCCCTCAGTATGAGTCTAGCAAGCTCTGCCTGGCCCTCAGCTCGTATATGGTGTAACGCTCGTGTTTTGGGGCTAAGCATTACTACAGTAATGTAATAGTCAGGTCAACCATTGTAACCTATTTTGAAGTAATAAATATGAATTATTTGACTATTATGTGAATTTATGTGCTTTATACTTAATTATAAATATATAACTAATAAAAAATAAAAATAAGCATCAAAATTAAAGTGTGATTTAAGACCGATATCTTTACATAAAGTTCTAGTGGTCGCAAACAGGATTCCGAATATATAAAGAACGTCAAAATCTGAGTTATAACGAATAAGTTATGACCTGTCGAAGTTTCGCGGCAAAACTGGTACGGCACCGGGAGACGTAAATAGTGAATTTACGATAAAGGACTTTTTGGCCTTAGTAATCTAAATGAGAGTCATAGAATATTTTAAACCGAGAGCGTCCATAAAAAGAACGCCAAAATCTGACTTCGTATGAGGATGCTGTGAATTTTCTAGGATTTGGCTTAACAGTGCACAACCCGAAACTTGAATTTTAGTTCGAGCAGTTTTTGGCCTACGTGACCTAAATGAGAATTGAAGATCTCATTAATAGGACTTCAATGAAAAAAAAAAAACAGACAAAAACGGAATACGTATGAAGGAGTTACGAATTTTTTGCGGTCATTTAACAATATAGTCTCCTCGTACTGTTAAATTTAAGATCGGTCGAGAATTAGTCAACGGAGTCAAAATGAAAGTTGTAGATCTTGTTTTTTCCTAAGTGTGGATATAAAGACCATCGAAAATGGAGCCAGTATGTGAAAGTTATTAAGTTTAGAAGTCAGCATGATGGTGCTGCAAATGGGGTGATGTGACACAATATAGGTCACCCACGTTTTGCCACCAGAATGGCGACACGTGGAATGGACTCGAAGAGTTGGAGGTTGACTTAACGATTCAAGCTACTAGGAAGGCTATAAATATAGGTACCGATTCCCTTCATTCTCCACACCATCCAACTTCACTTTGTCTCTCTACTTTCTCTCTCTAGCCTCCCTTAAGCCCCCTAAAATCGAGGTAAACCCCCTAGCACCCGAAGGAAGCCTCGAGGCTCCTGAAGGCTCTAAGAAAAGAGCTTTTTGGTTTGGAAACGCTGCTCCAGTGAAGCCCGGTTTGGAATAAAAACCCATTGTAAGTGACATACGCCTACCATACTTTAAGTATAACTTATATATAAATATAATATCGTTATAGATGAGATTTATCAGTAATTCAAAGTCGTTATATTGATTGATCTACTTACGGGAATGATGTCTACGTTGCGATTTTGTGATGTGTTTAAAGTGAGATTTCTACTAAGTATACTTCGTATACCAAACGGACCCTACCTCCGATATGATCCTACCTGGTTATTCCTTACTTGATAGATCATGAAGTGGACTTTGAGTTAATGATGAATCTAGACTAATAATTAGTCGCAATAAATATTAGACTAAAATCTAGTGGTAATAATACTAGTTTCATCGAAGGAAAATAGAATCGTTAGAAGCGAAACGCTACCCGAGTTTAGAATCATCACTTTGACAAGTGAGTGCATAATTACTTTCATCTTACACATAGATATGAAGTATTTTATATAAATTATGTTCTATGTGTGCATATTATCTGTTTACTTGATATCTGTGATGGATGAACATTTTTATACCAGTTTTAAGTGATTAAACTATATATCTATTTTATATCTACAAAATATGTTGGGTAAAACATGGGTATATGTAATAGACGATGTGTGATAAAATGATGAGAGGTCTTTATGTTTTAAGATGATCCAGTCATCTAGCGGAGTATAGATGACAACCACATACTATTCTAGATAGTCCAGTGGAACGCTAGCAAGCTCACAACTTGTAGGTGTTTATTTGAACTTAGTGTTCACTAGCATGATCCAGTCATCTAGCGGAGTATAGGTGTTTGTTTGTTTGATGAAATTAATAAATTTATTTATTATGGGTTAAAAACCCTATGTGCTCACCAATCTCCCAAGCATGATCCACTCAGTTTTTTGTATTTTAGGTAGTGGCTTATGAGCGTAGATGTTTGGATGAGAGATAAGGTATTATACTCCTGTGAATACGAAATAATGTAGTAAGACTTATATTGTACTGTTTATGCTTTTAATCTGTATCGAACATGATATCCCGAGGTTTTTAATGAAATACATTTCTTTGGAAATGCTTTTGATAAATCTTTATCACATTTTGTTGTTTGGGAACAAATTCTGCAACATGTTTATTTAAAATGTTACTCTAATTTTTAAACAAAGCATAAACAAAATCGGTCTTTTCTGGCCTTGAAAATGGAGATGTCACATATGGTATGCTCATGAGTCCTCATTATGAGTCTGGCATACCCTCCCTGGCCCTCAGATCATATCTGGTATCTCTAGGGTTTGATAGCTATAGCACGGAGTAGTACAACCTCAACCCAACCCACACAACATGTCCACTGGAATACAATTGATTAGCCCTTAGTACGTGTCTGCTATACCCTGTCCGACCCTCAACTCGTATCTAGTATGCTCATCAGTACTCAGTATGAGTCTGGCATGCCCTCCCTGGCCCTCAGCTCCTATCTGGTATACTCCAGGGTTTGGTGCCTACATTACGGAGCAGTACAACCTCAAACCAACCCACACAACATGTCGACATGTAACATATAAATACACATACATATAATCATTATCAAAGTTATTCCTACCGATCTACCAGATTAACATATCAACTAGCATACATATCTAACTCAAACTCAGCATATCAATAACTACTAGGATATCAATCTAATGGGCAGGACTTGGTGCCTTAGATCTGTAACATCCCGGAATAGCAAGAGTAGAGTTGAAGGATTAAAAGTATAAGTTTTGGAGGGCAACTCGGTGAGTCCATGGATGGACTCGGTGAGTAGGGTCGCGACTTTGGTCGCGTGTCAAGTGGCCTACTCGGCGAGTCCAAAGATGGACTCGGCGAGTAGGTTCTGAGTGGAGAAAACCCTAATTCTCGGGGTTGAGCTCTATATAAAGAACATTATGTTTCCTCCCCAGCCTCTTTGATTCCCCTTGAGCCCCAAAAACCCTAATTTCATGGAGGAACACCATTGTTGGGCAAATTGGAGCTTGGAGAAGTGCTAGTTGAAGAAATCTAGAAGGAGAAAAGGCTTGGATCAAAGGGTTTTGCTTGGATTCAAGTTTCATTGCTGTTGGGGCATTCTTTGAAGGTAATATCTCGTTCTTGAGCTGCTATTGTCTAGATTCTTCATTTTTGGGGGGGTGTTGAGATCACATCTTTTGGTGTTTTGGAATCTAGAGGTTAGATCTGAGGTTGCTACGTTAGATCTAGAATAGAGGAGGGTTGGAATGCCTGAAAGTCCCTGTGATTGAGTATGTAGTGAAGCTATCTTGTCCCAAACCTTAGCCCTAATGTGTATAATGCCTAGATCTTCATGGATTCACGTAAAGTTTGCCACTTTACGTGATGGATGGGTTGTAGGAGGCTAGATCTATGTTTTGGATCAATTGCATGGCCTGGAATGCTACTGTATGGATTCAGACCGGTGGTACTCGGCGAGTCACAAGGGTGGACTCGACGAGTTGCTTGAAGATGAGCTGGAACTCGACGAGTTGGATGAACAACTCGGCGAGTAGGTTGAAGATAGCCTTAGACTCGGCGAGTCTGTTCTTGGACTCAGCGAGTCTTGTCGAAGAGTCCCAATATTTTCTGGATAAGTCAAGAATCGGTGAGTCAAGGGATGACTCGGTGAGTTGGGTGCGAGTGGACTCAGAGTGGTTGGACTCGGCGAGTCTCGGGATGACTCGGCGAGTCAGGTCACGGATTGAGGGAAGTTCTGAGCTTGGGGACTCGGCGATTCATCGGGTTGACTCGGCGAGTAGAGTCAGTCAGGGGTTGACTTTGACCTTGTCCAAGGGTTGACCAGTTGTCTTCTAGGGGTATTTTGGTAAATAAGGGTATATATTGGTGTTCAGTGAAGGAGTTCATGTCGGAGTTCGGAGCAGCGGGATCTTATCCTTTTAGCCGGCAGTTGCGAGGTGAGTTATCCTCACTATATCAACAGGGTCCAAGGCACCAAGGCCGACCCTTTTATCGGATTGAGATCCGGGTATCTATTGTTATGCTATTGTTTTGATATGTTTGCATCCTGGTAGTTAGGATGGTACTCGTTAGAGACCAGGTTAAGGTCAATATCCTAGTGATAGCTTATTTTATTTCCTTATTTTTATTAGTTTATTTTAGATTTTTAGATCTTTTTATCATTAATGCATTGTATTTTATTTATTTTTCTTTAGTATGGATCGTACCGGGTGCTTGTTATGTTGCATAAGATATTTTGTAGGTTTGTCGGTACTTGTTGCGGTTGCGGGTTGATTGGAGACGGGCTTAGTGGGCTCCCGAGGCATTATTGGGCTTGGCGGAATCAAAGAGGAAGAATTGGGCTTTGAAAGTTATTGACTTGGATTATTTGGGCTTGTGAAGATGGATCATAAAATTCAAAATTTGGGCTTGGAGCATCCATTTGGTGGCTAAATGATGATTGGTGCATTTCAAATTACATGGACAAGAAGGCGGGACCAAAGGAATCTTTGGTAGTCGAAGAGTGGAGTGGCTTGGTAGACCAATAGCATTATAGCAACATTTGCACGGGTGGAATTTCCGTCGCGCGGGTACCCGCGCAACTGCCCAGTTTGGGCATTTTGGTCATTTGGCTTGCCATAACCCTTGGGGATCAGATCTGAAGGCTCATTCACGATTTTCCACCATTGGAGACCTGCAAGAGGCGATTTTGGGAGCTAGAGATCATTTCCTTTCATCTTTCCAAATCTTAGGTAGTTTCTTTATGCAATTAGATTATTGTTCTTGTTACTTTGTTGCCATGAGTGGCTAATACTCTTATTTGGTTGACTTTGGCTGAAAACCAATGAATGTTTGTGGGTTTTGAAGGATTTATGTTGATTATCAATTTATTCCATGTTTATGATTCTAGTTTGCAATTCTTATGCTTATTTGATACTTTGATCATGAGCTTAGTATTTGATTGAGCAATAGTTGATTTATTTCATTGATTTTTCATTGGATCATTGAATTTATCTAGAACAAAGGCTTTATGATGGTAGAAATCCTCTCTTGCTTATGAATCATATCTCCTTTATGGATGTGTAAGCATTTGACATCCTCTAGGAATTGGGGATTCCTTCATTCTTAAGGCTAATTGATTTCTTGGGATTAATTGCTTCAATTGACCCTTGATTTTAATTAAGAAGGTGTGTTGTGGGCTTTCCCAACCTCCATACTACCTATGAGGAATCTTGGCATATCATGTTTCATGATTGCTATAACCAATTTGGGATGAAGGATAAGCTTTGTATTAGATCCTAATGATAAACACACAAATGTTCATTGTGTTGAATTGCCTTAGTTAACCAATTATTCACAATCTTTGAGCATCTCATCAACTTGCTTAACTGCAAGGTTTTTAGTTATTCAAGTACTTTAGTTTTCAAGTAATCAAACACCCCCCCCCCTTTTATTTTAATTGTAGTTAGTTAGTTTAATTTCACTAGTTGTATTGAATTGCATTGGTGATTGAATACAACCATTTCCCCGAGGATTGATACCCCTTTTTACCATTATATTACGTTTATATAGCAATCAAAGGGTGTAATTTGCTTGGTGGGCTTGGCATCCCGACCAAATTTTGGCTCCGTTGCCGGGGAAATTGGTTTTTGTTATTTGATTGTTTATGCCTAGGTCTACAAGAACCGGTGAACTACTCTACAATTCGGAAATTGAAAGAGAAGCAAAAAGGTTGAAAAAGTTAGCCAAACAAGCAAAGCAGCAACAACTAGTTCAAGCTTCTTCCTCTTCTCCACTAATCAACATAGAAAATCATGTTCATACTTCAAGTGATACCGACACCGAACCGAGTTCTCCAATTGTTGGTCATTCCTTTGAAGACATTCCATTTGAAAACCACATAGCCATGAATCACACTCCACCTCATAATCCCAACCCAAACCCAATCAACCAAGATGCCAATACCCCACCCCATCAACCAAGACAACAACCACAAGAACCTCTCATTGATGTGCCACCTTGGAATCAAGCCCCTCCTCAAAACCAACCCAATTATCAACCACCACCACAACTACAAAACCAATACTTCCACCAAAACAACCAACCTCAAAACAATGCTTTTCAAGTTCAACAAGTACATTACCCAAATCAACCTAATTACCAACCCCCTCCAATGTACCAAAACCCAATGTACCCACAACAACAACCTCCTTACAACCAATACCCTAACTACCAACCTTATCCGCCACCAATCTACAATACCCATATCCACCTTACCAACAACCACCCAATTACTTGCAACAATATCCGAATAACCCCAATCCACCCAATCCTCCTCAAGAGTTGACACTTAGACAAATGATGGAAACGGATGTTACTCATACACCTTTTGCAATTGTTTATCCCACAAACCGTTGAGGGATTGAATTGAAGTAAAGTTTCATCCATCAACTTATCAAGTTCCATGGGTTAGATAGAGAAGATCCTCAAAAGCATTTGAAGTCCTTTCATATGATATGTGTTAGCATGTTGCCCGACAATGTGACATTGGATGATATCAAGTTAACCGCATTCCCGCTCACCTTGGAAGACAAAGCTAGAGAGTGGTTATTCAACTTACCACCAGGATCTATTCACACATGGGAAGAGTTACTCAAGGCCTTCAATAGCAAATTCTATCCCACCTCCCGGATATCAAGCCAACGAAGTGACATTTTGGGGATTCGTCAAGGGGCAAATGAAACATTTCATGATTTTTGGGAGCGCTTCAATAATTTGTGTACAAGTTGTCCTCAACACAATATACCCGAACAACTACTTCTTCAACAATTTTATGAAGGTATGAATGAAAAAGATCGGAGGATGATTGATGCTTCAAGTGGTGGTGACATCTTCAACAAAACCCCTCATGAGATCCGATTACTTTTTCGTACCATTTCTCAAAATCAAAGGAATTTTGGGACTCGAAATGACATGAAGAGAAATTCTACACAAGTGGTTGGTGAAGTTAGCAACACTCAACATTTAGAATCAAAGCTCTTGGATTTGACTAATGTGTTAAGTCAAATGGTGGTGAGAAGTGGTCAACAATTGATGGTATGTGGTATTTGTGCAATGACGGGTCATTATACGGATAAGTGTCCCACACTTGGAAGTGAACCGGAAGATGTGAATGCAATGGGCGGATATCAAAGTCAACCACGACCCATGGGATTTCAAAATAACTTCAACCCAAATTGGAGGAATATCCAAAACAACCCTTATCCACCAAAGCAAAATCCACCAAATCTTTTGATGAGACCCCAACATCCACAATATCAATCCCAAAAACCTCCATATCCACAAAATTCTTATAACCCTCCAAATTACCAACACCCTCCACAACAAGGTCAATCAAGTGGTAACCATCAAATGAGCCTTCAAGAACTTGTTACTTCTCTTGCTCAAAGTCAAACCCAATTTCAACAAGAAACCAAGAATACTTTCTCCAACATTCAAGCACAAATTGGAGACTTGGCAACCACTCTCAACAAGATAGAACAAAGGGGTAAACTTCCATCACAAACCGAGAAGAACCCCAATGTGAATACTATCACCTTGCGAAGTGGGAAAACACTTGGAGAAAGTCAACCTAAAAGAGTTTCAAGAGAAGAAGAAGATGAAGTGATCATCGTGGAACCTCCAAAAGTTGTAGCTCCCCCAAAGGAACCGGTTGTGCCAAACGTTAATCAACCCGACTCTTCCAACAAACCCATCAAACCATTGGTCATACCACCTCCTTTCCCTTCCTGGTTAGCCTTTTCCAAGAAGATAGAGGTAGAAAATGAATTATTTGAAACTTTTCGCAAGGTCCAAATCAACATTCCACTACTGAATGCTATTAAGCAAATTCCAAGTTATGCAAAATTCCTCAAGGATTTATGCACCAAGAAGAGAAAATTCAAGGCAAATGAAAAGATTCAAGTCAATGCAAATGTGTCTGCGATTATCCAAAAGAAGTTACCTCCCAAATACAAGGATCCGGGAATATTTGCTATCCCTTGTACCATTGGTGATTTGCATGTTGAAAGTGCTATGTTAGATCTTGGAGCCTCGATCAATGTGATGTCATATTCGGTTTTTCATTTCTCAATGTTTGACCTTTGGAAGAAACTGGAGTAATCATTCAATTAGCAGACAAGTCAAGTGTGTCTCCAAGAGGAGTGTTGGAGGATGTGTTAGTACAAGTTAATCAACTTGTTTTTCCGGCAGATTTTTATGTCATTGATCTTGAAGAGAAGACTCCTTCCAAATCATCTATGATCCTCCTTGGAAAACCTTTCATGCATACCGCTCACAATATCATTGATGTCCATAAAGGAAAGATAACTATGGAGTTTGATGGAGAAACCATTCACTTCAACATCTTTGAAGGAATGAGGTACCCTAGTAACATTTCTCCATTGTTTCGGGTTGATGTGATTGAGCCAATAAACAGGATAAGCCCTAATGTATGCACAGACAAGATAATCATGGAAGATGATTGTAATCCTAAGAGGGAACCTCAAAGAAGATTGGATCCTCCAATGATGGAAGTGGTCAATAAGAAGATAATTAAAAGGTTCAAAAGGTGCAAAGAGAAGAAAAAGGCATTTCATGACAAGCATATAACCCAAAAACACTTTATTCCAGGTCAAAAAGTTCTTCTTTCTCATTCACGCTTAAAGTTATTCCTGGGAAAGTTGCGATCTCGATGGCACGGACCTTTTATTGTCATACAAAGTATTTGATCATGGTGCGGTTGAAATTAAGAGTTTAGAAACAAATCAAATATTCAAAGTGAATGGGCACCGCTTGAAACCATTTTATGAAGGCTTTGATATGGGAGAATTCGACAACATAACATTGGAAATCCCAAATTACAAAAGTTGATGGAAGCGGGACTATGTCTTGGCAAAGACGTTAAATAAATGCAATGTAAATAAATAATGTCCGTTTGAAGTTTTGGGTGTTTCTACACTTGAAGTTGGCCTAAAAATAAGCATATATAAGTCTTCCAGTGATTTTGGTGAAGTTTGAAAAATTCCAAAAATTTGACTTTCGCGTGAGTTCCAAATTACACCAACATGGGGTGCTTTCTGATTGCTGCGCGCGGGTGCCCGCGCAGCCGTTGCGCGACCGGCCCCCAGCCACGCAGATTCCGAGTTCCAAATTACCCCAACATGGGATGTATTATGACATGTGCACGCGGCTGCCCCCCACCCGCGTGAAGTTTGCGAGGGTACCTGCACAAATATGTCATTTCATAAGAAAATTTCGAGCCATTTCATATGCGTCCTTTGCACGACCAAGCTTTCATCCATGTGTATTTAGGCGGCCAAGAACTCCATCCAAGCATCATTATGTGATCCATGTGTTGCTTCCTTACAAAGAAGAAAAAAAAATGAAGAAGAAGAGCAACACAAAAAGAAGAACAAGATTCCAAGTTCAAGACTTATGTTATATATCTAGTTTTCAAAAAAAAAAATAAAAAATAAAAAATAAAAAATAAAAAAAATAAAAAAATAAAAAGAAAAAAAATAAAAAGAAAAAAAATAAATAAAAAAACTGGATGTCAAGCAGCATATGTGATTGAAGACCCAATAACAGAAGTTCAAGATTGAAGATTTAGGTTGTTAGGTTTAGATTTAGGTTAAGTATAATTTTTATTATTATTTTATTTTATTTTTGATTTTTGGTGAGAAAAGGCCCCGACGATGAGACAGTAGACTGTAAAGGACAGTAAAAGGGATAAGCCTCTGAAACCGGATGTTTGCCCGGAGGCCGTGCTGCAAAACCCTATTTCGTTATTATACACTTTGGCCTGACAAATGTAGGAATCATAGTGTGTGAAGAGGCGCCTTTCCTTCGTGCACTACGGTCTACATTGGTGATTTAAAGTGCCCCCACTGGGCGCATCTCTGTTTCCTTTGTCTTGCACACCGCGACCGCATCCAGCCGTGATCTATTCGCCCATCAAGTGGTTGAGAATGTGGTTTATCGCTCTAAAGCGGGGAACATTTTGAAGATGCGTAGGGTCCATGAAGAACTAATTCTGACCATGTTGACTGATGTTGACCAAGTTCTATGGTATCTTTCTTTTTCCTTTTTAGATAGTTCATCCCGAGCTCATTTTTTGTCTTGTTCTAACTTGAGGACAAGTTAGGTTTAAGCTTGGGGTGATTTGATAGCTTATTTTATTTCCTTATTTTTATTAGTTTATTTTAGATTTTTAGATCTTTTTATCATTAATGCATTGTATTTTATTTATTTTTCTTTAGTATGGATCGTACCGGGTGCTTGTTATGTTGCATAAGATATTTTGTAGGTTTTTCGGTACTTGTTGCGGTTGCGGGTTGATTGGAGACGGGCTTAGTGGGCTCCCGAGGCATTATCGGGCTTGGCGGAATCAAAGAGGAAGAATTGGGCTATGAAAGTTATTGACTTGGATTATTTGGGCTTGTGAAGATGGATCATAAAATTCAAATTTTGGGCTTGGAGCATCCATTTGGTGGCCAAATGATGATTGGTGCATTTCAAATTACATGGACAAGAAGGGGGGACCAAAGGAATCTTTGGTAGTGAAAGAGTGGAGTGGCTTGGTGGACCAATAACATTACAGCAACATTTGCGCGGGTGGGATTTCCGTCGCGCGGGTACCCGCATAACTACCCAGTTTGGGCATTTTGGTCATTTAGCTTGCCATAACCCTTGGGGATCAGATCTGGAGGCTCATTCACGATTTTCCACCATTGGAGACCTGCAAGAGGCGATTTTGGGAGCTAGAGATCATTTCCTTTCATCTTTCCAAATCTTAGGTAGTTTCTTTATGCAATTAGATTATTGTTCTTGTTACTTTGTTGCCATGAGTGGCTAATACTCTTATTTGGTTGACTTTGGCTGAAAACCAATGAATGTTTGTGGGTTTGAAGGACTTATGTTGATTATCAATTTATTCCATGTTTATGATTCTAGTTTGCAATTCTTATGCTTATTTGATACTTTGATCATGAGCTTAGTATTTGATTGAGCAATAGTTGATTTATTTCATTGATTTTGCATTGGATCATTGAATTTATCTAGAACAAAGGCTTTATGATGGTAGAAATCATCTCTAGCTTATGAATCATATCTCCTTTATGGATGTGTAAGCATTTGACATCCTCTAGGAATTGGGGATTCCTTCATTCTAAAGGCTAATTGATTTCTTGGGATTAATTGCTTCAATTGACCCTTGATCTTAATTAAGAAGGTGTGTTGTGGGCTTCCCCAACCTCCATACTACCTATGAGGAATCTTGGCATATCATGCTTCATGATTGCTATAACCAATTTGGGATGATGGATAAGCTTTGTATTAGATCCTAATGATAAACACACAAATGTTCATTGTGTTGAATTGCCTTAGTTAACCAATTATTCATAATCTTTGAGCATCTCATCAACTTGCTTAATTGCAAGGTTTTTAGTTATTCAAGTACTTTAGTTTTCAAGTAATCAAACACCCCCCTTTTATTTTAATTGTAGTTAGTTAGTTTAATTTCACTAGTTCTATTGAATTGCATTAGTGATTGAATACAACCATTTCCCCGAGGATCGATACCCCTTTTTACCATTATATTACGTTTATTTAGCAATCAAAGGGAGTAATTTGCTTGGTGGGCTTGACATCCCGACCACCTAGTAGATAGGATGATGCTATGCTAGTGACCGGTTAGGTCGGTATCCTGTTAGAGTATGTTGTGTTATGTGATCTACTAGATCGGTTTGCCTGGATATGAATTGTTATGTGATTGTATGTTTATGTGTGCATAGTTGTTTGGACTGGAGTTGGGTTGAGGTGGGTCCTGCTTTGTGCTGTAGGCCAAGATACCCAGGGCAGACCGGTTATTCCGAAGGCCCAACGAGCGGTCAGGATAGGTTGTAGGCCCCACGAGGGCGGACCAGACGTGCCGAGGCTCGGAGAGTGGACCAGGCCGACTGAAGGCCCGATGCGGGCGTACCAGTCATACTGTAGACTCAGAGAGTGGACCAGGTGAGTTGAAGGCCCAGTGCGGGCAGACCAACCATACTGCAGACTCGAGGGACATGATTGGACACGGAGGGTGGACCAGGTGGACTGAAGGCCCTGCAAGGCGGACCAGTCCCACAGTAGACCCGATATGCATGGCTGTTCTGTGATCCGCTATGAGATAGAGTGATATGTGTATGGTATTCGTGGTTGGTATTTTGGGGGTATCTCACTAAGCTTTCGGGCTTACAATTGTGGTTTAATGTTTTTCAGGTTCTTCAGGAGATTGTGGCAAGGCGAAGGCGTGATCATACCGCTCCTCATGATTTTGTAGTAATGTGATTCTGGGAATACACTAAATGATTTGCATTGAAAACCATTTTGTAATAATTTAATGAAATCGGGTTGTTTTTGAAAAATTTAAATTTGTTGGATTTTTCGGTTGTTACAAGTTGAAAAAATTTAATTTAAAGTGGGTTAGATCTGATCCCACATCGGTTGGGAAGGAGAACTACGCATTCCTTATAAGGGGTGTGGATACCTTCCCTATCACAACGCGTTTTAAAGCCATGAGGGCAGCAGATCCCATAAGAACTCTGAAGTTAAGCGTGCTCAGGCGGGAGTAGTACCAGGATGGGAGACCCCTTGGGAAGTCCTCGTGTCAAGTGGCCCAAAGCGGACAATATTGTGATACGTGCCAGAGGGGGATGTTACAAATGGTATCAAAGCCAAGGCACGGGTCAATGTGTTCGACGGGACATCGAACCCTATAATGGGGGGTGAAAGTAGGTTAGATCTGATCCCACATCAGCTGGGAAGGAGAACCAAGCATTCCTTATTAGGGGTGTGGATACCTTCCCTATCACAACGCGTTTTAAAGCCGTGAGGGCAGCAGATCCCATAAGAACTCTGCAGTTAAGCGTGCTCGAGCGGGAGTAGTACCAAGATGGGTGACCCCTGGGAAGTTCTCGTGCCGAGTGGCCCAAAGCGGACAATATTGTGATACTTGCCAGAGGGGGGATGTTACAAGACTCCTTAGTATAGTGAGAAGAACTCACATCTCAAGTAGTGCTGAATGGGTAAAAATAAAATCCCAACTCACAGCTCCAAACTCAACTACCTGCAACCACCATATAACTAATTCCATTACAAATCCCAAATTACCAAAATACCCTCAAAAGTCAAACTATGTCATAGTCAAAGTCAACAGTCAGGGTTAATAGTCCATGTTGACCCAACTCATCGAGAGAATCTTCTTACTCGTCGAGTTCATTCATATTTTAAAAAATCATGAACAAATTGAAGCAACTCACCGAGTTACCAAAGCAACTCATTGAGTTCTTCAGTACTAAAAAAACTGGGAAAAAACCTAATCAACTTATCGAATTATCTCACCAACTCACCGAGTTATCTCGCCAAGTCGACGAGTATACTCAATATCCAGAAAGCGGGGAAATCCATCCTAACTCGTCGAGTTGTCAGGACAACTCGTCGAGTTTGCCTGTCTTAGCATATTCATCCCTTTCCAGTAGAATCTACAGCCCCAAACTACATATCTAGTTCCCTAGGGTTAAGATATCACATAAAGTTGCCAACTTTTAGTCCATACATGGCCTCACGAGGCTAAAACACCAAAACTAAGCTTAACAAGGGGTTTAGGGGATGGAGGATATCCAAATCTTGATAAATCTTGAATCTTTAGGCCCAAGGAGAATTAGAGATGTCAATATCTAAAGTATCACATCCAAAACATGCTCAACTCCAAGAATGCCCCAAGGATAAGCTCTAAATGACAATAACTCTCTACATAATGAGATCTAACAAACAAGTGATCAAGGTAGCGACCTTTTACTTCCAAATGGTTGCCACATTAGTGAAACTACTGGATCTGAAGGAATGACAAAATTTCAGTAAACCTAGACTAAAATAGTCCAAGTGTTGAAAATACTGAAACAGAGTCTCAGAATCGTCAAGTGGCAAGTAGTGCAGAAAATAAAGAGTTGTGATTCACTAAGTTAATGATAAAATCTTTTTTTAATCTTCAAGATCAATGATTCAAATGTTTCTCATATTCATGAAGATTCAATTACAAGTTTTTCAATGTAAAACACACTAAAACTCTCAAATAGCTCTCTCAAGACTAGTCTAAGCAGCAATTATGTAGAATGATCAGAAAATAGCTACTTTATAATGGATCCCAAGGGGCCTATTTATAGGCTATGGAAAACCCCTAACATGGCTTGACCAATCAGGTGTTGACATGTTATCATGACTTAATCATCAGTTGACAACTTTGCCCTACTTAACAGAGAATGCATGGAATATTCCAATTTTGTTAGTATTATGTTAGGGTTCTATCCAAGTTATGAGTCTTCATAATTCTTGAACCTTCTTCATCAATATTGAAAAAGTGATGAGCAACATGAGCATCATGTTGCTCAATTGTCTTCTTAGATGTCGTCAACTTCCAGAAGTGTTGTTGATCATGTTGAGTAGTTTCTTGAATGTTGGACTATGTCTTGAAATTGAAGATGTACCACCACAAGTTCATGATGGATTGTGGTCGAAATTCATTTGCCTTTGAGCATGTGGACGTGCCTTCATTGTTCATGATGTGTTATGTGCACCCTTGTTGAGCCATCAATGTGATCATGTTGATCCATTAAATTGAGTTGAGCCACCAAGTATTCATGTTAAGCCAACAACTCTTGTTGAGCCAAAGAGTTGTAGATGAGCCAACAATGTTTCTGATGAGTCATCAATATTCTAGATTATCCATCAATGTCTTAATGTTCCACATATGATCTAGATGTGCCATATGATATCATGATGATCCAACTAGCTTGTAGCAAGTGATCCATGTCAACAGTAGGTGATCCATGTAAGCTTCAAGTGCTCCAACATCTGATTCTTCAAACAATTATTGAATCTTCAGGATCTTTACAACCTGAAGCATTCTGATAATGTTTATTAGAAAATGTAAATCAATAATCAACATATTTCAAGTGACAATCACATCTAAATATTTCCAACAATTTCCCCCTATGTGATGGTTACTGAAATAAGGAGTTGTAAAAAGTGTGAAAAAAGAAAAATATTGATTTAACAATTCCCCCATCTACTTCAATGGAATATTTCGTTGAAGCATATACACTTAAAAAAACCTTTTAAAAAAAATATTTGAGAGCTTGTTCATGGAACTTGAAAATTTTGGTTAAAGAAAATTTTAACTGTCAGCATGACAATTGATTTTTTTAGTTGAATAAAATAAAATAAAAATATGTTCGAATTTGCACGATCTAGACAAAAATTTGTTTTGTCAAGATAGGAAAATAAAGTTACAGATAAGAATAACCTGCAAACGCGTGTTGTGTTTTATTTAGGCCAGAAGTTTGAAGAAAAAATCAAGTGTTGAATAAGAATGAAAAATTGATATTTTTCGACAAACTAGAAATAAAATAAAACATTGATATTTTCCTAAACCAGATAAAACAATGTTATGATAAAGCAAATGTGCTAAGTCTTGGTCTTAAAAAACTGTAGCATATCAAAAAATAATGGTAGTAATAATAACAATTTTTTTTATCACTATGGATATCCTTTGAAGATGAGATAAATGCTAAGAACCTAATAAAGATATTATATTTAAATTAGGATCGTGGTTGTTGAAGCCTTATCCAAAAGATAGCGATAAAAGTAGGTATAAAAAAGAAAGAAAAAAAAATAAGTAAATAAAAAAAAAAGCGTTCAAAAGAAAACGTTAATACGTGTGATGTGAGTTAAAATTTTTTTTGTGAATGTCTGATGGTGTGGTGCACGATGCATTCCAAATTAAAAAGAAAAGGATATAGTTTAATTTTTTTTTCTTTGGCGCTCTTTAAATATATAATGAGAAAGAGCCAAAGAAAAAAAATTAAATGCACTAGGAAATGGCACACATAAAATAATCGTGAATGTGCTAAGGAAAAAATATGAATAGAAAAAAAAAAAAAAAATACATGGCGCATGAAGAAAAAAAAATAAACGGACGGTGATGGTGCAAGTTTTTTATGCTCACATGAATTTTGATTCTGCGCCAAAAATATACCCTTTAGAGTAGATGCGCCAAGTGATTAAATTGGATTGATCAGGAACTTTTGGTGCTGGTGAAGAAAAAGAAGGATGGCGCAAAAGAGGTTGATGGCGCAAGAAGAATATTTTTTTTTAGTTTAATTTAATTTTATTATATTTTTTTAACATGAGGTGGAACATGCACCAAAACAAAGATAAGACTTGTAGTACGACACAAGTAAGGATGTTGCTCAAGAGGTGTAAGGCAAAAAATATATATAACGTGATGCTCATCATGGAAATCAGTGTGGCACCAAAAAAATTTTAATGATTCAAATGGAATATAATGCTAAAAAAAACGATGCTCACAAAAAAAAAGGTGGATGAGCACCATGGTATTGCTCCAAACTCAAAAAGATGTTGATCACGTGTTGATGGTTCAAGAAGTGATCAAGAAATCACTTGGTGATCATAAAGATCTTGTTGATGATCAAGATGGTAGATGATCAAGTGATGATCTCGAAGAGGCTATGGCTTAAGAGGGGATACAAAAACTTTTTTGATCATGAATGGCTCAAGAAGGGATATAAAAACCTTGTTGATCACGAATGGCTCAAGAGGGCACACAAAATCTTGTTGATCACGAATGGTTCATGAGGGGATACAAAAACCTTGTTGATCACGAAGGGTTCAAGAGGGCACACAAAATCCTTGTTGAACATGAAGTTAAATGTGGCTCAAGAGAGAAAAGGTGGAATTAGGGTTTTGTGGGTCAAGAGGAGTTACAAAATTTTGAATGGCTTAAGAGGGGTTTCAAAATTAGTGATGCTCAAGAAGGATTTCGAAATTACTTGATGAGCAAGGCTGAGGGTTAAGAAGGGCTTCGAATTTAGTGATGCTCAAGAGAGATTTCGGAATTAGGGTTTGCCTCAAGAAGGGTTTTGAAATTAGCGTTTGGCTCAAGAAGGGTTTTGAAATTAGGGTTTGGCTCAAGAAGTGTTTCAAAATTACTTGATGAGCAAGAGAAGGTTTGGTTTTTGGTGATGGCTCAAGAAGGTTTTTCAAAATTAGGTTTGAGATCCCCAAATTTCTCGGTCAGAAAAGACTGATTTAGTTTAGGCTTTTTAAAATAAAATCAGAGTAATCTTCCAAAAGATATTCCGATATAGACCAAAAGCATAAAAACAGTACATTTTAAGCCTTACAACAGTTATTTACAACTATTGGCCTATAATCCAAAAATCTCTCTTCACCGTCCAAATTATGCTCTAGGTCCACTACATGTGATAAAAAGTTGAGTGAGTCAGGCTTGGGAGTCTGGTGAGCATATAGGGTTTTCAACCCACAAATAATAAATTTATTAATTTTCATCAACCAACAATAACCCTGATTTCCCGTTCCAATTATCCTTACTTTACGTCCCTAACACTACAAGAAAAGCGCAATTTTGCTACAGAAGGAATCTGTTGCGAAAAGCTGAAATTCCGTTGCAAAAGACGAATAGCGACGGAATTTGCAACGACCTATTTCCGTCCCTAAAAACACCGTAGTGAGGGGTATACAACAGAAACGATAATTCCATCGCAATTGTGACAACGGAATGAAATCCGTAGTAGATGGTATTCCATCGTGTATTCTATAGTAGGTTTCCATCACAAATTTTGTGGTAGTTCTTCCGTCAAAAATTCCATTGTGGTTAATCCCTAGCAAAATCCGTGGTGATGAATCCGTATCAAAATCCGTGGTGATGAATCTCTAGCTAAATTCGTGGTGATGAATCCCTAGCTAAATCTGTGGTGATGAATCCCTAGCTAAATCCGTTTGATGATCTCCTAGCAAATTCCGTGGTCATCAATTCCTAACAATTTTAGTGGTGTATATATTATATACCAGATTCAATATAGATCGATTGCTAATTGATTTATAAGTTATAGCCAAATAATTTTGTAGTAATATATGAAAAACAAAAAAACTGATAAGCATTATATCATAAAATAACAAAAGAATTATTTACTACATGGAAAAAAGAAAGTTGCTACTCTAAAATACACAATCTTCAATAAACATATACCAACCTACTACGGTTGTTGTTTTCTAACGAAATTAATAAGATTCAATGTCGTTTGAAGTTATTTTTCAAGATACCCGACCCTTGCTTTGTTTTCCTCTTGTTGGGCATTCATCATTTCTTTAAGCTCTTTGTTTTGTTGTTTTTGTTTAGCAATAAGCTCCCTCATTTTTTCTATTTCATAATTTTTTTTTTCTGGAATGTAGGATTTATACGTTTTACCATTCCTATTGGGAACCGCCTTTGCAAAAGAGCCTAATCCGTAAAGTCTTCTTTTTTATCATGATCACCAACAACAACATAAAATAGTTTGTCCTCCTCAAATTCAACACCTTCAGCTTCCAACTCTTCCTGTTTTTCTGTATAGGCCGCCTACAAAATAAAAATAAGTTAAAAGATATCAAATTTAGGAATAATATTGAGTAGCTACAATATAAAAGTTTATTTAAACTGAAATGAATATTACTTTAGTTTGTCTATCTTTTCCATTTGTGAAAGTGACTCCATCATGATTCTTAGTGTATGTATACAGGAATAATTCACTATGGGGTGGCTCATGTCCTAATTTCCTCTTCTACATATATACCATATAAAATCAAATATACAGATAAAAATATGCAAACATTGATACGATGTACCATTTAAATAATTACCAAATCAGAAGCTATCTTCTAACGACATGCGGATACAATATTATGTGTGGGTTTTGCTACTCCATCAGCCACACCTTTACGCCTATTTTTCTTGTTCTCCTTAGATTTTAGCTTGTATTCTTCTGTATTCCATTTTAATTGTCAGAAGTTCCAGACTTCCTGTGGAATATGAGCTGGTTTAAAGCCATGTTTGTTTCTTTTTGGGCTCCTCATGTTGAAAAGATATTGACCATAACTTTGTACCGCTTTCCTTGCCAATCATGCCTCACCATCAAGTCTATTGTCTCATCCCAACAACATTTTTTCTACACATTACCAATATAAACTTAAGTTGAAGTGTAAATATTTACCAAACAACAACTTATGACTTATAGTTACTTAAAACTCCTCCTAATATAATCCGCGCATTTCTTTGCTTACTTGTTCCCAAACGTACCCTTCTGGATCTACTCTTTGTTTAAATGACTGACTAATAAAGTGTGCACAAGGGCCTAGTGGCATTAGCCTGCAAGTAATCATGTGATGTGTTAAGTTATGAATTGATATGTAGGTGCAAACGAAAATTTAATACATAAAAAAAGTTGTAATTAAAATTTGAATTGGTAACTCACGTATTTTTCCAAAGATGAACATTTAAACGTCCATTTGGTCCATAATCTTCAGAGGAATTGTTTTCACCTTCTACACTATCCACTACAAATCCATTCATGGTTGGCTGTGTTGGTGATGGGATAGATTTTGGGATAGGTGTTGTTGACGGGGTATATTCTAGGGTAGTTGTTGGGATAGATCAATATGTTGAAGATGTGGTAGTTCCTTTACTTAAGGAGGGTGTGGTAGTTATTTTAGTTGTGGCAGATGGTAGTGTAGATGCATGTTTTGAGGTTGCGGTAGTAAATATAGGTGTTGATGATGTGGTAGTGGGTGTTGTTGTTAAGGATGGTTTAGATGATGTAGGTGCTGAAGTTTTGGTTATTGATGTTCGTGTTGATGATTGTATTGGTCCAATTTCTGAAGTTTTAATTGTTTTTTGTAAGGAGGGTGTGGATGTTGTAAGTGATGCAGAGGAAGTGGTATTCATGGGTGATGTTAATGATATAGGTTTAGGGATTTTGTTGGTAGATGTTATAGAAGCTTTTCATGTAGTTATTGGTATTGGGAAGTCAATTTTTTCATCTTGTAACTGTCTGTTTACGAATTTTGCAGCAAAAATCCTGTTGCGTTTCATAACTAGTGGTGCAATGAATTTAGTTGTCTTCACATCGGATGCTCCTTTTGATTTCGAGTTCGACATCTTTCTAACACAAACAATAAAAATAAATTATATATGAAGGCATTACTTTGCATGCAAACTATTGAATACAATCAAAACCAATTTACATGAAGATAATCAGAGCACAAAAAATGATTGATCATCATGACAACAATAAATTAAATAAATATAAATTTTAGATGAGTGGCAACCTATATCGCCAAAGTTAGTGCACAAACATATAATGAACAAAGATTTCGATCAATGAGCCGCCAAAGATGATGATTGCAGAAAATGTAAACCCTATTTCTAATCGCTAAACTTAATTATCCTAATATGCAGCATAAACGTGTGTAGGTTGGAGGGAAACGAATTGTGAAATACTTTGAACCTCCGCTAATAAAATTCGATCTGTGCTAATTACCACTAAATATTTAGTAATTCAAATTTATTTAAAGTAGTTATATATTGATAGATAGAGTATATACATATAAATAATGTCAAGAAAGAACATAGAGTAGCGATGTGTTCATAGTATAATTTTAACTTAGAATTATATATGAGGACTAAACATTAATAAACTATACATCTTTATGCTTTTTTGTTCAAACCGAAATTTATATACGAAAGACGTACGGGTAATGTCAATATATATAATAGTGGCTTATGATGTCCACGGATGACATATGGGCCATTGGTGAACATGGTAATTGATTATCGTGTTAATGGATGACATATAGGACATTCGTCGACATGGTAGTTTCTTATGGTGTGATGGTATCACCCATGAATGACATACGGGTCATTGGTCAACATGGTAGTTGCTTATGGTGTCCATGTATGAAATACAGGGTCATTGGTCAACATGGTAGTTGATTATGGTGTCTATGGATGATATATGGGTCATTGGTCAACATGGTAGTTGCTTATGGTGTCAATGGTTGACATAAGGGCCATGGGTACACATGGTAGTTGTTTATGGTGTCCATGGATAACATATGGGCCATTTGTCAACATGTTAGTTGCTTATGGTTTGATGGTATCACCCATGTATGACATACGCATCGTTGTTCAACATGGCAGTTGCTTAGGGTGTCCATGGTTGACGTATGGATGACATATGAGCCATTGATCAACATGGTAGATGCTTATGGAGTCCATGAATGAAATACGTGGTCATTGGTCAACATGGTAGTTGATTATGGTGTCCATGGATGATATATGGGTCACTGGTTAACATTGTAGTTGTTTATAGTGTGATGGTGTATCTGTTGGGTTTTGAGCATTCTAACACTCCTAAGTGTACATGCAACCCTAAATACCTTGGATCTATGTTTTCTCTATCATACATGCAAATAAGAACTTCCAAGGTATTATCCTAATCTAGCATACAAAACAATGAGTGTGACAAGATAGAATACATACCTCTTTGATGTAGAAAGTCTTCATGAAGCTTGAGTGCCTAGCCCCAATACCGTGGAAGCCTCAAATGGAATCACAATCACCAAAACACTTAGAATAACTTGAGAGAGTTCTACACTTCATGAAATCGGCTAGCCCTTTTCTTCACTTTCTAGTGTGATCCTAGTGGTCGATTTTGTCAAGAATAATATCTTTATATAGTGTTACAATTAGGGTAAATCCTTAATTGTCATGGCTTTCCATTTCCTTGGATCCATGGGTTCAAATACACCATGGAGCATCCATGGACCATCCTATGGGTTTTAGCCCAACTTGATTATCCATGGAGCATTAGCCCACTGTCAATATACCATACTTCATTGAACTGCTCATCACTGATAACCTGCACAAATTAAATAGATTTAGGAACCCAAAGTTTCTTGGGTCCACGTGAGCCTTTCACGGGAACAGGAGCAGAAAAAGAGATGTCAACAAAATAAGTTCTTTTTATCAAAGTTGTTTCATCTTTCTTTTTGATGGTGTAAACCTTAATCTTTGTGGGATTTAGTGCTTTTGGTTTGGTCTCTGATTTAACTGACGAAACCTTTGATTTCCCTTTCAGGTCAGTTGGAGATTTAGAATGATATTGAGAAGAAGAATGATTGGAAGAATTAGAATGATAGAATTTAGACTGAGATGATTTCTTGACTTGATATTCTAGATGACTCTTTCGGTTTTGATTATCAGTGGAACCGAACCTAGAATTTTGGTCTCTTTTGCTCTCAGATCCAAACTCCTGCTTTCGGTTGATACTGTTTTCTGAACCGAACTTCTGCTTTCGGTTGATACTGTCCTCTGAGCCGAACTTTTGCTTTCGGTTGTTACTGTGCTCTGAACCGAACTTCGGCTTTCGGTTGATACTGTCCTCTGAGCCGAACTTCTGCTTTCGGTTGTTATTTCTCTCTTAAGATCCAACAGTATTTTTCTCTGACTTTAAATTTTTGTCACGATATGAGAAATAGGCATTTTGAGATTGCCAAAACTGTTTTCTTTCAGAAAGATTCTTCTTGTATCTCTGATTCCTTTGTCGTTTTTGATTTCTCATATGTTTCGGCTGATGATGGACGTTCGCCTTTTGATTTTGACTGGTGTCAACAGGTCCACTTTGAACCGATGATGATTCACTTGAATCTGCCTTATCTTTAGGAACATCTTTTGTACCACTAGAACTCGGCACGTCAAAGTTATCAGGTTTGTTAAGTGGATCAGGAATGTATCTTCCTTTTGCTTTCCAGGATGTTTGCTCTGATAGACCAACAGTTTCATCAGCATTGTCAATAGGAGCCGACCAGAAGAATTCATCGCAACCATCAGCATTGTCTTCGTTTACAATGGCTGTGAGTTCGGATGTCTGATGTTCGGTTACACATGTGACCTTATACACCTGATTTGGTGTTGTCCTTACCTTTTGGTAAACAACAACTTTTTCTTCAAGTTTCAGGGACTTTTGTTGGGACAAGCGAGCGAACTCCACAGAATTTTCTGAGATAAGATTTTTGTGGATTTCAGGTTCACTTTTGACAAATTTAGAGCAGTCAACTTCGTCCTCTACAGAAATTTCACTCATGTCATTATCCTCATTGAGCTCAGATGCATTTTCAACATCAATTTTATTTTCTGAGCTCAAATTGGCATTCAATGAGTCAATTTTTTGTATGGTTTCGGTCCTTAGATTCAGTTTGTCATTTTCATCCAAAAGGTTTTTCAGCATGTCCTTATGGTCTTTGGACTTAATAAAAGATTCAATTTTGTCTAGACCATACATATACGTTGGATTAACATCCTCAGACGAAACCACACTTTCACAATTGTATGCTTCAGCGTCGATTTCATCCTCCTTAAACTCAAGAAAAGGCAAGATCATACGATGAATTTTCTGCCCTATTTCACAGTTCAAATGAAGTTGAGTGATATTATTGTAAAGACGCTTAGCAATCAAACAAAAAACATTTCGCTGTTTCAAAAGTTTTAAATTGTCTCTTTGCAAATAAATGTTTTCGTGTTTGGTTTTGACTAACTCTGACTCTTTCAGTTCGATCCACATCCTCCGTTCCTCACTCTTCGACGACACCCTGCTTATTTGGTCAGTTAGGTTAGAATTGGTGACCCGAGTTCGAGTTAAGCTGCTGTCTAGATGAGAAATTCTTGAATTCACACTTTTTAATTTTTTTTCATATGAGCATTGTGAGATTTTAAATGAAACAAACACGGATTGTACCTTCTTGATTAGTTCATCAAGCTCGTTGAATTGCACGCTGAGCAGTTTTGCTGTAAAGCACATGTCATGTTGCTCCTTCGAGTCTTTGTTCCCACCATCTGTGTTATATCCCCTCATTTGAGATACATCAGACACCATCAAGCATCTTCCACTGCTGTCCTTCTATTTCGCCACATAAGCTTTTCCGTGAGAAGGCTTCCTTACTTCATCATCCTCGGAGTCGATTGACCAGACCTCCACTCCTCCGAATTCATCATTTGCTATCGAACCCTGCACAATTAAAGCATTCATAGACGAGTTAGCAGTAGATTTCTTCTTCCTGATCTCATCCAGCTTTTTCAGTAACAATGCTTCTTCATCTTTTTCCTCATCCTTTTCAGCCATTTTCTTGAGGATACAATCTTTAGCATAGTGATTCTTTCCTCGACATTAAAAGCAGCTCACTCCCGAATCTCCTTCAGCTTTCGGTTCCTTCTTTGATTCTTCTGCTTTTGGTTCTTCTTTGACCTTTTCAGAGCTATAACTTCCCTGCCAATTACGGTTCTTATTGGTGGGAAATCTTTTCTTGATGAACCTCTTGGGATTTGTTACCATCATAGCATAGTCTTCAGAAGTAAGATCATAATCTTCTAAGTTGAGGTCTTCATCTTCCATCGCCGCTTTACTTTTGGATAGTAGTGCCATGGAACCCAGGCTTGAAACTACATTTTTCTCCTGTAGTACGATCTTCTCTTGAGATTTCAGTATGCCCACCAGTTTCGCTAGAGAATAAGATTTGAATTGCTCATGCGCTTTAACTGTGGACACAACAGCTCTCCACTCAGATCTGAGGCTGTTCAGAAACGTGACTTTCTGCTCAATCAACTTCCTTTCAATATCATATTTAATCATCTTGCTAAGAAGATGATTGAAGCGATCGAACGTTTGAGTCACAGTTTCTTCGACTCTCTGCTTGAATTCACCAAACTCGGATAAGAGTAAGGTTTGAATGGAGTCTTCAAGATCTTCGTCCGTAGAATACAATTCGCGAAGCCTGTCCCATATTTCTTTGGCAGTAGTGCATGAACTCAACAGCCTGAAAGTATCAGATAGAAGAGCGAATCTGATTAATCTCAATGCTTTAATATTGCACTGAAATTTATCTTTTTCATCTTGGGCAACATCTTTAACATCTTTCAAAAGATCATTATACTCCTTTTGAGTTTTAATAATCCTTGAAGTTGCAGAATGAGCAAAGGGTCCCGAAACAATTGCTTCCCAGATGAGGTATCCATTGTCCTCAGATCCTATAACATAGTCTTCAAAGTGATTTGCCCAGACTTCATAATCTTGGGTGTAAAGGATAGGAATCTTCATTGTTGATCCAATGTTGTTCGAAATATTAATGGGATTAGATGGCGCCTCGTCCATGCTTGATCGAATAACCTGTTTGAAAGATCAGACTTGTAATATATAATATTAGGGCAAAACGAACAAGTAATGAGATACGTCAATTATGGGGTGACAGATCAATAAATATTAGTTAATGCGGAACAAACCCTAATAGCTTCTTTTACATAAGAGATGTGTATGAATTACACAGCCTCCTGCTCTGATACCAATTGATGAGATAAAAATCTTTAAGATCGAATAGAACTTTGAAACAGGTATATAAAGAATGTAAAGCAATACTCAAGAATGGATTTTAATATGTCGAATGATTAAAACTTTCAATCCTCAGCAGAGCTCGATGAAGAACTTCCACTGTAGAGGATCCTAGGGTTACAAAAAGATAACTTGTATAATTACACCGTAAAACCCTGATCTATCAGTTACGTAAAAGATGCATGCAAGCATCTATAAATACACAAACCCTAGAAAACAAGATACGGATGGACAGGCCCATACCGCATAAAGGATGGGCTAAGAAGCGAGCCCAAGACGCAACACCAATAACCCAACAAAAATACATATACGGCTTAAATCATTTTAAAACTTGTATTAAACATTCATTCAACATCCATCTCTAATAGAAAAACCATAAATATACACATACACGTAGTTTATAGAAAATACTTGATATATATGTGTAAGATGAAAGTGACTACACAATCACCTGTTTAAGAAAAATTGGGCAACACTTCGTTTCTTAAAACAATATTCTTGGATGAAACCAGGGTGTTTTCTTCAAAACCGGGCTTCACGTGGACAGTGTTTCGGATCGAAAATTGTTTTTCTTGGGATCTTTGGGCTCTCTGAGGATTTCTTACAATGCTAGGATGATCTAATTGGCTTAGGGGTAAATGTTTCAATATTGAAGAAAGTATAGGGGAGATAGGATGGAAATTGTAAACAAAATTCGGATGGCATCGTTCACTATTTATAGGGGCTGAAAACTCGAGTTAAGTTGGGGGTAACTTTAGGGTAATCCTTCTTCAACCAGTACATTGGGCATACAAAGGGAATAGCCCAGATGCGTCAAGGCTACAAAACATGTCCATCATGCTAAAGAGTAAGGCTACGTTGCCAATCTCGGACCGTGAACACAAGTACGTTCGGCGTACTCTGAATTTTCAAACTTCTAAAATTTGTAACTTTCACATAAGAGATCCATTTATAACGTTCTTTATATCCACATGTAGGTGAGACTATGCTCTAAAACTTTCGTTTAGACTCTGTTGGCTAATTTTGACTTTATTTTTAAAGTTATATTTTTAACAGGCTGGGACAGGAAAAGTCCGTTAAAAATTCATAATTTCTTCATCTGACATCCGTGTTTGTCTGTCTTTTTACCGTTGAACTACTATAAACAAGATCTTCGATTCTCGTTTAGGTTGTTTCAGCTAAAAAACACTTGTTCTAAAATTCGAGTTTCGGGTTGCGTACTACTATGCGAAATCTTAGAAAATTCATAACTTCCCCATTCAAAGTCAGATTTGGCCATATTTTTATGCACGCTCTTGGTTTGACATGAAGTACGACTTTCATTTAGATTGATAAGGCTAAAAATCACTTTATCGTAAATTCACATTTTACATCACACAGCGTCGTACCGATTTTGTCGCGAAACGTCGACATGGCATAACTTCTTCGTTATAACTCGGATTTCCGTATTATTTATATCTCCAGAATCCTTGTTTCGACCACTAAAGCTTCATTCTTAGATATTGAGATTATCTAATATTTATTTTTGATGCTTATTTTTATTATTATTTCATTAAATCATAATAATTAAGTAAATAAGCACAAAAGTCACATGATATTCACATAATTCCTCTTTATTACTTTAAAACGAGTTACGAAGGTTAACCTGGACTATTACATCATAATTTATGATTTGGACCAGAAACACGGGCGTTACATTATGGTTTGGCTCAAGATAGCATTCAAAATCCTTGTTGATTACAGTTGGGGTTTATTGTCCCAAACTAGGGTTTTGAGAGAATTGTGTGGCTCAAGAGAGGATTTTCGAAAATAAGGTTGTTGTTGAGCCAAACTAGGGTTTTGCAACAACAAACTTATGGCTCAAGAGTGATTTTCAAAATTAAGGAGGTTGTTGAGCCAAATTAGGGTTTTGTAACAACAAACTTATGGCTCAAGAGTGAATTTTTGTAAATTGGGATGTTGTTGAGCCAAACTACAGTTTTGCAACAACAAACTTATGGGTCAATAGTGATTTTTTGAACATATGGAAGTTGTTGAGCCAAATTAGGGTTTTGGAACAAGAAATGACTTGTGGTTGAAGATGTGATTTTTGAAAATTAGGTTGTTATTGAGCCAAACTTGTTGTTGTGCCAAGGCTACTTGTTGCTCACCAACTGAAGTTGTATGTTCCATACATGACAGTTGCTCATGAAGCCTTGTTGATCCAAGTGAGTATGAGAGTAAGAATTTGTGAGAAATTGAAAAGGCGAGAATGAGAAGTAAAAGTGAGGTATTTATAGTTGAAGGTTTCTAGGATTTCTAAATGGGCCAAAATAAGGCTTGCATGGGTCAACTTATGGGCCCATAAGGCTTGTATGGTACTCAAGTAGAAATAGGAGAATTTCAACTTGAGTCGTGAGCGTGAGAATGATGCCTTGAGAATCAAGAAAGAAAAGGTGTTGCATGCATGGATGATATCTTTGAGACGTGCATGGTACCTAAGGAAAAACCTACTCGAAACATGCATGACATACTTGACATGTGCATGGTCTACTTTAGATGTGCATGGTCTACATGAAACGTGCATGGCTCATTAAAAACGTGTATGGCCTATTCAAAACTTGCATGGCACATTTAATATGCTTTATGTGGACTTAATGAGCCTCATGGGCGTGATGCATCAAGTGGCTGAAGATGCCTCAAGTTGTTGATCATGTCCCAATGGTCTTGATCATGCTCTAATGTTGTTGAACATGTTCCAATGTTCTTGAGCATGCTTCAATGCTCTTGTACATGCTTCAGTGTTCATGAACATGCTCCGAGTGACTGATGATGCTCCAAGCTGGTCCAAGTGATCAAGATCCTTCAAGTTGGTGAAATTGCTCCAAGGTACTTCCAGTTGATCAAGATGATGAACATGTTCCAAGATGTCTTAAGATGATCAAGATGATGAAGATGGTCCAACATGCCTCAATATGATCAAGATGAATAAAGATGGTCCAAGATGCCTCAAGATGATCAAGATGATGAAGATGGTCCAACATGCCTCAAGATGATCAAGATGAATGAAGATGCTTCATTCAATCGTGCATTTGGTCTAAGGATGAGGAGATGGTACAAGATGGTCCAACTTGTGTTTTGTTGCTCCAAATTCGGTCCATGTACATGATGTTATTCCATGTTGGTCAAAGAGCACAAAGTTGCTTCAATATGGTTTTTTAAAGCTTTTGATCTTGACCTTCTTCACAATATACCATAATGCTCCAGAAACAATGACAACCAAATATGGTTTTCTTGAAGAGGATGATCTATTGTCATAAGATGCTCTACTTGGCTAAGGATGTTCCATCATCAAGTAAGTGATATTCTTTATCTAACTTAGCTGCTTTGCCTAGATTCTAAGGCATGAGTTAAACCAAAAGTATAAAAGTGCAAACACTAAATAATCTAACTTTGAAAGTGATGTGTGTGCATATGGATAGAGAATCTAAGAAGGAAATAGTAAAATGCAGTGAACTGTGTGCATGTGGAAACATGAACTTTAAGGAAACACTAATTGACTGATTTAGAGGCATTGTGGATTTTCTTGTTGTTACTTACAGATTTATCAACCAACTAAATTATGTGTATGATTCTTCACTTCGCGTTTTAAAGAATTCCCTTGTTGATTATGATGTTTTGAATTCCTTAACATTACACAGAATAACCCGATTTGTACACATCAATTATGTCTCAAGGCAATATGTATATTTATGTCTAAGCCCTAGTTACTTCCCAAGCCCTAAATACTGCCAATCCTCATAAACGTTCCCTATTTATCTTGAACAACATTTATTTTTGGCATTCCTACCACCTATACCTTTTCATTTACTTCTATATCGCCAAACTCCATGTGACGCGATTTAAAAGAAAAAAAATAATATATATATATATATATATATATATATATATATATATATATATATATATATAATAGTTGACCTAAGAATATAACTAGAAAATTTCTTTTTTATTTTTTTAAAATTTTTTTTGAATCTTTTCTTATAACTCTAACTTTAATAAAGTACACAAGCAAATAATTCTTATATTTACTTCTATTTGTACTTTAGTTCGTGACTTTCTAAGAAATTCATTGGAGTGCTCGGAATCTCTTAGGTCACTAATGTAGTCCATGACATTCTATGAAAACCCATGTAGCGGACTTCTTCCCGGTCTGATCCGCGTTAATGTACTGCAGGTGGACAGATTTTCAATATCTCGTGGGATTTACTGGGCGAGTTCTCATAGATCACAGATTGACTTCACTTCTGAACTATAACTTATTGAATATATAACTACACTCAAAGTGCAGAAATTAAACAGATAAACTTGGAGCTTGACTCACATTGTTTTAACTAAGAAGCATTTTATCGGGTATAGATATTCACAAACCAAAAGTTTTTATGTCCCTCAAACTACACAAGTTTGCATTTTTGTTCATGAGTTCACTAGGACAAGGAAGCCACAAATATACTAGAACACATTGGCTTAACTAAACTTTAGAGTTTGCCTCAAATTATCCTATGTAACATTAGTACTTGATTTTTGTTAATGGTCACTAAAGTACCAATATTATTTGTGTACTGAAGCAAACTGAAGAACCACAGAATTTAGTATTTTGAAAAATCATTAAAATGTGGAGCAACTAACATTCTTCATTTGCATAGTTGTGATGACAACTTGCATTTTCCTAACGAAAATAAAGATAAAATCTTTTTGGTATTTTCTTTTGAGTAAAGTAAAGACATAATATAGAAAATAATTTATGTTTTGTAGCTTTCTCTTATGTAAAATAAAAATTAAATTTTTTTGTGGAAGAGTAAAGCAAAAAATACAATGAATTAGAAAGAAAATATTTTCGGAGTTTTTTGAGAAAGAAAAATTTTCAAATGCCTAGAGAATCTGGATTAAGCATGCCAACTCGTCCTAGAAAATGTAATAACTTGGATTCATCTAGAGCTTCTGCAAACACATCTGCAATCTCTTCTTCTATAGGAACAAAATCAAGCTTAATATGACCTTTTTGAATATTAACTTTAAGGAAGTGATACCTGATATCAATGTGCTTGGTCATTAATTGGTTGACTGGATTGTGAGAGATTGCAATTGCACTATTAGAGTCACAAAAGATTGGGATATGTTGCATTTTGAATCCATAATCTCTGAGTAGTGTTTGCATCTAAAGCACTTGAGAACAGCAGCTGGCGGCAACAACATACTAAGCTTTAGCAGTAGTGGTTGAAACACATGTTTTCTTCTTTGACGTCCAACTGACCAATCTGCCTCCTAAGAATTGATAGCTACCAGTAGTGATTTTTCTATCGAGCTTGCATCCTCCATAATCTTAGTTAGTAAAGGCTTTGAGATAGAAGTTGCCTTTAGCAAGATAAAATAGCCCCAGAGAAGCAGTTCCTTTCAGATATTTGAAAATTCTTTTAACTGTTATGAGCTGTGATTCCTTGGGATTGGCTTGAAAGCGTGTACACAGACATGTTTAAAACATCATGTCTGGTCGACTAGCTGTAAGATACACTAACGAGCCAATCATTCATCTGTAGTGCTTCTAATCTACAGATTTCCCTTCAGGTCCTGAATCAAGTTTGTAAGATATAGATGTTGGGTTTTGAGCAATCTAACACTTCCTAAGTGTGCATGCAACCCTAATAAACCTTGGATCTATGTTTGTCTAAATACATGCAAAATAATAATTTTTCCAAGGTTCATAACCTATCTAACATGCCATGGGGTACTTTTAAACATAAAAGAGTTAGAAGAGATTACATACCTTTTTGATGGGATTGATTCTTTGCAGTTTGAGGGCCACGCACCAATAATGTGAATGCCTCAAATGGAATCACAAATCACCACAAACACTTGGAAAACATTGAGAGAGTATACACACTCTTTTATTTTCGGCCACACACAAGCACACACATTAGTTCACTAGTTCCATTTCATGCTCCATAAGCATGCTTATATAGTGTGCATGGTTAGGGTGAAACCCTAATAACCCATGTCTTTTTCCTTTCCAAGGATCCATGGGTTGAAAGCTCCATGGATCATCCATGGACTTCCATATAAGCCTAGCCCATTAACAAATGAGTATTAGCCCACACTATATAAAACCAATATCCGATAATCTAATTAGTCTTCCTTTTAATCTCTAAATTAATTCATAATTATTTAAGACTAAAACTAATTAAATAACATAACTTCATATTAATATATTATAACTTATAATATATTAATAAACATATGTGTATAACTCTCATAAAATTATCCATAAATAGTTCGGATGAAATGCAACCCAAATGGACCATGCCGGGTTGGGTCAAGTATATACCAAATAAGTTATGGACTTAGACACCTTATCCAACAGACTCCCACTTGGATAAGTCTAATAACTGTATTTGTCTATATAACTTCAGGAACCAACCAGCAATCGTTGCTCTCGAAAACTCCGCTGAACTATGAAGCGCCATTTTAAGACAAGTGATCACATAATCCTCTGTTCTCATGATATCAGCCGGACAAACACATGGAACTATGTCTTGCTTATTGTCTGGAAGTTGTTTCTCGATTTCCGATTTGTTTGACAAAGAACTTAACTGACCACATCAATTTAGTTCTGACCGGGCCCGGTACATAGGTCAACACAAAATCATCGAGGGGCCCAGATATCGCTTCTATTTCTAGAAGGAACAGATAAACTTCGACTCATATGCTTGTTCTACTACTTGTTGAATTGTACACAAAGGCACGTTTTATAACATCAAGTTATTGATGCGTTTACGTGCAATCAATGCACAACCAACTCATAGGTAACAACTCATATCTCTAGGTTTGAAGACTTATATGATATTATCGTCTCACGATCACTCGAGATAAATTCCATGAAGTGATACAAGTGAGCGTGGGTTTAATCCAATACTCATAACTTATGAGTACTCATGAATGTTGCAGCAACCATTGCCATGTCTAAACACCTTTAGCTATCTAAAAACCCAATTCATGACAATCTTGATTCATACCTACTTCCGACGTATGATCGATTGTGGAGGTTTGAATAAATTAATTATTCTGGAAGTCAAAACATGCAAAACTGAAACAATAGTAAATAATTGACAATGATAGTAACACTTTACTCATAAACAAATCACAAATTTTATTCATCATCAAACGTCGATTACAATTTACAAGCTTCAGGAAAAACTATCTAATCTGTAAAACTAATATCGTCCCTCAGCCCGATGCGCCTCGCATGCTGAAAATGCTTAACCCTCGTCAGTCCCTTCGTAAGGGGATCTGCAGGATTCTCATCCGACGATATCCTATTTGTCACGAGGAGTCCTTCTTCAATCTTGTGTCTTATGAAGTGATATTTTCTATCAATGTGTCGGGATCTGCCATGATCTCTCGGTTCCTTGGCTAAGGCAACCGCACTATTGTTGTCACAGAAAATCTCCATAGGCTCCTTAATAGCTGGTACAACTCCAAGGTCTCCGATGAAGTTCTTTAGCCATATCATCTCCTTTGTTGCTGCACTCGCTGCTATATACTCTGATTCACAGGTCGAATCAGCCACCGTCTCCTGCTTGGAACTCTTCCAAGAGATTTCCCCTCCATTTAAGGTAAAGATCCAGCCTGACTGAGAGCGGAAGTTATCCCTATCAGTCTGAAAACTAGCATCACTATACCCTAATACTCTCAAGTCATCACTCCCACCAAGGGTAAGGATCCAATCTTTAGTCCTTCCCAGGTTCTTGAGAATGTTCTTTACCGCGGTCCAATGAGCCTTTCCAGGGTTCCCCTGATACCTGCTGACCATGCTCAAAGCAAAGGCCACATCAGGGTGGGTACAAGTCATAGTATACATGATCGAGCCAACAGCGGAACCATACGGTAGTTGGCTCATCTCAGCTATCTCTGACTCTGCACTCGGACTCTGAGTCTTACTCAGTTTGGCATTGCTTTGGATCGGTAAATCTCCTTTCTTGGAATTCTCCATGTTGAACCTTTTCAACACCTTATCCAAGTAGGTACTCTGACTAAGTCCAATCAGTCTTCTACTCCTTTCTCTTAATATCCTTATCCCTAGGATATAGGCAGCCTCCCCTAGGTCCTTCATAGCAAAGCACTTCCCAAGCCAGGACTTAACCTCCTGCAAGGTTGGAATGTCATTTCCTATAAGTAGTATGTCATCCACATACAGTACCAAGAAGCTAACTATACTCCCACTAGCTCTAACATACACGCAAGACTCATCTTCACTTCTCGAGAAACCAAACTCTTTGACCTTCTCATCGAAACAAAGATTCCAGCTACGAGATGCTTGTTTTAATCCATAAATGGACTTCGTAAGCTTGCATACTCTATTTGGGTACTCTGCACTGACAAAACCCTCTGGCTGATTCATGTACACATCCTCAGCCAACTTTCCATTAAGGAAAGCGGTTTTGACATTCATTTGCCATATTTCATAATCATGAAATGCGGAAATGGCTAACATAACCCTAATAGACTTAACCTTTGCTACCGGCGAGAAGGTTTCATCATAATCAATACCTTGAGTTTGAGTAAAACCCTTTGCAACCAGTCGAGCCTTATAAGTATGCACTTTTCCTTCCATGTCGGTCTTCTTCTTGAAGATCCATTTGCACCCGACTGTTTTACGGCCGGGTACATTGTCAACCAAGTTCCAAACTTGATTGTCATACATGGACTGCATCTCGCTGTCCATAGCCTCCTTCCATTTAGTAGACTCTGGGCCTGCCATGGCTTCCTTAACACTGCTAGGTCCATCCAAATTTACCAATGTACTATCACTGATAAACGTATCACCTTCCGTAGTAATATGAAAGCCATAATAAAACGAAGGTGTGTTTCTAACCCGTGTGGAACGCCTCGGAGGTACAGACTTGTCAGCTTGCTCAACAGGAGTTTCCTCCTCAGGTTGATTGCTAGTGTCTGAGGTTCTTTCACCAATTGCTTCTTGAATTTCCTGAAGATCAATTTGCCTCCCACTGTCTCCTTGGCTCATAAATTCTCTCTCACGAAAGAACCCTCTTCTTGCTACAAAGACCACATTCTCACTGGGTCTGTAGAAGAGGTAACCGAAGGATTTCTGTGGGTAGTCGATCAAAATACACCTTTCACTTCAGGGTTCGAGCTTATCTTGAGTCTCACGCCTCACAAAAGCCTCGCAACCCCAAATCTTGATGTGATCTAGATTGGGAACCTTCCCAGTCCACATCTCATGAGGTGTTTTGGTAACCTTCTTTGTAGGGACTAGATTAAGGATATGGGCGGCAGTCTCTAAGGCATACCCCCAAAAAGAGATTGGTAACGAAACTCGACTCATCATAGAGCGAACCATGTCTAACAAGGTTCGATTACGCCTCTCAGCTACACCATTCAGTTGTGGTGTCCTGGGAGGAGTCAATTGTGAGACAATCCCACACTCCTTAAGGTAGTCAAGGAACTCGGTACTAAGATACTCACCACCTCGATCGGATCGAAGCATCTTAATGTTCCTGCCCAATTGATTTTCTACTTCCTGTTTGAATTCCTTAAACCTTTCAAAGGTTTCTGACTTATGTTTGATTAAGTAGACATACCCATATCTACTAAAATCATCAATAAAAGTCACATAATACCGATTAGCATCCCTTGTGGCGGTTTTGAATGGCCCACATACATCAGTATGTATTACGTCCAACAAACCCTCACCCCTCTCACAAGTTCCCGTGAAGGGTGATTTTGTCATCTTTCCAAGTAGACAAGATTCACAACTATCATCTGATTTAAGGTCGAATGACTCCAAGACTCCACTCTTTTGGAGTTGGCCTATGCATTTCTTGTTTACATGTCCAAGACGACAATGCCATAATGATGCTTTATCTAAGCTAGTAGAAGAATCAATATAAAACACATTATTTCCTAAGTTGTCTACAATCGACACAGTTTCATACACACCATCACAAGGTAATGCTTTAAAATAAAACACAGTATTAAAGAAAGCATCAATACCACCACATTCATTATCAAACGAAAAGGTAAAACCTTGTTTGTACAATGCCTGAAAAGAAATAATATTCCTCACCATTTCAGACGAGTACACACATTTATTCAAATCTAATTTCAACCCATTATTAAGCAACAAAGTATAAACTCCAATCTTGGAAACACGCGAAGCCTTCCTATTCCCCATGATCAAGTTTATCTTCCCGTGCACCACATTCTCACTTCTTCTTAGGCCCTGCAAATCAGAACATATGTGAATACCACATCCTGTATCAGGCACCCAAGAGTTAGAATATGATGAGTAATTATACAATATAGTGTAAATACCTGCGTGGGTGGGTTTCACTTTCCCATCCTTTAGATCCTACAAGTACTTAGGGCAGTTTCGCTTCCAGTGTGCCTTTTCATGGCAATAAAAGCATTCAGCATCCTTGGGAATGGCAGAAGGAGTGACAGAACCGCTCTTGGTCTTCGATGAGGAGCCTTCAAGAGACTTTCCCTTGGTACCCTTCGAAGGGTGCTTCCTCTTCTTCCGTGTGCCTTGCCCGATAGCCAAAACAGGGGTAGATGTTGGAGTAGGAGTAGTAGAGGTAACAACCACCTGACCCTTAAGACCGGATTTCGCGGTCTTCAAGAGTCCTTGAAGCTTGCTGAGCGTAACTTCCTCCTTGTTCATATGATATGTCATACGAAAATGGTCATAACAAGAAGGAAAGGAGTGCAAAATGATGTCAATTGCCAACTCCTCAGGGATGTTTACATTCAGCTTCAGCAAACGGTCCACATACATTTGCATCTTTTGCATGTGGGCCGTGACGGATTCACCGTCCTTCATACGGGTAGTTATTATGGAGGAGATTATTTCATACCACTCCTGACGAGCACTCTGATGGTACCTTTCCATCAGGTCTTTGTACATCTCAAAAGGGTAGAAATCTTCATACGACTTTTGGAGCTCGGCTGTCATCGTGGCCATCATGATACATGCCACCTTAGTAGCATCTCTCTCATGAGTCCTGAATTCAGTGATCTCCTCAGGAGTGGTAGTAGACTCATCAAGCTCTTTTAACTCCTTATCGAGGACATATTCTTTGACCTCATAACGAGTAACCATCCTGATGTTCCTAATCCAATCCATGAAGTTGGAACCATCAAAGATGACCCTCCCACAAAGATTCATGAGAGAGAAAGAACCAGTTGGGTTAGAGCCCGAAGCATTAGTGTTGGAAGACAAAGCAAGTTTAGATTAGATATATAGAATCCTCAATAAGACACCCAAATGTAATATTAAGGCTAGGACCCAATCACAATATATTATACGTAGAAGAGGGATGCTGTAATCTAAGTAATAATATATTTGAAAGGTAGGTGAATGACGATTCACCAATTTCCACCATGAAAACAAAATGAATTATTAGGTTTAATTGGATTTGAAATTCCTAGATTCTTTTGAGATTCATTGAACTTTTCAATGGCATGTTTCAATCTCGATTGTGCCCTTCAAGTTTTGTGACTGGGATGCCGAGTATCACAAAACAAGGTGTGAATAACCATGCTAATTCACTTGGTATTCTTAATATTATCACCTAATCAATGTGCCGGTTAACCACACACGCTCCATTGATCTGTGACAAACATTAAGTCACCCTTCATGATCCTTACTAGTCCAAGTTAGTGTGCCGGTTCCCCACACACGCTCCACCAACGATTTGGTAAGGTACAAAGTGTGAATTCCATGGACTAGCACCATGTTCAAATTTTTCCTAAAGTAACTAAGATTGGGAATTAAAAGGAGTTTAGTTACTTTATAATAATCATTATACTTTTAATGAGGATTTAAAGTCATTGTTCTACCCGTTCGGCTAACGACCCTCCACCGATCAAGCAAGCGGTGGGTGAGAATGGACACCCATTAAGTCGCCATTTTATAGGAAACAACCTTATACCCACCTTATAGACCGGCTTCGTGAATGAGGCCTAATAACGGCAGAACCACTTGTTGTTATACATATATATAATTAACCATTAATGTTATAAATAGTATAAGTGTTGAATTTAAACTATTAAAACTCTAAGGGTTGGAATTAAAGTTTATTAAAGTGTGTGAAACTTTACAAATTCCAAAACTTGAGGGAAAGTTTTGTAACTATGCAAAACTTTTCATTTCATAACTTATGAATTAAAGGTTCATAAAAATGAAGACTCTTCATTTTCATGTAACTTATGTGTTTTAAGTGTGTGTTAAATAAAAGTGACCTTTGGAAATCCATAACTTGAGGACAAATTATGGACTCCATTAAAACACATAAATGATCAAGAATTAATTCTAAACAATTCAGCAAATAATTCCTATCATTTTCTAAATTCATAAGAACATGAACATGATCATCAAAATTTCAAGAATTATATGAACACACAAAATCATGGAATTTTGATATCTGTTATTGTAAATGGATTAGAACAACCATTACACCAACTAAAATAAGTTTTAAAACACCAAAACAGTTTAGGGTAATGTTTCTAGACCATTTCCAGCAGCAAAAGTCAAAATTCTGCATTCTGTTCATTCTACTCGCCGAGTGCACGAACCAACTCGGCGAGTAGGATGAATTTTGCCTTGTACTCGGCGAGTCCCCCCATGGACTCGGCGAGTCCAATCGTTAGACAGCAACAATTTCAACCTTTTTCACTATTTTGCATCAAGTATCAAACAAGCAAGCCTAGTATCTGATACAACTGTTGGGTTTTGAGCAATCTAACACTTCCTAAGTGTGCATGCAACCCTAATAAACCTTGGATCTATGTTTGTCTAAATACATGCAAAATAATAATTTTTCCAAGGTTCATAACCTATCTAACATGCCATAGGGTACTTTTAAACATAAAAGAGTTAGAAGAGATTACATACCTTTTTGATGAGATTGATTCTTTGGAGTTTGAGGGCCAAGCACCAATAATGTGAATGCCTCAAATGGAATCACAAATCACCACAAACACTTGGAAAACTTTGAGAGAGTCTACACACTCTTGTATTTTCGGCCCCACACAAGCATACACACTAGTTCACTAGTTCCATTTCATGCTCCATAAGCATGCTTATATAGTGTGCATGGTTAGGGTGAAACCTGAATAACCCATGTCTTTTCCTTTCCAAGGATCCATGGGTTGAAAGCTCCATGGATCATCCATGGACTTCCATATAAGCCTAGCCCATTAACAAATGAGTATTAGCTCACACTATATAAAACCAATAGCCCATAATCTAATTAGTCTTCCTTTTAATCTCTAAATTAATTCATAATTAATTTAAGACTAAAACTAATTAAATAACATAACTTCATATTAATATATTATAACTTATAATATATTAATAAACATATGTGTATAACTCTCATAAAATTATCCATAAATAGTTCGGATGAAATGCAACCCAAATGGACCATGCCGGGTCGGGTCAAGTATATACCAAATAAGTTATGGACTTAGACACCTTATCCAACAATAAACACTGGTGTCTTTGCAGTTGATGCATTCTTTATAGAGTATCTCTTCAACATATTTTTGATATACTTCTCTTAACCAATGAAGATTCCCTTAGGATATTGATGAACTTGTAGACCTGGGAAGTAGTTGAGCTCACCCATCATACTCATTTTAATTTTTCTTTTCATCAACTCAGCTAACTCATCACTAAGGTCCTTACTGGTTGAACTGAATATGATGTCGTCGACGTAGATCTGCACGACGATCAGATGGTTGTTGTGGATATTCCTAAAGAGAATGGGATCGATAGAACCTCATTGAAACTTGGAATCTTTTAAGAACTTAGACAATGTTCCATACCATACTCTTGGGGATTGCTTCAATCCATAGATAACCTTTTGAAGCTTATAGCAATGCTTAGGGAACTTTGGATCATAGACCCTAAAATTCGTTTGTGCAGAAAATGCCAAGACAATCCTAATGGCTTCTATCCTTGCAATAGGTGCAAAGATTCCATCATAGTCTATGCCTTATTGTTGCGAGTAGCCTTTGACAACCAGTTTGGCTTTGTTCCTGATGATGACTCCATCGTCATCACTTTTGTTCGTGTAGACCCATCTTGAACCAAGAACCGATACTCCTTCTGGTGTTAGCACTAAGTCCCACACGTTGTTGCATTGAAATTCAGCTAACTCTTCTTGCATTGCTTTTACCCTATATGCAAATTGTAGAGCCTCTTTTATTCCTTTAGGCTCTATCATGGATAGAAAGCTTGCATATAGACATTTATTCTTGGTTGTTCAATGAGTCACTACTACAAAATCTAGATCACCTATGATTTGATTGGCTGGATGATCCTTTGTCCATTTTCTAAGGCGAGCTTCCTTATGGATTTGAGGAATGCAAACTACCTCATATTGTTCTCTTGGACGATAAGGGTAGTCAAAAGTGATTGTTCCTTCAAAAATATCGTATTGGAAGAGTCTAGAACTACCTGAAACAGGTGGTTCCCCATCAACTATTGCATGCTTGAATTCAACAGATGAAGTGGATGTGAAGGAACTTGAGGAACTAGAACCAGTCGATTGAGGTTCCCCCCTAAAACCATGGATTGGACGGTTGGGAGGATTGTAAAGTGAGTTTAAGAATAGAACCATGCAAAGTTGGTTCCGCCTCGAAAGATGAAGTGATCAGTGTTATGACTTGTCTACATTGATGATGGGAGGTTGTAGTAGAAGGTTCAGAAGATGCTAAAGGAATTTTAGGGATAAAATCATTCAAAGATGGTTCTCCCTCAACCAGATCTTTGATAGAAATTGAGACTTTTAGTGGTTGATGAGGTTGAGAGACATCATGAGAAGGTGTTTTTGTGAGATTTTCTAATTCTAGGGTAGAAGGTTGAGTTGGAAAGAGTAAATCAAAATCTACTTCAATAGCATGAACCGGAGTAGAAGCATTATCAGGTGATAGCTAGTTCATTTTATCAAATGGTACTACCATTTGAGGACCAAAGTGTTTTTAATCCAGAACCCGTACATAACTTTCATCAAAAGTGACATCACTACTTTCCTCTATCACCCTGGTTCTTTTTTTTTCAGAACTCTATAGGCTGAAACATGAAGGGAATATCCAAGAAAGATACCTTCATCAGCCTTGGGTGCAAATTTCCCTAGTTGAACCCTATTGTTCTTGATGTAGCAACGATAACCAAAGATGTGAAAGAATTTGATGTTGGGCTTCCTCTTGTTCATTACTTCATATGGAGTGACTTCAAGCATGTTGTTCATTAGGAATTTATTTTGATTGAAACAGGCAGTTGCTGTGGCTTCAGCCTAGAAGTATTGTGGTAGGTTTGCAAAGATCAACATGGATCGAGCAGCTTCACATAGTGTCTGATTCTTCCTTTCAACTACACCATTCCATTGTGGAGTGTAGGGTGCATAAAAATTATGCTTGATTCCTTTGGATACAAGAAATCTATCTAAGGTATTGTTCTTGATTTCACCACCATTGTCACTTCTCAGTCTTCTAAGTGGCTTTCCTAACCTAACTTCTATCTAGAAAATGAAGTTGATTAGCTCAATGATGGTTTCAGATTTGTTTCGTAGAAAGTTCACCCAATGAATTTTGAATGGTCGTCCACAATCACAAGAATGTATTTCTTACCACTTAAGCTAGGAACTATAATGGGACCATACAGATGAATATGTATAAGCTAAAGAGGTTCAGATACACTTTTTTCTGTTATACTTTTGTGTGGAGATTTGGAAAATTTTCCTTGTTCACTAGCAACACAAAGTATATCATTGTCAAGTTTTAAAAATGGTAGTCCTCTCACAAGATCCCTTTTAATGAGTTTGTTGATATAACCAAAGTTTAGGTGGGAGATTCTTCTATGCCATAACCAATTGATGTTAGAGGTAGCTTTGGAAAGAAGACAAATATTTGGAGTTCCCTTAATTAGTTCAATAACAAGAGGATACATGTTCCCATTTCGTGGGGAATCAACAAGTATGCGCTTGTTGGTATCCATAATTAAACTCTTGGTTTTGGTGAACAAAACCTCATGATCGTTGTCACATAGTTGTGTAACACTGATAATGTTATGTTTAAGACCGTCTACATATGCTACACGCTTAATGATAAACTTTCCGTTTGATATGTTTCCGTGTCCCATAACTTCTCCCTTCATGTTATTTCCCAAAGTAACATACTCACCTAGCTTTGTGATCTTGAAATCTCCGAGATATCATTTATGCCTAGTCATGTGCCTAGAGCATCAACTGTCATTGTACCATGTATCTTAATGTGGTACCCCGACACAAAAAGCATGCAATTAGAGATAAGGTTTAGGTACCTATGTTTGTTTGGATCCTTGAGTGTTAGCTTCCTTCAGACTTATGGGAATTGGGACATTCTTTTCATATTTTGCATTAACCTCTTTGGGGTTTGCATGGTTTTAGTGACCTTGGTTTTTGTTTTCTTAGGGGTCTTCTTTTGATGTTTAGTTTGTAGGAACAATGGAGAGTTGGTGAACTTAGTAAGAATTCCTAGAGAAGGAAATCCATAGTTCACATGCATTCCAAATTGATAAAACATAGGAAACTGGGTATTTCCCCCGAATTGATTGATTAATGGATAACCAAAGTTTCCCCCAAACATGTGATTCCCTCCTATGGACAGAGAAAAACCACAATATGGACCAAGAATAGAATTCATAGGGTAATTACTATTCTGATACTTGAAAGTGTTGGTGTGAACAGATATTGGTCTCATCATTTCAGAAAAATCAGGAAGATTGTTAGGTCTGAAATTATTCTGATAGTAAATTCCAGTTTGGTTTGGAAATCCAGAATTTGACAAACCATGATTGGAAGGAGAGGTTCTCTGAGTCCATGAAGTTTTTGGAGGAATTTATAAGTCCCTAATTTTCCTGTGTATCAATCAGATCTGTTTGATGGTGCGAAATCCCAATCAAACGGATGATGCCAGATCACAATAAGAAGAGAAGGAGAAGAAGAATATTAAGAATCTTGATTGTATTGATGAAATAAATGAAATTCCTTATAATAGATTCTCTCACACAATATGCTCTCTCTTCCTCTTTCCCTTGGCCGTACAATCTCTAGGGTTCGTCAATTTGTTCCTCACACCCTAACACCTATACTTATACAAGGGAATATGGGCTTGGTGGACATGGGCCGTAAATGGTTTTACGGCCATAAGGTGTTTACGGCCGTAAACTCAACCGTAAACTCCAGAAATATTATTGAAAAATACAATTACCCAGAAAAGCAAAGTATAAACCATATTTTTGACCCAACAATCTCCCCTTGGTTTATAGCTTTTTTTCTTAATTGACCCAACAAGCTCCCCCTAAAAAGTAGCTGGCTCTTCTTGTCAATCTTCAATGAGATCTTGGCTTCAGCATTTATCTTCAATGAATGACTTCATCTTGAGCACTTGGGCAATTCTTCAAGATTTGGAATTGAACGCACATTGGGTGAGGATGCTTGATGTACTAATTCTTGAAAGATGACGCTTTCAGCTTGAGAATCTTCAGAGAGAACTTCAGAGAGAAATAATTTTTTGGATCACTTCAGCAGGTACAATGATAGCAGTAGACTGATTGAGGTGGCTTCAATGCAATCCGTCACATATTCTTCAATTTCAGCTTCACCTTGCTTCTGGGGTTGAAAGATTGAATGTCAAAAGAATAATCTTCATTTCTTGCTCCTTCAAATGCGAATTCTTCGATGCTCATGGACGAGGCTTTGGCTCAGAAATCTTCAACACAAACTCCATGAGTCTTATCTATACCTGAAATCACTTTTCAAGAAAAAACAAAAGTAAAAGAAAACTTATCACACAAATTAAAACGGAAACAAAAAAACTTTTGAATTTTTGATTTTTCTGAACAATAAATAAAACATAAATAACACTATTTTTGGATTTTTAATTTTTCTGATTTTTCTTTGATTTTTGAATTTTTCTGATTTTTTTATTTTCATTATTTTTAATTTTTAATTCTCCCCTAATATTTAAATTAGAAGAAACTATGACAAATTTAACAAAAATAAAAATGATATCTAACTTTAAGAGTGATTTGGGATCAAAGTTTTTAGACAACCTTTATCCACTTGTCGGTAGCTTCTATCTTCACGTCTTTGTCTGGTCGATCGACGGTATTGTGGTCCACTTAAACATGAAAAATTGTGATAGATTTAAAACATACTATTTGTTACAAGACAAGGTGAACTTAAGTTCCTAAAAAATATATCTGATCCTAATTTCTTAGATATTATATCTTAAGGACCATTCATCTGACGAAAACCAGGGATATTGTCCACCTAAATTGAGCAGTGAGATCTATACACAATCTGTATGTGTTCAATTTTAAGTGTACTAGAATGTGTTTCCCGCATCCTGGCATGCCCCAGCCATCAAGAACTTCCAGAGTACTCCTTACATCGAGTGAGCAGACAACCATTCAGAGAGAGGATAGATTCAAACTTCTATTACTTATTGTTTCAGAGGGGTTGAGAAGTAGAAGGTTGCATATGTTGTGTCCCAGATCGGATTAGAAGTCACGCAAAGGACACAACATATGACTAACAGATAGGAGGAATTTCATATATATAGCCTGCAGAGAAATAGAGTTGCATACGTTGTGTACCAGGTCGGATTGGAAGTCATGCAAAGGAGACAACATATGACTAACAGCCGGAAAGAAAGAAAATGATATTTTACAGACCTAATTTATCGGAATTTACCAGTCGCCCCATCCAACCGGAATTAAGGACAGAATCCGCACATCAAGGAAAAGTGAATCCACAGTTCTTGATACGGGTTATTTAATGTGACCGGTAGATTCCCACGTATATCTCCCTGCTCAGCCTATCTGAGCGTCGTAAAATCAGGTTAAACGGATCTAACTAGGTCAAAGTTTGTCAAGTCCTTAAATTCATTAGGTTCAACTCTCCATAGTTAAGTTCATTTAAAATCTTTCGCGCCTACCAGCGCATCGAACACAGAGCGTAGACGATTCAACTTAGGTACGTTACGCCGATTCAGATTGCCCGTTATCACTTGCTAATTTCATTTCCCAAAACATCTCCTGCAAGCACATTCCATTAATCACCATTTTTTTTCTAATGTTTTTAGATTTTTTTTAAACAAAAATTGTTTTTTTTTAAAAAAATTTTGTTTTGTTTTTATTTCTCCCCCTAAATTTGTGCATAGGAGAGAAACGAAAATAAATGCGCAAATTTAGACTATCCTAAAACAAAAATTAGTCTTTAAAGCGAATCAGCTTAAGAAAAACTCAGGAGAATAGAGAAGAAAACGCGAACTGTAATTCACCGATTAAATCTACATTCAGAAGATCTGAGAATAGCACGCGTAATCTCATAATAGATCCGAAAATTCTTCATATTATTAAGCACTAACCCCATAAGTGATCCCTTCCTTTCTTCCCTTCCCGCAAAGGACACATACTCTCAAATAATGTTCTGAGTGTTGTACAGTTGAGAGATGTCCCCAATCATATGCCAGGAGCAGCCACTACCAACAAACTGAAGTATGATGATATGCCTTCATAGTTGCTCCGAAATAGAGCGGGATCAGTTGGTCTTTGGAACCCAGTCCATTTTGAAACTGGGTCGACCTTTATCATCAATGCAGGGTATTCTCTCCAGTGACATATCCTGCTTATCACAAACAGAAGATGTAGAAACGTTAGAAGCATTAGGAGATTTGGGAGCTATCACCTTTGGTACTCATCTATATTCGGGTTTAACCCATTTCTTGTTCGATCTGATGGGTGCCTCGGCACTTGCTTTGGAACTTGAAGCCGTCTGCCTAGATGACTTTGACCTAACCGGTCTTGGTTTCACAGGAGCATCTCTTGAACTAGACTTCTGGGCGAGCATTCCCTTCTTGTTCTTGGGAGTTGGATGCTTGGCCTTGGGAGTTGTGATGGGTTTTGAGCATTCTAACACTTCCTAAGTGTACATGCAACCCTAATAACCTTGGATCTACGTTTGTCTAATTTGTCATGCAAAGTTGATTCCAAGGTTATATTCCTATCTAGCATACATGGGGAACAATTTTAACATAAAGTATAGATAGAATAACTTACCTTGTTGTTGCTTGTGTTCCTTGAAACCTTGTGAGCCTAGCACCCCAAGTGTGATGCCTCAAATGCTTCACACAACACCAAATGCTCTTGGAAGAACTTATGAGAGAATACTCACTTCTCAAAATCGGCCAAGCCCTCTTGTTTCTTAGTGTAACCGATTTTGGGTGGAGAACATGTTACTTATATAGTGTTGACACATCTAGGGTTAAACCCTAATGTGTCATGACTCTTCATTTCCATGACCCATGGGTTTGTAACTCCCATGGAGCATCCATGGAGCATCCTATGGGTGGAACCCAACTTGATAGTCCATGGAGCCTTTTAGCCCACTATACAAGACATGGATGATTTACATAATCAACCCATATATTTAATTAGTTATCTTTTGATCACTTAATTAATTCTAAATTAATTCTTGATCAAACTAATCAAATAATATTATTAATATATTAGAACTTATAATATATTAATAATCTCCAAGTGTTATTTCTCTCATTTAGTCTATCCAATTGCATGGTGCCATGCAACCCAAATGGACCATGCCGGGTCAGGTCAAGTACATACCAGAAATAGTTATGGACTTAGACACCTTATCCAACAGTCTCCCACTTGGATAAGTCTAATAACTATTATTGCAAGTATGACTTCAGGAACCGATCGGCAATCGTAGCTCTTTTCAAGGTTTCTCGAAACTGAGAAGATGATGGTACGCCATTTAAGATAAGTGATCATATAATCCTCTGTTCTAGATATCAGTCGGACAAATACATGGAACAATGTCTTACTTATTGTCCAACAATTTGTTTCCCGATTTACGATTTGTTTGACAAAGGACTTCATTGAACACATCAATTTAGTTCTGACCGGGCCCGGTACATAGGTCAAAACAAAATCATCGAGGGGCCCAGATATCAGCTTCTAATCCAAGAAGGAACAGATAAACTTCGACTCATATGTTTGTTCTACTACTCATTGAATTACACATAAGAGCGCGATTTTATAACATCGAGTTACCAATGCATTTTTCGTACAATCAATGCATAACCAACTTGTAAGTAACAAATCATATCTCTAGGTTTAAAGACTTATATGATATTACCGTCTCACGATCACTCGAGATAGAATTCCATGAAGTGATTCCAGTGAGCGTGGGTTGAGTCCAATGCTCAGAACTTATGAGCACTCATGATTGTTGTAGCCTTGTCCCAGACCTCTACAACCAAACAGGACAGTCTTGATTCATACCTACTTCTGACATATGACCGACTGTGGAGGTTTGAATAATATGTTATACCAAACAAAATTATTCTGGAAGTCAAAACATGAAAAAGAAATATAGTAAATGATTGACAAGAGATAGCAACACTTTACTCATAAATAAAACACTTTTATTCATCATCAAATGTCAATTACACTTTACAAATTTCGAGATTATCTAACTGCTAAATCTAATATCATTCTTCAGCCCTATGCTCCGAGCATGCTGGAGATGCTTAACCCGAGTCAGTCCCTTCGTGAGGGGATCTTCCGGATTCTCATCTGATGATACCCTCTTTGCCACGAGCAGTCCTTCTTCGATCCGATGTCTGATGAAATGGTATTTTCTGTCGATGTGTCTGGATCTCCCGTGATCCCTTGGTTCCCTGGCTAAGGCAACAGCGCTTTCACTATCACAGAAAATTTCTATTGGCTCTTTAATAGCTGGTACAACTCCAAGGTCTCCGATGAAGTTCCTCAACCATAAAGCCTCCTTTGCCGCTTCGCTAGCTGTAATATACTCTGATTCATAAGTAGAATCTGCCACTGTCTCTTGCTTGGAACTCTTCCAAGAAATTGCTCCTCCATTTAGGGTAAAGACCCAGCCCGACTGAGAGCGGAAGTTATCCCTATCAGTCTGGAAGCTAGCATCACTATACCCTACAACTCTCAAGTCATCACTCCCACCGAGGGTAAGGACCCAGTCCTTAGTCCTTCGTAGGTACTTGAGAATATTCTTTACCGCAATCCAGTGTGCCTTGCCAGGGTTCCCCTGAAACCTGCTAACCATGCTTAGGGCAAAGGCTACATCAGGTTGAGTATACATCATAGCATACATGATCGAACCTACAGCCGAAGCATAAGGTACTCGACTCATTTCTGCTATCTCAGCCTCAGTGCTAGGGCTTTGTGTCTTACTCAGCTTGACGCTACTCTGGATGGGCAATTCTCCTTTCTTGGAGTCTTGCATTCTGAATCTCTTCAGAACCTTCTCCAAGTAAGTACTTTGACTAAGTCCAATTAGTCTTTTACTGATCTCTCAAGATCCTTATCCCCAAAATATAGGCAGCTTCACCAAGGTCCTTCATAGCGAAACACTTTCCAAGCCAGGACTTTACTTCCTGCAAGGTTGGAATGTCGTTTCCTATGAGTAGTATGTCATCCACATACAATACCAAAAAGCTAACTATACTCCCACTAGCCTTGACATATACACAAGATTCATCTTCACTCCTAGAAAAGCCAAATTCCTTGACCTTTTCATCAAAGCAAAGATTCCATCTGCGAGGTGCTTGCTTTAATCCATAAATGGATTTCTCAAGCTTACACACTCTATTAGGGTACTCGTTACTGACAAAACCCTCTGGCTGACTCATGTAAACATCTTCAGCCAACTTTCCATTAAGGAAAGCGGTTTTGACTTCCATTTGCCAAATTTCATAGTCATGAAATGCGGCTATGGCTAACAGAACCCGAATAGACTTAATCTTGGCTACCGGAGAAAAGGTCTCATCATAGTCCACTCCAGGAATTTGAGAGAAGCCCTTTGCAACCAGTCTAGCCTTATAAGTGTGTACTTTACCATCCATGTCGGTCTTCTTTTTGAAGACCCATTTGCACCCTACAGTCTTTCGACCTGGTACATTCTCAACCAAGTTCCAAACCTGATTGTCATACATGGATTGTATCTCGCTATCCATAGCCTCTTTCCATTTGGCAGACTCAGGGCCCGCAATGGCTTCCTCGTAGCTGTTAGGGTCATCTTGACTTACTAGTGTCTCATCACTAATAAGTGTCTCACCTTCTGCAGTAATATGAAATCCATAGTAATGCTCAGGTGCACTCCTAACTCTCGTGGAACGCCTCAGAGGTACAGATTCGTCAATTGGCTCAACAGGAGTTTCCTCCTCAAGTTGAGGGCTAGAGTTTGAAGTTCCTTCACCACTTGACTCTTGAATTTCTTCAAGATCAACTTGCCTCCCACTATCTCCTTGGCTTATAAACTCTCTTTCTCGAAAGACTCCTCTTCTTGCTACAAAGACCACATTGTCACTAGGTCTGTAGAAGAGGTAACCGAAGGATTGCTGTGGGTAGCCGATGAAAATACACCTCTCGCTTCGGGGTTCGAGCTTATCATGAGTCTCGCGTCTCACGAAAGCCTCGCATCCCCAAATCTTAATATGGTCTAGTTTAGGTACTTTACCAGTCCACATCTCGTGAGGAGTTTTGGCAACTTTCTTTGTAGGGACTAGATTAAGGATATGGGCAGCAGTCTCTAAGGCATACCCCCAGAATGAGATTGGTAGCGAAGCTCGACTCATCATGGAACGAACCATGTCCAACAAGGTTCGATTACGCCTCTCAGCCACACCATTCAACTGCGGTGTCCTGGGAGGTGTCAATTGTGAGACAATCCCACATTCCTTTAGATAGTCGAGGAACTCTGAACTAAGATACTCACCACCTCGATCGGATCAAAGCATCTTAATGTTCCTGCCCAATTAATTCTCGACTTCCTGTTTAAATTCCTTAAACTTCTCGAAAGTCTTTGACTTATGCTTGATTAAGTAGACATATCCATATCTACTGTAATCATCAGTAAAAGTCAAATAATAACGATTAGCATCCCTTGTGGCATGTTTGAATGGTCCACATACATCCGTGTGTATAAGGTCCAACAAACCTTCACCCCTTTCACACGAGCCTGTGAAGGGTGACTTTGTCATTTTTCCAAGTAAGCATGATTCGCAACTATCATTTGACTTTAGGTCAAACGACTCCAAGACTCCATCCTTTTGGAGTTGGCCTATGCGTTTCTTGCTTATATGTCCAAGACGACAGTGCCATAGTGATGCTTTATCCAAATTATTATTATTAGGAGAATCAATACACAAAACATTATTTCCTGAGTTATCTACAATAGATACAGCTTCATACACACCATCACAAGGTAATGCTTTAAAATAAAGTACATTATTAAAGAAAGCATTAATCGAACCAACTTCATTATCAAACGAAAAGGTGAAACCTTGTTTGTACAATGCATGAAAGGAAATAATATTTCTTGCCATTTCTGGCGAATAACAACATTTATTCAAATCTAAATTTAACCCACTACTTAGCGATAAAGTATAAACTCCAATCTTGGTGACAGGTGTAACTTTCCTATTCCCCATGATCAAGTTTATTCTTCCTTGCTCCACATTCTCACTTCTTCCTAGTCCCTGCAAGTCACAACAAATATGAATACCGCAACCAGTATCAAGGACCCAAGATTTCGAATGGGGTGAGTTATTAGAAATGATAGTGTAAATACTTGCATGGTTGGGTTTGACTTTCCCATCCTTTACATCTTGCTGGTACTTTGGGCAGTTTCGCTTCCAATGAGCTTTTTCATGGCAATAGAAGCATTCAGCCTCTTTTGGGTCAGAAGAAGGAGTAATGAAACCTTTCTTGGTTCCACTTGAAGAAGAGCCATCAAGGGTCCGAGCCTTGGTACCCTTTGAAGATCTCTTTCTCTTCCTCCCTCGACTTTGCCCGATTGCCAAGACCGGAGTTGAGTCTGGAGTAGGAGTGATAGCAACCGACTTCCCTTTAAGACCTGTTTCTGCGGTCTTGAGAAGTCCCTGAAGTTTGCTGAGGGTGACCTCTTCCTTGTTCATGTGATATGTCATGCGGAATTGATCATAGCACGATGGTAAGGAGTGCAAAATGATATCTATTGCAAGCTCCTCAGGGAAGTTCACATTGAGCTTCAGCAAATGATCCACATACCTTTTCATTTTCTGCATGTGGCTCGTGACGGACTCTCCGTCCTTCATCATGGTTGTTATCATGGAGCAGATGACTTCGTACCTCTCTTGTCGTGCACTTTGATGGTATCTTTCCATCAAATCTTGGTGCATTTCATAAGGGTAGAAGTCTTCATAAGACTTTTGGAGTTCAGCTGTCATGGTGGCCAACATGATGCAAGCCACCTTGGTTGCATCTCTTTCATGAGTATGAAAGTCAGCGATCTCCTGGGGAGTTGCAGTGGACTCGTTAATTTCCTTAAGCTCCTTGTCAAGGACATATTCTTTGTCCTCGTAGCGGGTGATCATCCTGATGTTTCTGATCCACTTATTGAAGTTGGATCTATCAAAGGTGACTTTCCCACACAAACTCATAAGAGTAAAGGAGCCATTAGGATTCGAGCCAGAAGCATTGTTTGAAGACATCTGAAAGAGAAGAACAAGTTTAGTTTAGATTTAAGAGAGTCCTTAATAAAACACCCAAATGTAATATTAAGGCTAGGATCCAATCACAATATAATATAACTTAGAAGAGGTATGTCTTAATCTAAGCTATACCATATTTGAAAGGTAGGTGAATGACGATTCACCAATTTCCACCACGAAAACCGAAATATTAGATATTTAGTTTTTATTGGTTTTAGAAATTCCTAGATTCTTTGAGATCCAATGAACTTTTCAAAGGCATGTTTCAATCTCGGGAGTGCCCTCCAGGTTTTGTGACTGGGATGCCGAGGATCACAAAACGAGGTGTGAAGTAACCATGCAAATCACTTGGTACCCTTAAAGTTTATCACTCAATCGATGTGCCGGTAAACCACACACGCTCCACCGATACTATAATACACCTTAAGTCACCCTTTACCTACCTTGTTAAGTCCAAGTTAGTGTGCCGGTTAACCACACACGCTCCACCAACGACTTAGACAAAGTGTAAAGTGTAATTTCATGGATTAGCACCTTATTCACATTTTTTTCCTAAAGTAACTAAGATTGGGAATTTAATAAACATTTAGTTACTTTATTATATTCATCATACTTTGAATGAGAATTTATAAGTCCTTGTCTTACCCGTTCGGCTAACGACCCTCCACCAGTCAAGCAAGCGGTGGGTGAGAATATTCACCCATTAAGTCACCATTTTATAGGCAACAACCTTATACCCACCTTATAGACCGGCTTCGTGAATGAGGCGTACTAGCGGTAAGACGACTTTATTCTTATACATATATATATAATTATTAAATTATCCTAATATAAGTATAAGGGTTGAATTTTAACTTTTAAAATTCTAGGGGTTGGAACTTAAAGTTTTAACTTAACTTTACTTGTTCCAAAACTTGAGGGCAAGTTTTGTAACTTTCAAAACTTTTCATTTCTTGTAACTTATGAGTTTAATAGAGTAATAAAATGAAGACTCTTCATTTTTCTAACTCTTGTGTTTTCTTAATGGTTTTAACTCAAGTGACTCTTGGTTTTCCATAACTTAAGGATAAGTTATGGACTCCATTAAAACACATTATGATCAAGAATTAAACTACCAAATAGGTTACAAATAATTCCTATGATCATCTAAAACACCATTAGAACAAGAACATGAATATGAACACAATCAAAAATTACATAAAACTTTGTAATTTTGATAACTAGTTGTTGTAAATGAATTAGCAAAGACATTACACCACCAAAAACAAGTTTTTAATTACCAAAACAGTTTAGGGTAATGTTTCTAATTCATTTTCCAGCAACTGAATCGAAATTCTGCACTCATTCGACCCTACTCGCCGAGTGCATAAACTGACTCGCCGAGTTGGTTGAAGATACTCATGGACTCGACGAGTCCCCCCCATGGACTCGACGAGTCCATTCGCAGACAACAAAATTTCCGATTCTGTTTTCAACTTTTAAGCACAAATAAGAACAAACAAGCCTAGGCTCTGATACCACTGATGGGTTTTGAGAATTCTAACACTTCCTAAGTGTACATGCAACCCTAATAACCTTGGATCTATGTTTGTCTAATTTGTCATGCAAAGTTGATTCCAAGGTTATATTCCTATCTAGCATACATGGGGAACAATTTTAACATACAGTATAGATAGAATAACTTACCTTGTTGTTGCTTGTGTTCCTTGAAACCTTGTGAGCCTAGCACCCCAAGTGTGATGCCTCAAATGCTTCACACAACACCAAATGCTCTTGGAAGAACTTATGAGAGAATACTCACTTCTCAAAATCGGCCAAGCCCTCTTGTTTCTTAGTGTAACCGATTTTGGGTGGAGAACATGTTAATTATATAGTGTTGACACATCTAGGGTTAAACCCTAATGTGTCATGACTCTTCATTTCCATGACCCATGGGTTTGTAACTCCCATGGAGCATCCATGGAGCATCCTATGGGTGGAACCCAACTTGATAGTCCATGGAGCCTTTTAGCCCACTATACAAGACATGGATGATTTACATAATCAACCCATATATTTAATTAGTTATCTTTTGATCACTTAATTAATTCTAAATTAATTCTTGATCAAACTAATCAAATAATATTATTAATATATTAGAACTTATAATATATTAATAATCTCCAAGTGTTATTTCTCTCATTTAGTCTATCCAATTGCATGGTGCCATGCAACCCAAATGGACCATGCCGGGTCGGGTCAAGTACATACCAGAAATAGTTATGGACTTAGACACCTTATCCAACAAGTTGGATGTTTGGCCTTGTGCGTATTCCAATCATCATGGTCTGAACGTGACCTTGAGGGGTTTCTTTTGGAGTATCTCCCTCTTGGTGCGTTCTGCCAGCCTTGTGCATAGTAAGGAACATATGCGCGATTTGGACAGTTTCTGGCAATGTGTCCAGGTGTTCCACAGTGAAAACAAGTCCTTTTCTTCACTGGGAAATTGTTTCTTCCTGCCCCTGGTGGTGTATCCTTGCCTTGTTTCTTGTTGTTCCCACATGCACACTTGCGACAGGCACTCTGTTGCGCTGGAATTGGAGTCCTGTAATTCTCAACGGCAGGTTTATCAGAAGCAGATGAGTTCGAAGCAACAGACTCAGAGCTCAAAGAGACATTTGTTTGTTCAGTAGTGCTCTCTTTGTTCTCATATTCTGCTACTTTACCTGTACATGAAGTAGAAACATTAGTATTTTCAACATTAATAACGCCTCCTAACACAAATCCAGCTCGTTTGCCATATCGAAGATGTGGCTCCCTGTCAGTTTCGTCCTGTGTCATAGGGATGGATGTGTAGTTATGATTATAAGGAGGAGGTACACTGTCATACCCTAGACCCTTGTTTTGATTATCTTTGAATTTTAATTGGGTTTCATATAAGGACTCTACTGTCTTACTTGACGCAGTATAATTTTTGAAACTGACATCTGTTTTTCCACACTTAATTTTTAAAGCGTCAAGTACTTCAGTTATAACAGCAAGTTGTCTCTTAATATAATCATAATTTTCACACTTGTTACTATACTCTTCCTGAAGTTTCCTAAAGTCCTTGGTTTTTGCTTCTAATTCAGCCTTTAGGGTTTTCTGTCCTTTCCTGAGTTAATATCCTTTATATCTCAGGTCCTCAACTTCCCTTTTTAATAAATCAATTTGTTCCCGAAGAAATTTAATCGTATCTTCACATGATTGAGAACATGAAACTTTACATGAATGACAACACGACACTTCATTGACCGGAAGGTTTGCTGAACTCATTGTTTTTCGACAATTCAAAGCGTTAAGTACCTCAATTATATCAGCCAGACTAAGACGATTGAGCTCTTTTGTCTTATTGATGTCAGCAACGTCCATATCCCACGAGTTTGGAAGTGAATTTAGCAGCTTTTTGTTTATCTCGGACTTAGTCAAGAAGATCCCAACTATATTCATCTCAGTAGTGAGTGTAGTAAATCGCTGCAACTGAGTTTCGAGGGTTTCTCCAGGGATATAATCGAAAATGTTGAAATTTTGTCTTAACATATCCTGGCGACTCTCTTTCATGTTTTCAACTCCCTCGTAGACCTTAAAATCAATTAAAAAGCACAACTAGAAGCTAACATAAAACTTAAAAGTCAAACCGTTTAATTATAAAGCTCAAAAGTCAACCTTAAAAGTCAAATTTAAAAAGTAAAACTCAAAAGTCGAACTTGAAAAGTCAAACTTGAAAAGTAAAACTTAAAAGTCAAACCGAAAAACTAAATTTGAAAATTTAAAAGTTAAACGAAAAAGTCAAAGTTTAAAATCAAAGATCAAACTTGGAAGTCAAAGTCAAAATAAAAAATCAAATATAAAGTAAAAATCTTTTTTATTGTATTATTCTTATTATTATTATTATTATTATTATTATTATTATTATTATTATTATTATTATTATTATTATTAATTTTAATTTTGGATGAAAAAAAGAATTTAAATATAAAAGAAATTAAGTTTTGGGGTTAAAAGTGTCAAAATTCAAAATTTTGGTGCGAAAAGTAGTCTTTATGGATTAAAATCGGAAGGGAAGTAACAAGCGATCATGTGACCGAGTTGGATAAGGCGCGAGGTTCTTGATCGTGAGGTCGCGAGTTCGAACTTTGGCACTTGCACCTTCGCTTCCTTTTTGTTTGACGCTGCTGAGTGCGAGGCTGCTGAAGTGCGAGGACGCTGAGCAGTAAACTCCGAGCCGCAAGCTCGGGCCGTAAATGTGCGAGGCCTCGGACTGTAACCTCTGACCGCGAACTCCTCGGACCGTAAACACTTCGGAAACCCTAGCTGCTGGTTGCCACCCTCTCGCTGATTACGACCAAGAACACCGATTTTTCGACTTTGAAGCTTCAAAACTCGATCAAAAACCCTTTTTTAGGAAAAACACGAAGAACAAACCCCCCTTATTTTTGCGAGATCTATCCAAAAACGCAAAAATCTCTTAAAAATATGATCAAATAAGCTTCAGATCTGAAATAATTGATTGATACAACCAAGCTCTGATACCAATTATAAATCCCTAATTTGCCTGTGTATCAACCAGATCCGTTTGATGGTGCCGAATCTCAATCAAATGGATGATGCCAGATCACAATAAGAAGTGAAGGAGAAGAAGAATATTAAGAATCTTGATTGTATTGATGATATAAATGAAATTCCTTACAATAGATTCTCTCACACAATATGCTCGCTCTTCCTGTCTGTCTTGGCCGTACAATCTCTAGGGTTCATCAATCTATTACACACACCCTAACACCTATATTTATACAAGGGAATATAAGCTTAGTGGACATGGGCCATAAAGGGGTTTATGGCCGTAAGGTGTTTACGGCCGTAAACTCAACCGTAAACATGACCGTAAACTAGACTGAAAGCTCATAAAATATTACATAAAAATACAATTGCCCAGAAAAGAAAAGTATAAACCATATTTTTGACCCAACAGGAATGGTAAGCATCGTCTTCCCTTGGCTTAGCTTACCCTTAGGTACTCTCTTGGACATCCTATCCTTGTAATTATTTGTAGTCTTAACCACTTTGGGTTTTGAAGGATGGACTACAGTTGGACCTTGTTCTTTAGAGGCTTCAATTTTGTCTTTTCCTTTGTCTTTAGAGACATCAGTTCGATTTACAATTGTCTCTTCTTGTTTAGGACTGGGTAAAGGGATTTTGATTGGAACAAAAGTTCTCTTGAGTATTTCAACAACAGGTTTCTCATTACTCACAGTCTTCAAGGTTTCTTCCTTGTTGACTGGAATTGGAGAATTCCCAGTTTGTTTTTTCTTAGAATATTTACATCCTAAGCCTTTGTTCCAAAGATGGAAGCTTTAAGAGATGGAAATGTTTCTTGACTGAGTAATTCAATGGGATCAGTCTTGGAATATCCTACTGACTCATATGATTTGGGCTTTTTATCACTAGATTTAGAGTCAAGGATATTTGGTTTTTCAAAAGTGGAATCTTCTGAATTGAAACTTTCCAAGGTAGGACACTCAAGAGAAAATTCTACTGGAGAGTCAGAATAAGTATCCAAGTCTGGAAGATCATGGGATGATGTAACTTCCAATGGGATGTTTGAGGACGAAGTGGCAATTTCATCGGGACTGCAAGTTACGACCTCTTCATGATCCTCATCGTCTCCTGTGAAAAGACTTCGATCGCATGTTAACAACTCTGTGAGACCCATGATTTCCTTATTCATTTCATCATAACCAAGACAATATTTGATCCATGATGGTTTTGGTCCCTTAAGAATAGCATGCGAGTTCTGTTTGAGAAGGGTTTTTGATGCCTTATAACTATTGATTTTTGTATTGATTTGGGCGTACATCTCACGATTGTATTTTGTAATAATATCACGTTGATTCAATACAATTTCATATTGTTCAACTAACGTAAGATGTGCCTCAATTTCGATTGCAAGGTCATTTTCTAACTTAGCCATACGACATCTCAATTCTTCAAGTCTGAACTGAGTGTTCGCCAGTTCATCTTTGTAGTAAATGACACGATGTTCAGCATTGGTAACATATTCTTTTCTCATTCAAGAAATATGGTCAATGTCATCATTAAAAGGCTCAATAGTTAAATGGTTATCATGAAGCATAAAGCGTACATTTTCACCAACTTGTTGATGGAGAGGAGAAAGCTCTTTGTCACCATCAACCATGAAGCATAAGTATCTCTTGTAAGCTTCAGTTTCTTCTGCTTGATCTACTTCATCATCTGTTTCCTAGACTTCCACACTTGGAGTTTCCATGGCCATGAAAGCTTTGTCTATTGACTTCTTCTTGATCTGCTCTGCTTTTTGAAGGTAGTATGCTTTGTCTTTGACCTTCTTAATTTTCATTTGGCAGTCCTTGGCAAAATGATTTTCACCTTGACAATTGTGGTCCCTGATTACTTAATTATCTTCATGGGACTTCAACTTGTTATCTTGAACCCTTGTGTTCATCCTTTGAGAATTGTAACTTTCAGAATTTGAATTTTGAGAGTTGAAGCTTTTTTGACTGTTTCTTCCTCCTTGAAGTTTCTAGAGTTCTGATGATAGTGTTGGGGTTCGTGATAACCTTTTGCTCTAAAGTTCTCATTTGGATTGTTCACAAACTTCTTGAAGTTTGCATTGAACTTGGTCAGGAGTGCCAAGCATTCTTCATACTCTATTTCCTCATTAATTTGAGGATATTCCATTGTAGTTACAATGAAAGCTTGAGAGTTAGCCATGTACCCATTTGTGATCTGAAGAGGTTGTTGAGTTGACATGTACAAATCTGGTTGTACTGTTAAGCCATACTCGAACTTTGATAAGGATATGCTCCATATCATTGGTTGGCAAACTGATCAGCAAAGTGGTTTGGGATTGGATTATGATGTGCAATAAAGTTTTGAGAATGATTTACCATGGGTGCTGAATTTCCCAGGGCAAGTCCTTGATTATCAAAAGGAGTTGCTTGAGCTAGCTTGTTGACCTTTGGCTCACGTTGTTGTAGTTCAACATACATATCAAACAGAGACATGATGTCTAGATTGATAGTAGTGTTCAGTATGATCATATGCACTGTATCCCATTTTGAAGATAAATTGTTCAAGAATATCATATTAAAATCCCCTTGTGATCTTTCTACTTTGAGTTTCTTCACCTTGTTGACAACAATGGTGTACCTAAAATATGCTTTAAAGAGAGTTTCATTAGGTAACATCTTGAAGTTGTCCATGTCTGTCAATGCAGCTTTCTTCTTGTTTGCAAGGATCTTATCAGTTCCCTCAAATTGTTTCTTGAGTGCATTCCAGACATTGAAGGGTGAACTCGTCTTCATCGGGAATTTTCTCATAGATTTCATGAGCAATTCTATATAAGAGTTCTTGGATTTCCTTAGTCTCAAACTTCTTGAATTTTTGTCACAAAGTTGAGCAGCAGAGGAAATAGATCCAAAGATAACTTTGGAGGTTTCAGGAGAGACATCAGCTTCAGGAACTTTGATGTCCTTCAAAAATTCTGTAGTATGTTTCTGAGTGGAGATGAAGGTCCAGATGTCAGAGTAATGACCTTCCAGGTAGTACTTGATGCGATCTTCCCATGAAGTGTATTCACTAGGCACAAGGATAGGTACACGATTTCCTGCTCCAAGACTGTTTGTAACTAAAACTGAATAGATAACATTTTTGGTTTTGATTCACACTTGTCATTGAGAACAGGTGATACTAGTTTGAAACATCAAAAAATGTTTTTGTGAAACGTTTTATAAGTCTCAACGACAATCACTCGAGATCTGATACCAACTGAAGGAATGAGAAAGATTCAGTAAACCTACACTAGAATACTCCAAGTGTTGAAAATACTGAAACAGACTTTCAGAATCGTCAAGTGGCAAGTAGTGCAGAAAATAAAGAGCTGTGAATCACCAAGTTAATGATAAAAACGTTTTTTAATATTCAATATCAATGATTCAAACATTTCTCATATTCATGAAGATTCAATTATAAGTGTTTGAATGTAAAACACACTAAAACACTCAAATGACTCTCTCAAGATTACTCTAAGCAGCAATTGTGTAGAATGAACAGGAATGATCTAAAAAGAGCCACCTTATAATGGTCCCAAGAGGCCTATTTATAGGCTTTCGAAAAGCCCATGAGATGGCTTGACCAATTAGGTGTTGACACATTATCATTACTTAGTTATTAGTTAACACCTTTTCCCTACTTAACGGAGAATGGAAGGAATATTCCAATTATGTTAGTATTCTGTTAGGGTTCCATCCAAGTTATGAGTCTTCATAATTCTTTAACCTTCTTGATTAACATTGAAAAAGTGGTGAGCAAGATGAGCATCATGTTGCTCAATTGTCTTCTTAGATGTCATCAACTTCCAAATGTGTTGTTGATCATGTTGAGTAGTTTCTTGAATGTTGGACTGTGTCTTGAACTTGAAGATGTACCACCACATGTTCATGATGGAACATGGGAGAAATTCATTTTCCTTTGAGCATTTGCACGTGCCTTCATTGTTCATGATGTGTCATGTGCAACCTTGTTGAGACATGAATTTGATCATGTTGATCCATTGACTTGAGTTGAGCCACCAAGTATTCATATTAAGCCAACAACTCTTGTTGAGCCAAAGAGATGTGCATGAGCCAACAATGTTTATGATGAGCCATCAATATTCCAGATGATCCATCAATGTTTTCACGTTCCACATATGGTCTAGATGTGCCATCTGAGATCATGATGATCCAACTAGCTTCCAGCAAGTGATCCATGTCAAAGTAGGTGCTCCATGTAAGCTTTAAGTGCTCCAACATCCAATTCTTCAAACAATTGTTGAGTCTTCAAGATCTTTCCAACATGGAACATTCTGATAATGTTTATTAGAAAATGTAAATCAATAATCAACGTATTTCAAGTGACAATCACATATAAATATTTCCAATAGGATCCGTAGCTTCTCCCTTCAATCCAACCTCTTCAAGCTCCAAGTTCCTTCACAACAACACCAAAATCACTCTCCAAGGCTCTCTAACACACACAAGAAGGTATAAGGATCAAAATAGGGTTTCTCAGGGAAAGAAGATGATGAAGGAGGCCGCTGATGAGACTTAAGGTCCTTTAAAAAGGGTGAAAACCCAAAAAATTAGGGTTTTCATCTTCTGCCTTCAACTCGTCGAGTTGGGGCCTTCCAAATCGTCTAGTAGTTCTTGAGAAATATGTGGCCACAATTACTTCTAAAGGACGAATTGCCACCTCCCAACTCATCGAGTTGACCTGAAACCATATATACTTAAAGCTTAAATTCATATCTGAATATCGGGATGTTACAACTCTCCCCCACTTAAAATTGATTTCGTCCTTGAAATCGTTGCTTATTATCACTCATAACCAAAACACACTTGCGGAACACACTGAACATTCTGCACACAAAACGACCTCACCAAATAATCAAACTGAAACAGAAACTGCCACCCTGAAGAAAACAATCCATTATCCTATGTGAGGACCAAATCCTTATGTATCTAAACTCGGGAATCAAATTGGTCTTACTCCTTGAAAGACCGTCCATCCTAACCATTGCTGATGCCATTTCCCTTATCCCTTAAACTGACTACTCAACCCTGAGAACCTGAGGTTCCCACTACAAAACAGAATCACGGATCCTAGGCTACTACCGGCAATTCTTTACTTGACAAATGTGATTAGACATTCTTTCAAGAGGAAGCTCTTTCAAATGACCAATTCCCCAGGGATATAATGAATAACACAGATCAACCGGGAGATGAACCCTTTTAGCACTGATCGGAAATACTTCCCCTAATCTCCTGGACCATCATAGATATAACAACCAGCTTACAAGCACGAACACTCATACTTGGCCCAATCATCCTCAGGCTAGAATACCAGGCATGTCTACGATGGGTCCAGTCATCCCCAGTATGGAATACCCTCGTATGACGTACATGATCAGCCCAAATCAACCTTCCGTTTGGCATACCAAATGTGTCAGGTCCAATCGATCATAGGGTCCGGTCATCCGCACGATGAAATACCCTAGATTAGAAAACCATTATATATATATATATATATATATATATATATATATATATATATATATATATATATATATATATATATATATATATATATATATATATATATATATATAACTTGGGGCTAAGCTCATAACCTCATATCCAAGGACTTACCCTTGCATTTCACCCAAAATCTTCTGATTCCTTGCAACCCTTAACCAAACCTGGATACAAAGATTTCCTCAACTGCCGCTAAGACTACCAGTCTCACATCCGGTCCAGCCACCAGGTTTTTAGAATAAAGACCTTGCACGGATAAAATCGTGATTCCCAACGCGAGTTTCTACCATAAGCGCATTCGTAAATGGTGCGTTAAAATGTCTTTTTGTAGACCTTTCCCCAAACTGATGAGCATCCAATTATAAATCTAACCCCAGTCTTAGACTGGAGATACTACTAGAGACCAATATGAATGATCCTCAATACTTATCGATTGTGAACCTCACTCAGAACCCATCCATATTATGTACTAATACCTTAATAATTTCGACTCTCTCTTTTGCCATTTCTAACCACTTCTATGGTGAGCAAGGATGATCAACCAAAATCTTCCGCATCACAACCATTGCTATCAGCTTGGGTGTACCCCTCACGTGATCAACCACACAAAATATCATAAAGAGCTATGCGACTTGCGACCTCATAAGAAATTTGAAATCTTGAAAATAAGACCCCAACAACATCTTGCAAACAACCAAAAATATAATGAATACATTGCACAGGGGATTTCTGATACCTGAATGGTATTCCCATAACCTTTACTACTCCGTTTATCTAACATACCGATTTGTGGGTCTTCCGACTTTCATCATCACGTAAATACTAGGAGTATCATAAAAAAGAAAATGAATAATCCTACCCATTAGGCCTACAGCCTATGGTAGGAATGATGGGTTTTAGCCATAAGAACTTTCCTATGTGCGCATGTAAAACCCTAATGCTCGGATCTAGGCTTTCTAATTAAACATGCTTTGAATCCAAGACTTCAAATGGCTAATTAGGTTAAATAACAACATTGAAACAGATCTAGAATCATAACTTTGGATTCCTTGTTGATCTTGTTGTCTTGGAGCTTCTAGAGTCACAAATGTCACCCCTCTAATGGCTTACAAACACCAATAGCAAGAAGAATGATTTAGGAGAGAGGAGAGGGGGGGGGGATTCAGCCAGAGTATCTCTACTTTTTATGGTGTGTCGAATTCCCTCACCCCTAGGGTCTATTTATACTTGTAGACTCCTTAAGGATTACAGCTTGAACCCTAATTGGATAACTTAGACTTTAAGTTGATCCATATCCTTTCCTTGACAACCCTATGGACGATTTTGGCTTATCAGAGCCCTAGAAATCGTCCATCCTATCTAGGATAAGGATTTATAGTCTAAAGTGTAACTATCAAACAATTGACAGTTTATACCCTCTTATTTAATTAATCTCTTTAAGTCACCAAATTAATTCCAATTAATTTATGACTTATATTAATCAAATAACCATATATTATTCCTTATAATATTTACTCTCTTTTAACAAATCATCCATCAAGTTGCTATGGTGAAGGCAACCCAAAAGGACCACGCACAACCGAGTCAAATACTTGCCTAATATAGTTGCAGCCTTAGACACTATTCCAACAGTCTCCCACTTGGATAAGTCTAGTAACTATACAAGTACAATTCGGTTTGCAATCGTAGCTCTCAAAGACGCTGTCAACTCTGATCTAATCAATCTTTTCCTTTAGATAAGGGAACATACAGTCCTCTGTTAGATATCATGCTGACAATCCTATGGAATGGTTAGTCAAGCATTTAGGTTTCTCGATCTCTGATTTATTTGACATAGAACTTAATCAAACACATCAATTTAGTTCTGACCGGGCCCGGCACATAAGTCAAATCAAATCATCGAGCGGCCGAGATATCGCTTTTACCTTCTTAGATAAAAGTTACAGATAAACTTCGACTTATATGCATTTACTTATTCATTAACCAACTATACACAACAATACGTTTTATAACACCAAGTTACTGATGCGTTTTCGTATTATCAATGTACAATCAATTAACAAATAATAAATCATATATCTAGGTTTTAAGACTATATGATATTATCGTCTTGCGATCACCTTTTATATCGTATTCCATAAGGTGATTCCAGCAAGCGCGGGTTTATTCCAATGCTCAAAACTAGTTCATAAGCACTAATGAACGTTGCAGCAACCCTTGCTATGTCTAACACCATTTAGACATTCTACACACCAATTCATGACAATCTTCATTCATATCTACTCCCAACATATGAACGATTGTGGACCATTTGAACAATTTCTATTATTCTTAATAACCTTAATTATTCTGGAAGTCAAAACATGCAAAGTGAAACAATAGTTAAACAATTAACATATGACAGTAACTTTACTTATAAATAAAACTCCTTTATTTAATCATCAAATGTTAATTACATTTATCTATTATACGTTTCTAATACTATCTAATCTATACTAATATCATCCTTCAGCCCAATACTCCTAGCATGCTGCAAGTGCTTAACCCTACTCAGTCCCTTCGTAAGCGGATCTGCTGGGTTATCTTCTGATGATATCCTCTTCACTACGAGTTGTCCTTCTTCTACACGATGTCTAATGAAGTGATATTTTCTGTCGATATGTCGAGATCTACCATGATCCCTCGGTTCCTTGGTCATGGCAACCGCACCTTCGTTATCACAGAAAATCTCCATGGGCTCCTTTATGGCCGGCACAACTCCAAGATCACCAATGAAGTTCTTTAGCCATATTGCCTCCTTCGATGCTTCGCTCGCTGCAATGTACTCTGATTCGCACGTTGAATCAGCTACGGTTTCCTGCTTGGAACTCTTCCATGTCACTGCTCCTCCATTTAGGGTAAAGACCCAGCCCGACTGCGAACGGTAGTTGTCCCTGTCGGTCTGAAAGCTGGCGTTACTATACCCTTTCACCTTCAAGTCATCACTCCCTCCAAGGACTAAGAACCATTCCTTCGTCCTCCGAAGGTATTTAAGGATGTTTTTCACCGCAATCCAATTTGCTTTGCCAGGATTCCCTTGATATCTGCTAACCATGCTCAAAGCGAAGGCTACATCAGGGCGATTACAAGTCATAGTGTACATGATTGAGCCAACTGCGGAAGCGTATGGTACTCGGGTCATTTCTGCTATCTCAGCTTCGGTACTCGGACTTTGAGTCTTACACAACTTGGCATTTCCTTGTATCGGTAGTTCTCCCTTCTTTGAGTTTTCCATACTAAAACGTTTTAGTACCTTCTCTAAGTAAGTATTCTGACTAAGTCCAATTAGTCTCTTACTTCTTTCTCTTACTATCCTTATTCCCAAAATGTAAGAAGCCTCTCCAAGGTCCTTCATAGCGAAACACTTCTCGAGCCAGGACTTGACTTCCTGCAGAGTCGGGATGTCGTTTCCTATGAGTAATATGTCATCGACATATAGAACGAGAAAGCTTACTATACTCCCACTGGCTTTGACATATACACAAGATTCGTCTTCGCTTCTTACAAATCCAAACTCTTTGACTTTCTCATCGAAGCAAAGATTCCATCTGCGAGACGCTTGCTTAAGTCCATAAATGGACTTCTCAAGCTTACACACTCTATTCGGATGCTTTAGATCCACAAACCCCTCTGGCTGAGCCATGTAAACATCCTCAGCCAACTTTCCGTTAAGGAAAGCAGTCTTGACATCCATTTGCCAAATCTCATAATCATGAAATGCGGCAATTGCTAGCATCACTCTAATAGATTTAATCTTCGCAACTGGTGAGAAGGTCTCATCATAGTCAACTCCGGGAGTTTGAGTAAAGCCCTTCACGACCAATCGCGCTTTATATGTGTGTACGTTCCCATCCACGTCGGTCTTCTTTTTGAAGATCCATTTGCACCCAACGGTGTTACGTTCGGGCACATAGTCAACCAAATTCCAAACTTGGTTATCGTACATGGATTGGATCTCGCTATCCATTGCCTCTTTCCATTTCGCAGACTCCGAGCCTGCCATGGCTTCCTTATAGCTATTAGGTTCATCAAGATTTACTAATGTACCATCACTAATATACGTGTCCCCTTCTGTAGTAATATGAAAGCCATAAAACTGGGGATGAAATCTAACTCTATCGGAACGTCTAAGAGGTAAGGATTCGTCAATCGGTTCAACCGGAGTTTCCTCCTCGGGTTGAATGCCAGCGGTAGAGGTTCCTTCATCTATCGACTCTTGAATCTCTTCAAGTTCGATTTGCCTCCCACTATCTCCTTGGCTCATGAGTTCTCGCTCTCGGAAAACTCCTCTCCTCGCAACAAAGACAACATTGTCTTTCGGTCTATAGAAGAGATATCCAAAGGAAGTTTGCGGGTAGCCGATGAAAATACATTGCTCACTTCGAGGTTCAAGCTTGTCGTGAGTATCTCGTCTTACGAAAGCCTCACAACCCCAAACCTTGATATGTGCCAATGAGGGAGCTTTCCCTGTCCACATCTCGTGAGGTGTTTTGGCAACCTTCTTAGTAGGGACTCGGTTAAGGATATGGGCGGCAGTCTCTAAGGCATACCCCCAAAAGAAGATAGGTAGTGAAGCACGACTCATCATAGAGCGAACCATATCCAATAAGGTTCGATTACGCCTTTCTGCCACACCATTCAACTGCGGTGTCCTAGGAGGCATCAATTGCGAAAGTATTCCACACTCCTTGAGATAATCGTGGAATTCAAGACTTAGGTACTCTCCTCCTCGATCGGATCGAAGCATCTTGATTTTCCTGCCCAATTGATTCTCCACTTCATTCTTGAACTCTTTGAACTTTTCAAAGGTGTCTGAGTTTTGCTTGATTAAGTAGATATACCCATATCTACTATAGTCATCGGTAAAAGTCACATAGAAGCGGTTCCCATCCTTCGTGGTTGATCTAAAGGGTCCACATACATCGGTATGTATTAGGTCCAATAGCCCCTCACCCCTTTCACAAGTATTCGTGAAGGGTGACTTAGTCATCTTTCCAAGCAAACAAGACTCGCATGTGTCATCTTCCCTAAGGTCGAATGACTCCAACACTCCATCCTTTTGGAGTTGTGCTATGCGTTTCTTGTTGACATGTCCAAGACGACAATGCCACAAGGATGCTTTATCCATACTAGTGGAAGAATCAATATTCAAAACATCATTTCCTAAGTTATCAACAATCATAACAGTTTCATATATTCCATTACATGGTATAGCTTCAAAGTAAAAGACACCATTTAGATAAGCCAAAATAGAACCATTCTCATTATTAAAAGAAAATCTAAATCCTTGTCTATATAAACCATGAAATGAAATGATGTTTCTAGCCATTTCTGGCGAATAGCAACAATTGTTCAAATCTAAAACCAAACTATTCCTAAGCACTAAAGAATACACTCCAATCTTGGTTACAGGCAACGATCTTCTGTTCCCCATGATTAGATTGATCCTTCCTTGCTCTACATCCCTACTTCTTCTTAGTCCCTACACATTAGAACAAATGTGATAACCACAACCGGTATCAAGAACCCAAGAAATAGCATGATTAGAATCGTTAGATTTGATTGTGTATATACTTGCAAAAGATGGCTTGATCTTTCCTTCTTTGATCGCTTGCAGGTAATCCGGGCAGCTTGTCTTCCAATGTCCTATCTTGTGGCAGTGGTGGCACTCTGCCTCCTTTGGGTTGGAGCAGGGCTTAGCGGGATCAACTTTGGTCCCACTAGAAGAGGCACCATCTCGGGCTTTCACCTTGCAATAGTTATTCGATGAAGCTTTCCTCTTCTTTCCCTTCCCTTGACTAATAGCCAAGACAGGAGCAGCGGACGGATTGGGAGTAGGTGCAACAGACTTGTCCTTGAAGTTGCTCTCAGTGACCCTCAAGAGACCTTGGAGTTTGCTTAGGGTGACCTCTTCTTTGTTCATGTGGTAGGTCATCCTAAATTGGTTGTACATCGGAGGCAAAGAGTGAAGCACCATATCGATCGCCAAGTCTTCACCGAAGTCAACATTTAACTTGCGAAGGCGGTCGACATACCTTTGCATCTTTTGCAGGTGCACGGTAAGAGATTCTCCATGACCCATCTTAGCGGAGATCATGTTAGTGAAAATCTCATAACGCTCTTGTCTCGCATTTTGGTGGTATCTCTCCAATAAGTCTTGATGCATTTCGTACGGGTACATGTCCTCGTAGGACTTTTGGAATTCGGAGTTCATGGTGGTGATCATGATGCAATGTACCTTCGTTGCATCTCGCTCATGAGTTTCAAAGGCGGTGATTTCGGCGGGAGTAGCAACTTGGGGGTTGATTTTCTCGAGCTTCTCATCGAGGACATACTCCTTATCCTCATAGCGAGCAATGGTGCGAATGTATCTTATCCATTCGCTAAAGTTCGTTCCATCGATGGTGACCTTTTGGCAAAGGCTCATCAACGTGAAAGAACTAGCAGCAGCGTTGTTTGCGTTCGACATCTTCAATTAGAAAAAGGACAAAGATAGATTAGAATAAGAATCCCTAATTATCACCCAATAAGAAAAATTAGGGCTAGGATCCAACAATAACATTTACATACTAGAAAAGGGATGCCGTAATCTAACATGCAAATAAATTGAAGGTAAGTGAATGACGATTCACTAATTCTCCATTACAAAACATAAACTATTAGTCCTAAGTGTTTTTGAGAATTCCTAGGTTCGGATGAGATTCATTGAAACTATTCAATGGCACGTTTAAATCTCGATATGCCCCTCTCATTTGTGACTGGGATGCCGAGGATCACAAAGCGGGTGTGAATTACCATGCAAATTCACATGGTGCCTTCATTGTAACGATCACCTATTCGATGTGCCGGTAAACCACACACGCTACATCGAACTATGATAAACAATGAGTCACCCCTTGCCACCTTCGCTTAGAACCAATTAGTTTGCCGGTAAACCACACACGCTCCACTAACTTCTTAGCAAGGTGCAAAGTGTAATTTCATGGGATTGCATCAATTCACTTTTCCTAAAGTAACTAGAATTGGGAAAATTTTAAAATGTGTGTAGTTACTTTATATTTCTTATTATACTTTTAATGAGAGGATGAGGTTGCCCTATCCTACCCGTTCGGCTAACGACCCTCCACCAATCAAGCAAGCGGTGGGTGTGAGTGTACACCCATTAAGCGCCATTTTATAGGCCGCAACCTTATACCCACCTTATAGATCGACTTCGTGAATGAGGCCTACTAACGGTAAGACTAGCATTTAGTTATATATATATATATATATATATATATATATATATATATATATATATATATATATATATATATATATATATATATTCTTCTAGTAATATCATATTAGTATAGGGTTGTATTTTAAAACTTTTTAAAATCTAGGGTTTGAAATTTAAGTTGTCTAAATTAAAACTTTTAATCACAAATATAAATTTCAAAACTTTAGGGTAGGTTTTAAACATTTAAAACATGGAGGATCAAATAACAAATATTTCCAATTAACAATTAATATCCTAATTATCTTTATTTGATTTATCCAAGATTTCTTTTAAGATAATTATCAAAATAATTAATCAATTATCATATAAGGAAATTAAATATTTTATTAGATGATAAATATCTTTAATTAGATCAAGATAATAGTCATATATATCAAAAAATCGGATTTAGATTGATCTATTATGATTAAGGTAAGTTTCCATAAGATAATTATGAAAAAATCCCGAATCTGGCCATTCCTGACGCTGGACTCGCCGAGTGCACAAGGGGACTCGCCGAGTCAGGCCTACTCGCCGAGTCCACCATGGGACTCGCCGAGTCAGTGACCCAAAAACCTAAAAATCGAATTTTGCAGGTTTGTTTCAGTTAATCAAGCAACAATTTAAAGAAAACCAAGCTAGGCTCTGATACCACAGATGGGTTTTAGCCATAAGAACTTTCCTATGTGCACATGCAAAACCCTAATGCTCAGATCTAGGCTTTCTAATTAAACATGCTTTGAATCCAAGACTTCTAATGGCTAATTAGGTTAAATAACAACATTGAAACAGATCTAGAATCATAACTTTGGATTCCTTGTTGATCTTGTTGTCTTGGAGCTTCTAGAGTCACAAATGTCACTCCTCTAATGGCTTACAAACACCAATAGCAAGAAGAATGATTTAGGAGAGAGGAGAGGGGGGAATTCGGCCAGAGTATCTCTACTTTTTATGGTGTGTCGAATTCCCTCACCCCTAGGGTCTATTTATACTTGTAGACTCCTTAAGGATTACAATTTTAACCCTAATTGGATAACTTAGACTTTAAGTTGATCCATATCATTTCCATGACAACCCTATGGACGATTTTGGCTTATCCAAGCCCTAGAAACCGTCCATCCTATCTAGGATAAGGATTTATAGTCTAAAGTGTAACTATCAAACAATTGACAGTTTATACCCTCTTATTTAATTAATCTCTTTAAGTCACCAAATTAATTCCAATTAATTTATGACTTATATTAATCAAATAACCATATATTATTCCTTATAATATTTACTGTCTTTTAACAAATCATCCATCAAGTTGCTATGGTGAAGGCAACCCAAAAGGACCACGCACAACCGAGTCAAATACTTGCCTAATATAGTTGCAGCCTTAGACACTATTCCAACAAGGAACACCCCTACCAGGTCATCAACTTAGGTCTGGATTACCACTGGCCCACAACATGAGTCTGGAATGCCATCTTCGGCCCTCAGCCCATGACTGGAATGCTCCCTGCCTCATACCGACCTTGTCGGTATTACATCGCTTGTCCAACACCCTGGGCCTAAAGTAATCACCTCCTTCCATTATCCTGAAGGGAACTAATCAATGTTTTTTACAACATCAAACAAGCACAACAATGCTAAAACACTACCATGCACGACTCACTTATAGAACAAGTTGCTCCCCAAGCAAAATCCTACGAAACCATGGTCGCACATGACCCGAGAATAGGATGATAGTCGAACTCTAGATCTTGTTTACAGACTATAACCCCGACCTAACCATGCACATAAGTCAAACCAAACCCCAATGCCACCTTAAACACCCGCATATACACACGAAGAATCACCACCATGCACATACTTATGGAACCCTTGACCTCATGTTTGACCGCCACAAAATCCCATAATTGATCGAGATTGAATAGATTCTACTAATATAAAACTAGGTAATAGAGGACTTCCAAGGTTACCCTGAAGGTTGCCAAAACCCGAGTATGATACGAATCAGAATTCCACTCCACCATCAAGGGTAAACAAACCCCAAAGACTGAGGAAACATAATTACACTGCATAGGGGGATTAGTGACACATTCCTAGCTTCTTAAAAGTCGTCTCCTGAACCCTTCGTAGAATTCCTTCTGAAGATGAACTCAACAACCAATGGCCAAAAACACCCCAACACCTAAATCATGAAACCACAAGTACACCTGGAGTTTATCATTTCTGCTTCTAAAAAGGCTTCATCGAACAACATCTGCCCAACCAATCTTAAAGAAGCAATCAAAACAACAAACAAACAAAACCCTCAATGATTGTCGTTCAACCTGAGAATCCTAATTCTCCCCCACTTAGAGCTCAAACCACTGCCCACTGGTGGTGAAACCAAAACATAACCCAAGCAGCACATCCATGTACAACCATAATTGTCCATGAAATGAATATCATCTGTAGAATGGTCCTCCAAATACGAATCAAGTTAGTCCCATGAGAAATCGAAATTACCTGAAAACCTCAGAAATTCCCATAACAACCACTTACAATGCATAGGAAACTACCGATTTACGGTCCAACATATACCCTTAGCATGCGACCCACATGACAATCCGACACCTGACTTCCCATTTCCTAAGAATATGCTCTTTATTAACATTGCCAAGGTACCTGTGCCACATCAAACCACTTGCGCATACCAGTATTGACATCTCGTCGCCAACCATCGCGACCAACATACCTCAAACTGAGAATCCAACCTAACTTGGGAGGTCACAATGCTGACCACTCCTTCGGACTTGGAAAACTGTAAGGGTACATCCCTTTCCATATGTAATGACATTCTGATCCATCAATCGACCATTCTGCTTCCAGCTGCAAAACTCCAGCCGATCATAATCATCGCTCTCTTCTTGGGTCCCTTGACTCGCATACTTGGCCTCTAGCAAAATTCCCAAGACGTCAAACCCAAAACTCGCAAAGTCTGCACCAAACAACCCAAATCCACAATGCCATCGGGCTCAAAACACATACCAGGTCCATCATCATGCCCGAGCAGCCACAACCAAAAGAATGAAGTGAGTAGAACCACTGTCGCGATGTATGGTATCCAACTATGCAACTTTTCCTTACCATCCCTTAGTATCCCCGAGTTTTTTCTCGATTCGAGTATGGATCCTGTGTTTCCAGTAGTACAGGCCTAATACTACTTTCCACACCTATCCATACTTTCCTCAAGAATCATCTCGGATTCTCTAAGTCGAAGTCACAAAATACTCCTAAAACTTGCTCCTTGGCGAAATAACCGCAATAAATACTCCCTAGGAGATCCTAGGACTCACCACACCTCATATACCACCAGCTGCTGAAGAACCCCTAGCAACACCAGCTAACCACTTCACCAATACAATTACATGCAACCAGGCTTAAATAATCCTTCATCTAAAGGACCCAGCCCTACAACGATTGGACTCAAATGGGAGCTGCATAATTGGTCCAAGTCCTTTATCATAAGATTTTTAACCCTCATATCATGTAATTTAATCCATTCATTTGATGGTTAGCTCTTATCGACATGGGTCCCACATAGCATAAAGCAAGCAGTATTCGGGCAGAGAAGCCAACTAGCACTACGATACAATAGAATCAGACATATCCTCATATGAAATCCTCGATCTCAGACTCTCAACATCTCGCTTGCATCTTCACCATGCCCTCACTCTCTCAATAGTGGCTAATCTGTCCTCATGCCGACTCGCTACAAATCGCGTCGAACCCCGGGAAAACTACTGCTACCTTATCCAGTAATGTAATTGGCCGGCTGACCGCATACAACTCATCCATACCACACTTACCACATAACTCTTCATTGGTACCAGATCACCATTGCATGAATACAATCACATATCCCGTAGCTTAAATAATCTTAGGCTAAAAGATTTGATCGCACAACGGTTAGACTCAAACGAGAGCTGCGGAGAAGAACCCAACCCTTCAGCCTAGGATCCTTCAAACCATGTAGCATGTGATTTTGCATATCTATTCAATAGCCATGTCGCACACAAAAGAGTCTCATAATAGCCAAACAATGATACTCTATAGGAACTAAGGCATCACATAATCAGGCAATTTTATCAATTGACAGTATGCTATTTTGGGGTATACTTACTGGCTCCGACTGATCGTACACATCACATCCTCCTTAAGTATTTTGAAAACCATTTGAAATTCATTTTGAAAATCATTTCCTTAGACTGAGACTGGATTCACACGAGTGTTCCTCTAATTCACTCAAACCAAGGCTCTGATACCATCTTGAAACATCCTTAAAAATCATGATAAATTTAAACTTTTCAAAACAACCCTTTTTCTATAGAAGTATTTACAAAAACCGTTGGTTCAAAATATTTGTTTAAAATCATAATCCCTATAAATCATAGTTTTCAAAACATTGAGATTATCAGAGTTTCCCAAAAATCGTAAGTCCAAAACGCAAGGATGTGTGCGGTCATGCCTTTTCCATGCCAAAATATTTGAAGCACCTGAAACAATAAACTAAAACCGTAAGCACGAAGCTTAGTGAGTTCTTCTAAAATACCAATACATAACAAATTAAACACATGATGTCAGCATGTAATAGGTTCACAACTTTTCAGACTGGAAAACCCCTGAGCCCATAGTACGAGTCTTACATTCCCTCCCTGGCCTTCATCTCTTATCCAGCTTGCTCTCGAGCCTACAACATAAGTCTAGCTTGCCTTTCGCCCACAACTTATGTTTGGATTGCTCCTTCAGTCCACGGACTGGAATATAAACGATTAGCCCTAAGTACAAGTATGGCATGTTTTGCTCGACCCTCAGGTCGTATTTGGTATGCTCATGAGTCCTCAATATGAGTCTGGCATGCCCTCCCTGGCCGTTAGCCCATATCTGGTATACTTTAGGGTTTGTTGGCTACAGCAAGGTGCAATACAACCTCAACCCAACCCACACAACATGTCGACTGGAATATAATAGATTAGCCCTCAGTACAAGTCTAGTATGACCTGTCCGGCCCTTAGCTCGTATCTGGTATGCTCATAAGTCCTCAGTATGAGTCTAGCAAGCCCTCCATGGCCCTCAGCTCGTATATGGTATACTCCAGGGTTTGTTGGCTATAGCATAGAGCAGTACAACCTCAACCCAACCCGCACAACATGTCAATATGTAACTGATAAATACACATACATATAATCAAATAGTATCAGATGTAGTCCTACAAATCTACCAGACTAACATATCAACTAGCATGCATATCTAACTCATACTTAGCATATCAATAACTACTAGGATATTGATCCAATGGGCTGGACTTGGTGCCTTAGACCCCTTAGCATAGTGAGGAGAACTCACCTCTCAAGTAGTGTTGAAATGGTAAAAATCAAATCCTAACTCACAACTCTGAACTCAAATGCCTGCAACCACCATAGGACTAATTCCATTACAATTTCTAAATTACCGAAACACCCTCAGAAGTCAAACTAAGTCAAATTCAAAGTCAACAGTCAAGGTCAAAAGTTCATGTTAACCCAACTCGTCGAGTGCATCTTCTGACTCGTCGAGTTCCTTCATATCTCAAAAAATCGTGAACTCGAGGCAACTGGTCGAGATACCAGAGCAACTCGTTGAGTTCTTCAGTACTCAAAAAACCAGGGAAAACCCTGACCAACTCGCCAAGTTATCTCACCAACTCGTCGAGTTCGCTCAATATCCATAAAGCGGGGAAACTCATCCTAACTCGTCGAGTTTTCCTGTCTTAAAATATTCAGCCCTTTCTAGCCAAATCTACAACCCCAAAGTACAAATCTAGGTCCATACGGTTAAGATATCACATAAAGTTGCCAAAATTACGTCCATGCATGGCTTCATGAGGCTAAAACACTAAATCTAAGTTTAATAAGGGGTTTAGGGCATGGAGGATGGCCAAAGCGTGATAAAGCTTGAGTCTTTAGGCCCCAGGAGACCTTGAGATGTCAAGATCTGAAGTCTCATGTCCAAAACTTGCTCAAATCCAATAATGCCACAAGAATGAGCTCAAAATGACAATAACTCTCTGGAGAAGGAGATCTAATAAACAAGTGATCAAGGTAGCGAATTTTTACCTCCAAATGGTTGCCACAACAGTGAAACTCCTGGATCCACAACTTCTCCCTTCAATCCAACCTCTTCAAGCTCCAAGTTCCTTCACAACAATACCAAAATCACTCTCCAAGTCTCTCTCACACACACAAGAAGGTATAAGGATCGAACTAGGGTTTCTTTGGGAAAGAAGCTGATGAGGGAGGGAGGTTATGGGACTTAAGTTCCTTTAAATAGGGTGAAAACCCTACAAATTAGGGTTTTCGTGTTCTTCCTTCAGCTCGTCGAGTTGGGGCTTTCCAAGTCGTCGATTAGATATTATGAAATAAGCGTCCATAAGTACTTCTGCACGACGAGTTGGCACCTCCCAACTCGTTGAGTTTCCCTAAAACCATATATATTTAAAGTTTAAATTCATATCTGAAGATCGGGATGTTACACTAATAGTCTTGGACAATCGGCCTTTTATGGCATGTATAATTGGATGGAAAGAAAATTACAGGCCCCATGGGCCGTTGCTACTAAAAAGACCCGGCTAACCATAGTTAAAACATCCAGAACCCACCGCTCCACATGTCACACTGTATGGCCTGTCTCACTAGCTTGCTGCAATAGCCCTGACCCTACTGGCCTCTAGTGCATGAATCAGATGTCTTGGGCCTTTTATCCTATCCCACTGTTGTTTGCACATGCTCCGAATTGCACTTTGTCGAAACTCCAGCTCAATCTCCTGCTCACAGGCCTTCCCAATCATATCATTTAGGGTCCTGCACCCTGAAAAGCTCACAAACTCCAAAATGCCATCCCTCAACATCTCATGATATATCATTTTCTTTATCTCCTCATCCGCAACGTACTACGGAACAAACAGATCCATCTCACGGAACTTGCCAATAATCTCCACCACAATCTCAGGAGTTTGGCGAAGATCCTAGAAATCCCTTGCCAACCGTAACACCTTGATCATTGGTGCAAAGTCCCTTGAGAACCTTGTAACAAACTTCTACCAAGTCATGACTTCCACTGCCGCAAACACTACACCTCCACCAACCTCATCCCACCAGTCACATGCTTGGTCCTACAGAAGGCAGGATGTGAATCCCACCTTTTCCTCATCAGGGAAAAAACTTGTACGCTAAGCATTCTCCATGTCATTGATCAAGCGTCGGCCAGCGATGGGGTCCTTATCCCCAAAGAACTATGCAGCTCCACATGCCTTGAACTCTCTAAACGAGTGAGTTTGTGCTCTAATCTGACGCGCAACAATCTCGACTTGAAAGGACCTGATCCGTTCATCCATAAGCTCCAAAATCCCTTCCTGGATGGTACCAAACATCAAAGGAGTAGCATCCAAGATACCAAGAGTAACGTCGGCCACAATGAACTTGTACAACCTCTCATCAATTGGTCTAATTCCTGAGCTAGAACCTGAACTAGAACTAGAGCTAGAACCTCCTCTTTGAGCGATGACCACCATACTTCAACTGAAATACAAACGTATAAACAACCATCATAAACTCAAGGTAACCAACAACATACATGTCTCTTTAGATTCCCTAAGTATTTTCTTGTCTCAGGTACATATAATGTGCTTCGAGTAGTATGGGCCCAATACTACATTTCACACCTATTTGTAACTTCCTCAAGAGCCGTCCTGATTCCTCTAAGTCACCACACTATAAATATATAAAATTCCTATTCTAAACAACAAACATATCCTATACTTTTCTAGGAATCCTCAACTCCCACCTCTGACAATACCAAGAACCTCAATCAACATTGTTGGTTTCCTTATGCATGCAAGTTATACACACAATCGAATCATTTAGACAATCATATGGTGATTCTACCATAAGTCCAATACCAAATAAGGAACAGGAAATAAGACTAAATCTGTCATTCTAGGGCAATGTGATCATACTTGTATACAACTTTTAAAGAATACACATAGAAATTAAGTCAACCAATATCAATTCCTAACAATACATATCATCCAATGCTCCTAGGCTATAGGGCATCACACAAATTAGGTAATTCTATCATATGATTCCTAAAGGAATCCTTATGTCACACCCCAAAACCAAGATGGCAGAAACATACAGGGGTAGAGGAGGTCATGTACAGTATCATAACAATGCACAATAGTAAAGCAAGCAACAACATCCATTGCATTAATAAAATAGTTAATACATGTGTGTTATCTGTATAGTAGCATGACACCAAAAATGAAAATCTAAATAAAAGACGAGTCTGAACATGCACCGTCTTCTCAAAAACCTGTGCTTATTACCTGCGTTAGTGTTTCCCTGAGAATACAAGTTATTTTGAAAGAGAGTACCAACATTTAATTTGGTGAGTGCATAAATATTTTAGTGTCAAGTGTTTGCATTTGGTTCATGAAAATTTTGTATTGATCTAGTAAAAACGTTTGTATATGTCCCAAAAAATCCTATATTTTCCTCATTAAATGAAAAGTAGTCTTCTACCAAGACTTAACTATTTATATGATCTGTTTTCTTGAAAGTAGTGTAAAATGTATGTTTGTACATGAAATAGTATAAATGTATGTTTTCCATATTTGTAAAACTATCTTTACTCGAAAATAGTATGCATTTCTCATGTGAGAATGTCATTATATGAATGTTATGGAAAAATGAAGATTTACAGTAGTATGATATAAAATACACTACTGATGCATTAACTACCTTGTAAACCAACTGATTAATTAAGGTTAAAATGTGATTAGGCTATAACCATGCTTGATAGAACAGTATAAAACACGACGTTCTTCAGGCGTCCATAATGGTATGACATCTGTCACCCCTAGACCTATAGGTCCCATTATAGCTAGCAGCAAGGTGTAGGATGGTAAATCTCGTATAGATCTATACACTAACTAACGCTCTCCCTCCAGGAGACTTTGGTTACAAAACATGACATAGCAAGAGTATTGTTATGCCATGAAATAGTATCTCACATTTTAGTTATCTTGTTCTTATTATAGTATGTAAGTTCCTTCTTGTTCTTGTAAATGAATAGTATGCTTTGTAATGAATAGTAATAGTATATATGTATTGACTTATGTATTGTTTCTCCGTTCTAACAATAGTATGTAGTGATCCTCTAAACTATACATATTATACTTTACTAGTATGCTTGTTTGAACTATTACTAATTTGTAGAAAACACTCAATTGACCAAAATATGCAACTGAGTTAAGTATATTCCTTGAAAATGGCATTTAATATTCAGGCATATCTTTAACAAGTATAACTATGATTTAACCGACAGTTGGACTTCTGATGCTACCCGAAGCCCACAACCAAACAAGGAACAAGATTTACTGTATTTAGCAATAGTCCTAAGTCCGTTAAACCATATTTATACATAAATATGTACACGAATATGATTTTGATATAAACAGAAATCTAAAATTAGTTAAAAAGAGTTTTAAAGTGATTTTAACAATATTTGAGCATAAGAAATCCTTTTGTTTGTTTGTTTCCACATGCAAATGATTAACACAAATAATTGTGTACTACTTGTAATCTCCACCTAAAAGCATTTAAAAACGTAAATTGTCGGGGTTTGAACTCACCTTTTGGGAGTCATCTGATTGAGGGTTTGATATAGGATGATTGTTTTGACATGCTAGCTCCTGGGACAAAACAAGTCCTAAATAGCAATTCCCGCGATATATATAGGCATGAAATTAGTGAATACAACCTCAAAGGTACTAAGTAAAAAACCTAGATGTAAGAATTACTTACAACGGAATCATTAGAAGTCAAATCAAGCAACTGCTTGAGGTTCACGGCTAGACTTCAGTGTTTATGATTGTACACGGTTCATGGCCGCTGAAGGTTCAAGTTTTTTCGGCCGTTAACTCAGAAAGGATGTTGATTGATCGACGTAAAGAAGAACACCAGATGTTCTTAAGGAGATCCGAAGGTGAAACAAATGAACTTCGGGTGATGGTCTAGAGAAACTAAGAGTTTTCGGTTGAAGATCTTGAGAGAGAAATCTTGAGTTTTTGGCCAAAAGTCTAGCAGTGAGAAAATTTCAGGTCAAACATATATATATATATATATATATATATATATATATATATATATATATACATATATATGTGTATATATATATATATATATGTATATATATATATGTATGTATATATATACATATATATAGGGGAGAGTTTGCGGTCCAAAGGAGTTCACGGTCGCGAACCCAAGGTTTACGGGTGTAAACCGTTTGCGGTCCGAGTGATTACCATCCAGCGAGGGTTTGCGGTTCATGCGGAGATCCTTGGTTTCAAATGATTTCCCTCCAAAACACACAACATCAAAGAATACTAGGTTTATACACCTATAACTCATCGATATAACTATATTAAGATAAATAAAGAAATAATTTGACCTTTATTGGATAAGTTTGACTTTTACAAGATTGAAATTACGGGTTATCACATCATCCCTCCAATAAAGGGAATTTCGTCTCGAAATTTAGTCTAAGAAATACACATGGACTAAGGTAAAAGACGAGGATGCTTAAGTTTCATTTGATCCTCCCACTCCCAAGTAAATTCGGGTCCCTGCTTTGCATTCCAGCAAATCTTCACTATCAGAATATGGCTTTGCTTGGCTTGTTTGACTTCCCTATCAATGTTTTCTATGGATTCTTCCACGAAGTTGAGGATCTCTTTGATCTCGATTGCATCAAGTAGGATAACAAGAGTCTTGTCAGATAGACACTTCTTTAGCGTCGACACGTGGAAAGTAGGGTGTACATTGTTAAGTTATTTAGGTAGTTTAACCTTGTAAGCTACAGAGCCGATTCGTGCGAAAATCTCAAAATGCCCAATGTACCATGGATTTAGTTTGCCACGCTTTCCGAAGAGTATTACACCCTTCTAGTGTGAGACCTTCAATAGGACATGGTCACCAAATTGGAATTCCAAGGGTTTTTCTCATTTATCTGCGTAGCTTTTTGTCTGTCTTGCGAGGATTTCAGTCGCTCCCTAATTTGTACGATCTTCTCTATAGTCTCTCGGATGATTTCTGGATTGGTGAGGGTGCTTTCAGGGACTTTCCTTTTCGCTAACTGAGTATCACCCACTTCAGCCCAACACAGAGGTGATCTACACTTGCGACCATAAAGGGCTTCGAATGGAGTAGCATTTATGCTAGTGTGATAATGGTTATTGTAAGAGAACTCGACAAGGGGTAAATCAGTATCCCATGCCTTTCTAAAGGTTGTCACACAGGCTCGCAACATATCTTCTAAAGTTTGAATAATTCTCTCACTCTGTCCGTCAGTTTGCGGATGGTAGGCTTTACTCATATCCAGCCTAGTTCCTAGTGCCTTCTGTTGTGACTGCCAGAACCTCGAGGTGAATCTACTGTCTCTATCAGAGATAATCAATATGGTCACACCATGCAGTCATACTATCTCTCTAAGGTAGGTTAGTTTCTCCATTTTTTTGGTTTCCTTAATTGGTAGGAAGTGCACGGATTTAGTTAGCCGGTCCATAATTACACAAATGGTATCGAGACCACCCTTTGTCTTACGCAGCTTGGTTATGAAGTCCATTATAATCTGCTCCCACTTCCACTCAGGTATCTTAGGTTGTTGTAGTAAACCTGAGGGCTTTTGATATTCCACCTTAAATTTGGCGCAAGTAAGACACTTGCCCATGAAGGTAGTAATCTCTGCTTTCATGTTAGGCAACCAATATAACTTTTTGAGATCTAGATACATCTTTTCTGAACCTGGATGAACGGAGTATCGAGTATTGTGCACTTCAATCATGACCAAGTCTCTGAATCCACTGAGTTTCGGTGTCTAGATCCGATCCATGAGTTATAAGGCTCCATTACCCTTGACTTCTAAGTTCTTATCCATCCCTCTTAGGGATACACCTGCCACATTATCATGTTTTAGGGTTCTTGCTGAGCCTCCTTAATTTGCATGGACAGATGTAAATGGATTGTCATAGTCAATACCTTGACTCTACGACCTGAGTACTCTTTCCGACTTAGGGCGTCGGCTACCACATTTGTCTTACCAGGATGATAACGAATTTCGCATTCGTAGTCATTTAGTAGCTCGACCCACCGTTGTTGTCTAATGTTAAGCTCATTTTCATCGAATATATGTTGGAGGCTTTTGTGGTCTGTAAAGATAGTGTTTTTCATACCATACAAGTAGTGTCTCCAAATCTTCAGAGAAAACAGTTGCATAAGAACACGGTCAAGCCCTTGGTTGGATGCATCACAGTAAACGACAAAATCTTCTATCCATTCTGGGAGGGATAATATCGGTGCACTGCATAAGGCTTGCTTCAGTGTTTGTAATGCCTTTTCTTTCTTCTCTTCCCAGTTAAAGGTTACACATTTCTGGGTCAAAGTGGTTAGTGGTTTCGCAATCCTTGAGAAGTTCTGAATAAATATGTGATAGTAGCGACCGAGGCCTAAGAATTGACAAATTTCAGTAGTCGTCCTCGGTGCTGACCGGTTCTTAATGGCTTTAATTTTGGAAGGGTCCACGTGAATTCCCTCTTCGCTAACCACGTGACCTAGGAATTCAGCTCTTCAAATCCAAAATTCTCATTTAGAGAAGTTTGCATAAAGCTTCTCTACTCATAGTGTTTCCATGACATGTCATAAATGTTGACTATGCTCCTCCTTACTGCATGAGTAGATAAGTAGGTCATCGATGAATACTATTACAAAATTATCTAAGTAAGGATGGCACCCCCAGGACATCAAGTTCATGAACACTGCAGGCGCATTGGTTAATCCGAAAGGCATCACTATGAACTCACAGTGACCATAACGAGTTGGGAAGGCAATTTTGGGAACATCTTCCTCTAAAACTGGTAGTTGGTTATACCCAGATCTTAAGTCAATTTTTAAAAGTAGCTTGCTCCTTAGAGTTGGTCGAACAAGTCGTCTATACGCGGTAGAGGGTATTGGATCTTAACAGTCAGCTTGTTTAGCTCGCGATAGTCGATGCACATATGGAACGATCCATCTTTCTTCTTCACGCACAAGTTCGGTGCTCCCCAGGGTGAGAAGCTTGGTCTAATAAATCCTTTGCTGAGGAGTTCGTTCAGTTGACTGGATAGCTCTTGCATCTCATTTGGTGCTAGTTGGTAAGGCAATTTGGCTATAGGGGTTGCTCCTGGAAATAAGTCGATTCTGAACTCGACTTGATGTTATAAAGGTAATCCTGGCAGATCTTCGGGAAAGATGTTGGGAAAGTCGCGGACTTCAGGGATATCTTTAAGGTCATTCACCTTTTGGTTCACATTAAACATGTGATCAAGGAACGCATGATATTCCTTTCATAAGTACTTTTGGGCTTGAATACTTGAGATGATTCGAAGGCTTGTGTCTGGTTTGTCGCCATAGATAACTAGGGTTTCACTATTCAGTAGATTAAGACGAACAGATTTCTTAAAACACAGGATGTCAGCACAATGAAAACTCAACCAATCAATTCCAATAATGAGGTCGAAACTTTTAATTGAGACAGGCATGAGGTCAATTTGAAATGAATAGCTATCTAGAGAGAGGGTACATCCTATGTATATATCGTTAGAGCTCTCATTTTTCCCGTTAGCCATTTCTATAGTGAAAGTTTCTTTTAGTACCCGTGGTTGTTGTTTAAGTAAGTGTGCAAATTTTCGATTCACAAAACTCCTCTCCGCTCCACTATCAAATAGTATGCACGCATATGAGTTATTGAGGAGAAACGTACTCGTGACCACAATAGGGTATGCCACGGCTTCTTCATGACCAATGGCCAGCACTCACCCTACTTCACCAGTGTTCCCTGCCTTAGGGCAGTTTTATTTGTAGTGCCCCACTTCACCACACCCGTACCAGGTCTGGTTTGTGTCACACCCCAAAACCGAGAACGGCAAAAATGTTCTCGGGTGGAGGACGTCACGTATGTATCACAACAATGTGAAGTAGTAAACAAGCAACAACATCGTCCATTGCACTAATAGTAATAGTTTAATACATGTGTATTCTTTCATAGTAATAAGACATTACAACAAGTAATAAAAATAAAATATGAGTCTTGACTGCTCCGTCTTCGCAAAACCTGGTCATCGTACCTGTCTACTGGTGACCTGAGAATACAAGTTATTTTGAAAGTGTAGGTCAGCATTTAAGCTGGTGAGTTCATAAGTATTTAATGTCATTGTTCGTATAAGTTTGATGATAACATTTAAAATCGTTCAATGTAATTGTTTGTATATGTTTTGAAAACTCCTAGAAAATCCCATATTTTCTACTAGTATAAAAAGTAGTCTTCTACCAAGACTTGTATGTTTTGCTGTAACAAAGATGGTTTTCCCCTTTATGACTACTATTAACAATATATATAGTCTACTTCATCGTTTACGTGAATGTATCACAAAATAAAAGTAATAGGGAAAATATAGCTATATAACTATTATCCTTTGGTATTAGGATAAACACGACATCGCGTCTGCCGAAATGTATTCACCTTGAATATCCGTAGATGTTCATTTTCCTCTGTAGCTAACAGCGGGTTGAAGGAATGGTTAGTCCTGTAAAGGCCTTCCTAGTATAATTATTAACCGTAGGCATCAGTAGATGTTCATTACCTCTGTTGCTAACAGGTGGGTTCCGGAATGGTTAGTCCCGTAAGTATACCTATAATGGTATCAACCGTAGACATCTGTAGATGTCCATTTACCTCTATTGCTAGCAGTCGAGTTTAGGAATGGTTAGTCCCTTATTGTTTCTTACCACATAGTAACTATGTAAAAGTATCCCTATAAGTGTATCCATGTAAGAGGAATCTCTGTAAGAGTATCCATATAAGTGTATCCATGTAAGAGGAATCTCTGTAAGAGTATCCCTTCATATAGCATGTAGTTTAGACTCATGAATGAGCTGAATCTGGTGTAATTTCTTGTAATAGGGATAATGTTTTGTATCCCCTAAACTATTCCTATAATAGTTTACTAGAATGTAATTGATGAGTGTCCAAGTAGGTTTATACACCCTTGCTATGCAAGAGTGTCGGAACTGAATTAATTGATGGAACATTTATGACTATATATGTACACATGATATATAACTAATATTTAAAGGACCTTCGGACGAGTACCCAATATCCCACCAGACCACATCCAAATCGAGGAAAAGGAAACAGGGTGGATAGCCTTCCTAAGTCTTTTAAACATTTCATATATAACTATACATACAGAGGCATGCAATTTACAATATAAAAGCATAAAAGAAGTTTTGTAAAACCTTTGAAAAGTTTAATAGATAAGAATTTATGAATTGATGTCAGTTTATAAATCAAATCGAAAACCGTTTGACAAAATAGTTTAAGTGTGAGAAAACCTTTGTTTGAAGCACAACTATAACAAATTCAAAAAGGAAACCTACAGTTTGTATGACAGTTTTTAAAAGTATTTCAACATGTAAAAACGTTTGAGAAAACTATTTGAAGTACATATGAAAATGTTCGTTTGTTCTTGTATATGAATGTATCTCCTTGAAATAGTATTTCTAGTATGTAAAAGTTCGTGATGTTCTCGTAAAACTATACCTATTATAGTTTTCTAAAAGTGTGTCTCGTTTGTATAGTAATCCCTAGTGAAATGCTCACTTGTTATGAAAAGTATAATTTTTGTAGTGCCTAAGATGGATACATATACATACAATATAAGCAAGGTGTTTGATTTATACATATATAACAACATTTTTCATTTCAAAAGATATGATGTTATCGTGATATATTTGGCATATGAAAGTTTCCTTATAATAGTTATAAATCATATATGATTCCGTTCATAAAAAGTGTATAATGAAACTTTATATAACACATGATAATAATCTTGTGTTTTACTTGTATTCCCCCCTTAAAAGCATATAAAACATTTATAAAACATTTAAAAGTGTGGATTATAGGGGTATGAACTCACTTGATAGATTGAAGAAAGCAAGACGAAAACCGAGCAGAACTTCTACTCAAGCAAGCGGATTTCGCGGGATTCTCGGGAATCTCGGGAGCGTAAAACTTCCTTCCCAACTTGGATATGAAAATCGGGACTTTGGGATGGCTCCGAGGGTTGAAACGCAGAGCTTCCGTGTGAGAAAGGAAGGAAACGAGCAAAAATGACCGGCACCAACGCATCCCTTTTATAGGGTCTGAAAGCCTCGCGTACCGAGGCGTACTAACGAGGATACGTTGGGCGTATGCAACGTCATGGCTTACCGCATCCTCGGATAAAGCATCAAAGCGATGTGGACGATTGAGGCTGAGCATCCGAGTACGTTGGGCGTAATCTGGATTGGTCCGATGACTCCTCCTTCGGATAATAACGGATTTTGAATTTAATTTATATTTTAATTATTTAGTAAACTTCAAAAATTCATATTTTTCTCATACGAACTCCGTTTTCGACGTTCTTTATATCCACGTGCAGGTGAGACTACGATCTACAACTTTCGTTTAGACTCTGTCGGCAAATCTTGACTTTATTTTTTATATTATATTTTAATAGGTCGGGACAGGAAAAGTCCGTTAAAGTTCCATAACTTCTTCATCTGATGTCCGTTTCCGTCAGACTTTTTACCATTGCGCTTCTATTGTTGAGACCTTTGATTCTCATTTAGTTTGTGTCGGCTAAAAGTCTCTCGATCTCTATTTCGAGTTTTTAGCTGTCTACTGTTATATCTGTAACATAGAAATATCATAACTTCCTCATACGAAGTCAGATTTCGACGTTCTTTTCATGTACATTTACGGTTTAATGTTATATAAAACTTTCATTTAGATACCTAAAGCTAAAAATTATTATATTGAAACTTCGCATTTTACGTCTATCAGTGTTGTTGGTTTTGCCGAGAATCTTCGGTTGGTCATAACTTCTTCGTTATAACTTAGATTCTAGGGTTCTTTATATGTACGAAAACCTTGATATGATTCCTACTACTTTATTTAACCCAAATAAGATTTTAGGAAAGTTAAATTTTGACCTAAAGTTGACTTGTGATCCATCATATTGTCTCGAAATATCGGGTTGTCACAGCCTACTCCAATACCAGGGACCTGGTAGATTGGTCTTGCTGGTGCCTTACAAAATCGCGCATTGTGCCCCTTTTTATTGAAGTTAGCACAGTGCATCTTCCGGCAGGGTCCATTATGATAGAAGTTGCACTTGCTGCATTTTGGCAGACTCCCAGTGTACTGCTTTGCTTGTGTAGGGACATCAGGGGTTGTTGCGGCATGAACAACCACAACCTACTGTTTCTTGGAAGAGTTCTGCACCGATTGATTCTTCTTCTTGTCTAAAAAATTCCTCTTGTTATCATTTGTTTTCGTTGGTTTTGGGACAACAGGGGTAGTCACTTGAGGACGGACTATGTGGTTAATGAGTCTCTATGCTAATCGCTTGGCACTATCGAATGTAGAGAGGTTTGAAGACAAAACGTTCCCCTGATATGGGGGTACCAGTCCCCAGATATACCTCTCAATCTTCTTGCTCTCCGTAGGGACCATCCCTAGACATAGATCCGTTGGATCACTAAATCTAGTCTTGCTCAATTTTCTGAACTTCGGCCCTCAGGCAGTATTCCCCTGTCATAAGATCCTTCAGTGTCTCCCAGCCAATCATGTTAGCCACTATGAGATTAAGTTACTTAACATGTCTACTCCACCATGTGAGGGCTCTATCAGAGACGGTGCAGGCAGCAAATTTTACTTTGATTCTGTAACAACGCAAATTTTCAAACAAATTTTTCATTTCAAACAAATAGAGTATTTTTATTCAAACTAAATATAATTATTTCAAGTGTTAAGTCGAAATACAAATCATAGAATTCCCAAGATCTCAAAACATCAATCAGTGTGTACGCATCATGCCGGCGCCTTCCCACGGTCCTCGCTAGTACCTGAAACACATACATAACAACTGTAAGCATAAATGCTTAGTGAGTTCCCCAGTATACAACTTACACATATATGCCTTTCCAGGCCCTGACCTTCCAGTCCACAACACAACGCCTTCCGGCCCATAACATAATCGCCTTCCGGCCCATAACGTATTGCCTTCCGGCCCATAACATATTGCCTTCCGGCCCATAACACATTGCCTTCCGGCCCATATAAACATACACAGCACGCATAACAATTAACTTACCACATATAGCACATATATCACATATCATATCCGACCTTCCGGTCACACAGTCAAACCCTTCCGGGTACAATATAGTGAGAAGACTCACCTCGTGGATACTGAAAGCTAGCAACTCCTGAAATCACTCGTACTTGATCCGCCGAACTACAAACTCCCTATAATATCATATATCCCTTATTAACACTTTTATCTTCCAAGTTAACTGACCCTAAGAAATCACACATAGGTCAACTCTGGTCAACGGTCCACGGTCAACTCGACCGGACTCGGCGAGTGCCATGGCGACTCGGTGATTCTAGACGTCTGCCCATCCTCTAAGATTCCCCTTCTACTCGTCGAGTATCCTCCTTGACCCGATGAGTTACTCCTGGCAGAATCGCGGGGCCACCCCGACTCCACTCGCCGAGTCTGAAGAACAGCTCGACGAGTCCCAGTTAGTCTTCAAGCTACTCGCCGAGTCTGTTCATCGGACTTGGCGAGTCCATGCCATGCAGTTGATCAAGCTGCTTCCTAAGGTCAGAATCGTTCCGACCATTCATAGGTCTGGTCCTCCTAGACTGGTCATCACGTAAGGTCTTCATTTAGGTGCTCATGCTACACCCCAAGACTTATAATTTACACGTTGACCTAAGGCATAAGGATTTCAATCCAAAACCTTCATCAATTCCCGAAATGCACAGACATGGGACATTCTGGACCTCCAAAGGTCCCAACACGGGGTTACAATCGTTTGGGGGACTTGGGTAACATTCAATCTATCCACAAAAGGGTTCCATAAACCCTAATCCTCTACACACATCACCATAGCAGAGCATACTCGAATTCTTACCTGGATGATGTACTCTCTGCGTCCCCAATCCTCAGAACGTGATTCCGTTGCTGTTCCTTTAGCCAAACCCTTCTCTTCCTTGCACAACAACTCCTTCAAAATCACCAATGGCCTTTAACCTTGCTCTAGATGCACACAATCGATTTAGGGTTCTTCTTAGAAGGCTAAAACGAACAATGACGGCCTATAAGTCCTTTTTATACGTCCCAAAACTGAACGGCTAGGGTTTTCGCTGAACAGCGCAGACTCGCCGAGTCCATATCTGGACTCGTCGAGTCCAGTCGCGAACCCGCGACCAGGTCTGCGGTCCTACTCGGCGAGTCTAGACTCCAACTCGCCGAGTCCCCTCTAAAACACCCCAAAAACATAATTATAACAATACCTGAAATTCCGGCTGTTACAACTCTCCCCCACTAGGACTAGACTTCGCCCTCGAAGTCTCACTCTGAAAATAACTCCGGATGCTGCTCCCGCATCTCACGCTCCGGCTCCCAAGTCATTTCCGATCCTTTCCGGTGTTGCCACTGGAACAACACCAGAGATACCTCCTTGTTCCTCAGAACCTTGATCTTCCGATCCCTGATGGCCACTGGTCTCTCGGCGTAATTCAGGCTCGCATCCACCTGAATATCCTCTAATGGTACCACTGCCGATTCATCGGCTATACACTTCCTCAACTACGATACATGAAAAGTATTGTGGATCTGCCCCAACTCTGCTGGCAACTCCAACCGATAGGCTACCCGGCCTACCCTTGCAATCACACGAAATGGACCTATAAACCGGGGCCCCAATTTGCCCCTCTTCCTGAACCGGATCACCCCTTTCCAAGGAGAAACCTTCAGGAGAACGAAGTCACCGACCTGAAATTCAAGCTCGGACTGGCGTCTGTCCGCATAACTCTTCTGTCGGCTCTAGGCGGTCAATAACCTCTGCCTAACCTGCTGAATATGCTCTGTCTTCTGAAGTAGGATCTCTGTACTGCCCATCACCCTCTGTCCCACCTCTCCCCAGCAAATGGGGGTCCGACACCTCCTACCATACAACAACTCAAAAGGTGGCATAACAATGCTCGAATGATGGCTGTTGTTGTAGGAAAACTCTGCCAAGGGTAAATACGCATCCTAGCTACCCCCGAAATCTAACACACACGCTTGAAGCATGTCCTCCAGCGTCTGAATCGTCCGCTCACTCTGACCGTCTGTCTGGGGATGGTATGCGGTACTAAAATGCAGCTTAGTACCCAGCTCCTCATGAAATTTCTTCCAGAACCTGGAAGTGAAGCGTACATCACGGTCCGAAACAATCGAGATCGGCACTCCATGCCGAGATACTACTTCTCTCACATATAATTCCGCCAACTTCTCTGCTGAAGAACTCTCGCTGATGGCAAGGAAGTGTGCACTCTTCGTCAACCTATCCACAATCACCCAAATTGCATCGACTCCCCTGGCAGTTCTCGGCAATTTGGTGATGAAATCCATAGTAATCTGTTCCCACTTCCACTCAGGAATCTCCAATGGCTGTAACTTGCCATGCGGTCTCTGGTGCTCGGCCTTAACTCTACGGCAGGTCAATCACCTCTCAACGAACCAGGCGACGTCTCTCTTCATACAGGGCCACCAATATTCCTTCCTCAAATCCAAATACATCTTCGTAGCACCGGGATGGATCGGGAATTTCGATCTGTGAGCCTCTTCCATCAAAGTAATACGCGTGCCGCCCACGAACGGTACCCAAATCCGACCCTGAAACGTCAGAAGTCCTCGTCCATCCTTAACGAACTCTGAAATTAACCCCACGACCCTCTCTTTCTTCTGCATCTCGGATCTCACAGCCTCGGCCTGTGCCCCACGAATAGCATCCAATACTAGAGTCATCACAGTCAGTCTCAGACATACATCTCGCAATGGAGTGCTCTCCGCCCTGCGGCTCAATGCATCGGCTACCACATTAGCCTTGCCCGGGTGGTACAGGATTTCACAATCATAATCCTTGACCACATCCAACCACCTCCTCTGATGCATATTTAGGTTGGGCTGATCCATCAAATACTTCAAACTCTTATGGTCCGTGTATATCGTACATCGAACTCCATACAGGTAGTGACGCCAAATCTTGAGAGTGAACACTACTGCCCCCAACTCTAAATCATGCGTGGGATATCTCGCCTCATGAGGCTTTAGCTGCCTCGATGCATAAGCTATCACATGACCTCTCTGCATCAACACTGCACCCAGTCCCGAAATCGATGCGTCGCAATATACGACAAAATCTTCCATCCCTTCCGGGAGAGCTAATACCGGGGCTTCGCACAGTCTCTGGCGAAGTGTCTCAAAGGAAGTCTGTTGCTCGGGTCCCCATGAGAATGCAACACCCTTCCGGGTCAATCTGGTGAGCGGCACTGCGATCTTGGAGAAGTCCTTAATAAATCTACGATAGTACCCTGCCAACCCAAGGAAACTTCTGATCTCAGAGGGTGACTTCGGCACCTCCCAACTCATCACAGCCTCAACCTTGGCCGGATCGACCAATATCCCTTCATGATTAACAACATGTCCATGAAATTGGACCTCCCGCAACCAAAAGTCACATTTGGAGAGCTTTGCATAGAGCTTCTCCGACCTCAATACCTCAAGGACCTCCCGAAAATGTTCCTCATGCTGCTCTCTAGATCTCGAATACACTAGGATGTCGTCGATAAATACAATCACTAACCGATCCAACCTCGGCCTGCATACCCTGTTCATGAGGTCCATGAACACAGCCGGGGCATTGGTGAGCCCGAAAGGCATCACCACAAACTCATAATTCCCATATCGTGTCCTAAATGCTGTCTTTTGGACATCCTCATCCCGCACTCTCACCTGATGGTACCCTGACCTCAGATCGATCTTGGAAAACCAAGATGCCCCTTGCAACTGATCGAATAAATCGTCGATCCTCGGTAACGGGTAACGGTTCTTGACCGTCAATTTTTTCAACTCCCGGTAATCAATGCACATCCGGTGTGAACCATCCTTCTTCTTGACGAACAGAATAGGTGCTCCCCACGGCGAGCTGCTCGGCCGAATGAATCCTTTCCCCAGCAACTTCTGGAGTTGCGAGGACAACTCTTGCATCTCTGGAGGTGCGAGACGATAAGGCACCTTCGCAATAGGCGCGGCCCCCGGAATCAGATCGATACCAAACTCTACTTGCCTCGCAGGAGGTACTCCCGGCAGCTCCTCGGGGAAAACATCCGGAAACTCACGCACCACTGGGACCTCCTCCACTGACCTCGGTCTCTCGGAAGCCTCCCGCGTATCCATCACATACGCCACAAAACCCTTACATCCCTGCTGTAGACATTGCCTCGCCCTAGCGGCCGAACAAAAAGCTGATCCTGAACGGGTACCCTCGCCGTACACCGTAAGAACTCCCCCACTAGGGTCTCGTATAGTCACCAGCTGACGCTCACAGTCGATGACAGCGCTGAATCGGCTCAACCAGTCCATGCCCACGATGACACAGACATCACCCATCGCAATAGGAATCAGGTCAATTGGAAACTCAACCCCGAAAATCTCTAGCACGCATCCCCAAAGAACCTCCGTGGCACAAATCACTCTCTCGACCGCTATAGAAACTCTCAGAGGCCGACTTAACGACTCACGACTAATGCTGATATGCTGACTAAAAGCTAAGGATACAAAGGACCTACTCGCACCCGAGTCAAATAACACTAGAGCAGGCACAGAGTTCACAAGAAAAGTACCTACACATATATTAACATAAGCATAACATTTCGACTTTAAATAAATACGTGAATTACAGCATACCTGCCACAACATCGGGCGCAGCGCGGACCTCCTCCGCAGTCAGCTGAAAGGCTCTCCCGCGAGCCGTCGGGGCCTCGACCTTCGTCGGTCGTGTCTCAGTAGCCCTGGCAGTAGGTGTAGATCCCTGACGAAGCTGAGGGCACTCGGCCTTCCGATGGCCTGTCTGGTTGCAATGAAAGCAAACCATAAACCCCTTAGGGCAATCCCTGGCGATGTGTCCCTCCTTGCCACACTTGTAGCAAACACCGGCTCGACACGCCCCATCGTGACCCTTGCCGCACTTTCCGCAAGTGCGGCCCTTCGGAACTCCCATCCTCGAATCGGCGGACTTGGTCCGCTTGGCCGCCGGCTGAGACTGAGCCGGCTGCCGGTCCACCTGCTGAGACTCGGCCTCCTCCCTGGCCTGGGTCTCCAACTCGATCTCGCGCTTCCTGGCATTCGCCTGAAGCTCAGCAAAAGTATGATAGGTGGAGTTCAACACAAACTCCCGGATATCCCTCCTCAAAACACCCAAGTACCGGCTCATCTGCGACTGCTCTGTAGACACCAGCTCGGGGCAGAACATCGCCCTCTCATGAAACTTCCGCGTGACCACCGCAACCGAATCAGTACCCTGCTTAAGGGTTAAGAACTCCTGAACCAATCGTTCCCTCTCCACTGGGGGAACGTACTCGTCCCTGAACATGGCAGTAAACCTCTCCCATGTCACTGCTGTAATCTCCGCCAAAGTGAAGTTCGCCGTCACGAACTTCCACCAATCCTTCGCTCCCAGACGGAGCTGGTTCAAAGCGAACCGTACCCTTAGGTGCTCCGGGCATGAACAAGTGTAGAAGCACCCCTCAATATCCGCGATCCACCTCATCGCAGCAATCGGATCCTGCGTCCCATCGAACTCAGGTGGTTTCGTGTTGCTGAATTCCCGGAATAGTAACGAGTCACCCCCTTGTGGCCTGGCAGCGGCCACAGCTGCGGTAGCGGCAGCGGCTGTAGCTTCAGTCAGTGCGGCGTACCGCTCCTCAAACGTCTCAGGGTGGCCTTAATAGACCCGAACATCTCCGGGATCTCAGCCCGGATCGCTGCAGCTACCTCCTCCTGAATCAGCTGACGAATCTCCTCGTCACTCACACCGCTCGAACTTGCCCCGTGGCGTGGTCTAACCATGATGTCTCTGAGATACAACATAAAACTATCAGGGACTCCATCAAGTACAATCGCACTCGATAACGCAACCCTACTCAGTCTTCGATATCCAGGGATTCTTACTTGGGTCTCCCACCGACCCGGTGTCTTCGGTAGTACGGGCCCAATACTACCGACCACACCGTATCAGCATTCATCCCAAATCTTCCTCCCCAAACCCCGAATAGTGAGTACTCTACTTTTGATATGCACTATCTACCTGCATGCTATCAAGTATCTCATATCGACAAACTCCCTAGACTAAGGCATCACAAATCAGGCCACTCTAGTCCTATCATGAATACCTAGTCTTCTAGCATGCATAACAATTCATAATTCATTTCATAACATAACATTGTAAGGTATTTTGGGGATCTTTACCGTTCGGGTGCTGACTGATCGTACACACTGCTTCTTTCTTGTTTACCACACTATCACTTTTAAAAGTTTATGCCTTTATTTTTTTTTTTTAAAAAAATTTCCTCAAATCCTTGGTTTGAGTTCAGTTACACTCGAAGGTGCACCCGAATCCCTCAAACCAAGGCTCTGATACCAATTGTAACAACTCAAATTTTCAAACAAATTTTTCATTTCAAATAAATAGAGTATTTTTATTCAAACTAAATATAATTATTTCAAGTGTTAAGTCGAAATACAAATCATAGAATTCCCAAGATCTCAATACATCAATCAGTGTGTACGCATCATGCCGGCGCCTTCCCACGGTCCTCGCTAGTACCTGAAACACATACATAACAACTGTAAGCATAAATGCTTAGTGAGTTCCCCAGTATACAACTTACACATATACGCCTTTCCAGGCCCTGACCTTCCAGTCCACAACACAACGCCTTCCGGCCCATAACATAATCGCCTTCCGGCCCATAACGTATTGCCTTCCGGCCCATAACATATTGCCTTCCGGCCCATAACACATTGCCTTCCGGCCCATATAAACCTACACAGCACGCATAACAATTAACTTACCACATATATCACATATATCACATATCATATCCGACCTTCCGGTCACACAGTCAAACCCTTCCGGGTACAATATAGTGAGAAGACTCACCTCGTGGATACTGAAAGCTAGCAACTCCTGAAATCACTCGTACTTGATCCGCCGAACTACAAACTCCCTATAATATCATATATCCCTTATTAACACTTTTATCTTCCAAGTTAACTGACCCTAAGAAATCACACATAGGTCAACTCTGGTCAAAGGTCCACGGTCAACTCGACCGGACTCGGCGAGTGCCATGGCGACTCGGCGAGTCTAGACGTCCTCCCATCCTCTAAGATTCCCCTTCTACTCGTCGAGTATCCTCCTTGACCCGACGAGTTACTCCTGGCAGAATCGCGGGGCCACCCCGACTCCACTCGCCGAGTCTGAAGAACAGCTCGACAAGTCCCAGTTAGTCTTCAAGCTACTCGCCGAGTCTGTTCATCGGACTCGGCGAGTCCATGCCATGCAGTTGATCAAACTGCTTCCTAAGGTCAGAATTGTTCCGACCATTCATAGGTCTGGTCCTCCTAGACTGGTCATCACGTAAGGTCTTCATTTAGGTGCTCATGCTACACCCCAAGACTTATAATTTACACGTTGACCTAAGGCATAAGGATTTCAATCCAAAACCTTCATCAATTCCCGAAATGCACAGACATGGGACATTCTGGACCTCCAAAGGTCCCAACACGGGGTTACAATCGTTTGGGGGACTTGGGTAACATTCAATCTATCCACAAAAGGGTTCCATAAACCCTAATCCTCTACACACATCACCATAGCAGAGCATACTCGAATTCTTACCTGGATGATGTACTCTCTGCGTCCCCAATCCTCAGAACGTGATTCCCTTGCTGTTCCTTTAGCCAAGCCCTTCTCTTCCTTGCACAACAACTCCTTCAAAATCACCAATGGCCTTTAACCTTGCTCTAGATGCACACAATCGATTTAGGGTTCTTCTCAGAAGGCTAAAACGAACAATGACGGCCTATAAGTCCTTTTTATACGTCCCAAAACTGAACAGCTAGGGTTTTCACTGAACAGCGCAGACTCGTCGAGTTCATATCTAGACTCGTCGAGTCTAGTCGCGAACCCGCGACCAGGTCTGCGGTCCTACTCGGTGAGTCTAGACTCCAACTCGCTGAGTCCCCTCTAAAACACCCCAAAAACATAATTATAACAATACCTGAAATTCTGGCTGTTACAGATTCTTTCTTGGTAGGAGCGAATCTCGAAGATCAACTCCGTTTTCTCAAACCATTGCGACATAACAATGATTTTCCCAGTTCCATTAAAGGCTTTGGGTTTGCAGTTGGTGATGTCCTTGTATGAACACTGCCTATGGTGTCCGCGAGTATCACCTTCGGTAGAGTTAATACCCGTTCCACCCCCGCTAGTACCGCTAGCGTTGATTTGAGTTAAGGCTGTCGTTACAGTCACAGTCACTACAACTTGAAACACCACAAGATCAAAGTGAGGTGGAGGTGGTGGTTGTGGTTGAGTTATTGGCGGATTGTGTCTGTTTGGTTTACGATGAGGCATCCTTCAAATATAAGTTTAAAGATATGAACAAAAATTTAAGAATTCAATAGTGAGTATAATAAGAGTGTTCCATGAAAAAATTCCCCATAAATCAACATATAATTGAAGAAGTGCTTGCAATAGAGATCTACCACTAGAAAGATGAAAGCATTTGGATAGAGATTCCCAAGAGGAATAGATGCCTGTCAATATTATTGGTATCATAAATGCATAGAGTTTGGGAAAATTTGAGCTTGAAGTAGGTCTTACAACATACCAATAAAGAGAAATTTTTGACAGCACAAATACCTAACGAACTGAAAGCTCAAGGTCTAAATATAAGCAGGAAAATAATAGTAAAGTTTATAAGTAGACCTAATCTATATCCAAAAGAGAGAGTACATTATACTCTACTTGCGAGGAGTGTTGTTCTGTTTAGTACTAGATTATGCCTTGGGATCAGCTAATTGGCACTTTATTTCCAACACAGGCCTTTCCAATGCCACTTGGTTTTGTCGAAGCTCCCTAAGTTCAGCTCGGCTGGCATCCAGTTCCCTCTATAGTGCATCAGTGTGAGTCCTTGTCAACTCCTGGTCATCACTCAAATGGAGGAGGTGAACTGTGTTGACTCCTAAGTTAGCCCTAATTTCCATAACTTGGTTGATGGTTGTCCTTCCTTGTTCGACATTGTGAGAAACACGACGAACCAAGATAGGGAGGATTCTGTCAGCTGAGCCTCTCTCGCTTAAGTTGTAGAAGCTTCAGTCTCCATTATAAGGAACTAGTTGACCCTCCTTATGGCTCCACCTTCCCAAGTATACCGGCCATAGAGGCGTCGGACCTTGGAATTCCAGTCGAGGGTTAGGATTTTGGGCAAATTGAGGTGGATTATAGACCTCGGGTTCTGAGTCAGTGTCTTCTTGAACTTCCTCCTCCTTTTCTTCTTCAGAACTCTCCTTAGGGTCTTCTTCTTCTGGGACTATCGGGTTATCTTCTTCTTCTTCAGCTTCGAGCCAACCATCGTTCCCCTGATCGGGAAAGTACTAGTCACCTGGCAGATGAAATCCAGCCATGTTATCAAAGCGAGAATAGGGGTGTAAGAAACATGAAATAGATGTATTACTAAATATATTTATAGGACGATCTTTACCAATTACTTCTATACTTACATAGTGAATAAGAGCTATATATAACTGAAGATAGAATAGACCTTCAAATAAATGATCCAAGTCTAGGACCACAACTAAAGAAGGAACAAGAAGTAAAGCTAATATCATAGATTCTAAGTCTATAATATATTGGTCACATATAACCTAACCGTATCCACTCAGTAACTATAGACCAACTAGAAAGGGTCATTTTTAGTTTTCACATAAGTAATTATAGTACCACAAAATACTCCTACAGAATTTTAAGTTTATGTTATGTTGTAGTATTTCCTTGTAGAAGAGTTGGTAAGTTTTTAGACTTATTTCAACACCACGACCATTCCTATGCATATGCAAACCACTTCTCGAATAGATGTAGTTGATCAGACTATATCAATCCTAGACCTGATTATATATCCCTAAGCCTACTTGTGCTATTCAACAATCGTAATATTTATGTTTTGTTCTAGTATGACACTGATCTTAGTATGAATGCATATATGTATACTTTAGTAAAATATTTTATTATTTCAAAAGTATAACTCTTGGTTAGAGTTTTTTAATCCCATTGTGTGTATTGTTGTATATCTTTTATGGGTTGATATACTTAGTTCACTATAAACAATGCTCTGATACCAATTTGTCACACCCCCTAACCGAGATTGCGGAAACATTCGGGGGTGGAGGACGTCATGTACAGTATCAAAACAATGCACAATAGTAAAATAAGCAACAGAATCCATTGCATTAATAAAATAGTTAATACATGTGTGTTCTTTGTAAAGTAGTATGACACCAAAAAGGTAAAGCACAATAAAAGACAATTCCGAACATGCTCCGTCTTCTAGAAAACCTATGCTCGTGCACCTGCTTTACTGGTTCCTTGAGAATACAAGTTATTTTGAAAGAGAGTATCTGTTGGATTAGATGTCTAAGCTCATAACTATTATTGGTATGTACTCGACCCGAGAGTACCATGGTCCATTTGGGTTGCATATCATCAGCACAATTTTTTAGGATGGACTTTTGAGAGAAGGTAATATATGATTTATTAATATATTATAAGTTCTAATATATTAATATGAATCATATGTTTTAATTAGTATTGATCAAGAATTAATTTGGTGATCAAAAGAGACTAATTAAATCTATGGGTACTAATTATGGACTAATTATGGTAATTAGTTATATTTATATGTATTGGGCTTATGATCCATGTTGGACCAAGTTTATGTATGGATACATAAAGATTTGGTTCACATGAACCATGGATCATAAGACCCATAGGTATGGGTTTGGTTTAATCCATAACCTTTGGAATCCTACATATAAATAGGTCACTCCATAGCCAAAATCGCCACTTCTAGTTCTTGGAGCTCATGGAGTTGATTTTGGTGTGGAAGGAATTCTCTCTCAAGTTCCACCTTGTCCATGATGTGTTGTGATTCCATTTAAGGCTTCCACACTATTAAGGCTAATCTCTTATGACCAAATACATCAAGACTTCAAGCTACATAAAATGCATGTTAACTTAACTAGTATCATATATGATTTATATGAAAATGCATGCTACTTATAGGTTTAATGCCTTGGAAACCATTTGCATATATAATTTGTGAAAATATAGATCCAAGGTATTTTGGGTTGTATATGCACCATAAGATGTTGTAGTATACTAAAACCCATCAGTGGTATCAGAGCCATGGATTGTTTTCAAGTTATATTTGATGTAATGGCTGAAAATTGAAGTTTTTTGCTGTCTGGATAGGGGACTCGATAAGTCCACTGAGGGACACGACAAGTCCATGTAGAAACTCATCCAACTCGCCGAGTTTGTTCTTGCACTCGACGAGTCGGAGCCCCTGACATCAGTTTTTCGATGTTTTCGGCTAGAATTGGACTAGAATCATTACCCTAAGCTGTTTTTAAACTTATACACCTATTTTTGATGTGGTAATGATCATGCTAATCTAGTTTCAAAGATAATTTTCATAATTTCAACATTGGTATTAGTTTACATGTTCATGCTAATTTCATGAAGATTGATGATTTTAATTATCTTGTTATTGTGAGTTAGTTTTGATTAATAGAAAAATTATGGGATAATTTGTTTTCAATCCGAATTGATTTATAAGTTGTTCATAAAGGGTGTTTTGTAACTTGTCCTCAAGTTATATGAAAAGTCTCATTGATGATTTTTAAAACTCATAAGATATCCATAAGTTATGAAAATGAAGATTCTTATTTTTAAGTGTTTTAAAGTCTTCCATAACTTGTCTTCAAGTTATGGAACTTGAAGAGTTTTTAATTATAACTACTTTAAACTCATAAGTTTTGGAGACCAAAAGGTTTTGAATTGGTCAAAACTTTCCCTCAAGTTTTAGAATTTGTAAAGTTTCCCACCATAAATACTTTAAGAGTAAATTACACGACTGGTCCCTATGGTTTAGGATAATTTGTGCGCTTGGTCCCTAACTTATTTTTTTAACTCGAACGGTCCCTATTGTTTGTTTTTGTTATGCGCTTGGTCCCTGCCTTACCTAAAAAAGACTATTTTGCCCTTGATTTTTTAATTTAATTAAATAAACACATCCCCAACCCAACCCCCTCACCTTACCTTACATACACCACCATCTTTCCATATTCAAATAATAGTCTTTTTAGGTAAGACAGGGACCAAATGTGTAATAAAAAAAACAGTAGGGACCAAGCGCATAACAAAATCAAACACTAGGGACTTTTCAAGTTAAAAAAATTAGTTATTGACCAAGCGTGCAAATTACCCCACACCATAGGGACCATTCATGTAATTTACTCATACTTTAATTCCAAGTTAAACCCTTAGAGTTTTAAAAGTTAAAATCCAACCCTTACACTATTATAATATTAATAGTTAATAGTTATATATATATATATATATATATATATATATATATATATATATATATATATATATATATATATATATATATGTGTGTGTGTGTGTGTATATATATATATATATATAATATGAACAAAGTCAGTCTTACCGTTAGTAGGCCTCATTCACGAAGCCGGTCTATAAGGGGGTATAACATTACTGCCTATAAAATGGCAGTTTAATGGGTGTCCACTCTCACTCAGCGCTTCCTTGACTATGGAGGGTCGTTAGTCGAACGGGTAGGATAGGTTATTAGTCTCCTTTCATTAAAATTATAATGACAAATACTAAGTAACTAAACACTTATAAATTCCCAATCTTAGTTAATTAGGAAAATGTGAATTTGGTGGTAACCCAGGAAATTACACTTTGTACCTTACCAAGTCGTTGGCGGAGCGTGTGTGGGTAATCGGCACACTAACATGGACTAGTATGAGTGGCAAAGGGTGACTTAATGCACCATATGATGTTGTCGTATGCTAAAAACCGTCAGTATCAACACTTAATTTGGTGAGTGCATAATTATTTTAGTTTCAAGTGTTTACATTCGTTTCATCAAAATGTTTGTTGTTGACTAGTGAAAATGTTTGCATCATTCCCAGAAAATCCTATGTTTTCTACATTAAATGAAAAGTAGTCTTCTACCAAGACTCAACTATTTGTATGATCTGTTTTCTTGAAAATAGTGTAAAATGTATGTTTGTACTTGAAATAGTATAAATGTATGTTTTCCATATTTGTAAAACTATCTTTACTCGAAAATAGTATGCATTTCTCATGTAAGAATATCATTGTATGAATGTTATGGAAAAATGAAGATTAACAGTAGTATGATATAAAATACACTACTGGTGCATTAACTACCTTGAAAACCAACTGGTTAATTAAGGTTAAAATGTGATTAGTTATAACCATGCTTGATAGACTAGTATAAAGCACGACGTTTCTTCAGGCATCGATAATGGTATGACATTTCTCACCCCTAGACATATAGGTCCCACTTTAGCTAGCAGCAAGGTGTAGGATGGTAAATCCCGTATAGATCTATACACTAACTCACACTCTCCCTCCAGGAGACTTTGTTACAAAATGTGACATAGAAAGAGTATTGCTTTGCCATGAAATAGTATCTCACATTTTAATTTTCTTGTTTTCGTTATAGTATGTAAGTTCTTTCTTGTTCTTGTAAATGAATAGTATGCTTTGTAATGAATAGTAATAGTATGTATGTATTGACTCATATATTGTTTCTCTATTCTAGCTACAATATGTAGTGATACTCAAAACTATACCTATTATAGTTTACTAGTATGTTTGTTTGAACTGTTACTGATTTTTAGAAAAGACTCAATTGACTAACATATGCAACTGAGTTAAGTATATTCCTTGAAAATGAGGTTTAATATTCAGGCATATACAAGGTTGTAAAACTCATTACTCGGTACGTATTCAACCGACTACCGAGTAGCAAGTACTCGGGAGTACTCGGGGAGTACTCGGATTTGGTAATTCATGTAGAAATATTTTTAGGGAAATTATTTATGTTAAAATCATCAATTAAAATCAAAATTTGATTGAAATATATAACAAAATTAGATACATGTGAAAACACAAAAAAAGAAAAACGCATAATGGTATCACTTCGTGAATAATTGTTGTATATTTAAGATATATATGTAGTAATAATCACATGTGTGTGTGTTAAATAATAAATCATTAAGTATATTAGACATATTAATCATCGAGTTGATCAACTTTTACAACACTGCTCAATTCAGTAGAGGGTCGCTCGGGGAGTACTCGGGATTCTACAATTCGCCTCGGTAAGGGGCCGAGTAGCGAGTACTCGGAGGAGTAATCGGACGACTCGATGGGTTTTACAACACTGGGCATATATTTAGCAAGTATAACTATGATTTAACTGACAGTCGGACTAGTAATGCTACCCTAAGCCCACAACCAAACAAGGAACAGGAGTTACGGTATTTAGGAATAGTCCTAAGTCCGTTAAAGCATACTTATACATAAATATGTACACGAATATGATTTTGACATAAACAGAAATCTAAAATTAGTTAAAAAAGAGTTTTAGAGTGATTTTAACAACATTTGAGCATAAGAAATCCTTTTTTTGTTGTTTCCACATGCAAATGATTAACACAAATAAATAATGTTCTACTTGTATTCTCCCCCTAAAAGCATTTAAAAGAGTAAATTGTAGGGGTATGAACACACCTTTTAGGAGTGATCCGATTGAGGGTTTGATATAGGATGATTGTTTTGACGTGCTAGCTCCTGGGACAAAACAAGTCCTAAATAGCAATTCCCACGATATATATAGGCATGAAATTAGTGAATATAACATCAAAGGTTCTAAGGAAACAACCTAGGATGTAAGAATCACTTACAGTAGAATCGTTAGAAGTGAAATCAAGCAACTGCTTGGGGTTCACGGCTAGCCTTCTGTATTTATGGCCGCACACGTTTCATGACCACTTGAAGGTTCACGTGTTTTCGGCCGTAAACTTAGATATGATGGCGATTAATTGACGAAAAGAAGAACACCAGATGTTCTTAAGGAGATTTGAAGGTGAAACAAATGAACTTCAGGTGATGGTTGAGAGAAACTAGGAGTTTTCGGTTGAAGATCTTGGGAGAGAAATCTTGAGTTTTCAGCCAAAAGTGTAGAAGTGAGAAAATTTCCGGTTCAACATATATATATATATATATATATATATATATATATATATATATATATATATATATATATATATATATATATATATATATATATATATATGGGAGAGTTTGTGGTCTGAAGGAGTTCACGGCCGCGAACTGAAGGTTTAAGACTGTAACCCGTTTGCGGTCCGAACCGTTTGTGGTTCGAAAGATTACCGCCCATCGAGGGTTTGTGGCTCATGAGAAGGTCCTTGGTTTCAAATGATTTCCCTCTAAAACACATAACATCAAAGAATATTTGGTTTATACACCTATAACGCATCAATCTAACTATATTAAGATAAATAAAGAAATAAGTTGACCGTTATTGGATAAGTTTGACTTTTATAAGATTGAAATTATGGGTTGTCACACCTTAGCCCTAATCTAGCATGCAATTCAAATATCAAGCATACTGATAATAATACATAAGTAAGGGTAATCTAGTACCACTTACGTGAGCTCAGCTAATTATATGCATGACACCTATTTTTCTTAGTAAAAATCTTGTTAGAAATTCAATTTCTTTTTCTACTGAAAATATTATAATTTCCTTAGTTTGAGTTCTGTCATGCCCGAAAGTGTGCCCAAATCCCTCAAACCAAGGCTCTAATACCAACTTGTTGTTGGATTAGGTGTCTAAGATCATAACTATAATTGGTATACCCTTGAATTCATAGTAGCACAGTCTTTTTAGGTTGCCCTCAAAACTAGCAACCGGACATGATGACTTATGGAAAAAAGAGGTTGAATTTATTATTTGATTAATAAATTAAAATAAATTATTGGTTAATATATTATGGAAATAATATATTACTTATAAATAGCTATATTTAAATAATATTTAATCAAAAATTAATTGGAATTAATTTTGCGATTAAAGGAATTAATTAAAAGTGTAGGGGCTAAAGTTAAATTGTTCACTAGTTAAGCATGAGGTTCCAGAACCTTCCAAGGGAAGGCTTGGACAAAATTTATATAGATAATCTATGGTTTCTAGATTATCGCATGTAGATAATTAAGGAGGTGGATGATTACCAAATTTGAATTAGTAATATTATATTCAAATTAGGGTTATTCAAGGTTTCCTATCTACAATATAAATAGACTTTCATACCTTAGGGTTTTCGGCCAACTAATGCCTTAGTGGAATATCCAAAATTCCTAGGTCTCCTTCTCCTCTCTCCTCTCTCATCCCAATGCTAGTGTTGGGTGTGAACCATGGCGCGACATTTATGGTGCTTGCTCTCTAAGCTTTAACAACACAATGGTTTATTGTTGTTCATCAACAACAATCAAATGTATGTTTTCTAACCCTAGATGCTAATTTCAAAAATAGTATAGGATTCTTAAGGTTTCCTAATTAATGTTCAAATGTTGTACGTTCAATTAGAGAAAACATAGATCGGGAAATAGTGTTGCATACACACATAAGTTTTGTTTGTTATGTTCAAAACTCATCACTTGTAACAACCCAAAAATCGTGATAAATTTTTTCATTTAAATATCAATATTTTCAAGCACCAAATAGGTCCAAGTCAATAACAATGTATAATATCCAAAACATCAGAGTAATAGTATCCCAAAAGTGCAAAAATCATGAGGGGAGGATGTTGTGCCATCACACCAGGCTCTTCCCTTTTGTACCAGAAGTACCTGAAATCATAAACAAAAACTGTAAGCATAAATCTTAGTGATTTTCCTCAAAATACTACATACCAAACATATAAACTAGACCTAGCCATGGAGTATATTCCAACCCAATAATACAAATATGGTCCTATCCCTAGGGCCTCGCCCTGGGGTTTATTTTAACCCGATCATACGATAGTGGGACCCGCTTAGGGTTTATTTCAACTTGATCATACGATAGTAGCCCCCTCATGGGGTTTATTTCAACCTAAACATGACATAATAGGCCCAACCCTGAGGTTTATTTCTACCCGAACATGTCATAATGGTCCCCGCCCTAGGTCGGCATTGGTGCCTTCGAACCATGGATACAGTAAGGAGACTCACCTCAACAACAGAAGAAATAGTTTAAATAATACGCTGCTCCGAAAACCAACTCTACCGGTCACCTTTAAAAATAACAGTGACCAAAACTCAAAATACACCTCAAAATACCCTCAGGTCAAACTTGGTCAAACTTGGTCAAATCCTTGTCAAATTCAACAGTGAACCAAGTCAACTGATATGAGTATGCCCATCGTACTTAGTTTGTAAGCACAACGTACAAGCGCATTTACGAAAAGATGGGCCTTTGACCTTATACGCATAGCGTACGCTAATGTATGCCCAACATTCGCTCTTACCACCTTTTGCATCTATTAAGAGCTTAATATCTTAAGCTCTTTTGTCCAAAATCCATATCTAGTCCTCAAATTATGTCCTTAATCATAAAGTTTCCAACTTTATGATCTTGCATTGCTATTAAGTGGTAAAATCCAAATATCCTATCTTCTTATCTCATTAAGACATCTAAGTCCATGCATGGAGGAAAACTAAGGACCAATATTACATTTTTATGATTCTAAACACTCCAAAATGTATGAACGGACAGCTGAAATGAGTTAGAGTAACCCATACTAAAATACATCAAGCTTATGGAACTAAAATGAATATATTCCATGGCTAATCAAGATCTGAACAAGATTTCGTCAAGATTAGAGCTTTTTACCTCTAACTGGTGCAAAATGATGACAATGTTTCTTAATCCAAAATGCTTCAAGCTTCCAAGATGCTTTCCTTTCCTTCTTCTTCCTTTAAGAACACCAAAACACACACTAATGACTCAAGAAGGCTCTCAAAATGGATTAGGGTTTGCAAGGGTCAATATAAGGGATGGAGGTTGATGAATGAAAGGGTATCAATGCTACAAAGTTGCTTAAATAGTGCACAAACCCTAAATATTATGGTTTGGTTCAGGCCACATATGCCCATCATATGAGAAGTACACCCAGCGTACGTGATGAAACATGTTTCCTCTAAAATACTACAAGGGACCAATTTGGAATCAAATTCACTTACCCAAGGAAAAAATGGAAATACATGAATATCAAGATGTTACAACAAATCTAATAAAAAAAATGGTTCAAAATCGATTGATGTAACCACGAAAATTAATAATATGGTGCAAGTGGTGAAGTACATTGTAGATATCACAAGTTACACTGGCAACTAAATTGGCTCGTGTATGTCAAGGATAATGTGTAAGTGTAAGGATCCCCACATGTTATAACACACAAAGCTTTTTATTCCACCATACCCTTAGCTTAAGAGGGTTAGTTATAGATCGTAGGCTTCAGATATACACCAATGCCATCAATATAATAGCCTGCAAGACCATAAAATCCAGCAAATGATTTATTCTCCCATGGTACGTTGAAAGGTGTCCCTCTAACATTACCATACGGTCCATGGATTTGTTTGGTTGTGATGAATGTGAGTGATGATATTATCGTATGGCCAACATACGTTCCCCTTGAGAGGCCAATCGTTCCATTGATAGCAATAATTTCCTCGTCGGGAGAAAATGTAACCTAAACCAAAATGGAAAAATAAATAACTAATATAATTGAAGTGACTATAGATTCATTGAGTCAAGTTTGCACCTCAGAGACTATGTCTCCACCATTCCAGCCACCAGCCTTGTTAGAAGTTTTCTCTATGCCCTTAATTTTGGTAGTGAACATAAGGGAGTATATAAGATCACCATGATCAATGGTTATCTTCTTCAGATGATGATTTCTCTCAAGTTGAAAAGACCACTTGTTTTGGGGACCTCCAGGGGATTTTGTTCCCCAAATTCCAACTCGTGCAATTTTGTGAGATGAAGTCGTGATGTAGACACCGATTGCATCAATATAGTAGCCTGCAAGGCCATAAAATCCACCAAAACTTCCTCTTACCCATGGTACAGTGAAAGGAGTATTTGTTTTTCGACCAAAAGGTCCATGAGTCTTCTTGTTCGTAACAAAAGATAGTGACGAAATTATTGTATAACCATCATATTCCCCATTTGATACCCCAAGTGTTCCATCAATACCAATTATTTCCTCATCATCTTCAAAAACAACCTGTCCAAGCAAATGGCAAAGTTTAACTATTACCAAGTTCAATAATATAAACATAGGAGCAAACAATGATATTTGTATGTGTCGGGTTGTGAAGAAGCTAGAAGTTTACCTTAGAAAATGTGACGCCGCCATTCCAACCACCAACCATGTGCGCAGTACTGAAAACCCTTTGATTCAGTGGTAAACACAAGAGATTATATTAGATCATCATGATCAACAGTTATGTACCTCAGTTTATGATCTTTTTCAAGTAAGAAAGCCCAACGATTTTGGGGATCTTCATTAGATTTAGTTCCCCATAATCCAACCTTAGAAACTCCGAGAGAAGCCATACAAAACGGAACATACAACATTACAGCTAATATTATCCTCTTGAGCGGCATCTTTAGGTATTGTTCTTTTTCCATTAGAAAGTAACACAATATCTGCCAATTAAAAGTGAAATCAATTAAATTAAGAACAAGAGCTCCTACTGTCCATTAACTTATATTTGTGTCAAGCGAGGCATGCATGCACATATCGAATCACTATTATGTCACGTATATTATTTATTTGGTTTGTTCAAGTTATTATGTTCATATTAAAAAGGTTAATGGATTGATGAGTTTGGATGTGTATTTGACTTTGATAGTTACTAATCAATCGTAAGAAAGTGTCCTAAAAAAAGTATATAATTTGAATGTGTTTGGCACATTATTTGAACCCTCTAATGATTACATTTTTTTCCTTAGACAACTATATTAATTAATTACATAAGAATTACCTTTTATCAATAATTACTAAGTATTATTATACAATAATTTTGTTTTTTTTACCTATAATTATTACTATAATATTTAAGTATTTATGAAATAGTGATGACGATCTTTTTCTTTTATTTTATTTTTTTTAATTTTTTTTATAAACCATAAACCATTTTCTATATAATAGTATTATAATAAATGTAAGGATTGATTAAGTTCAAATCTATAAAATAAAAAATGTTAAATAAAACAGTTTTGCATATTCTTTATATTATTTATATGCAAATAAATTAAAACAAGTTGATTTTTCTCCATAGTGCGTTTATGAATAAAACTACTAGTTAACAAATAGATAGACGAGTAAATAAAATGGATTAGAAGGTTGGAAAATAAAGAATAAATGGATGAAGAAAATCTAGATAGTTAGAACCATACAGTCCAAAAGTGAAAATGATTTAAATTTTGAACATGTTTTTGAGATTACTTTTTAACTTCAAAATCTTTTTTTTTTTTCTTTTTTTGTAAAAATTCTTTTTTGACTTTAGTGCTTTATAGGAAAAAACCAAAATTATTTTTAAAATTGTTTGTCTTAGTATTCTTTGATTTTTGAATGAAATTTATCTTTTAAGTTCTTAAAAATCACTAAAAGACAATATTTTTTGATTTTTGAAAAACCATCATTTTCTTGTTGGTAAAAAGTCAGTAAATGGACTTTTTTAATTTTCAAACTTTTTTTTGAATTTTTATGAAAATTTAAAAAAACCAAAATTTAAGAAATTATTTGAAAACCAATCCAAAACACCTTCTAAAGCAAAAGGTCATCATCCAACTCTCTAATTTAATTAAATAGGCTATAAGATATACAAACATTATTACATATGTTACCGTAAACACTACATAAACACTACAGTGAATGTGATAGGGTAAATGTTTCCCCACACGATTCCCCATCACTTCTTTCTCTCTCTCTCTCTCTCTCTCTCTCTATATATATATATATATATATATATATATATATATATATATATATATATATATATATATATATATATATATATATATATATATTATAAAAGATGTTATTATTTGTACCCATCAATCACATAAAAATAAAAAAATGAAGAGTAAACACATACTCAAACAAGCACACTGAACAATCTCAAATTAATCGTATGAGGGGAACAGGAAGATAATGTTTTATCTTCAAGAGAATGATATAAAAAATGGGTATAAGCGTATATATATATAACAAAACTGACACAAGCTCAAATCTAAGAAAGAAATAATATATATTCAATTAACGTATAAGTACATTCGTTTGATAGATTAAAAAATCATTATTCGTCAATAATACAAAAAATGATGGTTGCACTATCATATTGATAATAAACAAAAACTGAAATAACATTACGAAGGCTTAACTATAATCTTATATGCACCCATAATAAATGCCGTTCAAAAGAAAAAATAAATGCACCCAGAATAAATATCTCACCTGTAAATACGAGGAAGCTCTGAACCCAACTTCCCCTCCACTGGACACTGGTTGTTGCATCTAATATCGCATGTTTTTTCACATATATGTTATTTATAGGTCAATTGGTCAAAGGGAAGTCGACATGTAAATTATAATATATCATCATGACAACTACATTTGGTGGTGTATGACTGTATGACACATGTACACATGAAACCAATAATTGATGTGTGGAACCAATAATTTATGATAAAAAAACATAGAGGAAGGAATTGGAGGGTGTCTGACTGTCCGTCACATTTTACGTGCTATTTGCGTCATTATTTTTCACTTTCTTTTCATTTCCTAGTTACTCTTTATCATCCAAAAACAACAACTTTTAACTTCATCTTATTGTTTACAAATAGAATTACTACATTAAAAACTACAATTCAATAAATAAATAAAATTAATTAAAAAATGATTAATATACATAAATTAATAAAATAAAAGTATTTCGTTATTTGGAAAAGAGTACATACATGAAAAAAAAAACACAAATTAAAAAAAAAAAAAAGTATCAAAAATTTCATATCTTTGGGGCTTCTTATTCGTCACACATCTTTTGCTTTTCCTCCTAGGCCTTTTCTTTTTCCGACATTTTTTCAAATGTCAAATGTTCGATGAAATTCAAGTCATGTTGCTCAAAGCTTATTATCATTTTCAACATTTCCTTTACTTTGCTGAATCTCGATGCATTTGAACAATACGCCATCCTTTTCGCTTTGTCCTTGCCCATCAAGCCGATAATTTCTTCTAACTTGTGCTCGTCTTCTTCTTTCAAGTCCAATCCGATACGAGCATTGGAAGAAGCTGTATAACTAGTCAATGACGTTTTTGTTTGTTTTTTTGTAGCGACTTTAGCTTCTTTCTTTTGCATAACGTTTCATTTCAAACTATGTGCTAAAACTTTCCAAGGCTCATTCTATTTGAATGTCATTCCATTGTTTTTCTTACGAAACAATTGATACACCTCTTGGAAAATTTCTTCATCGCTCTTTCCACATTTCCTTAGTTTTTTAGGTTGGTGTACAACTCAATTATTCCGCTATGTAACGTTCTTGTTTATATCTCAAAACTTTGTATTCAATTTTTGTTTATTACTATAGTTACAACACCCCAATTATTCGAGAAATCGTTTAGTAATATGTAGAAAAAAATGCTCAATTGATTGTGCATTTCCTTCCTTTGAATCCTCATATATGTTAGACCTATGTTTTTTTCTACACCAACTCTTCCCTCAGAATCCACCCTTGAGGGGTTGCCTTCATTTTAGTGGTTGATGCTTCTTTTCCTTTGTCATGTAGAGGTGTTCGGTTCTCGAAGATGCCTTCGAGTGAGGGGTTGAGTTTTAGGCACGAACTCGTCATACGAATAGTTGAGGGTTTTGGTTTGTGGGTTGTCGGGAGGGGGGGGGGGGGGCGAGGGGGATTCGACTTTGAGGTTCAAAATGAGGTTGGTTGGTGGAAAATATTCAGGAAAAGTCACGAAGTTATTTATCATTTGTAAAATATGATATAACCATGGAATAATATTGTTGAACATTTAGATATTGAAGTTGTATAAGGAATGAATAGGGTCATCTAATTGGGGATGATAAAATGATTATTAGATCGACACGTCTTGTTCAACGTGAGGCGTGCTATCGGATTTCTGCTAGGTTCTTCAATTTGGATAAACACTTACTTTTTAATATTATCTAAAAATGATTAAAATCTTAATATTAATATTAAATCTAATTCTAAGTATTATTTAGTAATTAGTTAAATTTTAGTATATTTAAGATAAATCTAAATCGAAAAGTCTTTAAATTTTAAATATTATTATATAATATTACTAATTCTAAACTTCTCATTTATTGGCTCATTTTTGTTTTTTGTTTTTTTAATCCGTCTAATTTGGTGGGAATTTTTTTATTTTTAATATATCTGATTCCAACGCCTAATGTAACTAATAAAAATGGGATCTGTGTCACGTGTTACCTCTTCAAACAACCCACCACCAGCTACACCATCTGTTACCTCCTCAAGCCACTACCATATACACTTACATCGATGCTTCCCCCTCTTTAAGTCTCTCTAGAAACCTATGTCTCTCTTCTTCCCATTTGTCTGCTACCGTATCTTACACCGTGATTATATTGTATCACTTATAATCCTCTTCGAGCAAATAAACTTCTAGTTTCTTCTTCCACCAACCCCGACGTATTCCATCGATATCCATTTCGTCTCAAAAATCATTCCTGATTGAAGACTGCATGGTTCTTCCTCTTGCATCATTTATCTACCAATTGCCACCATCGACTTCATTGTCGGCGTCCCCACCGATGATGGTTGTGATGGTTGGGGTCACTATCCATATGCTAATATCAGTTGATAGCCTTATATCTACAAGAATCCCAAACCGACACCCAAAATAATCCCAATCGCTCAAATAACGGTATTTCTTCAAAGTGAAGACATCACCGTTTGCTACGGTTATCGCCGTTTAGGTAAGCTTTCTCTAAGCTTTTAATCACCTTTTCTCTTTGTCTCCTTTTCGTTTGTCTGTAAATCCTTGGTATTTTGGGGGGTTATGATTACCAATATCTGGGTAATTTCCCATCACCTCCGTCATCAATTAGTAGTTGACGGTAATGATCAAGAAAGGGGAGGGGGATAGTCAATGGTTTTTCATTAAGGATGCAGGAAGGATTGGGTAGGAAAAAAATCGATTATTGTCCAAATTCTTCCTCCTTCCTTTCAGGGCAATTAGAAGCATGAATTTGATGCCTCCTACAAGTTACTTACAAGATGCTGTCAAAAATTCTAAGGTTCTATTTCTAGAATGTGGCTTGCTTTTTGAAAATCCCGACATATGTTCAGACCAATATATTGTTAGGGTCGAAGTTATGTTGTAAGATGTCGAACATGTAATCTTATTTTACAAAGGCATTTTATGTCGAAACTGAATGTCTAGTCCTTTGTAATTTTCTGTATGCTTTAATGTTTTCTTATAAATAAGGAAGTTAGTTAGAGTTAGATAATAATTTTGGAGTCAATCTTGTCTAGTTTTCTCTCTGTAACCTTGAAGCATAATATGAGCTAAAACAATATCTTATTAACATTCCGTGTTCATTTCTCGATTCAATACTTAATCAATTGGTATCATAGTAGGAATCATATCTCTGCGATCTGATTTTCATTCTGAATCAAAAGGTTTTTGAATCAATTTTGGATTCAAAAGTTTCCGAACCTTTTGTATTGAAAATTGTTCTTAATCTATAGTTGTGATTCAATTCTGCAACTGATTTCTTGAATCGAGTGTTCTACTTGAAATCTATGATCGTTTCAGTTATTTGCTTTCAAAATTTCTTAAGTTTTTCTGAAAAATCAATCCATACGTTCATGGCTAATTTCAACTTGAACTCAATGACATCCTATTCTCATTTTCTAGGATCTTCAACAAAGATTCCTATGCCCATCCCTGAATACTATGATCAGTGGGCTGTTCATATGCAAGACTATTTGAACGGGATTGATGAGGAGCTTTGGTCATGTATAACTAGAAATGGTATTTGTAACGCCCGGGTTTCAGGGCTAAGCATTTTTGACAATGTAATAGTCTAGGTCAACTCTTGTAACTCTTTTTGAAGCAATAAAGATGAAATATTTTAATTCTATGTGAATTATGTGTATTTGTGTGCTTATTACTTTATTATAAATATATATTTAATAAAGAATAAAAATAAGCGTCAAAATTAAAGTGTGAGATAAGTTCTATATCTCTACATAAATTCGTAGTGGTCGAAACAAGGATTCCGGGGATATAAAGAATGCAAAAATCCGAGTTATAACAAAGAAGTTATGGTTCGCCGAAGTTTCGCGACAGAACCGGCACGATACCAGGAGGCGTAAATAGTGAATTTAGGATAGAACGAGATTTAGCCTTAGCACTCTAAACAAAATTCGTAGAATATGTTAAACTAATAACATCGATAAAAAGAACGCCCAAATCTGACTTCGTATGAAGAAGTTATGATTTTTCGAAGTTTCGGATTAATAGTGCACAACCCGAAACTCGAATTTTAGTTCGAGCGGTTTTTGACTTACGCGACCTAAATGAGAGTTGAAGATCTCATTAATAGGAACTTAACGGTAAAAAGACGGACGAAAACGGAGTCCGTATGAAGGAGTTACGAATTCTTCGCGGTCATTTAACAATCTAAACGCCTCGTACTATTAAAATTGAGATTGGTCGAGAATTAGCCGACGGAGTCTAAATGAAAGTTGTAGATATTGATTTTACCTACGCGTTAAAAAAATATTGTCGAAAACAAATCTCGTATGCGAGAGTTATGATTTTTCTAAATTTGAAGGCTGATACGCGATATTGGGTGACGTGGCGCGATCACAGTCATTGCTTTCTCTCCAAGGAAAGCCATCAGATGATGACATGTGGCACCAACTCGGCGAGTAGGTCCTCCTACTCAGCGAGTCTGTCAGGATTTCACCCTATAAATAGATGTGTCGGGTTTCTCTATTTCTCACACCTTCCAAACACTTCTTTCTCTCTCTAGAACCTCTCTCTAGCCCCCCTTAAGCCCCCTAAAGTCTAGGTAAACCCCCCTAGCACCTGAAGGAAGCCCCAAGGCTCCCGAAGCCCCGAGAAAAGAGCCTTTCGGTTCAGAAACTCTGCTCCGACAGAGCCCGGCTTTTGAGAAAACCCGCTGTAAGTGAGCTATGCCTAACCTATCTTTAGTATAGCTCATGTTTTAATATAGTAACATTATTAGGGCTTTAAAATAATTATTTGGGCTATTATTATGATTTATATAGAGTGTTGTTTAATGCTTATATAATAATAATAATAATAATAATAATAATAATAATAATAATAATAATAATAATAATAATAATAGCTAGACTATTAATTAGTCACGGTTGACGTTAGACTAAACCCTAGTGGTATTGATACTAGGTTTTATCGAAGGAAAATTGTTTTGAGAGTATCGAAGCATTGTCCGAGAGCAAAATCACCACCTTTTCAGGTGAGTGCATAGTTACTTTCAGCTTACACATAGATATGAAGTATTTTATTTAAATTACGTGCTATGTATGCATATTACCTGAATACTTGCTATCTATGATGGATGAACATTTTATACTTGTTTTCAATGATTTAAACTGTATATGTATTTTATATCTATGAAAATGTTGGGGAAAACATGGGTAGATGTATTAGTTGTTGTGTGATAAAATCAAATAATGAGAGGCCTCGTTATAGATGTTATTGATGATCTAGTCATCTAGCGGAGTATAGATGACGACCACGGACTATTCTAGACAGTCCAGTGGAACATTAGCAGGCTCGCAACCTACAGGTGTTTATTTGAACTGTGTGTTTATTTGAACTGTGTGCTCACCAGATGTACTCCATCCCCCACATGGTTGCCTTAAGGACATTTATTGCTGAGGAATCCCCTTAGCAGTAGTGTCCATCCCGATGATAGTCCTTAGACTAGGTTCCTTGTGTTAGATGTTTAAGGGACGTGGTGCTTTGCCTCCTGTTGTCTATAACTATGTCAGAAGCTATACAACTGCAAAAGATATCAGGAACACTCTCGAAGAAAAGTTTCAAGGGAGTGGGAAGACTAAGATCAATTCTGTGAAACACTTTAAGATTGAGCTGAAAGAATTCAAACAAAAGAATGGTCAATTGATTGAAGGATACTATGATCGGCTGAACGAATTAATCTACATGTGTCATCGTCATGGAATTACACGAACAACCATGGAATTCAATCTGACATTCATCATGGGTTTGTGTAAAGACTGGAGGAACGTGAAACTAATGGTAAAAACCCAGCAAAGCTTCGACACATCGATATAAATGATCTATACAATCTTCTGAAAACTCATGAAGCAGAGGTGAATGAGATGGCTAAAGAGTCAAAACTATGTTTAGGAGGTCCATTGGCACTAGTTTCGAAATTTGCTGAGAAAGAACAGATTGAAAAAGAGAGTTCTGATGAAGAAGGTATTATTATAAATTCAGACGGTGAGGTTGTTGCTTTTTACTCTAATAATAGAGTAAGAAGTTTTTCAAGAAACCATTCAATTCTAAGTCAAAAACTGGTGAGGGAAAAGGAAAATGTGTGACGAAAGCTGGAGGAGAAGATAAAAAGAAGAGTGAAAAGAAGGATGTGGAGAAAGAAGAGTTAAAAGTTGAGAAGAAGCTTAAAGGATATTCGGGCATTGATTGTCACTACTGCCAGGGAGAAAATCATATGGCTAGTGATTGTCAACTTCGTAAGAAGGAGGAAAAAAAGACCAAGATAAAAAACGGAGCATACTATGTTGAGCGTTTGGTGGAAGTTCGGGCAAAAGCGAAAGGAATTTCTTTGGTGGCGAAGGGTGATGATGATGATGAAGGAACTTACCAAATTTGGTCGTCGAGTTTGGATGATGAGGAAATACGTAATCCTACGCATGGTGCCATATATGCAAAGTATGAGGAGGAGAATGAAGAAGCGGTAACTGGTTTGTATTTTATGACCAAAGGAGGAGACAAATCACCAACGACCACAAATGTACGTTCTATTCTTCAATCTTTCAATATTCCTTTGAATGCTTATGATTCTAAATTGATAGCCTTTGATGATACTGTTGCTTATTTTGATACATTGATTGTCTCTGCTAGTAAAGAAGCTAAGAAATTGACTTCACAATTACTAGAAGTGCAGAAGCAGTTAGATTCCAAGAAGCTAAAAGTTGAATATTTAGAATTACAAATTACAAATTTGATGTGTGATAGGGATTAATTTGAGTAGTGAAGTGAAAATGTTATTAGCCCAATGCAACATATATTGTAATTCTGCTAAAAGTCTTTATGCTAAACTGAATACTTTGCATCATTCATCTGACATAAGCAAGGAACAACATAGAAAGTTATTACCTTTTATAGTTTACGAAAGTGAGAAGGCTGATAGCATTTCTTATGATTGTGAGAAAACCATAGCAGAATTTGATAAGATTCCTGATGATAGATATGCTAATGGAATTGTGAAAATTAACAAATATCTTGATGAAAACAAATTAGTTGATATTATGAATGATACCTTCACCAAAACTAAGCAAATAAATTTTTTGAAAAGGACTGAGAATTCAATATCTGACTCTTAATCTAATTTTGCTGATATCGAAGTTAATTATGATCGTTTTAGCGAAATCAGTTAAATTGAGGAGGAGGAAAGTGCTAATGCTCTCGGTTATCTATCATTAATGTCACATCTAAGGCTAAAGGTAAAGAAATTTGTAATGATTCATTGGTTAAGATTGATACTGACAAACCCTCAACTTCAAAAGTTTGTGATTTCGACCATGTAAGTGTTAGAGATAGTCAAATAGGCAACAGTGATGACAAAAATGATGATGAAGTTTCGAGAAATCAAAATCAACAAAAATAGATTCAAACGAAATAGAAATTCCATGAATTGTAGTTGATCAGGTGTATGGAGATACATAAAAATTTGACAACGTAATGACTGAAAAGGGTGCTCATTATCTCGAAACAAATACAGTGGTGTATCCTAACTTCAAGTGCACAGATGATGTTATTTTTCCAAATCAAGTGTTTGTCACTATTGGGAATGTTGATAACATCAAACCTGAATTCAACATGGTTGAAGAAGATAAGAAGAAAACATCAGATGAAGATTTCTTTTCAAATCAAAGTACCGTTGAAAATAATATAACAAAGAACTCTTATGTTTTTCAAAGACAAAAACCACAACGAAAATGGGTTGAAAAACAAAAGGTTTTAAAAGAAGTTGAAAAACAAGTTGTTGAAAATGTTGAAAAAGATGTTCAAAAACCACAACGAAAATGGGTTGAAAAACAAAAGGTTCTAACAGAAGTTCAAAAGCATGTTGTTTAGAATATTGAAAAAGTTGTTAAAATCAATTCTCAGGAATTTAAATATCAAGTTGAAAAGTTTTTGAAAGATAATGACATTTCAAAGAGACAGGAACGAAAGAAATTTTTTTGGAAAATTGTTGAGTCTCGAATGGAACAAAAAGGTTTAAAAATCAACTTGAATGAAAACACAAAGTCTAAATCTGTTCAGACAACTTCAGCAACAAAGTCAGACAATCAGAAAAATAATGTTTAGTTTAAAAAATCTTTGTCTGAATCCATTCCACAAAATACTTTTCCGAAATCTAAACCTCAAACAACCACACATTTTTTGAAAAATTTCAATCATTCATTCACAAAATCTCAAAATCAAAATTTCACAAATCAAAATTGATACTTCCAACACATACATCATCCAAATCATTGAAAGAATTTTCAAAATGGATTTTCACAAAACAAAGATGTTGAAGGAAAAGTTACCAATCGAAAATCTGAAAACTTTCGTCCTAAATCATATATTAATTTTAACCCACAACATCCAAATTTTCTAAATCCATTAGTAAAACAAAGTTCGAAAGTTTCATACAATAAGAGTTTCTCAAATATGAAGAACATCAACCATTGGCTTGAAGTAAGAGGAAAGATGTATCAACCACGAAACTTCTCACAACAAAAAAATTAAAGAAGCTTAAGAGACGTATCTAAATGATTTTTCCAATGGAATTTCGTCTTCGAAAGAATCAAAATTTTTAGTAAAAGCTTGGAAACCAGTTTCGAAAGAGAAGCTAGTTCAAAGACAAACTGCAAAGCCTAAGGCGTATGTCAGTAGAAATCCTAAACCTTCAAAACCTTATGTTACTGTTCCTTTATCCAATGATGTGGACTTAATTGATAATTTCAAATCAAAAGTTTGTGATTAGGTTTTAGGTTCTTCATTTCACTCGGTTTTTAAAACTAATTTCCAAGGACCCAAACAGACTTGGGTACCTAAATTCTTTCATTAATTGCAGGTTTTTTTGTGACGGGTAATATGATGATAAATGGCACATTGATAGTGGTTGGTCTCATCACATGACTGGAAAGAAGGAGAATTTGCATGATTATTGAAGTTTACAGAATGCAAGAGTGATTAAGTTTAGAAACAATCACAAGTGTCAGGTGAAAGGATATGACAAAGTCACAGATGAAAAGTTTACTGTTAATAGAGTGGCATATGTCGGAGGTCTTCAACATAACTTGATAGTGTTTCGCAACTTGTTGTGGGCACTGGCGATCAAGTGGTGTGTAATGAAGAAGGTAGCATCATTTGGAATCTCCATACAAAAGAAGTTTTTCTCAAATATAAAAGAAAAGGAGACATGTTTACTTTGGATATCAATCCTATTATTGGCAATCCATCCATGTGCTTACTTTCGAAAGCTTCATCTGACAATAGTTGGCTTTGGGATCACAGGCTTTCACATCTGAATTTTCAAAATTTGAACAAACTAGTGGTTCAAGATCCGGTAAGAGGATAACCTATTTTAAAGTTTGATAATGATACTTTATGTGCAGCCTGTGAACAAGGAAAGCAACATAAACAAGGTCATCCAATAACCATCGTTTAAAAAATTGTTGAACCATTGGAACCGGTTGCGATTAGGGATTGGAAGATGAAGGTTCTGAGAAGCAAGGAAGTGCCTCTGGTGCAGGTCCAGTGGCAGCATCGAAAAGGGTACGAGCTGACTTAGGAGCTGGAGCGAGAGATGCGTGAGCAGTATCTAGAGCTATTTGCAAAGTAAGACTTTGAGGACGAAGTCTGACTCTAGTGGGGGAGAATTGTAACATCCAAATTTCCAGGTACATTAGTTATTTATTATTTTGGATATTTTGAGAGAGACTCGGCGAGTTGATGCTTATACTCACTGAGTAGAGTCGCGAATTTCCATCTGGGTTAATGACTGGACTCGGCGAGTCCGTGTTGTTTAATGAAACCCTAATTTCCGGGGATTGAGACCTATTTAAAGGCCCTTATGGCCTTCATTTGCGGCTACCAGTTGATAGAGAGAATCCCCAGAGTGTGTCACCGTTTTGAGAGAGAGAGGAAGCCATTTTTGATCTTTGTGTGGGTGTTTTTGCAAGAAGAAGGTGACCAATGCAAGATGAAACTGAAGAGGGTGCTAATTTGTGGATTTTAGAGCTTAGGGACTTCATCTTGAGGTAAATGTTCAATCCTCTATCAATTTTGGTGTAAATTTTAAGAGTTAGGGTTTCTAGCCCCCTTTTAGAGTATGATTTGTGAATCCAATGGTCCCTTCTTGTGTTGAGGCTTCGAATATGGATCCAAAGAGGTCTAGAGACCCTAAATCCTTGATCTTTATTGAGTGTCTTGGAGAGATATGAGTTTTGGATGTCATGTGGAGGCCATTTCATCAAATAGAGTCATATGGTCTTTGCATGGGCATCAAGATCCAAACTTTACGTGTTTATTATGATCAAGGAGGACAGATCTACGGGTTAGAGGAATAGATCTGACCTCAGGAGGTCATTTCTGTATAAGCATGGCATGAACTCGCCGAGTCCCAAGAACAGACTTGGCGAGTAGGGCTAGGGTTTCCCGTAAGTCACTCAGTGAGTAACTTGTCGAGTTGGGGGAATGACTCGGTGAGTCAGAAGGGGGTAAAGGATTACAGGTGGAACTCGTCGAGTTCATAATTGAACTCGACGAGTTGAGTCAGGGTGGCCCCACGATTCATGCCAGGTGTAACCCGTCGAGCAGGGGGAAGGCTCGACATGTCATGAGAGGCTACAAAGATTACGTGTAGACTCACCGAGCCGCCCAAGTGCACTCGACGAGTCAGGTCAAAGTTTGACCGTTGACTTTGTTGACTTTTAGGGATTGGTCAACAATGGGGTCTTTGAGTCCAGAGAGGGGTAAAATGGTCTTTTACCCATCTGAGGGTGCTAAGAGGGGGCTGGGTCTAGTCTCGAGAGTTATATTTATGAGCGTATTTTACTTTATGTGGTTAGGCGGAGGCTATACTATACTGCTACCGAGTCAGGGATTTACCAAGACATCTGAGGTGAGTCTTCTCATTATACTTTACCTTGAGTGGTAATTAGAGTTATGTGACAGAGTTATTGTATGCTATTTATGTGATGTGTTGCACTGCATTATTTCTATGTGATTTATGTCGTGTGTATATCAGAGTATATCAGAATTAGAACCGGAAGGTTCACAGAACTAGGACCAGAGGGTCCACAGAGTTAGGGCCCAAGGGCCCTCAGAGTTATAGCCTTGAGTGGCTAGTATGTGTTATGTGTGGTATTTTAGGGAACTCACTAAGCTTTATGCTTACAATGTTATGTGTTATGTGTTTCAGGTACCAGTAATGATCGCGGGAAGGCGCCGACATGATCTGTACACACACCCGCGGAGTTTATTATGATTTGATCTTGGGAAATGTTTTGTAAACAAAGATACGATACAATGGGATTTTATTAATGAATGTGTTTGGAAAACGTGTTTTGAAAATGTGAAAAAAATTGGTTGAATTTTTACGGTGTTACACTAAATTGTAACAATTCCTTATCATTACAATTAATGCATTATGAAGCATGGAGAGCATATAATCGTTTTTCTATATACATTCTAATTAGATAGAAAGTGAATACTACACACTAAAAACATTTGGATAAACTATAATAGGTATGGTTTATGTTACATATACAATACAAAAGAATGCATTTCTACAAAAGGGGTTTTCATTATCACATTACGTAAATCTGTTAATGAATAAATTTGAGAGACATTCTCTTCACGTTACTTCCAAGTAGCGCAACAAAAGTCCTTTAATTATAAACAGAATATCTTGTAGGGAGAACGTGATAGTTGTGTATAGATTTATATTGGGTTTGACAAACCAACACCTTAGCTGCATGCAATAGCTAGACCGACAGGTTTGGGGTGACAAATGTCATTAACATTCCGACGCCTGAAGAACATCGTGTATGAAGCGAACTAAGTCATAGTATGGTTATAGTAACTCACATGAGGTATTAACAAACATAAGATTTATGGGTTTTCCATTTAAACTAACAAGTTTATGCCATATTAAACTTGCATGATTCAAATTTTAAATGGAAAAATACTAGCATACTATATGTCTTGGCATTTTAGACTACAATACGTTTTAGACAGAAAATATGGGATTTTCTGGAACAAAAACTACTTTTACAAGAAAGGATTTCAAAATTTCATTCTAAAAGCTTATGAATTCACCAACTTAATTGTTGACACTTTTTTTTTTCAAAACTACTTGTATTCTCATGGAATCCGTAAATCAGGTAAACAACGGCTTTTAAGGATGGAACGCTAAGGCGTCAAATATTGTATTTTTGTCAACATAATGTAATTGATTTAGAAACATGTAAACTTTGACTATGATGTAACTTTGTCAATTATATTTATGTTGGTTGTTTGTACTTTGAGCATTATTATACTCGTTGTTGTGATACTATACATGAAGTCCTCCACCCCCGGACGTTTCCACCATCCTTGTTTTTCAGGTGTGACAGATTGGTATCAGAGCAATGTTTACAGTGAACTAAGTATATCCAACCACATAAGATATACAAACTATAAATGCATTTGGGACTAAAAGTATTTGATTAAACACTTTCAAATGACTATACTTTTATAAAATAAATTATTTCTTGGTAAAAGTATAAGTACATGCATACATGCTCGCGTAGTGTCATAACTAGGAAGAACATAAAATAAAAGAGGAGGAGTTGTGCATACGAGTATGCATTGGGATATGTGGTCAAGTCTGGGATGGATATAGTCTGATCAACTATATTTGTCCGAGAAGTGACTTGCATATATCGGGGGATAGTCGTAGTGGGCAACAAAATCTAACAACCTAACATCAGCCTATAATGAATTCGCTAAAAACCAAGCATAACATTTAAAAATACTATAGGAGTATTTTGTAACCTCATAAGTCGACATTTTAGGTTCATTTCATATCTCTTACACCTCTATTCTCATACAGACGACATGGCAGGATTCCATATACCTAGAGACCGTTACTTCCCTGATGAGGGAAACGTTGGATGGCTCAAGGCAGAACCCGAGGAAATGATATAGGAGGATCCTGAAGAAGACCCTGAAGAGGTTGACGAAGAAGAAAAACTCGAGGAGGAAGATGAAATGGAGGACGAAGAAGAAGAATCCGAAGAGGAAGAAGAATAAGAGGAACTAGAGGAGGAGGTCATCAACCCTCCTTACATCGCCAGGGTGCCTGCGAACCATTTCAGCTACAACGGGCATGAGCCACATTGGGCAACAATGATCGAGAGGTGGAGCCGACAACAACGCCGATAATCACCATATGGAGAACAAACGGGGTTACTACGACCTCAGCCACGGGGGACAGGCTGATAGAGCCCTCCCCATCATGGTCCAGCATATTACAAATTTGGGAAACCAGAATCGGGAAATGGCAGATCAAGTTCGAAATCACAATGCTGGTACGGAAGCCACCAATGCACGCACCAGGGAGTTGGAAAGGGACTTCTATCCCGTGGACCAATTTATCGAGGGCCTTACTGCAGCTCAAGCGGAGTTAAGGGAGTACCAGGTAAGGCACACAATTCTCGAGGAGAGAGTGATCGCGGCCGAACGCCAGATTGTAGAGCTTCAGGGAGCCTCGACCTCATCTCAGGGCCACAGTGTACAAGAGGCCACCCGCCTCGAGTAGTGTATACAGTGCTCACATTTTGTTATAAAACTAGGATTTCGAGTATGCGTTGGTTCTAATTTTCTTACAAGTAGGTTCGACCCTGCATCTAAGTGATTACACTATTCGAAGGGTCGTTATACTATCAAAATTTTGTTCTACATTGATGTAATGTAGCTAGACCTCCTATGAGGTCAAATTTTCTTAAGCAATATGTACTAAACTTACATCAATGAAATTGACTTGCATGATTTTTGGTGGTTAATTTGCATGAGAACTCATAACTTGATAATACAAAAAATTGTAAATGAGAACTCTAAAATTCTTAAGTTGTACATCGAGGTTATCTGTAATTAAGTGACGATCGACTTAAAATGGTGAGTCCGCCATAGGACATGTTCCTTGTTTGGTTGTGGACTTAGGGCAGATTCATTAGGTTCAACGGTTTATCAAAACTTAATTACATGCGATTGGCGTACGTCGAGTGAATTTTAGGAGTGGATCAAGCACAAAGTAGAACACAAGTGCTCGGTTGAGTCACTATTCCTAAATTCATAATTCTAATCATATAGACCTTATTTATGAATTGTTTACAATTACCGTGAAGTTGGGGCATAACACTAATAATGTAGCACAAATATCGCCCGACTTACTCTTACTATTAATGACTTACCAAGGTTTTGTTAATTTAGCAGAATTATGCTTTGGAAAAATCCCAGACCTAATCGCAATGATCCATGCTCTTCGCCACCATCTCCACCACCACCTCTGCAATTCAACCCTGCCATATTTCAAGTTGCTATAACAGCAACAGTGGCGGCTGCAATGTCGCAAATAGGTACGAACGGTGTCGGTGGCTTTGGATCTGGCGCTACACACTATAATCACGGGGACAGTGTGGGGCGTGTGAGGGAATGTTCTTGCAAAGATTTCATGAATGGAAAACCTGATTCTTTCAATGGAAGCAGGGGCTTCATCACTCTAATGTAATGGTTCGAGAGGACCGAAGCAGTCTTCGAAATCTGTACTTGCCCCGAAATGAGCAAAGTCAAGTATGCGGAATTCACTTTCACCGGTAGAGCTCTCACTTGGTGGAATGGCAGAGTTACGTCACTTACTCCTACAGTGGCTAACTCCATAAACTGTAAAGATTTGAAAGCTTTGATGCTAAAGGAATATTTCCCGAGGGGCGAAGTGCAAAAACTTGAAGAGGAACTCTGGAATCTTAAGATGAAAGGCACTGACCTTGAAACCTATATTGCCCGATTCAATGACCTAACACTCCTTTGTCCGACAATGGTCACTCCAAAAGGGAAGAAAGTGGAACGATACCTTTGGGGATTATCATCCTAGGTTCAAGATAGTGTGTTGGCATCAAGACCCACTACTTTTAAAAGTGCCAAGGAATTGGCACAACAACTTTTCGATCATAGGACCAGCCATGGTACCCTGATCGCCGCCACTGTCTAAGCAAGAGGGGAAACAATAAAAAAAATTATGGAGCAACAAAAAGAAACATTCGGGACCAGACTCCGCCAAGAAACAGCAGACGGTTGTTGTTCGTGTTACCACTACTCCTGCCACTCCAACACTACCAAGGCAATATGCTGGAACCCTTCCCAAATGTAACAAGTGCAACTTCCACCATACCGGTGTTTGTCGGGAATGCATTACAACAACTGCAACAGGAAGGGACATACCACTCGATTCTATAGAGCACCAGCCTAACCCATTACTCAAGTCCCTAGCACTGGAGTGGGTCGAGCCTGCTACGGCTATGGGGAAACGGGGCACCTAAAACGAGACTGCCCAAAGGCACGAAACGCCAATGTTGGAGGTGTAGGAAGATTCCTATCTATAGGACACGGAGAAGCAGTCCAGGATCCCACGGTGGTCACCGGTACGTTCCTCCTCAATAACTCATATGCATGTGTACTTCTCGATAGTGGGGCAGAGAGAAGTTTCGTGAGCCACCAATACAAACATTTACTTAAACAAAATCCACAAGCATTAAAAGATTCATATGTCATAGAAATGGAAAAATGGAAAGCAGAATGCACTAATGATTTATACTCAGGGTGTACTCTCACTCTAGACAACCATTCATTCAAAATCGACCTAATTTCGGGCACAGTAAAAAGTTTCGACATCATCATTGGTATAGATTGGTAAAGTCCTAATCGTGCCAATATTCTATGTTAGAAAAGGGTCGTCCACCTTAATCTGCCAAATGGCGAAACCCTTTTCATCTATGACGATAAACCCAGTACTAATTTACAAATCATCTCGTGCGTCAAAGCTCAAATGTATCTCTGAAAGGAATACCATGCCTTTTTAGCCCACGTGGTAGATAAGAAACAAGAAACAAAGGACCTCAAAGACATCCCGGAGGTCTGTAACTTTCCCGACGTGTTCCTAAAAGACCTTCCAGGCTTACCACTTGCATGAAAAGTAGAATTCCAAATCGATTTGGTCCCAGGAGCTACCCCCGTAGCCAAGACTCCATACCGTCTCGCGCCGGCGGAAATGCAAGAACTGTCCAGTCAATTGAACGAGCTACTGAGCAAATGATTTATCAGACCAAGCTTTTCACCTTGGGGAGCACCATTCCTATTCGTGAAGAAGAAGGATAGATCCTTTCGTATGTGCATCGACTATCAGGAGTTAAACAAACTTATTGTCAAGAATCGATATCCCCTACCCCGAATCAACGACCTCTTTGACCAACTACAAGGAGCGAGTTACTTTTTGAAAATCAACTTGAGGTCGGGTTATCATCAACTGAGAGTTAAAGAGGACGATATTCCTAAGACAGCTTTCAGCACGCGCTACGGCCATTACGAAATTATGGTGATGCCCTTCGAACTAACAAACACACCTGCAGTGTTCATGGATCTGATGAACCGAGTGAGTCGACCCTTCTTAGATAAATTGGTAATCATATTCTTCGACGATATCTTGGTCTATTCGCAAAGAAAAGAAGAGCACAGCCAGCATTTGCGACTAGTATTAAAGACTTTAAGAACTTAGAAGCTTCATACTAAACTTTCAAAGAGTCAATTTTGGCTCTGAGAAGTGGTATTTCTTGGCCATGTGGTTAGCGAGAAAGGGATACTTGTGGATCACTCAAAAATCAAAGCAATCGAAAACTGGGCTACACCAACAACACCAACAGAAATCCGACAAATCCTAGGGCTAGCGGGATATTATCGGAGATTCATCCACAACTTCTCCAAGATCGCAAAACCACTCACCACCCGAACCAGAAGGGTGTTGTGTTTAGTTGGGAGACTAAACAAGAAACTGCCTTCCAAACACTGAAGCAAGCCCTGTGCTGCGCACCAATCTTGTCTCTTCTAGAAGGGACCGAATATTTCATGGTCTATTGCGATGCTTCGAATAAAGGCCTTGGATGCGTGCTCATGTAAAGGGGAAAGGTCACTGCCTATGCCTCAAGACAACTTAAACGCATGAAGTTAAATACACTACTCACGATCTCGAGTTAGGAGCGATAGTGTTTGCCCTAAAGATCTGGAGACACTACCTCTATGGAACAAGGTGCACTATATACACTGATCATAAGAGCCTCCAACATATCCTTAATCAAAAGAACTCAACATGAGACAGAGATGATGGGTAGAATTACTGAACGACTATGAGTGCGAGATTCGCTATCATCCGGGAAAGGAAAATGTAGTGGTCGATGCCCTAAGCAGAAAGGAATATTCGGGTCGACGAGTAAAGTCATTAACGATGACAATCCATTCACACCTGTCAACACAAATCAAAGAGGATCAGATGGAGGCCTTGAAATCAGAAAATGTGATGGGTGAGGTATTAAGAGGAATGGATAAAAATCTAGAAGTCAAAGACGATGGAGCTAGTTACCTCATGAACCGAATCTGGACACCAAAGTTTGGTGGTCTCTGAGACATCATCATGAATGAAGCACACAAAAATCGATACTCCATCTATCCAGGTTCAGATAAGATGTACCTGGATCTTAAGAAGTTATACTGGTGACCGAACATGAAAGCAGAGATTGCTACTTACGTGGGCAAGTGTCTGACTTGCGCCCAGGTGAAAATAGAATACCAAAACCCATCAGGCTTACTGCAACAACCAGAAGTCCCTGAATGGAAGTGGGAACGGATAACTATGGACTTCATAACCAAGTTACCCATGACGACGAGTGGATTGGATACCATTTGGGTAATCGTTGACAGACTAACCAAATCCGCACACTTCCTACAGATCAAGGAGACTGACAAGATGGAGAAACTGACCAGGACCTACATTAAGGATATTGTACGACTGCATGGGGTGCCAATATCCATCATCTCTGACAGAGATAGTAGATTCACTTTATTGATTTTGGCAGTCTTTACAAAAAACTATGGGGACTAGGTTGGACATGAGTACAGCCTACCACCCACATACCGGTGGACAGAGCGAAAGAACCATTCAGACACTTGAAGACATGTTGAGAGCTTGTGTAATAGATTTTGGTAAAGCATGGGATACCCACTTACTACTCATCCGATTCTCTTACAATAATAACTATCATACTAGCATCAAGGCCGCTCCGTTCGAAGCTCTATATGGTCATAAATATAGATCACCCCTGTGTTGGACCAAAGTGGGGGACACTCAGCTAGCCAAGGGACAAGTCCCAAATAGCGCCCTCACTGGTCCTGAAATCCTAAAGGAAACCACAGAAAAGATCGTTCAAATACGAGAAAGACTGAAAGTATATCGTGATCGACAAAAGAGTTATGCTGATAAACGACGCAAACCATTGGAGTTCCAGGTTGGAGACCGTGTGCTATTGAAGGTCTCTCCTTGGAAGGGTATGATATATTTTAGTAAACGTAGGAAGCTAAACCCTAGGTACATCGGGCCATTTGAAATCCTTGCCAAGATTAGCCTCGCGGCGTACAAACTTCGACTACCACATGAACTTAATAACATACACCCTACCTTCCACGTATCGAACTTAAAGAAGTGCCTATCCGACAAGACCCTCATATTACCACTAGAGGAAATCGAAGTTAACGAGAATCTCCACTTCCTGGAAGAAACGGTTGAAACCATGTATCAGGAGATCAAAAGAACGAAGCAAAGTCGTATTCCTATCGTGAAGGTCCGTTGGAACACTAAACGAGGACCTGAATTCACTTGGGAACATGAGGATCAAATGAAACAAAATTATCCACATCTCTTCCCAATTTCTTGAAGTCCCAGGCAGAACGCTAATTTCGAGACGAAATTCTTTCTAACGGGGGCATGATGTGACAACCGTCAATTTCTGATCAAGTCAAAGTCAAATAAATTCAACATGTCAGACTGGTTAGATCATATAACCCTTGTATATTAGAGCTTTCACTATGTTACTATGGTGCAACTCACTATTTTAATAAGAAGTGATCACTTGGAAAGTTCATTCATTCAGAAATTTCAAACCCTAATTGGGGTAAGTGATGAAACTATTCGATAAAATGTTATTTCATACCCCTCGGGGGCATAAAACCATCATAACTAATCTTAACGGGGTGTACAAACCTTGCATTGCGAAGCTAAACAACCAAAAAGGTTACAAACGCAGTCGCTCTCAATCACTCTTTATAACCCTCTCTATATCTGAAATCTCTCCCAAATCTAAGTATGTGAAATCTCTCCCAAATCTAATCTAAGTATGTGAAATCTCTCCCAAATCTCTCTAAGTATGTGAAACCTCTCCCAAATCTCTCCATGTATGTGAAATCTCTCCCGAATCTCTTAAAGTATGTGAAATCTCTCCCAAATCTCTCTCAAATTTTTATACTCATTCGGGTCATCCCGACCCTTAACTTGGTCAAAAATCACTCAAAACGGGAAGAAATCATGAAAAACAGCCTCTTAGAGCCGAAGCCTCTCAGGAGCCGAAGCATCTCAAGAGTCGAACCTGTCCGAAGCGAACCTGAAGCAAACCTCAGAGGAATGAGCCTCACACCCTCGTGCATGAACCTTACACCTTCGTTCCCTTCTCCCTCAACTTCAGTTCTCATCCCTTAGGAGCTGAATCTCGCAGGTTCGCTCCTAAGTGACCGGTTTTTTACTACATTCGCCTGTTAAGCCCGTTTTTGACGGGGATTTTTCACCAAATTCGTATTTTTATCATTTTAACCTCCCTAAACTCATATTTTAATCATTTTTGAGGGAAAATCATTGCCTAAGAATAAAATGTAGTTTGTAAGATATATAGGTGGAGTGTTGACTTTACCTATAAGTTATGACACAAGCAACCTCCTACACTCACTCCAGGGCCATACCCAACCACTATTCCCCCATACTTAGTCAATCATTATCCTTTTCCCACCATTTTTCCAGCCATACTCTTGATCAAAGGCTGGAAAACTCTTATATCTCCTCCCATTACACTCATCTCCACAAAGAAGCAAAAACTCATTCTCTCTCACTATCCCTCTTAAATCTCAAAAATTCAAGGCTGATCACAAGCTCTTCATCTACTCCTAGTAAGTAATATCACTCCTTACATGATTATTCCTGTTTTCTTTCTACTTAAATCATGGATATCTTACACCAACATCATCATAATTGTGTTAGATCTTTGAATCTTCAAGCAATCTTCTAAGTGTTCTTGAGTTGAACACTTCTTTTCTTCATCATCCATCTACTGAAATCACTCAAGGTGAGTTCATACCCCCACATTTTCATGTTTTCTTCAAGTTTTAGGGGGGGGGGGGGGTTGGGGGGGAATACAAGATAAAACACCAACAACATAACTAAACTCAAACAACAACTTTCAACAGAAAACTTAATATTCATTCACGAGATGCTTTGAACATCTTAAAATTTTTATTTTTCAAAACTGTACTAGGTGCAAATATTTTAGGGTTATACCTTTAAAATGACTACTTGCACATGTCCATACGATTTTTCTACAATTTATGGTGATTATTACAAAATTGCCTATCACTATAGCTACGAATTTGGACTAGTCTGTGAATATGAACATTTTCACACCAGTTAGGGACTTCTAAAAATCATAATAAAATTTGTGAACAAACTAGACACATTTTCTAAAATCTCATAGTTTACGGATCTAGTTTTTGATCTCGTATGAATTTTCTGTGATTTTTTTAAATCAGTGCAAAAATGGTAAAAACAAGTTCACAGATTACAACTTTATTAACACTTTGTATCATGTCGAGCAAAGTGTAAAACCTTGATATCTTCATATTCTGCATGAGTTTTCTGTTTGGATACATTATGTTACAGAAAAATGGTCACTAAATTGTAATAATTCTTCATCATTACAATTAATGCATTATGAAGCATGGAGAGCATAGAATCGTTTTTCTAGATACATTCTACTAGATAGAAAGTGAATACTACACACTACAAACATTTGGATACACTATAATAGGTATGGTTTATTTTACATATACAATAGAAAAGAATGCATTTCTACAAAAAGGGGTTTTCATTATTATATTACGTAAATCTGTTAATGAATAAATTTGTGAGACATTTTCTTTACGTTACTTCCAAGTAGTGCAACAAAAGTCCTTTAATTATAACTAGAATCTCTTGTAGGGAGAACGTGATAGTTGTGTATAGATCTATATTGGGTTTGACAATCCCACACCTTAGTTGCATGCAACAGTTAGACCGGCAGGTCTAGGGTGACAAATGTTATTAACATTCCGACGCCTGAAGAACGTCGTATATGAGGCCAACTAAGTCATAGTATTGTTATAATAACTCGCATGGGGTATTAACAAACATAAGATTTATGGGATTTCCATTTAAACTAACAATTTTATGCCCAATTAAACTTGGATGATTCAAATTTTAAATGGAAAAATACTAGCATACTATTAGTCTTGGTATTTTAGACTACAATACACTTTTGAGAGAAAATATGAGATTTTCTAGAACAAACACTACTTTTACAAGAAAGGATTTCAACATTTCATTCTAAAAGCTTATGAATTCACCAACTTAATTGTTGACACTTTTTTTTCAAAACTACTTGTACTCTCAGGGAATCCGTAAATTAGGTAAACAGCGACTTTTTAGGATGGAACGCTAAGGCGTCAAATATTGCATTTTTGTCAACATAATGTAGTTGATTTAGAAACATGTAAACTTTGACTATGATGTAACTTTTTCAATTATATTTATGTTGGTTGTTTGTACTTTGAGCACTATTATACTCGTTATTGTGATACTATACATGAAGTCCTCCACCCTCGGATGTTTTCGTCATCCTTGGTTTGGGGGTGTGACATACATAGTACATTTATCACATTACTAGTTTAATAAAATCACATTACATGATTGATATAATCACATGTGATTGTTATTGACCAATTTTGACTAGTGTTACAGGGAATCTATCAACCAACAGCTAGAGCTTTATCCGCGGGACTCCAACAGTGTGAGATGAGTCTCCTCACCATACCAATGGGTCAAAGGCACCAAGGCCGGCCCATTTTGTGATATGTGATACACTAGTGATGTAGTGATATGTATTATGCTAGTTGGATTACATGCAGTATGGTATGCTAGTAGTTTTGTGATACTTGCATGAAAGACCTTGGGGGGGGGGGGGGGGGGTTCCCGAGACACTTAGGTGTAAGACCTTGGAGGGTTTCTAAGGCATCTTCGGAATCTGACCCCGGACAATCTCGATCACCTCCTCCTGGATGATCTCAATGACATGATCCTATGACAATGCTGGCCCGATCCTAACCCAGATCCGTTCTCAAGACGTCTCATCACCACCATTCTGGTAATACACCATAAAGATCTCTGATAACCCATATAATGACAGGGAACCAACTCCAACTAAACCCTAGGGGTTGTTACTTGCTTGCTATGCATATGGGTCCTATGCTTTCAGTAGTACGGGCCCATACTATCTTCCGCACGTACCCATATTTGTCTCAAGTATCACCACAACTCCCTAACAATATACATAAACATAACGAGTGCTCAATCCTCACTCCTAGAGGAATGCTAGATATCTCATAACTGGCCTCCTAGCCTCTCACAACTCACCCATCCATGAAACATCCACCAACCCTACAACACTCGTGTATGCTAGTCATACATAACGTTGGACCCTATAGACTTTCGAATACCTGATCCTACCCTAAGCCCTTAATCAAACAAGAATAGAAAATAAGACCAAACCAAACATTCTCAGGCTAGAAGATCTTAGTTATGTACGACCGTGATGCATATACTAAGCAACTACAGTAATGATGTCAATTCCATATAAGGAAACCCTAGGCTATCAGGCATCATATAATTAGGCAATTCTATCATGAAATTCCTGAAGATCCCTAGCCTAGTACTAGCATGTTGTTCTAACATATCACAATATCAAATAACTGTATGGTATTTTAGGTCTACTTACTAACTACGACTGATCGTATACTCTACATCCTCCTTTTCTTATTTTGAAAACATTTTAAAATCATTTTAAAATATTTTTCTTGATTTGAGACTGGATTCACACGAGTGTTCCTCCAATTCACTCAAACCAAGGCTCCGATACCAACCTGTAACATCCCAAAAATTCAAGCCAATATAAAACTTTTTAAAAGATTTAAAACCATTAAGTCATTACAATTGGTTTTCAAAATAGTTAGACATCTGAGAATCCCCGGAATCAATCGGGAAAATATAAGGAGGTGCACGATCATGCATTCGCTTTCCCGTGATCATCAGAAGTACTTGAAACAATAATAAATAAATGTAAGCTCGAAGGCTTATTGAATTACCCCCAAAATACGAATGCCATACAAATATCACCATATCACATAACATATAAGCAAACAGATACAACATGTATAATGAGCCATCAGTCTGACTGGAACGACTCCCAGTCCTTAATCTATCTGTACCGCTCTTTAAGCCCTCAGCACATCTGGACTGCCATCTCGGGGCCTTCATCCTTTCCGAACAACTTATTGGGCCTTCGGCCTGAATAGATTTGTCCAACTCGAGCCTGCAGTGTACCCGGTCCGCCCGAGGTGTCTTGGCCTACTGTACACATCAAGACCTACCTCAACCCTTTCCCCCAAACCAACAAACATGTGTACATACATATAAACAAGTAACATGCAGATCTAACATATCACTAATCATGGCAACCATCCTATAATCAGGATACCGATCTAACCGATCACTAACATAACAACCATCCTATAACTAGGATACTAATCTAACCGATCACTAATATAGCGATCATCCTAACTACCAGGATGTACATCAATCAACATATCATGCAATAACCTGGATGCAAATCCGATAAGGGTCGATATTGGTGCCTTAGACCCTGTTGATATAGTGAGGAGAACTCACGTGACTCTGTTGAAGTCTCATGGATAAAACACCAGCTGTTGGTTTCCAAATTCCCGAACTGTCAACATCAAACAATACCCAATTAATAATTAGGTTCCAAGCCTAAGGTCCAACTGACATTCCAAAGGTCCAATAGTCAAGTAGTGGGCCAAAGTCCAACATATGGCCCAATTTTTAAAATTGCTCCTAGACCTTTACATGGTCTTTCCTTATGACCCATCTAATATTCTAGTCCACACTCTTGGTATTCCCATGGCCCAATATCAAATCATAGAGGCCGAGTTATGGCCCAATTTTCCAAATTGGGCCCAAGACTCTCACATGGGCCTTATCCTAAAACCCATACAATTATTTAGTCCATTTACTTATTCTTTGAAAGCCCATTAATAGTCCAATCACCAAAGACCAATAGAAAGGCCCAACTCAAGGCCCAAGTGAAATTAGGGTTTCCACATGAAATGACGATTACAGTTAAGTGTTTCTAACTTAACCCATTAAGGAGTTGATCCATTAAGTCTAATATTGCGTTAGGTTAACTGTCAATGATTATTAATTATTATTATAGGTTAATTAAATAATTCTCGTGTGGTCCCGATTAATCCCAAAATTAGAGTTTCAAGGCATTAGGGTTTTCCAAACCCTAATTAGGGTTTCCAACCCAATTAGCAGCCCATTAATCAAATGGTTGGGCTTATAGGTCAATTAGGTTTCATTGGGCTTACTTTGTCCAAGCATCCCCAAACGAGTCCAAAACACAACAAAGCACACCGCCACCCAACACGGCGGCTGGTGGCGGCAGGAGGCGGCAGCCACCACCTTACAGTGGTGGTTATGGATTTTTCTATTGATTATTCCGGCACGATTACAAACGATATTACAATAAACACACACACACACAATAACATAGTAAATACACACCCACAGCCACCCTTATGGTGGTAGGTGGTGGTAGATGGTGGCAGTCACCATGGCTGGCGGCCATGGTCGTTCCCTTATATTTCCGGCCAACAACAACGAGCATAAAATAATTTGCAATAGCACTACTCGACGAAATATGCCAAACGAACGTAGCCACCCACCTGGTGCCGTGAAATGGTCGGAGGACAGTAGCACTAGCTGCGGCGACGACGTACAACCAAAATCGCGAACAACAACGGTAGCTATTGGCGGCTAAGGCTTGCCCTTCTTTATTCCCGACGTCCCACCGTCGGTCTTTTTCTTCAACCAAGAAAGAAGCGGTGACAAAAACGAACGAAGAGAAGAGATAGGGGGGGGGGGGGGGTGGCGGCTGAAGTTTGTGTCTAGGGTTAGGGTTAAACAGGGCAATGCAACAGTTAAATACCGTCTCCTTCAAATTTTCCCCATAATGACACCTTTAGTCCTTCTTTATCCTTATTCTTTAATTTTGATCTATAATTACCCTTTCTACCCTGCCTTTTAAAATCCTCACAAAATAAGTTTGATATCTACTCTTTAACCCCTGCTTCCATAATTTCTTTTATATTAAGCCCAAATGATACGAAACACTCCTGACTTCGAAAATCCTTTGCAAAATAGATCCTGAAATTACACTTTAACCTCCGGAGATTTAAATATCGTCATTTGGCTTCCCGAGACCAACACCCCATTAATTATTACTTGATTTTGGACAATAATAATATAAAATAATAATAAAATTACTAAAAGTTCCGGATTTATTATTTAATTATTTTATTTTATTTGGAATATTACAGATTTTTTTTAGTTCTCGTTATCATCCTTCATTAATAATATATTTGCATATGTTTATTTGGAATAACATAATGGAGCATATGCTATTATCATGATAAATAAATGACTATTTTCAGAGTATGAGACGCAAACTAGCATAGCAAACGTAATGACATATATTTAAGATATTAATGAACACTAAACAAACAGAGGATGTTCAATAACTACATAACTTCAACATAACTTCAACATGCTCTTTGTTTCTTACTCCGTAATAAAGCCTTCAAGTTTATTTGGTCTTTTTCACACTCCAACCTTCAAGAAGACATCATAACCTCAAAGGGCTATATGTTCCTTATTTCATAGTACAACTTTTAAAGGTTATTTGTTCCTTATCTCACTGTACTGCTTTCAAGTAGACACCAATGCTATCGATATAATAGCCAGCAAGACCATAAAATCCAACAAAAGAACCGATATCCCATGATACCGTGAAAGGCTTCCCTCTTACATTACCAAAAGGTCCATGAGTTTTCTTGTTTGTCATGAATGATATCGAGGATATTATAGTCAAGCCAGCATCACTTCCCCTTGATAACGCAATTGTTCCACTAATGGCAATTATTTCCTCGTGCCTTTCAAATATTACCTGAACATGAAAGACAAATTCAACATACCACACATAACTAAGAATATTACATCCAAAGAGACACAAAATGATATTTTGGAATTTATAATTTCTTATTCTTCAATTTTCTTACCAAATCTTGTTCATGCAATCTTACTTTTTCTCACTAACTTTCTTTGATCACCTTACGAACAAGGTGATAAAATGTTATGCTTTTTATATAAATAATATTTTTTTCTATATCACATGATTCATGAGAAACAATGTATATCCATTAACCATAATAAAAAAATATTGAATATTAAATATTTTTGAATTGTTTACCTCAGAAACTGTCTCTCCACCATTCCAACCACCAAACTTTTCAGTAGTTTGTGTTAAGCCTCCACATTGTGTGGTGAACATGAGAGAATATATGAGATCACCATGATCAACGGTTATCTTCTTCAAATTATGATTTTCCTCAAGTTGGAAAGACCAAACATTTTGTGGACTTGCGGGTTGAGTTTTTCCCCATGTTCCAACCCGTAAGATTTCCTCATAGGCTTTTAGATACACACCAATGCCATCAATATAATAGCCAGCAAGGCCACAAAACCCAACCAATGAGCCTTTGTCCCATGGTAAATAAAAATCATTTTCAGTTGCATGACCAAAAGGTCCATGTGTCCTCTTGTTTGTCTTAAAATATAGTGACGAAATTACTGGATTACCACCTCGATTACCAATGGCTCCACCAATCCCAACTATTTCCTCATCACTTTCAAAGTGTATCTGATTTACCCACAAAGAATATTGATTAATAAAAAAATTACATATTGATTAGTGACTTAAGATATCAACTCACCTCTGAAACTGTGTCTCCACCATTCCAACCACCAAACTTGTTGGAATTATGCAAAACACCTCCACATTTAGTTGTGAACATGAGAGAGTATATTAGTTCACCATGGTCAATGGTTATCTTCACCAGTTTATGATCTTTCTCAAGTGCAAAAGACCACTCATTCTGAGGACCTCCACTTTGTTTTCCCCATTCTCCTACTCGAATATATCCTGCTGTTTTGCTAGTTGTTGCCCCACCCATGAGAGAAACTGTAAGTATATATGTGAAATGCAATAAGGAACAAGCTCTTCCCAACATTTCTGTCAAATGAATAATGGCACCTTATATACATGTTAGCCATAATTATTTTGAATCATTCGTTAAGATGGAAATCGAAAAACATAAAGCAACCATGTTTTCGTTAAGTCTCATTGTTTAAAATAAATAGATGATTTATATCAAGTTTATATAAAAAAGTTTAATTGGCGTTAACTTTTTTTCATGCAATAATTAAAGATGCTTCAGAACTTCACTGATTGCACACAAATAATTTCTTATCTCTTTGTGGGATGAATTTAGTTCATCAAATTAGATTGAGCCACTAGAATGGAATATGAACGCGTTAAATATTCAGAATCAGAACTCGAGAGATTTTTGTTTGAAGTTATGTGCGATTTGGACCTTTCCCATGTCACCTCTATTGGTGTATTTTTTAGTCCCATGTTTTGTTGTCTGATTGTTGGATGTGTTTGTAAAACTCTTTTTTGTTCTTGTTTGCCTCTAGTCGCTTGCTAAAGGTTTGAATAAACTTTTGCAGTTCAAAAAAAAAAGTATATTCAAGGTAAAAGAGATTTGAGCCAATAATAGAACGGGTAGTGTAGTAAAAAATAAATAAATAAAAATAAAAAATAAAAACCCTTACCTTCTACACTATCGAACAGCTAGATCTTCACTTGATGAATTAATCAAAGCAATCGACAACTTTACCAACGGATTGGAGAAACTGCGAGTAAATGATCCAATCAGTCTAAATAGTAAATACATACGACGAACTGCTTTAAATTTATCAGTTTTTGAGAAGCCTACATGGAATTCGAAAGTGAAAAAACCAACCTTGGAATTGCCGCTTAGTATTTTTTACTCCATGACCACACACAATGAGTATTTGCAGTATATAAATATATAGAACTCGGCCTTCAAATAGTGTTATGCACGTTGTAGTGATGATAGAACGTGCTCTATTTCTGCGAAACTCCTATAAAGCCGTGTTCCATAGTGATGGAAATAACGTAACAAAAAGTTATGGATGAAACTTAGATACTTACAAGATGCTATTTTGACTATTAGGAAAAGTTGATAGTGATCACTCGTGCGTAGTGATGAGAATAACGTATCAAAAAAGATAGTATCTAAAGCCTTGTTCCATAGTGATGAAGAAGAATTTACTTTTCTAGTGTCTTTAACTCTGTTTGTTGCCAAGAGCCAAAAACGCGATTTTGTTTTATAAAATGAAGTTATACGTTCATTTTTATTTGTTATATCGGGTATAGTAGCATGTTATTATTTAATTTTATAATTTATACATATATTTTAAATTTTGTTATGGTTTTGGTCCAACCTTGATTTTGTTTTTTATAAATTCATTATAAAATTAGTTAGTGTTTAAAAATTATCTTTTTTTTAAGACTTTCTTACACCTTTTTTTTATTTAAATTAAAAAAATATATAAATAAATAAAAAACGTACAACTTTTTATACAACCTTTTGAAAAAATTTCTTGTAAACATTTAGATTAACTTAAAATTGCTTTACAACCAACAAAAAATTAGATTAAAGATGAAAATATATCAAACCTTTAAAACCTAACAACCCAAAAAATCAACCAAAACACGTAAAACCAGCTTCGTTATGAATATGGAAAGAGATATTAGAAAAATCGAAATATCATAGCTATAAAGAATCGATACTTACATATATTGAATCTTAGAGCAACAAAAATGATCAGTTATTATTTCAAAAGTTATATGAAAATATAAAAGGAAATATATAAAACAATTTTCAAAAACATTGTACAAAAGTTAGAAAACCTTGTAAAAAAGTTGTAAAAAAACATTATAAAAAAGTTGTGGAAAAGTTTAAAATGTTGCCAAAAAAGAGTATTTTATATTTATAAAGTTATAAAAATACAGTAAAAATGGTATAAAAGGTAAGTAAAAATGTAAAAAAAAAATTATATACAATCATAAAAACTATTTTAATATGTTGTATAAAATTTATAAAAACATTTAAAAAAATTCAAATGTAAAAACATTTAAAAAGAAGCTCAAAAGTAAATCATAAAAACTATTTTAATATGTTGTATAGAATCGAAACAACCCGAACGAAAGTGTAAAATTACAAAATGACAATCTATGTCTAGTGTAACATCTGTTCCTGATTCTAAAAGTTAATTATAGTTTTTAAGGGGTCTTGTGCATGGACTCGGCGAGTTGCGAGTCCAACTCGCCGAGTAGGGGCATTATCTACTCGGCGAGTCGGAAGTCCCTATATAAGGATCATTATCTACACATGTGGCCTCCCTTAGCATCTTATACCCCTAAGAGAGATGTTCTCAGCTGTGAAACCCCCTCCCCCCCCCCCCCCTCCTTAGTACGAGTAAGGGCTTGGTTTAGCAAACTTGGAGTGTTAAAGAAGAGATTTAGAAGAAGGAACAAGAGGGGAAGTAGTAGATCCGGCATGTACACTGCATTAGGCATCATTTTAAGGTAAAAAGTCGTTACCTTGAAATGTAGATTCTTAGATCTCTCCTCTCCCAAGTACATGTCCATTTTAGGGTAAATGGAGTCCAAGTTTAGTTCTGGACGTATCAATGGGATATAGTTTCAGATCTGGACCTTTTTAGGTCCCTAAAGTCATAAAGTTGCTCTCTTTATGTAGCTTAACCCTTCCCATGCACACAAACCTTGTTGAAAGCATACCTTTGACCTTCTAGCATTGTGAGGCCTTGCATGCATGCAAAGTTTGCAATTTTACGTGACATTCGTGATAAGAAAGGTTGGATCTGAAGTTTGTGACTCCATATTCCATTCTAAAGGACTAAAAACGAAATGAACTAAGGGAACTCGTTGAGTCGCTTTATGAACTCGACGAGTCGGGTTTACAGTTAACAGTTTACGGCTAAGCGTGCACGACCAAGGAGTTTATGACCATATGGTTCTCGTCCATGTGTTTGTGGTTGATAGTTTGGGAGGGGACTTGACGAGTCACTCTAGTGACTCGGCGAGTCGACGAGTTATGCAAGGAACTCGACGAGTGACCGATTATACTCGACGAGTTGAGGTCAACATAGACTGTTGAGCTTGGCTATGGACTTTGACTTTGTCAAGGGTTGACTATGAGGGTATTATGGGTTTGTGTTAAGTAAATCACTTGATGATTATAGGTAGTCGAGAAGAAGTAGCGCGGGACATATGTGACTTCAGCTTACCAGTTGAGCATTCGAGAGGTGAGTCTTCTCACCATACTGATGGGTCTAAAGCACCAAGGCCGACCCTTTTTATGATAGTTGGTATGCTCGTTGTGTAGAGGTATGTGGCATAATTTTGTTGAGAAATATGGTAGAGATAGCCTCTATGGCTATGGTAGAGATAGCTTTATAGCTGACGGTAGAGATATCATTTATGGTTAATGGTAGAGATTAATGCTCTTATAGCTAACGGTAGAGATAGCCTTTATGACTAATGGTAGATATAGCTTTATAGCTAAAACGTTATGGAATATGTGGTAGAGATAGTCTTCATAGTTGTTATGATGTATGCTATGTTGCTTGTGTGTGGGGTATGCCCTTGGAAACTCACTAAGCGTTAGCTTATAGTTTGTGGTTTTGTTTTAGGTACATCTGAGCCCAAGGGCAAGGGCAATGCTTGATGGCGTGACGTGCACTCTCTCTCAGGCATTTTTATGGGACACTCTAATATTTGAAAATAAAACTATAATGAGTACGAATTTGAAAGCAGTTTAATGGAATTTCATGATTTATGGAAATATGTTTGATTAATTTAAAACGAAAAAAAAAATTCTTTGGAAAATTGGATAGTTACAAGTTGGTATCAGAGCCTTGGTTTGAGGGATTCAAACATACCCTTGGGCATTTCAGGACTTAAATTAAGGAAATGGTAAAAAGAAAATTGTTTTCAAAAACAAAATCAAATAAAAAGCTTTTAAGGAAAGAAAACGTGAGAGTGAAATGCGCGTGATTAGTCGGGCCAAGTAAGTAGTTCCCCAATGTAATAACTATGTTATACTGATATTTGAGTTTTTATGATTGTATGGAATTTGCTATGTGTATACTTTAAAATTGTATTCAGTTAGGAGCTTATAGCCTCAGAATGATTGATTTGGCCTTATTTCTTGTTCCTTGTATGGTTGTGGTCCTACGGTAGAATCTTTTATTTGGAAGTCTATTTGATCATTTTTGTATATAATTTTCATGCATAAAGGCAACCTGTTATGATTGATCAGATTGGCATGGGAAGAGAAAATCTTAGGACAACCTGAGATTTGATGTATGCAGTAGTTTGTGGAATATGGTTCACTTCTAGGATGAATTGGATTTATCAGGTAGAGAATTGGGGAAGGGTACAGGTAGATTTGGAAAATAGTATTGGGCCCGTACTACTAAAAACACAGGACCTATACCCGAACCTATGCTAGATGCGACGACTTTAAGGGGTGGGAAGATCCCTTGTATGGAAATCCTGATCGTTATGATTTATGACTTTTCAGTTCAACATGGTGGTTACATGATTTGGAGCAGGGGGATCAAGATCAGAATTCGGATCTGGGGCAGGATCTGGAGACACTAGTGATGTCATTGATGAGAGGTTGCGCGAGCTTATTACAGCCGAGGTTACCAGGGGCATCCTTGAAGCCACCCCAGTCATTTTTAGGACGGTCAAGGAGGGTATGATGGATATCATGGAGGAGAGGCTTAGGGAATTCAAGGCTGAGATTGCTGTGGGAGTGCCTCTGGAGAGGAAGGTGGAGTTTCGCATTAACTTGGTGCCTGGTGCCGCCTCGATAGCAAAGGCACCATATCGGTTGACACCACCTGAGATGCAGGAACTATCTACATAGATCCAGGAGTTGCTAGACCGAGGGTTCATATGTCCGACTAGTTTCCCGTGGGGAGCACCAATCCTTTTAGTGAAAAAGAAGGATAGATCGCACAGGATATGCATCGATTATAGGGAGATGAACAAACTAAGGTGAAGAACCGTTATCTGTTACCAAGAATCGATGATTTGTTCGATCAGCTGCAAGGTGTATCCTGGTTTTCCAAGATTAATCTTCAGTCGGGATATCATCATATGAGGATTCGGGATGACGATATACTGAAGATGGATTTCAGGACTCGATATGTGCATTATGAGTTCGTGGTGATGCCGTTTGAACTCATCAATGCCCCAGCAACGTTCATGGATTTTATGAATAGGGTTTGTAGACCGATGTTGGATCAGTCGGTGATTGTTTTCATTAGTGATATATGGTCTATTCTAACACCAGGGAGCAGCATGAGCAGCATTTGAGGGAGGTACTGGAAACCCTGAGGGTGGAGAAGCTTTATGCAAAATTCTTCAAGTGTCATTTCTAGCTGCGAGAGGTATAGTTTTTGGCGCATATGATCAATCAGGATGGCATTTCGGTTGATCCAGCCAAGGTTGAGTCTGTGATACAATGGGAAATACCAAAGAGCGCCTCATAGATTCGTAGCTTCTTAGGTCTAGCGGGCTATTGTTGGAGATTTATCCAGGATTTCTCTAAGACTACTGTGTCATTGACCCGTTTGACCAAGAAGAATGTGACCTTTCGGTGGGCCATGGATCAACAGATGTCTTTTGAAACCCTGAGACGGAGGTTATACGAGGCTTTGATTCTAGTGCTACTTGAGGGGTTATACGATTTTGTGGTGTATTGTGACACATCGATTTCGGGGTTAGGTGCAGTTCTGACACAGAGGGGGCACATGATCGCATACGCCTCGAGGCAGTTGAAGCCCCATGAAGCAAATTACCCCATTCACAACCTGGAATTGGGGATAGTGGTGTTCACCCTCAAGATTTGGATGCACTATTTGTATGGAGTGCGGTGCATCATATACACTAATCACAAGAGTTTAAAGTATTTAATGGATTAGCAGAACCACAACATGCATTAGAGGAGATGGTTGGACATAATAAATGATTATGATTGTGAGATTTATATCACCCAGGGAAGGCTAACATGGTCACCGATGCTTTGAGTCGTAAGTGTTGGGTTTTGAGCAATCTAACACTTCCTAAGTGTGCATGCAACCCTAATAAACCTTGGATCTATGTTTGTCTAAATACATGCAAAATAATAAATTTTCCAAGGTTTATAACCTATCTAACATGGCATGGGGAACATTTCAACATAAAAGAGTTAGAAGAGATTACATACCTTTTGGTGAGTTTGGTTCTAAGGAGTTTGAGGGCCAAGCACCAATAGTGTGAATGCCTCAAATGGAATCACAAAACACCACAAACTCTTGGAAAACTTTGAGAGAGTATACACACTTGTATAAAATCGGCCACACGCAAGCACATACACACTAGTTCACTAGTTTCCTCTTAGGCCCCATTTCATGCTCCATAAGCATGCATATATAGTGTGCATGGTTAGGGTGAAACCCTAATAACCCATGTCTTTTCCTTTCCATGGATCCATGGGTTAAAAGCTCCACGGATCATCCATGGACTTCCACATAAGCCTAGCCCATTAACAAATGAGTATTAGCCCACACTATATAAAACAAATAGCCCATAATCTAATTAGTCTTCCTTTTAATCTCTAAATTAATTCATAATTAATTTAAGACTAAAACTAATTAAATAACGTAACTTCATATTAATATATTATAACTCATAATATATTAATAAACATATGTGTATAACTCTCATAAAATTATCCATAATAGTTTGGATGAGATGCAACCCAAATGGACCATGCCGTTCGGGTCAAGTATATACCAAATAAGTTATGGACTTAGACACCTTATCCAACAGACTCCCACTTGGATAAGTCTAATAACTGTATTTGCCTATAACTTCTGGAACCAACCAGCAATCGTAGCTCTCGAAAACTCCCTCGAACTATGAAGACTCTGTTGAACTATGAAGCGCCATTTTAGATAAGTGATCACATAATCCTCTGTTCTTATGATATCAGCCGGACAAACACATGGAACTATGTCTTGCTTATCGTCTAGCAGTTGTTTCTCGATTTACCGATTTGTTTGACGAAGAACTTCACTGAACACATCGGTTTAGTTCTGACCAGGCCTGGTACATGGGTCAACACAAAATCATCGAGGGGCCCAGATATCGCTTGTATTTCTAGAAGGAATAGATAAACTTCGACTGATATGCTTGTTCTACTACTTATTGAATTGTACACAAAGGCATGTTTTATCACATCAAGTTACTGATGCGTTTACGTGCAATCAATGCACAACCAACTCATAGTTAACAACTCATATCTCTAGGTTTAAAGATTTATATGATGTTCTCGTCTCACGATCACTCGAGATAAATTCCATGAAGTGATACAAGTGGGCGTGGGTTTATACCAATACTCATAACTTATGAGTACTCATGAATGTTGCAGCAACCATTGCCATGTCTAAACACCTTTAAGGCATCTACAAACCCAATTCATGACAATCTTGATTCATACCTACTTCCGACGTATGATCGATTGTGGAGGTTTGAATAAATTAATTATTCTGGAAGTCAAAACATGCAAAACTGAAACAATAGTAAATAATTGACAATGATAGTAACACTTTACTCATAAATAAATCACAAATTTTATTCATCATCAAATGTCGATTACATTTTACAAGTTTCAGGAAAACTATCTAATCTGTAAAACTAATATCGTCCCTCAGCCCGACGCGTCTCGCATGCTGAAAATGCTTAACCCTCGTCAGTCCCTTCGTAAGGGGATCTGCAGGATTCTCATCCGACGATATCCTCCTTGCCACGAGGAGTCCTTCTTCAATCTTGTGTCTTATGAAGTGATATTTTCTGTCGGGATCTGCCATGATCTATTGGTTCCTTGGCTAAGGTAACCGCACTATTGTTGTCACAGAAAATCTCTATAGGTTCCTTAATAGCTGGTACAACTCCAAGGTCTCCGATGAAGTTCTTTAGCCATATTGCCTCCTTTGCTGCTTCACTCGCTGCTATATACTCTGATTCACAAGTCGAATCAGCCACCATCTCCTGCTTGGAACTCTTCCAAGAGATTGCCCCTCCATTTAAGGTAAAGATCCAGCCTGACTGAGAGCAGAAATTATTCCTATCAGTCTGAAAACTAGCATCACTATACCCTAATACTCTCAAGTCATCACTGCCACCAAGGGTAAGGATCCAGTCCTTAGTCCTCCGCAGGTACTTGAGAATGTTCTTTACCGCTGTCCAATGAGCCTTGCCAGGGTTCCCCTGATACCTGCTGACCATGCTAAAAGCAAATGCCACATCAGGACGGGTACAAGGCATAGCATACATGATTGAGCCAACTGCGGAAGCATACGGTAATTGGCTCATCTTAGCTATCTCTGCCTCTGTACTCGGACTCTGAGTCTTACTCAGTTTGGTATTGCTTTGGATTGGTAAATCTCCTTTCTTGGAATTCTCCATGTTGAACCTTTTCAACACCTTATCCAAGTAGATACTCTGACTAAGTCCAATTAGTCTTCTACTCCTTTCTCTTAATATCCTTATCCCTAGGATATAGGTAGCCTCCCCAAGGTCCTTCATAGCAAAGCACTTCCCAAGCCAGGACTTAACCTCCGGCAAGGTTGGGATGTCATTTCCTATGAGTAGTATGTCATCCACATACAGTACCAAGAAGCTAACTATACTCCCACTAGCTCTAACATACACGCAAGACTCATCTTCGCTTCTCGAGAAGCCAAACTCTTTTACCTTCTCATCAAAACAAAGATTCTAGCTACGAGATGCTTGTTTTAATCCATAAATGGATTTCTCAAGCTTGCATACTCTATTGGGGTACTCTGCACTGACTAAACCCTCTGGCTGATTCATGTACACATCCTCAGCCAACTTTCCATTAAGGAAAGCGGTTTTGACATCCATTTGCCATATTTCATAATCATGAAATGCTGCAATGGCTAACATAACCCTAATAGACTTAATTTTTGCTACCGGCGAGAAGGTTTCATCATAATCAATACCTTGAGTTTGAGTAAAACCCTTCGCAACCAGTCGAGCCTTATAAGTATGCACTTTTTCCTTCCATGTCGGTCTTCTTCTTGGTGTCCTGGGAGGAGTCAATTGTGAGACAATCGCACACTCCTTAAGATAGTCAAGGAACTCGGTGCTAAGATACTCACCACCTCGATCGGATCGAAGCATCTTAATGTTCCTACCCAATTGATTTTCTACTTCCTGTTTGAATTCCTCAAACCTTTCAAAGGTTTCTGATTTATATTTGATTAAGTAGACATACCCATATCTACTAAAATCATCAATAAAAGTCACATAATACCGATTAGCATCCTTTGTGGCGGTTTTGAATGGCCCACATACATCAGTATGTATTAGGTCCAACAAACCCTCACCCCTCTCACAAGTTCCAGTGAAGGGTGATTTTGTCATATTTCCAAGTAGACAAGATTCACAATTATCATCCGATTTAAGGTCAAATGATTCCAAGACTCCACTCTTTTGGAGTTGGCCTATGCGTTTCTTGTTTACATGTCCAAGACGATAATGCCACAATGATGCTTTATCTAGGCTAGTAGAAGAATCAATATACAACACATTATTTCCTAAGTTGTCTACAATCGACACAGTTTCATACACACCATCACAAGGTAACGCTTTAAAATAAAACACATTATTACAGAAAGCATTAATACCACCACATTCATTATTAAACGAAAAGGTAAAACCTTGTTTGTACAATGCATGAAAAGAAATAATATTCCTCGCCATTTCAAACGAGTACACACATTTATTCAAACCTAATTTTAACCCATTATTAAGCAACAAAGTATAAATTCCAATCTTGGAAACAGGTGAAGCCTTCCTATTCCCAATGATCAAGTTTATCTTCCCGTGCTCCACATTCTCACTTCTTCTTAGGCCCTGCAAATCAGAATATATGTGAATACCACATCCTGTATCAAGCACCCAAGAGTTAGAATATGTTGAGTAATTAGACAATATAGTGTAAATACCTGCATGGGTGGGTGTTACTTTCCCATCCTTTAGATGCTGCAAGTACTTAGGGCAGTTTCGCTTCCAGTGTGCCTTTTCATGGCAATAAAAGCATTCAACATCCTTGGGAATGTCAGATTGAGTGACAGAACCGCTCTTGGTCTTTGATGAGGAGCCTTCAAGAGACTTTCCCTTGGTACCCTTCGAAGGGTGCTTCCTCTTCTTCCCTTTGCCTTGCCCAATAGCTAAAACAGGGGTACATGTTGAAGTAGGAGTAGTAGAGGTAACAACCGCCTTACCCTTAAGACCGGATTCCGCGGTCTTCAAGAGTCCTTGAAGCTTGCTGAGGGTAACTTCCTCCTTGTTCATATGATATGTCATTCGAAAATGATCATAACAAGAAGGCAAGGAGTGCAAAATGATGTCAATTGCCAACTCCTCAGGGATGTTAACATTCAGCTTCAGCAAACGGTCCACATACCTTTGCATCTTTTGCATGTGGCCCGTGACGGATTCACCGTCCTTCATGCGGGTAGTTATTATGGAGGAGATTATTTCATACCGTTCCTGACGAGCACTCTGATGGTACCTTTCCATCAGGTCTTGGTGCATCTCAAAAGGGTAGAAATCTTCATATGACTTTTGGAGCTCGGCTATCATCATGGCCATCATGATACATGCCACCTTAGTAGCATCTCTCTCATGAGTCCTGAATTCAGCGATCTCCTCAGGAGTAGCATTAGACTCATCAAGTTCTTTTAACTCCTTATCGAGGACATATTCCTTGTCCTCATAACGAGTAACCATCCTGATGTTCCTAATCCAATCCATGAAGTTGGAACCATTAAAGATGACCCTCCCACAATGATTCATGAGAGAGAAAGAACCAGTTGGGTTAGAGCCTGAAGCATTAGTGTTGGAAGACATCTGAAAGAAGAGAGTAAGTTTAGATTAGATATATAGGATCATTAATAAGACACCCAAATGTAATATTAAGGCTAGGATCCAATCACAATATATTACACTTAGAATAGGGATGTCGTAATCTAAGTAATAATATATTTGAAAGGTAGGTGAATGACGATTCACTAATTTCCACCATGAAAACGAAATGATTTATTAGGTTTAATTGGATTTGAAATTCCTAGATTCTTTTGAGATTCATTGAACTTTTCAATGGCATGTTTCAATATCGATTGTGTCCTTCAAGTTTTGTGACTGGGATGCCGAGGATCACAAAACAAGGTGTGAATAACCATGCTAATTCACTTGGTACCCTTAATATTATCACCTAATCAATGTGTCGGTTAACCACACACGCTCCATTGATCTATGACAAACATTAAGTCACCCTTCGTGATCCTTACTAGTCCTAGTTAGTGTGTCGGTTAACCACACACGCTCCACCAAGGACTTGATAAGGTACAAAGTGTGAATTCCATGGACTAGCACCATGTTCACAATTTTCCTAAAATAACTAAGATTGGGAATTAAAAGAGTTTAGTTACTTTATAATATTCATTATACTTTTAATGAGGATTTAAAGTCATTATTCTACCTGTTCGGCTAACGACCCTCCACCGATCAAGCAAGCGGTAGGTGAGAGTATACACCCATTAAGTCGCCATTTTATAGGCAACAACCTTATACCCACCTTATAGACCGGCTTCGTGAATGAGGCCTACTAACGGTAAAACGACTTATTCTTATACATATATATAATAATTAACCATTAATGTTATAAATAGTATAAGGGTTGAATTTTAACTATTAAAACTCTAAGGGTTGGAATTAAAGTTTATTAAAGTGTGTGAAACTTTACAAATTCCAAAACTTGAGGGCAAGTTTTGTAACTTTGCAAAACTCTTCATTTCATAACTTATGAATTAAAGGTTCATAAAAATGAAGACTCTTCATTTTCATGTAACTTATGTGTTTTAAGTGTGTGTTAAATAAGAGTGACCTTTGGAAATCCATAACTTGAGGACAAATTATGGACTCCATTAAAACACATAAATGATCAAGAATTAATCCTAAACAATCCAGCAAATAATTCCTATCATTTTCTAAATTCATAAGAACATGAACATGATCATCAAAATTCAAGAATTATATGAACACATAAAACCATGGAATTTTGATATATGCTATTGTAAATGGATTAGAACAACCATTGCACCAACTAAAATAAGTTTTATAACACCAAAACAGTTTAAGGTAATGTTTCTAGTCCATTTCCAGCAGCAAAAGTCAAAAAAACTGCACTCTTTCGATCCTACTCGTCGAGTGCATGAACTTACTCGACGAGTTGGTTGAAGTTTGCCTTGGACTCGTCGAGTCCCCCCAATGGACTCGGCGAGTCCACATTGCATACAGCAACGATTTCGACTTTTTTCACTATTTTGCATCAAGTATCAAACAAGCAAGCCTAGGCTCTGATACCACTGTTGGGTTTTGAGCAATCTAACACTTCCTAAGTGTGCATGCAACCCTAATAAACCTTGGATCTATGTTTGTCTAAACACATGAAAAATAATAAATTTTCCAAGGTTTATAACCTATCTAACATGGCATGGGTAACATTTCAACATAAAAGAGTTAGAAGAGATTACATACCTTTTGGTGAGTTTGGTTCTAAGGAGTTTGAGGGCGAAGTACCAATAGTGTGAATGCCTCAAATGGAATCACAAAACACCACAAACTCTTGGAAAACTTTGAGAGAGTATACACACTTGTATAAAATCGGCCACACACAAGCACATACACACTAGTTCACTAGTTTCCTCTTAGGCCCCATTTCATGCTCCATAAGCATGCTTATATAGTGTGCATGGTTAGGGTGAAACCCTAATAACCCATGTCTTTTCCTTTCCATGGCTCCATGGGTTAAAAGCTCCACGGATCATCCATGGACTTCCACATAAGCCTAGCCCATTAACAAATGAGTATTAGCCCACACTATATAAAACAAATAGCCCATAATCTAATTAGTCTTCCTTTTAATCTCTAAATTAATTCATAATTAATTTAAGACTAAAACTAATTAAATAATGTAACTTCATATTAATATATTATAACTCATAATATATTAATAAACATATGTGTATAACTCTCATAAAATTATCCATAATAGTTTGGATGAGATGCAACCCAAATGGACCATGCCGGTCGGGTCAAGTATATACCAAATAAGTTATGGACTTAGACACCTTATCCAACAGTAAGATGGCGGGGTCCCCGATTGGGAACATTTGCATGAAAATAACGGTGATTTCTCCTTTGTTGGATATGATCAAGGAGGCCCAAGTCGAGGGTGTGAACAAGGAAAATTGGAAGATTGAGCAGATACGGGGGTGGTATCCGTTGTTTGTTAAAGACGCTCGAGGTCTTTCGACGTAGTGTGGCCAAGTGTGGGTACCGGTGACTGGAGGAGTGGGACAGAAAATATTGGAGGAAGCACACAAATCCTAGTTGTCTATACACCCATGGGTTACAAAAATGTATAGAGACTTGAGACTAAGTTATTGGTGGCCTTTTATGAAGCGGGAGATCACCTGCTTTGTGGATCGGTTCATGACCTGCAGGAAGGTCAAGGCCAAGCATCAGCAGCCTCATGGCAAGGTCCAACCGCTAACTATTCCCATGTGGAAGTAGGAATAGATCACCATGGATTTCATCACGAAGTTACCAAGGATAGCGAGGGGTGTGGACGATATATGGGTGATTGTGGATAGATTAACGAAGAGCGCCCACTTTATTTCGATCTCTGAAAGCATATCCCTTGAAAAGTTGGCAGATCTTTATGTGAAAGAGGTGGTGGCTAGGCACAGGGTGCCCGTGTCGGTGGTCTCTGATAGGGATGTTAGGTTTACATCCAGGTTCTGGAAGAAGTTTCATGAGGAACTGGGCACCCAATTGCATTTCAGCACGATGTATCACATCCAAACAGATGGCTAGAGCAAAAGAACAATACAAACACTTGAGAATATGCTTTGGGCATGTGTGTTGGACTTTGGAGGGAGTTGGGACACATACCACCCACTGACAGTGTTTTCATACAATAAAAGTTATCATGCCAGTATCGACCGAGCTCCTTTCGAGATGTTATATGGTCGGAGGTGCAGGACCTTGTTGTGTTGGGATGACGTTGGGCACTAGGTCATGGGAAGCACTGAAGTAGTGCTCAAGACTACCTGGCTGATTTAGCAGGTTCGCGACTAGTTATGGGTCGCACAGAGCCACCCGAAAAGCTATGTTGACCGACAAAGATCAGATCTTGAGTTTCAAGTGGGGGATTCCATGTTGCTGAAGGTGTCACCCTTGAAAGGGATTATCAGATTTTGGAAGAAGCGCAAGTTGGGGTCTCGGTATATAGGCCCATTCATAACCACGGCACAGTTGGGCAAGGTGGCATATCTCTTGGATCTGCCAGACGAGCTTATCCAGATTCACAACACCTTCCACGTATCTCAGCTTCGGAAGCATGTCACGGACGAGTCCGCAATCGTCTTATTGGACTACATTCAGGTGGATGAGAGCCTGAACTATATCGAGAAACCAGTTGCGATTCTTAATAGGAAGACCAAGGGCCTTCGGAATAAGGAAATAAGATCGGTAAAGGTGCAATGGTAGCATCATAAGGGCTCTGAATTCAATTAGGATACAGAAGAGGAGATGCGAGAGCACTACCCAGAAGTTTTTGGGGTAGCAGACTTCGAGGACAAAGTCTAGTTCAAGTGGAGGAGACTTGTAACACATGTTCTTGGTTCTAGAAGTTAATTATAGTTTTTAAGGGGTTTTGTGCATGGACTCGGTGAGTTACAAGTCCAACTCGCCAAGTAGGGGCATTTAATCATGAATGCGGGATCGGCATCTACTCGGCGAGACGGAAGTCCCTACTCGGCGAGTAGGAGCTGTAAGAGGAAACCCTAATATTTAAGGGTTACACCCTATATAAGGATCATTATCTACCCTTGTGGCCTCCCTTAGTATCTTATTACCTCTGAGAGAGATTTTTTCAGCCGTGAACCCCCCCTTGAGTGAGAGTAACGTCTTAGCTTAGCAAACTTGGAGTGTTGAAGAAGAGATTTAGCAGAAGGAACAAGAGGGGAAGCAGTAGATTTGACATCCACATTGCATTGGGCATCATTTTAAGGTAAAAAGTTGTTACCTTGAACTATAGATTCTTAGATCTCTCCTCTCCCAAGTACATGTCCATTTTGGGGCAAATGGAGTCCAAATTTTGTTCTGGACGTATCATTGGGATATAGTTTCAGATCTTGACCTTTTTGGGTCTCTAAAGTCATAAAGTTGCTCCCTTTATGTAGCTTAACCCTTCCCATGCACACAAACCCTATTGAAAGCATAATATTGACCTTCTAGGATTGTGAGGCTTTGCATGCACATAAAGTTTTCAACTTTACGTGACATCCGTGATAGGGAAGGTTGGATCTGAAGTTTGTGACTCCAGATTCCACTGTAAACGACTGAAAACGAAATGGACTAAGGGAACTCGTCGATTTGCTTTATAAACTCGGCGAGTCGGGTTTACGTTTAAGAGTTTACGGCTAAGCAGGCACGATGATGGAGCTTATGGCCATAGAGTTCTCGGCTAGGTGTTTGTGGTTGAGAGTTTGGGACGGGACTCGATGAGTCGACGAGTTATGCAAGGAACTCTACGAGTGGCCGGTTATACTCGACAAGTTGAGGTCAACATGGACTGTTGACCTTGGCTATGGAATTTGACTTTGTCAAGGGTTGACTATGAGGGGATTATGGGTTTGTGTTAAGTAAATCACTTAATGATTATAGTTAGTGTAGAAGAAGTAGCGTGGGATATATCTAACTTCAGCGTACCAGTTCAGCATTCGAGAGGTGAGTCTTCTTACCATACCGATGGCTCTAAGGCACCAAGGTCGGCCCTTTTTATGATAGTTGGTATGCTCGTTGTGTAGAGGTGTGTGGCATAGTTTTCTTGAGAAATGCGATAGAGATAGCCTCCATGGCTATGGCATAGATAACTTTATAGCTAACGGTAAAGATAACATTTATGGCTAATGGTAGAGATAACTCTTATAGCTAACGGTAGAGATACCCTTTATCGCTAATAGTGGAGATAGCTTTATAGCTAAAACGTTATGAAATATGTGGTAAAGGTAGTCTTCATAGCTGTTATGATGTGTGCTATGTGGCTTGTGTGTAGGGCATGCCCTAAGAAACTCACTAAGCGTTAGCTTACAGTTAGTGGTCTTGTTTTAGGTACATCTGAGCCTAAAGGCAAGCTCAAAGCTTGATGGCACGGCGTGCACTCTCTCTTTGGCGTTTTTATGGGACACTATGATATTTGAAAATAAAATTGTAATGTGTAATGAATTTGAAAATAATTGTTGTGGAATTTCATGATTTATGGAAATCTATTTGATTAAATGAAAACAAAAAGAAAATTTCTTTGGAAAATTAGGTCGTTACATATAGTATGCCAGGTAAAAACAAATAATAATAATAATAATAATAATAATAATAATAATAAGTAAATAAACAATATTTTATACAATAAAATAAAATCAATTTGTTGTCAATTTTAAGACATCAATTATATATATATATATATATATATATATATATATATATATATATATATATATATATATATATATATAGAGAGAGAGAGAGAGAGAGAGGAATGAGGCTTGTTGTGTACTTTGTTTTTTTTATTAAACATCTTTTCTGAAAAAAAAATCATCCTCCAATAATATATATATATATATATATATATATATATATATATATATATATATATATATATATATATATATAAAGTTAAATCGAATGATGACTCAAACATAAGTGAGGCTTGCAATAACCAATCTTTGTCGTATGATTGAAAAAATAAACCGTGGAGATTTTATATTATCCAACATTTTTATAATTGTGTGCGATATTTTGACATTTTACTGACAAATGTTAACTATTTGGAGGTTAAATAGGTAAATTGGAAAAAGAAAGAATATATATATATATATATATATATATATATATATATATATATATATATATATATATATATATATATATATATATATATATATATATATATATATATATCAATTACACCCTCTCTTCCGGAATCCTCTTTTTTCTCTCCACATGTCAAATCTTTATTTGGTGAGTTTATTCTATCCACTTCAATTTTTGTCTATTAGGTCTTTTTTTTATTAAAAAACATCTAAAGAAACACAATATTCCTAAAATTTAATCATGTATTAAATGAGCATAATAATGGAAATTAAAAAAAAAAAAACAAACAAACTATTTTTTTTTTTATTTTCGTTATAAAGAAAACAGAGAAAATTCTCCAAGAATCATAAAATATTAAGGAATAATTCTACTCAATATACTAGTGAATTTGTTTGAAGAATTTTTCAAAAATAAGTTTTTGAAGTATTTATTATTAATTTTAAGAAATATTAGTTTTTTTTTAATTCTTGAACATAATATGATCCAAAATATAGAATGAAACACTTTTGATTCAACTTGTTTAATAACCTTAGTTTGTTATGATCTGAAAATATTTACACTCACATATTTCTTAATCATTGATTACATCTTTTATTATTAAAAATTAAATGATTCAAAATATATAATGATCCATAACTTTTTTTAACGGAAACTTTATTCAACTGAATATATTATTGATCCAAATTCATATGATTCAAAAATAATCTGATTCAAAATACTATAATTCAAAATAATTTGATAAAAAAAATTTTGATATAAAATTAATATGATTCAAAAAAAATATGTACGGAAAATATTATGATCATTTATATTCTTCTTATTTAAAATTTTTTAATTGTTAAACAATAAAAAAATCAAACCGATATTTAGTTTTAAAAAATTAAAAAAAAAATCCAAAAATTAAAATTGAAATAAGCAAAAACACTAGTATCTTCAAGTAGTAAATATAATAAAATAAAAGGACAACAAAATAAAAAAATGAAAAAACCCAAATAAAAACACAACGAAAACAAACAAAAAACATTAAAACCAATCATATATATGTTATTTTTTTGTTATATTAAAAAAAATAATTGTCAATAAATAATAAAACACACTTAAATAATATTCTATACACGTTTATTGCATATGATTAAATCCTCGAGCCCATATTAGTTACCACAAACATTGGTAGCATGTGAACGCACAACAACTAAGTACTTGAGTTCGACGTATGTTTCCTTAATAAAATGTTTGGTGGACAACTATCGTCACACTCCTCTCCAATTTATGAGTCATCACTCGAATCGGAGTATATATATATATATATATATATATATATATATATATATATATATATATATATATATATATATATATATATATATATAAATTTAATTTCTAATAAAAGCACTAAATAGTTTGTAAACATAAAAACACTATGTTTATATTATTATATATATATATATATATATATATATATATATATATATATATATATATATATATATATATATATATATATATATATATATATATATATATATATATATATATTCTTTAGAATGTTATTATTATATTATAAATTTATGTATGTGCATTTTTTGTAATAATTCTAATTTTATTTTTAACATGTGACTATTCATTTATTTACTGATGAATAATGAAATTAAGTTGTGGATACAAAATTCATTGTAGAATAATAACATAAAAATAATGTTTTTACGTTTTCACACTATTTATAGCTTTTATTTGAACTATCCTCTCTCTCTGTCTCTCTGTCTCTCTCTCTCTCTCTCTCTCTCTCTCTCTATATATATATATATATATATATATATATATATATATATATATATATATATATATATATATATATATATATATATATATATATATATATATATATATATATATATATATATATATATATGGGGATACTGAATATACATTTCAGTCTCGTTTAAATTTATGTATTAAACCTCTAAACTGTGTTGTTTTAAATTAGTAAATATGTCATTCCAATAGCATTTGTTTCCTCCATTATCCTTTGATAATCTCCGTTTTCTTTCCTCTGTTTTCATTTAACTATTAATTCACCCCAGTAAACATTATTGCTTTCTACCGTTAAGATGGTCAAGGATAATGAATATTCTTTCTTCCTGATTAAAATTACTCTCTTTCCCTATCACCGTATTCAGCCACTTCATCCCCATCATCTGAAAAATGGCTCTCAAATTAACATTTTGAAAACTGTTGTCTGATTTTAGTAAAACCTTGTTGATTTTTTTTAAGGTCATCCTCTTCGCATATATGTACATACTTACAGGATAGTCATACGAGGTAACATGAATTACAATTATTTTTTAATTTACCATTAAGAGGATAATTTATTAGATTTTTATATGATTAATAAACTAATTGGAAATTTTGATGAAATGATTTCTTAATTTATTATGTGTTTAATATAGTAATAAGAAATAAATAATCGATTTGTAAATTTATTACGTGATTAATAAATTAATATGAAATAAATGTTAAAATAATTAATTTGTTAATTTATATGATTTACAAATTTATATGAAATCAATTAGGATTCATTAATTATTAATCATGATTAATCTGGAATTAATTTTGGATTAGTCAGAATTAATTAAATGTACAAGGGTCAAGTGCAATTGTTCATAGTTGAGTAAGGAAAAGCAATTCTACAACCTATGATCTTATAGACGGTTTTGAGAGCTCTTTTAGGGTTTCCAAAAGCCTCTTAGCAGTAGATACGGAAAAGATTTAAACTGACATTCAAGGTTCTAAATGTAGTGAGGCGTGGCGTGGCGGCAAGGCCAAGCCTCAAGCTTAACGAGCCATGGCGAGCCATGGCGTTTTTCAACGAGTGATATAAGGCGGCGATTTTGTATTAATTTAAAATTATATTACCACATAAATATTTATTTATTTTAAATATAACTACTTTTTAGAAGTGTTAGATCAATAACTAATAACAAAAAGTCAACAGAAACCACAATACTTGTATCTCCGATTTGAAAAGACATAACAAAGAGCAAAAAAACAGTGTCTCAAATGAAAAAACATGCGCCATAACACGCCATAATGCGATATGGCGCGCCATATCACGCATTGCCACACGCCACGCCTAACAGCAACGTTATGAAGCTTTTCATAACGGCGAAGCCACGCCTCACGCCATGGCACGTGCCATGGCGCACCTTTTAGAACACTGCTGACATTAAATCTACTATTTAATCGTTCAAATCTTGCTTTGTCCCAAAGTTCCGTAAAGTATAAATAGGATGCCTTGGGTATCAAATTTCATGGTTCTCACTTCAATAAAAGGTTGTGAGAGAAATTTATATATCTCCTCCTCTCTCCTCTCTTGTCTTCTAGTTCTACGGTTTGGGTGTGAGCGTTTAAAGTCATCATCCTTTTGGTGCTAGCTTTCTAAGTTCATCAAAGGAAGGATAAAATAGATTTATTTTGCTACAACAAATCAAAAGTCTTAAATCCTTAGCCTTGATTTCTTAATTTCGAAAGTGCTAGGATTCATTTAGGTTTTTTTATTCAAAGTATGTTGCCTTCAAAGTTTAAGATATATATCATTTTAGGGTTGCATGTGTTGGATTATTGTCTAAGGCTGTAACTATATTTCGTAAGTACTTGACTCGGTTGTACATGGTCCTTTTGGGTTGCCTTCACCACAACAACTTGGTAGGGTGATTTAGAGAGAAGAGATATTATTATTAATATATTATAAGAATAATATGTTAAAGGAATAATGTTATTTGATTAATATAAGTCATAAATTAATTAGGAATTAATTTGACTTAAGGAGATTAATTGAATAAATGGGTATAAACTGTCAAATGTGTGAAAGTTTTATTTTGGGCTGATAATCCTTATGGATATAGGGTTGGACGATTTTAGGGATATGGATCACCTAGAAATCGTCCAAGGGATTATCTAGGAAGGTATTTAGATTGCTTTGAGGCTAAGTTATCCAATTAGGGTTTAAGGGTGAAACCCTAGGAGCTCACAGTATAAATAGACCCATAGGGTTGATGAAATCGGCCACCTTGTGATTAGAGTAACCCTAGAGCCGATTTTCCTCCTCCCCATCTCTCTGAAATCATCTTCTTGCTAGTTGGTGTTTGTAAGCCATTAGAGGAGTGATATTTGTGACTCTAAGCTCTAAGAAGAAGAAGGTTTTCAAGCAAGTAACTCAAGGTATCATTCTAGATCTGTTTTCACATGTTTTGATTATTTGTATACATTAGATCTAGCCATGAAAGTCTTGGATTTGTTGTATGTTCAATTAGTGAAACCTAGATCCAAGCTATAGATTTATATGTGCACATAGGTAAAGTTCTTATGTTCAAAACCCATCAGTGGTATCAGAGCCATGATTGGTTTCAATTAAATAAGATGCTTAACTGTTTTGCTTGCTGGAAATCGTTTTTCTTCACCTCTGTTCGACCCAAATCGGTGAGTCTGTGTTTGGACTCGGCGAGTCCAAAGCTTGACCCAGCCAGTTCAAGCATCAAACAGAGGATAATTCGGGATTTTGTTGCTGTTTTGTCTTGGATTGATACCTAAATCGTTTTATTATGTAAAAATCCGAATTTTAACCTAATTTAATGATTATCCTTGACATAAACATTGATAATTTCAAATCTTTTGAATATTTATTATTTATATGATAACTATTGTACTATTTAAGATCATTTGGTAATTATCTAATAGCTAAAAGTTAATTAGATCAAATATAGATAATTATGAAATTAATTGTTTAATTTAAATTATTTGTTATTTGATCCCTATTGTTTGAAAAGTTCAATTTATATCCCGAAGTTTTGAAATTTGAATTTTGTGATTAATAGTTTAATTTAGAGGAATTTAAATTTCAACCCCTAGAGCTTTACAAGTTTAAAAAATTCAACCCTATACTATATATTATTAAAAGCTTTATATATATATATATATATATATATATATATATATATATATATAAATGCTAGTCTTACCGTTAGTAGGCCTCATTCACGAAGCCGGTCTATAAGGTGGGTATAAGGTTGGTGCCTATAAAATGGCGTTTAATGGGTGTACACTCACACCTACCGCTTGCTTCACCGGTGGAGGGTTGTTAGCCGAACGGGTAGGACAGGGCAACTCTCTCTCTCCTCATTAATAAGTATAATGAAACTATGAAATAACTAAACTATTTTATAAAATTCCCAATCCTAGTTACTTTAGGAAAAGAGAATTGATACAATCCCATGAAATTGCACTTTGCACCCTTGCTAAGAAGTTAGTGGAGCGTGTGTGGTTTACCAGCACACTAATTGGTTCTAAGCAAAAGTGACAAAGGGTGATTCATTGTTTATCATAGTTCGATGGAGCGTGTGAGGTTTACAGGAACATCGAATACATGATTCTAATAATAAAGGCACCATGTAGATTTGCATGGTAATTCGCACCCACTTTGTGATCCTCGGCATCCCAGTCACAAACAAGAGGGGCATATCGAGATTTAAACATGCCATTGAAAGGTTCAATGAATCTCTTAAAATCTAGGAATTCTTAATAAAACTTAAGGTTATGTTTTCATGGTTAACAATTAGTGAATCGTCATTCACTTACCTCTAAAATTATTTGCATGATTGGATTACGGAATCCCTTTTCTAATATGTAAATAATGTTGTTGGGTCCTAGCCCTAATTTTTCATTTTGGGTGTTTAATTAGGTATCCAAATTCTAATCAAACTTTGTCCTTTCTATTTGTAGATGTCGAATGCAAACAACGCTGCTGCCAACTCATTTACCTTAATGAGTCTTTGCCAAAAGGTGACCTTCTGTAACACCCAAAGTTTCGAAGGCCAACAAAGGAAGGAAAAGCCCTAATTTAAGGGTAGACTCGGCGAGTCTAAGGAGGCACTCGGCGAGTCCGAGTGGGGTCCGGGTCGAGGAGTAAGCGACTGACTCGGCGAGTCGGCCAAGCTGACTCGGCGAGTCTGGTCTGAACGAGGAAAACCCTAATCCCGGGAGTTGTATCCTATTTAAAGGGTGTTATGTCCCTCCCTCAGCCCCCATATCACCCTAGAGAGCCAGTGCACCCTTGATTTCGTGAGAGCTTCCATCATTTTGAGAGTTAAAGCTTGGAGGAAGGAACTTTGGGGAAAGGAACTTGAAGGGCAAGTAGGTTGCTTCAAGGAGGAGGTGTAGATCCGAGATCTACTTCAGTGGTGTTCATCTTGGAGGTAACAAGCTGCTATCTCCCCTCATTTGCACCTAAATCTTTGTGTGTGTTTTGCGCATTCTTGGCTTAAGTGTAACCTTTGAGCTAGAGGTTCAGATCTGAGGTTGCTACCTCAGATCCATGCTTATTTTGGTCTAGAATTCCGTAAAGTATCAGCCCTTGAGTGGATCATGGAGCCTTTATGCCTTAAGCCCTAATTTATATCATATTTTGCCTAGATCTCCTTCTCTACACGTAAAGTTTGCAACTTTACATGGGGAAAAGGCTTGGGAAGGGTGGATCTATAGTTTGGAGTTCATGCATGACTCAAATCTCCTCTGCATGTAAGGAGATCTGAAGGGACTCGGCAAGTCCTTTGAGTGGACTCAGCGAGTAGCATGAAGTTGTGGAGAAACTCGACGAGTGGGAGGAACAACTCGTCGAGTCGTATGAAGATTTCCTTGTACTCGGCGAGTCTGTTCTTGGACTCGGCGATTCAGGTCGCGAAACCGCAAACCCTTCGAGTTGAGACTCGAATCAGTGAGTCAGGTGGAGAGTCAGTGAGTTGGACAGGTCTGGACTCATAAATCGGTAGACTCAGCGAGTCATGGACTGACTCGGCGAGTCAAGTCATGTATGGAAGGAATCTGAACATTATGAACTCGGCGAGTCAGTAGGGTGACTCGGCGAGTAGGGTTGACCTGGAAGGTTGACCTTGACCAGGACTTTGACTTGGACCAGGGTTGACTTGGTTGTCTTTCGGGGGACAGTTAAACTCAGTGTTGCATTGATATTGATAGTTCGAGGAGCAAGGGGAAGCAGGAGTTCCGGGAGTTTTCGGGCCGCAGCTAGTGAGATCATCAGCAAATTCATCCAGTACAGGTGAGTTTCCCTTTGTGTGAATGGGTCTAAGGCCACAATGTCAGCCCATGTAGTTATGAGTAGAAGACCCGGGGGTTAGCCCTAGGCACAATATGCTAGTATGATTTTCAGGACGAGGTCCAGCAATAGTGGGCGAGTGCCCAAAGAATTGTTTATATGATAGTTTATACTTGTTGTCTGTGTGATACATGTATGTGCCTGGTAGGGAGGTGAGTGTGGGCGAGGTCCCGTATCTCACCAATAGCAAAGTGTGGATGGGGTTCCATATCTCATTAGTAGCAGAATAGGGGCGAGGCCCAAACGAGAACAGGAGTGAGAGTGGTCTAGGCCCGTACCTCACTAACATTAGGAGCGTGGACGGGGTCCCATGACTCATCAGTAGCAAGACACGGGCGAGGCCCAGGATAGGCGAGGCCTTAGGACAAAACTAGTTGCATGTGTTAGTTATGTGTTGTGAAATGTTTATGTGTTATTATTTGTTGGCGGGCGAGGCCCTGTGACAGGGGAGGCCTAAGTAAAATAGATCTGTATCCGAGCGGGGCTCCAAGCCAGGCGGGGCCTGGAGCGGTTGGGCCGTTGTAGCGGGCGAGGCCCGAGGTAGGGGCCGAGGCCCAAGATAGCGGGCATGGCCCAGTATGTGCGATATGTGGTTATGCATGGTATGTGGTAGGGTGGGGAACTCACTAAGCTTCGTTCTTACGGTTTTCTGTTTTGGTTTCAGGTACTTCTGGTAGCCGAGGGAAGAGCTCGGGGTGATCGCATGGCACACACCATAGATTAGACAGCCTGGGAATGTTTACTCTGATAATGAACATGTGATTCGAAAACTTATACTCGTATTATGTTTTGGAATGATGACTTTACTTTAAGTAATGATTTATTAAAAGAAATTTTTGGTCTTAAATTTTGGGTCGTTACAAGTTGGTATCAGAGTCTTGGTTTGAGGGATTCGGACATGCTCTCGGGTGTGTCTGAACTCAAACTGAGGAATTGGTAAAGAATTTTTCAAAATGGAGAGACAGTTTTGTAAAAAGAGTTTTGAGAAAGAAAATGGTTTTAGAAAAGTAAAAAGAATTCAGAAAGAAAAGAACTTTGAAAAGAGAAAAGAGGTGTGGTGCATGCAATCAACCGAGCTCAAGTAAATACCCTAAAATACCCATACGGATTTATGGATTGATTATCAGTTTATAGAACAACATGCTAGATTAGGACTAAGGATCTAGGGATGATGCCTTATGTGCCTATTATATGTGTTTTTGATATGCATGATAGTGCTGAATAGTCAGTAGTAGGATACCCTGATTAGGTTATGCCTGAGTTTATGAGCTGTATTGCATGCTAGTTAAGATTCTTGTTATGTGGATATGATTGCTTGAGTATGTTATGGTTAGGCTTTCCATTGTCTGAATGCTACTTGCTTTGTGCATTGTGGGATTCTAAGTGATGGGAGTTAGCCATTAGGTGGATACGTCACGTTGCATGTGATTAGGGTTGAATAATCTCAGAGTGTTGGATTTGGTCCTATTGCGCAACTCTTGTTTGAGTCCAACCGTTGTAGGGACGAGTCTTTTACTTGAAGGATTATCTGAGCCTCGTCACATGTGATGGTATCCATGTAATGGATAACTGGCATTGCAAGGAGGCCTTCAGCAGCTGAGGATTGGTTTGAGTTGAGTCAAAGGTTTCCCTAGGGTAAGCATAGGATGAGGTAGTGCTGGGAGCAGTAGTAGTAGAAAAGGGACCTGGTGGAGTCAAAGCAGTTCTTGAGGAAAGTACGGATAGATGTGGAAGGTAGTATGGGCCCGTACTACTGAAAGCAGAGGATCCGTACTCGATTCGGGAAAGGCCGAGACAAGACCAGGAACCTAGTAGTGAGTATGTTTGGTCTCGCGGCAGTGAGGAGTATTCTGATAATGGTTATGTTATATGTTTCAGTATGGTGACATTGCAAGAGGGACCAGCGGGCGGATCAGGCGCCAGAGAGGGATTGGGCTCGGGTTTAGGGGCCGAGCAGCTCGAGGAGCGGATGAGAGAGTTGATATCAGCCGAGGTGACACGCAGTATTCTAGCTCAGACTCCTGTGATCTTTGGCACGGTCAAGGAGGGTATATTGGAGATTTTGGATGATAGGCTGGGAGCCTTCCGTACTGAGATGATGGCCTTGATGGGAGCGCGTACCTTGACATTTCGGGAGTTCAGGGCTTGCGGGGCACCAGATTATCATGGGGCTAGGGACCCCTTCGCTAGCAGCAGATGGTTGGCTGATGTTGCCAATGCATTCCGTACGAGCCGGTGTCCTGAGGAGGACAAGGTCAGACTCGCTTCCTGTCTTCTGAAGGACAGAGCGAGGGATTGGTGGGAGGAGATTGGTCATGCTTTGGGTGATGATGCCGCGTTGGACGCGATGGCTTGGAGTGATGTCTCAGCTAGGTTCAGACGGAGTTTTCGCCGATTATTGAGGTGCAGCAGTTGGCCCGAGAGTTTCAGGATTTGACGCATACTACTGAGACTATGGCGGAGATCACCGCTAAATTTAGGGAGAGAGCCCTTCTTGTTCCGCAGTATGTCGCGGATGAGGAGATGAAGAAGGCACGATATCATGAGATGCTGAGGGATGATATCAGGGAGTTCGTGAGCAGGTCCGGTTGTAATACGCTGGAAGATATGATTTCTCGGGCCAGGGAGAGGGAAATTGATTTGGAGCAGATCCGGAAGAGGAAGCCGGATGAGGTTTAGGTAGCCGCAAGTTCGGGCAAAAGGCCCAAGGGATCGGAGTCGAGATTGAGGGATTATCAGGACCGCAGTCGATGCGAAAGGTGTGGCAGGACCCACGGGGGCACGTGCAGGAGTGGTAGTGGTGGTGAGTCTGGCTGTTTCAGGTGCGGTCGGACTGGTCATTTTAGCAGAGATTGTACTGTTACCATCACTTAGGGATCAGACTTGATATGTTTTCACTGCAATCAGCGGGGCCACAAGAAGGCCTAGTGCCCCAGTTTGCTTTCAGCAGGACGGGTGATGGCACCTGCCCATGCAACTTTGAGGATCACAGACGGCCGTCAGGGCCGTGCGGAGGCATCTGCAGTTGGAGGCAGGGCTTTTCAGAATGCTACTTTGGAGACGCGAGCAGCACCGAACGTTGCAGGTATGCGACTTCCGTTTCCAGTTCTTTTATTTTGTGCATGATTATATTGTTATGGTTCTGCATCATTATCTGTATGAGTATTTTATTTTTGAGCGGATTGACTATGATCGACTTATATGACATCTGCATACCTTGGATATTGGTTAGTAATTAAGGGATGGGTTGTATCGAAGAAGGTTACTTAGGGTGCAGTATCTGTAGCATGCCTTGGAGAGACTCGATATGTCTCGCTAGTTCGGAGCCGTATAAGTTTTATAATGGTCAAGTTAGACCCTTAGCTATGGTAAGCTTGGGATTCCTCAGCGGATTGATTATGGTAGCAAGGATTGGGATTTCTCTTCATTAAGCATCGAGGTGTAAGCAGGATCAAAGTGGGGGAGAATCCTCCGAGTGTATAAGGGTAAGGGCCCTCAAATCCAGATCAGGTATATGATTTCTGAGAAGGAAAGGAGGTAGTTGAGCGTTTGACGGATTGAGTAGTTCAGGGTTGGGAGTTTGAGAACTTCCTATCAGTGCGTGCGTGTAAAGGGTAATGGTGGGTATGTGGTTCGGATTCAGGGTAAAGGGTCGCATGTAGGACTCGTGTGACTCGGAATGGAGATCTTGAGGTCAAATAGTAGGAGATGCTTTCGTGTTAGCAGTCAGTGGTAGAAGCAGCATGTAGAGTATGGAAGAGTGGCGGGAGAGCTTCGGCTTTCTTCAGCGGCAGTCAGTGGTGGAAAGTGTCGTCATGCTATGAGGCAGCTGTAGCATTCCATAGTAGCTTCCTAGGCGGAGTCGGGGTAAGGCCCTTATCTCCTCGCATTCAGATAGGGATCGGGAATGGGAATGGATGAGAATGGTAAGGAGTTGCCTGTATAGCCCTTGAGGGATGAGACCTTGGGAGAGGCCGCTCTAGGATGTAGTCAGGTGAGACCCATGGGCGAGGCCCGTATGAGAATACACGTATAGGTGAGACCTGAGAGCAGGGTTGCTCAGTAGTATGGTTGCGTGAGACCCGTGGGCGAGGCCCGTGAGTTTTAGTAGTGCAGGTAGGACCTGGTAAGAATCTTAGTGTCTAGATAGGGGGGTCGGGGATCCCAGAAGATTGTATTGCCAGCATGGTAGAATAGATTGAGAAGTATAGGTGGCGGGAGTTTCTTCGAATGTCGCTGGGAGCGACTAGTGGTGGTGTTGGGACAGCAATCGGTGAGAGTCCGTAATCCAGATATTGATAGGTTGGTAGGGACCAGGATGGTCTCGGTTCATCCGGAAGCCAGATAAGGAATAGCAGAATTTCTAGTCAGTAGTGGTGCGAGGATGCAGAGTATGGTGGAATTCAGTTAGTCGGTCGAGGGTTTCTCGACACCGAATGGTAGCAGAAAGAACGCCAAGTGGATACTGCCAATGATGACCCGTACGGAGTAGCGGGAGTAATAGATTGGGTGAAGACATGGTCTTCACGATGGCAGAGGAGATAGATGGCTATGAAGCGTTGCCTTGGGAAGGTAAGGAAATCGCGCAAGGAAAGAAGGGGTGAACCCCTATGTTGCAGTACCCGGAGAGTACCAGAAATATTGTCGGTCGAGTAAGTCGTGTTTCCAGGATGTTCAGGGTGAGGGTGCACCCGAGATCATTATCGGTAAGGATTGACGTTAGTCTGAATGACTGAGTGGAGGGCCAGCAAAGTTAGGCAGCTGGTGTTAAAACAAATGGTGAGGTATTGAAGGCAGATCGCAGGCGGTGGAGTACAGTAAACTTCGAGGACGAAGTTTAGTTTAAGTGGGGGAGAGTTGTAACACCCAAAGTTTCGAAGGCCAAGAAAGAAAGGAAAAGCCCTAATTTAAGGGTAGACTCGGCGAGTCCAAGGAGGGACTCGGCGAGTCCGAGCGGGCTCCGGGTCGAGGAGTAAGCGACCGACTTGGCGAGTCGGCCAAGGTGACTCGGCGAGTCTAGTCTGAACGAGGAAAACCCTAATTCCGGGAGTTCTATCCTATTTAAAGGGTGTTATGTCCCTCCCTCAGCCCCCATATCACCCTAGAGAGCCAGTGCACCCTTGATTTCGTGAGAGCTTCCATCATTTTGAGAGTTAAAGCTTGGAGGAAGGAACTTTGGGGAAAGGAACTTGAAGGGCAAGTAGGTTTCTTCAAGGAGGACCTGTAGATCCGAGATCTACTTCAGTGGTGTTCATCTTGGAGGTAACAAGATGCTATCTCCCCTCATTTGCACCTAGATCTTTGTGTGTGTTTTGGGCATTCTTGGCTTAAGTGTAACCTTTGAGCTAGACGTTCAGATCTGAGGTTGCTACCTCAGATCCATGCTTATTTTGGTCTAGAATTCCGTAAAGTCTCCATAGCATATTTTGCCTAGATCTCCTTCTCTACATGTAAAGTTTGCAACTTTACGTGGGGAAAAGGTTTGGGAAGGGTGGATCTACAGTTTGGAGTTCATGCATGACTCAAATGTCCTATGCATGTAAGGAGATCTGAAGGGACTCAGCGAGTCCTTTGAGTGGACTCGGCGAGTAGCATGAAGTTGTAGAGAAACTCGACGAGTGGGAGGAACAACTCGTCGAGTCATATGAGGATTTCCTTGTACTCGGCGAGTCTGTTCTTGGACTCGGCGAGTCAGGTCGCAAAACCCCAAACCCTTCGAGTTGAGACTCGAATCAGTGAGTCAGGTGGAGACTCAGTGAGTTGGATAGGTCTGGACTCAGAAATCGGTAGACTCAGCGAGTCATGGACTGACTCGGCAAGTCGAGTCACGTATGGAAGGAATCTGAACATTATGAACTCAGCGAGTTAGTAGGGTGACTCGGCGAGTAGGGTTGACCTGGAAGGTTGACCTTGACCAGGACTTTGACTTGGACCAGGGTTGACTTGGTTGTCTTTCGGGGGACAGTTAAACTCAGTGTTGCATTGATATTGATAGTTCGAGGAGCAAGGGGAAGCAGGAGTTTCGGGAGTTGTCGGGCAGCAGCTAGTGAGATCATCATCAAATTCAGCCAGTGCAGGTGAGTTTCCCTTTGTGTGAATGGGTCTAAGGCCACAATGCCGGCCCATGTAGTTATGAGTAGAAGACCCGGGGGTTAGCCCTAGGCACAGTATGCTAGTATGATTTTCAGGACGAGGTCCAGCAATAGCGGGCGGGTGCCCAAAGAATTGTTTATATGATAGTTTATACTTGTTGTCTGTGTGATACATGTATGTGCCTGGTAGAGAGGTGAGTGTGGGCGAGGTCCTGTATCTCACCAATAGCAGAGTGTGGATGGGGTTCCATATCTCATTAGTAGCAGAATAGGGGCGAGGCCCAAACTAGAACAGGAGTGAGAGTGGGCTAGGCTTGTACCTCACTACCATTAGGAGCGTGGATGGGGTCCCATGACTCATCAGTAGCAGGACACGGGCGAGGCCTAGGATAGTCGAGGCCTTAGGACAGAACCAGTTGCATGTGTTAGTTATTTGTTGCGAAATGTTTATGTGTTATTATTTGTTGGCGGGCGAGGCCCTGTGACAGGCGAGGCCTAAGTAAAACAGATCTGTATCTGAGTGGGGCTCGAAGCCAGGCGAGGCCTGGAGCGGCGGGGCCGTTGTAGCGGGCGAGGCCCGAGGTAGGGGCGAGGCCCAAGATAGCGGGTGTGGCCCAGTATGTGCGATATGTGGTTATGCATGGTATGTGGTAGGGTGGGGAACTCACTAAGCTTCGTGCTTACGATTTTCAGTTTTGGTTTCGGGTACTTCCGGTAGCAGAGGGAAGAGCTCGGGGTGATCGAATGGCACACACCATAGATTAGACAGTCTGGGAATGTTTACTCTGACAATGAACATGTTTTTGGAAAACTTATACTCGTATTATGTTTTGGAATGATGACTTTACTTTAAGTAATGATTTATTAAAAGAAATTTTTGGTCTTAAATTTTGGGTCGTTACACCTTCGATGGTACTAACTTTAGCGAATGGATAAGATACATTCGCACCATCACACGCTACGAGGACAAAGAGTATGTCCTCGATGAAAAGCTTGAAAAGGTCACCCCGGAAATCGCTACTCCCGAAGAAATGGCTATCTTCGAGACAGACGAACGTGATGAAACGAAAGTTCATTGCATCATGATAGCCACTATGAACCAAGAATTCCAAAAGTCCTATGAGGACATGTATCCGTATGAAATGCATCAAGACTTGATGGAGAGGTACCACCAAAGCGCAAGGCAAGAGTGCTACGAGATCATCACAAACATGATCACTGCTAAGATGGGAAATGGAGAATCATTGACCATACATTTGCAAAAGATGCAATGATATATTGATCGTCTCCATGCTACAACCAATTTAGGATGACCTACCACATGAGCCAAGAAGAGGTCACCCTAAGAAGACTCCAATGACTCCTACGGATTGCTAAGAGCAACCTAAAAGACACGTCTGTTGCACCAACTCCCGCACCAACCACTGCTCCTATTTTGGCTATAGGGCAGGGAAGGGGCAAGAAGAGGAAGGCTGCATCAAAGAGCCACCGCAAGGGAAAGTCCCAAGATGGTTCCTCGTTTAGTGGAACAAAATTTTATCCCGCTAAGCCCAACCCTAACCCAAAGGAGGCAGAGTGCCATTATTGCCATAAGATAGGGCATTGGAAGAGAAGCTGGCCGGAATATCTGCAAGCCATCAAGGACGGAAAGATCAAGCCACAATTAAATCTAGTAATTCATTTCACACTATTTCTTAGGTTCTTGACACAGGATGTGGTTACCACATTTGTTCTGACTTGCAGGGGTTAAGAAGAAATAGAGATGTAGAGTAAGGAAGAATAAATATAATCATGGGAAATAGAAGATCATTGCCTGTCACCAAGATTGGAGTGTATTCTTTAGTGATTAGTAATGGATTAAGTCTAGATTTAAATAATTGTTGCTACTCTCCAGATATGGCAAGAAACATCATTTCATTTCATGGTTTATTTAGACAAGGATTTAGATATTTGTTTAATAATATGAATGGTTCTATTTATGCTTATCTAAATGGTGTTTTATACTTTGAAGATATGCCTTGTAATGGAATTTATGAAACTGTTATGATTTTAGATAACCTAGGAAATGATGTGTTGTGTGTATATTCTTCCAATAGTATGGATAAAGCATCTTTGTGGCATTGTCGCCTTGGACATGTCAACAAGAAGCGCATAACCCAACTCCAAAAGGATGGAGTGTTGGAGTCATTCGACCTTAGGGAAGATGACACGTGCGAATCTTGTTTACTTGGAAAGATGACCAAGTCACCCTTCACTGGCACATGTGAGAGGGGTGAGGTTTTGTTGGATCTAATACATACCGATGCATGTGGACCCTTTAGATCAACCACAAAGGATGCAAGCTGCTTCTACGTGACTTTGACCGATGATTATAGTAGATATGGGTATATTTACTTAATCAAGCACAAGTCTGAAACGTTTGAAAAGTTCAAAGATTTAAAGAATGAAGTGGAGAATCAATTGGGTAGGAAAATCAAGATGCTTCGATCCGATCGAGGAAGAGAGTACGTAAGTATTGAATTCCACAACTATCTCAAGGAATGTGGAATAGTTTCACAATTGACGCCACCTAGAACACCGCAGTTGAATGGTGTGGCAGAAAGGCGCAATTGAACCCTGTTGGACATGGTTCGTTCTATGATGAGTCGTGCTTCATTACTTATCTCTTTTTGGGGGTATGCCTTAGAGACTGCCGCCCATATCCTTAACCTAGTCCCTACAAAGAAGGTTGCCAAAACACCTCACGAGATGTGGACAGGGAAAGCTCCCTCGTTGGTACATATCAAGGTTTGGGGTTGTGAAGTTTTCGTAAGATGAGAAACTCATGACAAGCTCGAACCTCGTAGTGAGTGATGTATTTTCATTGGCTACCCGCATAAATCCCTTTGGATATCTCTTCTATAGACTGGGTGACAATGTTGTCTGCATTGCGAGGAGAGGGGTTTTCCGAGAGAGAGAGAGAGAGAGAGAGAGAGAGAGAGAGAGAACTCATAAGCCAAGGAGATAGTGGGAGGCAAATCGATCTTGAAAAGATTCAAGAGTCGAGCGATGAAGGAACCTCTACCGCTAGCATTCAACCCGAGGAGGAAGCTCCGGTTGAACCCATTGACCAATCCTTACCTCTTAGACGTTCCGAAAGAGTTAGAGTTCAACCCCAGTTATATGGTTTTCATATTACTACCGAAGGGGACACACATATTAGTGATAGTACACTAATAAATCTAGATGAACCTAATTGGTATAAGGAAGCCATGGCAGGCCCGGAGTCTGTAAAATGGAAAGAGGCAATGAATAGCGAGATTCAGTCCATGTATGACAACCAAGTTTGGAATTTGGTTGATAATGTGCCCGGACGTCATACGGTTGGGTGCAAATGGATCTTCAAGAAGAAGACCGACTTGGATGGAAACGTGCACACGTACAAGGCGCGATTGGTTGCAAATGGCTTTACTCAGACTCCTGGAGTTGACTATGACGAGACCTTCTCACCAGTTGCAAAGATAAAATCTATTAGAGTGATGTTAGCTATTTCGGCATTTCATGATTATGAGATATGGCAAATGGTTGTCACAACCGCTTTCCTTAATGGGAAGTTGGCTGAGGATGTTTACATGGCTCGGCCATAGGGTTTTGTCGATCTGAAGCATCCAAATAGAGTGTGCAAGCTTGAGAAGTCCATCTATGGACTTAAGAAAGTGTCTCGCAGATGGAATCTTTGCTTTGATGAAAAAGTTAAAGAGTTTGGATTTGTACGAAGCAAAGATGAATCTTGTGTATATGTCAAAGCCAGTAGGAGCATAGTTAGCTTTCTTGTTTTGTATGTCGATGACATACTGCTCATAGGAAACGACATCCTAACTCTGAAGGAGGTAAAGTCCTCGCTCGATAAGTGCTTCGCTATGAAGGACCTCGGAGAGGCTTCCTATATTTTTGGAATAAGGATAGTGAGAGAAATAAGTAAGAGACTAATCTTAGTTAGAATATTTACTTAGATAAGGTACAAAAATGTTTTAGTATGGAAAACTCGAAGAAGGGAGAACTGCAGATACAGAGTAATACCAAGTTGAGTAAGACTCAAAGTTCGAGTACTGAAGCCGAGATAGACGAGATGAGCCGAGTACCTTATGCTATCACAGTTGGCTCGATCATGTATGCTATGACTTGTACTAGACCCGATGTGGCCTTTGCTTTGAGCATGGTCAGTAGATATCATGGGTATCCTAGTAGAGCGCATTGGATTTTGGTCAAAAACATCCTTAAGTGCCTTTGGAGAACCAAGGAATGGTTTCTAGTCCTCGTAGGGAGTGATGACTTAAGGGTTCGAGGGTATAGTGACGCCAGTTTCCAAACCGACAGGGACAACTACCGTTCGCAGTCAGGATGGGTCTTTACCCTTAATGAAGGAGCAGTAACTTGGAAAAGTTCCAAACAGGAAACAGTAGCTGATTCAATGTGTGAATCAGAGTACATTGCAGCAAGCGAAGCATCAAAGGAGGCAATATGGTTGAAAAACTTCATTGGCGATCTTGGAGTTGTGCTTGCCATAAAGGAGCCCATTGAGATTTTTTGTGATAATGAAGGAGTGGTTGCCTTAACCAACGAACCGAGGGATCTTGACAGATCTCGGCATATCGACAGAAAATATCACTTTATTAGACATCGAGTAAAAGAAGGACACCTCATATTTAAGAGGATATCATCAGAAGAAAACCTAGCAGATCCGCTTACGAAGGGACTGAGCAGGGTTAAGCACTTGCAGCATGCTAGGAGTATTGGGCTGAAGGATGATATTAGTTTATATTAGATAGTATTAGAAACATGTAATAGATAAATATAATTGACATTTGATGATTAAATAAAAGAGTATTATTTATAAGTATTTTTACTGTCTTATGTTAATTATTTAGCTATTGTTTCACTTTGCATGTTTTGACTTCTAGAATAATTGAGTTTGTTAAGGATAATCGAGTTATTCAAACTGTCCACAATCGTCCATATGTTGGAAGTAGGTATGAATGAAGATTGTCGTGAATTGGTGTGTAGATTATCTAAATGGTATTAGACATAGCAAAGGTTTGCTGCAACGTTAATGAGTGCTTATGAACAAGTTTTGAGCATTAGAATAAACCCATGCTTGCTGGAATCACTTGGAGTGATCGCAAGACGATAATATCATATGGTCTTAAAACCTAGATATATGGTTTATTATTTATTAATTGATTGTACATTGATAATGCGAAAACACATCAGTAAATTGATATCATAAAACGCATTGTTGTGTATAGTTGGTTAGTCGATAAGTAAATGCATATAAGTCAATGTTTATTTGTTACTTGTATTCTAAGAAGGTCAAAGCGATATCACGGTCGCTCGATGATTTGATTTGACTTATGTGCCGGGACCGGTCAGGACTAAATTGATGTTTTCAATTAAGTTCTATGTCAAATAAATCTGAGATCGAGAAAATAGTTACTAGACAATAAGTATGACAATGTCTTATGAAATCGTCTGCACGATATCAAAACAGAGGACTGTACGGTCCCTTATCTAAAGGACAGGTTGCTGACATGATCAGAGTTGACAGCGTCTTTGAGAGCTCTGATTGCTAATTGGATTGTGTTTGCGTTTATAGTTGGTAAGTACTTGACCCAATTGTGCATGGTCCTTTTGGGTTGCCTTCACCATAGCAACTTGGTAGGGTGATTTAGAGAGAAGAGATATTATTATTAATATATTATAAGAATAATATGTTAAAGGAATAATATTATTTGATTAATATAAGTCATAAATTAATTAGGAATTAATTTGGTGACTTAAGGAGATTAATTGAATAAAGGGGTATAAACTGTCAAATGTGTGAAAGTTGTATTTTGAGCTGATAATCCTTATGGATATAGGGTTGGACGATTTTAGGGATATGGATCACCTAGAAATCGTCCAAGGGCTGATATAGGAAGGGATATGGATTGCTTTGAGGCTAAGTTACCCAATTAGGGTTTAAGGGTGAAACCCTAGGAGCTTATAGTATAAATAGACCCATAGGGTTGCAACCTTGTGATTAGAGTAACCCTAGAGCCGATTTTCCTCCTCCCCATCTCTCTCAAATCATCTTCTTGCTAGTTGGTGTTTGTAAGCCATTAGAGGAGTGACATTCATGACTCTAAGCTCCAAGAAGAAGGTTTTCAAGCAAGTAACTCAGGGTATCATTCTAGATCTGTTTTCATATGTTTTGATAATTTGTATACATAAGATCTAGCCAAGAAAGTCTTGGATTTGTTACATGGTCAATTAGTGAAACCTAGATCCAAGTTATATGGTTGTATGTGCACATAGGTAAAGGTCTTATGTTCAAAACCCATCAGCATGTTCCTTTCTTAATTGTCATTTTTTCTACATTGTGCATATTTTGTTGTAACCTAATAAACCCATAAGTGGCATGAGAGCTACTTGGTGTGTCCACAATAGTTGAATCAAACATTTTCTTTCTGTTAAATAGTGATCACGACATAATAGAGGCTTTACCGTGACGTGACTTCAGTGAAGATCTAGACCGAAGCCTCGTATTACGTTGGGTGTAATCCTCGCGTACGATGGACGTACTTGCTACGTGTCTTCTGATGGGTATCCGAGCTTCGGAAGTGGCACGACTAGAACACGCGTTATTCATGCGATGGTATAGGCGATGTGGCTGATTTCGGGCCTTGTTTCCAAGTACCCTGGGCGTACTCCAGTACGTCGGGTGTAGTCCTTCGAAAATTGATTTTTCAAATTTCTAAAATTCGTAACTTTTGCATATTAGCTCCATTTTTGACGTTCTTTTATCCACGCGTAGGTGAGATCATGCTCTAAAACTTTCTTGTAGATTCCGTAGGCTAATTTTGAAGTTATTTTTAATATTATATTTTTAATATGCTGAGACAGAAAAAGTCCGTTAAAAGTTCATAACTTTTTCATCCGATGTCCGTTTTTGTCTATCTTTTTACTGTTGATCTACAAATGACGAGATCTTCGATTCTCGTTTTCGTTGTGTCGGCTAAAACTTGCTCGATCTTTAATTTGAATTTCGGGTTGTATACTGTTATGCTGAATCTTAGAAGAATCATAACTTCCTCATACAAAGTCAGTTTTGGATGTTCTTTTTATGTGCGTTCTCGGTTTTACGTATGCTACAAGTTTTATTTAGATTGCTAAGGCTAAAATGTATTTTATCGTAATTTCACTTTTTACGCCACATGGCGTCGTGTCGGTTCCATCGCGAAACTTCGATAGGTCATAACTTCTTCGTTATAACTCGATTCACTACTAGAAAAACAACCTTTTACGATGCGCAAACAACGACACGCACTAATTTACGATACACATTTTTTGGGCATCCTACAAATAATGTTAGTTTTCTAAAATTTGAAGGATAGTGAACATGCATTTTTGCGTGCCCTAAAATTTGTGTCAAAAAAAAAACACGGAGGGCACCTATTATAAAAGGCGTGTCGTGTAAAGATGTTGTTTTATATTTTTTTAGGAACGCGCGTTTTTTATTTTTTTACGTTTAGGAAAGCGCGTTCTTAAACGGGGATCGGGAGAAATGAAATCTCAAAAAGTTAAACACCCCACCTATCTTGTTCTTCTCCTTCTAAAATCCTCTACCAAAAACCGTAATAATCCTTTTGAAGAAGCCTCTCTCTCTCTCTCTTTCTCTCTCTCTCTCTATCTACAAGCCCTAAATCGCCACCACATACATCGAACCCCATGTAGAAACTTAAGCACACACTTCCGCCATCTCAAGATCTCGGTTCAAGATCGGAACGCCACATCGTAGTCCACAATGTTTTCATCGTCTCCACAAACCGCCGTCAATGGCGGAGAAAACGAATGCGACCGGGTCTGGAACGAAATCAAAGTAGAAGCTCGCCATGATGCCGAATCCGAACCAGCCCTCTCCAGTTACCTCTACTCCACCATCATCTCCCACTCATCTCTCACATGCTCTCTCTCTCTCTCCCTCCCTCTCTCTCTCTCTCTCTCTCTCTCCCTTTCTCCATTTAGGAAAGAAGATGGTGACAATACGTTTTATAATTATATTATCTGGTCAAACGAGATAATTTTGAAGGCTCTGACTAAACTATATGAAGGCGTTTGTGATGGCACATGTAATCTTCAACATGTGCTCTTGAAATCGTGGTACAACCTGCTGAAGATGGTATTTTTTTTGTCAATTTCATTAGAAAACGGCTATTATGACCTCCAAATTAAACTAATCGACATTTAATCCTCTTTCTATGTTTTCTCTCGAAAGAATCCCCAAAATAAAATTTAACCAATTTTCATTCACGTTAGTATGATACATGGTCATTCCTTTGCTTTTAGGGGAGAAAGGAATGGGGAAAATTGGGAAGCCTCTCTGTTACAAAGGAAGCACATTTCATAGAATCATACCAAGCTTTATGATTTAAGGAGGCGACTTCAGACGTGGTGACGGGCGTGGTGGGGAGTCCATATATGGTGAAAAGTTTGCTGATGAGAATTTCAAATTGAAACACACTGATCCTGGTAAAAAAAACCATCTTATTAATTTTTTATTTTTTCTAAATTGTCTAAATTCTTATTTTGGTAAAGATAGGAGTTTTCTCTAAGGCAAATGCTGGACAGGATACTAATGGCTCTCAGTTTTTCATCACAACAGTTATAAATAGCCGGTGAGATGTTACTTTCTAGTTTCTACACAATAGTTTGACTTTCGAGGTCAAACCTATTGTATGTCAATTTTGTGAAGTTTAATTGGTATTGTATTTGTATATGTAGGAAGCTTATACTGCAGCAACAGCAGGAAAATCTAAGGTTACATATTACATTTTTTTTCTTAATCTGAAATTAAATCAGGTATTCATGTATCTGAATGTGGGAATGGGTATTAGGATGGCTATGCATCAACTACTTATGATGTGAATAGAAGGTTCATAACCCTGGACATTGTTTCTTTGATAATTTATATCAGATTGACTTTATGCATAATGTCTTACAGCTTTCTTGTTATCTACAAATAAGCTGGAGCCGATCAAGTTTTGGGAGTTCATGGCAGCCTTGGCTATGAAAGGTATTAGTTTTTTCTCACTTCACATAATTGAAGACAATCATGGTAATTCTTTTGGAAGAGAGTGAGGATATCAACAATGACCTTTTGCTTGTTATTCTATATGTTTTAGGCCGAGACAAGAAAGTAAGCTCTGTTTTTTTATTTATTAATGGTTCTCTCTTTCAAATTCTCGACTAATATTTAATTTAAATTAAAAAAATGTGATTTTATAGGCGATTAAAATGGCTGCAAGGAGGCTTCCTATGAATGTTATAGCACAATGTGCAGGAAAACTTGAACCTGGTATAAAGCAGTTCATTCTAAAATCAATGTCATCAAAGGGCAATTATGTACTTTCTCAGATTGATTACCAAGAAATCAGCTATGACTATTGTAACATCCCGGAATCGCAGGAGTAGAGTCGAAGGGCCAAAAGTGTAAGTTTGGAGGGTGACTCGGCGAGTCCATGGGTAGAATCGGCGAGTCAGGTCGCGGCTATGGTCGCGTGTCAAGTGGCCTACTCGGCGAGTCCTTAGGATGGACTCGGCGAGTAGGTGCTGTATGAAGAAAACCCTAATTTTCGGGGTTGAGCCCTATATAAAGAGCATAATACCCCTCCACAGCCTCCCTTATCCCCCCCTTGAGTTCCAGAAACCCTAAATTCGTGGAGAGATCATTGGTGGAGCAAATTAGAGCTTGGAGAGGTGTGGTTTGAAGAGATCTTGAAGGAGAACTGGTTTGGATCAAAGGGTTTTGCTTGGTTTCGAGTTTGGCTGGTATTGAGGCATCTTTTGGAGGTAATATCTTCGTCCTTAGGCTGTGCATTTCTAGTTCCATCATTGTGGGTTGTGTGGGGTGCTTAGCTGTGTGACATTTTGATGTTGGAGGATGGATCTGAGGTTGCTACCTCAAATCTGGAGTGGAGAAGACCTTAAGAGCATTAAAGCCCCTATCTTTGTGTTGTTAATAAAGCTACCATGTCCCAAACCTTGGTTCTAAGGTGAAAATGGCTTAGATCTCGTTAGATTCACGTAAAGTTTGCCACTTTACGTGTCGGATGGATTGTAGGAGGTTGGATCTATGTGTTGGATCAATTGCATGGCCTGAGATGCGTCTGTATGGATTCAGATCGGTGGTACTCGACGAGTCACATGGGTGGACTCGACGAGTTGCTTGAAGATGGCCTGGAACTCGACGAGTTGGAAGAACAACTCGGCGAGTAGGTTGAAGATGGCCTTGGACTCGACGAGTCCATTTGGACTCGGCGAGTCTTGTCGAGGAAGTCCCAATATTTCTGGTTGAGTCGATGAATCGGTGAGTCGAGGGATGACTCGGTGAGTTGGGTGCGAGTGGACTCAGAGCTGTTGCACTCGACGAGTCTTGGGGTGACTCGGCGAGTTGGGTCGCTAATTGAGGGAAGTTCTGAGCATAAGGACTCGGCGATTCATCGGGTTGACTCGGCGAGTAGGGTCAGTCAGGGGTTGACTTTGACTTGTCCAAGGTTGACCAGTTGTCTTCCAGGGGTATTTTGGTAATTTAGGGTATTTATTGGGTTATTGTTTGATGTTCAGTGGAGGAGTTTGTGTCAGAGTTCGGAGCAGCGGGATCTTACCTTTTCAGCCGTCAGTTTCGAGGTGAGTTATCCTCACTATATCAACAGGGTCTAAGGCACCAAGGCCGGCCCTTTATTGTATTGAGATTCAGTTACGTCTATCATGTTATTGTTGGTGGTGTCTGCATCCTGGTAGTTAGGATGGTACATGCTAGGGGACCTTGTTAAGGTCAGTTTCCCGATATACAGAGTGATGCTATGCTAGTGACCGGTTAGGACGGTAGCCCGGTTAGGGTAATGATATGCTATGTGATCTGCTTACTCGGTTTGTTGAATATGACTGTTATATGGATGTATGTTTTGTGCACATGGTTGTTTGGACTAGAGATGGGTTGAGGCGGGTCCTGCTTTGTGCTGTAGGCCAAGATACCCAGGGCGGACCGGTTGTTCCGAAGGCCCAGTGAGCGGTCCGGATAGGCTATAGGCCCCACATGGGCGGACCAGACGTGCCGAGGCTCGGAGAGTGGACCAGGCCGACTGTAGGCCCGATGCGGGTGGACCAGTCACACTGTAGACTCAGAGAGTGGACCAGGTGGGTTGAAGGCCCGATGCGAGCAGACCAACCCCACTATAGACTCGAAGGACATGACTAGACCCGGAGGATGGATCCGATGGACTGAAGACCCGATACGGCGGACCAGTTACACAGTAGACCCGATATGCATGGCTGTTCTATGTCCCGTTATGTTATGTATGTTTTATATGTTTTGACTGGAAGGTCGCGGCCTGGAAGGGCGTATACGTGGTTGGTATTTTGGGGGTATCTCACTAAGCTCTCGGGCTTACAGTTGTGGTTTAATGTTTTTCAGGTTCTTCAGGAGACTGTGGCAAGGCGAAGGCGTGATCGTACCGCTCCTCATGATTTCGTAACAACGTGATTCTGGGAATACTTAAATGACTTGTATTGAAAACCTTTTTGTAAACATTTTAATGAAAATCGGGTTGTTTTTGAAAATTTTAAATTGGTTGTGTTTTTCGAATGTTATAAGTTGGTATCAGAGCCTTGGTTTGAGTGAATTGGAGGAACACTTGTGTGACTCCAGTCTCAAATCGAGGAGAGTTTTCAAAAAGGGAAATTAAAATGGTTTTCAAAATAAGTAAAGGAGGACGCGAAGGTACGATCAGCCGGAGCCAGTAAGTAACCCCAAAATACCATACATGGCAATTGTTTTATTGAGCTTTGATAGAACAGCATGCTAGAGTTAGGCTAGGGATCTTCAGGATTTATTGATGAGTTGCCTGAATTATGATGTCTGCTAGCCTAGGGTTCCTTGTGAGAGATTTCTAGTATTCCTCTAGTTGTGAGGATAGAGCATTGTTATGTGTGTCGCTAGGGTGTTGTGGGAGTACTTCATACAAATATGGGTTGGTGTGGAAGGTAGTATGGGCCCGTATTACTGAAAGCACGAACTCATACGCGTATCAGGGAAACCATGACCTCTAGGGTTGGGATGAGAGCTGGTTCCCAGGATAGTGGAATATGTCTGAGATTTGGTGTTTTATTTTCAGTATGGAGATTTCAGGGCACGCTGGGAGTGGATCCGGGTCAGGAGAGGGAGCAGGAGAGGGAGTTCCAGGTGGGTCTGCACAGCCAGAGGTTGTCAGCCAGATGAGTACGCACGAGTTGGATGCGAGGATTCGTGAGATCCTGCATGATGAGGTTGCCGCATTGTTTCAGGCTGAGCTGCCCGAGTTGTTTGGGTCGATCAAGACCGCCATGGTGGAGTATTTTGATGAGCGCTATGTGGCTCTCACGGAGACGGCTGCCGCGGTGGCTACCGCAGCAGTAGCGGCAGCAGGGGGAGGAGCCAGTAGAGGTTTTCAGTATAGGGACTTCGACAATACGAAGCCTCCCACTTTTGACGGAGTTCAGGATCCGATCGTTGCTATGAGATGGTTATCAGATGTGGAGGGATGTTTCTTCACGTGTTCATGCCCTGCTGATCAGAGGGTGAGGTGTGCTTTGAACCTGTTAAGGCTCGGAGCAAAGGATTGGTGGAGATTGACCACGGGATCGTACTCGGATGCGCAGAGGGCTGCGATTTCATGGGATCGGTTCAGAGAGATGTTCAGCACTCGTTATGTTCCACAGGTCGAGAGGGAGAGGTTGGCTCAGGAGTTCTTGGAGCTGAAACAGGATTCGGAATCGGTGACGGAAATCACCAGGATGTTTACTGAGCGGGTGATGTTTTGCCCTGAGTTCGCTTCGGAGCAGGCCCAGATGTCCCGGTATCTGAGTATGCTAAAGAGGGACATCAGACAGTTTGTGTCTGCGCAGAGGTGCGAGACTTTGTTGGAGTTGCAGGAGGCCGCCAGGCGGCGTGAGTTAGAGATTGAGTTACAGATGCGTGAGCTGAGGCAAGCTCCGGTTCAGTCGCAGCCGGCGACGAAACGGTCTAAGACAGTTGATTCCTGGATGGCAGATCAGGGTGGCCACGTCTGTGGAAAGTGTGGAAGGGGTCATGCCGGGGTTTGTCGGTCCGGTGGAGCGTGCCGCAAGTGCGGAAAGGAGGGACACTATGCGAGGGATTGTCGGCAGTCAGTGCCGGTTCGGGATTTGAGGATATGCTATCATTGTCATCAGGTTGGACATTTGAAGGTCAACTGTCCACAGCTTGCTGCAGGATCGGTGCAGGCTCCAGAACCGGCTACGTTGAGGATCACAGGTGGAGGTCAGGGTGGAGCGGAGCCCCCAAGGGCTTAGGGTCGTGTTTTTCAGCTTGCTGCTACGGGTATGTTCTTTCTGCTGTTTTGATTATTTATGATTGTTGTAGAGTATTGATATCTGCTAGTTCATTGGTTGGTTATGGAATTGCGTTTCGGGTTTTCGTGTGGTATTCGTTGTTCCTTGAGGGTTTGGCGAGTTGTGATCGAGATTTCGTTTTAGTATCTTGTGTTCCCTGAGGGATCGTTATGGTTATGGAATTGTACTTCGAGCCATCGTTGATTATCTTTGTGAGGATTGGTGGCGGATGCGGCGTTAGTTTGAAGGCCAGTTGGATTCTGAAATCTGAGGAATGGATAGTTGAAGATTGGGTCTCTTTCGAGCGGGTTGTGCAGCGTGGGAACATGATTTGTATGAAAGTTGTTGGTGCTGGTGAAAAACATTTGGAGTGCATGTGTTGATTCCCGCAAGGTTGCTTGGGGAGATCGAGGATGGCGACCGGTGACTATCTGTCAGTGTCTTAAGTGGGGGAGAATTGGAAATTCTCCGGATGATCGTTGGGCCTGAGGGGTTGTTTAGCCGCTTGGGGAATTCAACAGTATTTCTATCAGACGAGAGCAGGCTCGTATGGGTGAGTAACAGGCGTGCAGGGCGGAATACAGACCTAGAGCAGTTGATTGAGGAAGGCATGGGAGCAGGTCGGGATCGAGTATGTATGATGGAGATAGATTCGGAACCCCTAGAGGGCTAGAACGGTATGCACGGGAGGATTTCCCGAAGAGATAGTTCGGGATGATGAATGATTGTTGAGCGGTCCGGATAGACTGAAGGCCGGTAGGCGTACCAGTCAGGCCGAAGGCTCGGAGGACGGTCCAGTCAGATTGGCTGAAGGTTCTGAGAGTGGTCCAGATTGGCTGAAGGCCTGGGGAGGCGGTCCAGTCATGCTGAAGACTCTGCGAGTATTGTTGGATCGGTTCGAGGTTATGGGTTGCGTATGACGCAGTGGGATTACATTGGGAGGTTTGGCCCCGGCTAGCGATCTTGAGCAGTGAAGGTAGTGCATGGGCTTGAGAGTCCTTGTGATGAGAGTCAGAGTAGTGGTGATGCATGGATGTAAGTACGCCATAAAGAGGTAATATAGCGTGGGATGAGCACCATGGTGCCTGTCATGGTGACTGGGCAGACGAGTGGTTTCCTTCGTAAGGAAAAAGGGAGGAAGGAAACTCCGGAAAGGGTGTGCGAATTCACGGAAGTGAAAGCGGCAGTGTAGAGTTGCGATCGCAGTGGTCCGTCGATGGTCTTTGAGTAGTGTGTTGCGGCGGCAGAATGTAAGAATATTCGACTCGATATGTTGCTCTGGGCGCGGAGGGAATATCGCGGCGTGGAGCCAGGGAGAGGAGTTCGGAAGGGATTCAGAGAAAGAGTCTTGGACTCTCAGTGAGATTCTGATCAGGGTTATGGGTATGTATCAGTGGTTTATCCTGGAAGGATGTTGAGGATATCGTCAGTATATCAGGTTATCCACACCTGAGGGTGCTAGAGCTAGATCAGCATGTGTGTGTGATTGCGAGAGGAGAACTCGGGGGAGTTGCTCCGAAATGGAGGAATGGGTCTTTCGGTCGGCATGGGATGGATAGAGTGGAATTCGGATCGGGACTCCGATGGTTCGTGGCTTTATAGCCATATGAGTCAAGTGAAAGATGAGGATCTGAGTAATAATGCATCGTGGGTAATTCTCGGTTGATTGAGCGTGGTTATCGGAGGGTACAGTTGGTGCCCGGTTTGAGTAGGTGGTGGGGACACCGTATGGAAGGAGAAAGTGAGCTTCTGGTTCTATGGTTGTACCTTGAGGGACTTGGTTCGGTCAAGGTCAAGTGACACGTCGTGGGAAGTATTTTGAAGATGAGATGCCGTAGGCTTCAAGGACGAAGCCTAATCTAAGTGGGGGAGAATTGTAACATCCCGGAATCGCAGGAGTAGAGTTGAAGGGCCAAAAGTGTAACTTTGGAGGGTGACTCGGCGAGTCCATGGGTAGACTCGGCGAGTCAGGTCGCGGCTATGGTCGCGTGTCAAGTGGCCTACTCGGAGAGTCCTTAGGATGGACTCGGCGAGTAGGTGCTTTATGAAGAAAACCCTAATTTTCGGGGTTGAGCCCTATATAAAGAGCATAATACCCCTCCACAGCCTCCCTTATCCCCCCCCTTGAGTTCCAGAAACCCTAAATTCGTGGAGAGATCATTGGTGGAGAAAATTAGAGCTTGGAGAGGTGTGGTTTGAAGAGATCTTGAAGGAGAAGTGGTTTGGATCAAAGGGCTTTGCTTGGTTTCGAGTTTGGCTGCTATTGAGGCATCTTTTGGAGGTAATATCTTCGTCCTTAGGCTGTGCATTTCTAGTTCCATCATTGTGGGTTGTGTGGGGTGCTTGGTTGTGTGACATTTTGATGTTGGAGGATGGATCTGAGGTTGCTACCTCAGATCTGGAGTGGAGAAGACCTTAAGAGCATTAAAGCCCCTATCTTTGTGTTGTTAATGAAGCTACCATGTCCCAAACCTTGGTTCTAAGGTGAAAATGGCTTAGCTCTCGTTAGATTCACGTAAAGTTTGCCACTTTACGTGATGGATGGATTGTAGGAGGTTGGATCTATGTTTTGGATCAATTGCATGGCCTGAGATGCGTCTGTATGGATTCAGACCTGTGGTACTCGGCGAGTCACATGGGTGGACTCGATGAGTTGCTTGAAGATGGCCTGGAACTCGACGAGTTAGAAGAACAACTCGGCGAGTAGGTTGAAGATGGCCTTGGACTCGACGAGTCCATTTGGACTCGGCGAGTCTTGTCGAGGAAGTCCCAATATTTCTGGTTGAGTCGATGAATTGGTGAGTCGAGGGATGACTCGGTGAGTTGGGTGCGAGTGGACTCAGAGCTGTTGCACTCGACGAGTCTTGGGGCGACTCGGCGAGTTGGGTCGCTAATTGAGGGAAGTTCTGAGCATAAGGACTCGGCGAGTCATCGGGTTGACTCGGCGAGTAGGGTCAGTCAGGGGTTGACTTTGACTTGTCCAAGGTTGACCAGTTGTCTTCCAGGGGTATTTTGGTAATTTAGGGTATTTATTGGGTTATTGTTTGATGTTCAGTGGAGGAGTTTGTGTCAGAGTTCGGAGCAGCGGGATCTTACCTTTTCAGCCGTCAGTTTCGAGGTGAGTTATCCTCACTATATCAACATGGTCTAAGGCACCAAGGTCGGCCCTTTATTGTATTGAGATTCAGTTACGTCTATCATGTTATTGTTGGTGGTGTCTGCATCCTGGTAGTTAGGATGGTACATGCTAGGGGACCTTGTTAAGGTCAGTTTCCCGATATACAGAGTGATGCTATGCTAGTGACCGGTTAGGACGGTAGCCCGGTTAGGGTAATGATATGCTATGTGATCTGCTTACTCGGTTTGTTGAATATGACTGTTATATGGATGTATGTTTTGTGCACATGGTTGTTTGGACTAGAGATGGGTTGAGGCGGGTCCTGCTTTGTGCTGTAGGCCAAGATACCCAGGGCGGACCGGTTGTTCCGAAGGCCCAGTGAGCGGTCCGGATTGGCTGTAGGCCCCACGTGGGCGGACCAGACGTGCCGAGGCTCGGAGAGTGGACCAGGCCGACTGTAGGCCCGATGCGGGCGGACCAGTCACACTGTAGACTCAGAGAGTGGACCAGGTGGGTTGAAGGCCCGATGCGGGCGGACCAACCCCACTGTAGACTCGAAGGACATGACTAGACCCGGAGGATGGATCCGATGGACTGAAGGCCCGATACGGCGGACCAGTCACACAGTAGACCCGATATGCATGGCTGTTCTATGTCCCGTTATGTTATGTATGTTTTATATGTTTTGACCGGAAGGTCGCGGCCTGGAAGGGCGTATACGTGGTTGGTATTTTAGGGGTATCTCACTAAGCTTTCGAGCTTACAGTTGTGGTTTAATGTTTTTCAGGTTCTTCAGGAGACTGTGGCAAGGCGAAGGCGCGATCGTACCGCTCCTCATGATTTCGTAACAACGTGATTCTGGGAATACTTAAATGACTTGTATTGAAAACCTTTTTGTAAACATTTTAATGAAAATCGGGTTGTTTTTGAAAATTTTAAATTGGTTGTGTTTTTCGGATGTTACAACTATAACATCTACCACTCTGCTCCTCAAGCCTTGGTGGGAATTATGCCCTACATAACTGGAGAGCTTCTGAGGCATTTCAGCCAATCCTTTTGGAGCTTTTATGAAACACCGTAAATTTCAAGACAAATTTTTCATTTAAAATAATCATTATATTAGAACACTTGTTTAAAATCTCATTCATAATTGAATTACAAATCATAGTTTCATTTTCACTCGAATAGAAAACCAGGATCCTCCAAAATATGACTCTTTCTCTGGTGTGTACAATCTAGCCGGTGCCGTCCCATGTTACTGAAAGAACCTGAAAACAACATAACACAAAACACTGTAAGCACGAAGCTTAGTGAGTTCCCCAATATACAACTTACGCATATACGCCTTTCCAGGCCCTGACCTTCCGGTCCACAACACAACGCCTTCCGGCCCATGAGATAATCGCCTTCCGGCCCATAACGTATTGCCTTCCGGCCCATAGCACATTGCCTTCCGGCCCATAACATATTGCCTTCCGGTCCATATAAACATACACAGCACGTAATACATTTAACTTACCACATATAGCACATATATCATATATCATATCCGACCTTCCGGTCACATAACATATTGCCTTCCGGCCCATATAAACACACATAGCACGCATAGCAATTACCTTACCATTTATGGCACGTATAACACATATCATATGCGACCTTCCGGTCACACAGTCAAACCCTTCCGGGTAAAGTATAGTGAGAAGACTCACCTCGTGGATACTGAGAGCTAGCAACTCCTGAAATCACTCGTACTCGATCCGCCGAGCTACCGACTCCCTATAATATCGTACATCCCTTATTAACACATTTATCTTTCAAGACAACTGACCCTAAGAAATCACACATAGGTCAATTCTGGTCAACGGTCCACGGTCAACTCGACCGGACTCGGTGAGTACTCTGGCGACTCGGCGAGTCTAGTCGTCCTCCAATCCTCTAAGGTTTCCCTTCTACTCGTCGAGTATCCTCCTTGACCCGACGAGTTACTCCTGGAAGAATCGCGGGGCCACCCCGACTCCACTCGCCGAGTCTGGGGAACAACTCGACGAGTCCCAGTTATTCTTCAAGCTACTCGCCGAGTCTGCTCATCTGACTCGGCGAGTCCATGCCATGCAGCCGCTCAAACTGCTTCCTAAGGTCTGAACTGCTCCGACCATTCATAGGACTGGCCTTCCTAGACTGGTCCATTACGTAAGGTCCTCATATCGGTGGTCATGCTACACCCCAAGACTTATAATTCACATGTTGACCTAAGGCATAAGGATTTCAATCCAAAACCTTCACCAATTCCCGAAATGCACAGACATGGGATATTCTGGACCTCCAAGGGTCCCAACACGGAGTTACAATCGTTTGGGGGACTTGGGTAACATTCAATCTATCCACAAAAGGGTTCCATAAACCCTAATCCTCTAAATACATCACCATAGCAGAGTATACTCGAATTCTTACCTGGATAATGTACTCTCTGTGTCCCCAATCCTCAGAATGTGACTCCCTTGCTGTTCCTTTAGCCAAGCCCCTTCTCTTCCTTGCACAACAACTTCTTCAAAATCAACAATGGCCTTTAGCCTTGCTCCAGATGCACACAATCGGTTTAGGGTTCCTCTCAGAAGGCTAAAACGAACAATGACGGCCAATAAGTCCCCTTTATACGTCCCAAACCTGAACGGCTAGGGTTTTCGCTAAACAGCGCAGACTCGCCGAGTCCCTATCTGGACTCATCGAGTCCAGTCGCGAACCCGCGACCAGGTCTCTGATCCTACTCGGCAAGTCTGGCTCCAACTCGCCGAGTCCCCCCTTAAAACACCCCAAAAATATAATTTTAACAATACTTGAGATTCCGGGCTGTTACAATTCTCCCCCACTAGAATCAGACTTCGCCCTCGAAGTCTCACTCTGAAAATAGTTCTGGATGCTGCTCCCGCATCTCACGTCCCGGCTCCCAAGTCATTTCTGATCCCTTCCGGGGTTGCCACTGAACCAATACCAGAGGTACCTCCTTGTTCCTCAGAACCTTGATCTTCCGATCCCCGATGGCCACTAGTCTCTCAGCATAACTCAGGCTCGCATCCACCTAAATGTTCTCTAGTGGAACCATTGCTGACTCATCGGCTATACACTTCTTCAATTGCAACACATGAAAAGTGTCGTGGATCTATCTCAATTCCGTTGGCAACTCCAAACGGTAGGCCACCCGTACTACCCTCACAATCTCACGAAGAGGCCCAACATACCGGGCCCCAACTTGCCCCTCTTTCTGAATCGAATCACCCCTTTCCAAGGAGAGACCTTCAGGAGTACGAAGTTGCCGACCTGAAACTCAAGCTCGTACCGGCGTCTGTCTGCATAACTTTTCTGTCAGCTCTAGGCGATCAATAATCTCTGTTTAACCTACTGAATCTGCTCTGTCGACTGAAGCACGTTCTCTGTACTGACCACCACTCCCTGTAACCGAGAATTACCCAAGATGCAACTCTGCTCTAAATCTCCACTATCACTCGGCCCATAAGGGTTAGGAAACCCTGAATCACCGGATCCCCGATCCAAAGCCCACTTTATCCCTTTCGGAATGACTGAGAGATCCATTCTCACTCTCAGAGCAACTCTCACGAGTTCTCCTCTTTCAATCGCATACACATGCTACACTAGCCCCAACATACCTTTCTCTTCCCTTACCTAGGGAAATCCGCTTGACGACTTTGCCACTACTCCATGTACCGCACATGCTCTGGATCTGCTCGCAAGGACTCTCGGGTCCATGCGTCACCTTTCCTCAGCAAATGAGGGTCTAACACCACCTCCTATGCAACAGCTCAAAGGGCGGCATACCAATGCACTAATGATGGCTGTTGATATGGGACAACTCAACCAAGGACAAATACGTACCGCGGCTTCCTCCAAAATCTAATACACATGCCTGAAGCATGTCTTCGAGCGTCTGAATCGTTCACTCTCTCTAAAGTGTCCTCAGATGTCATCATGATAAGCTCATTTCTCCTATTCCTCTTCAAGACTGAGTACCAGGTCAGCTTTTGGCTCCACAGCTGAGCCCCCAACAGTCACCCATATCATGATCCAAATATCCCACTAACTTCCTCCCCGTGACCACTATCCCGGCCCAGTGACACGCAAGTCACGAAATCCTCTTTTCCTCATGCGAGAAAAATACAATCCAACCGAGGATCGTCTCAACTCAAATCTCTGGTTTCTGCTGCGCATATTCCTTGCGTATCTCCCCGCATCTCCTGACAAAGACGGAGACCCCCGTCTCGCCCCCGACTCAACATCCAAGCTCCAAAGACTCAATACCAGGGCTACTCAAACCCAACTCTTCCACATCATACACTGCTCGAAAAACATTCCAACATCGAAATTCTCTTGTCATATAGTGAGTACTGCAACTCCACGCAGCATCACAACACCCTCTGAGTAGGGAGTACTACGGCTTGAATATCCATCACAGACTCTGGAGGCAATCAACATAACAAATGCCCATCTTTGCGAAAATCCACTCTCTCAAATAATCTTCCTGGATGCCCATACTCGAAGGGCTCCCACTAGATCCACAGATACTTGATATGCCACACATCGATTCAATTCAGGATTCACGAGTAACTCCGAAATAAAGATATCATACCCGGATATCTCAGAATATCCCAACAGAACATCCCAAGATCCTGCCACAACCACTGATCTCCTGCCCCAAGCATCATATAGACACAATAATACATTTCCTCTGAACCCCATAATTAGATCTACATTTTTCTCACATTACAACTTCGGTGCATCTAATCTCTCGATTGGAATACGAGCAAACGCTGACGCTACGAAATGTGCTAATAATTCTCCGAAACCCTTTTTCCCGACGCTAAAAATCCAAACAAGGATATGCATACCGACCCAATCATTCTCTATCTACTTGCAACAACACCAATCACCTGTCATGGATACATCCGTCCTCCTCCTCAAGTACTTCCCGCATTAACTCACCCTGACCCCTTTACTCGATCACCGACATCCCTGGTCTCATGATTTCTTACAGCATATCTCTATACTCCACTTATAACTACTCTATGACAAATCTTTGCTTTCTTACATACTGCACCCGGTTCTCCCCCACTTAGGGTTCGAACCATCACCAATTAGCACACAACCAACCCACGACTATTTTTCACCAGCGAAATCGCACTTGCCCCAGGAAAGTGCTACGCAATGCCCGATAATTCCCCCTTAAGGAAATCAATTAACCCCCTATACTCTGAACCTCTGATGAACTCTCCAAGAACTTCTCATCACGACTGCCTCTAATCGTTCCAATTCTCATACCAATCTAACACTAAGCATCTCAACTGCTCAATAACATCCCTGGCTCATAGACTGCACCGCAAAATCATCGTTCCTCTCACCTCAACCCATCAACCAATGTTCCAACACCGGAATTGTCCCAAGGACAGGGACCCACTCCCAACATCGACGAAAACCCTCTGCACTGCAAAACTCGACTGAACTCCCCACTGCTACCACTATAACGCATCCTGCTATTCTCAATTAGGTGTGGTGTGATCCTCAACTACCTCAGTCCCAACTGACTGTCTGCTCACGATAAGTCACTGCCTCGCGGCACACATGCTCCCTGATACTCTGGGGGAAATCATCACCGATAACGACCTGCAGGGTGTACCCCAAAACCCAAAACTGAAACATCAGGCCTCTCGTCTCTTGCACACGAAGAAAAATAGCACCACCCACCTAGAAAGTGACCTCTCCTCTATCGACTGATTGTTCAACTCAGACCGAAATTTTCCTCTCCCTTTAACTCCTTACCAAAATACTCTGATAGGCACTCGCCTTTCCTCTCGAGGGATGCCTCTCCATACTCAATCATGGTCTACAGGCCTAAAACCCATAGCATCCGATCTCTACCTCATCGATCATGACCGGATAACAAGATAATCACAAGCATCATCCACTACGAACCATGGTGCTCATCCCATGACATCCCTTCTCAATCTGCTTCGGTGTATGGTACCCGAACCATAACATCACTCCTCAATCTGTTCCGATGTATTGTACTCAACCATAACATCACTCCTCAATCTGTTCCGATGTATGGTACTCAATCCATAACATCACTCCTCAATCTGTTCCGATGTATGGTACTCGAACCATAACATCACTCGTCAATCCGTTCCTTAGGACCTTCAGAATGCTCCCTGTATCAAGTATGGGTCCTCTGCTTTCAGTAGTACGGGCCCATACTACCTGCCACATCTACCCATACTTTCCACACGGACCATCCTAGAGCTCCTAAGTAGCTGCTCGACCTGCTCTTTCACCAATCCCATCGCGCGTGCTTGCTCCCCAGCGAAATCCTCTACTTTACCAGCGCACTCATCTGGCTAGGTTTACTCCCTAGTCCCTTCCGTCGTCCTCCCACTTCTTTGCTATCAGCTGCTGAAGAGCTCCTAATGATGCCAACCATCTACCTCCTGAATATCGTCATACTCACTTAGTAGCTGACTCCCATCATCGAGAGTTCCACAAAGCACAAAGCAAGCAGCATTCGAGCATCGAAGAATACATAGGACTCCCTATCTGTGATAACTCCACCTTCTCGGCTCATCCTCGGAAGTACCACTGAACTCTGTAACTCTACCCCTCGTGCGTTCTAACTGGATACTCTCACTCATCACATACACAAAAGCATAACGCACATATAACAACAAACCCTAGGCTAAGGCATCACAAATCAGGCCACTCTAGTCCTAAGATATGAAATACCTAGCCTGTCTCTAGCATGCAATAATATCTCATAAAGTGCATCATAGATATTTCATAACACAAAAGTAAGGTTATTTTGGGAAATCACCGTTTGGCTCTGGCTGATTGTACACACTGCTCTTTCTTGCTTTCTCTTTGAACTCTTATTCACTTTTAGAAAACTATTTATTTGAAAACTTTTTCTTACTTCCTTAGTTTGAGTCCAGATTTACCCGATGGCACATCTGAATCCCTCAAACCAAGGCTCTGATACCAATTTGTAACACCGTAAATTTCAACACAAATTTTTCATTTAAAATAATCATTATATTAGAACACTTGTTTAAAATCTCATTCATAATTGAATTACAAATCATAGTTTCATTTTCACTCGAATAGAAAACCAGGATCCTCCAAAATATGACTCTTTCTCTGGTGTGTACAATCGAGCCGGTGCCGTCCCGTGTTACTGAAAAAACCTGAAAACAACATAACACAAAACACTGTAAGCACGAAGCTTAGTGAGTTCCCCAATATACAACTTACGCATATACGCCTTTCCAGGCCCTGACCTTCCGGTCCACAACACAACGCCTTCCGGCCCATTAGATAATCGCCTTCCGGCCCATAACGTATTGCCTTCCGGCCCATAGCACATTGCCTTCCGGCCCATAACATATTGCTTTCCGGCCCATAGCACATTGCCTTCCGGCCCATAACATATTGCCTTCCGGCCCATATAAACATACACATCACGTAATACATTTAACTTACCACATATAGCACATATATCATATATCATATCCGACCTTCCGGTCACATAACATATTGCCTTCCGGCCCATATAAACACACATAGCATGCATAGCAATTACCTTACCATTTATGGCACGTATAACACATATCATATCCGACCTTCCGGTCACACAGTCAAACCCTTCCGGGTACAGTATAGTGAGAAGACTCACCTCGTGGATACTGAGAGCTAGCAAATCCTAAAATCACTCGTACTCGATCCGCCGAGCTACCGACTCCCTATAATATCGTACATCCCTTATTAACACTTTTATCTTTCAAGACAACTGACCCTAAAAAATCACACATAGGTCAACTCTGGTCAACGGTCCACGGTCAACTCGACCGGACTCGGCGAGTACTCTGGCGACTCGGCGAGTCTAGTCGTCCTCCAATCCTCTAAGGTTTCCCTTCTACTCATCGAGTATCCTCCTTGACCCGACGAGTTACTCCTGGAAGAATCGCGGGGCCACCCCGACTCCACTCGCCGAGTCTGAGGAACAACTCGACGAGTCCCAGTTATTCTTCAAGCTACTCGCCGAGTCTGCTCATCTGACTCGGCGAGTCCATGCCATGCAGCCGCTCAAACTGCTTCCTAAGGTCTGAACTGCTCTGACCATTCATAGGACTGGCCTTCCTAGACTGGTCCATTATGTAAGGTCCTCATTTCGGTGCTCATGCTACACCCCAAGACTTATAATTCACATGTTGACCTAAGGCATAAGGATTTCAATCCAAAACCTTCACCAATTCCCGAAATGCACAGACATGGGATATTCTGGACCTCCAAGGGTCCCAACACGGGGTTACAATCGTTTGGGGGACTTGGGTAACATTCAATCTATCCACAAAAGGGTTCCATAAACCCTAATCCTCTAAATACATCACCATAGCAGAGTATACTCGAATTCTTACCTGGATAATGTACTCTCTGTGTCCCCAATCCTCAGAATGTGACTCCCTTGCTGTTCCTTTAGCCAAGCCCCTTCTCTTCCTTGCACAACAACTTCTTCAAAATCAACAATGGCCTTTAGCCTTGCTCCAGATGCACACAATCGGTTTAGGGTTCCTCTCAGAAGGCTAAAACGAACAATGACGGCCAATAAGTCACCTTTATACGTCCCAAACCTGAACGGCTAGGGTTTTCGCTAAACAGCACAGACTCGCCGAGTCCCTATCCGGACTCATCGAGTCCAGTCGCGAACCCGCGACCAGGTCTGCGATCCTACTCGGCGAGTCTGGCTCCAACTCGCCGAGTCCCCCCCTTAAAACACCCCAAAAATATAATTTTAACAATACTTGAGATTCCGGGCTGTTACATTTTAGGTGCTCTGTGTGACCGACTGTTGGTTTATGATGAAACCGTATGCCAAAGGTTGTTGCAGTGGTGTCTGAAAAATCTGTAATTATATATAAAATTAAACTCTATTTTTTTGACTTTCCAGCAAGCAATCTACTTTCCTTTATTTTGTTAATTACAACATCTCCTACTTTCGTTTCTTTTTACTACAACATTGTACTTTCATCAATTTTCTTTTTTAGGCATTATACTTTGAAAAATCTCATTGCTTTGTATTTGTGGATGACATTGCTATCAATATAGTCAAGTAGATGTTTCAAAGTATAATGTTGTAATAAACAAATAAGGAAAGTATGTTTCCATTTGACCCTTTTCTTATATAGTTTTATATGCATGTGGTAATTAATGTTATTATAAAATTTAATACAACTCCTTGTGAAAAGGTATACCATGGAGAGGCTATCTGATATATACATGACTTGCTGCTTCAAGCAAATGTCTGGTTTGACTGCGATTGTAAAATATGACTATGACTGGATTCCTAAAGGAATTTTAAGATGTTTTTTAGACAAAGATTTAAGGTATTTTATATTTTCTTTAGATCAGATTATCATCATTCCATACATTTAATCTTTAAGTAAAGAATATTGTTATTGTAAGTTTGTAAGTTGTAACATCAACATCATTATGACTTATGAGTTGCAGATCAGACACAGTGGAATACATTTTATGCACGTCCCTCATTCCACCTGAATTTTTTGTCAGAGATAAGGTCTGGGTGTCAGAGATAAGGTCTGGGTCAAACTACTCTCAAAATTTGATAAAGTGGAGGTAAAAGCTTTAGAGAATACTAGAGCAAAAGCAAAGGTTTGTTTTCCTAATTTTTTTTATTTTTGATAAATCTTTCATCAAGAGTTTAATGATTTTAATTTTCAAACATATCTAGAATTTTTTTTATTATAACGTTATTTGGGTTTTAATGCATTTTTATTATGTTCAATTTTTTAGTTTAGTAAATAATGAATTCTATAATTATGGTTAAATAACATGTCAAATAGGGTCAAAACTATATAGCATAGAAAATTCATATTAAAATTAACTACCACTCCTACACATGATCAATTCAACCGAAAGGTAAATGTAGAATCTTATGAAACTCATTTACCACTTTTAGATGAAATCATTCATCTAACAATATTAACTTTTCTGGTTATGCTGTTTTTCCATGACAATCTTTGCACTTTTTTAGGGAAGTGGAATAAATGATCCAACTACAACAATCGAGGAGTTGTATTCACTTTTGTTGATAATTGGTCATGTATTGGCATATGAAGGAAAAGGAGAAACCCCCTTGGTATGATTTTGTTAGTAGTTCATTTTTATCTTCTACAATACATTTATTTAACTATGTAATTTACTGCTTCTAGATACCCCCTTGGTTGATAACTATGTAATTTATCGCTTTGAGATACCTAGGCTCATGGAGGTAGTATTATTCAAATTTGTAGGTCTTGTTGATGTGCATAGTGTACATCAAAATAGCTCGGATGTTGTGAAGGTGGGCAACAAGTTCTTGTAGTTCAACTATTATTTGTTGATGACTTTTACCTCTTTCACATTTGATGTGTTACATTTGTCTACTATTGGAATCATTATTTGTATGACATTAGCTTTTGTGCAATGGATTGTATTTTTTTATTTGATACTTTATTTTCTATTATGAGACATGAAATGCAAATTTAATTTGAAAATTAGTAAATCTAAAAATATGTTTTTAAAAAAAAAAAAAATAAGATTACGATACGCAAAAATGTGTCATCTTCATTTATGACATGGCCTTTCTTGACAGCTGCTTTAATGATACGTATTGCGTGTCGTAAAAGCGCGTCGTCTCTCGTTATGACAGGGCCTTCCTTGACGCGCATTTGCGCGTCGTCTGAGCGTTTTACGACGCGCAATGAGCGTCGTAAAAGGCCTTTTTTCTAGTAGTGATTGTCAGCATTCCTTATAGCTTCCGAATCCTTGTCACGACCACTACAAGTTTCTTCATAGATATGGAGTTAATCTAACATTTTATTTTTGACGATCATTTATATCTTAATTTATACATCTTTATCAATAAGTAATTTCACATATTATTCAAATAATGTTTCTTTATTACTTTAAGAACTAGTTACAAAGGTTGAACTAGACTATTACATTGAATTGAAATATCGGGTTGTTACAATAGAGGTTATTGTTATTGTGAGTAGTGAGAGTTGAGACTTCCTAGGAGAGCCTAGGATATGCATGATGTATTGCATGGGATTGGTATATGGTTTTAGTGTGGTGACACAGAGGAATCAACACTAGCATTAAGGAAGGTACATGTAGGTGTGAAGGGTAGTATTTGGTCCGTACTAATGGAAACATTAGACCTATACCTGAGACAAGAGCAAACCTGGCAACTCTAAATAGGCCTATATAGTAGAATCCCCTCAAGTTACATGTTGATTGCTTATATGTTGTGTTTTAGTTTGGAGGATGGTTATGGCTACTCGATGAGGTTCTGTCTCTGATTTTGGTTTAGGTTCTGGCTCTAACACATAATTGTTTAATGAGTGTCTGCTTGAGTTCATTTCGACTGAGATTATTCATGCAATCTTGGATGTTACTCCGATGATATTTGGTACCATCAAGGAGGGTGTAACATCCCGGAATCGCAAGAGTAGAGTTGAAGGGCTAAAAGTGTAAGTTTTAGAGGGTGACTCGGCGAGTCCATGGATAGACTCGGCGAGTCAGGTCGCGACTATGGTCGCGTATCAAGTGGCCTACTCGGCGAGTCCAAAGATGGACTCGACGAGTAGGTGCTGTGTGGAGAAAACCCAAATTTTCGGGGTTGAGCCCTATATAAAGAGCATTATACCCCTCCACAGCCTCCCTTATCCCCCCTTGAGTTCCAGAAACCCTAAATTTGTGGAGCAAATTAGAGCTTGGAAAGGTGTTGGTTGAAGAAATCTTGAAGGAGAAGTGGCTTGGATCAAAGGTCTTTGCTTGGATTCGAGTTTGGCTGCTATTGAGGCATCTTTTGGAGGTAATACCTTTGTCCTTAGGCTGTGCATTCCTAGTTTCATCATTTTGGGGTTTGTGGGGAGTATGTCTTGGAATGTTTTGGAGTTTGGAGGATAGATCTGAGGTTGATACCTCAGATCTGGAATATTGAAGGCCTAGAGTGCATTAAAGTTCCTGTGTTTGAGTGCTTAGTGAAGCCACCATGTCCCAAACCTTGGTTCTAAGGTGAATAAGGCTTAGATCTCTTTAGATTCACGTAAAGTTTGCCACTTTACGTGATGGATGGATTGTAGGAGGTTGGATCTACGTTTTGGATAAATTGCATGGCCTGAGATGCTTCTGTATGGATTCAGACCGGTGGTACTCGTCGAGTCACATGGGGCGACTCGACGAGTTGGAAGAACAACTCGGTGAGTAGGTTGAAGATAGCCTTGGACTCGGCGAGTCTTGTCGAGGAAGTCCCAATATTTCTGGTTGAGTCGATGAATCAGTGAGTCAAGGGATAACTCGGTGAGTTGGGGGCGAGTGGACTCAGAGTTGTTGGACTCGACGAGTCTTGGGGTGACTCGGTGAGTTGGGTCGCTGAGTGAAGGAAGTTCTGAGCATGTGGACTCGGCGAGTCATCAGGTTGACTCGGCGAGTAGGGTCAGTCAGGGGTTGACTTTGACTTATCTAAGGTTGACCAGTTGTCTTCCAGGGGTATTTTGGGTATTTATTGAGTTGTATGTTTTGATGTTCAGTGGAGGAGTTCGTGTCAGAGTTCGGAGCAACGAGATCTTATCCTTTCAGCCGACAGTTTCGAGGTGAGTTATACTCACTATATCAACAGGGTCTAAGGCACCAAGGTCGGCTCTTTATTGGATTGAGATTCGGATATGGTTATTATGTTATTGTCTGATGTGTCTGCACCCTGGTAGCTAGGATGGTACATGCTAGGAGACCTTGTTAAGGTCAGTTTCCTGATATACAGAGTGGTGCTATGCTAGTGACCGGTTAGGTCGGTAACCCGGTTAGGGTAATGATATGCTATGTGATCTGCTTGCTCGGTTTGTTGATTATGACTGTTATATGAATGTATGTTTTGTGCACATGGTTTTTTGGACTGGAGATGGGTTGAGGCGGGTCCTGCTTTGTGCTGTAGGCTAAGATACCTAGGGCGGACCGGTTGTTCCGAAGGCCCAGCGAGCGGTCCGGATAGGCTATAGGCCCCATGAGGGCGGACCAGATGTGCCGAGGATCAGAGAGTGGACCAGGTCGACTGAAGGCCCGATGCGGGCGGACCAGTCACACTGTAGACTCAGAGAGTGGATCAGGTGGGTTGAAGGCCCGATGCGGGCGGACCAACCCCACTGTAGACTCGAAGGACATGACTAGACCTGGAGAATGGATCCGATGGACTGAAGGCCTGATACGGCGGACCAGTCACACGGTAGATCTGATATGCACGGCTGTTCTATGTTCTGTTATGTTATGTATGTTTTATATGTTTTGGACCGGAAGGTCGCAGCCTTGAAGGGCGTATGCGTGGTTGGTATTTTGGGGGTATCTCACTAAGCTTTCGGGCTTACAGTTGTGGTTTAATGTTTTTCAGGTTCTTCAGGAGACCGTGGCAAGGCGAAGGCGTGATCGTACCGCTCCTCATGATTTTGTAGCGATGTGATTCTGGGAATACTCTAATGATTTGTATTGAAAACCTTTTTGTAAACATTTTAATGAAAAATCGGGTTGATTTGAAAATTTTAAATTGGTTGTATTTTTCGGATGTTACAAGTTGGTATCAGAGCCTTGGTTTGACTAAATTGGAGGAACACTTGTGTGACTCCAGTCTTAAATCGAGGAGGGTTTTCAAAAGAGAATTTAAAAAAAAATGGTTTTCAAAATAAGTGAAGGAGGACGCGGAGGTACGATCAGCCGGAGCCAGTAAGTAGCCCCAAAATACCATACATGACAATTGTTTTATTGATATTTGATAGAACAGCATGCTAGAGTTAGGCTAGGGATCTTCAGGATTTCTTGATGAGTTGCCTAATTTATGATCCCTGCTAGCCTAGGGTTCCTTGTGAGAGATTTCTAGTGTTCCTCTAGTTGTGAGGATAGAGCGTTGTTATGTATGTCACTAGGGTGTTGTGGGAGTACTTCATACAAATATGGGTAGGTGTGGAAGGTAGTATGGGCCCGTACTACTGAAAGCACGGACTCATACGCATATCAGGGAAACCATGACCTCTAGGGTTGGGTTGAGAGCTGGTATCCGGGTTAGTGGAATATGTCTGAGATTTTGGTGTTTTATTTTTTAGTATGGAGATTTCAGGGCACGCTGGGAGTGGATCCGGGTCAGGATTAGGAGCAGGTGAGGGAGTCCCGGGTGGGTCTGTACAGCCCGAGGTTGTCAGCCAGATGAGTACGCACGAGTTGGATGCGAGGATTCGTGAGATCCTGCATGATGAGGTTGCTGCATTGTTTCGGGCTGAGCTGCCGGAGTTGTTTGGGTCGATCAAGACCGCCATGGTGGAGTATTTTGATGAGCGTTATACGGCTTTCACGGAGACGGCTGCCACGGCGGCTACCACAGCAGTAGTAGCGGCAGGGGAGGAGCCAGTAGAGGTTTTCAGTATCGGGACTTCGATAATACGAAGCCTCCCACTTTTGATGGAGTTCAGGATCCGATCGTTACTATGAGATGGTTATCAGACGTGGAGGGATGTTTCTTCACGTGTTCATGCCCTGCTGATCAGAGGGTGAGGTGTGCTCTGAACCTGTTAAGGCTCGGCGCAAAGGATTGGTGGAGATTGACCACGGGGTTGTACTCGGACGTGCAGAGAGCTGCGATTTCATGGGATCGATTCAGAGAGATGTTCAGCAATCGTTATGTTCCACAGGTCGAGAGGGAGAGGTTGGCTCAAGAGTTCTTGGAACTGAAACAGGATTCGGAATCGGTGACGGAAATCACCAGGATGTTTACTGAGAGGGCGATGTTTTGCCCTGAGTTCGCTTCGGAGCAGGCTCAGATGTCCCGATATCTGAGTATGCTAAAGAGAGACATCAAACAGTTTGTGTCTGCGCAGAGGTGCGAGACTTTGCTAGAGTTGCAGGAGGCCGCCAGGCGGCAGGAGTTAGAGATTGAGTTGCAGATGCGTGAGCTGAGACACGCTCCGGTTCAGTCGCAGCCGGCGACGAAACGGTCTAAGACCGTTGATTCCAGGATGGGAGATCAGGGTAGCCACGTCTGTGGAAAGTGTGGAAGGGGTCACGCCGGGGTTTGTCGGTCCGGTGGAGCATGCCGCAAGTGCGGAAAGGAGGGACACTATGCGAGGGATTGTCGGCAGTCAGTGCCGGTTCGGGATTTGAGGATATGCTATCATTGTCATCAGGTTGGACATTTGAAGGTCAACTGTCCACGGCTTGCTGCAGGATCGGTGCAGGCTCCAGCACCGGCTACGTTGAGGATCACAGGTGGAGGGCAGGGTGGAGCGGAGCCCCCAAGGGCTTAGGGACGTGTTTTTCAGCTTGCTGTTGCGGGTACGTTTCCTTCTATTGTTTTGATTATTTATGATCCTTGGGGAGCATCGTTATCTGCTAGTTTCGTTGGTTGGTTATGGAATTGCATTTCGGGTTTTCGTGTGGTATCCGTTGTCCCTTGAGGGTTTGGCGAGTGTGATCGAGATTTCGTCTTGGTATCTTTTGTTCCCTGAAGGATCGATATGGTTATGGATTAGTGCTTCGATATGGTATCTTTTCGTTGATTATCTTTGTGAGGATTGATGGCGGATGCGGCATTGGTTTGAAGGCCGGGTAGATTCTGCAGTCTGAGGAATGGATATTGGAAGATTAGGTTCCTTTCGAGCGGGTTGTTCAGTGTGGAAACATGATTTTTTTATGAAAGTTGTTAGCGCTGGTGAGAAACATTTTGCGTGTAAGTGTTGATTTTCTGCAAGGTTGATTTGGGAGATCGGTGATGGCGACCGATGATTTATTCGTCAGTGTCTTAAGTGGGGGAGAATTGGAAATTCTCTGGATGATCGTTGGGTTTGAGAGGTTGTTTAGCTGCTTGGGGAATTCAGCGATATTTCTATCAGTCGAGAGCAGGCTCGTATGGGTGAGTAACAGGCGTGCGGGGAGGAATACAAACCTAGGGCATTTAATTGCGGAAGGCCTGGCAGCAAGCCGGGATCGAGTATGTATGATGGAGATAGAGTTCGGAACCCCTAGAGGGCTAGAGCGGTATGCACGGGAGGATTTCCCGAAGGGATAGTTCGGAATGATGAATGTTAGTTGAGCGGTCCGGATAGGCTGAAGGCCGGTAGGCGTACCAGTCAGGACGAAGGCTCGGAGGACGGTCCAGTCAGATTGGCTGAAGGTCCTGAGAGTGGTCCAGATTGGCTGAAGGCCTGGGGAGGTGGTCCAGTCATGCTGAAGACTCTGCGAGTATTGTTGGATCGGTTCGAGGTTATGGGTTGCGTATGCTGCAATGTGATTAAATTAGAAGGTCTGGCCCCGGGTAGCAATTTTGAGCAGTGAAGGTAGTGCATGGGCTTGAGAGTCCCTGCGATGAGAGTCAGAGTGGTGGTGATGCATGGATGTCGGGTACGCTTTAAAGAGGTAGTGTGGCGTGGGATGAACATCATAGTGCCTGTCATGGTGACTGGGCGGACAAGTGATTTCCTTGGTAAGGAAAGAGGGAGGAATGAAATTCCGAAAAGGGAGTGCAAATTCACGGAAGTGAAAGCGGTAGTATAGAGCTATGATTGGAGTGGTCCGACGATGGTCTGTGAGTAGGGTGTTGCGGCGGTAGAATAAAAGCTCATTCGGTTTGATATGTTGCTCAGAGCGCGGAGGAATACCGTGCGTAGAGCCAGGAAAAGGGGTTCGGAAGGGATACAGAGGAAGAGTCTTGGACTCTCAGTGAGATTCTGATAAGGGTTTTGGGTGTATATTAGCAGTTCATCCTGGAAGGGTGTTTGAGGATATCATCAGTGTATCAGGTTTTCCAAACGTGAGGGTGCTAGAGCTAGATCAGCATGTGTGTGTGATTGCGAGAGGAGAACTCGGGGGAGTTGCTCCGGAATGGAATAATGGATCTTTCTGTCGTCATGGAATGGATAGAGTGGGATTCGGATCGGGGATCCGATGGTTCGTGGCTTTATAGCCATATGAGTCAAGTGAAAGATGGGAATTGGAGCAGTAAGGCATCATGGGTAATTCTCGGTTGTTGAGTGTGGTTATCGGAGGGTACCGCCGGTGCCCAGTTTGAGTAGGTGGTGGGGACACCGTATGGAAGGAGGAAGTGAGCTTCAGGTTTTTATGATTGTACCTTGAAGGACTTGGTTCGGTCAAGGTCAGGTGGCGTGTCGTGGGGAGTAATTTGAATATGAGATGCCGTAGACTTCGAGGACGAAGCCTAATTTAAGTGGGGGAGAATTGTAACATCCCGGAATCGCAAGAGTAGAGTTGAAGGGCTAAAAGTGTAAGTTTTAGAGGGTGACTCGGCAATTCCATGGATAGACTCGGCGAGTCAGGTCGCGACTATGGTCGCGTATCAAGTGGCCTACTCGGCGAGTCCAAAGATGGACTCGACGAGTAGGTGCTGTGTGGAGAAAACCCAAATTTTCGGGGTTGAGCCCTATATAAAGAGCATTATACCCCTCCACAGCCTCCCTTATCCCCCCTTGAGTTCCAGAAACCCTAAATTCGTGGAGAGTTCATTTGTGGAGCAAATTAGAGCTTGGAAAGGTGTTGGTTGAAGAAATCTTGAAGGAGAAGTGGCTTGGATCAAAGGGCTTAGCTTGGATTTGAGTTTGGCTGCTATTGAGGCATCTTTTGGAGGTAATACCTTCGTCCTTAGGCTGTGCATTCCTAGTTTCATTATTTTGGGGTTTGTGGGGAGTATGTCTTGGAATGTTTTGGAGTTTGGAGGATAGATCTGAGGTTGATACCTCAGATCTGGAATATTGAAGGCCTAGAGTGCATTAAAGTTCCTGTGTTTGAGTGCTTAGTGAAGCCACCATGTCCTAAACCTTGGTTCTAAGGTGAATAAGGCTTGGATCTCTTTAGATTCACGTAAAGTTTGCCACTTTACGTGATGAATGGATTGGAGGAGGTTGGATCTACGTTTTGGATAAATTGCATGGCCTGAGATGCTTCTGTATGGATTCAGACCGGTGGTACTCGTCGAGTCACATGGGGCGACTCGACGAGTTGCTTGAAGATGGCCTGGAACTCGATGAGTTGGAAGAACAACTCAGTGAGTAGGTTGAAGATAGCCTTGGACTCGACGAGTCCATTTGGACTCGACGAGTCCATTTGGACTCGGCGAGTCTTGTCGAAGAAGTCCCAATATTTCTGGTTGAGTCGATGAATCAGTGAGTCAAGGGATGACTCGGTGAGTTGGGGGCGAGTGGACTCAGAGTTATTGGACTCGACGAGTCTTGGGGTGACTCGGCGAGTTGGGTCGCTGAGTGAAGGAATTTCTGAGCATGTGGACTCGGCGAGTCATCAGGTTGACTCGGCGAGTAGGGTCAGTCAGGGGTTGACTTTGACTTATCCAAGGTTGACCAGTTGTCTTCCAGGGGTATTTTGGGTATTTATTGAGTTGTATGTTTTGATGTTCAGTGGAGGAGTTCGTTTCAGAGTTCGGAGCAACGAGATCTTATCCTTTCAGCCGACAGTTTCGAGGTGAGTTATACTCACTATATCAACAGGGTCTAAGGCACCAAGGTCGGCTCTTTATTGGATTGAGATTCGGATATGGTTATTATGTTATTGTCTGATGTGTCTGCACCCTGGTAGCTAGGATGGTACATGCTAGGAGACCTTGTTAAGGTCAGTTTCCTGATATACAGAGTGGTGCTATGCTAGTGACCGGTTAGGTCGGTAACCCGGTTAGGGTAATGATATGCTATGTGATCTGCTTGCTCGGTTTGTTGATTATGACTGTTATATGAATGTATGTTTTGCGCACATGGTTTTTTGGACTGGAGATGGGTTGAGGCGGGTCCTGCTTTGTGCTGTAGGCTAAGATACCTAGGGCGGACCGGTTGTTCCGAAGGCCCAGCGAGCGGTCCGGATAGGCTGTAGGCCCCACGAGGGCGGACCAGACGTGCCGAGGCTCAGAGAGTGGACCAGGCCGACTGAAGGCCCGATGCGGGCAGACCAGTCACACTGTAGACTCAGAGAGTGGACCGGGTGGGTTGAAGGCCCGATGCGGGCGGACCAACCCCACTGTAGACTCGAAGGACATGACTAGACCTGGAGGATGGATCCGGTGGACTGAAGGCCTGATATGGCGGACCAGTCACACGGTAGACCCGATATGCATGGCTGTTCTATGTTGTGTTATGTTATGTATGTTTTATATGTTTTGGACCGGAAGGTCACAGCCTGGAAGGGCGTATGCGTGGTTGGTATTTTGGGGGTATCTCACTAAGCTTTCGGGCTTACAGTTGTGGTTTAATGTTTTTCAGGTTCTTTAGGAGACCGTGGCATGGCGAAGGCGTGATCGTACTGCTCCTCATGATTTTGTAGCAATGTGATTCTGGGAATACTCTAATGATTTGTATTGAAAACCTTTTTGTAAACATTTTAATTAAAAATCGGGTTGATTTGAAAATTTTAAATTGGTTGTATTTTTCGGATGTTACAGAGGGGATTATGGACATGATGGATGAGAGGATTAGGACTTTTTGAGCTGAGATTTCTGCAGGTTAGATGGGGGATTGAGCTTTGTCATTTCAGGAGTTCAAGGCCTGTGGATATCTTGAGTTCTTTGGGATTAAGGACCCCATCTCTAGATGGCGCTGGATCACTGATATGGAGAATGCTCAGCGGACGAGTTTTTGCCCTAAGGGGGAAATGGTGGGATTTGCATCTTTCCTACAAAGGGACCACGCACGAGACTGGTGAGAGGAGGTTAACCAAGTTGTAGTGTCAGCGGTAGTGGCAGTCATGAGTTGGGAGGATTTTGTTTAGCGGTTCTAGAGGGATTTTACACTAGCTTTTGAGGTGCAACAGCTGGCGAGGGAGTTCCACGACCTCTTCTACACTATTGAGACTGTGGCAGAGATTACCACTAAATTCAGAGTGCGGGCTTTGTTGGTCCTGCAGTACGTTGCAAATGAGGAGATGAGGAAGACGAGATACCATGACATGTTGAGAGAGGATATCAGGGAGTCCGTGACCTTTTTGGGGTGTAAGACTCTGAATGAAATGATCAAGAAGACCAGTGAGTGAGAGATTGAGTTTGAGCTTTGGATGAAGCGGAACCTGGAGCGGGTATAGATAATTGTGGGCTAGGGTAAGAGGCCCATGACTTCTGATTCTTTCACCAGAGGCCAGTATGGATGGGGCCATTGTGGTAAGTGCGGCAAGTCGTATAGTGGGGCATGTCGAGCAGCGGGTTCAGGTTGTTATAGTTGTATCCAGTAGCCCAAGAGTGCTTTGATTTTCTTTCATTGCAATTAGTCGTGCCATTAAAAGTCCAATTTTCCGAGATTGTCAAGGTGAGCAGTGTTGGTGCTTACGCCATCCACCTTGAGGATTACTAATGTCCACTATGGCATGGCGGAGGCTCCTGTGGTGAAGAGCAGCGCATTTCAGCTGACCATCGATGAGGTCCATGTAACGCCGGATGTGGTTACTGGTATATGACTTATCTTTATTTTTTATTTATTTCCTTATTTATGCTTATGATCTTTTTGAAAAAATTTAGGGACCTTTTTAGTCAATGGTATGACTGCTGATGTTCTGTTTGATTCGGGTGCTACCCGATCCTTTGTATCTCATGCATTTAACAAGAAGTTTTATGATGCTCATGGGACTTTGGATTTTCCACTGGAGGTTGAGATTGCGAATGACTATATTGTGAGTGATTTATAGTGGGTGTGTCCCGAATCTGTTTAGTGAGAGATACTCTATTGATTTCATGTCGATTCCCTTGAGAGGATCGATGGTTATCACCCGGATGGATTGGTTGTGCCCCAATGGGGCCATGATCGATTGCGAGCAATAGTTGGTAAGAGTATAACCCCCAAGTGGGGGAGAGCTGGTTATTCCTGACGAGAGAACAACGTATGGACTAGCTCTCTGTTCAACTATGAGAGCCAGTGGATATCTGCGGCAGGGTTGTTCTAGGTTCCTAACTTATGTTGCATACACTCGACTTGAGGTCACGACGGAGTTGAGTGGGGTGCCCATTGTTTGTGATTTCCTCGATGTGTTTCCTGAGGATATACTAGGAGTGCCTCCTAAGAGGCAGGTTGAGTTTCGGATTGATCTGATTCCTGGTGCGGCTCCTATAGGCAAAGTGTTGTATCGCTTGACACCACCGGAGATTTAGGAGTTGTCTACTCAGCTTCAAGAGTGGCTAGACAAGGGTGTTATTTGTTCGACTAGTTATCTGTGGGGAGCATCGATTATGTTTGTGATGAAGAAGGATGGTCCACACAAAATGTGTGTTGATTATTGGGAGTTGAATAAGCTAACGGTGAAGAACCGTTACCTACATCCTAGGATTGAAGATTTGTTTGATCAGCTTCAAGATGCATCTTGGTTTTCCGAGATTGATTTGCGATCAGGGTACCATCAAATGAGTGTCAGGGATGATGATGTGTAGAATACAACCTTCAGGACTAGTTATGGTCATCATGAGTTTGTTGTGATGCCCTTTGGGCTCACCCATGCACCAGCAACGTTCATACATCACATGAACCGAGTCTATAGGCCAATGCTGGATCAATTGGTGATTATATTCATTAATGATATCCTAGTCTACTCCAAGACCAAGGAGCAGCACAAGGATCATATGCTAGAGGTGTTGGAGACCCTGAGGAGGGAAAGGCTTTTTGCCAAATTCTCCAAATGGGAGTTCTAGTTCCATGAGGTGTAGTTCCTGGGGCATATCATCAACCATAAGGGTATCTTGGTCGACCCAACCAAGATCAAGGTCGTGATGCGATAAAAGGTTCTAAGGACCATATATGTGATTCGAAGGTTCCTAGGTCTCACAAGGAATTATCGGAGACTTATCCAGGATTTCTCCAAGATTATAGTGTCTCTGACACATTTAAAAAAGAAGAATGTGACATTCGGTTGGGGCCCAATCAGTAATTGGATTTTGAGACTCTAAGGCAAAAGTTGTGTGAGGATCCAATTCTTGCGTTGCGCGAGGGCTTCGATGATTTTGTGGTTTATTGTGATGCCTCTATTTCAGGATTGGGAGTTGTTCTTATATAAAGGGGTAACGTGATTGCTTATGCTTCTAGGAAACTGAAGCCTAATGATTCGAATTATCCTACGCATGACCTGAAGTTGTGGGCTGTGGTTTTTGCCCTCAATATTTGGAGGAACTACCTATATCGGGTTAGGTGTACTGTTTACACTGACCACAAGATTTTGAGATATTTGATGGACCGGCCAAATTTGAACATGCGGTAGAGGAGGTGGCTGGATGTGGTAAAGTATTGTGATTGTGAGATCTTGTCTCACCCTAGGAAAGTAAACGTGGTGGTCCTTTCATTGAGCCACAAGGCCGTAAGTTCATCTATCATAGATCTTTGTTTGAGGATGGTTTTCACTTCACCTTTATTGGATTTGATCAAGAAGGCTTCGGCGGAGGGATTGAAAATGGGGAATTGGAAGGCCGAGCAGATCAAGGGACAATTTCCCTTGTTTTTCATAACCAACCTGGGTTTGTTGACCCAGTATTGTAGGGTTTGGGTTCCGACAATAGGTGGGGTGAGCCAGATAGTTTTTGAGGAAGCGAATAAGTTAAAGTTTTCTATCCATCCGGGGGCCACGAAGATGTATAGGATCCGAGAACGAGTTATTGGTGGCCATGTATGAAAAGGGAGATAGCTTGGTTTGTTGAGCGGTGCTTGACTTGCAGGAAAGTCAAGGTCGAGCATTAAAGACCCCACAACAAGATGCAACCTTTACCCATTCTAATGTGGAACTAGGAAGAGATTACCATGGATTTCATCACAAAATTTCTAAGGACAGCACACGGTGTTGATTCTATCTGGGTCATTGTTAATAGACTGACTAAGAGTGTGCATTTCATACCGATTTCCGAGAGCATATATGTTGAGAAGTTACCTAACACTACATTAGGGAGGTGGTAGTTTGACATGGTGAGCTAGTTTAAATGGTTTTGAACTGGGATGTTCATTTCACTTCCAAATTTTCGAGGAAGTTTCATGAGGAGTTGGTACTAAGCTGCATTTTAGTACAACATACCACCCAAACTGACGGCCAAAGCTAGCGGACGATTCAGATGCTTGAAGATATTTTATGGGCTTGTGTACTTGATTTTGGAGGGAGTTCGGATACTCACCTTCCACTAGTCAAGTACTCCTACAATAATAGTTATCATGCTATCATTAACCGACCATCGTTTAAGATGTTACATGGAAGGAGGTGCAAGACCACGCTTTGTTGGGAAGAGGTCGGATATCAAGTTATGGGGATTCTGAGGTTGTTCTCAAGACCATGTACTTGATTCAAAAAGTGCGCGATAGGTTTTGAGTCGCGTAGATCCCACAGAAGAGTTATGCATATCAGCGGCGTTTGGACCTCGAGTTTCAGGTAGGAGATTTGGTGCTTCAGAAGGTGTCACCTTAGAAAGGTGTCATCCGATTTTAGAAGTAGGGAAAGCTAGGCACCAGATTCATTCGTCCTTTCAGGATATCCATCCTGGTAAGCAAGGTTGCATACCAGTTGGATTTACCTCATGAGCTCAGCCATATCTACACCACCTTCCAAGTGTCTCAGCTTCAGAAGTGTGTGGCCGATGACTCCTTAGTGGTTCCACTGAATGACATTCAGGTTGATGATTGTCTGAATTATGTGGAGAGACCGGTGGCAATCTCGGATCAGAAGAAGAAGGCTATACACTACAAAGAACTGTCACTGGTCAAGGTCCATCAACATCGGACAGGTTCCAAATGGACACGGGAGCCTGAGGCGGAAATACGAGAGCATTAAACTGATTTATTCGTTGTAGCAAACTTCCAGGGCAAAGTCTAGTTCAAGTGGGTGAGGATTATAACATCAAATTTTTTAGGTATTCGCTTTTGACCCTTGAGTTATGATTTTTTTGCAAGATTGATCCCCAATGTTTAACATCCCAAAATTTAAGACCAAAAATATCATTTTTAATTTAATAATTATAAAACCAGTTGTCTGAAAACATACACAACGTCAATCGATATCAAAACCAATATATCAATAGTTAAAACATGTCATAATAAAACAACATCAGATTATAACTCCCAAAGATCTCATCTGTGGAATCATGGTGTGATGCACTGCAATCATGCCGACTCCTTTCCTTTCAAAGAAGAAGTACCTAAAATCAAAACTAAAAACCATAAGCACAAAGCTTAGTGAGTTCCCCCATCATACCACACACCATACAATAAACATATTATCAGGCATATCTGGGTGCTCGACCTATCTTGTTCATCATACGTGGGTTCTCAATCTACCCATGTTAGGCATATCGGGGTGCCTGACTTACCCCTGTCAGGCATATCTGGGTGCCCAACCTACCTTGACAGGCATATTTGGGGGCCCGATCTACCCTCCGATTTATCTCTACCGGTTACGGGGTCTATTTCACCCCAACCACGACCACATAATAACATATCCTAACCATACTGTCAGGCATATCTAGGTTCCCGACCTACCCTCCAGCTTATCTCAACCGGTTATGGGGTCTAATCCACCCTTCCTACCACTATCACATATTATCATAGCATACTAGCAATAAAGCATAACAGATACTGGCATACAAGAAAATTATCACAAAGACAATCATCTTTAATATAAACAAGTACTAGTAGGCCGACATTGGTGCCTTCGATCCACTCATACAGAAAGGTAACTCACCTTAAATACTGGAATGTAGCTAAAAATCCTTGGCTTCGGAAATTAATCCAACTCAAGCTCCTATATATAAAAGATCTCCTTAATCACCTTTTCATACTTATAACCCCTAAAGGGTCTACTTTGGTATAAGTCAAAGTCAAAGTCAACGCTCCGAGTTGACTCAACTCGTCGACTTCACTTCTTAACTCGTCGAGTTCCCATAAATCACAGAATCGTGAAATCGTGATCCAACTTGTCGAGTTTCCCTCAAACTCACTGAGTTCCTCCTTCTTAATGGAATTGGGAATTTTCAGTACAACTTATCGATCCCCTTGTGGACTCGTCAAAATCCTTTTGTCTTTGGAAAACCGAGAAAACCTTAGCCAACTCGTCGAATCATCTCTTTGACTCGCCGAGTTTGCTCAGTAATCAAAAAGGTCGGGGGACCACGATCCAACTCGTCGAGTTTCCTTAGTCTTTACTCATTCAGTCACTCCCAAGAGAGTCTAATGCCTCCAAACCATAGATCCGGTCCCCTTGGGATGAGATACCACGTAAAGTTGCTAACTTTACGTCCAGGCATGGTATCAAGAGGCTAAAAACACTAAAACTAAGCTTTATAAGGGACCTAGAGCATGGATAATGGCCTAGACTTGATAAATCTGGAAACTTTAAGTCTCAATAGGCCATGAAATTTCTAGATCTGAAGTCATAACTTCTGTAACATCCGGATTTTACCAGGTATCTTGTAAATTGAATTTTGTTGAATTGTGAGGGGGACTCGGCGAGTTGGAGCTCAGACTCGCCGAGTAGGGACGCGGATTTGGACAATGGATCGCGCCTGGACTCGGCGAGTCTGCGCTGTGTAGTGAAACCCTAAATTCCCGGGTTTGAGGCCTATTTAAAGGGCCTTATGGCCGTCATTTGTGCTCACCCAACCCTTAGAGAGAAACCCTTGTGTTCTTGAGTGATTGTGAAGAGAGAGGGGCATTTCTTGACCTTGTGTGTGCCATTTAGCAAAGAAGAAGGAGATTCTAGGCAAGAGGAAGTAAAGGAGGTTGCTATTTCGTGGATTTGGAGCTTAGATCATCAATCTAGAGGTATGATTTCGGTCTATATTCTGTTTGGTGAAGCATTATGCGATTTAGGGCTTATTATGGTCATTTATGGGATGATTTGATGCCCAATGGTTCCCTCCTTGTGTTGAGGTTATGGATCTGGACCCATAGAGGTCCAGAGAGCCTCACTCATCAAGCTTTATGTATAACAATGGAGTCTAGGACCTTGTGTTGTAGTATTTGAGTCAAAAACATCATATATGGTCATATAGAGGTTGTATGTGCATCAAGATTATAACTTTACGTGCTAAATGAGCTTGGAGGGACTGGATCTATGGATTAATGGACTGGATCTGACCTTATGAGCAAGTTTGAGTCATTGCATGGCACGGACTCGCCGAGTCCGAAGAACAGACTCGGCGAGTAGTATGAATGTTGCCCGACCACACAGTGAGTGGTCTTTCCGAGTTGGGGAGGGTGGACTCAGTGAGTCAAGGGAGAGTCAGAATGGACAGGTGGACTGAGTCAAACTGGACTCGCCGAGTTGTTCTTGAGACTCGGCGAGTTGAGTCGTGGTGGCCCCACAACTCATGCCAGGTGGAACTCGTCGAGTTGGGTGAATGCTCGACGTGTCAAGGGAGGATTCCAGGGAAATTGGTGTATACGCTCAGACTCGCCGAGTCACTATAGCGCACTCGCCGAGTCCGGTCAAAGTTGACCATTGACCAGCGTTGACCTAAGTTGACTTGTTATAGTATGGTCAACCCTAGTTGGGAAAGTGTTAATTAGAGATGTATTGTGCTATAGGAGGACTATAGCTCGGCAGATCGAGTGATTAGCGGTTTCAGATTTACGACTTACCGAGACACACGAGGTGAGTCTTCTCACTATACCTTACCTTGAGTAGGTAACCAGAGTTATGTGATGAAGTATTTGTATGCTATGTATGTTATGTGTTGTACTGCATTATTTCTATGTGATTTATGTTGTGCATGTTTACAGAGTTAGAACCTGAGGGTTCACAGAGTTTGGGTGCACGGACCCACAGAGTTATAGCCTCGAGTGGCTTCTATGTGTTACATGTGGTATTTTGGGGAACTCACTAAGCCTTGTGCTTACAGTGTTTGATGTTATTGTTTCAGGTACTAGTGACGACCGCGGGAAGGCGCCGGCTTGATCCGAACACACCCACACGTTCGGAGTTTGATATTATGATTTTGGGATTTTGTATTGTCTTGTTTGGGATAATTTAAATGGTTGTTTTTATGATTATCGATGGAATTATGTTTTATAAAAATTGAAAAAAATGTTTTGAAATTTACGGTGTTACAACTTCATAACATGTTCATCCATGATTGGCACCAAAATAAGCTACTAAAGGCCATAAACTTCTCAAAGAAGAGGTCTAGCAAAAAAAAAAGTCAAGTTATCGACTTTATACCTTCAAATGGTTACAACAAAACAGAAAATCCTGGATCTAAAGCTTCTTCCTTCAACTTTGCACCACCAATTTCACACTTCTTCAAGAAAAGCACCAAAGAACACTCTTTAGGCTCACACACACTCAAAAAAATAGTTAAGCTATCGACTTTATACCAATTTCAACTTTGCACCACCAATTAGGGTATTCTCTGGACTGAGGGGATGATGAGGGAGGCCACAATGAAACATTATGGCCTTTAAATAGGGTAAAAAAATCCTGAAAAGTATGGTTTCATTTCTAGCAGCCTACTCACCGAGTTGAGACCTCTCAACTCATCAAGTAGGTTTTTAACTCGCGTCCTAAACTATTCCTACTCGAGGAGTCTGGGGCTCCCAACTCGTCGAGTTCCTATATGAAAGTGAATAAATTATGATTTTAAATACATACCAGAAAACAGGCGTTGCACAATGGCATTTCTGTAATTTTTTGACCTCGTGTGCATATGCTAGGCATACATAGCCAGTGTGCAAACCCTAATTTTAGGGTTTGGATCGTATTTAAGAACCTTTATGGCCTCATTTACCCTCTGATCTTCATCCCCATTCCTCATTTCGAAACCCTAAAGTGTGTGAGTGCCTTTTTGGTGTCATTTTGGAGTTTTTGGAGAAGAAAGAAGAACCTTGAGTTTGTGGTGTTTCACTCAAGGCCATGGATCCAACAACTACTTCCCTTTGTGCATCCTTTGGAGGTATAAAGCTCCATCCTTGATGAGTATTTCATTTGGGTCTAGTTTTAGGTTAAAGTTGGCACCTTTTTGTCCCATCCTTGATCTTTGTGAGTATGGAATATTCCAAGACATTTGAGTTGTCCCTATAGATGTTTTAGGGTGTGTTATGTCATAAATGAGATCTTGGACATTGCTTTCTTCCCATGAATGGGCTAAGTAGTCTTAATGGGTCAAGAAGTTAGGGTTTCTGCTATAAAGGTCTTAATAGCCATGCAAAACCATAAAGTTGGAAACTTTATGGTTAAAATCAGTTTTTAGGGTCTAGATCTAGATTTTGGATGTAAGTGCTTACGAATTAAGCACTTAATGGTTAAAGTTCAGAGAAATTGCATACATTACGTGTACGTGGTCAGCTCCCCGACTTTGGTTAACCATGTATTACACCTCATATCTATTTTGTGTTTGCCCAACGTACTCATTGAGTCAACTTGGTTGACTCGGTTGACATTGACCTAGATTTTTACTAAGGTTTAACCTAGGGGTGTTTTAGGTATTTTGATTTGTATGTTGAGAGTGTGTCATTTAATTCATTAAGGTGACTGGTAGGGTTCATCTCGGAGCGACGTTCTATGCAGTTTGCTTATCTGCCTGTGAGGTGCGTTTTCTCACTTGATCTATGGGTCGAAGGCAGTAATGCCAACCCATTACTTGTTATGTGGAATGCTAGTTGTCTCTGTAATACTTACATGAAAGACCAGGATCTGGCCATTGGTAGTTGTATGAAAGACTAGGATCTGGCCATTGGCACTTGTATGTAAGACTAGTATTTGGCCCTCAACATTGCAAGGAAAGACTATGGAGGTAGCCCATGGCACTTGTATGTAAGACCGGAATTTGGCCTTCGGCATTGCAAGGAAATACCGTGGGGATATCCCATAACACATGTATGTTTTGATATGTGGTAGTTTGAGGAACTCAGTAAGCTTTACGCTTACATATTATGTTTATGGTTTCAGGTACTTTCTGGTTCGAAAGGGAAGAACCCGACGTGATGACACAACATCCTACCCTCATGTTTTCCATATTTTGAAAAATGTACTCTATTGTGTTGAACATTATGAATTGGTGTTGATATTGAACAATGAATGAAAGATTTAATAGACTTAAAAATGAAAAATTTTATTATTGTTTTCGGGACGCTACAATTATATTACTCCCTCAAGAAAAAGACGACAACCAAATAAACAAAAAAAAAGGAAGAAGAAGAAGAATGTATTTGAAGGCAGATCTTACATCTTTTAATTCCACGTTTCTAGTTTCTTCCATTTTTTTTCTCTATTGCACTTTGTATAAGGTCATCTATCACCAAATGCCTGGAATTTTAACTTAAATGATTAGATTGTAGTTTTTGTATTTTAAATGCCGTAGTGCAATGGTTGTAGCATCAGTTTATTACACAGTAGGACTATAACAAATGATCATCACACACCCATTTGTAAATCAAAAAACCCATTTTCTTATTTGCATATAAGCTGCTTTATATATTTGAAATATGCATCGAACTATAATACATCACTGGTGTTCTGTAAGTAAATATTCTTACACTTCAAAAAAAAAAGTGAAAATAAATGAAAATTTAATTTGATTATTAGCACTTAAAAGGATTTGATTATTAGGTATCAAAATCAAATTTGGCGTAAGAAATCGTAAGAAAACATAATATTGCACTCAAAAGTCAAAATTTTACTAACAAGTATGCCTAAGATTTGAAATCAGTTAAAATTGAAAGATAAATTGATAGAAAAGCAAAGTGTCAAGAAGAACATTATGAAGAGCTAATATAATTAAAAATAAACACAGGTAAACCCACCAGGGCTACCAGTCGTTCGATATTTAGCAGTAGTAACTGATCCCACCAAAACCCCTTAGTTTTTAAAATGAAGAAAAATGTTACTCGAATAAGATTCTCAACAGTGTAAAGAGGAAAGTATATAGTTACATCAGAGTAAAAACAATGTCAAAATAGAGTAATAACATTGGTTTTTTCACGCTAAGAACCCAAAATATATTAAAAAAATGTCAAAATAAAGTAATAACAATTACAGAGATTAAGAGGAATGTTAAAGATATAAGAAACTACCTTGATACATTATATAAACATACAAACTACCTGCGAACTTGATGCTATGTGGAAATGATGGTTAACTTTCACTTCATATATAAGCCCTAAAGCCATAAACGCTAATATCTGTTGTGTTCATAGGAAGACCGAAGTTAATACTATGGCTGCAGAGCTCCGGAAACACGAAATTTCGTGAGAAACATTGACAGCCGCACAATGCTATTAGGGCTTCTTCGGTTGAGGATTTCACATCAGAAAGAGGAAGGAAGAAAAGGAGGAGACGCATCAGTTTGATCAACATCAACATCAAAAAGAAAAAAAGGGGAAAGATTTTACGAGAGTTTCTATCGATGGAAACAAGGCGGGGTTTTCTATTTTTGCGGATTTCATTTCCCCCCCTTAGCTATTAAAGGATGGAGAACGAGGATTTCATTAAAAATTTATAAAACGATATCCTTACACGACACACGTTTTATGATAAAATTTATAAAATGACATCCTTACATGACACACGTTTTATGATAGATGCACTCCATCTTGTTTTTTTTTCTTTTTTTTGTGACACTATTTTAGGACAAAAGAAAATCCATGTCCTGAACCCTTCAAATTTTTAAAGAGTTGATAATCTTTTTTGCGTATCAAAAAACAACCGTGTGTCATGGTTCACATGTGACTAAAGGGCTATTTTCTAGTAGTATCTTTATCATTTAATTAGTTTCACCAAATACTAATTAATTTTTAAACTTTAGTGTGCTCAACTTGGTGTTCATGTTTTTTCTAAAAATTTTGGACTCGACACTAGAGACGCCATAATTTGTTTGATTGTAATTCCCATTATATCAATGGGCTCATTTATCCTTTTACCTTTCTTTTCATATAATAAAAGTCTCATTTAAACTAATTGATCAGGGGAGCATGATAATGGAAATGTTATGAGACTAAATCAACACACAAGTGATCCAATTGACCCTCAAATGGAGGGCATTTTTGAAAATTACGATCTCAAACGCCAAATCATCAACTCACGACATGAAAATAGTTATAAAAACTTGTGCTAGTATGTAAAGCTAGTTTCTTATTCTTCCTTTAATTAAACAGTGACGTACACAAACAGACAGACGTACATGCAACAAAGGTACATGCAACACATACAACTGACATCACATGCACATGCAACACATACACATCCAACACACACAACAGATACACATATACAAACATGCATAAAAAATGTAACACACACATGAATGGTTCTTGAATCGACTTGATCTTGAAATTGATTAGTTTTTTTATTCCTACTTATAATGGTTGTATTTACATATACCAAGTTTAAAATCGGTTGTAATAATTGGTAAAAAATGATTTTAGTAGCTTAATGTTATTTTGTAGTATTAATTGCAATTTTCCTATAAAACAAAGTAGATTGAAAGTTGGTGAAAGTAAGGAGGGAGGATGAGTTAACTTTGAATACAAAATTGTGGAAACTAGAAAAATTGCCCATTGCAGTGGGGAACGAAACCCACAAATGGTGTAGAAGTTTACCAAAACCAACACCGAAGTACCCAAAAAACTTTAAATTTTTTTGTACTAATTTTTTCCATTATCATTAAAGAAGTTATAAATCATACTACATGATAACTATTGTTTGTGTAGGTATTTTGAGATTCTTTAGAGCTTAAAATACAGGGATTCAATGAGTGTTGGAGAGTAAGAACGGAAACAACATTACACTCAAGCACCATCACATATACGTCAAATAGAAGCTCAAAGTGGTGTCAAACAAAAGCTGAAAGTGGAGTTTTAAAGATTGAAGAAAGAAGTTGACCAACTTAAAAGATTAATGGAGGTCAAATAAAATGTCCAAGTGGAGTCAACATATAAGTCAGAAAGTGGATCAAAACTACTAAAAAACTTCAAATCCAGCTAAAAGCTCTTAAAGAATCAAACACTGATTTGTGTTTATAGATGAAGAAAAATCAAGAATCAATTCTTGAGCTTGTGTGGAGAGAAACAGAAACATGATTTCAGTTTAGGGAAGTTTATTGTTTTAGAAATTGTGTGTGTGTATAGGGGGAAGGGGGGGGGGGGGGGGGGGGGGGGGGTTAAGGATAGATGAAAAAAAAAAAAAAAAAACATTGGAAAGAGAGAAAAACCAAAAGATACCTTACTCAGACTAGGGCTTGTAGAGTAATCGTCGCAATCTCTGATGAGGTGATCATGTGAGCTCGAGGTCGCCGACAAGAACTGAGCCTAAGATCACCGGGGAAGAAGTATGCCTAATGTCGCCTGACATCACCAGAGAAGACGTAGGCCTAATGTCGTCGGACCTGATGTTGTCAGCAAGGCGAGGTGAAGTAAGAAAATTGATTATTGTAGAGGCTAAATAGCACCAAGAGAGTGTTCTTGAAAAAAGCTTCATTAAAAGCCCTCACTAGGTAATGGTCCATGTGCTTTTGTGGAATATGCACCATTGAAAAAAAATTAAAAAGCCACATACTTCTACACGACATACGCTTAAAATACAAGTGTCCTCTGTGTTTGTAATTTTGTTCTATTGGTCAATTATTTTAGAACGTGCACAAATGTGTGTCTTCTACCCTTTAAATTTTTGAAAGCTGCATTTTTTTACCATAACCAAAAAAAACGTAACGTAAATCAGTGTGTGACATTGTTCATGTTCACTAAAGGACTGTTTTGTAGTAATGAATTTGGCCCCAAATTTACCCCAACTTTATAACTATCTTTAAATTCACCAAACCAAACAAATCCTAACTAATTTATTTCTTAACAAAATGAGTTCTTATTGAGGTTAAGTGGCATAAATAAGAGTTGTACATTGGTTGTTAAAGAATGCCATTGAGGTGTTAAAGAATTATATATTGCATGACTGTAAACCCACCAAGACTCTTATGTCCCCTGCTGCTAAAACGATCGGATCCGTGCTTTATCATGCTTTTAGTAAACCTAATGTAATATGGTTTATTTTGAAAAGCAATTTTGCATGTTTTTCAATCTTGTGATTGCAATATCTAGGACAAAGACAAACAAATAAAATGAATTACCAAAAGACAAAGAGAATGACATAGAGGAACCAAATGAACAAAAGTTGTGTAAGTTTGTTTTAGAAATCTTTAAATCTCTTAACAACAAAAGATTCTTTGAGAAATCATTAAATCTCTTAACAAAAGGTTCTTTGTTCCATACACCTAACAAAAGGTTGTTAGCTACCAAGTTAAAGTCATTAGGTAGTAGCCTTCAAATAGACACCAATACTATTGATATACCAGCCAGCCAAGCCATAAAATCCGACAAATGAACAATCTTCCCATGGTACGGTGAAAGGCGTCCCTCTTGCACGACCAAACGGTCCATGTACTTTTTTGTTTGTCACGAATGATATTGATGATATGACTGTCTGACCGGCATACTGTTGCCCCATTGATAACCCAATTGTTCCATTGATTGCATGTATATCCTCATTCCAATCGAATGTAACCTGAGAAATAAAGGAAAATGTGGTGATAAAAGTAGATAAAAAGGAGGACATGCATTAGATTTAGAAAATAATTAAAAACTGTTCAATGTTTTTAGAAAAACTATCTAAGCATATTTTTTATAATAACATTAAAAGCGAATCTGGTTTGTGAATTTTTCATATGGCATAAGATTATAAAGAACACAAAAGACTAAATCGATAGTTGTTGTCTACATGGGCAATCCGTCAAATGCATTTGCTAAAATAACATGGTGTTTATTTTTTATTTCTTATTTTTAACATCTACTTTATTCTATTCAAGATTTCAAAAAATATTTTCCTTTGTGTGACATTAGAAGTTGTGTATAATATGTCTTTGATGAAATTATCAAAATAATGCCTTGTTTTTTCATGTTTCTGTTTCTATGTCCGCAGCCGTGGGTTTCCACCCATCCCAATAAAAACTTCATGATTACGTGTTCCTTTTTGAGTTAAGAACTCCTCACCTCAGTAAGTGTTTCTCCTCCTTCTCCTCCATTCCAACCTCCAGCCAATCTAGACGTGTGTAATAAGCCTCTATGTTCCGATGTGAACATGAGAGAATATATATGATCCCCATGATCTATGGTTATCTTCTTCAAGTGATGATTTCTTTCAAGTTGGAAGCTCCAGCCACTTTGCAGACTATCAGCTTTACTCTTTCCCCAAGTTCCCACCTTAACGACTTCCTCATAAGCTTTCACATAAACACCAATGCTGTCAATGTAAGGGCCAGCAACTCCATGAAACCCTACAAATCTTCCTTCTTCCCATGGTACAGAAAAGTGATAATCTCCAGCTTGACCAAAAGGGCCATGGATCTTCTTGTTCGTCTTAAAAGAAAGTGATGAAATTATTTGATCGCTGCCTCGAGTACCGATAGTTCCATCAATGCCAATTATTTCCTCGTCTCCATCAAATGTCACCTGTGCATGTCGGTATAACTTTTATATGTGAAAGAAAGACAAAAGAGTAAGTTGATTTGAGTGAAGATTTATTCACCTCCGAAAGTTTGTCTCCACTGGCCCAACCACCAACCTTGTTTGAAATGTGTAAAACACCTCTCGATTCACTAGTGAACATGAGGGAGTGTATACCATCTCCATGATCTATTGTTATCTTTGACAAATGATCATCTTGCTCAAGTGTAAACGACCAGTGATGTTGAGAATCTCCATTTTGTCTTCCCCATGTTCCAATGCGAATAAGTCTCGCTGCTTTGATATCGGCCTGGATAAAAAGATAAAATTGTTCAAGGTGTAGAAAATGGAAATAGAGTTAAAATAAAGGTAGGGACTTTTCATGTAAAACTTACTTGAAGTTCCAATGCTTTCTCAAGTTTTTCGACAATCCAACCCATTGTAGGGCGTTCACTTCTATTTTCTTTTAGGCACTGATATGCAACCATTGAGAACATCTCCAACGAATCTACCTTCACTTGTGTTGTGAGATTTGGATGGATGATATCGATTAATCTGTTTTGCTCATAACACTTTCGAGCCAATGTAGGAAGAAGCAAATTCTTATCTTGATTTTTTGTACGCGCTAACCTACCGCACAGGATTTCAAATAGCACCACACCGAAGGAATACACGTCAGATTCCTTTGTTAAAATACCTGTTCTTGCATATTCCGGATCGACATAACCAATGGTGCCACAAGGGCTAGTGAGAAGAAAAGTACATTCAACATTTGAAGGGCCTATTTTCGATAATCCAAAATCAGATATTTTTGCTTCCCAATTCTCATCTAGAAGAATGTTCGAGCTCTTTATGTCCCGATGCAGGACTCTATGTTGGGGTCCCACATCATTATGAAGGTAATTAAAACCACGCGCCGCGCCAATACTTATTTGGAGATGTTGCGTCCAGGAGAGTTCAGGTGTCGATAGATACTTGTCAAGGCTTCCATGTTTTGCGTACTCATAAACAAGTATCTTTTCTCTATTTTCGTCACAGAACCCAACAAGTGAGATGAGGTTTTTGTGTTTATAGCATGAAAGCAACTGAATCTCCATCAAGAACTCAGGTTCCCCTTGGTTGGAGATTTTATTTAACCGCTTTATAGCAACGACTCTCTGCTGCCCGGATAGGGAGAGTTTGGCTGCGTAGACCTTTCCATATCCACCTTTACCAATGGAATTTTCATCGCTAAAGTTGTTGGTGGCAAACTTTATCTCATCAAGTGGAATTTTTAAGTGTTGTACTCCTTCCATGAGTCACACTATATATGTATATATGACGTAGTTCCAAAGAACATGTATAAATGAAAAGGGATCAGTGAAGTCTCTCGACCCTGTCTCTTAACTTAATAACAACGGCAACCGTGAACACACAAGATATTATGAAGTGTTTTCTGCGATAAATAACATACCAAGCACTAATACATGTCTTCATCTCTTACTAATTTAGTTATAAATTACTATGTCTTTATCTCTTACCAATTTATTTATAAATTCAAACACAAAAAGCAACCATCTTCTTTTTATTTATTATTTTTTTTTTTTTTTTTTTTTTTTTTGGTGTGTGTAATTTGATCGTGTTAAACAAGACATCCTGTTGGTAGTAGTTGATAAACGCGACTTGGTTCTTAATTTTTTTTTTCTTGCCAACCGGCAAAAAAATTGCGAGATAGTATGGTAGTTAACAAGAATACGCTATTTGAACAAAACTAATGGTCAAAAATACCTGACGTGTTACATGGACACTTGGTGGTGGCAATGACTTAAGCCATTCTTGAAGTCTCACACTACACTTTCGGTCACTAAGCAATATTGTTGGATTAAGATATGGTATCAACGGATACGGTGTTTCCTTGAACGATCACATAGATTGCGGTTTAAAGCCTTTGGCAGCAATGTCATTAGTGGTGACACAACCAATACAGGCAACATGTAAACAGGAAGTTCAGATCTTGTCCCTGTTAGACAGGGATATTAAAATAAAGCTTGACATAGCTTGATATAACTTAGCCAAACCTAACATAATTGATCATGCATTGTCTTATTTTCACATGAGACAAATTCCAGTAAGGTGATCATCTAGTATATATAAGGGTAGTAACTATCATGTAAATCATGAAGAAAGATTAAGAGATCAATATACACAAATACCTTCCATATATTTTATTGATTCAATTTCTTGTGTCAATTACAAAAGCCCCTAATGGTGATGTCGCTAATGCGGATATTTCTAATAAGAAGAGTTACTCTCCACCATTGTATCATGTGAGTGATATACTGTACATATAAATTTGGGAGAATTTCATATATGCCCTTCCTAAACATCAAAATATCATATTTAACCAACTTAATTTCTAAATATCATATTTACCCTTTATAAAATTTCTAAATATCATATTTACCCTTCATAAAATTTTAAAATATCATATATGTCCTTTTTAAACATCAAAATATCATGTATACCCTTCTTAAATATCAAAATATCGTATATGTACATTTTAAACATCAAAATATCAATGATAATATCTAAAATAATGTCTATCTACAACATGATAATAATCAACAACAACAAAAACTATACAATCAAAATATATATTCTATATAGAGGGTTGAAGATGAATTTTTTTTTGTTTGTCAAGAAGGCGATATTCTAACAATTTAGAAGTTCACATTCCATTATCACAGACGTAAGGACCATATGGTTAATATTTTTAATTATTATAATATTTCTAAGATATAAAGAATAATTATAAAATATTAAAAACATTATAAAAATGATTTGGGCAAATATGATATTTTGAAGGTTTATGAAGGGTAAATATGATATTGAAAAATTAAGCTGGGCAAATATGATATTTTGAAGTTTAAGAGGGACATATATGAAATTCTCCCTATAAAGTTATTCAACTATATATTTGTCAATTTGTTCTCCAAATGAATGTGGGTCTTCAGGTGGCTGTTATTGTAATACGAGTTTATAATAAATTTTTAACTAATTAAGTGAAAAACATTTATTATAGACCATTAATTATGATCAACTACATGAAAGTTCATCAGATATGACAAATGAAATTGAAGTCATTTGAGGAAACATAAGAAAGGAATAAGAAACACCAAGGTTACTAAGATGTATAATGAAATCAATATAATAAGGAAACTATGATGACCAAATGGAATAACGGTCAAAGAAACTTAAAACGTATTAAGGTTTAAAGACCTGTGGATAATGATGGAACTTATTAAAGAACAATGGTTAAATGGTTAACTAATGAAAACACCTAAGGAATGTAAATCTCCTTTATAACAAGATAAACACCTATTATAAAATGACGAATATGGTATTCCAACTCATTCAACTAAGAGAATGAAAAGGAAAAGAAGATGCACGGGAACAAAGATTAATTGTAACACTCGGTTTCGGATTTGCTCTGTTGTTTAGGGATTCAGCCTAGTCATTAGTTTTCGCAAGGCTCAGGGCTTTGAGAACGGAAGTATTTAGCCCATTTCGGATGTGGGTATCATGGTTTAAATGATCCAAGTATTCGATGGTGTCTTTGGATGCCAAGGGTATAATTGTAATTTTATATCTCGGTCTTTTATGAATTTAGAGTGTTGATCGGGAGGTTTTAAGGCTTGAGTGTGTTGTTAAGAGCGTAGGGATTCTCACAACCTTTTCGTGGATATACAGTTTGTTGGAAACGGGCCTAGGATGAGGGAGTTATGGTATTTTGAACTTATTGACAATTTTGGCACCCTGATGAAATAATCGGCAAGGCAGTCACATGCATGCAAGGTGGCATTCGCATGAGTACACCCAACGTAAGCTGGGGTATGCCCAACGTAGTGCTAGATAAGTGAAACGTGGGTTTGGGAGACGTACGCCCAACGTACAGGAAGTCCGCCGAGTGTATGTTAAGGATCCCTAAAACCCTAATTTTAAGGGTTGGCTAACTATTTAAGAACCTTAAGTCTAATGTATGTGCCTCTCTTTCATCCTCCAGTATCTTAAACCCTAAATCTCGAGTCATAGCTTCATCCAAGAGGGTTGTGTGCCTTGTATGTGAGTTTTTAGAGGATTTTAGTATATCTCAAGAAGTGTTGGCTTGGTGCAAGGTGATCGTTCAAGGAAAGGCTAGTGGATCTAAAGTCTTTGCTATATTTTCAGCTAATTTAAGGTAAAAAGCTCTTAACTTGATCATTAGAAGTTGATATATTTGATTATATGGTTTTTGATCCCATTTTGACCTCTTAAGTGAGATCTAGTGGTTGCACACAAGTCTAGGAGCTTTGAGTTGCTACTTTTAGGATTTCTAAGGTTATAAATCCATAAAGTTGCCATCTTTAAGGTTAGATATTGTCCATGCATGTTCTAAATGAATTAAGATGGATATTATTGTAGTAAGTCGGTCATTAGATCTTTTTGAGCCATGAAAATGCATAAAGGTGTTGACTTTATGCATTAAGAGTTTCATTTGGAGGTTTCCTGAAGTTTGGATGCAAAGTACTTCATGGGTTAAGTCGAAATCTGAGTTTGGTGAATTTGCGGTTACACCCCGCGTAACTAGAGGTACTCCTAGTGTACTTCCTCTTTGGTCGCGATCCAAATTCCTCGAGTACGCCCAACGTAAGCTGAGCGTACACCCAATGTTTGTGGCTCGTTGGGCCTTTGGGCTTGTTTCATGTTTGGGCTTCAGTTTTGTGTTGGGCTTATGTGTTGGCCTTTTATGGATCTTATAGTTTTGGGCATCGGCCTTGGTTATGAGTTTTGTGTTAGGCTTATGTGTCAGGGTAACAACTCGGGATTTCGTGCAATGAGCTTCAGCAATCGAGATTAGTTTCCTCACTGTTGTATGGGTCGAAGGCACCAACGTCGGCCTATTTGGCTTATGTATTGTAGGAAGACCTGGGGCTTAACCCTTGACATTATGTATGAAAGACTAGGAGGCGGCTCCTGGCATACTTTATACAAGATTGGAGTCTGAACTCTGGCAAGTAATTAGTTAACTAGTATTGTTTGTATGCTAGTTGTCTTTGTGATGCTTGCATAGAAGACGAGGAGGTGGCTCTTGGCACTTGTCTGTAAGACCTAGGATTGCACCCCCGACCTGGGAAGGAAGTCCATGAGATGGCTTGTGACATAATGGCAGGACAACGTGTAGCACATAGTACCTTTATTGTTTATGATATATGATTGATACGTATGGCTCGCGCTTATGTGTGGCATGTATGGATCGTTTGATATGTATGGTATGTGGTATTTTCGGAACTCACTAAGCTTTGTGCTTACGATTTTTAGTTTTGGTTTTAGGTACTCTAGTTTTCAAATGAAAGGGGCTCGGGACGATCGCAACGGATACAGTAAAATGTGATCTATGGGATTAGACTCTGATAATTGTTTAATTGAAATGCTTTTCAATGTTTGGAACATATTTATTAAAGTGTTTTTAATATATTAAAAATGAAACTCTTACCTTGGATTTTTTGGTCATTACAAGTTGGTATCAGATCCTTGGTTTGAGGGATTCGGGCATAATCTCGGGTGTGTCTGAACTCAAACTGAGGGTTTGGTGAAATTTTTTTATAAATAAACATTTAATTAAAAGGAAATTTATGAACGAAGAAAAGGGTGTGATGCATGCAATCGGCTGAGCTCAAGTAAGTGGTTGCCAAAATACCAATGAATGTTTTTTATGATATATGATATGATTATAAGAATTGCATGTTAGATTAGGGCTAATGATCTGCTCAGTATTATATGATAGGAGAGATGCCTTTATATGTCTGATTGTATGTGGTTTAGTATTGCATGCTAGTATGGATTTCGGATTAGTGGATTGAATGGCTTGAATCGAATATGTTGGTCAGGTTATTTTCCTTCCATTTTTCTGAATGTCGCTTGCTTTGTGCTTTATGGGAATCTCAATGATGTGAATTATATGCTAAGTGAATACACTAAGACACATGTGGCAGAGGTTAAGTAATCTTAGAGTGATGGATTTGAAATTATTTTACATATTTTATTTGAGTCCAACTGTTCTAGGTTGAGTCTTTTACTCAAATGATTATTTGATCTCTGTTTTATGTGGCTATATTCATGAGGAAGCTAATTGACATTGGTGGGAGTCCTTCAGGAGCTGAGGACTGGGCAGGGTCGGGAACTTAGGAAAGCCTAGAATATGTTTCAGTGGGTTAATGATGTGGTTTAATGATTTTTAGTTTCTTAGGCTTGAGGAAGTGACCTATAGGATTCAAGAGGATTACTAAGGAAAGTATGGATATGTTTGGAAGGTACTATTGGGCCCATACTACTGAAAGCACAGGATCCATACTCAAATCGGTGAGAGTGTATGAGAATCTAAGAAACTTAGAGGGGAGATTCTTGAATACGATTTAATTGTGGGTTTATGGTATTTTAGTTTGGAGATGAGCTCTCAGGGAGGCGGTTCTGGTTCTGGTTTTTGTTTTAGTTCGGGTTCTGGCTTAGGCACGGATGCTGAGCCGATTAACGAGCGGTTGCGGGGTTCATCTCATTAGAGATTTCTCGCTATTTTTCAGAGATCTTGGATGAGCACTTGGGTGCATTTCGTGCAGAGGTTATGGATATTATTGGAGCCCGCACTCTTTTATTTAGGGAGTTTCGTGCTTGTGGAGCTCCTGCGTTCCATGTGGAGAAGGATCCCATTGTCAGTAAGAGGTGGTTTTCAGATATGGCTAATGCATTCAAGATGAGTTTCTGCCCCGAGGAGGCGAAGGTCAGATATGCTTCCTGCCTATTGAAGGACTGGAAACATGATTGATGGGAAGAGGTTAGTAGTCAGTTGGGCGATGATGTTATTGATGTTATGTCATGGGATGATTTCTCGACCAGGTTCCAAGTTGAGTTTGCACCGACGATTGAGGTGCAACAGTTGGCGCGAGAGTTTCTTGATCTCTGCTAGACGATATAGATTGTGGCAGAGATCACTGTCAAGTTCCGGGAAAGGGCTTTGTTGGTACCGCGATATACAACATATGAGGAGATGAAGAAAGTGAGGTATCATGATATGTTGTGGGATGATATCAGGGAATTTTTGAGTATTTCGGGGTGCAAGACTTTGAATGATATTATTTCTAAGGCCCAAGAGCAGGAGATTGATCTGTGGCACATTAGGAAGAGGGGATAAAATCAGTTGCTTGCATTGGAGGGTCCCAAGAAGAGACCCAAGACTTCTGATTAGCTTTTGAGAGGCCAGCAGGGTCGGGTTTAGTGGAGCACATGCGGGAAACTGCACGATGGAGTTTATCGTTCCAAGGGTTTGGGCTGCTACAAGTGTGGCAGGGATGGTCACGTCAACAGAGATTATCCTCAGGGCGGAAAACCTGTTATGTTTTCACTGCAATTAGGTGATCCATAAGAAGTCTGACAGTTCGAGGTTGAGGGGATGAGCAGTGAGTGTGCCTGCTCCAGCTACTTTGAGGATCACCGAGAAGCCCCAACGGAGAGGATTCGAACTTTAAACTGACATATCGGGGAGATCAGGACTCCAACAGGTGATGTCGCGGGTATGTATCTTTTTCTCTTTTCGGTTCTATCTTTATTTTTTGTTTTTTATCTTGCATCGATTTCAGTAAGTGTATCTCTGGTTTATTTATTAGGTTATGTCTAGGTTATATCTTCAAGTAATGTCATATGTCATTTGCATGCCATGAATTATTAGTTTTTAGTGAAAGGTTGTTTTCCTTTTTGCGAGTTTGGAGTGTTCAACATTATCTTGGGTTGTGGACGAGGATTGGTTCAGGGGTATTATGTGGAAGATCTGCAGTCGGGGTTCAACATGGTGGTTATCCAGCATCATTGGGGTTTAGTGAGTTCAATCTTTGTGCTAGGGTAGGCCTTTGGAAATGCCAAGGGAAGTGATCTATTACTGAGGATTTGGTCGGAACGTCGGTTATTTGGAATTCAAGATTTGAGTGTGGTATCATTTCGAGGCATCTGGGGTTATCAGTTTCATAAGGATTCGAGAAGTTTTCATCTGGTCTTTAGAGTTTGTATGGTCTTTGGGGGTTTAGCTAGTGATGGAACATTAGCATTGGTAATGCCGATTGTCAGCAGATCGGTCATTTGAATGTAAGAAGGACTGGAAATCCTTTAATTCTCACGCGTTGAGAGAACTTATTCGAACCAAAGTGGGGGAGAATCGTTCGGGTATTCAGGATCAGAAGCAGGTTGGAAAATAGGATGAGTTTGGCATCCCCTTTAGGGAGGAGGGTGGCACAAGTGATTGTCTAGATTGAGGATTGTGTGATTTGGGAGTTCGGGAAACTTCCCAACATTGGGTTCATTTCCTCTTGGTGTCAGCTAGCAGGCTTCGGGAGGGGAACCCAGGGTGGCCCGTAGCATTCACTAGTTAGCAGATAACGGGAGTGTTGTAAGACTGCGGGGTGGCCCGTAGCATTCACTTGTTTGCAGATAGTTTAGGCATGTTGTAAGACTGTGGGGTGGCTTGTAGCATTCACTAGCAGTTAAATACCATGGAAGGTATCATAAGACTACCGGATGGCTCGTAACATTCGCTGGTCCTTGTGAAGCGGTGAGGGTGTGGCAATTGTGGTTTGTTTGAGATTTCCTTTGGATGGATTAGGCCATGATGGGTCAGTTCGTATGGTTGTGGGAGGGTCACAACATATTTGGAATTAGGATTTGGTAGGTCGTGGGAACCGGGTCTGAGGCAGGACCATGAATGGTCCTGTAGTGTTTAGCTTAGCACCGAGTTTGGTGTTGAGATGGTCCGGGTAGCTTAGCTTGTTGATATTTTCTTTCGGAAGTCGCATGGGGCGACTATAAGGGTGTTCTTTGACTTAGCAACCAGGTGGGGATCTGGTATTCCAAATAGTTGGCAAATAAGTTAGGACCAGGGAAGTCTTGGTTCATCTAAAAAGTGGATAAGATCCAGCATGATGCTTCGGATAAAAGTAGTGATTTGAGAACTCGTGTGTGTAGAGTAGCTTGTTGGTCGAAAGTTCTAAGTCACTTACAGTTGGATTAAATAATATCAGAGTAATTGATTTGACCCTATTACGCAGCTTTCGTTTGACTCTAACCGTTGCAGGGAAGAATCTTCTAGTCCAAGGATTATTTGAGCCTTCTGTCAAGTATAAGTATGTTGCACTTGGTTATGGTAAGTGGCTTGGTTTTCATAAGTTGCAAGAAGCTAATTAGGATTCGAAGTATTATGGTTGGTCAGTTATTAGATAAGGTTCTAGCATGGAATATTCCAGTGTGGCCAGTCTGTCGGGAGACAGACCATTATAGATTTCAGACTTTGGATAGACAGAAGTGGTTTTGTGGGATTTTAAGGTATGTTTTCTTCGTGATGGAATCTCGGTTTGGGTTCGGTTATCTCGGGAAGGTTTCCTTATGCGTAAAATCTTTGGTTGTATTGCTCATATTTTTTGTTTTGATATGGGTGTTAATAATGATAGATTTTGAGGACGAAATCTAATTTAAGTGGGGGAGAGTTGTAACACTTGATTTTGGGTTTTCTCCATTGTTTGGGGCTGCGACCCAGTTATTAGTTCTTGTAAGGCTTAGGACTTCGAGAAAGGAATTATTTAGCCCATTTCGGATGTGGGTGTCATGGTCTAAGTGATCCAAGTATTTGATGGTGTCCTTGGAAGCTAAGGGTATAATCGTAATTTGATATCTCGGCCTTTTATGAATTTAGAATGTTGACTAGGAGGTTTTAAGGCTTGGTGTGTTGTTAGGAGCATATTAGCTTCTAGAAACCTTTTTGTGGTTGGAAATAGGCTTAGGATGAGGGAGTTATTGTATTTTGAAGTTATTGATAATTTTGGTCCCTAATGGAAATAATTGGCAAGGCAGTCCCATGCATGCAAGGTGGCAAGCGCGTGAGTACACCCAAAGTAAGTTGGGGTATGCCCAACATAGTGCTGGATAAGTGAAATGCGGGTTTGGGAGACGTACGCCCAGGGTACAGGAAGTACGCCCAGCGTATGTTCAGGATCCTCAATACCCTAATTTTAAGGGTTGACTCACTATTTAAGCACCTTAATTCCAAGGTGTGCGCCTCTCCTTCATCCTCTAGAGTCTTAAACCCTAAATCTCGAGTCACAACTTCATCTAAGAGGATTGTGTGCCTTATATGTGCATTTTTGGAGGATTTTAGTGTATTTTAAGAAGTGGTGGCTTGGTGCAAGGTGGTTGTTCAAGGAAAAGCTAGTGGATCTAAACTATTTGCTACATTTACAGGTCATTGAAGGTAAAAAGATTTTAACTTGATCATTAGAAGTTGAGATCTATTTCTATATGGCTTTTTATCCCATGTTGACCTCTTAAGTGATATCTAGTGGTTGGACACCGGTCTAAGAGCTTTGAGTTGCTACTCTTAGCATTTATGAGGTTATAAGTCCATAAAGTTGCCATTTTTAAGGTTAGATATGGTCCATGCATGTTCTAGATGAATTAAGATGGGAATTATTGGGTTAAGTGGGTCATTGGTCCCTTTGGGGCCATGAAAATACATAAAGGTGTCGATTTTATGCGTTAAGAGTTTCATTTGGAGGTTTCTTGAAGTTTTGATGCAAAGTACATAACGGGTTATGTCGAAATCTAATTTTTGAGAATTTGCGGTTATGCCTCAGGTAACTAGAGATACGCCCAAGGTACCTCCTCTTTGGTCGCAATCCAGATTCATGAATAAGAACTTCTTATGAATTGTTACATTATTTATATGTTTATTACTCATGATATAGCATCTTATATGTGTGGAATGAATATTTTTGGAAAGTGTGACTTTAAAATGATCATGCATACATAAGAATTTGATTTCCTTAGTTGGTAGTATGTCTAAACACCCATCTTAATAAAAGGATGGTAGAATTATGGTGCCAAGTAAATTTAAGCTACGTCTTATGGATATAAGGCCCTTAGGATTGATATGTTCACCCTAAATGATAAGGAGAAGAAGACTCTGAGAACAGGGGCGTAGACACCAACAACTTATGTGTCTAATGACTTCCAATGGTAGGATCTTGAGGGAACATGCGTATGAACTCTCCAATAACTCTCGGATCGATACAACCAATCCAGATGGAAAGGAGTGGGTGTATCTAGCAATAGGGGTATGAAATTCCCAAAACTTATGTGCATAGAAATCATGCACTTCATTAACTGACGTTAAATTGTACATGAATGTATATTTATGAAATACGGTTTATGAAAATGAATTCTGATGAATTGGAGTAAAATTGCAAATTATTTCAAATGAAATACAAATGTATTTCAAAATGATTAATTTTTTTGTGTCAAAAACCTATGTATATCACTAGATGAAAAGGCTTACATATTCTCTTTTATTTTAATTGAATTGTATACTAAAAAAGACAAGTCTAGTGACGTAGTTTCATTAGCATGGACTTTAAGAAAATAAAAAAAAAAAATTCAAACATAGTAGTTAGCACTGGAAATCAAATTTAGTAATTTGACATATACTGTAATAATCAGTTGTATCTTTATGATTATCTATGATTCTGTATATTGATTTGTAACTACCATGGAATATGTTCAAAACTTTTGAGAAAAAGTTTATCGGGGCCAAATTCTGTGATACAGAACATTTTCGAAAACCAAATAGAAACATATACATTATTTTAAAATGGTATTAAATTTGATGTGTTATAGTAGTTTCAAAATTATATTACGAAAACATGGTAATATTAACAAACACCAATTATATATATATATATATATATATATATATATATATATATATATATATATATATATATATATATATATATATATATATATATATATATATATATATATATATACACACATATATATATATATATATATATATATATATATATATATATATATAGCGTTAGGTTCATTTGAGACCACCTATATTTTGTGAGACTGTAACACGTATTTTTTTTATTATTTTTTATTTTTTTAGTATTTTTTAATTAATTTAAGTTCCAAAAATAATATTAAAATTTTTTTTTTTTGAATTTTTCCATTTATTTTGCATTTTAAAATTATTTTTTAGAATATATACAGTATAATATTCTATTAGAATATTTCACGTATTTTTTTAAAAAAAAAAAACGGGATCTTTTTTCATTTTTATTTTTTTTAGTTAATTCAAGTTCCGAAAATAATATTTAAAAAAATAATTTTTAGATTTTACCATTTATTTTGCATTTTAAAATTATTTTTAGAATATGTCAGTGTAACATTCTATTAGAATATTTCACGTATTTAAAAAAAAAAAACGGGATTTTTTTTTATTTTTTTTAGTTAATTCAAGTTCCGAATTTAATATTTAAAAAAAAAATTTTTGGACTTTTCCATTTATTTTCATTTTAAAATTATTTTTAGATTTGGTCTCACGGTGTCACAAAATTACAATGGTCTCAAATTAACCTGAACCTCTATATATATATATATATATATATATATATATATATATATATATATATATATATATATATATATATATTACAGCCTTACGTCGTATAACATACTAAAGTACATTGTTATACCCAAATGAAGTAGAGTCTAAAATTTTAAAAGAAAAATTGACAAAAAAATTTGTCGGTGGGGTGGAGGCAAAATAAATAAATGTGGAGTCGGAGTATTTTAAGCCGTAGGCTGAATTTTGATGGCAATTCTGATACCATTGTTTTCTATATAATAATTGTTTTACTCGAACTACATGGAACTTGGAATGGATTCATCGTTATTATCTAAATGATTTGGGCTAAAAGTTACTTACCGACCCATTTTTATTTATAATATGACTAAAGTTTTAAAAAAGGTTGAGGGCGCCAGAGCATCTAGCAGCCTCCTTATTGGATCCCTCTTTATATATATATATATATATATATATATATATATATATATATATATATATATATAGAGAGAGAGAGAGAGAGAGAGAGAGAGACGGAGGTAAGTTCAAGTGAAAAAATAAAAAATGTTGAGAATAAAAGAATCATTCTCAGTCACTCATGTATTTTACCGCAAAAGACTCCGTAGTACCAACGAAAATGGGAAACGAATACATATGTGTTTTCCAACAAAATACGTTTCCCTCAACTATGTTAATCATTACTTTAATATATATATAGAAAAACATAGTTTTTTTATTTTTTAATTATTAAAAAATTATTTTTATTAGAAAATGATTTTAAATATACTAAAATTCATAATTTTTTATTTTTTACAAATAGACGTCAATATTGATATAGTTTTAAGATAAAATAAGAATATATATATATATATATATATATATATATATATATATATATATATATATATTATATTTTCAATTATCGTTGTTTATAAGTGAATAAAGATGCATTAGATTTTTAGTACAGTCATTCGTTATTCACTTATGAATGAATAATATGATTAATTTTTTTTACATATTAACTATCATTCATATATAAATATAACATATAAAAAAACATTTTACTGCTTACATCAACTCTCGTCACATGTTATATTCATATATGAATAAAACGTCTAATGACTTTCCTCACAAATTATATTAATATACAAAGAACACATTTATGAAAAAAAAATTTACAGTTCATTTGTTATTCTTATATTAATAAGTAGTTCAAATTTTTAAAAAACTTTATTTTTCTTTAACATACTACTTATTTATATATGAATAACAAATGAACTATAAAAAAAATCTTAGAAATATTTTATTAATATATAAATATAACGTATGACGATAACTAATACACGATTTATATATATATATATATATATATATATATATATATATATATATATATATAAAATATAACATGAGATGAAAGATGATGTAAAAAAATATATTTTAGGTATGAAAACTTTATAACGTGATATATTCATATATAAACGATACTGAAACTGTACAAAAAATTAAACATATGTTTTATTCATAAATGAATACCGAATTTATTCTAATAAAAACCTGATACGTTTTTATTCAATTATGAATAATGATAAATTTTAAAAAAATAATTTTTTTATTTTAACTCAAAATCATATCAACATTGATGTCTATTTATAGAGAATAAAAAATTATGAATTTTGATATATTTAAACTAAATTTTCGATAAAAATAACATTCTAAAAATCCAAAAAAAAATAAAAAAGTTGTATATTAAGGTATTGATTAAGCATACTCTAAGGAAACATGTTAATTGGAAATCACATGTATATCCGTTACCCATTCCGCCCGTATATCTAAGTTTTTTGCGGCAAAATGAATGTTTGCCTAAAAATGATTCTCTCAATCTCAACTTTATTTTTTTTTTCTTACTTTGAATCTTTCACCCTTTTACCATCCGTTTCTAATAGATACCATGATGCAATATGTTTTTTTATTGGTGAACTACTGAGAAAGACATTTACCAAACAACACCTATTTGATCGTTTAGATTATCTAGTATGGAATCAGTTATTATTATTATTATTATTATTATTATTATTATTATTATTATTATTATTATTATTATTATTATTATTATTATTATTATTATATATATATATATATATATATATATATATATATATATATATATATATATATATATATATCATTTTATTTATATAAGAAATGTTATCCTATAGCCATTCATTGAATTGATTGGCAAAAGCAGAAGTAATAAGATGATATAATAAGAGCATTCTATTTACATAAGCAAATATAAGAAATTATGGACATGAAAATGGAAAAAGGTTGCACACTTTAATAAGGTCCTGTTGAGTAAACCGGCCAAAAAAGTGGGTAACCTTGTGCCAAAGGACCGAATGGAAATCGGCCAAAAAGATTCTAGGTTGGCTAAAGTGTTTTTGATCTTTTCACATGAGAAGCAATCAGCACAGCAGGCCCTCCCACCCTAGAGCAAGGAAGGTGATGAATGTGGTGAAATATGACGAGAAATTAAAATGTTCGTCAGTCGTTCAAAGCAAATAATCATTCAATACTTTTTCCGAGGCAATCTCAACAGAGAGCTAGGTAGTTTTGTTGACATTATGTGGGATTTATAAGACACGATGCATGCGAATAAATGATTAACCTCAAGCGTATTTGGGGTCTCTCCGACAAGAGATGGTGGTAGACAGGAACAAGAGATTGATACAGAGGTCATAGGTGAGATCAAATCTGTAAGCGTCATTTGTGATGAGCGGGAAGATAACATGAAGAAAAAGAGTAATCATTATTCTTTTTCTAATAAAAGTGATATAAGTATCATGTAAATAAATTTTAAATTACATCAATTTAATAAATATGTATCTATGAAATTATATTTTGGTTAAAAAAAAAACACAAAAACTCCTTCTTTTCATGGTATAACCCAATATTGCTTCACTAATCTTTTAAGTTAGCCAACAAGACGAATTGGTTCGATATCAACATAATTTTGATATTCAGGATTTAATTTTCGTTTTAGATGTGTTTAAAGAGTAGGGGTGAAAATTGAATGATATCGATCAATATTTTTTAAAACGTGTATCATATTAACTATAATCGCTAGAAAATTTGTGCTATCGGTACCAAATAAACTTTGTAGAAATACTAAGTATAATTGATAGCAGTACCAAATATATTTGGTATAAGCACCAAGTATATTTCATATCATTAACAAGTTGGTACCAATACGCATAAAACGGGTCTTTGATTGAGTTTATTAAATGAAAAATCCAACCTTAGCTTATATGAATACGTAATTTTTCTATTACTAGCCTTTTGCTAGTTTTCATTTTTTTTAATAATACTTCTATTCTTCCCCAAAAAATAAGTAAATAAATAGAATAAATTGGTATCAATTTGTTTGGCTAACAATAAGTTTGGCTTGTATAATTTCGTAATGATATATACCATTTTTTTACTGATTTTCTTGGCAGTGTTTAAAGATAGTTAACATAAAAAAAATGTTTGATAACCAAAAAAAATTAATAAAAATACATAAAAGAATATTTTGAGATATTTAATCTTTCTTTTTTTGATTCTATAAATAAAAAAGTGCATATATAGGCATATTTCGCTGAAAATCTTTTTTAAAAGAAATTGATTTTTTAAAAACAAAAAAATTTCAGAACTTTTTTTTAACTGAATTATATATATATATATATATATATATATATATATATATATATATATATATATATATATATATATATATATATATATATATATATAGGGTAAAGTGAATATACCTAACAACCTTATATAAGCTTACGTACCTAACTCCATAATACTACATTAGTTTGTATAATATTTACATTGTAATTGTCTAAGGTTCTTAAACTTCAACCCTATAACTTGGTTACTTCCAAAATCTTTGGATTTTGAACAATATTTTTCTTTTACATTACGTCTTTCTATCGAATACCACATGATGAGCTTCATATCCTACCGCTACGAATGAAAGGATGTAGGAGAAACATAATGATGAATTTCCAATTTTTTTTTGAAGTAAATCAAGTTTAGGGATGAACTTTAAGAACCTTGGATGATTGCAATGAAAATTTAATACAAAATGATGTAGTTTGATGAGGTTAGGTACCTAAGCTTATATAAGGTTGTTAGATATATTCACTTTACCCATATATATATATATATATATATATATATATATATATATATATATATATATATATATATATATATATATATATATATATATATATATATATATATATATATATATATATATATATATATATATGCGATTTTGTTGGTCTAAAAAAAATTAGATATCTCGAACTATTTTTTTTATATAATTTTGTTGATTTTTTAGGTTTTAGGGTTTCCAAAGGTGTATAATACAATCACATCAAAATTGAAATGATATGTACCATTAGTCTCTTTCCAAAACAAGCGGGCTGACATGTCATCCTGTGAACATGCCTACCAACTCAAAGAGGACCTGTTTATTATGTGACTGGTCGATCCGAAATTGACATGAACCCGTTTAAAGTGAACTCAAACTAGTTTAATTGTATGTCGTGTTTCTGAAGTGTCGGAAATTGTCACACCTAACATATACTAGTGACTGAAGTTTGTTTACTCTATGTTGATGTCTGTGTATCAACCATGGGAGTATTGTTGACAATTTACATCTTTTAGTATAATAAACGATAAAATTACCATCTTTTAATTTAATGAAAGATCAAATTACCAAAGTAGATCATATAATAGCCAAATTGCACGCACAAAACTAGAGCAATTAGAACATAAAAATGAAACTGACCTGATTTGGTTCGTACCGAATCCGTTTAATATATCAACTGCTTACACTTCAATCTTTTTGTTGCGCGGTGGTGGTGCGGTAATGAAGATTGAGAAGGAGAAAGGTTCGTAAATTAAATGCAAAAGCAATCATTTCCTTGGTTTCTGTGGAACAAAAAGAGTAAAGATTAAAGAGAAAGAGTTATTTTAAGAAGAATATTTGATATGATTTGACTGAGGAATCATATTCACCTGATTAATTTTGGCATTGCATTTTTAGACTAGTAGTGGAGAATCTTTTATATTCTTACCGACTTTCACTTTCTTTTGGTTATTAGAATTTTTAAAAAGCACATATATGTGTAATTAAGTATGTCATCTTATTAAATATTTTTTGTTCTTTTGGTTATTTGTTTTAGAACGGCAAAAAAATTGGAATTTATTTTTCTTCCGTTTGCTTTTAACAAGGTGTGGTGACGCTAGTAACTTGCAAATTTTTGTGTAAATTAAAAAATTGACGAATTTTAATTGATAACTAGAGGGTTAGCCCATGCTTGCATGGGATGGAGGTGGTTCGTGGTAAAACTAAACAATCTCAAGAAAGTTCCAAATTCCAACAACATAATTCAAAACAGCAGCAAGACATCCTCTTTAAAAGGGATTAGGACTTAAAGAAACGTTGATTGTCCAGATTGAAGATTTACAGAAAATAGCCTTACACTTTAGTGCTCATCAGCAACTATAACAATGTACTCTCCATAGCTTTTTCCCAAACATGCGAAAAGAAGGCTCCCCCACACCAAAAATCAGATTTGTAGATGCCAAATAGGTTTTGCATTTCAATCTAGCTATATAGAAAAAAGAGCAATTTACTCTCCAAAAAAATAGCTTCAAAAAAAAGAGCAATGTACTCTCCACACTACAACATGAATACCCTATGGCGACAACAATTTCCGACCCTATCTCAACGACGTGTCGTCTCCATAGGGTTTCCAGACAACTTGTCATCGGTAAACAGTCGTCGACATAGGTCAATATTGTTGTCAGTATTTATGTCGTCGGCATAGTTTCCCCTATTGCGACGACTTGGTGTCGGTACAACTTTCGTCAAGCATATTTCGGAAAAAAAAAATTATTAACTACCTGTGGCGATGACAGGTCGTCGGGAAACCTATAGCAATGACATGGCGTCGCTATAGGTTTAAGCTATTACGGTGACTTGTCATCTCTAATGGTTTTTCATAGTTGTTGATTAAATACCTATAGCGACGACTTGTCGTCGTGATAGTCACTGGTTGTTTTTTTATAGTTTTACAGATTCAATATATTATATTCCTCCATTTTTAACAAATCCAAGAACATTACAGCATATATCAATTTATATCAATTGAAATACGTTAACTAAGTACCATTGTTCAAATTCAAAACATCAAATTCAAGTTTAATACTCCAATAAATAGTTAATTAACATTGTTCAAAATATTAAAAAACATCAACAATCATAATCTTCTTCTTCTTCTTCTTCCCTTCGTTCTTCCCTTCTTCCATCCTTTAGGAAAATTGTTGAGAGGCATCTACTTGTGAGTTAGAGTTGAATAGACAGTTAGGAAATGGTGGTTGTTGGAAGTTCATAATACATGCCGCCAATGATGCATTATATTGTTGCAAGTATTCTTGCATTTGTTTTGTATCAAATTGAGATTGAGATTGGGACGATTTTGAAGTTGAAGGTCATTCATTTGGAATTAAATCGATGTTGGGGTTGGTCTCCTACCCACCCAGCGAGCACGTCGCGTCTCGTCCCAAGGGCACGTTCTAAATATTCATACTCGTCTACTTCTCCGCCTTCCCCAACCTCGTTTTGCATTTCTCATATTCCTCTTGAATTTTCTCCTAAAATAAAAAAACAATAAATATACGTTAATTAAAACAAACAATTAAATTTAAACATTAAAATAATAATAATATTCCTTAAACAAAAAACTATAATTAATATTAATAATATATTTAAACAACACATTCATTTCGTTTATCATTTACCCAATCTTCTTGTACTCCACTTGTACACCAACCAGAACATTCTTTATAGCGCATTTGTCTCCAACCCTTAATATGTTGCTGCTTGATTCCCATTTTATCCTATAATAAGTGAAGAAACAATAGATATATTTATACAAATGTTAAAACCAATTTTAAATAATACTAATATATTTTATTACCTCTACATAACGTTGTTGAGCATAGGATCTACATCCGTGAGCACTTGTGTGCGGAAGTTTCGACCTAGTAACATTATTTTTGACCGACGTGCATCTGTATTTATCGGTCAAAAACAACAAATCAATCATTTTGTTCCAAGCTTTGGCGGTCCAATCAGTCGGTGGGCATCTTCTTTCCCTTTCCACATTATGATATCCACCAACTCTATTACTCGAAGGGGTTCCCCCAAGTCTGTACCCCAATATCTATTAAAATCAAAATAAGTCTGCAACAGGAAAAACATATTTGATTAGTAAAAAAATATTTAATAAGTGTAAAATTCAATACATATAAAATATATTGTATACTTACTTCTAGCTCGGGATATAAATCATCTTTGTATTTGGTAGGAAAACGACGCCAAGTATGATATTGCAACGGTACCTGTGATCCAACCAGATTTGAAATCAGTTTGACAAACATTTTTCCCGTTGTCCTCGACAAATCGATATGTGCGCCCGGAGATATAAATTCTCAATACCAAAGGCTTATGATTGTTATTTTCATACTCATCGTACAAATTTAAGTTTCTTCGTTTGGCACGCACATTCACATTCTTTGCCTGTGCTAGATTTACATAAAGAATTGGAAATTTAGAAATTTAATACTTTAATATATCTAATACTTAAAAGTTCATGTAACTTACAAGATTGGCAATCCGATGGTACACCGAGTGCAACCTTGTATGGAGGTCTATCCCTACCATATCCTCCATGTCCCCTTGCGATTTCTGTCATCTGTTTAACAAAAGTTATAAACATTCAAAATATATAATAAAGTAAGGTTTGAAAATTTAACAAATATTATAAGCGATCAGGAAATATAATAACTATAACATACCGTCAATCAGATTCATCACTAGAACAATATACATGTACAACATCATCGTCATTATCATGGTTGTGAGTCTAGAACTATACATCCGTCGAAGCCTTGGAGTGAAAGAAAAGTACCGCATCAATTTTTGTGGTACTCGCATCCCCTTTGTGGTTGTGTCTACCCATCTACTCTCGTTACAAATCAGGCAATTCTGCATAGAATCATTCTCCTTCCAAAACAAAGCACAATCATATTTGCAAGCATGGATTGATTCATATCCTAACCCTATCTTTCTCAACTTTTTCTTAGCTTCATAATGTGAAGTTGGAATCTTGCTCTTCAGGAAAACAACTCTTAGCATGTCTACAAGTTCGTCAAACAAACTATGCGTTAATATTATAAAAGCCTTAAATTTTTAATGCGTAATTAGAAAAAGCCTTGATATTTTTTTTATTATTGTTGTGGCCACAACTTTCTTGCAGAATTATCATTTTAGCCCAATTAACGAGTTTCATGGTTAAATTTGTTAACTTTTTTTTCAAAATTAATCCTAAAAAATTCAAATTTAGTCTTTGAGGTTTGGAAAAAAATTACACCACATGGTTTTTTAACTTTATTTTTCCTATTTTGTATACTTTATTTATTTTCGGTTTTTTTATAAATACATTTACATTTTTTATTTTCTTTTTTTGTATATACTTTATATATTTTCATTTTTCAATTTTATTTTTCAACAATTTTTTTAAAACTTTTTACCTTTTGTTTTCTATTTTTTTAGTGTATATATAGAGTATATTAGAGTTTTTTTTAGGTTTTTTCATATTTCTTTTCGTATTATATTTTATTTTTTTCACCTTTTTATTTTTTTATTTTTTTTCTAATTTTTGTTATTTATGGTTTTTCTAATATTTTTTCTAAGGTTTTTTCATATTACAATTTTTGTTTTCTATTTTTTTTTTCTCTATTTTAGTTATTTATGGTTTTTCTAATGTTTTTTTTACTTTGGTTCAAGTAAACGAACTTGAATTCAATATAAAGTACTATAACACTTTTTTGTTAAAGATCGACTATTATTATTATTATTATTTTTGTTTTTTTAGTCTATTATCAAATTGAAAAATATTATCTTGAATTTAACCTATTGATATCACATATAGAAATATGATTTAATTTCCAAGTTATATAAGACACTGAAACACTAATTCTTAATAAAAAAACTATTTTTTTTAGTTTTCATTTTTTCGTAACATAAATATAATAGCACTAAAGAAAAAAAAATTGAACCGAAATTACAAATATAAACATAACTACTTTATTTACTTGAATAAAAAAACAATTACAAAAACTATAAATTATCAAAATTGTAATATACTCTAATATATTAATACATTTTATATTTTTTGAAAAATGTCAATAAAAAGATAAAATACAAAAAAACAAAAAAAAAAAAAATAATTAGAAAACAAATAAGAAAAAAAAATAAAAAAATAAAAAGATGAGAAAAATAAAATAGAAAAAACATCATAAATGGTCCCTGTGTTTTTCCAGATTCTGAAGTTTAGTCCCCGTGGTTTAAAAATCTCATAAATGGTCCCTGTGTTTTCAAAACTTTTGATGATTGGTCCTTATTGCTAACTCCGTTAAATTATGTCCGTTAACTGAAGGGTATTTTTGTCATTTCACAACCACAGGGACCATTTATGATGTTTTCTTATATTTTTTTCAAAAAAGAAATATAAGAATTCAATATAATCCCTTCTCTTCTCTCTCCCTCCCTCTCTCTCTCTCTCTCTCTCCCCGTTGACATTAAACACCGCCTACAGCCTCTTCACCTCTACTCTGCCTCTCACCTACTTTTCATCTTATCACCTCCGATCTACTCTACTTCCATTCACCCGTGCAACCAAAGGGGAAAACTCCATCCTGATTTGCTACGCCGTGGATAAGTGTGGCTAAAGATGATGATCAATCACACTCGTTATCCAACAATCGCTGCCGCCCACGGATGATGATCGAATAGTGGAACAACCTAGATCCCTAAACAACCACATCCTCATTCTCCTGGCAGCCATACCCTCACATACCAGTGACGAAGCACCACCATCGCCACTACAATTTTAAGACCAGCAACCATCGCCATTCCTACTATGTCTCTCTCTCACAATTCTACCCGATATAATCCTCAACATCATCTGAAAGATGCCGTATACTTGCAAGATCTGCAACACCAAGAAGGTCGCTATCTCTATGAGGCAAACACAAATCTAGCATTCAGATTCCCTTCAAGCATCTGCTCTAACTGTCAAGAACCTTTATCCTTTCTCATTCTCTTTGTTTATCCTTCCTTCCAGGTGTATATCTTCACATCTACGAAACCCCACTATAAAGGAAAATTGATTTACAGTTTAATTAAATGATTTACAATTTCAACCTTTGAGCATTGAAACAAAGTATGTAAGGTTTACATTTGATTTTTGGATTTGACAATTTTATAATTGAAATCGAACATCTTGGTTTTGAAGATTTTTGTTTGTTTGTACAGCATGTGTATTTGTTCATGTGCCTGAAGAACAAAGATGTCTGTTTCATCCAAAAAATCGACTTAGGTCTGTAGATATATGTCTATGTGTGTGTCTAAAGAAAAAAAAAACCCATCCGATGGTGAAGATGAGTCAAGAGCCCAATATATATGAACTTTAATCTAGATAAGGTGTATATATGTTTTTATATTTATGTGTGTTCATGGTGAAGGTGGATGAAGATCTCAGAGAGAGAGAGAGAAAGGGGGAGAGATGAACTTTGATATATATATATATATATATATATATATATATATATAGAGAGAGAGAGAGAGAGAGGAGGGGGGGGGGGGAGAAGAGAAGGGATTATATTTAATTTTTTCTTTTTTTTTAAATATAAGAAAACATCATAAACGGTCCTTGTGGTTGTGAAATGACAAAAATGCCCTTCAGTTAACGGGCATAACTTAACGGAAGTTAGCAATAAGGACCAATCGTCAAAAGTTTTGAAAGCACAGGGACCGTTTATAAGATTTTTAAACAATGGGGACTAAACTTCAGAATCTGGGAAAACACAGGGACCATTTATGATGTTTTTTCAATAAAATATAACACCAAAAGAAATATGAAAAAACCTAAAAAAAACTCTAATATACTCTATATATACACTAAAAAATAGAAAACAAAAGTTAAAAGGTTTAAAAAAATTGTTGAAAAATAAAGTTAAAAAATGAAGATAAGTAATATATATATATATATATATATATATATATATATATATATATATATATATATATATATATATATATATATATATATAAAGAAAATAAAAAATGTACATATATTTATAAAAAAACTGAAAATAAATAGAGTATACAAAATACGAAAAAAAAATTTAAAAAACAATGTGGTGCAATTTTTTTCAAACCTCAGGGACTAAATTTGAACTTTTTAGGACTAATTTTGCGAAAAAGTTAACCAACTTAACCATGAAACTCGTTAAGTAGGCTATAGTGATAATTCTGCGAGAAATTTGTGGCCACAACAATAATAATAAAAATATAAGGGCTTTTTCCAATTACGCGTTAAAAATTTAGGGCTTTTATAATATTAACCCAACAAACTATTTGTCCATTTATTGATCACTTTAATATGCAACAACTTTACCAAAAAGTTTAAATAAGACATCTCACAATCAGGGTATAACTCGGTATTGAGCTCCTTAAACAAAGCATCAAATTTTGTGTAACGCCCCATTTCTGGTATGTAATTTAAATAAAGTATCATTCAATTTTTAAGGGGCTACTCAACGAGTCTGTATCCCGACTCGTCGAGTTGAGATGGGATAATCGAGCTTTTGGGGTCGGCTACTCGACGAGTCCACACACTGGGACTCGACGAGTTTGCCTGTCTGAATGTCGCATTAATTTCAAGGGTTTGCACCCTAATTAAATGTCCTTATAGCCTCCCACCCCAGCCTCCAGCACCTTTAAAGCATTTCCCCTGTAAACCTTAGCCCCATTGTTGAGTTTGAGTGGGATTTTGTTAGTTTGGAAGCTTTGGAAGAGAAGAAAGGAGAGAAGGTTCATGGAAGAGAAAGGAGATCTAGGAGTTAGCTTCCATCTATTTCTCATTCAGGTAATGAAGTTATAACCTTGTGTATTCCTCCATTTAAAAACCCCTTTTATGCTTGTCATGTATTCTTTGGAACTTTTTATGATTCAAAGCTTGAGTTATGGACTCTCTTTTGGAATGGAAACCTTAGATCTGAACGTTATTGAACCCCAGGAACTCATTAGAACCACCTTTATGTGATTTTGGCCTTGTTCCAACCCTAAGTGCTTAGTATTTGTTCATTTTGGGTATTTTAGCCTCATACTCTTGTGCATGCACGTAAAGTTGGAAACTTTACGTGCAAAACCAGTTCTAGAAGCTCAGATCTATGTTTTGGAAGCACAGGAACCGATTAGAATCGATTATGTAGCAATAACATGCTTGGAACTCGGCGAATTATTCTTCAGACTCGACGAGTTGTTCTTCAACTCAGCGAGTCACAGTCTGGACGTGTTCATATGTTGAAGGAGAAATCGATGAGTTTTTCATACAACTCGGCGAGTTGGAAGAAGTTAGACTTGATGTTTGCATCGAAGAAGAACTCGTTGAGTCTTTGCCAAACTCGACGAGTAGAAGAGGCTAGAGGACTAGAGTGGATGATAGGGACTCGGCAAGTTGACAGCCCAACAGTTGAATTTGACCAGGGAGTTGACTTTGACAAGGGAGCTGACTTTGACTAGGGGTAAAAGAGTCATTTGACCCTGAGACCATTTACCAGTAACTGATCTAGTATTTTTGGAAATTGTAGCCGGATAGTTCCGGAGCAGCAGCCAGCCAACGTTAGAGTCAGCACCTCAGCAGCCAGCGTTACAAGGTGAGTTTTCCTTCCAGTAGCGATGGGTCTACGACCACAATGCTGGCCCGTCTAGTTAGCAGTAGTTCCGGACTTTGGTCCGATGCAGTAGTTCAGTGTGCTTGATGTCTTTGTGATTCAAGCATGTCTTTGTGTTATGTGTTCTGGACTTCGGTCCGATGCAGTATGCAATATATGTGTTTATGCTATGCTATGTTATGCTCAGTCAGTTTTCGGACTTCGGTCCGATGCAGGGGACAAGGTCCCAGTCAGTTCCGGATTTTGGTCCGATGCAGTTAGTTTCTGGACTTCGGTCCGATGCAGGGGACAAGGTCCCAGTCAGTTCCGGATTTCAGCATGATGCAGTTAGTTCTAGAATTCGGTCCGATGCAGGGGACAAGGGCCCAGTCAGTTATGGACTTCGGTCTGACGCAGTTTCCGGACCTCGGTCCGATGCAGAAGGCAAGGCCCTGGTTAGTTCCGGACTTCAGTCCGATGCAGTTTCTGGACTTCTGTCCGATGCAGTGGGCGAGACCCAATATATGTTTATATGTTATTGTATGGTATGTGGTAGTCTAGGGGAGCTCACTAAGCTTTGTGCTTACAGTTTCAGTTTTGGTTTCAGGTATTTCCGCAAGCAAAGGGAAGAGCTCGGGTTAAGGGCATCGCACACACCACAACTTCAGTTTATCCTAGGAGTTTATTTTGGATGTTACTATGATTGATACATATTTGTTTGACACAATACTATGACCTTTGAGTTGCTCATTCTGTGGTTTTATTATATACGATGTGACTTTTAGTATTATTAAAACAACACTTTTTGGGTCGTATTTTGGGTTGTTTCAAGTTGGTATCAGAGCCTTGGTTTGAGGGATTCAAGCACACTTAGGTGAATACGTCACATCACATGTGATCATGGTTGGATAATCTCAGAGTGTTGGATTTTTCCCTACTGCGCAGCTCTTGTTTGAGTCCAACCGTTGTTGGAATGAGTCTTTTACTCGAAGGATTATCTGAGCCTCGTCACATGTGGTAGTATTCAGATGATGACTAATTGGCATTACAAGGGGGGGGGGGGGCTTCAGCTGCTGAGGATTGGTTTTTGGTTGAGTCAGAGATTTCCCTAGGGCGAGCCTAGGATGAGAGTAGCAGAGATTAGTAGCAGTAGCAGTGACTTGGTGGAGTCGAGGCAGTTCTTGAGGAAAGTACGGATAGATGTGGAAAGTAGTAGGGGCCCATACTACTGGAAGCAGAGGATCTGTACTTGAATTAAGGAAGGCTAAGATGAGACCGGGAAACCTGTAGTAGTAGCGATCCCTCGAGATATATCAATTTTTCTAATGTTTATCATGATGTGTTTTCAGAATGGTGGTACTATGTCTTAGACCAGCAGGCGACAATTCAGGTGTTGGGGAGGGATCAGGATTAGGCTCGGGGGCCGAGTATTTGGATGAGCAGACTAGTGATTTTTTCACTTCAAAGGTTACCCGTATCATACTTGAGCAGACTTGAGTGATCTTTGGTTTAATCAAGGAGGGTATTTTAGAGTTGATGGATGAGAAGTTGAGCACGTTCCGTGCTGAGACGACGCCCATGATGGGGTCGCGCACACTCACCTTCAGGGAGTTTTGGGCTTGTAGAGCTCCAGACTACCATGGGGCGTGGGACCCCATTACGAGTACTAGGTGGTTGGTAGATATTGCCAATGCGTCCCATACCAGCAGATGTCCCGAGGGGGAGAAAGTCAGATTAGCATCCTGTCTTCTAAAGGACAGGGCACGAGATTGGTGGGAGGAGATTGGGCATGTCATTGGGGATGACACAACACTTGATGCCATGACTTGGGCTGATTTTACTACCAAGTTCAGAGCCAAGTTTGCAACGGTTATTGAGGTGCAACAGTTAGCCAGTAAGTTTCAGGATCTTACTCAGACTACAGAGACAGTGACAGAGATTACCGCCAAATTCAGGGAGAGGGCACTTCTCGTTCCTCAGTACGTAGCTGATGAGGAAATGAAGAAGGCCCGATATCATGAGATGTTGCGGAGTGATATCCGCCAGTTTGTGAGCCGGTCCAGCTATAAAACGCTGGATGACATGATTGCTAGGTCTCGTGAGAGAGAGATTGACCTTGAGATGGAGAGAAAGAGGAAGCCGGAAGTGGCTTCGGGTATAGGGAGTTCGGGAAAGAAGCCCAAGGTATCAGATCACAGATCTAGAGGATAGTAGAGCAACAGTTGGTGTGGCAAGTGTGGGAGATTGCACGATGGGGCGTGCAAGGAAAGGAGTCCCGGTTGCTATAAGTGCGGCTAGACTGGTCATATTAGTAGAGATTGTACAGCTACTCCCACTGTTACCGCATCATCTGATCTGATTTGCTTCCATTGAAATCAAAGGGGACATAAAAAGTACCAGTGTCCGAGTTTCACAGCAGCAACAGGGAAGGTGGTAGCACCTGCCCCTGCAATATTGAGGATTATAGACGGCCGTCAGGGCCGAAGTGAGGCGCCATTGGTGAAGAGTAGAGCTTTTCAGATGACAGGAGAGGAGGCGCGAGTGACTCCTGATGTAGTGAGGGGTATGTATTTCCTTTCATCTCTTTATTATTGTTGATTGTTTATTGTTCTTATAGTTATGTGTTTATATATATAGGGTCGTTCTTAGTGAACGACATATCAGCTACAATCTTGTTTGATTCGGGGGCTACCCAATTGTTTATTTCGCTTGCGCTTAGCAAGAGGTTTAGCAAAGCTCCGGGGGGGGGGGGGGGGCTGGACTGTCCACTTGAGGTATAGAAAGTTGATGACAGGACTGTCAGGGTCGCAAGAGTGCGTAAGGGGTGTTCTCTTCGGTTATTCGATGAGTAGTTTTCAGTAGACCTGGTTTCTATTCCCCTGCGATGGAATAAGGTTATAGTGGGTATGGATTGGTTGAGCCCTAATGGGGAGGTGATTGATTATGAACTACAGATAGTGTGGGTCCGCACCCCAAGTGGGGGAGAGTTAGTGATTTAGGGCGAGAGGCCACATCGCGGACCGATCCTTTGCTCAGCAGCGAGAGCGAGGCGCTACTTTTAGCAGGGTTGCGCAGGGTTCGTTGCCTACGTTCTAGATGCCCGGGAGAAGGGCAAGGCGACAATCAACGATGCACCAGTAGTGCGAGACTACCCAGACGTATTCCCGGATGATTTTCCTAGGATACCTCCGGAGAGATAGGTTGAGTTCAGGATTGACCTAGTCCCTGGTGCGGCTCCGATAGCCAAGGCACCGTATCGGTTTGCTCCTCCAGAGATGGAGGAGTTGTCTATGCAGCTAAAGGAGCTGCTAGACAAGGGTTTCATTAGACCGAGTTGTTCACCATGCAGAGCCCCGATCCTATTTGTGAAGAAGAAGGATGGGTCGTACCGTATGTGCATAGATTACCGGGAGTTGAACACGGTAACGGTGAAGAACCGTTACCCACTCTAAATGATAGACAACTTGTTCAATCAGCTTCAGGGAGAATCTTGGTTTTCCAAGATTGATCTGCACTCCGGTTATCATGAGATGCGGGTCAAGGGTGAGGGTGTTTAGAAGACAGCTTTTAGGACCTATTATGGTCATTATGAGTTTGTGGTGATACCTTTTGGGCTCACCAACGCTCCAGCCGGGTTCATGGATCTCATGAAACGCGTGTGCAGACCAATGTTGTATCAGTATGTGATAGTATTCATTGACGATGTCTTGGTTTACTCCAAGATTCAGGAGCACCTGAGAGAGGTGCTAGAGACACTGAGGAGGGAGATACTTTTTGCGAATTTATCCAAGTGTGAGTTCTAGTTGCACGAGGTGCAGTTCCTTGGTCACCTCGTCAACCAGAAGGGTATTCTAGTGGTTCCGGCCAAGATCAACGGCATGATGCAGTGGGAGGTCCCGAGGTCTCCATCTAAGATTTGGAGCTTCCTAGGTTTGGCAAGGTACTACATGAGATTCATCCAGGATTTCTCCAAGGTAGCAGTACTATTCACCCGACTGACCAAGAAGTCGGTGGTGTTTCGTTCGGGGCCTGAGCAGCAGGCAACATTTGAGACCCTCAGACAACGATTGTGCGAGGCACCGATTCTTACCCTGCCAGAGGGAGTGGATGATTTTGTAGTCTACTGTGATGCCTCGATCACAGGTTTGGGAGCAGTGTTGATGCAGCGGGGGCATGTGATAGCATACGCCTCAAGACAGTTAAAGCTTCACGAGGCTAACTATCCGACGCAGGATTTGGAGTTGGGGGCAGTGGTGTTCTCCCTCACGATTTGGAGACACTACCTCTATGGGGTTCATTGTACCATCTACACGGATCACAAGAGTATGAGATACCTCATGGACCAGCTGAATCTTAACATGAGGCAACATCGGTGGTTAGATGTGGTGAAGGATTACGATTGCAAGATCGTTTATCACTCGGGGAAGGCCAACATAGTGGCCGACGCCCTGAGTCATAAGGCGGCAGCAGCTCCGATTCTGGATATATGCCTGAGGATGACAGTGATTACTACATTGTTGGAGCAGATCAAGGAGGCACATGTCGATTGCATCAAGGAAGAGAGGCAGAAGTGTGAGAGGATCGTGGGTCGAGTAGCTTCTTTTGATTACGAAAGTCGGGGATTGTTGACCCTTCATGGGAGGGTTTGGGTACCGTACTAGGGCGGAGTACGGTAGGTGTTGATGAACGAGACCCATAAGTCTCGATTTTCCATCCATCCAGGGGCGAAGAAGATGTACAGAGATCTTCGACCTGACTATTGATGGACCTGCATGAAGCGGGATGTCGCGTGGTATGTGGAAAGATGCCTGACCTGTAGGAAGGTCAAGGAAGAACACCAGAGACCCCAATGCAAGATGCAGCCGTTAGACATTCCCGTATGGAAATGGGAGGACATTACCATGGATTTTGTCACTAAGCTTCCCAGGACCGCACGGGGAGTGGACACAAAATGGGTCATAGTGGATCGGCTGACCAAGAGTGTGCATTTTATACCGATCCAGGAGAGCATATCGGCTGAGGTAGTGGCACAACACAGTGTGCCTGTTTCGGTGGTGTCATACCGAGACGTCCGTTTTACTTCCAGATTTTGGAATCGGTTCCATGATGAGATGGGGACTAGTCTACATTTTAGCACCGCTTTCCACCCCCAGACAGACGAGCAGAGCAAGAGGACGATTCAGACTCTCGAGGATATGCTTCGGGCATGTGTTCTAGACTTTGGTGGTAGTTGAGATACGTATCTTCCACTGGCGGAATTTTCGTATAACAATAGTTGCCACGCTAGCATTGTCCATCCTCCTTTCGAGATGCTCTATGGAAGTAAGTGTAGGACCCCGATTTTTTGGGGCGAGGTCTATCACCGAGTCATCGGGAGCACCGAGGTGGTGCTCAAGACCACTGAGATGATCCAGCATGTTCGCAGCAGATTGCAGACTACACAGAGTAGGATAAAGAGTTACGCCGATAGGAGGCATTCGGATTTGGAGTTTCAGGTGGGCGATATGGTCCTCCTGAAGGTATCACCCTGGAAGGGTGTTATCGGGTTTCGGAAGAGGGGCAAGCTGGGCCCTAGGTTCATTGGTCCTTTTAGGGTTTTGGCCCCAGATGGGTCGGGTTGCTTATCGGTTGGATCTTCCGGTAGAGCTTATGCAGATCCACAACACTTTCATGTTTCTCAGTTGAGAAAGTTTTTGGTGGATGAGTCAGCAGTTGTACCCTTGGAGGATATTCAGGTTGATAGCAACTTGAATTATATCGAGAGACCAGTCACAATTTTAGATCGGAAGACGAAGACCTTGACGAACAAGGTGGTTCAGATGGTGTGTAACACCGTAAATATCAAAACAAATTTTCTTTTGAAAACGTATAATTCTCAATACATATTTCAGAAAACTTTATCTATTAAAATCACAAAACATACCTCCATGTTTAGTAAAATGGTAATCCAGGATCCTCCAAACTCTTTCTCTGGTGTGTACAATCAAGTCGGTGCCGTCCCGCGATCCTGAGAAGAAAACCTAAAGCACATAACACATAACATGGTAAGCACGAAGCTTAGTGAGTTCCCCAAAATACCACGTTCAACACATATTAACCACTCGAGGCTATAACTCTGTTTGACCCTTTGGTCAATGTGTATGTGGGACCCTCCAGTCCCAAAACTCTGTGGACCCTCTGGTCCTAACTCTGTGGACCTTCCGATCCTAATGCAATGTATCACATCATATATATAACATAAAAAATAATCTGCCACATAAATCTAATTACCACTAGAGGTAAAGTATAGTGAGAAGACTCACCTCGGATGAAGAACAACTCCTATAATCACTGCTGCTACGCACCGAACTCTAACTCTGTGCCAAACCCACAATTATCTCAATCAGGAGCTAAGTCCAACCTCTCACTTATTGGGTCTAAAGGTAGACCACCTACCAGCCCATTAATTCCCTAAGCCCATTAGGCCCACCAAGGCCCAATAATAAATGGGCTCTCACACGACCCAAATCCCAAACTAAGAGGCAAGCCCAAACCAAGGGCCCAAAGCACATATATCCACTTTTCTAGTCCAAGAATCTATTGCATGAACTCCAAAACTCCAGGCCCAACATAACGTTTAGCCCAAAAACCCCCAGAAGAAGTTACGCGGGGCGTACCCCTAGGTACGCTCAACGTACCCAAACACGCATGGAACTGATCGGGGACCTCAACCAACTACGCTGCGCATTCTGAGACTTACGCCCAGCGTAAGTCCCAGACTCATCCTTTCGATATTTTTGGTCTTAATAGGTTAAGACACGGGCTCATATCACAGATCTAGGCTCTCTACTGCCTCTTAAGCCATAAAGTCGGAACATTTAAGCCTTTGCATGGCTATAAAGACCACCAACCTCTCCAAACTCTTAACCTCTTTCCTCATTAAGTCCTTAACTCAATCTTGACTTAATATTAACGACCAAGACTGGATTTTTAGGAACTTACAACTCATAATACACTGAAATAAGGCAGATTCTAGTTTATGGAGGCCATTTTCTCAAAAAGCCTCCATCTTGGGACCAAAAACCCTAAAAGTTGGTCCATCAAGCACAACACAATCATGCTAAGGAAAGCTCTGAGCTTTTTACCTCTATAAGAAGCTCCAACATGTGAAGAACTCATATCCAAACTTGTATTCCATCTTCTAGCCTCCACAAAGACCTCTTCTTCTTCTTCTTCTCCATCACACAAGGCTCTCTCTCTCTCTCTCTCTCTCTCTCTCTCTCTCTCTCTTCTCTCTAGCTCAAAACACTCACACATCACTTTAGAACGATGATGATGCTATCTTAGGGTTTCTCTCTATGAAATGGTGGTTAAGGATAAGGCCATATCATTCCTTATGTAGTGCACAAGTCTCATGTAGGGTTTTGTATCTGGACCAACTACGCCCAACATAATCTATGATACGACCAACGTACCTAGCAGCATCCGCATCCAAAACCATTCCATAAGTACGTGCAACATACTCCTCAGTATGCCCAGCATACTCGCCTGCCACACTCTTCTTTTATGGACTAAACTTGACAACTTGGAGAAGAAGATGGGTTAAATTGATACATGGAAATTCCCAGATGTTACAATTCTCCCCACTTGAATTAGATTTTGCCCCCAAATCGCTCCTTACATAAACAGATCGAACCCAAATAAACAAGAAGCAGCACCAAAGGTCCTCAAACTATATGACAATCACTTCCAAATATACTCGATCCCACCAAGGACTCCTGACCCGAAAGGGGCAGACCCAACTGCCGATGTGGTACTCAATCTGAATTTTCAGAACTTGAAAACTCTTGCGGTCTACCTCCTTACCAGAACACCCTCGAAACATCACCCTGCCCATCGCCGACTGATTAACAGACTCTAATAACACTCTACCAACCCTGATTCCGTAATCGATCCCGATCGTAACCTCAAAGGATCAAAAGGTCATAATCTCCTCCTTTCTCCAAAGCTTACTGTAAGAACCATCATCAGGATTCATCAGAGAGAATGAACCCCAAACTCTAATCTCGAAACACCAGAAGGTGATCATGCTTGCCTGAAAAATATCTTCTAACCTCTATAAACCCAATAGATGAACCTCAAGTTCTCCCATTCCATAACCAGAAGGTCTCACCGATTTCCCATCTTATAATAACTTTCTCAACTCTTAGTGGTCATGCAGTTCACTTTCTCTCAAGCAAAAACTACAACTCTACTGAAGATCGAATCACCCCTGAACTCTGTTGATTACTACCCAATAGTTTCTTGTATCTCGCTGCACCTCCTAAACCAAGGCCCTGACCTACTCAGGTCCAAGACATCAAATGACAAACAATACCCTTCACATGGAACCCACCTCTGATTCCAGAACCTCATCTCGTCTATCCAACACACCACCATGACTCAACTTAACTCGAGAGTTTGGTCTGGCCCGAAGTTAGAACCACTCGTCCCAATGACCCAGTCATCTCATGACTTGTGACCCGCAACCCATGCGTACTTCACTTATCCAATTCCTTTTGATTGGAATGTCCACTCTTTACTCAGAATATAATGATTCCCAATCATTGAGGAGACCCCAGTCTCGCCCCTGGTCTGACCAATAGGCTACCAAAATCTCATAATTTAAGGTTATTCAAGCTTGAAACCCTTATGTGTCATGCTCTAATCAAGAGTGCTTCATCATAACAGCCTCTCGCTGAGTAGTGCATACTACGGCTCCCCCATAGCATCACGTCACCCTCCTCTCTGTCTAGTGAGTATTATGGCTCCCCGTAGCATCACAACACCCTCCCTCTGACTAGTGAGTACTACGGCTCCCCGTAACATGCCCGATTTTAAGGGTGTGCAAGAGGTGCAACTGTACAGGCCCTGGAAAAAATAAGGCTCATGTTCTAATTAAATCATATGGTTAATTAGTCATTTTATACTATGTTTTTCAAGAAATTATACACAACTTGATTAGCACAACTGGCTTAACCGCGCCCTTTTCTAGCATAAGCTTAAGTTCGAGTCCGCTTGCCAACAATATCTAATTTTATAATTCATTTTTACATTTTTAGCCATTAGTTTATTCCACATATTACCAATTCAAAAACATTTTATTCAAACCATATCTTACAAATTCCATTGATCATTTTAATAATTCATCCATAGAATAAGAAATTTATTTAAGCATACAACATCCCAACAAATGTCGTCACAAATTAGCTACACGTTTTTTTCCATAGCAAAACCACCAAATGAAATCATATTCCATAGCAGAATTCTGTAGCAAAATACCTACGAATGATACTTACATAGCAAATCAGCTATGGAGTTGGTTTATGTCACAAACTCCATTGCATAGTAACCACGATAATTAATTCCATAGCAGCAGTACAATGGAAAGTGATTATCTAACAAATGTCATTGGAAAATTTCTATGATTTTTTGTTCCATAGAACTATTGATAGCATAATACCAAAGGATATGGAGTCGGTAGCATTTTCACTAGCAAGTCCCAGTCTCGCTACTAGAAATAGAATCTATAGACAATGCGGTAGCAACATTGCTATGGAACGAAATTCCATAGCATGTTCCATTGTAGATTAACAATGAAAATACGTTCCATAGCGACCTTCCTAGCAAAATCGCGTTTTTCTTGTTGACCTCCAGAGTACTCGCCTGCAACTCATGATTCACCCTACAAACAAAAGGTTTCCCCCCTTTTTTCCTTATTGACCTCCATAGTACAAGCATCATATGGATACACTTCCGATCCCTAACGCATGTCTCCCCTATAAGCCATGCTGAAATGGTCGTCCATGAATCCACCCCAAGTTTCTGACTGAAACTACCATAGATCATGCAGAGAAGACCTTCAAACAGGTCGACGATGAACCTTTCACAATCTGAAACCATATAATACACAAACCCTTAGTATAACCCTTGACACTTTATCGTTCCATTACCATTCTACAGAGCGCCAAAGGAAGATGATCAACCAAGAACTTCCACAAGCAGAAGGAATGAATCTTCACGATCATTAGGCCCACAACCTATGAATGGAACACTTTCGATAACCTATTGATGTTGTCGTCTTCTTGTCAGTGGCTTATTCCTTCGGTCCTGAAGGTATCCAGCTTTCCCCCGCAACCCAAAAGTCCTAATCAACGTTCCTCACATCACCAAACAAGCATCGCGGTACTGAAACTCTACCACACATGATTTCCCTTCTTGGGACAGGTTGCTACTCAAGAGTTTCCAGGTTCTCCAGCCACATCACCGACAGTACCTAAGGGCATTCTATAAGTGATAAGCCACAATGTAGATAACATATGGTTCCAAAGGTTATTATCACAAGCATCATGCTCAATACTAGAACGCAGATCTAATAGAATACACGTAGAGTCTTCAGCATGACTGGACTGCCTCACCGGGCCTTCAGCCTCTCTGGACCACTCTCAGAACCTTCCACATGGCTGATCTGCCTTTATCGAGCCTTCAACCTGTCTGGACCGTTCTCCGGATACTGAGTCTTCAGTATAACTAGACCACCTACACCAGACCTTCAGTCTATCTGGCCCACTCTCAAAACCTTCAGCATGTATGATCCACCTTTACCGAGCCTTCAACCTGTCTAGAGTGTTCTTTGGGCCTTCGACCTAACTAGTACACCCTGTTGGGCTTTAGTCTATCTAAACCGCCCTATGTCTGTTGAGCATAACCCTGCACTCATCCTAGTGCCCTCTCCTTTATAGCCAAATCTCTCCCACTTGGGGTTTCGAACTACTGATTCAATCCGTAGACTATAATCCTGGCCTAATTCTATACCTCATGTTAATTTCCCACCCTCTCGGGAGCCCTTGGTCTGATCCCTGACCCGAGTATCCACCACATACGGTAAATAGCCTGCACACCCATGCTAAATGTACTTTCGAGCCCTAGTAACTAAAAAAACCCTCAATGGCTGATGCTCCATCCGAGAATTCCTACTTCTCCCCCACTTGGGACACTAACCAGTACCTACTAGTGGTGAATCTAAAACACAACTTAACCGTCCCTACTAGGTATTACCATTCTTAACCATGGAATGATTTACCTTGGAATCAATAACCTCCACAGAACAACCCTCTGATACTAAATTCCCTAAGCCTTCTACGTCCTAACGTCTTATGCAGAAGGTAGCTGAAAGTTCACAATATAATTATAAACAGTAAGATAAGTGGTAGAAACATACCAGCAACCACATCTAGTGCGTCCTTGGCCTCCTCTGCTGTATGCTGGAAGGCGCAACCCTAAGCCCTTTGAGGCTCTGCTCTACCCTGACCCATGTCAGTAATCCTCAGTGTAGACGGTGCGGGAGCCTGAACTGGCCTGGCAGCGAGCTGTGGACAATTGGTTTTCATGCGACCAACCTGATGACAATGGTAGTAAATCCTCGTATCCTACATCGAGGCTAGCTAGTGGCAATCCCTCGCAAAGTGTCCCTCCTTGCCGCATTTGTGGCACGTACTACCGTATATATGCAAACCCCCGAGTGACCCTTTTCGCACATGCCACAAGTGCAGCCTTGTTGTCCACCTGCCATGGAATCATCAGTCTTAGACCGTTTTGGCATCGGCTATGACTGTGTCGAGGCCTGCCTCTGCTCCTGTAACCATAACTCGATCTCGAGCTCACACTGACTAGTGGCCTCTTGTAACTCCAGCAGTGTATCAAAACGCTGGATAGCAACAAACTGAACAAACTGATGGATGTCAGTCTTGAGCATGCTCAGATAACGTGTCATCTGAGCCTGCTTAGAAGCGAACTCCAGGAAGAACACTGCCCTCTCTGTGAAGATACGGGTGATCTCCGTAACCGTCTCAACATCTTGTCTGAACTCCAAGAACTCCTGAGCTAACCGCTCTCGCTCGAACCACGGAATGTAGGGAGCGTGGAACATATCCCTGAACTACTCCTAAGTGACCACAGCTATCTCATCATCTGTGTACGACCCTGTCGTCATCCTTCACTAGTCCTTTTCCCCGAACCTCAGCAAGTTCAGGGAACTTCTAACCTTCTGATCAATAGGACATGATCACGTGAAGAAACACCCCTCCAGGTCAGACAGCCACCTCATGGCTATGATCGGGTCCTGAATACCCTCAAAAGTCGGGGGCTTGGTGTTATCGAGATCCCAATATGGAAAAGCCCTACTAGCTCCTCCTCCTACCGCGGTTACAACTGTTGCAGAAGCCATCTCAACAATGGCTTCATAGCGCTTGTCAAAGTACTCAAACATGGAGGTCTTAATTGACCCAAAAATCTCCGGAATTTAACCCCAGACAATCTCGACCACCTGCTCCCGGATAATCTACCTGACACGATCCTCTGTCAATAGTGGCCTATCCTAGCTGTCAGCTCCTGATCCTGACTTGGATCCGGTCTCAAATCCCCTCGTAACCAGCATACTAAATATACACCAAGAAGATATCAGATAATCCACATAAAGAATGGGGAACAAACTCCCAAGTAAACCCTAGGGGTTGTGACTTCCTTGATACGCATATGGGTCCTCTTCATTCAGTAGTATGGGCCCATACTACCTTCTACACTTACCCATATTTGCCTCTAGTATCATCACAATGCCATAAGAATATATGTATGCATGGCGAGCGCTTAATCCTTACTTCCTAGAGGAAAGCTAAATATCTCATAAACGGTTGACAGACCCCGCACAACTCATCCTACCAACAACTTTCACACGACCCTCCATTGGTGCTAGTTAACTATTGCATGAATACAATCACATGCCGCACATCTTAAACAATCTTAGGTTACAAGATTTAATCCCAAAATGGTTGGACTCATACAAGAGCTACGTAGCAGGACCAAATGCCTTACCTTAAAACCATTTAACGCATGTAGCATGTGGCATAGAGTATTCACCTAATAGTTAGTTCACACACAAAAGAGTCATATAACACTCAGTGAGGTACTCTACATAAGATAAGGCATTAAAATCAGACAATTCTATCATATGATTCATGAGGATCCTTATCTTAGTACTAGCATGTTGTTCTAACATATCACAAAATCAAATAATTCGTAAGGTATTTTTGGGCTCTACTTATTGGTTCTGGTTGATCGTACACTTGCATCCTCCTTTAGTATTTTGAAAACCATTTGAAAAATCATTTTGAAATCTTGTCCTTAATTTGAGACTGGATACACACGAGTGTTTCCTCCAATTCACTCAATCCAAGTCTCTGATACCATCATGTACCACCCACAAAAATAAATCCAATTTAAAACTTTTTCAATCATTCAAAACCATTAAGTTATTGCAAAGTGTTTTCAAAATAGTTAAATACCAGAGTATCCCAAAAGTTTAGATCATAAAAATGTGAGGAGGTGCACGATCAAACCTTTTCCTTTTCGTGATCATATGAAGTACTTGAAACAATATCCAGAAATGTAAGCCCGAAGATTAATGAGTTCCCCCAAAATACCGACGCCATACAAACCATATCAATATAATATAAACAAACAACATGCATAATGAGCCATCAGCCTAACTGGTCCGCCTCGTAGGGCCATCAGTCTATCTGGATCGCTCTCGGAGCTTTCAGCATGTCTCAACCGCCTCTTAGGGCCTTCAGCCTATCCGGACCGCTTGTCGGGACTTCAGTCTGACTAACCGGTTCTGCAGTCTATCTGACCCCCTGGGTATGTAGGCCTTCAGCACAAAGTAGGTTTGCCTCAACCCAACCCCCAATTAAATAATCATGTGCACATAAATATCATACACTAGCATATATAATAGTCGAACCGACCTAATAGAACACTAATCAAAGCAACATCCTATAATCATGATACCGACCTAACCGGTCTCTAACATAACATCATCCTATATACCAAGATACCAACCTACCAAGTCACTAAGCATATCACCATCCTAACTACTAGGATGCAAATCAATAAGCATATCATACAATAAACTCGGATACAAATCCGAAAAGTGTCGGCATTGATGCCTTTGACCCTGTTAGTATAGTGAGGACAAATCACCTAACAAGTAGCTCGGGAAGATAAATGTCAAACTCCCCAAATGCAGCTCCAAACTCAATCCCCTACATCCACCAATGATCCACTTCCATAAAGTCCCAAATCACTAAAATACCCTTAGAATCCAAACGGGTCAACCCTTGGTCAAAGTCAAAGTCAATGGTCAAGGCCAACAGTCCATGTTGACCCAACTCGTTCAATGTAGCCCACTGACTCATCTAGTTCTTCCAGAACTCAAGAAATTGTGAAAACCCTAGTTGACTCACCTAGTACCCAGGCAACTCGTCGAGTCCATACGGTGTCCAAATGTTGGAAAAACCTTAACTGACTCGTCGAGTCGCTCACTCACTCGCAAAGTCCATGTAGAAACCAACAATGACAAATCTCCATCTGACTCGACGAGTTGACCATGCAACTCATCAATTCCCTTCAATTTATTTCTCACTCAGATGTTTTTAAGCTACCCTAAAGCTCCAAATTGTAGATCTTTCTTCCTAAGGCTTAGTTAGCACGTAAAGTTGGAAACTTTACGTGCATGCAAGGTCTTATAGGCCAAGACCAAGAAAAACAAGATGTCCTAGATAAGGATAACGCCATTACTTGCCAAAGACTAGAACTTTATGACTATAAAGGGCATGAGGAGTCCATATCTGAAGTTACAACTTCAGATCATTCCTAAAACCAAAAATGATTCCACATCACACTAGAATTAGCCCTAAAGTTTTGCATGAAGAGATCTAACTAGAGAGAAGCCAAGGTAATGACTTGTTACGAAGGAGGAAAGATTTCAGATATAGGTGAAGAGATTAGGTAGTAGAGTTCCTTTTGGCACATCTATCTCATATTGACTGCTTCAATTGGCCTTTGCCCAATTCAATTGTGTGGCATTAAAGGAATACTGGTTCTTTGACCGATTCAATTTCTATTGTGGTTCAAATTTGATTTTCGTTGACCAAATCTAATGTTAATGCATAAATTCATTATACAAATGACTTTATTCCTTGTACCTCTTAAATTTCAGCATTTAAGGCTAAATGCTTATTAAGGTGGACTCGAACTTGTTTTGGGCTTGTAAGCTTTTGGGCCTTAATTAGTCATTGGACTTGGTCACGTTTTCATGTTAGTGGGCTAGCTTATCTGTTTTGGGCCATAGATACTATGGTTGGGCCTTGTTGATCTCGAATGTATCACTCCCCCCCCCCCCCCTTATGATCTTTCCTATAAGTATCACATAAACAAATATCATGACATATAGCATATAACCAACTAACATACCACATATCACTACATCAACTAGTATACCACATAACACAAAATTGGCGGGAGTTAGTGCCTTCGACCCATTGGTATGGTGAGGAGACTCACCTCTGTCTACTGAACCTGAATGCTACTCTCCTAAAAATCTGTGACCACCCGTGCTGAACAATGATACCAATAAACTAAGTTAGGGTTGGACATAATCCAAGTTAAAGGACCCAAACCCCAAGTCCTTTTACAATGGCCCAAAAAGTCTTTCTTTGCTAGTGGGCCTAATGTCCATGTTCAAAATCATTAATGGGCCTCATGGCCAAATAAGGCCCAACCATAGTATCTATGGCTCAAAACTGATAAGTTGGCCCACTAACTCCAAAACGTGATTAAGGCCTATAATTGATTAAGGCCCAAAAGTTTACTAGCTCAAAACAGGTCCTATAACTGATTGAGGCCCAAAATTTTACTAGCCCAAAACAAGTCTGAGTCCATCTGTTGTGCATACGCCTTACGTACCTCCCTGGTACGTGCAACGTACTAAGTCCCTAATCCGTATACACTGCATAGTCTAAGTTACGCTCAACGTAGAAACAGATTAAGCACATTTTCAATTAAGTGATTAATACTCTATGTTTTAATGTCTAAAACTTATATCTGATCTCATTAAGATGTCCTAAGTCATAAAGTTAGCAACTTTATGCCTTTGTATGTCCTATATGCTCCCAATAACCCATTAAGACCTTCCTAAGAGTCTTAATCTATGCATTCCGTTAAGAACCATTCAAGACACCATTTTTATGCTATGAATGGGACAAAGGACCTCAGATCTATGCTCCCTAATCTCTAGAGTTGCTCAAACTCTCAAGAGGTGGTCTAAGAACACAAAAAAGGACTAAAGAGAAAACCCTATCTCTAGAAATGGAAATGATAACCAAGGTGAAAGATTTTTATCAGGCTGCTCAAAATGAAAGATCCAGAAGCTCTTCATCATTTAAGCTTGCTTCATCTTCTTTTTTGTAGTGTGACATCCCCATTTTCACGGCCAGAAAAGACCGAATTTGTTTATGCTTTTTAAAAATCAGAGTTCTTCTTTAAATAAAAATGTTGTGGAATATGTTCCCATAAAAACACGATAAATACGTTATTAAAACATTTTCGAAGAAACGAATTTTATTCATTTCAAAACGTTTGGGATGTCATCGTTAATACAGAAACATAAGCATAAACATAACTTACATTTATTTACACTAGTGATCTACATCTCTTTAAATCTCTCAGTGTAATGTGACTTCATATCAACACCTGTGATATAAATAAACTGAGTGGGTCAGGTTGGGAAACCTGGTGAGTACATAGGATTTTCAACCCACAATAATATAATTATTATGTTTAAACACTCAAACAATCAACCTAATTACCCATCCCCATTAACTTCTTTACTCTTAAGGATTTAACCTAAGAGTCATCTATCCTGCATTTGTTTATTCCGAAGTCCCTTACTTCCAGGGTCATAGGACTGACACTAAATCCATAGCTGCCAATGTTCGTTCGTAAAGCACTAATTCCATAGCTGCTATAGTCTACTCATTGGTTACTAAATCCATAGCTACCAGTGTTCATCTAATTGGTACTAAGTCCATAGCTACCAATTCCTAACAGGTACTAAATCCATAGCTACCAACGTTTAACAGGTACTAAATCCATAGCTACTGGTGTTTGTCCAATAGGCACTAAGTCTATAGTTGCCAATGTATACTCTCATCATCTTATATCTCTCATCATTCATCTACCCATGTTATACCCAACAGATTCGTATATATAAAATACGTATACAGTTTAAATCATTTAAAACATGTATAAAACGTTCATCCATCATAGACAACAAATATTCAGATAATATGCACACATAACACGTAGTTTATATAAAATACTTCATATCTATGTGTATGTTGAAAGGGAACTATGCACTCACCTGATAAGGTGATGACTTGGTACTCGGACAGCACTTCGTTACTATTAAAACAATTTCCCTCGGACAAAACCTAGTATCATTACCACTAGAGTTTAGTCTAACGTTAACTGCGACTAATTAATAGTCTAGATATTATTATTATTAGATAAGCATTAATAAACACTCTTATATAACTCATAATAATATCCCAAATACTCATTTTAATTTCCTAATAACGTTACTATATTAAAACGTAAGCTATACAAAAGATAGGGTAGGCATAGCTCACTTACAGCGGGTTTTTTTTTTGAAAAACTGGGCTTCGCTGGAGCAGCGTTTCCAAGATGAAAGGCTCCTCCTCTCAGAGCTTCCCGATGCTCCGGGACTTGCTTTTAACACCTTAGAGGTGCTAGGGAAAAACCTTGAAGGTTTGGGGGTATTTGGGAGGAAAGAAGTGGAGAGTTGTGAAGAAAATGGGAGATTTTCACCTCTATGTATAGGCTGCCAGCGCCTAGTACGCCGAGCGTACTCAAAAATTACACTAAGAATAATGGTTATGCTGAGCGTACTCAAAATTACGCTTTGCGTAATGTGCCACGTGTCACCATCTGGTGGCTAGCCTTGGGGAGGAAGCAACGGCTGTGATCGCGCCACGTCACCCACACTCGCACAACACCCTCCCGACTTACAAAAATCATAACTTTCGCACACAAGCTTCGTTTTTGACGTTATTTATATCCACGCGAAGGTGGGAACGTACTCTACAACTTTTGTTTTGACTTCGTCGGCTAATTTTGGCTCGATTTTAAATTTTATATTATTAACAGGCCGGGACAGGATTGGTCCGTTAAATTCTCATAACTTCTTCATCTGATGTCCGTTTTCGCCCATCTTTTTCTCGTTACGCTACTCTTAACGAGATCTTCGATTCTCTTTTAGGTTGTGTCGGCTAAAACCACTCGATCTAATATTCGAATTTCGGACTGTACACTGCTAATCCGAAACTTCGAAAAATCATAACTTCTTCATACGAAGTCAGATTTGGGCGTTCTTTTTATCGATGTTCTTAGTTTAACAAATTCTATGACTTTAGTTTATATTGCTAAGGCTAAAACTCTCTCTATAGTAAATTCACTATTTACGCTTCTCGGTGTCGTGCCTGTTCCATCGCAAAACTTCGACGGGTCATAACTTCTTCGTTATAACTCGGATTTCAGCGTTCTTTATATGTACAGAAACCTTGTAACATATTCTACAACTTGTTTAAGATTACTTATTCTAAATAATCTTTTGTCAAAAAGTCTTTTTCGACCCCTATTGCTTCTAAATTGACTACCTCGGATCTACGGGCGTTACATGTAGCTAACACACAACATGGATGATGTCTAACCGCTCAAAAGCTCAAGACACACTCTCTAATGATTTTAGGGTTTTCAGGGACGTTTGAAGCTTAAAGAGGCTTATTGGGATGAGGCTCAAATGTGATAAGGATGCTTATATAGGTCTCATGTTAGGAAATTAGTGTTTAAACATTTGTCACATACGCCCCATGCACCTGTTTTTACGCCCAACGTATGTGCTGGCCCTCCGCGACCATCTATACATGGTATGCTAAGCATTCTTAAGGGACTTATTTTGCAGTATTTAAGTTTTCAAGGTATTCAAAGGTAATACCTGATTTGGAGTGTTACAACTCTCCCCTACTTAAACTAGACTTCGTCCTCGAAGTCTGTCGATGCAAATAGATCGGCTAATGTTCCCGAATCTCATCCTCCGGCTCCCATGCCCATTCGGAGCCCCTTCGGTGTTGACATTGCACCTTTACAAGAATTACTTCCTTGTTCCAAAGAACCTTGGTCTTCCTGTCCAAAATCATAACGGGACTCTAAATGTAGTTTAGGCTCTCATCTACCTAAATGTCGTCCAGAGAAATGACTGCTGCCTCATTTGTGACACACTTACGAAAATTTGACACATGTAAGGTGTAGTGTATCTGGCTAAGTCCATCTAGCAGATCCAAACAATATGCCACGTGGAATTCAAGACCCGATCGCCACCGGTCAACATATATTTTCTGAAGGCTCTGAACGACTTGCAGTTGGTGACGTGCCTGCTGACTCAACCCGATAGTCTTTAGCACTACCTCAGTGCTCCCCATGACCCCGTGTCCAACCTCACTCCAACAGACTGGGGTCCTGCACCTCCGACCATACAACATCTCAAATCGAGCTCTGTCGATACTGGTACGTTAACTGTTATTGTATGAAAACTCTGCCAACGGGAGGTATGTATCCTAGATACCCCCAAAATTTAACACACATGCCCGTAGCATATCCTCAAGTGTTTGGATCGTCCTCTCACTTTGGCTATCTGTTTGGGGGTGGTATGTCGTGCTAAGATGCAACTGAGTGCCCAGTTGCACATGGAATTTCTTCCAGAATCTAGATGTAAATCGAACATCTCTGTCGGAGACTAGTGAAACTGGAACCTCGTGGCTCGTCACCACTTCCCACACATAAACATGTGTCAATTTCTCATCAGAGATGCTCTCAGAGATCGGAATAATGTGGGAACTCTTCGTCAATCTATCCACAATCACCCATATGGCATTCACACCCCTCGTTGTCGTCAGTAACTTCATGATGAAGTCCATAGTGATCTCTTCCTACTTCCACATGGTAATGCATAGCGGCTGAACCTTGCCACGACGCCACTGATGCTCGGCCTTGACCTTCCGATGGGTCAAGCACCGTTCCACAAACCAAGGGATCTTGTAACGCCTAATTTCCTGCTTGTGGAAGAAGAAGAAGAAGATAGAAGCCTCAAGGGGGAAGGAGTAGATCCATAAAATACACTACATTTGCTACATTTTCTAATAATCAAGTCTCTAACTTGATTATTCTTCTCTTAGATCTATTTGTTTCCATTTTATGAAGGTTTTGGTTCAAGAACCTTGATCATTTGGATTGGAATGTCCCAAGTGACTTATATCTCATATCTAGGGTCTAGGAATGGTTCCATGGCATAAAGGTGTAAACTTTATGACCATGGAAGCCCCATGCAAGCACATGGCCTTTTTAGCCCTAAAAGACCATGCATGAAAGCAAAATCTCTAGACTTTACATTTCCAATAGATGATAAAAGCCTAGATCTAGTATATTGTGCCTGGGTTTAGGGTGTTATGGCTTGTGGACCAAGATTTGTGTAATAAAGAAGTTAGGGTCTAAGTTAAACACATTAAGAAGGACTAATGACTGGTAAAGTTGGAAAATTTACCCTTAAGAGTGTATTCCTAGTATATAGATGAAGTTTGGAACATAGATCTAAAAGTTAGGAGCTTCATCCATTGGGATGGCTCAATCAGATAGGGGAACTCGACGAGTCCAAGGAAAGACTCGACGAGTTGAAGCGGGCTGTCCCGATTATTAGGATAGGGAGAACTTGACGAGTCTGTAAAGGGACTCGATGAGTTGACTTAGTAGACCATAACTTTAAGCATTATAGGGATTTGTAGAGTTGGGAGATAACCCGACGAGTTGGGTGGACTGGGAGTTTACCTTGACTTTGACTTTGACCAATTCGTTGACTTTGACCAGAGGTAAAATTGTCATTTTACCCTAAAGAGGATTATCGGATTTTTATTAAGTGTTATTATGGAATTGATAGTCGGAGAGTCGCCAGAGCAGCAGACAGTGATTCCTCACTCAAGTTTTTAGAAGTCAGTCTTGCGAGGTGAGTTTCCTTCAGTAGGAACGGGTCTAAGGCACCATGGTCAACCCATATATGTGATATGTAGTAGCTGAGTTTGGGTGGGGCCCGAATTTCATAGTAGTCGAGTGTGGGCGGGGACCGAATTTCATATTATTATTTGAGTATAGTTATGTGATTGTTTAATAGATACACTTGTTTTCTGTGTCATACTTGTATGCAAGTGAGTAGCAGAGTGTGGTCAGGGCCCAAATCTCCTAGAGAGTGGAGTAGGGGGGGGGGGAATCTCCTAGAAAATGGAGTGTGGGCGGGGCCTGAATCTCCTAAATAGCAGAGTGTGGGTGGGGCCCGAATCTCCATGAGAGTGGGTGGGGCCCGTATCTCCTATTTGTATGTTATTTGTATGGTATATGGTAGTTTGGGGGACCTCACTAAGCTTCGTGCTTACAGTTTCCAGTTTGCATGGCACACACCATAGTCTTCAGCCTAGGATATTTTATACTCTGATATTCGATACATGATTTTGATATAGTAGATGTTTGAGATACATGACATGTGATCTTATTATGATGTTTTATGAGTTATGGGGTTTTATTTAATGATTTAAAACCAAAAAATTTGGACTATAGTTTTGGGATGTTTCAAGTTGGTATCAGAGCCTTGGTTTGAGGGATTCGGGCACACTCACGGGTGTGTCTGAACTCAAGCTAAGGAATTGGCGTAGAATTTTTCAAAAGGAAAACCATTTTTATAAAAGGATTTTACGAAAAGTAAATAATTTTAGAAAATGTATTAAGAAAAAGGTTTTGAAGAAGAGAAAAAAGGTGTGGTGCATGTAATCAGCCAAGCTCGAGTAAGTACTCCCAAATTTCCCATACAAGTTTATGTTATAATATGCTTATCAGTTATATGAGAACTACATGCTAGATTATGACTAAGGATCTAGAAAGTACGTCTTATGTGTCTGTTATGTGTGTATCACCTATATGAGAACTACATGCTAATACATAATAGTCAGTATGATGGCCTGATTATGTGTACTCAATGCTCGAATGTTGCTTGCTTTGGTACTATTGATTTTGGTGTCACCTGTTTTTTTGTGTCGCTCACTCTTAGCAAGCGAATCGTAGGAACTCCGATGGAGCTGGATTGCCCACTTGATGTAGAGAGAGAGGATGACAGGACCGTCAAGGTTTCTAGGGTTCACCGAGGATGTACTCTACAGTAATTCCATTAGCAGTTTTCAATAGACATGGTCCCTATTCCGCTGCGTTGGAATAAGGTTATAGTAGGCATGGATTGATTGAGTCCCAATGTGGGCAATGATTGATTGTGAGCGGCAGCTAGTGAGGGTTCGCACTCCTAGAGGGGGAGGGTTAGTGATCCAGGGTGAGAGGCCCCAACACGGACCGGTTCTCCGTTCAGCAGCGAGAGCGAGGCACCACCTTCAGTAGGGTTGCGTAGGATACGTCACCTATGTCATGGATATCGGGGAGAAGGGTAAGGCGACAGTTGATGATGTATAGGTAGCGCAAGAGTACTCGGATGTATTCCCGGAGGACTTACCTGCGATACCTCTAGAGAGGCAGGTCAATTTTAGGATTGACCTGGTCCCTCGTGCGGCTCCAATAGCCGAGGCACCGTATCGATTGGCTCCTCCAGAGATGCAGGAGTTGTCTACGCAGCCGCAAGAGCTACTAGACAAGGATTTTATCAGGCCGATCAGTTCACCATGGGGAGCCCTGATCCTGTTTGTGAAGAAAAGGATGGGTCACATCGCATGTCCATAGACTACCGGGAGCTGAATAAGGTAACGATGAAGAACCGTTACCTACTTCTAATGATAGATGATTTGTTTGATCAGCTTCAGGAAGCATCTTGGTTTTCCAATATTGATTTACGATAAGGGTATCACCATATGCAAGTCAGGGACGATGATGTGGAGAAGATCGCCTTTAGGACCCACTATGGTCATTATGAGTTTGTGGTGATGCTGTTATGGTTCACCAACACTCCAACCGCATTCATGGACCTCATGAACTGTGTGTGCAGAACGATGTTGGATCGATCTATAATAGTCTTCCTAGATGACATCTTTTTTTACTCCAAGTTTCTATTTGCGTGAGGTGTAGTTGATTGGGCATCTCGCCAACCAGAAGGGTATTTTGGTCGATCCGGCCAAGATAGAGGTCATGATGCAGTGGGAAATTCCGAGGTCTCCAACTGAGATTCAGAATTTCCTGGGTCTGGCAAGGTATTATAGAAGATTTATTTAGGAATTCTCCAAGATTGTAGTTCCATTGACCCAAATGACCAAGAAATCGGTGGTTTTTCGTTAGGGACCTGAGCAGCAGGCAACTTTTGAGACGTTCAAGCAGAGATTGTGCAAGGCACCGATTCTCACTACGCTAGAGGGTATAGATGAATTCATAGTCTACTATGATGCTTCGATCATAGACATGGGAGTAGTGTTGATGCAGCAGGTTCATGTGATAGCTTATTCCTCGAGTTAGCTGAAGCCTTACGAGGCTAACTATCCGGCACACAACTTACAGCTGGGGGCTATGGTATTCGCCTTCAATATTTAGCAACACTACCTGTATGGCGTCCATTATACCAATTACACGGACCATAAGTGTTTGAGGTACCTCATGGATCAGCAAAATCTGAACACGAGACAACGTCGATGGTTAGATGTGGTGAAAGACTATGATTGTGAGATCCTTTACCACCCGGGAAAGACCAATGTAGTGGCCAACGCCGTGAGCTGCAAGGTAGTAGCAGCCCCGATCCGAGACATCTATCTGTGGATGACAGTGATTACTCCATTGCTAGATCAGATCCGAGAGGCGCAGGTCGAGGGCCTAAAGGAGGAGCACTGGAAGTGCGAACGGATTATAGGTTGTTGACCCTACATAGGAGGGTCTAGGTACCGTACTGGGGCAGAGTATGGAAGATACTGATGGACGAGGCCCACAAGTCCAGGTTCTCTATCCATCCTTAGGCGGCAAAGATGTATAGATATCTTTGACTCGATTATTGGTAGCCCTGCATGAAGCGGGATGTAGATTGGTATGTACAAAGATGCATGACTTGTAGGAAGGTCAAGGTAGAGCACCAGAGGTCTCACAGCAATATGCAGCTGTTATACATTCCCGTGTGAAAATTAGAGGATATTACTATGGATTTTATCACTAAACTTCTAAGGACCGCACGTGGGGTTGATGCAATTTGGTTCATCGTGGATCGGTTGACCAAAAGCGCCCACTTCATACCGATCCAGGAGATCATCTCGGCTGAGAAGTTGGCCGAGATTTACATGCAAGAGGTAGTGGCACGTCATGGAGTGCTTGTCTTAGTGGTGTCAGACCGAGATGTTCATTTTACTTCCAAATTTTGGAAACGGTTTCATGATGAGTTGGGTACTCGTCTCCATTTTAGCACCGCTTTCCACCCAAGATGGACGAACAGAGCGAGAGGAAGATTCAGACTAGTGGCTGTTGGGAAACGTATCTTCCGTTAGTGGAATTTTCGTATAACAACAGTTACCACAACAGTTACCACGACAGTATGACACTGCGGTTGTACCTTTAGAGGATATCCAGGTTGATGACAGCCTAAATTACATTGAGAGACCAGTGGCGATTTTGGATCGCAAGATGAAGGAGCTGAGGAATAAGAGGGACGAGCTAGTGAAGGTGCAGTGGCAACATCGTAAGGGCTCAGAGTGGACCTGGGAGCCCGAGGAGGAGATGAGGGTCCATTACCCCGAGTTGTTTTCAGACACAGTAGAGTTCGAGGATGAAGCCTAAGACAAGTGGGGGAGAATTGTAACGCTCGGTTTCCTACTTGTGGAAAAAGAAGAAGAAGAAGACGAAGAAGAAGAAGAAGATAGAAGCCTCAAGGGGGAAGGAGTAGATTCATGAACTGTAACGCCCGAGTTTTCAGGGCTAAGCATTTTTTTCAATGTAATAGTCTAGGTCAACTATTGTAACTCTTTTTGAAGTAATAAATATGAAATATTTGAGTATTATGTGAATTATGTGTGTTTATGTGTTTATTATTTAATTATAAATGTATAATTAATAAAGAATAAAAATGAGCGTCAAAATTAAAGTGTGAGATAATCCCGATATCTCTACATAAAGTTGTAGAATATGTCTCAAGGTTTCCGTACATATAAAGAATGCCGAAATCCGAGCTATAACGAAGAAGTTATGGCCCGCCGAAGTTTTACGGCAAAACCGGCACGACACCGGGAGACGTAAATAGTGAATTTACGATAGAAGACTTTTTAGCCTTAGCAATCTAAACAAAAGTCGTAGAATATGTTAAACTAAGAACATCGATACAAAGAACGCCCAAATCTGACTTCGTATGAAGAAGTTATGATTTTTCTAAGATTCGGCTTAGCAGTGCACGACCTAAAACTCGAATTTTAGTTCGAGCGGTTTTTGGCTTACGCAACGTAAATGAGAGTTGAAGATCTCATTAATAGGAAATCAACAGTAAAAAGACAGACAAAAACAGAGTCCGTATGTAGAAGTTATTAATTTTACACAGACGTTTAACAGTATAATCTCCTTGTACTGTTAAATTTAAGATCGGTCGAGAATTAGCTGACGGTGTCAAAATGAAAGTTGTAGATCTTATTATTACCTACGCGTGGATATAAAGAACGTCAAAACCGGAGGACGTATGTGAAAGTTACGGATTTTAGAAGTCGGAAGTGTGATGTGCGAAAATGGGTGATGTGACACAATCTTGGCCATTGCTTTCTCCCCAAGACTTGCCACCAGATGGTGACATGTGGCACCAAGTTCAGCCACATTTCACCCTATAAATACCACCTCTCCCACCCTCATTTTCTTCACACATTTCCCATTCTTTCTTCTCTTTACTCTCTCTCTCTCTCTCTAGAACCTCTCTCTAGCCCCGAAATCCCCCGAAAAGCCTAGGGAACCTCCCTAGCACGAGGCGGAAACCCCAGAGTGCTCGAAGGCTCTGAGAAGAAGAGCTTTTCGGCTCGGGAACGCTGCTCCAAGCAAAGCCCGGTTTTCTATAAAACCCGCTGTAAGTGAGCTACGCCTACGCTATTTTTAATATAACTTTTATTTAATTATAGTAACGTTATTAGGAACTTATAATAAATACTTGGGCTATTATTATGGGTTATATAAGTATTTTTTTGACGCTTATATAATAATAATAATAATAATAATAGCTAGACTATTAATTAGTCTCGACGAATAATAAACTAAACTCTAGTGGTAATAATACTAGGTTTCGTCGAAGAAAAAAAATTCTTTTTAAGAAGCGAAGCGCTGTCTGAGTTCGGAATCACCACCTTTTCCGGTGAGTGCATAGTTACTTTCAGCTTACACATAGATATGAAGTATTTTATATAAATTACGTGCTATGTGTGCATATTATCTGAATACTTGCTATCTACGTTAGATGAACGTTGTTATACATGTTTTCAATGATTTAAACTGTATATGTATTTTATATCTACGAAAATGTTGGGGTAAAACATGGGTAGATGTAATAGGTGATGTGTGATAAAATGATGAGAGGCCTCGATGTTGTTGTTGTTGATCCAGTCATCTAGCGGAGTATAGATGACGACCACGGACTCTTCTAGACAGTCCAGTGGAACACTAGCAGGCTCGCAACCTGTAGGTGTTGTGAACGATGTGTTCACCGGTGTACTCCATCCCCCACATGGTTGCCTATTAGGATATTTATTGCTGAGGAATCCCCTTAGCAGTAGTGTTCGTCCCGATGATGATCCTTAGGCTAGGTCCCTTATGATAGGTGTTTAGGGATATAAAGTGAGGATAACGGGAACGGGTAATCGGGTTATTGTTGATCGATGAAATTAATAAACTTATTTATTGTGGGTTGAAAACCCTATGTGCTCACCAGGCTCCCAAGCCTGACCCACTCAGTTTTATGCATTACAGGTAGTGGCGCATGAGCATAGGTGTGATGTTTTGGACGAGGGATTACGGATATAGGCCTGTAGATATGAAATAATGTAGTAAGGCTTATATTGTACTGTTTATACTTTTGATCTGTACGAACATGACATCCCGAGTCATTTAATGAAATACATTTCTATGGAAATGCTTTTGATAAATCTTTATCATATTATTGTTTTGGGACAAATTCCGCAACCCTTTTATTAAAAGATAACTCTGATTTTGAAATAAAGTATAAACAAAACCGGTCTTTTCTGGCTGTGATTTTGGGGATGTCACAGTTGGTATCAGAGCATTAGTTTAAGCGAACTAGGAATTTGTAGGATTTCTAGACTTAAACTTAGAATGCTAAGCGATGATTGTGAGGTGTGAGTACTAGCTTATTTTAGGAATTGTGCCTAAAATGCTTTTATGTGCTAAATGCTTTATGCATGATATGCCGTTATTTTGTTCGGATCTATGGTCTGTTGCCGACTGGATTTGGAAACCTTATGTGTTTAGGATTCTAAATGTACGACTACGATATTAGAACTAGCATGTAAACGTTTCGGAGTGATAAGGACGATTTAAAACGTCTCTCCTAAATAAAGATCTGAATTCACCTTATTCGGTGTATAGATCATGATGGCAAGGACCCGTAGCGGAAACGTGAACGTAAATGGAGGTAGGAACCAACCCCCAGTAGTTCAGCAAATACCTATTGTTGAAGAAGTTGCACCTGAGCCAGTTACCATGGCTGGAGTTCAAGCCATGATTCAGGCTATGCTAGCTGAACAAAGGGAAGAAATGAGACGGATGCTCCGCGAGAATAGAGACGAACCTACCATACATGTTGAACCGACAGAGCCAGTTCCCGAGCCATCTGAGGAAGGGAACTATAGCTGTCAAGTGAGTCAAATAGGGACTCAAGGTGAACAAAGGGATGGCCCAGAAGGAAGAAACAACAAGGATGGATGGATGTACAAAAATTTCTTGGGTGCAAAACCACCAAGTCTCTCAGGAAGCCCAAAGCCTGTTCAGATTATGGACTGGATCTCCGAGATGGAGATGGTGTTTGAGAGCTGCGACTGCAACGAAAAGCAGAAGACTGTCTTCGCTGTGAGACAATTGAAAACTGGAGTCTTGAGTTGGTGGAAGCTATTGGCAGATACGATGCCACGAGGAAAAGCCCTGAAAATGTCATGGGATGAGTTCTTGGAACAACTAAAGGCGCAGTACTGTTCAGAGATAGACCTGATTGATCTGAACAATGAGTTCCAAAATTTGAAGAAGGGGAGAATGAGCATCGATGACTATGCTGCTGCATTTACGGAAATGATGAAGTTGTTTCCATACCTAGTGCCAACCGAACTTTCTAAAATTGAGAAATTAGCAAACGGACTGCCGGCTGACTTTGGCCCAACAGTCAAGATGGCAACCACTCTGAAATCAGCTGTTCGAGCAGCTAAGAATGTGGAGACCCAACAAAAGGAAAGAGGTCTGGAAAGGGCTGAGGTCAGTGAGAAACGGAAGTTCGATGGATCCTCGAAGTCCAACAAGAAGAGTAGATTCTCGAAACCTGGTTCGAGAGGAGGAGGATCAGAAGCAAAGTGGTGTGAAAAGTGCAAGAAGAAGCACTTTGGGAAGTGTGATGGAGGGGTCACTTGTTACAAATGCAGAAAGCCTGGGCACTATGCCGATGAATGCACCCTTAACCAGAAGGCCTGTTATGGGTGTAATGAAGAAGGGCACATTTTGAAGGACTGCCCGAAGAAGAAGGAGGCAGGAAGACCCAACATACCACCAAAGCCGAAGGCGAGAGCCTTCCAGATGACGCTCGAGGCTGCAAAGGAGGCAGCAGACGTCGCTTCAGGTACCTTTCTTGTAAATGGTTTGCCTACAAATATACTGTTTGATTCCGGAGCCAACTACTCCTTTGTGTCGCATAAATTTAGTGCGAAATTAGCATTACCTGTAGAAAAACTTGATAACGCCCTAATTGTAGAAGTTGCCAGTGTCAAATTCGTACCTGTTAGTAATCGTATTAGGAACATCGTCATTGACCTAAACGGAAACGAATTCCAGGAGGAACTATTACCATAGAGTTAAATGGTTTCGACATCGTTTTGGGTATGGATTGGCTTAGCGCCAACGATGCCGAGATATTATGCCGAAAGAAGATAGTTAGGATAAACCCACCCGGAAAGGAATCATTTATGGTGTACGGGGACAAACGCAGAGTGAGTTCTGGAATCATCTCCTTGATGAAAGCCAAGAAATGTTTGTCCAAGGGATGTGCATCGTACTTGGCATTCGTAATCGATGCTAAGAAAGAAAAGAAAGAGGTGCAGAATATACCGGTTGTGTGCGATTATCCGGAAGTCTTTCCCGAAGATCTTCCCGGATTACCACCTGATAGGCAAGTAGAATTTCATATAGACTTATTACTAGGAACAACACCGATAGCAAAGGCACCTTACCGATTAGCACCGACGGAGATGAAGGAGCTCATGACGCAACTTCAGGAGCTGTTGGACAGCGGTTTCATTCGACCTAGTTCATCACCCTGGGGAGCTCCGGTGTGATTCGTGAAGAAGAAGGACGGAAGCATGAGGATGTGCATAGACTACCGAGAGTTGAATAAGGCAACGGTGAAGAACAAGTATCCATTGCCGAGGATTGATGATCTATTCAATCAGCTGCAAGGTTCGAGCTACTTCTCAAAGATCGATCTTATGTCAGGATATCATCAGTTGAAGGTGAGAGAGCAGGATATTGAGAAGACTGCATTCAGAACAAGATATGGACACTACGAGTTCTTGGTTATGTCATTCGGACTAACCAATGCTCCCGCAGCATTCATGGATTTGATCAATAGGGTTTGTAAACCATTCCTCGATAAATCTGTGATAGTGTTCATCGACGACATTCTCATTTACTCGAAAAGCCAGGAGGAGCATGGCAAGCATCTACGAGAAGTGTTGGAGGTGTTAAAGAAGGAGAAGCTTTTTGCAAAGTTCTCCAAATGCGACTTTTGGATACGGGAAGTCCAATTCTTGGGTCATGTTGTTAACCAGGAGGGAATAATGGTTGACCCCGCCAAGATCGAGGCTGTAATGAAGTGGGAACGTCCGAAGAGTCCCACGGAGATTCGAAGCTTTCTAGGATTAGCCGGATATTACCGCCGATTTAACCAAGGCTTTTCTTCGATAGCTGCTCCATTAACAGCTTTGACCCATAAAGGAGCTACGTATACATGGAGTGAGAAACACGATGAGGCGTTCGAGAAGCTAAAAAAGAAGTTATGTGAAGCACCGATACTTTCTCTACCCGATGGAGTCGAAGATTTCGCAGTTTATAGTGATGCATCTGGAGTCGGGTTGGGTTGTGTTCTGACCCAAAGAGAAAAGGTGATAGCATACGCATCTCGACAATTGAAAGAGCACGAAAAGAACTACCCCACTCATGATCTGGAGTTGGCAGCGGTAGTATTTGCCTTAAAGATATGGAGGCATTACCTCTACGGCACGAAGTGCAAGCTCTTCACTGATCATAAGAGCCTCCAATATCTCTTTAATCAGAAGGAGTTGAACATGAGGCAACGACGCTGGCTAGAACTTCTCAAGGACTACGACTGTGAGATACTTTACCACCCAGGTAAAGCAAATATTGTTGTTGATGCTCTCAGTCGGAAAGTCAATCTTGAAAGAAAAAGGCCAAGAGCGTTAAGAATTGAAGTCGTCTCGATGATTGTTGAAAGTATCAGGAAAGCTCAAGAAGAAGCCTTAGAAAAGAATGACTGAAAGGAGGAACGTTTGGGAAAAACGTTAGTGTTCGGTACGAACAGTCGAGGACTGAAGGTATTCCAAGATCAAATTTGGGTACCTAAGACGGGAGGAATAAGAGATCTTCTAATGGAAGAAGCACACAAGACCATGTACTCGATTCATCCCGGTAGCACTAAAATGTATAGGAACCTAAAACCCTACTACTGGTGGCCGACGATGAAGCTCGATGTTGCGAAGTATGTGGCTGAGTGCGTAACATGTGCGAGGGTTAAGGCACAACATCAAAAACCGTATGGGAGTTTAGAACCCTTACCTGTACCCATGGGAAAATGGGAAGACATCACCATGGATTTTGTGACTAAACTGCCCAGAACGAAGAATGGTCACGACATGATTTGGGTAGTCGTGGATCGTTTCACCAAGAGTGCACACTTCATAGCAGCCAACAAGAAGTGGTCTATGGATAAGCTCGCAAATGCTTACGTGAAGGAAATTGTAAGACTTCACGGTGTTCCTCTTACTATTGTGTCAGATCGTGATAGTCGTTTCACATCGAGGTTTTGGAGGAGTCTACAAGAGGAGTTGGGTACAAAGTTGTGTTTGAGTACTGCTTACCATCCGCAAACTGATGGTCAGAGTGAAAGAACGATTCAGACGTTGGAAGATATGCTGAGAGCATGTACCCTCGAATTCCAAGGGAATTGGGACGAGCACTTACCTCTGGTATAATTTTCCTACAACAATAGTTTTCACTCGAGCATCAAGATGGCTCCTTATCAAGCCTTGTATGGGCAGAAGTGTCGTACGCCGTCTTGTTGGCTTGAAGCCGGTGAGAAGCAGTTTATGGGCCCCGAGATAGTCCATGAGACTGCTGAGAAATTGAAGGTGATTAGGGAAAGAATGTTAGCAGCTCAGGATCGTCAGAAGAGCTATGCCGACAAGAAAAGACGACCGATAACCTTCGAAGTTGGGGATTCCGTTTTACTTAAAGTCTCACCGTGGAAGGGACTTATACGATTTGGGAAACGAGGAAAGTTGAGTCCAAGGTTTATTGGACCATTCAAAGTTCTTCAGAGGATTGGGAACCAAGCTTACAAGCTGGAATTGCCCGAAGAACTCAATGGTATTCATAACACCTTCCATGTGTGTTATTTGAGGAAATTCATGGGAGATGTTCCCGACATAATTCCAATCTTGGAATTAAGGATGGATGAGAATAAAAGGCTGATCGAAGAGCCTGAGGCAATTATTGACCGTAAGACTAAGAAGTTACGACGCAAGATGGTCGACTTGGTGCTAGTCCGATGGAAACATTCGAATGGGCTGAATCTCACTTGGGAAACAGAGGATGACATGATGAGTCGCTATCCACATCTGTTTGCTGATGCATGATTCCGGGACGGAATCATCCTAAGGGGGTGAGAATTGTAACGCCCGGGTTTTCAGGGCTAAGCATTTTTGTCAATGTAATAGTCTAGGTCAACTATTGTAACTCTTTTTGAAGTAATAAATATGAAATATTTGAGTATTATGTGAATTATGTGTGTTTATGTGTTTATTATTTAATTATAAATGTATAATTAATAAAGAATAAAAATGAGTGTCAAAATTAAAGTGTGAGATAATCCCGATATCTCTACATATAGTTGTAGAATATGTCTCAAGGTTTCCGTACATATAAAGAATGCCGAAATCCGAGCTATAACGAAGAAGTTATGGCCCGCCGAAGTTTTACGGCAAAACCGGCACGACACCGGGAGACGTAAATAGTAAATTTACGATAGAAGACTTTTTAGCTTTAGCAATCTAAACAAAATTCGTAGAATATCTTAAACTAAGAACATCAATACAAAGAACGCCCAAATCTGACTTCGTATGAAGAAGTTATGATTTTTCTAAGATTCGGCTTAGCAGTGCACGGCCTGAAACTCGAATTTTAGTTCGAGCGGTTTTTGGCTTACGCAACGTAAATGAGAGTTGAAGATCTCATTAATAGGAAATCAACGGTAAAAAGACAGACAAAAACAGAGTCCGTATGTAGAAGTTATTAATTTTACGCAGACGTTTAACAAGATAATCTTCTTGTACTGTTAAATTTAAGATCGGTCGAGAATTAGCTGACGGTGTCAAAATGAAAGTTGTAGATCTTATTATTACCTACGCGTGGATATAAAGAACGTCAAAAACGGAGGTCGTATGTGAAAGTTATGGATTTTAGAAGTCGGAAGTGTGCTGTGCGAAAATGGGTGATGTGGCACAATCTTGGCCATTGCTTTCTCACCAAGGCTTGCCACCAGATGGTGACATGTGGCACCAAGTTCAGCCAACTTTCACCCTATAAATACCACCTCTCCCACCCTCATTTTCTTCACACATTTCCCATTCTTTCTTCTCTTTACTCTCTCTCTCTCTCTAGAACCTCTCTCTAGCCCTGAAATCCCCCGAAAAGCCTAGGGAACCTCCCTAGCACGAGGCGGAAACCCCGGAGTGCTCGAAGGCTCTGAGAAGAAAAGATTTTCGGCTCGGGAACGCTGCTCCAAGCAAAGCCCGGTTTTCTATAAAACCCGCTGTAAGTGAGCTACGCCTACACTATTTTTAATATAACTTTTATTTAATTATAGTAACGTTATTAGGAACTTATAATAAATACTTGGGCTATTATTATGGGTTATATAAGTATTTTTTTTGACGCTTATATAATAATAATAATAATAGCTAGACTATTAATTAGTCTCGACGAATAATAAACTAAACTCTAGTGGTAATAATACTAGGTTTCGTCGAAGAAAAAAAATTCTTTTTAAGAAGCGAAGCGCTGTCTGAGTTCGGAATCACCACCTTTTCCGGTGAGTGCATAGTTACTTTCAGCTTACACATAGATATGAAGTATTTTATATAAATTACGTGCTATGTGTGCATATTATCTGAATACTTGCTATCTACGTTAGATGAACGTTGTTATACATGTTTTCAATGATTTAAATTGTATATGTATTTTATATCTACGAAAATGTTGGGGTAAAACATGGGTAGATGTAATAGGTGATGTGTGATAAAATGATGAGAGGCCTCGATGTTGTTGTTGTTGATCCAGTCATCTAGCGGAGTATAGATGACGACCACGGACTCTTCTAGACAGTCCAGTGGAACACTAGCAGGCTCGCAACCTGTAGGTGTTGTGAACGATGTGTTCACCGGTGTACTCCATCCCCCACATGGTTGCCTATTAGGAAATTTATTGCGGAGGAATCCCCTTAGCAGTAGTGTTCGTCCCGATGATGATCCTTAGGCTAGGTCCCTTATGATAGGTGTTTAGGGATGTAAAGTGAGGATAACGGGAACGGGTAATCGGGTTATTGTTGATCGATGAAATTAATAAACTTATTTATTGTGGGTTGAAAACCCTATGTGCTCACCAGGCTCCCAAGCCTGACCCACTCAGTTTTATGCATTACAGGTAATGGCGCATGAGCATAGGTGTGATGTTTTGGACGAGGGATTACGGATATAGGCCTGTAGATATGAAATAATGTAATAAGGCTTATATTGTACTGTTTATACTTTTGATCTGTACGAACATGACATCCCGAGTCTTTTAATGAAATACATTTCTATGGAAATGCTTTTGATAAATCTTTATCATATTATTGTTTTGGGACAAATTCCGCAACCCTTTTATTAAAAGATAACTCTGATTTTGAAATAAAGTATAAACAAAACCGGTCTTTTCTGGCCGTGATTTTGGGGATGTCACATGAACTACACTCCATTTTCCATATTTTCTAGTAATCAAGTCTCTAACTTGATCATCCTTCTCTTAGATCTATTTGGTTCCATTTTATGAAGGTTTTGGTTCAAGAAGCTTGATCCTTGGGATTGGGGCGTCCCAAGTGACTTATATCTCAGATTTGGGGTCTAGGAAGGGTTCCATGGCATAAAGGTGAAAACTTTATGACCATGGAAACCCCATGCAAGTGTGTATGCAGGAACATGGCCTTTTTAGCCCTAAAAGACCATGCATGAAAGGAAAGCTCAGGACTTTACATGTCCAACAAATGATAAAAGCCTAGATTTAGTATATTGTGCCTTGGTTTAGGGTATTATGGCTTGTGGACCAAGATTTATGTCTTAAACAAGTTAGGGTTTGGGTTAAACCCATTAAGAAGGACTAAGGATGGGTAAAGTTGGAAATTTACCCTTAAGAGTGTATTCCCAGTATATATATATAGATGAAGTTTGGAACATAGATCTAAAAAGTAGGAGCTTAATCAATTGGGATGGCTCAATCAAACAGGGGAACTCAGCGAATCCAGGGAAGGTCTCAACGAGTTGAAGCGGGTTGTCCTAATTATTATCACAGGAAGAACTCAATGAGTCTGTAAAGGGACTCTGCGAATTGACTCAGTCGACCACAAGTTTAAGTTTACAAGGATTCGCCGAGTTGGGAGATAACCCGATGAGTTAGGTTGACTGGGAGTTGACCTTGACTTTGTCTTTGACCAGGGCGTTGTCTTTGACCAGTGGTAAAATTGTCATTTTACCCTAAAGAGGATTATCATATTTTGATTAAGTGTTATTATGGAATTGATAGGCGGAGAGTCGCCGGACCGGCAAATAGGGATTTCTCACTCGAGTTTTCAGCAGTTAGTCTTACGAGGTGAGTTTCCTTTGGTAGGAATGGATCTAAGGCACAAAGGCCGGCCTATATATATGATATGTAGTAGCTGAGTGGGCGCGGGGTCCGAATCTCATAGTAGTTGAGTGTGGGCGGGGCTCGAATCTCATAGTATTATTTGAGTATAGTTATGTGATTGTTTGATAGATATACTTGTTGTCCGTGTGATACTTCTATGCGTGTTAGTAGCGGAGTGTGGGTGGGGCCCAAATCTCCTAGACAACTGAGTGTGAGTGGGGTCCAAATCTCCATGAAAGCGGGTAAGGCCCATATCTCCTAGTTTTATATTATTTGTATGGTATGTGGTAGTTTGGGAGAAATCACTAAGCTTCGTGATTATAGTTTCCTGTTTGGTTTCGAGTACTTTAGCTAGCAAAGGGAATGGCTCGGGATGATCACATGGCACACGCCATAGTGTCAGCCCGGGATATTTTAGACTCTGATATTTTACACATGATTTTGATATACTATTATGGATATGATGTTTGAGATACATGACACATGATCTTATTATGATGTTTTATAAGTTATGGGTTTTTCTTTAATGATTTAAAAATGAAAATTTTTGACATTATTTTTGGGATGTTACAGATCTCCCGCTTCATGTAGGGCAACCAGTAACTCGACCTCAAATCTCTATACATTTTTGTAGCCCCTGGACGTACAGAGAACTTAGACTTGTGTGCCTCCTCCAATAACTTCTGCCTCATTCCCCCAGATGTCGGGACCTACACTCGGCCACAATGGGTCAAGAGACCCTGACCATTCTGGATAGATAAAGGAATTTACCCCCAAATCCACTCTAGTTTCCAATTTTATTTCTTTAAACCCTCCAATTGAGCCTCCCTAATCATATCCAACAATTAGGAGATCACCGATATCCTCAAACAAACATTTCCAATCGGGGAACCTACTATCTTGCGGCTCAAAGCATCAGCCACCATGTTGGCTTTCCCTGGATGGTACAAGATCTCACAATCATAGTCCTTCAGCACATCCAACCACCTCCACTGCCGCATGTTGAGAATCTGCTGATCCATTAAGTACTTCAGGCTCTTATGGTCAATGTAGATAGTGGACCGCACCCCATACAAATAGTGCCTCCAAATCTTGAGGGAAAACACCACATCCTTCAATTCCAGGTCATGAGTGGGGTAGTTTGCCTTATGAGGCTTCAACTTCCTCGAGGCGTAAGCTATCACATACCTCCTCTACATCAGTACCATGCCTAACCATGAGATTGATGCATCATAGTACACTACCAAATCATCCAGTCGCTCAGATAGTACGAGAATCGGAGCCCCACATAATCTCTATCTCACGGTCTCAAAAGCCAACTACTGATCTGGGTCCCACCGAAATGTCACATCTTCTTGGTCAAGCGGGTAAAAGTCATGGCAATCTTAGAGAAATCCTGGATGAATCTCTGATAGTACCCCGCTAAAACCAAGAAGCTATGAATCTCTGATGCGTTCTTCGGTACTTCCCACCACATCACAGCCTCAACCTTGGTTGGATCAACCGAAATTCCCTCTTGATTGATGATATGCCCCAAACACTATACCTCACGTGGCAAAAACTCTCACATTGAGGACTTGTCATAAAGCCTTTCCGTTCTCAGTATCTCTAATACCTCCCTCAGATGCTGCTCATGTTGCTCCCTGGTCTTAGAATAGACCAGGATATCATCAATGAAAACGATCACTGACTGATCGAGCATCAGTCTACACACTCTGTTCATTAAGTCCATGAATGCTTTTGGGACATTGGTGAGCCCAAATGGCATCACCATAAACTCATGCTGCCCATACCGAGTCCTAAAAGCTGTCTTCGGTATATCCTCATCCTGAATCCTCATCTGATGGTATCCTGACCAAAGATCAATCTTGGAAAACCAAGACACACCCTACAACTGATCGAACAAATCTTTGATCCTTGGTAATGGATAATGGTTCTTCACCGTCAGTTTGTTCAACTCTCGATAATCAACGCACATCATGTGTGACTCCTCCTTCTTTTTCACCAATAGGATTGGAGCTCCCCACAATGAACTGCTTGGGAAGATACACCCTCGGTCTAACAACTCTTGAAGCTACGTAGATAGCTCCTGCATCTTAGGCGGAGCTAGTCAATACGGTTCCTTGGCTATCGGAGCAGCACTCGATACCATATCAATATGAAACTCCACCAGCATCTCCAGAGGCACCCCTGCTAACTCCTCGGGCAAAACATCCCGGAACTCTTACACAATTGGAAAACTGCCCACATCCACCATGGTCTCAACCCTCGTATCGGAGATATAAGCCAAAAATCCCAAAAAAACATTGATGAAGTAATCTCCTATCCCTCGTAACTGAACAGAGGGTCGGCCCTTACGAGGACCTCTCTTCGTGAATAACCAGTTCTCTCCCACTTGGGGTTCGAACTCTGACCTACTGGCACTAGCAGTTGATCATGGCCCTGTTGGCCCCAACCAGTCCATCCCAACTATCACCTTCAACCCTCACAATGGTATCATATTTAGATCAACACGAAACCTCTCCCCAAGAACATTCAGGGCACAGTCCCGATACACCCGCATAGGACGCATGGTGCGGTCATCCGCAATCTCCACCTAAAGCAGGGAATCCAATGTTCCTAATGCATCTGAAAACTTCTTGCTAAGCACAAGACACACAAACGATTGGGTAGCCCCCGAGTCGAATAGAACGTGAGCCGACATATCATTGACCAAAAAGGTCCCTATACATAAGCATAATACACACATAAGCAATGCAAATAAATATAGAGCAGGATAATAGAATATGTACCAACTACAACGTCTGGCACTGCCTGAGCCTCCTCGATAATCAACTAAAATGAGCAACTCTTCACTACTAGAGAATACACCTTAACAAGGTGGCCATCTATGATCATCAGTGTGGTGGGCGCAGGGACCGCCACTGCTCCTCCCCCTCCCTGCAACCTTGGACAATCGGCCTGTTTGTGGTCGGTCTAGGTGCAATGAAAACAAATTAAGCCCTACTTGGGTCAATCCCTGTTCATGTGACCCTGCTATCCACATGTGTTACATCCCGAGCCCGCTACTCGACAAGCCCCATTATGCGGCTTATCGTACTTGGCACACTGGCGACGACCCTGCTGGCCCCTACTAGAAGAATCAGAGGTCTTAGGCTTTTTAGCCTGACCCACAACTAACTGTGCCTGCTCAGGTTTCCGCTTTGTGCAGATGTCCAACTCCATTTCCTGCTCATGGGCCTTTTCCACCATCTCATTCAAGGTTTTGTACCCTGTAAAGCTCACAAACTCCTGAATATCATCCCTCAGCATGGAATAATACCTCGTCCGCCTCATATCCTCGTCGGTAACATACTCTGGGATCAACAATGCTAGTTCCCAAAACATGGCGGTGATCTCCACTATAGTCTCGGTGGTCTGTTGAAGGTCATGAAACTCCCTCACAAGCCATTGCATCTCAATAGGTGGCAAAAAATCCAAGTTAAACTGCCTAACAAACTTAGCCCATGTCATCTCAGCTACACCGGCTTCCCCCACCTAACTAGTCACCTCTCCCCACCAATCTCGGGCTCTGTCTAAGAACTCGTACGATGGACGTTCTCTATATTTTCCACCTAGTGCCGGCTGACAATGAGGTCCCATGCCCCAAAAAAATTCGGATTCTTACATGCCTTGAACTCCCATAATGAGGGAGTTCGGGCCCCAACCTGGCCTGCAACAATCTCGACTCTAAATTCTCCGAGCCTCTCCTCCATAATCTCCATCATACCCTCCTTGATTGTCCAAAATATAATTAGGGTAGCGTCAAGCATACCCCTCATAAAGTCTATTGCAATAACCTCAGACATGCTCTCGTCAATGGGCTCGGTAGTGTCACCTGACCCTAATCCAGATCCTAATCCTGATCCCTGTCCTTGAGAATTGTGTTACCACCATACTGAACTGCAATATCATAAAACATAATGATCAGGATGTCCAAAAGGGGATAATCTCACACCGGTTCTCCTTGGAGCTTTCAGATCTAACATTGGTTTGGGTACAAGTCTTGTGCTTTCAGTAGTATGGGCCGAATACTACCTTCTACACTTACATGTACCTTCCACAAAACTCTACCTGATAGCTCTAACTTGTCCCAAAACAAACCATATCTCATAGGCTAGCATATAGCTCACATACTAGATTATCTTAGGACTTTCTCTACCCACATCAATGAATCATAATAGGTTGCCTTTATGCATGCAAATTATACACATAAAATGATCAAATAGACATTCAAATAAGAGACTCTACCCTAGGACTATAACCAGACAAGGGACAAGAAATAAAGCCAAATCAATCATTCTAATGCTATAAGCTCCTAACGATATACAATTTTTAAAGCATACACATAGCAAGATCCATATGATTGTCAAAGCTCAAATATCAGTATAACATGGCTAACATATTGGGGAACTACTTAGTTGGCTCGGCCGATCACACGCATTGCAATCTCCTCTTTTCCAATTCTGTAAAATTTTTAACTTTCATTTTATTTTTGAAAACAATTTTACCCTTTCCTTAGTTTGAGCCCAGACACACCCGAGGATGTGCCTGAATCCCTCAAACCAAGGCTCTGATACAAACTTGCAACGACCCAAATTTTCAAAATAATATTTTCATTTTCAGTTAACCAAACATTTCCATAAAGTATGAAGTAACATTAACCACTGTTTTCAAAATTCATAACATTAACATTTTATTCAAAACATCAGAGTGTCCCATCAAACAAATGTCAGAGAGTGCATGTCGCACCATCATGCCTTGCCCTTTCCCTTAGGCTCAGATGTACCTGAAACAAATTAACAAACTGCAAGCTAATGCTTAGTGAGTTCCGCAGAGCATACGCCACATAATCCACATAAGCATATAATCCATAACAATCACATAATCCATGCATATATACAAATAAGGATGCCTTGAACACCCTCCGGGGTCTTACTCCAGGATGCCATGGGCACCCTCACATGGTGTTACACCTATGTTCCATGGGCACCCCCCATGGTCTTGCTTGGAATGCCATGGGCACCCGCAGATGGTCTTAAAACCAAATGACATGCGCACCCCATTACCTTTCTTGTATATATCACATAAATAAGTAACATGGCATATAGAAGATAACCAAGTAACTTACCACATATCACTACATCAACTAGTATACCACATAACACGAAATAGGTCAGCCTTGGTGCCTTCGACCCATTAGTATGGTGAGGACACTCACATCTGTTTGCTGAATCTGAAAGCTACTCTCCTAACAATTTGTGACCACCCATGCTGAACAATGATAATATTAACCCAAGTTAGGGTTGGACATAATCCAAGTTAAAGGACCCAAACCCCAAGTCCTTTTATAATGGCCCAAAAAGTCTTCATTTGCTAATGCACCCAATGTCCATGTTCAAAATCATTAATGGTCCTCATGGCCCAATAAGGCCCAACCATAGTATCTATGGCCCAAAACAGATAAGTTGGACCACTAACTCCAAAATGTGACCAAGCCCAATGACTAATTAAGGCCTAAAAGCTTACAAGCCCAAAACAAGTTCGAGTCCATCTATTGTGCGTATGCCTTACGTACCTCCATGGTACACGCAGCGTACTCAATCCCTGAGTCGTATGCGTTGCGTACTCTAAGTTACGCCCAACATAGAAATAGATGAAGCACATTTTCCATTAAGTGCTTAATACTCTATGTTTCAACGTCCAAACCTTAGATCTGATCTCATTAAGACATCCTAAGGCATAAAGGTTGCAACTTTATGCCTTTGCATGTTCCCTATGCTCCAAATAACCCATTAAGACCTTTCCAAAAGTCTTAATCCATGCATGAGGTCAAACACCCATCAAGACTCCATTTTATGCTATGAATGGGCTAAATAACTTCATATCTATTCTCCCTATGCTCCGGAGTTTCTCAAACTCTCAAGAGGTGATTTAAGAACACAAAAACAGACTAAGGAGAAAACCCTAGCTCTAGATATGGAAATGATAACCAAAGTGAAAGCTTTTTATCTCCTTAAGCTTCCTAGGTTGCCCAAAATATAAGATTTAGAAGCTCTTCCTCATTTAAGCTTGCTTCCACTTCTTCTTTGTAGCTAACACACAACAAGGATGTTGTTTAACCACTCAAAATCTCAACACACACTCTCTAATGATTTTAGGGTTTTCAGAGATGTTTGAAGGTGAAAGAGGTTGATTAGGGTGAGGATCAAATGAGATAAGGATGCTTATACAGGTCTCATGTTAGGAAATTAGTGTTTAAACCTTTGTCACGTAAGCCCCTCGTACCATTTGGTATGCCCAGCATATGTGCTGGCCCTCCGCGACCATCTATGCATGGTACGCAAAGAGTACTCATGAAGTAAGCCCATCGTACTTAAGAGACTTATTAAGCAATATTTAACGTTTTAAGGGATTCAAAGGTAATACCTTATTTGGAGTGTTACATCTAGGCCAAGAAATAAATAGCTAAAATATTTCACACTTAGAAAAACGTATAACGTTAAAAGTGATTGAATCCACGAGGATTTGTTGAATTTATAACTCTATAAAACTTTCTTTCTAAATACACTTGTAAAACGAAAATAAAAATAAAAATGAGGTTTTAATACATTTGGTGTATTAAATCTAAGTTAAACAAATCTTGAAATTTGTAGTTAAATAAGAAAACGGTTTGGTTTAAACCAACAAGGGAAAAATGGTTGATATTGGACTTCACCACATGGATATCTAGTTAATCTATCATTATATGTTATGGTGCAATAGTTGTGATTGAATATACCTTCTCCATAATCACATAAAATGTTAAGTCACCTCGACCTTTCTTAGTTAGTACAATGCTTCGTAAAGCTCCTAATACATTAGTTAAAGTGTCACACCCCAAACCGGAACGGCGGAAACGTTCGGGGCAGAGCACGTCATGTTCAATATCACAACACATGTATCATAGTTAGCATAGTAATAAACAACCATTGTATTAATGCTAAAGTTTTTACAAGTAGTGACTCACAAAAGATTGAATCCAATAGTAAATAACAAAACAAGTCATGAAGCAACTATACTCCATCTTCTGAATCCCAGCGTATGTACCTATCTACTAGTTTCCTGAGAATACAAGTTATTTTGAAAGAGTAGATCATCATTTAAGCTGGTAAGCTCATACGTATTTTAGTGATGTTAAGTATGTTGAAAGTTCTTTTTAGAAAAGTTTTCCTGTTATTCCAGAAGATCCTATATCTTCTGATATGATGAAAGATAAGTAAAATGACTCTACAATCCTTTCTATAGGTACTAAATGGATACAAGTTATATACAATTTAGGGTAAACAACTAATCATTTGTGGGAATCTGCCCTAAGCCCACAACCAAACAAGGAACAATGAATGAGGTGGAAATTACACATACTATTGGTTGTTAGATCTTTATTGTATATAACCCTGGTGTGTTCATTTGGTACTTACGAAGTTAACTGTAATAGTTCCTTTATTTGATTGAAAACATTCTTTAAGAAAAACCCTTATTTTCTTTAGTAAAATGGTAACCACAATAGTTCCTTCTATAATCACATAGCTTACCCTAGCTATAGACAATCTAATATCGAATGGGTTGTTAATTGTGTGAATCTGGCCTAAACCCATAACCAAACAAGGAAAAGGGAGTAAGGCGGAAAACACACATCCAATTGCCTATTGGATCTTAATTATGTATAACTCTGCTGTATAAACTAAGGTATTATAGAACTAACCACTAGAGGTCCTATAAGTTATACTAGGTTAATAAAATGGATTAAAACCTTCATTGATAAGTTTCTACTTTATATTACTCAATGTTCTATCTTAAAAGTATGTTGTTGTACTAGAAAATGGTGTATTGAAATTTTATACTATGACCTGACCCATACCTGGTACTCATTATGATTACCTGGTGTATACGGAATATATATATATATATATATATATATATATATATATATATATAGCTAAGATCGATTAGATAGTTGACTGAGTGTATCTAGTCTAAGCCCACAACCAAACAAGGATAACAAAATGAAGTGGAAAGCACATGTTCTACTGTCTACCGGACCCGCCTAATGTATATCCCTGATGTATCTACTGAGGAATCATAAAGTTAGCATTATAGGCCCCCTTCTAATTGAATGTACTAAGACTCGACTATTCTATTTGTCTTGTTAAATGATGTAAGTTTCTACATGTTAAGACTATTTTTAATAGATAACATTACCTTTTATGTGAGGAGATCACAATAAGAATGTAATGGAAAATTGAAAGTATTCAGTAATGTTATACAAAGTGACTATTGAAGACCTTTCTAAATTATAACCAGTTTCTTAATTAAGGTTAAAATGTGATGTGGTTGTAACCATGCTTGGTCGACTAGTATAAGACACGATGTTCCAAAGACATCGAAATGGTATGACATTTGTCACCTATAGACCTCAGGTCCCACTGTAGCTAACAGCAAGGTATAGGATTGTCAATCTAGTATAGATCTATACACAAACTTACGCTCTCCCTCCAGGAGACTCTGGCTACAAAATGAAAGTTAACAAGTGTATTGCTAAGTCGTGAAGTAGTGGTTTCACATTATTGTTATCTTGTTCATGTGTATGTTCCTTCTATTCTTGTTATTGTATGTTCTGAACCCCTAAACTATACCCTTAATAGTTTACAATTATGTTTGTTTAAATTGTTACTAACTTGAATAAAAGACTCATTTATCTACTTAGTTATGATTGTACTTTAAAAAACTGTGTTTTATAAAAAATAAAGTAACACAACTTGCAAGAATTTTTGATATGGTTTTGATCACTTATAAAGTATAAGAAGTCCTTTGAAATTCATAGTTTTATCATAAATAACATATAAACAATTATCATTGTGTTTAACTTGTATTCCACCCCCCCCCCCCCCCCATTTTAAAAGCATTTAAAAACAGTTTTAAAGATTGATTATAGGGGTATGAACTCACCTTATGTGGATGATTCAATTGCATATTCGAGTAAGGATGAGAAGTTCCACGAATGAAATCCCGAGACACAAATGAGTCCTAAATTACATGTAATGGCATATATAGTCATGAAATCAGTGTTTAACATAACTAACATGCAAGGAAACAACCTTAGGGACTAGAAAACACTTGAAATGAAGTGTTGGAATCACATGTGATTGATCAAAGGGGAGTGTACGGCCAAATGAAGTGTGTTTACGACCACACTTATGTTTATAGCCATGGGTTCATGGCCAAGGGTGAGTTTACGGCCATACCAAGTGTTTACGGCCATAAACACTCCAAGATGATGCGTTTTGGGTCTCTATTCATGATTAAAGCGTGTTTCTCTAATGGGTAACAAGCTGATAGAAGGAATTTTTACACCTTTGGATGACTTTGGAGAGTTTACGGCCCAAGATCCTTTGAAGGGTTTACGGCCATAAACCCTTAAAGATCTTGAAGATGGTGTCTTAGAGTGATGAATCAAGGCTAGAACAAAAGGATTGTTAAGCATGAACAATTAAAGGATGAGACACTTAGGATTTAGGAGTGAAATGAGAGCTTTTCTTAGATGATACTTGAGATAGAATGGGTAGTTTACACCGAGACTTGGAGAAATGATGAAAAACGAAGCAAACTATTATATATAGGTGGTAGTTTATGGGTAAGAGGTTGTTTACGGCCGTACGTAGAGTTTACGACCGTAAACCCCATGTGTTAGGTTTTCCGGATCGATTTCATTCCTCTAATACTAAGTTAATGCTTTTCAACTTCTATTCCATAAGTGTACTAGGCTTAGAACTCATTTAAATATCCTTGATGATGCTAAAAGATGGTAGAAACGAGTCTGACTCTCAATTGGTTGGCTGAGTTTATAAGACAAAATTTTTTGGGTGTCACATCATCGCCCACGTTAGAATTTCGTCCCGAAATTAGCTTTCCTTAGCTGTACTACTGGGGTTGTGCTCCTCTGACTGCCAGAATACCTACTCGTAGACCTGTGCAACATTGCCCTAATGTCCATAATAGGTTCATACTTGGTGCCTCTATTATTAACTCATGCATACGAGTCATATATAATTAATATTAGTAAGACGGTTAGATGTGCGACTCTGCCCGAAGTCCACAACCAAACAAGGAATAGGAGATAGGGCGGAAACACACATACTAAATCTGTGTAACCATAATTAGATACCACCCTCATGTATACACTTAATGATGATACGTGGGATGTATTATTGCTTAGCCTTTGTGCTTGAACTTGATCTGTTGGACAAGTGGTAGTTTGGGAACGTCTGCTGAATATACAGCGTCAAGGTTTCGGAGGGCAATGTACTCCTACCATGAGTACTTCAGGGTTTTGGAATACGAGGTAGACGATTCGGAGGTCTAGGTCAGAATATCGTTACGAATGACGAATGTTTTGGGAATTCGACGGTTGAGGCAATGGAAACATACGAACTTAGTATGGTGAGGACCACACCAATTTATGACGAATGAAGACAACAGAATCTTTACAGAAAAAAAAATGTTAGGTCATTTTGAAAGAAATGCTTGATATATGATGATGTAACCCGAGTGTGTTCGACAATGTACTTTGTGTAAATGTTCTATTGCTTTCTGTTTTCCCCCTTGATGGTACCACTACCACACGTTGCACCCTGATGAGCGAGTACTAACAGTGAAAGTGCTTTGATAACCACTGTCAAGACTTTATGCTATAATCCTCCTTGGTACCACTATGATTGCCTTGCATATACAAGTTATGTATAACTAAGATAAATACGACAATCGACGAAGTGACTCTACCCTAAATCCACAACCAAACAAGGAACAGGAATTAAGAGGAATCACTCACTCTAAGTCTGCAAAATCTTAGCTATGCACAACCCTGATGTACATACTAAGCCATTTATAACTTCCCTGAATGGATCTTTAGTTCTCTTTTAAATGTTGTGACTTTTTCAAATAAGTTAGTTATTATTATTACTTTTAAATGTTTTCCCCAACTTTTTAAATCTTATATAAATTTAAATTAAAATTTTAAAGCAATTTAATAAATCAAAAATGTATCGTTGGTCCCTCGGGACTCCGGGGAAGCTTCTCATGCAGTGATCATCAGAATATGTCCATCCGCGCCTGAGTTCTTTGCTATCGGGCAGTCCCTCTTGTAATGCCCTATCTCGCCACAACCATAGCAGGTCTGGTTCATTTCTACTCCGAGGACTTGGGAGATCGGTTGTGCCAGTGCCCTACAGAACCGTGAAGTGTGCCCCTTCTTTCGGTAATTTAGGCAATGTATTTCCCGACATACCCCTGTGTGGTGGTAGTTACACTTTCCACACTTCGGGAGAGTTCTAACATATCGACTGGTAGGTGCTGGAGCAGCAGGTGTTGTAGCGGCGTATATGGTACCCGTTTGTTACTCCTAAGGGGTTTCATGGGTTGTTTGCTCCTTCCTCTTCTTCGCTGATTTTCGTTTAAAACTTCCTCCCATTGAGGGATCGGGAATAGGGCCCACTATGCCATGGCGGACTCCATGATCAATGAGTCGATGGGCCAAGTGTTTAACACCATCGAATGTAGTTGGTTTTGAAGACAGTACATCTCCTTGCATAAGGGGTGATAACCCCCAGATGGAGCTTTCTATCTTCCTACTTTCCGGGGTAACCATCTCAGGGTATAGTGATGCCAAGTCGCTAAACCTGTCAGTGTAGGCCACTATCTGAGCCGACCATGGTATGCTCCTATAGTTCTTGTTCCAGCTTTTGAACTTCGCCCATTGGGTAGTATTCTTCCAACATCATCTCTTTTAGGTTTTCCCAACCTATCGAGTTAGCCACTGATAGAGTCAGTGACTTAACATGGCCATTCCACCATGTTAGGGCTATTTTGGAGAAGATGCAGGCAATAAACTTAACTTTGCTCCCATCTGGGCATGAGCATATTATTGGGTTATGAGCATTCTAACACTCCTATGTTGTACATCCAACCCAATAAACCTTGGATCTATGTTTTCTCTATTATACATGCAAATAAGAACTTTCCAAGGCTTTAATCCTAACTAGCATATTATTAAGTTCTTATACTACAAAGTACTAGTTAGATAACATACCTTTTTGATGTAGCTTGATGTCTTCAAGCTTTAAGAACCTAGCCCCAATAGTGTGGAAGCCTCAAGTGGAATCACAAATCACCAAAAACACCTTGTTTGACTTTAGAGAATATGGATACTTGGTTCTCTCTAGTGAAATCGGCTAGCCCTTCTTAGTGTACCACATGAGTGCCAATTTCAGCAACCAATGACATCTTTATATAGTATGGAGACTAGGGTTAAATACATGACCTTTCATTTCATATGATCCATGGGTTAAACACTCCATGGACTATCCATGAAATCTTAGTCCAACCTAAATGAACTTGGCCCATTCCATATATATAAGAGTCCATATTTAATTAGTTCATTTTGATCACTTAATTAATTCTAAATTAATTCTTGATCAATACAAATTATATAATATGATTCCATATTAATATATTAGAACTTATAATATATTAATATTAATCATAAATATACTATTCTCAAAAGACTATCCATATAAATTGTTTTGGTGAAGTGCAACCCAAATGGACCATGCCGGGTCGGGTCAAGTACATACCAAATATAGTTATGGAATTAGACATTAATCCAACAGTCTCCCACTTGGATAAGTCTAAAACTATTATTGTTTATGACTTCAAAACCTAAATGGCAATCGTAGCTCTTAAAGCCGCTGTCGAACTCTGATCTTGTCAACGAACTTGTCCATTAGATAAGGGATCATATATTCCTCCATTCTAGATATCATATGGACTGAGACATGGATTAGAGTCATTCTCTCTGTCCATTTGTTGTTTCCCGATTTCCGATTCATGACGACTGACTAATTGAACAAATCAAATCAGTCCTGGCTTGGCCAAGCACTCACATGTGTCATCATTAAATCATCAAGGGGCCCACTGATATCGCTTTTATCCCGAAGGTAAAAGGAATGGATAAACTTCGACTCATATGGCTTGTTCTGCTACTTGTTTAATCTTACATAAAGGCACGTTTTATAACACCGAGTTACCGAATGCGTTTTCGTGCAATCAACTCATAGTAACAACTCATATCTCTAGGTTTGAAGAATATAAGATATTATCGTCTCATGATCACTCGTGATAAAATCCATGAAGTGATTCCAATGAGCGCAGGTTGAATCCAATACTCAGAACTTGTGAGCACTCATGAGTGTTGTAGCCCTTTGTCCAACACCTTAGACCTCTACAAGCCAACCCATGACAGTCTTGATTCATATCTACTTCCAACATATGACCGACTGTGGATGTTTTGAATAACTTAGTCATTTTGGAAGAATAACCTAGTTTATTCTGGAAGTCAAAACGTGCAAATTGAAACACAAGAATAAATGAACCAGATATGGTATCAAACCCTATGAATATAAATAAACACTTTTATTTATCACCATATTGATTACTCATTATTCATTTTTTTGGTTTTATCAACTTTATACTTGAATTAAAACACTAGTTGTACCATGCTCCAAGCATGTACACTATGTTTTCTGAACACTAGTCATGCCACACACCAAGTATGCATACTATGTTTGTCTATGATCTTTACTTTATGAAATAGATCAATTGAGCATAACTCCAATGATCATCTTTTCACGGTCCTAAACCCTTACTGCAAATGCAAGAATTCTAAATTCATGCCATTTACTGAAATTTGTTAGATTCTAAACTTATATGCATTGATCCTCTTGTAATGATTATGCACAAATTCAACCAAACTTGGCAACAATCATTACAGAGTATTCCAATGGAGATCAACTCCTTGGAAACATCCTTCTTGCATTAAGTTTCCTAATCTTACACATTGAATACTTTCTAACTTTGAACCATTTCCATATTCCATTTTGACTATCACTTCCGAACATGAGTTGCCTCTTTTCAGACTATGTCAATATGGTCCTTCCAAAGTCAACACTATACTTCCAACTATCCTTGAGCAACCAATCCTTGGTAAACCTTAGATTGTCCTCAACAATTGCTTAATCATTTTAGTCATATCCAATTCTAGACCTTTTCCCTTCTTAATGCCCCGGGCATTTGGAATTTTTTTTAGAAAGGATGAATATAGCACATGTAATCGATCCTATATCCGAAGTATATGGGACCCGATTCTTGATGTCTCACATAAAGACTAAACCAGTCTCTTGCTATAATATTTCCATTTCTATTTGCCAATTCCAGATTATGAAAAGGGATGTCGTAATCATAATTGAATTTTAGAATGCAAATAATGGACCCATATATAGAATTTCCTTATGTTGAGCCATTCCAACATGAATTTCATATATATTCTTGACTAGATACGATTAAAATCTCAATCTAAGCTTTTAGATTTGAGATGAAGTATAATATCCTCTCCCTTAATTATAGCAAAACAACTTTTTCCCAATTGAGCCCTTTTTGTTTTTCTATAATTAATATTGCTAACTTTCAACCTTTATCATAATTATCATGCTCCACTAACATGATGATTAATAGCATAACACTTATGCTCCCACTAGCTTTGACATGTACCCAGAAATCAACTGGACTTCAAGAAATCAATACTTTATTAACTTTCTTACCAAAGTTCAGATTTCTGATACTAGATTGCCTTGATAAGACTTTATCAATATCATACACCTCTCTTAGATAGCTCACATGTGTGTCTAAACAACTTCAGAACTATGAAAAGGGATGTCGTAATCATAGTCTAAATTGTTTAGACCTTTTGCCATTTCTCATAAGTCAATGTTAGTGTGCCGGTTAACCACACACGCTCCACTAACGACTTTGAGAACTGCAAATATCACAATTGCTATCTAGCTAAAATCTACTTAGTGAAAGTGTTTCCTCACCATCATTTTCATGAATCAGAGAGAAACATTATGACACTTAGATTTAATGGTGTATGTGTTCTTATCCATGTGAGTTGTCAAACCATAGTCACAAGATAAGGAAAATGACAAATCCAAGCTCATATGGACTGAACTCAATCTTAATTTCTTGCCACCTGGCAGCTCAAGGGCCTGCCATTGCTTCCAAGTTGTTATGCAACCAATTGAGAACTCTAAGAACTCATATGCAAAGCCAACTTTAATTGGAATGGGCACAAAATATGTCACCACGATAGGTTATAAACCTTAAGTCGTGTGCTAGTGAAGAACTTCAGGTTTTATTCTTGATTAGTTGAGACTTTGAAGACCTTTAAGACTCCTACTGTCCTCTTGAGATATAATATTTTCTTGTCAGATATTCAAGAGACAGTGTGGATTCTAATCAAGACACACACTTCACATAATTGGCCTTAGTTGGTATTTGTTTTATCCAAAACATCACAGCTTACCAATTTCAAATGTTACATTTGACAAGTGTTTTTAAACCTTCTTTAAGACATGTCACTCAAGTTACATTCTTAGAGTATAACTCTAAGAATTGTTTTGGAATGATGTATGAATCATCTTCTTGATTTAACCACTTCAACAATTCATAGCTCCTCTTCTTAGCTATCAGAATGCACTTAGAGGATGAATTGTGATAAGGTCTCTAAATCATTAAGATGATCATATAACATGATACTAAGGTACTTTCCCATCTTTTCAGATTTAAGAAACTTTTATGCTTCTGCCATACATTGGAACCTTTTCCGATGTCTCAGAATTACACTTTAGCTTGTAAGTATAACCATATTTACTGAGCTTTAGTAAATTATGACGAATAATCTTATCGATCTTTTGTGGTGGACTTGACCAGTGCACACGAATGTGTGCTCGATCCCTTGGTCCTTCACTTGACTCACATATACATGTGAACAAGGACTAGTCTTAATTTTTCAAAGTTGAAAGTTCTTATTCATCATACTGTACAACTTGTATGATTCCAAGTTCCGGTCCACTTGAAACTTGGGTGATGAGAATCTTTCCTTATTTGGTAAATTTAAACATTACCACAATTTCATATTTCCACTCTTGCTATTAATGGAATCATATAAGCAACAATTTTTCCTCAAATACCATTTTAAGGATATTTAAAATAAATAAAATCAAAAAAAAATTCTTTTATTTTAAAACTTTGCGGAAAAACTTATCCTTACAATCCATATGAAAAATATGTTGTTATCTATTCCTAAGCAATATCTCATAACTCCTAAGAAGTAGCTCAAGAATCCAATCTTCAAACTATGTGATAGAAATCCATCTATGCGATCAGATTCAGCATATTCTTACTTTAAGTTTCTTCACTTTTCTTTGATTCTTAAAACATCACCATGTGACCCAGTCACATCATGTATCAAGAATCTCATAATAGAAACTTAGCAGAGTTAGATAGCGGACTTTAACTGAAGTAGAGTCAAACTTATTGACTTTAACATCCTTAGGTATGTTTGGCAGCTTTGCAACTAATGCCCCTTTCTTTGGCAATATAAACATATGGACCCTTTGATAATGGTACACGGGACTATCTCAGATTTGGCCTTTCTCTTTACCATTTGGTCAACCAAGTTGACTATGGCCGATCCCCTTCCACTGGGAAGAGAGAGCTTTACTAGATATCCAATGTCATCATTGTCAATGTCCATAAAGTTTTAGGAAGTTGATCTTAGCAAATAGATAAGATCATTAAGGGTCTTGTCATAGTCTGTTTCATAGGTGTTCCAAAAGAACTCACTATGTGACTTAGAAAGTAGTTGAACCACCAACATTCTCAAGACTTTGACACCCAACTCTCCCAGCTTGTTAATATGTGACTACATATCCAAGATATGATCACACCTAGACCTTGCCTTGCCAATAGGACTTGAGTGACCTTCAACTTGTGGGTTGGGGAGAATAATTGGAGGAGGTTAAAGAAGTATGATTTCCAAAGGACATCATCTTCATTTAGGAAAGCTTGTTTCAAGAGATTTGGGGAGATCATAGATGTCTAGACCAGACATCTTTTGGGAGATATTCAAGATAGTTGATCTAAAGTCCTTAATATGACACCAAATATGAAATATTAAGGCTACGACCCAACAAACTATTTTATAACTTAGAAGAGGGATGCCGTAATCCAAGCTATAAAATATTTGAAGGTAGGTGAATGACGATTCACCAATTTCCACCAAGATAAACGAAATTTATTATTAGGTTTTAATTGGATTTGAAACTCCTAGATCTTTTGAGATTCATTGAACTGTTCAATGGCATGTTTCAATCTCAAGTATGCCCTTCAGGTTTTGTGACTGGGATGTCGAGGATCACAAAACAAGGTGTGAAGTAACCATGCGAATTACTTGGTACCCCTAAGTGTTTACCCCTCAATCGATGTGTCGGTTAACCACACACACTCCATCGATACTATGATAAACATTAAGTTACCCTTTGCCTACCTTGTTAAATACGAGTTAGTGTGCCGGTTAACCACACACTCTCCACTAACCGACTTAAACAAAGTGCAAAGTGTAATTTCATGGATTAGCACCTTATTCACATATTCCTAAGTAACTAAGATTGGGTATTATTAAGAGTTTAGTTACTTAGTATTTATCATTAATACTTTTAATGAAGGGAGAATTATAGTCCTGTCAAACCCGTTCAGCTAACGACCCTCCACCGGTCAAGGAAGCGGTGGTTGAGAGTGGACACCCATTAAACTGCCATTTTATAGGCAGTAACCTTATACCCCCCTTATAGACTGGCTTCGTTAATGAGGCCTAATAACGGTAAGACTGACTTTACTCTTATACATATATATAAATATTATTAACTTATGATATTATAAAGTATAAGGGTTGAATTTTAACTTTTAAAATTCTAAGGGCTAACTTGGAATTAAAGTATTCATAAGAGAACACTTTTCAAATTCCAAAACTTGAGGGCAAGTTTTGAAATTATTCAAAACTAATTAATTCCATAACTTATGTGTTTAAAGTAGTTTTAATCCAAAAACTCTTCAAGTTCCATAACTTGAAGACAAGTTATGGAAGACTTTAAACCTAATAAAAGAATGTAACTTTTCTTTATTTTATAACTTATGGAATTATTAAGGTTACACATTTTATTCTTTAATGAAGTGACTCTTGAACCTCCATAACTTGAGGACAAGTTATGGAGTCATAAATACAATTAATGATGATAAGACTCTTCATTTTTTGTAACCATTGCCAACTCTTATGAGTTTTAAGAATCTTAAATGTGACTTTTCAAGTAACTTGAGGACAAGTTACAAAAACACATTTTAGAATCAACTCTTAGATTAAAATGGATTGAAAACATATTATCACATATTTTTCTATTAATCTAAATCAACTCATAAGATCAAAATAATTCAAAAAAAACTTTTGGATTCCATAACTTATGGAGTTTAATTTTTGTTTAATGATTAAACTTTTCATGTTCCATAACTTAAGAAAAAGTTACGGAATTGTTTAAAACATTAACACCAATTTTTGTAACTCCATAAAAAACTTTGAATCAACTTTTTTTAAACCTTTTGATATCCATAACTTATGGAGGTTTCAAAAAACTTTTTAGATCAAACTTTTAAAGCTAATAAAATAATCATATCATTTTATCATTTACTAAATTGGACCTAATTTAACTCATATAGCAAATGATTCAAAGTTTACAAATAATTAGTTTTTCACAAAAACAAGTAATTATCTTAAAAATTGACAAACGTCAATTTTTTTCCAACTTTGAAAATAAAATATTTGCATCAATATAACAAAAAAACAACCCATGGCTCTGATACCACTGTTGGGTTATGAGCATTCTAACACTCCTATGGTGTACATGCAATCCTATAAACCTTGGATCTATGTTTTCTCTATTATACATGCAAATAAGAACTTTCCAAGGCTTTAATCCTAACTAGCATATTATGAAGTTCTTATACTACAAAGTACTAGTTAGATAACATACCTTTTTGATGTAGCTTGATGTTTTCAAGATTTAAGAGCCTAGCCCCAATAGTGTGGAAGCCTCAAGTGGAATCACAAATCACCAAAAACACCTTGGAAGACTTTATAGAATATGGATACTTGGTTCTCTCTAGTGAAATCAGCTAGCCCTTCTTAGTGTACCACACTAGTACCGATTTCACCAACCAATGACATCTTTATATAGTATGGAGACTAGGGTTAAACCCATGACCTTTCATTTCATATGATCCATGGGTTAAACACTCCATGGACTATCCATGAAAGCTTAGCCCAACCTAAATGAACTTGGCCCATTCCATATATATAAGAGTCCATATTTAATTAGTTCATTTTGATCACTTAATTAATTCTAAATTAATTCTTGATCAATACTAATTAAATAATATGATTCCATATTAATATATTAGAACTTATAATATATTAATATTAATCATAAATATACTATTCTCAAAAGACTATCCATATAAATTGTGTTGGTGAAGTGCAACCCAAATGGACCATGCCGGGTCGGGTCAAGTACATACCAAATATAGTTATGGACTTAGACATTAATCCAACACATATTGCAAAGACTGAATCTGTTTTCTCAAACCATCGCATCAGAGCAATGACTCCTCCATTTCCATTGAATGATTTGGGTTTGCAGTTCATGAAGTCCTTGTACGAACACTCTTGGTGGCGTCCGTGGGTAACTCTAGGGTTTGTTTGGTGGGTACGACTACCAGATCCATTGGTACCACCTTTGCTAATGTGAGATAGAGCAGCTGATACAGCGGCTGATATCGCTGCTTGGAGAGCAGGAGAATCGAATTGTAGATGTGGCTTCTCTGTTGTATTATTCTCTCCGCACCCTAAAGGTCTATGGTGAGGCATCTTTTGCTAAAAAGAATACAAAGATGAGACATAATAAGTTTATAGCAGAGGTTATAAGCAGGAAGCTGAACGAAAATGTTATCCTAGCTTTGAATGTATCTGGTTCTGACTCTCCTAGGGTTCTGGGAACAATTCATAAAAGGATTCTATACAAATAAACTTTATAATCAGAAGTCGTTGTCCGTGAATGAAATTTTTTTGCGAATTGAACAATTGATAATGGATGCATGTAAAGAAATAATCCTAACATGTAGTGTGAGTAGTGTATTCACTAGCTCACTAAGTCATTCTTGGGTATTATTTGTTAGTGTGACATATTTAAGATGTTTTAGTTTCTCCAGTTGATCACTTCTTGGAAAGCTCTTGTTGAATCTCTTCTTGTTTCTGCTTGACTTCTCTACTGACTGCCATGATGGAGTGGTTACATTTATTAGGGTTTTTCGTACGAGAATGGAAGTATCTAAAGAATCTATGAAATTATAGGTATAATTATAGGGTGATCCTTACTAGGTCCTTCTATAATTTTGCAATGCATAGAAGTCGTATATAATTTAAGATTAAATAGACCTTCAAATACGTGATCCTATTCCATAACCACAACCAAACAATGAACAATTAGTGAAGCATAGATCACAAATTCAAAGTCTATAAAATCTCAATTTATATAGAACCTTGGAAGTATACACTCCGAAATCATAGATCTACCAGAAGGGTCTTTTAAATTCTCACATAAGTTATTTATAATGCCTAAAATACTCCTATAGTATTTTAATGTAATGAACTTGGTATGTTTCAAACTTGTTGTCTTGTAGTATCATAAAATACTCTTTTGTTCTGATCTAGAAATCCATTGAATAGTGTTTGTTAAGTTAAGACTGTTGCAACACCACATCTCTCCCAAGCACATGTCGGTCACATCTCAAATGAATATAGTTGATCAGGATATATTGATTCTAGATATGATTACTTAACTGCCCAGGCTTGACCGTAGTGTTCAACCTTTAAATACATCTGTGTTGTTGTTCTTGTGATACTTGTTCTAGTATGTATATAGTTATAAGCAAGTAGGTATATTTTTATAACGTATTCTTATATGCTTAAAATATATTATTATCCAGAGCACTTCGGCCCCATTGTATTTATAGTTTTATATATTTTAGATGTTGGTATACTTAGTTCACTATAAACAATGCTCTGATACCAATCTGTCACACCCCCAAACCGGAACGATAGAAACATTCGGGGCGGAGGACGTCATGTTTAGCATCACAACACATGTATCATAGTAAGCATAGTAATAAACAACCATTGTATTAGTGTTAAAGTGTTTACAAGTAGTGACTCACAAAAGATTGAATACAATAGTAAATAACAAAACAAGTCATGAAGCTACTATACTCCATCTTCTGAACCCCAGCATGCGTACCTATCTACTGTTTCCCAAGAATACAAGTTATTTTGAAAGAGTAGATCAGCATTTAAGTTGGCGAGTTTTAGTGATGTTAAGTTTGTTGAAAGTTATTTTTAGAAAGGTTTTCATGTTCATCTAGAAGATGCTATATCTTCTGATATGATGAAAGATAAGTAAAATGACTCTACAATCCTTTCTATAGGTACTAAATAGATACAAGTTATATACAATTTAGAGTAAACAACCAATCGTTTGTGAGAATCTGCCCTAAGCCCACAACCAAACAAGGAATAGGGAATGAGGCGGAAGTCACACATCCAATTGGTTGTTAGATCTTTATTGTATATAACCATGGTGTGTTCATTCGGTACTTACGAAGTTAATTGTAATAGTTCCTTTATTTTATTGAAAACATTCTTTAAGAAAAACCCTTATTTCTTTAGTAAAATGGTAACCACAATAGTTCCTTCTATAATCAGGTAGTTTACCCTAGCTATAGATAATCTAATATCGAATGGGTCATTAACTGTGTGAATCTGCCCTAAGCCCACAACGAAACAAGGAATAGGGAGAAAGGCGGAAAACACACATCCAACTGCCTATCGGATCTTAATTATATATAACTCTGTTGCATAAACTAATGTATTATAGAACTAACCACTAGCGGTCCTTTAAGTTATATTGGGTTAATAAAATGGATTAAACCCATCATTGATAAGTTTCTAGGTTAGATTACTCAATGTTCTATCTAAAAAGTATGTTATTGTACTAGAAAACGGTGTATTGAATTTGTATACTACAACCTGACGCATACCTGGTACTCCTTATGATTACTTGGTGTATACAATATATATATATATATATATATATATATATATATATATATATATATATATATATATAGCTAAGATCGATTAGATAGTAGACTGAATGAATCTACTCTAAGCCCACAACCAAACAAGGAATAGGAAGTGAATGTACTAATGAGGAATCATAAAGTTAGCATTATAAGCCCCCTTCTAATTGAATGTACTAAGACTGGACTGTTTTGTTTGTCTTGTTAAATGATGTAAGTTTTCCCATGTTAAGACTATTTTTAATAGATGGCATTACCTTTTATACGTGGAGATCAAAATAAGAATGTAATGGCAAAATGAAAGTATTCAGTAATGTTATATAAAGTGATTACTGAAGCACTTTCTACCTTGTAACCAATTTGTTAATTAAGGTTAAAATGTGATGTGGTTGTAACCATGCTTGATCGACTAGTATAAGACACGACGTTCCAAAGACACCGAAATGGTATGACATTTGTCACCTGTAGACCTGCAAGTTATAGGATTATCAATATACACAAACTCACGCTCTCCCTCCAAGAGACTCTGGTTACAAAACACGAGTTAACAAGTGTATTGCTAAGTCATGAAGTAGTGGTTTCACATTATTGTTATCTTGTTCTTGTTATAGTATGTTCGTTCTATTCTTTTTATTGTATGTTATGAACCCTTAAACTATACCCTTTATAGTTTACAAGTATGTTTGTTTGAATTGTTACCGACTTGAATAAAAGACTCATTTATCTACTTAGTTATGATTGTACTTTAAAAATGGTGTTTTATAAAAATTAAAGTAACACAACTTGCAAGACTTTTTGAAATGGTTATGATCACTTATAAATCATAAGAAATACTTTGAATTTGATAGTTTTATCATAAATAACATTTACACAGTTATCATTATGTTTAACTTGTATTCCACCCCCCCCCCCTTTTAAAAGCATTTAAAAACAGTTTAAAAGATTGATTATAGGGGTATAAACTCACCTTATGTGGGTGATTCAATTGCAGATTCGAGTAAGGATGAGAAGTTCCACGAACGAACTCCTGAGACACAAATGAGTCCTAAATGACATGTAATGGCATATATAGGCATGAAATCAGTGTTTAACACAACTAACATGCAAGGAAACAACCTTAGGTACTAGGAAACACTTGAAATGAAGTGTTGGAATCACTTGGGGTGACGATTTTTGATAAAAAACAAGAAGATTTAATTTTATTTAAAGTTATTCTAATGAATCTTGGTCATTAAGGGAATAATAGGAACCACGGAGTTGGAATAGTGATTCCATAGTTAAGATATGAGCCTACAAGAATTTAGGTTGAGTTAAGGGACTTAGAAATCATCGAATATGATCCAAATAGTCTCTAAAGAGTTTTGGTAAAGTCTTTTGGTTATTGGTGAGTTTTGGGGAAACTTAACCCTTTAACTTCATAAGTAAGGTTTGATTAGTAATAAGACCATGGAATTACTACAAAGAACTTAATGGACTACTTCAAGTGCTTTAGCATTTCTACATGCATTTTTGATAGGTTTGGGAACCCATATTAGTTGTATAAATGAAGCAATATAAGGAAACACAAGTATATATGCAAAGTCGATTAGCTAAACGAAATGAAATATGGAATGAGAATTTCTTGTACAAAACACAACTTGCTTCCTAAGGAAACAGATGTGCTATGTAAAGTATGATGCCAAAACAGGAAACGTTAGAAGAACATGATGCATTCTCAATATGAACATGATCTGTAGGCTAGAACGCAACACATAACCCGATGTGTGAAAAGCTATTGCGACGATGCCATATTTTACATTTCTGAGAGTTTGGATTATCCATTTGATACGATTTCACTTCCATAATTCCCAAATAACATTGAACATTTGGAGATTCAGGTAGTTTTATGACCCTAGGGGTATTTTGGTCATTTTTAGAAAATTATGATATACGCTATTGGTGGTGTTTAAGGAGAATTTTCACAAAAGAAAATAGTGGCTTTTGAAACTAGAAGTTGAGCTGTGTTACTGAAAACACACATCCTTTACTTTATAGTGACTAAATATGATTTCTTTCCAAAACTAGTATTATTCGGTACTTGTTACTCTCTTTCTCTCTCTCTCTCTCTCTCTCTCTCTCTCTATATATATATATATATATATATATATATATATATATATATATATTGTTGCATTCATAAAATACATTTTGTAAAGGGTTTAATCATAAAAATTAATGGAGCCTATATTTTGGAAAATGCTTTAAACATCCTACTTGTGCATATCATGTTAAGATGGGTTGTAACTATGACGCCCAAGGTACCTAAATTGACCATTATTTTTTTTTTCTTTTAGTAGATTTCTACATAATTCCCACATGCACAAGTAGAGGCTAACTACTACTTGCTTGGACTATGGTGAAGGGCACTAGTGCCTAGTTTGTGGATATTAGAGAGAAAGTTGACGTTTCGTCCGTCAAGAGCTTTTATCAAATTGTGAGTTACACTTATAAGTGATGGGTTTTGGTCATAAGACATCCTATGTGCTCATACAAACCCTAATGCTTGGATCTAGGTTTCTCTATTGTACATGCTTTGAATCCAAGACTATAAACCCTAATATTAGCATATGGAAATCGATATCAACATATAATAAGGTTTAAGAACATACCTTGTTTGTTATGTAGCAATAACAATCCTAATTCCACCTTGAATTGACTTTGGAATACTTAGAGTCACAAGTGTCACTCCTCTAATGGCTTACAAACACCAAGAGCAAATGGAGAAGGTATAAAGAGAGAGGAGAGAGGTTAGAATTCGTCCTTAGGACTCCTTGGGAAGGGATACACGAATTCATGTGCCAAGGGGTGTTTATAGGTGTTCAGATAGGGTTTCAGTCATTATCCTTATCTAGTTGCTTATCCAAAAAGCAACCCATAAGATAATCCTTGAATCCTTATCATAGTCGAATTCTAAGGCCTTATCACCTCAAATTCGTTCACCATATATTTAAGATAATCCTTACCTTATTTTGTAACTATCACATAATAACAAATCAGCCCCTCTAGTTTAATTAATTACACTTGATCACAAAATTAATTCCTAATTAATTATTGACCAATATTAATTAAACAAATATGATTTCTCCTTTAATATATTATTCTTATAACATATTAATAAATCATAATAACCTTTCTCTCTTTATTTATTTCTCCAATCAAGTTGCTTTAGTGAAGGCAACCCAAAAGGACCATGCACCATTGGGTCAAGTACATACCAAAATAGTTATGGACTTAGACACTAATCCAACAGTCTCCCACTTGGATAAGTCTAACAACTATTCTGCGTATGACTTCAGATCCTGATCTGCAATCGTAGCTTTCCAAAGCCGCTGTCAACTCTGATCACATCAGATACGCGTGTCCTTAGATAAGGGATCATATATTCCTCCATTCTTGATATCGTCTGAGATATGATTTCTAATCATTCTCTTTGTACTACTTCTCGATTTCTGATTTATGACGACAGACTAACTGAACAAATCAAATTAGCCCTAGCCCGGCCGAGCATTTACGTTTGTCATCACTAAACCATCGAGGGGCCCAAAGATATCGCTTTTATTCTTTGAATAAAAGGAACGGATAAACTTTGATACAATGCTTGCTTGCACTCACTCACCGAATTACACACAACAGTATGTTTTATAACACCAAGTTACTAGTGCGTTTACATATTATCAATGTGTAACCGATTAGCAAGATACAACTCACACATCTCGGTTTCAAGAATATAAGATGTTATCGTCTCACTAATCACTCGTGATACAATTCATGGAGTGATCCAAGTGAGCGTGGGTTTAATCCAATGCTCAAATCATATTCATAAGCACTCATGAACGTTGCAGCAAACATTTGCTTATGTCTAATACTCTTTTAGACAATCCACACACCAATTCACGACAATCTTCATTCATATCTACTTCCAACATATGAACGACTGTGGCCCGTTCGAATAATTCGATTATTCTTAATAAACTCAATTATTCTGGAAGTCAAAACATGCAAGGTGAAACACAAGAATAATACTAATCCCATATGGCCTCAAACCTTTGAGTATAAACAAAACACGTTTTATTTATCACCATATCGATTACTCATTATTTGTCGTTTCGGGTAATCAACTTCTTACTTGAATTATTACACTTGTCCCATGCACCTAGCATGCACACAATGTTTACCTATGGTTCTTACTTTTGTGAAATAGACAAATTGCACACATTTCCAATCATTCTCATTTCACAACTCCAAATCCATTTTCATCAGTGTAAGAATATCAAATTCTCGCTACTTATAGAATATGCTAGATCTTAACACTTTATGCAACGATCCTTTCGTAATGTCACTGCACCAAAGTCACAAAGACTATTGCCAATGATATTACAAAGTCCTCTATCGGAGATTGTTACAAGACAATTCCTTAGATATGATGTCTCTCACTCAAAGTACATTCCTTTGAACATCCTTTTGCATAAAAGTTTCTAATCTAGACATAGATTTTCAATATTTACTTCCTAATATGAACACACTTCCATATTTTCCTCATGACAACTCATTCTTAATAGAATCTTTTCTATTTGTAATGATGTCGATATGGTCCATCCAATATGGAAACATTTCCATATTTTCCAATACTATACTCCCAACTACTCACAAGCGACCAATCCTCGTCGAACTTTGGATTGTCCTTTGATAGTTGTTTAATTATTTTAGTCAAAACCAATTATAGTCCCTTTTCCCTCTAAATGCGCTAGACATTTGGAAAATTTTAGAATGGTCAAACATTAAAGCATTTGCAATCAATCCTATACCCGAAGCGTATGGGACACGATGCACAATGTTTTATTTGCTATGTTCTCAAAATTCGAATTGTGAAGAGGAATGCCGTAATCATAATCGAAATTTTAAGAACACACTATCCTTTGACTAAATTTATCAACATTTCTCAACCTAATCCTTTATATTTGAAATGAAGCATAATATTCTCTCCCTTAATTATAGCAAAACAACTTTACAACCCTTACGACTTTGCAAGGTATAACTCTTGTTTTTCTATAATTAATATTGCCAACTTGCAATACTTTCTATAATAATCATACAATCATAACTTTTATGCTCCCACTATCATGATGATTACTATAAAACATAACACTTATGCTCCCACTAGCTTCGACATGTATCCATAAACATCTTAACTTTCAGAAAGACAATACCTATTGAATTTCTTAAGTCCATGTTTCTAATACTTAGTGCATTGATAATCTTTTATCAAGGCTTCTTGAACTTATACACCTTTGCCTTTAGATAGTTCATATGTGTGTCTCAACAGTTAAGACTAATTGCCAAACCTCACAATTCAAATTATGGAAAGGGATACCGTAACCATGATCGAATTCGAGAATGCAATTTTACAATCACTATCTTCTTAAAATCTTTCTAAGTGAAAGCATTTCCTCAAAAGCATTTTCATGAAGGAGGAAATCTTATGACACTTAGATTTAAATGGTGTATTTGTTCCTATCCATGTGAATTTGTTAAAACCAAAGTTTACGACAAATTCAAACTCATATGGACCGAGCCTTTTTTTAATTTTGATTTCTTGCCTTATGGTAGCACAGCTGCCCACCACGTCTTCCAAGTAGTTAAGCATCTCACCCTTTTCCTATCAATGTACCTTTCATTGATCAAGGTGCTTTGTCTTTTATGCGTTCAAAATGAGTACTCATAGGACTCACATGCATAATTAACTCAATTGGAACAGCACATAATCAAAATATCATCAACACGATGGGTTGTAAAACTCAACTCGTGTGCTAGTGATGATCGATAAGGTTTATTTGATTTGTTCGTGAAACTTTTCAAGACCATTAAGACTCCCACTGACTCCTTGACATATAAGATTCTCTTGTTAATAAACATTTGTTGACAACCAAATATTCAAGAGTTAGTGTAGCTTTTATCAAAACACTTCATAAATTTGTCCAAGTTGGTCTTTGTCTTATTCAAGACATCAAAACTTTCCACATTTTATGAATGTTATAAACCTTTAATACTTTTCACTCATTGTTACAATCTTAACTTTAAGACTTGTTATTGGAACGAAGTACGATAGACTTCTTGATCTAACCATTTCTTCAATCCTTGATTCCTCTTCTTAAACATACAATTGTACTAAGACTCACTTAGAGGATCAATTGAGATATGGTTCTTAATCATTAAGACTTATCATAAAGCATAAAAGCTACTCTCCCTTCTTCTTAGAGTGGAGAAACTTTTATCTTTCTGCCTACTTGATTCTTCTTATTTGTTCTACTATTGATCTAAACCCTTTAATCAATTTAGAATTACACTTAATCTTGTAAGTGTAATCATATTTACTAAGCCTTTAGTAAATCATGACGAATATCTTTGTTACTCTTATGGTGAACTTGATCAACACACAACTTTGTGTACTCAATCTCCTAGTCCTTCACTTGACACTTTGTCAATGAATTAGTCTAATTTCCTAATATGAAATTTCTCATTCATCGTGCAACCAGGTTGTATGATTCCAAGTTTCTGTCCAATTGAAACTTGGGCGATGAGAAACTCTCCCTATTTGGTAAATTCTTGACTTTCCATAACACAATAAGAAACAAATCCATTATTGCTAATAATTTTAACATCAATTTTTCATACACGCCATTGTAAGGATAAATAAATAAAATTTAAAATCAAAAATTTATTTTATTGCGGAAAAATTTGTCCTTACAATGAAACTCATTGAAAAACTTATGCTAATACATCTTTCTTAGCAATCTAATTCTAACTCTAAGTAGTAGCTCAAGAATCTAATCTTCGAGAAACGCGATCGAAATCCATTCCTTCACGGTTAGATTCTGCTCACTTCTTCCCTTAAGCTTCTTTTCTTTTCTTTGATCCTTCTAAACATCAATTGTAATCTTATCACATTATGTATTCAGAATCTAGAATGAAGCTTAAAAGAGTTAGTCAATGGATTTTACCTAAATTAGAGCCATACATTTCGACTCTCCCATCTCTTAGATCTCTTAGGTAAATAGGGCAGCTTCGTCTCCAATGCCCCTTCTCTTGGCAATAAAAGCAAATTGACTCTTTTTGGAATAGGACATGGAACTACTTCAGACATCGCCTTTCTCTTATGATCAATCTTTTCAATCATAGCATGTCTTTCGTTTCCATTGTCTATATCCATAGAGGTCTCGAAGGTAGATTCACCAATCAACTTTGCTTTTCTATTGCGCCAAACCATTGCTGATTCAGCAGCAATAAGCATATATGTGAGATCTATAAGGGTCACGTTGCGGTTCATCATATAGTACTCTCTTACGAACTCACTATATGCGTTAGGAAGTGACTGAAGAACCCAATCAACAGCCATTTCCTCACAGACAACGGATCCCAACAGTGTGACTTCATCCCTAGGACGTGTGCACACACCGACTTTCCTTCTTTATTTTCACTTGTCAAAAGGGCTTGAGTGATCTTGAAGTTTTCAAGCCTTTGAACTTGTGGGTTAGGGAGAATAATTGGAGGAGGAGGAGGAAGTGAAGCATGATCTCTTGTTCCTCGATCAAATCGTGGAATATCATCTTCATGTGGAATGCTTGTTCCACGGGATTTGGGAAGACCATAGTTGTCGAACTTTGACATCTACAAAACGGGAGAAAAACGAATTCAAGTTAGTTGATAGATTGAGTCCTTAGTAAATCACCCAAATGAAATACTAAGGCTAGGACCCAACATAATATTCTACAACTCGGGAGAGGGATGCCGTAACCCAAACTGAAGAATATTTGAAGGTAAGTGAATGACGATTCACTAATTTCCACCATGAAAAACGAAAAAGAAATTTAAGTTTTAAATCTATGAAAACTCCTAGATCCTTTGAGATTCATTGAACTTTCAATGGCACGTTTAAATCTCGATATGCCCCTCTTGTTTGTGACTGGGATACCGAGGATCACAAAGCGGGTGTGAATAACCATGCAAACTACATGCTGCCCTCACATGTTATAGTCACCTATTCGATGTGTCGGTAAGCCACACATGCTCCACCGAACTATGACAAACATTGAGTCACCCTTTGCTACCTTTGCTTAGAACCATTTAGTGTGCCGGTAAACCACACACGCTCCACTAACGTCTTCGCAAGGGCACAAAGTGTAATTTCATGGAATTGCATCAATTCACTTTTGCCTAAGTAACTAAGATTGGGAATTTGAAAAACATTTAGTTACTTTGTATTTCATTATACTTATAATGGAAGGTTTCGTCCTATCCTACCCGTACGGCTAACGACCCTCTACTAGTCAAGAGTGCGGTGGGTAAGAGTGGATACCCATTCAATCGTCATTTTATAGGCAATTTCCTTAAACACCCCTTATAGACCAGCTTCATGAATGAGGCCTACTAACGGTAAGACTGACTTTTACTCATACATATATATATATATATATATATATATATATATATATATATATATATATATATATATATATATATAATGTTAGACTTTTAATGTTATATATATAGTATAGGGTGTATTTTACACTTTTAAAATACTATGTGGTTAACTTTAACAATTACACTTTTAATTCAACTAAATGGTTAACCTAAACTTTTATGGATTTATTAAATCTCTTTTAATTATACTCCTTAATTAATTAATAAAACCATAAGGGTGTATTTGAACTTTTCAAAACATTACTAGGGTTTTAGAATTTAACATTCCTAATTAACTTTTAATCAACTTTTTAAATTCCAAAACTTGAGGGCAAGTTTTGAAACCTTTTTCAAAACATTAGGGTTTTAACTATTTAAATTTCAAAACTTCAAAACTTTTGGGTTCAAATTTAAACTATAAAACCTAAAGGGGAAAATATGAAACTTTTCATAACAACAAGGATCAAATAACAAATAATTTTAAATTAACATTTAATCACATAATTATCCATATTTGATTTATTTAATGATTTCTTGCAAAACAATTTATCAATTTACTCAAAATAATTAATCAATTATATTATAAGGAAAGAATTATCTTATTAATTGATAAATATCTTCATTTAGATCAAAAATATAGTCAAATATATCATATAATCGGATTAATATTGATCTAACATGATAAGGTAACTATCCATATGCAAAAACAGCAAGAAATCCGGAGATAAGCATTATCTGACGAGTTGACTCGTCGAGTCAGGCATGGACTCGGCGAGTTCAGCCATGGACTCGGCGTGTCCAGCCTCCAGAATCCAAAAAATCGAATTTTCCAGTTATACAAAGCATCAATACAATTGAAACCAAGCTAGGCTCTGATACCACTGATGGGTTTTGGTTATAAGACATCCTATGTGCTCATACAAACCCTAATGCTTGGATCTAGGTTTCTCTATTGTACATGCTTTGAATCCAAGACTATAAACCCTAATATTAGCATATGGAAATCGATATCAACATATAATAAGGTTTAAGAACATACCTTGATTGTTATGTAGCAATAACAATCCTAATTCCACCTTGAATTGACTTTGGAATGCTTAGAGTCACAAGTGTCACTCCTCTAATGGCTTACAAACACCAAGAGCAAATGGAGAAGGTATAAAGAGAGAGGAGAGAGGTTAGAATTCGTCCTTAGGACTCCTTGGGAAGGGATACACGAATTCATGTGCCAAGGGGTGTTTATATAGGTGTTTAGATAGGGTTTCAGTCATTATCCTTATCTAGTTTCTTATCCAAAAAGCAACCCATAAGATAATCCTTGAATCCTTATCATAGTCGAATTCTAAGGCCTTATCACCTCAAATTCGTTCACCATATATTTAAGATAATCCTTACCTTATTTTGTAACTATCACATAATTACAAATCAGCCCCTCTAGTTTAATTAATTACACTTGATCATAAAAATAATTCCTAATTAATTATTGACCAATATTAATTAAACAAATATGATTTCTCCTTTAATATATTATTCTTATAACATATTAACAAATCATAATAACCTTTCTCTCTTTATTTATTTCTCCAATCAAGTTGCTTTGGTGAAGGCAACCCAAAAGGACCATGCACCATCGCGTCAAGTACATACCAAAATAGTTATGGACTTAGACACTAATCCAACAATAAGATGGACAAGGGAGGATGTAGTAACATGAATTTCATGTCTCTTAATTAACTTTATTACTTAACTTTTTCATTTCATTGCTCTTTTGATAACAAATGTTTTTCCTATCTTCGCAAGTTTAAAAATATAATTTTGGAGCTTGATTTAAGTAAGTGGGATTGATATCCTCTCACTTTAACTCACTAGTAAAATCCATTGCCTAACTTATTTTGATGTGTGTTTAGATTAAAGATTTTAAAGGACTATAGGTGTAGGACATTTAGATGACCCCGACTTGTAGGAAACTTGATTCTTGTTATGATACCTATTGACATTTCGATTTTTAAAAACTAAACCTCTTGCAATATTTTGGGACTGTTTAGTTTCCGCAAATGTTATGACCTATGAAACTTTTTACCTTAAAAACTAAAATTTGTTTTTAAAAAGATATTTTAAAATACACGGGCAAGGATTGTTAAATATAGTGTATACATATGACATGTTACCAACAACTACAAAGTTTTAGTTACAATTACGACGTTGCTAAGTACTTCAAATACCGACTTGTATACCTCTAGAAAAAAACATACCATAATGTACTTATGTTGTAGTGAAAATGTTGAGCACAATAATATAGTCAAGAGAAGAGTTTATGTAGTAGCCTTTAGATAGACTCCAATCTTATCGATATACCAGCCAGCAGCACCATAGAAACCCATAAAAGAGCAATCATCCCATGATATTGTGAAAGGCTTCCCTCGTTCATTACCAAAAGGTCTGTGGGTTCTTTTGTTTGTCACAAATGATATTGATGTTATTACTACGCAACCAGGATCATCTCCCCTTGATAGCCCAACCGTTCCATTAATGGCACGTATTTCCTCATCCCAATCAAACATAACCTACATTAACACACACACACACACACACACACACACACATATATATATGTTAAATTGCTAACCAATACCCCTACTAAAAATAGTAGTAAAAATAATGGAATTTCTCTCTCAATTTGTGTACAGGGCCTATGGATACAAGCTTCACATATGGCAAAACATTATGCTGGTTGTTTGTATATGTGTCCGTCATTTAGAACATCCACAATGTATAGTTTAATGGGAGAATTAAGTGAGGTAGTATGTCCAATTGACATTCAATGGATTAAACTCTTCTATTGTGGGATGTCATGTTGACATTCAATAAATATGGAGTTCAATAGTCATTGAACTCTTCATAGGAAAAAAAAACCTTTTAACTATTAAATATATATTCTATTGATGTAGAAAAATCAATGTAGAGTTGTATAGTAAGTAAAATGATGATTTGTCATTCAATTGAACTCTAATAAATCTTTTAATTCATTGTGAATGCCCTTAGCTTAGCATTATATAAAAGACGATGAGAAAATGTCAACAGTTTCTCTTTTTGTTTAAGATTCAATTACATTTAATCATCTTCAAACAAATTTTTATCTTGACATTATTAAGGTAGAGTAATAACATGGTTTTGCTTTTCCAAGGCCTTAGTTCTTTTCAAATTTTGCCCAAATGATGTCGTTTTATATGTTACTCAGAGTAGCAGCCCTATGTTTCCAGCTACCCCAATATATAATAAACTTAAAGGCTGTATTTGTTATTTTTTAGTTAAAATTCTCACCTCAGTACGCGTCTCTTCTAATTTCCAGCCACCAGCCAGTCTAGAATTTTGTAACAAGCCTCTATGTTCTGTAGTGAGCATGAGAGAATATATCAGATCCCCATGGTTTATGTTTATCTTCTTCAAATGATGATTTCTCTCAAGTTGGAAACTCCATAGATTTTGTGGACCCACACCTTGAGTCTTTCCCCATGTTCCAACTTTGATGATTTGCTCATAAGCTTTAACAAAGACACCAATGCTGTCAATGTAATTGCCAGCAAGACCATAAAAGCCGACTAATGAGCCTTCTTCCCATGGTAAAGTAAACTGAGTGTCTGTTGCTTTACCAAAAGGTCCACGGGTCCTCTTGTTGGTCATAAAAGATAGTGAAGAAATTGTTTTATAACCATCTCGAGTACCAATGCTCCCATCAATGCTAATTATTTGCTCATCATCGTCAAGAATGACCTAAGAAAAGCATCACAAGTGTCATATTGTAATGAAAACTGAAAAATAATACGTATTGATTGGCTGATGAGTTAAGATACATTCACCTGAGAAACCTTGTGTCCACTGGCCCAACCACTGACCTTTCTAGTAAAATTCAAAAAGCTTGTAGATTCACTAGTGACCTACATAAGTATGCATAACTGTTATTATTGAATCAAAGATAAAGAATGCGTATTGATGAGTTTCAGCTAAGTTAAGATCTATTTACCACAGGATTAACATTGTCTCCATTGGTCCCACCACCAACCGTTTTAGAAGTGTGCACACCCCCTTTATATTTACTAGTGAATGTGAGAGAGTATATTGTTTTTCCATGACCAATGGTAATCTTCGACAAATAAGTGTCTTTTTCAAGTTGAAAAGACCAATATTCTTGAGGATCTCCACCTTGTCTTCCCCATGTTCCAATCCGAATAAATTTTTCTACTTTGCAACCAGCCTTGAAAAAATGAAAACAAATAATTATTCAATGGAAAAGATGGAAATAGAGTTAGAATGGTGTTATGGAGTATTCCACGAAAAACGTACTTGAAGTTCCAATGCCTTCTCAAGTTTTTCTGCAACCCAAGCCATTGTTGGGCGTTCAGTTCTATTTTCTTTTAAGCATTGATATGCGACCATTGAGTAAACGTCCAACGAATCTACCTTCATTTGAATTCTTACACTAGGATGTATAATGTCAACTAATCTGTTTTCGTCATAACACTTTGGCGCCAATGAAGAAAGTAACACACTCGTATCTTGATATTTACTATTTGCTAGCCTACCACACAAGATTTCAAAAAGCACCACACCAAACGAATAGACGTCTGATTCCTTTGTTAGAACGCCAGTATTTAGATATTCAGGATCAAGATAGCCCATTGTGCCACAAACTCCAGTGAAAAGACAAGTGAACTCCACATTTGAAGGGCCTATTTTTGATAATCCAAAATCAGATATTTTTGCTTCCCAGTTCTCATCGAGCAGAATGTTAGAGCTCTTTATATCGCGATGCAAGACTCTATGTTGGGGTCCCACATCATTATGAAGGTAATTAAGGCCACGGGCAGCACCAAGGCTTATTTGGAGACGTTGCATCCAGGAGAGTTCAGAGCTGCATAGATACTTGTCAAGGCTTCCATGTTTTGCATACTCATAAACAAGTATCTTTTCACTACTTTCGTCACAGAACCCAACAAGTGATATGATGTTTTTGTGTCTGTAGCGTGAAAGCAACTGAATTTCCATCAAGAACTCACGTTTCCCTTGTTTAGAGGTATCATTTAACCGTTTTATAGCAACAGTTCTCTGCTGCCCTGATAGGAAAAGTTTTGCTGCATATACGGTTCCATATCCACCCTTACCAATGTAATTTTCATCGCTAAAGTTTCTGGTGGCCAAATTTATCTCCTCTAGTGGAATTTTGAAGTGTTGTACACCTTCCATCAGTTCCATGAGTGATACTATAAGAGTAGAAATTGAATGCAACCTAAAATGCAGAAAACAGTATGTAAAATGAGCTGTAATCGTCAACAATTATCAACCACTAATACCCTACTTTATCTCTTAGTTATTATGGCTTGAATTTCAAATGACCATTTTATTTCTGTAAGCTGATTATTTTAAACAAAGCAACGTACATGTACTAATTCAAATAAGAGTAAAATTAACAGAAACAAATTAGAAAGAAGTTCACTGTATAATTGGACTTTTTTGAAGAGCATCAACAAAAGCCGAGAGTGATTTTGTTCTACTCATGAAGTCATTTACATTTGCAAGATCTACCTTGCAGATGAATATATAACAAAAACTAATCAGTATGGGTCAACTATGAAGCAAGTGGTTCAAATATGTTGACACCTTGGGAGAAAGATTTTATTTGTAATGACAAGCTTATTCGTTACGTATCTACAATACGTTCCCTGAAGACTTTATCCATAATCTCTTTCTACATTATTGCAACAGTTTTTTTAGCATGGTTCAAATTCCCTTCACTTAGGAACTCACACAGGAAGGACATAAATTAACCTCTACATTGGCTATTTTTGCATTCTATCCCATTCAAAAGAATCAATCGGTTGATGAGGCCAATGATCATGTTTAGGGTTAAAGAAGAGCAAGAGCACCGGAGTACCCACACTTTAAATTGCAGTTTAAATGATGAGTGCTAAATGTGACTTGAGCATTTAGAGCATTTGCATAGAGCATTGGAGTTCGATGGAGCACTTGAAACTCAATGGAACACTTGGAGTTCATGGAGCATGTGAGAAATGATTGTATCATCTGATAAGGGAATGGATAATCAGAAAATGAATGGATCATGTGACAAATGAACGGATCTTCTAAAAGGGGGTATGGAGCGCCTGGGAAAGGAATAGACCACTAGGGAAGGGAATAGAGTATCTTATAATGCTCCATAAAGAGGGCGCGCCATCCTTGGAGGTAGATGCACCACTCCATGATCAATGTGCACCAATTGTAAAGGTAGGTGCACCATCAAGAAGAAGATATGCCACTTTGGAGCCTAGATGCGCCATCTGTGAAGGAAGTGTGCCAACATGGAAGAGGATGTGCCATTCCTTGCACAAGATTCATTATCCTCATGCTTAATGCATCATCTTGGTGCAAGGTGTGCCACATGTGTTCCTTAATGAGCCATGGTATCCCTTGATGAGCCACTTATGCTATAATGTCCTCTATAAATCTCAATATTGTTCAATGATGATCAGAAGTTGAAGATGGTCAATGATTATTGCATGATGTGCCACAATGATGGTTGATGAGCCATATTGATCTTGATGTGCCACTCTTGCATCATGATGACCAACTATGGATCATGATGCTCCATCATGTATGTTGTTGATGTTCATGCAATGTAAATGAAGGATGAAGGTTCCCGAAGCTACTACATAGCCGATTATGATTGGTCGACATCATTCATGGGCCTATGGATTACAAGGCTTAGCCCATTAGGGTTTTAGCTCTGATCCATAGTTTATAAACAGGGATGCTTGCTAATCAATTGAATGTGTTTTGAGTTCGAGAATTGTACTTGTAACCTCTTTTTTAGAGCTCAAAAATAAAGAATACTCCCCTCTTGCCTGTGACATAGGTCATCTTGACCGAACCATTTAAAAAAATAAGGAGGCTAGGGTTTGCTCACCACGGCATGACAGATCTAAGCTTTGAAGATCTTCGGATTGAAAAAAACAACTTAACACATTAAGCTATTGGAAAACCAGATCCCACGACGTGGCCTTAGGTCGCCACAATGTGGGGACCGGGAAAAGCCCATTTATCTCGATGTATGATGCCCACGGTATGAAGGTTGACTGATGTCAACAATGACTATAGTCAATGTTGACTGTTGACTTTAACCATTGACTTTTGACTTGATTCGACTTTCGATCTGGCCCCTAGTTTTGGAAGAAATGCTAAGGGCTTATCCGGCATAACTGTATAAGTGGTGTATAGCATCGGTATTTCTAGAAGTGGGAGCAGTAGCAGTTGAGTTTCGACTGAGAGGTGAGTCTTCTCACAGTGCTTGTGGGTTGAACGCACCAAGATCGACCCACTAGATTATGTATTGTAGGATGCTAGCTATCTTTGTGCCTCTTGCATGTTTTTATAATTAGGTTTAAATAAACCTTAGGTGTGGGCCCATAATTGTATGTTTATGTTGAAAGAAACCCTCAGGTTAAGCCCATTATTGCATGTTTGGGTTGAAACATACTCCATGGCTGGGCCTATGATTATACGTTGGGTCGGAATATACCTAGGGTTGGGCCTAACTCTATGTATGGTATGTGGTGCTTTTCGGAATTCACTTAGCTTGTTTGTTGTTGATTTATGTTTATGGTTTTTGGTACTTATGGTACGAAAGTAAAGGCTCTGACGTGATCGCATAACATCCCACTTGTGATTCTAAATTTATGACTATTTTGACTCTGATTTGATATAATGTATCGTGGATGGTTTTGAGACATTTGATGTATGGTATTAATGATTTATAAAATGAAAATTTTTATCACTATTTTTGGGATATTACATGATGTTTTCCCAAACTTCATGAATTCTAAAAATATATCAAAACTCAATCAAGGAAAACCACAAAATATTTCAAATGTGATAACAGAGGTGCATATGACAAGAAACCCTTCCATGATTACTTTTCTACCTACATAATTCAATTTTGTTTTTTGTGCCCACATACCTCCCAAAAAAATAAACTTTGAATGCTTATTACGCACCATCAACAATACCGTGAACACCTTACTCTTTCACTTCTACCTACCACCTACCTACTAGGTAGAAGCCCCCCCCCCCCCCCCCCCCACACACACACACACACATGGTCACTCACTTCCTTAGCATCTTAGTCAACCTCCATTAAAAATGACACTCCTCACTATCTTAATTTAATCATCATCCAAAATACTCTCAGTTTAAAGTATTTGGTTGTCTTTTTTTCCTCTCATCATTACAACTCACAAACCAGCACACTATACCACCTCGTGCATCATTCTTAGATACCCATCCCGTCATAGTGCTTTTCGGTGCCTTGACGTATCATCCTAAGAATCATCATTTCACATCAAGTTGTATTAATTAAGATGATCTTTCCTTTTGGTACGACCACTCCATACAAACATGCTCGCAGTGCAACAATGGGCAAGGGGGCCATTGGTTGAACAACGAACATGTGCCGCTGTGATACTGTTCTTCATTAACATTAATTTCTTTTAAATTAAAATCTATTGGGCTTTATATACATATTGGATTATACCCTAAAAATGTTGGGCTATTAAAACATAAAACAAAGGCTCTAAAAATTTAATAGATATATTTTTGCAAAAAAAAAAAATATTTAGATAGTTCACACATATTTTTTGAGGTGGGTCAGAAAAAAATTATATACAACTTGTTATATGTATAAAAAAAAGGTGGGTCAAGTGACCCACCCTCAATATACATAAACTCGGCACTGCTGATAACTCAAGTTTGGATCTCACCGAACCTACCTCCCTCGTGTTTAGCCCTACCCTCAACCATATCCCAACATACGACCAAAACATATAAGCTATAAGGTATTTGTTCAATTTCTAGACCACTTTTCGTATATTAAACTCTGTTAGGATTGCAGATGGTTTTGCAAGAGTCATCAGCAACTAGGGTGAAAAACTCGATAATTTGATATAATTAGGAAATAAACATATTAGTAGGTTAATTTATAAGATATGTGGAAATTTATTAAATTTTACCAAATAAAAAATTGTAAACTTTAGTAATAATTTAATAATTATTTCAATATTAAAAGAAGTATTCAGTAAATAAGGACTGTTGGGCCAAAAAAATCCATTTCAAAGCTAGGGTATTTATTAAAATCTATCACAGTGGTGTAATTAATTCATGCCAACTCGTGAAACACTTGAGATCGACTCGAAATCAACTTGATTTAAGTTGAATCGAGCTTCAACTCTAGCTAACCGAGTATATTATCGAGTCAAGATCGGTTATCATAATACTCAGACTGTGAAGCTCAAGAGCTACATCAAAATTACAATGTTACCCTTTATTTTAATTGTATGTATAAATATTTGTAACATTGAGAAACCCTAGTTAACATATCGAAAGAAGGAATAAACAAATAATACATTTGAATTCGCCTTACCTCATTTCTATTTCCCCCTCCACAACTTGATCTCACACTTAACATCCTACGTCGACCTTTGCTTCTCCACCTTGCTCCTTCAACTCCATTATCCTCATCATCTTATTATTTTTTCTTGCTTATAAGGTTGTCTTGTACTCTGAATATCCTAATATTAAGCTCTGGTTTACATGGCATCTCGGCTAAGCATGGTAATTTGATGGCTAATAGGCATTTTTCATGTTCTTAGCAAGTGATCTAGTTGTTCCTTTGACTCGTCAATGTTTAATTAATTGTATTTTGAGCCTACGTTTTCTTATTCGATAACCTTTGAAGATTACAATTGTTAGGTCATTTGGAGCATTCGTGTAAGGATGATGTGGCATCAAACCCTACGCGTGAACAACACTCCATACTCCTGTAGTCGTGGTACAACGTGAAGTGGGTTACAGACGACAACGGGGGAAAAAGAAGAGGGTAACGGTCATCTGACCGTTTGAAACATTCAACCAAAAAAATTAATTTTTACATATAAATACTAGGGGTGGAATTGGTACGGTAACAATTCATTTTTCTCTAAACTGTGTACCGTACCAACTATTATTGGTACCAATTTCTTTGACGACCAACAAGTTTGGTAGATACAAATTGGTAATGGTATATAACAATTTTTTTTTTAATTTTCTATTATAAGATTTAAAAATAAGCAAAGACATCGGAATTTCTAGGTGTAGTATAGAAATTAGTTATGTGGTTCTTTTAGTTTACAAAAGAATTCTGCTGAAGTAACGTTAAAGTAACGTTTTAGTATTGTGCTTTAACGTGGTAATAACTATTGACTAATACGCCCAAATGATTAATATAATGTTATAAAAACTGTAAACACTAAATACAATAAACAGTTGAAATATATATATATATATATATATATATATATATATATATATATATATATATATATATATCAAATGAATTGGTTGGTACGGTATTACCATGGTATTCAAATTTTGGTACAATTACCATACCAACACTGATCAATTGGTACGGTACTACCAACCAAACATGTTGGCTACCAAATATATTGGCTACCAAGTTTCTTGATTCGGTTGGTAACATGTTGGTTAGTTTTTCATGGAACAATCAATGACGGATCCAGGAGTCCCTTAAAAAAAAGTCTTAGTACTATATATTTTTTAGAATTTTTTTATTTATATGCCATTAAACCCTAAAAAATTATTTGGGCTACCTTAATTTTTTTTTTTAAGGTTTTTTCCAAATGGTAAATCCATATACAAACTAGCCTATGAAGTAGTCCAAATTTATTAAGTCCAATTGTCAAGTGTCCACATAAAATTTTTTTAATTTAGCAATTAACACAAATTTTAGCCCAATACACAATAAAAATCGGAAGTAAGAAATTGATAGACACCGACTCGCGACTTCGCTTCTCCCCTACAACGCATGTTCTCGCTGTTGCTGCCCTTTCTTCTTCTGTCAGCGATTCGTCATCGACGGTGGGTGTTTTCCTATGAAATCCCACGGTGGCTGGTGATGGGTGATTATTTATCAAAGTAGTGCTACAGTGAAGCAAGTAAATAAAAATTTTGTGATTATTTTTTTGGTTAATTGAAATTCAATTTCTTGTCATTATGTTGAAGAAAATAGAAATCACCAATTATCATTTTTAAATTAGGGACTTAGGGTTAATAATTAGTGATTATTTGTTCTGAAATATGTGAACTTTAAAATGTAACCTTGTTATGAAAGTTTAATTTTATATCTAATGAAATTACAGTTCTTTTTTTCTTATTGTATATTACACAATTTTTTATTTCGGAATATCCCTTTAATAAAACCTTGGCTCAACCACTGGGTGCAATTTTGCCAGCCCTAATAAATACTAACAAGTTTTACACACATTTGCACACTAAAATCACAAATTATTTCTTTGTAACTACCTATTATTTCTCATTCACCAAAAGTCAAAAATGGATCAACATCCAAACACTCCACACATACCAAACACACTCATTTTTATTCACCCATCGACCCATATCATTAACACAACACATCCCCAATACCTACACTATGAATCACCAACCAATGGTTTAAGAACATGCTACAATCCTCACGATTGAACAGCTACCCATTTTCTAACAACCATATCAACAAAATTTCTCCCAATCACCAAACCTTTTTCAAACACTAAATCAGTTTCAACAATTTCAACATTCCAAACCTCCACCATACCGATCACAATCTTCTCAACCACAACCTACCCACGACATTGACAATAAAAAGGTATTGTAAACTCAAACACAGCCATCTATATACAAATGCCGTCAAGTACTTTGGCTAAAGCTGTTAATATTCTTCAAAAAATTATCCGGCTACAAAAGCTCACAATAAGAAAAGCAAGAAATACTTAACGGTCTAGAAATTTTGAACACACCATCTCATCCGGATCTTCCGCCGCAACAACTAGCTATAACTGCTTTTTAAAATCCAACAGAAAATTCAAGCAAATATCACGATTTCTAATTTTAATTTTTAATATAATTTTTTTAGAGTACGGTACCCTTTTATTTTATGTAATTTTTTTACTTTTACTAATGTAATTTTTATCATCTTAATTAATAAATTTTTTTATTTAGTTTAAGAAAATGTTATGTACTAAAGTTAGTGACGCAGTGACGCTGTGATACACACTTAAGTATCTTATGTAATTTTTTAATTTTTTTTATCATCCTAATTAATGGCTTTATTTAACGGACAATCCTCACCTGGTGTTGTATCGGTTTAGGTTACTTGTCGGTTCCACTTGTATTCAACACACCCACACACACATATACTAATCGCATCACGGCATGAGTATCTTATATTTCTAGAAGTCAGGGCAAGTAATTAATATAGCTTTTGTTCATATAAGCTTCGCTCCACCCATGCTGCCTGTTTTGTAAAACTCATCCCTTTTGTGTCCAAAAAATTTAACTCTTGTTCCTGTGGTCCTGTGGATTCAATGTCTATTGCTATTTTTTTCCATGAACAGAAAACTAGCAAACTTAATAAATAAGTATCCTGCAATATATACTCTTCTACTGGGTCCTTTTAATCTGGTATTTTGTTTCCATTACATCATCTTTTTTAAAATCCTGTTCATTATTATCTAATAAAAATTGTTTAACGATCTAATTTGCAAAATGTAACATACATAGCCAAATGACATGTACAGCTTTAGATCAGGTAATTAAAACAAAACTAACCTTGTTCGGTTTAAAAATAAATCACGATGTAAATATGTTTGAAGTCACCCCCGAAACAGCAATTTCATTGGCATAATCACTGAATCTTTTTCAAACTGGCGTTCAGGTTTGAAATATTTTGTTGTGGTGGTATGGTGATGAAAATGTACAAGGAGAAGTGTGTAGAAATCAATTACGTACTAGTAACCACGAACATAGTTTGGTTGTTAGAGAATAAAGAGACTTCATATTAATAAGAGCCACGTACATGAAAAAAAGTAATCTGAAATGATATGAAAGATGGAATCATATTCTTCAGAAATTAATCTCAACCATGTAATTTCTGTTGTTGCACTTAAGATAGGTAAGTGATAAGCTTTTTTATTCTAAAAGAGTTCTTTTTTGTCCAAATAGCATTCTATTAAAGTAAAACCATGAACTTTATAGATTTATCATAAGATTTGATATTGTTGATTTAAATTTCAGGTTAACGATATTACCATAGAAAATCTGTATTAACTTGCTAATTCTTTTGTAAAATGAAATCATGAGAATATTTCATAAATGGTCATTATGCTTTATAAAAAGTCACTACGTCGGTCCCTAACTTTTGTTTTTAACGATGATGGCTTAAGTTTTTTCAGTTTGCTGCATTGTCGGTTCATAATCCATATAAAATGACTTTCTTATCATTTGTACTTTTTTATGTTTTTCTTTTTCTTATTTATGATTTACAGAAGAGAAATTAAATACATCATATATTTTCTTCATAAACACCTTCCTATGCATATGAAATGATGGCAAACGTTATATTTTGATAAAAAATAATTATATTTTTTGGACATTTCACTACTAGAAAACAGAACCTTAATGACATGTGAACAATGACACACCGATTTACGATATGTACTTTTTGTGTGTCCTAAAAATAATGTCACCTTTTCAAAATTTAAAGGATAGAGGACCCAAATTTGTGCATGCCTTAAAATTAAGTGTCCACATAAATTAAATGGGTATCGTGTACATATGTCGTTTTATATTTTTTTTAATATGCGCGCTCTTTGATAACTCTACCCCCAATACTACCTTTTCCACCAAAAAAAAACAGTTGCAATTAAGAACAGCAGATGCAATTGAACCTCTAACTCTTTCCTAGCAAATTAAAGGATCCCCTTCACTCCCACCATTCCTTCCATCATCATCATCATCATTCACCAAGATTAGACCAATAGCAACATTCAAGGTCCACTCGACAACATCATCATTATAAAAATCACGGATCCTAATAGAAGGCTTTGTTTCTTCCTCATCACCCTCATCATCTCCTGTGTTACTACATTTATTGCCACTATGAGTAAAGTTATCATAAAATATAGGAAACTCAAAGTTGCCAGAACCAAGATCTGGTGCTAAAATCTTTCCCTCCGCAAAAATAGAAGTATAAAGGGTAGTCGATCCCCATCTATAGAGAATGATTAGGCGATCAGCACACAAGGATGAGCAATAAAGTTAGTAAAAATTAGAACAAGCACTTGGCCCTCAAACAAATAGGGACGGAACCACACCCATAGGAATCCAATGATGGCTCATACCAACTTATCCCAACACGACCTCTAGAAATTTTTTAATGACAACATTCAAACAGGAGATTTTATCTATATCTTGTCCCGGATCAAAAGTCCTATCAGGTTTCCGGTTAATAATGGTTCCAGGAGGATTAAAGCATTGCGTTAAGCAAAGAGAGATATATTTAACCAAATAAATTCATTTTTCAACTTCTTAACTGTGACAACTATCAAAATTTGAGATAGTTCTAGATTTGAATAAACTTAGTTGCACATATAAGCACAACACATACTAGACTTTGTAACTAGAAGCTAAGTTATAACCTACTAGAAACTTGGAAACAAGTAAAATCGAAGGATAGTGTACTTAAATTTCACATTGATATATGAGTTCTACAACTATTTAACTATAGTCATTATCCGTATCCGGGTCATTCTTTGACTCGAACATCTTTGCATGAATCATATACACACATCATCCACTTGATCTACTAGTACACTTGATTCTTAAGTTTCCCTTAAATCTTGAAACCATTACATATAAATGCCAATAAACCGATAAAAAAATAAATTACGAGCATTATTTATAACTTGATTTCTAATTTATTTTTATTTTTTGAAGAGAAATAAATAGAAAAATATAGTTATGAATGCCTAATTTCATATTTCATAATTTTTGCATCTTCTAGACATCATAAAGACTCCATGAAAAAGTTACCAGATTTTTCCAGGATAATTTCTTATTTTTCCTGATTTAATGAATGTTTAAGGGATTAAATTGATGAAAAATATCTACATTTATCTCAAAATTATGACACTTTACCAAAACATCTTATATTATACTAGAATGCTATATAAAAAGTTGGAATATTTTTCTCTTTTGTATGTTATTTTGTTCCTATTTTCCTAACATTAAATACACATAAATCCAAAACTAGGACTCCAGTATATCAAATTCACATTTGGTATTTTTTCCAAGCTTATGTACACTGTATATGAAGTTTACAAAAAGTTTGGTAATTTTCCCTAAATTTTTATAATTATTCACAAATTAAGGCTTATTTAAGTGAATAAAACAAAGAAAATATCTAAACTATTTGGAAACCATATTTTATATTTTTCCCATATTTTATATATGTAATAACAGTAGGAAAAAAAAGTTTGGGGAATTTTTGAAAATGTTTTATATTTATCTCTATTTCGATAGAATAAATACACAAAAATCAGAAAACTCATGGTAAACTGTTTGAAAATACATTTTATTGTTTTTTAAGATTATATATGTTTCATACTAGTGGTGCAAAAAGTTTAGGGAATTTTCGTAACTGATTGCTATTTTTCGTGAATTTATATCTATCTGGAGAATTAAATATTGGAAAAATGGTTATACATATCTCAAATCAATAAAAACTTATTTGCAAGCCCTGTAATACTGTTAGAACCAAAATCTAAAGTTTGGTAATTCTATTGTAGAAGCTAAGTATGCTAGTATTAGATTTCGATTAGAGACTTACTAGTGTATACCATTATTGTAGGAATCGGTAGTTGTACAATTGGAACTTAGATCAAGACATCATTTGCATCATCTCAATGCATTGTGAGTATTCACGACTCCCCCTATTTTCGCTTTTTACGTTTTTGGGTGGAAAAGCATGTTCGAAAAACTATTTATTGTTTGTTGTATTTAAATTGATTTGTATCCAACTTGATTGCTATATTTTTCAATGTATGTTTATGCAACTTCAAACATGAGGCCTTATCGTCTTAAGTCCCTTCCCTTACACATTACTTCAACCATTAACTCTTTGAGCCAATGGTCATTATGGATAGCGCTATTAGGAAATGACAACTCCTCACTCGCCCGATTGCTTGAGTACATGATACCATATTAATCTATGGTATGATAAGCATAGATCTTGATAGGGCGTCAGTCACATGCTTGGTTGTGCACGCATTGTTTGCTCATATAGATGCAAACTTTTTTATTAATTATAACAATGAACTCTATTTCTCATTATAGCAATAAAAATTGTTTCTCATTATAGCAACGAACTTTTATTACTAGAGTAGCAACGAACTTGTTTGCTCTTTGTAGCAACGAACTTGTTTGCTGTTTGTAGCAATGAACTTATTTGCTCTTTGTAGCAACGAACTTGGTTTCTCCTTGTGGTAACGAACTTGTTTGCTCCTTGTAGCAACGAACTTGATTGCTCATTATAGCAATGAAATTGTTTACTTGTTTTTGTAACGAACTTTATTTCGCATGAGAGTATGAATGTTTCATCTCATTTAGGCAACATACTTTATCTCTCATGAGGAAAACAAACTTTATTTATGCAAACTTATTTACTCACTTTTGCAATATATTTTTATTTATGGAAACTTTTATCAAAACTTTGATTTCAATTCATGTCATCAATATTATTTTTAATCTGTGAACTTACCAACTATTTCGGTAGTTAACCGCTCATTTTACATGCTTTTTCAGGAACTTGTCTATAAGATGGCACTTACGGGGACACATCACTTTTAGGAGCATTCTCATGTGTTGTATTTCAAGTACATTGTAATTTCTTTAAAAAGTTGTTTATACCCAATGTAAATTTGTAACGGTTTTTAATGTTATGGTTGGTGTTGTCTTTATCTTTAGCTATGAAACCCTTTGTACTGCAACGCCACGTATTTCCGCTTTAGTGAGGTGTGACATTAACAGATTCAGGAAGACCCTCAATGAAAATTCTCCCCTATAGAAAAAATAGTACCAAGCACTATTGCTACAGATCCAGAAGAAGTACTGGAACAAAGAGATAGTGAGGACAATAAGGGCGGCATGACATAATAACTTAAAACAAACAATCCTAAAGATGAAATATGGTTTCAAATTACAAGTATGGATCTTGTAAGTCTCAATAATAACACCAAAAAATAGAGGAGGCATACACAAACCAGCCTCAAAATAGTAAAGATAGAGCCTATTATACCTGTAAGTCCCAAATCTGCTTATGTATCAATCAGATCCGCTTGATGGTGCATAATCCCAATCAAGTGGATGATGCCAGATCAAAATAGAAGAGAAGGAGAATAAGAAGAACATGAATCTTGTATGATTTGATTAGAATGAAGTTTTGTAACATCCCAAAATTTAAGCCCGAAAATTTCATTTTTGAATTAATAATTTTTAAAACATTTTACCATAACATTGTCAATAAAGCAACACATTACACAATCATAATGTTGTGTCCCAAACCATGACATCAAAAGTAATGAAAATCAGAGTACAATCCCAGAAAGTCTGGTGCGGAATCACGTGTGTGTGTGTGATGCGATGCTACGCCGCCGACTACTTCCCCTTAGACGAAGAGGTACCTGAAACCAAAACTGAAATCGTAAGCACAAAGCTTAGTGAGTTCCCCCATCATACCACATACCATACTATATCGTCAGTATCTTTCAACCGGTAATCAGCATCGGTATCTTTCAACCGATAATCATCGTCGGTATCTTTCAACCGGTAATCATCAGCGGTATCTTTCAACAGGTAATCATCATCGGTCGCTTTCAACAGGTAACTGTCATCGGTATCTTTCAACCGATAATCGGGGACTATTTCACCCCCTACCACTAGCATACAAGAACAAGATACAAACATACAGTCAAGCACATCCGGGTACTGACCTACCCTTCGGTCCTAAGGACCATTGTCAGGGAAACTGATCCCTACTATACAGATAACATATCATACAGATAAATCTCATGACCAAAGCACATAACCAGACCAAGATAATTATCACAAAAACAATCATCTTCAAAATACCCCTCTTTGGTGGGCCGGCATTATAGCCTTAGACCCACCCCTACTGGAATGTGACTCACCTCAATGTCGTGTAGTATTCGAACTATCCTCAGCGTACAAGTTGACTCCCTTCGACTCCTCGATCCCTACACGACAACCTTCAAGTCAGCGCACAGAACGTGCAACCCTAAACAGGGTTAGTTCAAGTCCAGTCAAAGACAACTTCAAGTTAACCCTACTCGTCGAGTTGGGCCGTGAACTCGTCGAGTCCCTAACCTTTTACCCGTCCTTATCCACGACTCGACTCGTCGAGTTTGGCAACGACTCGACGAGTTCCTCTTCTTACGAACATCGAATGAACCTTCATCCGACTCGCTAAGTTGTATGAACAACTCATCGAGTTCACCTTCAACTGATGAACAAGTCCTGACCTTGACTCGTCGAGTTCATTTTCAACCATAAGAAGATTGCCTTGGACTCGCCGAGTCTGTTCTAGCACTCTTCGAGTCCCATGAACTCTAGGTATAAAACTAAGTCCAAAGTGGTGGGTCACTCCTTCTGGACCTGCTACAACCCTTCTAACACCCACCTGAGTTCTTTTGACCCTCAACAGATATGGGACTTAATGCCTTGGACTCGTCGAGCCCTACGAACGGACTCGCCGAGTCGATAACGTCCACACCCTAAATCCTCGATTCATGATGTACAACACTTGTCCAAATGATAGATCCAAGCCCCTAAGCTCGATCTAGCACGTAAAGTTACGAACTTTACGTGCATGCATGGGACTTTTGAGCCTAAAACGCCCTAAAATGGTTCTTATAATGCATGGGACCTTCCTTGAGTGCAAAAGCAACTCCAATATGCCTTGTGATTCTTCATAAGTGTTAGATCCGAAGTCTTGACCCCCAACCATGTTTGCAAATTATGGTTGGTCACCTCATATGGCTTAAAAGCCCTAAATCTTCCACAAAAAGGGATCTAACAAACAAGCAAGCAAGGTACACACTTTATACCTTCCAAAGACTACAAATGATGAACCAAAATCGAATCCTTCGGTCTCCTCTTGATCCTTCTATGCTCTTCCTTCTTCCTTGAGGTCAAAACCCACAAAAATCACTCAAAAGCCTTAGCTCTTGCACCAAAACACTTAGGGTTTGCTATAGAGGATCTTTGGGAGCAATAGGGACGAGTGGTGGCTGAAAGAGATGATTAAATAGGGTGCAAACCCTCATATTAGGGTTTTTTCCAGTTAGAGCCTACTCATCGAGTCTGGCCGCCAACTCGACGAGTCCACCACTTAAGTCATGTGTCCAAACCCGCTCCTACTCAACGAGTTGGGCCTTCAACTCGTCGAGTCCCAGGCCAAAAATGCAAAATACATTAAATAAAATACATACCAGGAACCGGGTGCTACAAGTTCCCTTACACAAGATTCACACACTTACACATACTTATGCTCCTTTTTTTTCTCTCTCTCTCTCACCCATACTCCTCACCCTTTACATCTATTTATATGGTGGACATAGGTCATGAATGGGTTTCCGGCCATGAACCAGTTCACGACCGTAAACACCCACCTGGGTTGTGAACACAACAGCAAAAACATATTACATTACAGAAAAATACATTTTCCTAGAAAAGTAAAGTATAAACCAATATTTTAGACCCAACAATCTCCCCTTTGGTTTATAGCCTTCTTTTATAATTGACCCAACAAGCTCCCCGTATTAAGTAGCTGGCTTTTCTTGCTCCTTCGTTTGGAGCTTAGCTTCAACGTTTATCTTCCATTTCTTCACTGCTTCAAGATGAACTTGATGAATCTTCAATAAATGACATCATCTTGAGTAGTTGGGGTTTTCTTCAGAATTTGACATTGAACGCACATTGGCTGAGGAGGCTTGATGTAGATATTGTTGAAAGATAGCGATTTCCGCTTGAGAATCTTCAGAAAGAACATCAGAGGGAACGAATCGTCTGGATCACTTCAGCATGTTCATAGATAGCAGTAGATTGATTGAGGAGGCTTCAATGCAATCCGTCACATAATCTTCAATTGCAGCTTCACCTTGCTTCTGGGGTTGAAATATTGTATGCTGAAAGAATAGTCTTCATTTCTTGTTCCTTCGAATGAGAATTCTTTGATAATCACAGATGAAGCATTGGCTTAGAAAATCTCGATACATTCTCCATGAGTCTCATCTACATCTGAATTCACTTTTCAAGACAAAACTAAACTAAAAGAAAAACTAAGCACGCAATATTTTTTGGAATTTTCATATTTTCTAAAAAATAAAACAGAAACAAAACAATTTTTGGATTTTTTTTATATTTCTGAACAAGAAATAAAACATAAATAACACTATTTTTGGATTTTTTTCTGAACAAGAAATAAAACAAAAATAACACTATTTTTGGATTTTTGATTTTTCTGATTTTTGTTTGATTTTTAAAATTTTAATTCTCCCCCTAAATTTGTGCATAGAGGAAAACTATGAATAAATTTAATAAAACCAAAAATATTTGGGATGAAATATGTCAGGCAATCCAATATCGTTTATCAGTACACACCTGCATGTTTAGATATGGTCAATCACCGGTATTGTGATCCACTTAAACACAAAGGATGTTGACAATTTGGACAGATTATAAGTGACAAGTCATTGTGATCTTTATTCTTAAATGGAAATTTAGCTGACGACGACCAAGGATATTGTTGTCCACTTAAATTAATCAGCAAGATCCACAAACAACCTATTAAATAGTTCAATTTTAGATGTACTAGAACGTGTTTCCCACTTCCCAATATACCCCGATAATCAAGAACTTCCAAAGAACTCCTTACTTTAGGTGAGTATTCAATCATTAAGAAAGAAGGCAGATATAGAAGTGCAAATGTTGTATCCCAGGTCGGATGTCTTCCAATCACACAGAGGGAACAACATATGGATAACATAGATAGAGGTTAAAGAGGTAGTAGAATGCATATGATGTGTCCCAGGTCGGATCTTCTGATCACACAGAGGGGACAACATATGGCTAACAGATAGAAAGATTTCATAGATATGGATATGCATAGAGATAGAGTTGTATATGTTGGATTCCAGGTCGGATATGTTCCAAACACGCAAAGGAAGCAACATATGACTTACAGATAGAAAGCAAGAAAATAATTTCCTACAAACCTATTTTATCACAACCCCCCAGTTGCCCTATCAATACCGGAATTAAGGACATGAGTCCATACATCAAGGAAATGTTGAGCCATAGTTCTAGATAATTAACTTTTAGTGTATCTCACAGGTTCCCATGTTTATCTCACTGCTCAATCTACCCGAACGTCGTATTGTCAGCCCAAATGAAACTATCTATGTCCACATTGTCTAGTCCTTTTATTTGTCAGTCTAAGTCTAGTCCTTTTGAATCCTTTGTTCCTACCAGCATATTGAACACAGAGTCTAGACAATTCGGATTTAGTACATTACACGAATTTTATATTGCCCCTTAGCACTAGACTTCAAATCACTTCACATTTAACAAAATTAACGAAAGACTATAAGAAAATAAAATATTATCTTTGAAATGAATCAATGTAAGAGAAACTCGGGAATATCAAGAAAAAAAACCCAAACCATAAGTCACCGATTGAATTTGCATTCAGAAGGTCTGAGCACAGCATGCATATCTCAAAATAGATCTAAAAATTCTTCACGTCGTTAAGCACTAACCCCATATGTGATCCCTTTCTTTCTTCCCTTCCCACAAAGGACACATACTTTCAAACAAAGTTCTGAGTGTTGCATAGTTGAGAGATGCCTCCTATCATGTTCCTGGAATAGGCACTATCAACAAACCAAAGGTTGATGATATGCCTCCATAGCTGTTCCGAAACAGAGCAGGATCAGTTGGTCTTTGGAACCTAGTCCATTTTGAAAATGGATCGACCTTTTTCATCCTTGCATGGTACTCTCTCCCATGACATATCATGTTTATCACAAATAGAAGATGAAGAAATATTAGATTCGTTAGGTGATTTGGGAGAGTGAACCTTCGGAACCCATCTATAGTCGGGTTTAACCCATTTCCTATTTGAGCGGATGGGTGTCTCGGCACTTGATTTTGAACTTGAAGCCGATCGTTGAGATTACTTTTATTTTGGCTTCACAGAACCATCTCTTGGATTTGCCTTTTTGGCCGACATTCCCTTCTTGACCTTGGAATTTAAATTCTCGCCCTTCGTGGCATTCCAGTCACCATTGTTTGAAAGTGGCCTCGGAGGGTTTCTTTTGGAAAATCTTCCTCTTGACGCGTTCTTCCAGCTTTGTGCGTAGTAGGGAACGTACGCGTGATTGGTACAATTTCTGGTAATGTGTCCAGGTGTTCCACAGTGAAAACATGTCTTTTTCTTCACTAGGATGTTGTTTCTTCCTACCCCTGGTGGCATATTCTTGCTTTTTCTCTGATTGTTTCCACAAGCACACTTGCAGCAGGCACTTTGTTTCGTTTGTGTTGGTGGCATGTATTTACCAATAGCAGGTTGATCAGAAGCAACAGATTTAGAGTTCAAGCAGCCATTGGTTTGTTCAATGGTGTTCTCCTTGTTCTCATCTTCCGCTACTTTAACTGCACATGAAGTATAAACACTCGTATCTTTCATATCAATACCCTTAGTTGGCTTTGATTTTTCAGTCTTAACTGAAATTGAAGCATAGGATTCGCCATATCGAAGGTGTGCTTCATTTGCTATTTCTTCTTGAGTCAAAGGGGTGAAAGTGTAAGTATGATTGAAAGGAGGAGGATCACTTTCATACCCCAGACTCTTTTGATGGTTATCTTTAAATTTTAAACAATTGTCAATCATGGACACAACTACCTCACTTGATACATCAAATTTCTTAAAGTTGAATTCAGCATCATTATATTTTGCTTTTAACATCAAGTTCGGTAGTCACAACATCAAAATCTTTCTTCAGATATTTATAATGAACACACTTGTCATTGTATTATGCTTGTAATTTCTTATAATCATTTGTGTTGGCCTCTAAATGATCTTTCAACGGTTTATGGCCTTTCCTAAATTGGTACCCTTCGTATTTTAGTTCCTCGTTCTCTCTACCTAGTAATTTGGTTTGTTCGCGAAGAAATTTAATCGTAGCTTCACAAGATGGAGTACATGAAACAACATTGACTGGGAGGGATGCGGAACTCATTTTTATCAAAAATACCCTTTGACTTAAAAACTAAAAAGTCAACCTTAAAAGTAAAATTTTAAAAAAAATCAAACTTAAAACTCAAACCGAAAAACTAAATTTGAAAATTTGAAGGTTAAACGAGAAACAAGGCTGACCGGGAATACTGAGTCGTAAACTTCCGAGAAACCCTAATTCGTGATTACGGTCGCCGCCGAGAAACCCTTGCCGCAAACGCTTCTTCGGTCGAGAACCCTTCAATGGTCGTAAACCCTTCAACAGTTACGGAAAAAAAAAAAAGATGTTTTTCACCCTTTTTGCTCCAAAACTCGACTCGTTTTTATCAAAAACACTAAGAACTATCAAACTAGGAATGAACATGGGACGGAAATGGTACAGACCGATACCGTTCTTGATTTCCCGGATACTAAATTTAATTAAAAGTCACTCACGTGTACCGTACTGAATTAAAATAACATGTACCGGTATTGGGTATGGTACCATTTTTCTATAATAGTACCATGGTATCGAATCCCAAATTTTGTGATTTTAAAGTATCGAGTGCCATCCCATATTTTTAAATTTGTTACAGTTCGGTATCGGTTCTGATACGGGAAGGATTTGGTACAAACTGCTCATCCCTACGTTAAAGCTTCCTTGCCCAGTGGGCTTAATAGCATTTAAGCCTAATATAATTATTAAAAATCATTTAGAACTGCCTTTAAAAATTTGGCTAGGGGGCCTAATGATTTATGGGGAGCGGCGCATACATAGGCAGGCCAGTGAATTAAATAAAATAATGTAAGTCCCAAATACACATAGGGGTCGATAGTTAATCTACTAAGTTACACAGACCAACAATAATCCACAACCAAAATCTACCATATAAAATCCCCAAAGCAACATCCTAGGAAACATAGAAAAAGTCAAGGTTATTTTAAAATAGGTAGTTTCATTTTTCTTAAGGAAAAAAACTATAAGCAATCTATTTTCACAACCCCAATCAACATCTAACTTATGCATCAAAGAGCAATATTGGGGTTCATCCCTCGGTATGGATTTCTAACCTAGAATTTGCCTATTTAATTTGGTGTGACATCCTGAGTGCTCATTAGGTGAAATGCCAGAAGGATAGCTAACAACGTACCATGAATTCTACGTAGCAATATTGGATCACAACTTTCACAACATGAAATTTAAGGTGTCACGACACGACTCCTGTTGTTTGGTCATAGGCCTTAGGCCTCGAGATTTGGGCCTATTTATGTGAACTTTTCCCTTGGGTTCTTCTATAGCACTTAAACCTTGCAAGTATGCTTCATTTCCCCTTTTAATTAAAAAGTCTTAGATTTGGGTGTTTTGGTCCTACGCAGGGTGAAGGATAGCCTCCTACGCAGCGCGTAGGAGGAGTGGTGGAAACCATACTTAAATACTTTGCGGTGCGTGTAGAGATGGTTACGCAAGGCATAGCCGCATATATGTCAAACCCTAATTTCATGGTTGTGAGCCCTATTTAATGTCTCTAACTCTCATAAAGCCCTTCCATTCACAGCCTCCATTCCCACAAATGTTTTTGTTGAAACCCTTATTCCATTTTGGTGCATTGTGAGCTTAAAGAGTGCTTTTGGGTGCTTTTGAAGAAAGAAGAAGGTGGTGGAGTTGCTTAGAAGTTTGAATCAGCCTTGGATCTAGAATTTCTTTTCCCTCATCCATCTCCAGGAGGTATAAAGTCTCCACCTTTATGAGTTTTTATGATAAATCTAGTTTATGCATAAGAATTTCCATGTTTTGTCTCCGTGACCTTGTTTCTTATGAGTATAAGTTACTCTTGGCCATTAAGGTATCATTTTCAAATGTATATGAGGTTGTTAAGTCATAAAAATGGGATCTTGGTCATTTCCAACCATCCATGCATAATTTTTTGATCCTTAGAAGTTGTTATGAGATTAGGGTTTGTCCTTGAGTTTTGCTAAACCATGAAAATGCAAAAAGTTCAAAACTTCGTCAATTATGACATTTATTAAGACCGGATCTGAGAGTTGGATATGGTGTCTAACTGTACTAAGCACTTAATGGGAAGCTTTGGCTTCAGCGTAATTACTTAGTGCGTAACTTAGGCTATACAACACGTAACCCCATAATTGCCTGTTTTTGCTGATTTAGGCTATATGCAGGGCATACAGCCGTTATGCATGGCATAATTAGGTTGAATGTTGACTTTTGACTTTTTGACCGTTAATCGTTGACTTTGACCAAGTTTGAATTTAGGTCATTTGGGGGTATTTGAGTAGCGGATTGAGAATTAATCCGTGTTTATTTTATAAGTACCCTATAGAGTCGGTGTTGGAGCAATGACAGTTTAGTCATCTTTTGAGCCTTGAGGTGAGTTTTCCTCACTATACTCATGAGTCGAAGGTACCAATGTCGGCCCACTAGGTTGTGTTATGTATCCGGCTATATAGGATGTTGCCATGTTGTAGTGAGCTATTAGATTGGTAGATTTGTATAACTTTCTGTATTTGCTTATTATTGCTTATTTCTTGCATATGTTGACATATTTGTGGTTGGGTTGAGGCGGGAGGCCAACAAAACTTAGATGGTTGTGTTGAGGTATTATTTCTTGGTTTTGTATACCAACAAAACCGGAACGGTTGGGTTGATGCAATACACCAACAAACCATGGAGGGTTCGGTTGAGGCAATATGCCAACAAACCCTAGTTCGTTGGGTTGAGACCATGGGCCAAAAAAACCCAATATGCATGTATTGTAATTATTATTGTATTATTATGTAGAATATTTTGGGGAAACTCACTAAGCTTTTGCTTACACTTTGATTTCATAGTTTTTGGTACATCAAATGATCAGGGCAAGGCAAAGGCATGATTATGCACATCATCCTTAGATATTTGTTGATAGATGTTTTTAGGATACTTTGATTGATGACTATGTATTTTTAGAAACAATTTATTGAATGACTTATGAATTATTAAACGATGTTAAATAATAAAAACATTGCTATGATTTTTGGGATGTTACATCGTCATTTTGACAGCCTCCACCCCATGAGAAATTCTCCCAACCAAACCCTAGCCTCGTTTATGCCTTGTAACCTCCTTTTCTCCTTTGGTGTGAAGTTTTGCAAAAAAATTTACTCAAGGTGATTATTAGAATAAAGCCACTGAAGTTTCTACCTCCTTAGTGTCTTACCTAGCTTTGAAAGTTTCCAAGATTCAACATTTTTGGCTATTGCCTATTAGATCCAGGCTTGTGATGGTTTTGATGTCATTTTGGTCCCTTAAACTTTGTGGTATCGAAGTTTGAGGAACTACAAAACTCATTGGTGATATTTTTTGCTTTTGGACCTTTCTTTTTGGATAAAAAGGGTCATGCGTTTGCTAATCTTTAGATATCCACTTGGTTTTGACTTTATTTGATTTAGGTTTTAGATTTGTGGTTGATTACGCCTTAATGATGAATAAAGTTGGAAACTTTACCCATTAGGAGTGTTAAGAGTTACATATATGAGAATTGGAACCTCTGTAATTAAGGATTAAGAGCTTAATGAGTTAAGTTGTTCGGATGAAAATCATGGTGCGACTTGTTGAGTGTTACAACATGATTTTGGAGTGTTCCTGGCTATTTCATCATTTATTGGATCACGACGCAATTGAACGAGGGTCATAGCATGTAGTTCGTTAACCGTTGACTTTTTGACTAGTTGACTTTTAGGTCAAACTTAGAAGTTTTGAGATATAGACTGAACCTGTGATTAATTTAGGCGGTTCATGCAGCCGGTTCTTTGGGACTTTGGGTAGTTAGATTCAGCTCCGAAATTCTAACACGCCAAATTTTTCAAAGTTTAAAATGCTATGGTTATAAAAATCTTTTTGGGAATTAACCTACATTAATAAAAACTCGATCCCAGAAAAACATTTACAATTAAAACATTGGGTGTTACCATTAAGCATCAAAACAACCAAAGAAAGCAAATACGAATTACATCAATACCATTATTAAGGAACTCATCAAGTTCCACTACATCTATCAAGACACAACATCAAGCACTTTCAAGCATCACTATATCCTTGTGTATATCCTGGGATACATGGCAATAAAAAGAGATACATAATACAATAATGTCTCGTGAGATAAATGGGTTTGAGACTTAAAACATTCATCATATTTTTATCAAAAACATTCACTATGCAAAGCATATTTCAAATAGACATTTTCCACATTTAATTTTCTTTTAGCATTAAGAGCTAATTTCGGTGTTGAACCATTTCCAATTTTATACTTAGGGCCTATCAATACCCCCAAATCTATACCAAGGTGAAAATAACATAATCAGTTCATCCTGGCATCAAATCCGTTAAGCAATCTATCTCGTGAAGAGGTAGCACAACCCAGATAAATTCCTCAATATTCGGTTACGGGGATATCATGGCTCGAGAAATATATTTGTTTCAGTACTTTTCATTCTATATACATTTCATACATTAATGTCATGATACTCATTTAAAATGTAAATAATCTATATTTCAAAACATTTCAAACACATTATCAAAACTATTGTTCTTCCTAAATATTATTTCCTTTCAAAATGTTTTTGCTTTCAATACATTCTTTCAAAACATCCCATTCAAAAGTATTTAACACTTATATTTCAAAATGTTTCATATATCAAAGCACTTTTATTTCATTATCATAAAAATTATTTTGCCATGTACCCCAAAGAGGGAAAATGTCAACAAATTCTCACCTCAATCACACGTAGGATAGATAGTCCTCTTCTAATTCCTTTCCTTAAAGCAACATTCCCATACACCACCTATATAACAAGTAGGTGTAGGTCAACAAGGTAACGTCCCAAAATTCTAAGTAAAAATTTTATTTTTAATCCAAAACAATAAACCATTCTTTCATTTCCAAAATCCATCAAGTATAAAATATTATTAATAGTTATCAGAGTACAAATGAAGTCATAAAATGCGAACACCGGTGGATGCGATGTAATCACATAGAGCTCTTCCCTTTGGAACCAAAGGTACCTAAAACATTTTAAACAAAAAGTGTAAGAAAAATGATTATTGAGTTCCCCAAATACCACGTACCATACATATATCGAGCCCCGTCCGATATACATCAGACCCCACATCTTGGAGGCCCTTTCCAGTTCAGTTTGTACCATTGGCATAGATTCTCACGCATTGTTAGGAGGTGTCTTATCATCTTAAAAAAAAAACTCCAGTTGATCCATTAAGTGATCATTCAAACCCTTTAAGAATATATTGATCCTCAAATTCCACAATAAGGGTTAACTAAACTAGTTTTCAATTGCACATTCTAAAACTCACACAATTTGTTCCTAACTGATTTAATTCTCAAATGAGTTTTTTTAAGTACATAAAACCACAACCAATTCCATTTTAAGAGTTTAATTTAACTATGGAATCCTCAACTCCATTATTACCCTCTAAATGCTTATAAACACTCAATTGAAAGGGTTAAGAGCTCAATAACACTCTTTAACCAATGTGACTTATTCCCAAATAATTTAATACATCATTAGGTGTTGTCAAGTGCATAAAATATGTTTTAACCCAATCCATTCCCATACTAAGCTCTTAACAACAAAGGGATTGTCCAATTCCATAGCAAATTCCTAAAATGCGCTTATGATTAAATAATCTATAATGTCAACTAAAGATCATTCAAGTCTTCATGTATTGCGTTAAAATAATATTATAAGTATCAAATCATGCTTAAGAGTATCATATACTCATTAAATGCTCAAAAACAAAGGATTCCATTGTATTAATCACAAGTTCCCCAAAACAATACAAATCCATCTTTATGCTTGATTATACCATCATGGATGAATTTGACAATCCAATTGGAGTTTTTGCTATTAAATATCATCTACATCATAGAATCCAATCCCATTTAATCATTTTCAATATCCCCAAATTAAAATTCAAGGGTTCATAGAGCTTTTTACCCAAATCATCAATTCCATCAATAATGTGTTTTGAGATACAAGGGTTTGAGACTTAAAACATTCATCACATTTTTATCAAAAACATTTCACTATGCAAGACATATTTCAAATAGACATTTTCCACATTTAATTTTCTTTTAGCATTAAGAGTTAATTTCGGTATTGAACTATTTCCAATTTTATACTTAGGGTCTAGCAATACCCCCAAGTCTATACCAAGGTGAAAAGAACATAATCATTTCACCCTGGCATCAAATCTGTTAGGCAATCTATCTCATGAAGGGGTAGCACCACCCAGATAAATTCCTCAATATCCGGTTACGGGGATATTTGGCTCGAGAAATATATTTGTTTTAGTACGTTTCATGCTTTATACATTCCATACATTAATGTCATGATGCTCATTTAAAAAGTAAAGCATATATATATTTCAAAACATTTCAAACACATTATCAAAACATTCGTTCTTCCTAAACATTATTTCTTTTCAAAATGTTTTTGATTTCAAAACATTCTTTCAAAACATCCCTTTCAAAAGTATTTAACACTTACATTTCATAATGTTTCATATATCAAAGCATTTGTATTTCATTATCATAAAAATTATTTAGCCATGTACCCCAAAGTGGGAAAATGTCAACACATGATCACCTCGATCACACGTAGGTTAGATAGTCTTCTTCTAGTTCCTTTCCTTAAAGCAACACTCCCAAACACCACCTATATAACAAATAGGTGAAGGTCAACAAGGTAACGTCCCAAATTTTTAAGTAAAAATTATATTTTTAAACCAAAAAAATCAACCATTCATTCTATTCCAAACTCCATCAAATATAAAATAGTATTAATAGTTATTAGAGTACAAATGAAGTCATAAAATGTGGAACATCGGTGGATGCAATGTAATCACGTCGAGCTCTTCCCTTTGGAACCAGAAGTACCTAAAACATTTTAAACATAAAGTGTAAGAAAAAAGATTATTCAGTTCCCCAAATACCACATACCGTACATATATCGATCCCGTCCGATATTCATCAGGCCCCGCCAGGGATCAAACGTTGTCTTATATTCATCAGGCCCCGCCCAACATCGGGCCCTTTCCGATATTACAAAATTAGCCCTACCCGACATACATACAAACGCATTCAAGAGTCACAAAAATAGCTAGCACCCTACATACATAATCCATTGGGTCGACATTGGTGTCTTCAGCCCACATGTGTAGTGAAGAGACTCACCTCAATCGATAGGCAAGTAAAACACACTCAAGCTGCTTCTATCAAAATCTCATCACTCCAAACATAAAGGAAATTTTTCCAACTTAACAGGTCCAAAAAATAACAGGTCTAACCCTTATTTGGACAAAAGACCATTTTTCCCCTTCCAAGTCTTAAACCCCTCATAGTTGACCAAAAGTCAACAGTCAACCTTCTATTGACTTACGTGTTGCATACTATTAGCTCTATGTTGGGCATAGTGCTTTAGCTAGAAAACGCGTGAAAATCAGAATACGTTGGCTGTAGCCCAGATTACGCCCCTCGTACTGCCTTGTTTGTCGATCTTCATATTAAGCACTTAATGCTCAAAGGCTAACCATCCAATACTCAAATCAGGTTCCTAATAACTCCATAATGGATAAAGTTTCCAACTTTATCCATTAGGATGTCCGAAACAACCTAGTTCTAGTCTTTAAGCCTCAAAGGGACCAAAAATACATAATTCTTATCTTAATCTATTAATTCTAAGTCTCCAACCTTCATATCTGAATCATTATGATGTTTAGATGGATAAAGTTTCCAAACTTATCCATTAAAAGGTCACAGAGTTTCAAGATCTAAACTTTATGCACTAAAATTATCAAAAAGTGGAAGATATGACAAATGGCTAGATTTATGAATCCGACAAGAAAGTTTGAAGCTTCTTACCTTCAATGGTGAATAAATTAGGCAAACTTGTTGGATCTATACTTAAACCCTTCTTCCATACACTTTTCACCCCTGTGTTCTCAAGATCACACCTTCTAACGGAGAAATAAGCTCATAAATGATGCCAAGGATCAAAATAAGTGATATGAGGATACGGTTTCGAGTTAGAGGCTCAAGAGGGTGGAGGCTGAGGATAGGAAAGACCCCTAAGGGGTTAGAGACCTTAAATAGCGCTCAAAACCCCGAAAGTAGTGTTTTTACATTACAGAATTATGCCATGCGTAACTTATGGTACACCCTACGTACTCCACTAAAAATGTGTCCCACCCTCAACATGTACGCCTTGTGTACTCCCTACGTACTACCAGACTGTCATTGCCTAACTTCAAACAACCATAACTAGTTCGTTTCAACTCTGTTTTCGATGATCTTTACATCCACGGAAAGGTATCGATGAGCTCCATAACTCTATCTAGTTATTTATGACTAAAAACATCTCGAACTAAAATCCTTAATTTATGCAAGAAACCTGAACCTTACCTTTTCCATTTTATCCCTCATGTTCCAAAGAACAATCAAATGTTTAAATCACTTATCCAACACCATCAATATCCAATAATGTCTAAACTCCATTCCCTTGAAACCCACGGCCTTTACATAGTCTAATTATGGTGCAGAAACCCTAAATTAAGAAACGTCCTGAAACAAGATGCTACAAACAAAATGACCAAAAGACCCTTGAGGGTCATAAAAAAATATAACTTTTTTAAACATCATTTTTTACCCATTTCAAACTAATACAATTTGAATTGGGTCAAACGGATGAGTCAAACTCAAGTTAGAAAAGTATGTGGCAAAGGTAAATCTTCTCAGAATAAAACATGGTCCTATTTCTTTTGTCCATTAGAAAACATGATCGTGTTTTCATGTCTGTACACACACACAACTCGATTTTTCTCAAAATATCACCTTACTTTGCATAGTTCTTGGAGGCCCTTTCCAATTCAGTTTGTACCATTTGCATAGATTCTCACACATTGTCAGGAGGTGTCTTATCATCTTAAAAAAACTCCAGTTGATCCATTAAGTGCTCATTCAAACCCTTTAATATATTGATCCTCAAATTCCACAATAAGGGTTAACTAGACTAGTTTTCAATTGCACATTCTAAAACTCACATAGTTTGTTCCTAAATGATTAAATTCTCAAATGAATTTAGTTAAGTACATAGAACCACAACCAATTCCATTTTAAGAGTTTAATTTAACTATGGAATCCTCAACTCCATTATTACCCTCTAAATGCTTATAAACACTCAATTGAAAGGGTCAACAGCTCAATAACACTCGTTAACCAATGTGACTTATTCCCAAATCATTTAATACATCATTAGGTGTTGTCAAGTGCATAAAATATGTTTTAACCCAATCCATTCCCATACTAAGCTCTTAACAACAAAGGGATTGTCCAATTCCATAGCAAATTCCTAAAACCCTCGTATGGTTAAATACTCCATAATTTCAACTAAAGATCATTCAAGTCTTCATGTTATTGCATTAAAATCATATTATAAGTATCAAATCATTCTTAAGAGTATCATATAATCATTAAATGGTCAAAAACAAAGGATTCCATTTTATTAATCACAAGTTCCCCCAAAACAATACAAATCCATGTTTATGCTTGATTATACCATCATGGATGAATTTGAAAACCCAACTGGATATTTTTCTATAAAATATCATCTAGGTCACAGAATCCAATCTCATTTAATCATTTTCAATATCCCTAAATTAGATTTCGAGGGATCATAGAGCTTTTTACCCAAATCATCAAATCCATCAATGGAATAACTGATTAGAACCTTGGAAACCACTCAATAAAGGATAGTAATCCAAACAATAATCATTGTATCTCATAAAATTCTACATTAAGGTTTACCCATTTCACAAAAAGGATTTCTTGATTGAAAGGGAGAGAAATTATACCTTGTAAGCCCTTGTTTTCTTCCTTTCTTTTCTTAGTTGCTCAATTCTCCACTTGAATCAAAATCTAAAGGGAATGAGATGGAAAAATAGCCATTAGATGAGTCTCCTGGATGAAGAACACGATATGGAAGAGAAAGGGAGATTTTGTCCAGCGTATTTCACATTTTTTTTCACATTTAGTCCCTCAAATTTACTTGTTCTGGCTAAAACCTACTAAACCTCAATATTTGTGATTTTAAAATTATGTTTTGAAAAAATAAGTCCTTATTCATCCATTTTATAACTTTGGTAGTCTCTTCTATTAATTAACTCAACCATGTGGTCAAATCACTTTGCCAACTTGACTTTTTTGGCCCTTTAACTTTTAAAATGTTATTATTTTTACTTCTAACCATCTTAACTTCATATCACTAATGGTATAAGGCAACCATGAGGGGGATGTGATGACAAAAGTGTTACTACTAAAATGTTACTATTACAACGATTCCGGTGAATTTTCTCACTGTATTACTAGCAACGTAGTTGCTATGATGACAAAAGTGCGTAGCTAGACTAGTAAAGTGTGACATCCCCAATTTCACAGCCAGAAAAGACCAATTTATTTATGCTTTATTTGAAAATTAGAGTATACTTTTAAAGAAATATATTGCGGAATTTGTTTTTAAAAATATGATAAAGAATTTATCAAAACATTTCCAAAGAAATGTATTTTTATTATACTAAAAACATCGGGATATCATTTTCAATACAGATAACAAGCATAAACAAAAACAACATAGGCCTTACAACATTTATTTATTCAAGTGGCATATAATCCATTGATCTCTCGTCATATCATCACTCATGTGCTCTCTTGCCACTACCTGTATACAAGAAACTGAGTGGGTCAGGCTTGGGGTCCTGGTGGGCACATAGGGTTTTCAACCCATAATAATTAATTTTATTAATTTCATCAACTCAATCAACCTGATTACCCATTCTCGTTATCCTCACTTACTGTCCCTAAAGCATCTAATTCAAGGGAACTAACCTAAGGATTTTCATCTGGATGACAACAATGCTTAGGGGACTCCTTAGCAATATATGTCAAATAAGGCAACCATGAGGGGGATGGAGTACACCTGGTGAACACTTAGTTCAAAAACACCTACAGTTTGCGAGCTTGCCAACGTTTCACTAGACAGTCTAGAATAGTCAGTGGTCGTCATCTATACTCCGCTAGATGATTGGATCATCTTAAACATCGAGGCATCTCATAATTTATTTCATTATCTATATCATCTACCGCTTATTACCCATCATAATTATAAGTATAAAATACATATACTATCTAAATCAAATAAAACATGTATATTTTGTTCATCCAACATAGAAATCAAGAACACAGATAATATGTACACATAGCACGTAATTTATATTAAATACTTCATATCTATGTGTAAGATGAAAGTAACTACACACTCACTTGTTAAAGTGATGATTCCATACTCAGGCAACACTTCTCTTCTAACAATTAATTTTTCTTTGACTAACCTAGTATCATTATCGCTAGATTTTAGTGGAATATTTATTGTGAATATTTACGAGCTATATCATTTTATAAGTGTTAATTAATACTTTTCAACCACTATGTATAGACAGGGGGCTGGACATGAAACACCGGAGGGTAGGACCATTTTGGCATATAAGCACTTCGGAAATCCAACAACCCTATGCAGCCCTTCAAACCAGATTTCTCGTACCGCGAGTAGTGAAAATATATTATAATAACAATCTATATATTATAATTTATAAAACATATATTGTTTATAGGTTCAAAATAACGATATTAAACTTAAACATAAGCTATATGTAAAGTAGGGTAAGCATAACTTACTTATAAGAAGGTTTTGCTAGGAACTGGGCTCTACGGGGGCAAAACTTCTGAGTCGAAAGCTCTTCTTCTCGGAGCCTTCTGGTGCTCCAAGACTTGCCTCTAGCACTTAGGAAGTACTAGGGAAAGGGAGGGAGAGATTGGGAGTGTTGAGAGAGAAGGAAAGGTTGAGGTGTGAAGAAATGGGAGAAACCTCGCACCTATGTATAGGAGGCTGGATGAGAGCGCTCGGGGTACCTTAGGTGTATGCAGGGCACCCGAAGTGTTATGATGCACGTACGAAGGCCAAATATTAGCATCCGAAGCAAAGACCGTGGGGAGAAAACGAGGATTATGACTCGGCCACGTCACCCTCCTCGCATCAACCTATTCCCGACTTCTAAATTCCATAAATTTCGCATACGAGCTTCATTTTTGATGTTTCTTATATCCACGCATAGGTGGGCGACATAATTTACAACTTTCGATTAGACTTTGTCAGCTAATTTTGAATTTAATTTTAAAGTTATATTTTAACAGACTTAGACAGTTAAAATCCATTAAAAATTCATTACTTTTTCATTTGACATCCGTTTTTGTCTATCTTTATATCGTTGAGATCTTATTAACGAGATCTTTGATTCTTGTTTACATTGTGTCGGCTAAAAACTGTTCAATCTAAAATTCAAATTTCGGGTTGTGCACTGATATGCTAAATCTTAGAAAAATTATAACTTCCTCATACGAAGTCATATTTGGACGTTCTATTTATGCACACTCTCGATTTAACGTATACTACGACTTTCTTTTAGATCGCTAAAGCTAAAAAGTATTTTATAGCAAACTCACTTTTTATGATTCTCGGTGTCGTGCTGGTTTTTCCGCAAAACTTCGACAGGTTGTAAATTCTTCGATATAAGTTGCATTTCAGCGTTCCTTATATCCTCGAAATCCTTGTTACGACTACTTCAACTTTCTTCAAAGATATTGGGTCTATCTATTAGTTTATTTTTAATGCTTATTTTTATTACTATTTTATTACCTCATTATAAATAAGTATAATGCACATAAAATCACATAAATTACGTAATACTAAATAATTCTTCTTTATTACTTCAAAATAGATTACAATTGTTGATCCTAACTATTACATCATCATAATAATGCTTAACCATAAACACGAATGATACAATTCTCTCCTCCTTAGGATGATTCTGTCCCAGAATCATGCATCAGCAAAAAGATGTGGATAGCGACTCATCATGTCACTCTCTGTTTCCCAGGTGAGGTTTGAAGCATTTTTATGTTTCCATTGCAAAGCCACGAAGTCGACCATCTTGCGTTGCAACTTCTTTCTCTTACGGTCAAAAATTGTCTCAGGCTCTTCGATTGGCCTCTTATTTTCATCCATCCTTAACTCCGAATGTGGAATTATATCGGGAACTTCTCCCATAAACTTCGTCAAATAACACACATGGAAAGTATTATGAATACCATCTAGTTCTTCTAGCAATTCCAGCTTGTAAGCTTGGTTCCCAATCCTCTAAAGAACCTTGAATGGTCTAATAAACCTTGGACTTAGATTTCTTTCTAAACCTTATAAGTCCCTTCCACAGTGAGACTTTGAGCAATACCAAATCTCCAACTTCGAATGTCATCGGTCGCTTTTTGTCAGCATAGCTCTTTTGGCAATCATAAGCTGTTAACATTCTTTCTCTAATCATTTTTAACTTTTCAGCAGTCTAATGGACTATTTCAGGGCCGATTAATTGCTTCTCTCTGGCCTCAAGCCAACAAGACAGCGTACGACACTTCGGTCCATACAAGGCTTTATAAGGTGCCATCTTGATGCTCGAATGGTAAATATTGTTATAGGAAAACTCTACCAAGGGTAAATGCTTTCCCCAGTTACCTTGAAATTCCGGGGTACATGCTCTTAGCATATCTTCCGGTGTTTGGATTCTTCTTTAGCTTTGACCATCAGTCTACGGATGATAGGTTGTACTTAAACATAACTTCGTACCCATTTCCTCTTATAGAATCCTCCAAAACCTTGATGTGAAATGAGTATAACGATATGATACAATCGTTAAAGGAACACCATGAAGTATTACTACTTCCTTCACGTAAGTATTTGCAAGCTTATCCATAGACCATCTCTCATTGGCTACTATGAAGTGTGCACTCTTTGTGAATTGATCCATGACTACCCAAATCATGTTGTGATCGTTCTTCGTCCGGGGCAGTTTAGTCACAAAATCTGTGGTGATGTCTTCCTATTTACCCATGGGTACAGGTAAAGGTTCTAAAGTCCTATATGGTTTTTGATGTTATGCTTTAACTCTCACACATGTTACACATTCTGCCACATATTTTTCAACATCGAGCTTCATTGTCGGCCACCAGTAGTAAGGTTTTGGATCCCTATACATCTTAGTGTTGCCAGGATGAATTGGGTACATGGTCTTGTGGGCTTCTTCTATTAGAAGATCTCTTATTCCTCCTATCTTAGGTACCTAAATCCTATCTTGGAATACCTTCAATCATTGATTATTTGTACTGAATACCAACGTTTTTCCTAACCATTCTTCCTTTCGGTCATTTTTCTCCAAAGCTTCTTCCTGAACTTTCTTAATGCTTTCCACAATCGTTGAGACAACTTCTATTCTTAACGCTCTTGGCGGCTTTCTTTCCAAGTTTACCTTTCAACGTAGAGCATCAGCTATGACATTTTCTTTACCAGGGAGGTAAAGTATCTCGCTATTGTAATCCTTGAGTAACTCTAGCCAACATCATTGCCTATATTCAATTCCTTTTGATCAAAGAGATATTAGAGACTTTTATGATCAGTGAAGAGCTTGCACTTTGTTCCATAAAGATAATGCCTCCATATCTTTAATGTGAATACTACCGCTGCCAACTCTAGATCATGAGTAGGGTGGTTCTTCCCGTGCTCTTTCAATTGTCGAGATGCATGTTATTACTTTATCTCTTTGGGTCAGAACACAACCTAACCCAACTCCATATGCATCACTATGGACTACAAAGGCTTCAACTCCATCAAGTAAAGAAAGAATTGGTGCTTCACATAATTTCTTCTTTAATTTCTTGAATGCCTCTTCATGTTTCTCACTCCATGTATAGGTAGCTCCTTTATGGTTCAAAGTTGTCAATGGAGCAGCTATTGATGAAAAGCCATGGATAAACCTTTGGTAATATCCAACTAATCCCAGAAAGCTTCAAATCCCAGTGGGACTTTTTAGTCGTTCACAGTTCATCACATTCAATCTTTGTTGAATCAACCATTATCCCTTCTTAGTTAACCACATGACCCGAGAATTGGACTTCTCGAATCCATAAATCACATTTGGAGAACTTTGCATATAGCTTCTCTTGCTTCAGAACTTTTAATACTTCTCATAGGTGCTTGTCATGCTCTTGTTGGCTCTTTGAGTTAATCAGAATGTCATCTACGAACATTATCATGAATTTATCGAGGAATGATTTACAAACCTTGCTCATCAAATCCATAAATGTTGTTGGAGCATTGGTTAGTCCAAATGACATAACCAAGAACTCATAGTGTCTATATCTTGTTCTAAATGCGGTCCTCTCAATATCTTGTTCTCTTGCCTTCAGCTGATGATATTCTGACCTGAGATAGATCTTTGAGAAATAGTTCCAACCTTGCAGCTGATCGAAGAGGTCGTCAATCCTTGGCAAGTGATACTTGTTTTTCACTGTTTCCTTGTTCAGCTCTCTATAATCTATACACATCCTCATGCTTCCATCCTCTTTTTTACAAATAACATCGGATATCCCTAGGGTGATGAACTAGGTCCAAGGTTCTAAAATGGCGTGAATTGTGGCGTGGCGGCAAGGCCAATCCTCAAGCTTAACGAGCCATGGTGATCCATGGCGTTTTTCAAGGCGTGATGTAAGGCAGTGATTTTGTATTAATTTATAATTATATTACCACATAAATATAATTTTGTATTACATATAACTACTTTTTAGAAGTGTTATATCAATAACTAATAACAAAAAGTTAACAAAAAACACAATAGTTGTATCCCCAATTAGAAAAGACATAACAAAGAGCAAAAAAAACATATCTCAAACGAAAAAACATGCGCCGTAACATGCCATAACGCGCCACCGAACGCCATATCACGCCATATCACGCCTTGCCACACGCCACGCCTAACAGCAACATTATGAGACTTTTCGTAACGGCAAAGCAACGCCTCATGCCTTGGCACGCCTTGGTGCGCGTCATGACCCGCCTTTTAGAAAACTGACTAGGTCTAATGAAACTGTTGTCCAATAACTCCTGAAGTTGTATCATAAGCTCCTTCATCTCTTTCGATGCTAACTGGTATGGTGCTTGCACTATTGGTGTCGATCCTGACAACAAGTCTATTCGAAACTCTACTTATCTATCAGGGGCAATGCAGGAACATCTTCAGGAAAGACTTCCGGATAGTCACACACCACTAGTATTCTTTGTATCTCTTTCTTCTCCTTCTTTGCATCAATCAAAAATGTCAAGTATGATGTTCATCCTTTGGACAAACATTTTATGAATTTCATTAGGGAAATAATTCCATAGTTTACTCTGCATTTGTCCTCGTACACCACAAATGAGTCTTTTCTAGGTGGGTTTACTCTCACCATCTTCTTCTTGCATAGTATCTCGGCATCGTTTGTACTAAGCTAATCCATTCCCAGCATGATATCGAATCCGTTCAACTCAATGGGCAACAACTCCTCGTGGAATTTATTCTCATTCAAGTTGATGACGATATTTTTAATGCAATCGCTAACATGTATGAATTTACCAGTGGCAACTTCTACAACTAGAGTATTATCAAGTTTATATACAGGCAATGCTAGTCTTCCACCAAATTTATGCGATATAAAGGAGTAATTTTTTGCAGCGTCAAACAATATATTGGCGGGAAATCTGTTTACAAGAAAGTGTTGGGTTTTGAGCATTCTAACACTCCTAAGTGTACATGCAACCCTAAATACCTTGGATCTATGTTTTCTCTATTATACATGCAAATAAGAATATCCAAGGTATTATCCTAATCTATCATACAAAACATGAATATAACAAGATAGAATACATACCTCTTGGATGTAGAAAGTCTTCATGAAGCTTGAGTGCCTAGCCCCAATAGTGTGGAAGCCTCAAATGGAATCACAGTTATCAAAACACTTAGAATAACTTGAGAGAGTTCTACACTTTATGAAATCGGCTAGCCCTCTCTAGAATAATCCTAGTGGCCGATTTTTGTCAAGAATAATATCATTATATAGTGTTACAATTAGGGTAAATCCTTAATTGTCATGGCTTTCCATTTCCTTGGATCCATGGGTTCAAATACACCATGGAGCACCCATGGACCATCCTATGGGTTTTAGCCCAACTTGATTATCCATGGAGCATTAGCCCACTATATAAGTATGGATGATTTACACAATCAACCCATATATTTAATTAGTCTTCTTTTGATCACTTAATTAATCCTAGATTAATTCTTGATCAATACTAATTAAATAATCTTATTATTCTTATTATTAATATACTAGAACTTATAATATATTAATAACCATAAGTGTCTTATTTCTCTCATTATAGTCTATCCAAGTGCATGAAGGTTTGCAACCCAAATGGACCATGCCGGGTCGGGTCAAGTCTTACCAATTATAGTTATGGACTTAGACATTAATCCAATAGTCTCCCACTTGGATAAGTCTAAAACTATTATTGCGTATGACTTCAGGAACCAACCAGCAATCGTAGCTCTCAAAAGCTTCTGTCGAACTCTGACCTTGTAGATGAACTCTGATCTTGTCAATGACTTGTCCATTAGATAAGGGATCATATAATCCTCTGTTCTCGTGATATCAGCCGGACAAATACATGGAACAACGTCGTACTTATTGTCCAGCAGTTTGTTTCCCGATTTTCGATTTGTTTGACAAAGAACTTAATCGAACACATCAATTCAGTTCTGACCGGCCGGTACATAGGTCACAACAAAATCATCGAGGGGCCCAGATATCGCTTCTATTTCTAGAAGGAACAGATAAACTTCGACTCATATGCTTGTTCTACTACTTGCTGAATTGTACACAAAGGTACGTTTTATAACATCAAGTTACTGATGCGTTTACGTGCAATCAATGCACAACCAACTCATAGGTAACAACTCATATCTCTAGGTTTGAAGATTTATATGATATTACCGTCTCACGATCACTCGAGATAAATTCCATGAAGTGATACAAGTGAGCGTCGGTTTATTCCAATACTCATAACTTATGAGCACTCATGAATGTTGTAGCACCATTGCCATGACTAAACCCATTTAGCCATCTACAAACCCGATTCATGACAGTCTTGATTCATACCTACTTCCAACATATGAACGACTGTGGAGTGTTTAAATAACTTAATCATTCAGAAAGAATAACCTAGCTATTTTGGAAGTCAAAACATGCAAAGTGAAACACAATAATAATCGAATCTAATATGGTCTCAGAACCCTTTTGAATATAAATAAAACCACCTTTTATTTATCACCATATTGATTACACATTATTCAATGTTTCAAATAATCAACTTAAGACTCGAATAAAACAACAGTCGTCCCATGCTCCTAGCATGTACACTTTGTTTTTCTAAACAATAGTTATGCCATACCCCAAGTATGCACACTATGTTTGTCTATGATCCTTACATTGTGATGTAGATCAATTGAACATGATTCCAATGATACTCATTTCACAATCCCAAATCCTTATTGTAAATGCAAGAATTCCAAATTTATGCCATTTACTGAAATCTGTTAGATTCTAAACTTATATGCATTGATCCTCTTGTAATGATTATGCACGAAGTCAGAAAGACTTGACAACAACCACTACAGAGCATTCCAAAGGAGATCAGCTCCTTGGGAACATCCTTCTTGCATTAAGTTTCCTAATCTTACATAGATTTAATAACTTCCACCTATGGAGACATTTCCATAGTCCCATTTGACTATCACTTCCGAACAAGAGTTACCTCTTTTCAGAAAATGTCAATATGGTCCTACCAAAATTATCACTATACTTCCAATTGTCCTTGAGAAACCAATCTTTGGTAAACCTTAGATTGTCCTCGACAATTGCTTAATCACTTTAGTCATATCCAGTTCTAGACTTTTCCCTTCTAAATGCCTTAAGCATTTGGAAAAATTAGAAAGGATGAATATTATAGCACGTGAAATCGATCCTATATCCGAAGCATATGGGACACGATTCATGATGTCTCACATAAAGACATGATACTAGACCAGTCTTTTGCTACAATATTTTTTATTTGCCATGTTTTCAAAATTTAACTATGAAGAGGGATGCCGTAATCATAATCGAATTTTGAAAACACAATATATATAGAATTTTCTTAAGTCGAACCATTCAGACATAAAATTCTTATATATATTCTTGACTAAAGATGATTAAAATCTCAATCTAAGCTTTAGAATTGAAATGAAGTATAATTTCCTCTCCCTTAATTATAGCAAAACAACTTTTCAACCCCTGCAACTTCACGGATTGAAACTTTGTTTTCTATAATTAACATTGCTAGCTTGCAATACTAATCATAATAATCATGCTCCCACTAACATGATGATTATAAGCATAACACTTATGCTCCCACTAGCTCTGACATATTTTCAGAAATCTGCTGGACTTCTGAAATTTAGATTCATACACCCTTTCTTAGATAGCTCACATGTGTGTCTAAACCATTTTCAGAACTATGAAAAGGGATGCCGTAATCATAGTCTCAATTGCTTAGGCATTTGCCATTTCTCACAAGTCCATGTTAGTGTGCCGGTTAACCACACGCGCTCCACTAATGACTTTTGAAAATGCAAATGACACAAATGGATATCTACTTAAAATCTATTTAGTGAAAGCGTTTCCTCACCATCATTTTCATGAATCGGAGAGAAACCTTATGACACTTAGATTTTATAGTGTATGAGTTCCTATCCATGCGAATTTGTCAAAACCATAATCAGAAGATAAGGTTAGTGACAAATTCAGCCTTACATGGATTAAACTTATTCAATCTTAGTTTCTTGTCACCTTGGTAACACAAGGCCCACCAATGCTTCTGAGTTGAACTCTGATAACTCACATGCAAATCCAACTTATTTGAAGTAGGTACAGAAATAAGAATTATGTCAACACGATAGGTTGCAAACCTTAAGTCGTGTGCTAGTGATAAATTACAGGTTTCACTCTTGATTAAATCTTAAAACTCTTTCAGGATCTTTAAGGCTCCCACTGTCCCCTTGACATATAAGTTTTTCCTAGTCAAGAACCATTCCTTGACAAAACAAATATTCAAGGGATAGTGCGGATTCTTATCAAGACTAACACTTCACACAATTGGTCTTAGTTGGTCTTTGTCTCATCCAAGACATCACATCTTACCAATCTCAAATGTACAAGAGTAGAAAACATTTTACTCTTACATTTGATAAGTGTTTTATACCTTACTTTATGTCACTCAATGTTACAATCTTGGAGTATGACTCTAAGAATTGTTTTGGAACGAAGTATGACTCATCTTCTTGATCTTAACCAATCCAACAATTCATGACCTCTCTTCTTAGCCATAACAATGCACTAAGACGTCCTTAGAGTATGAATTTGTAATATGGTTTCTAAATCATTAAGATGATCATAAAACTGATACTAAAGTACTCTCCCATCTTTTCAGATTTGAGAAACTTTTATCTTTCTGCCTAATTTGATTCTTCTTATTCGTTTTGTCATACATTGTATCCTTTCCAATGTTACAAAATTATACTTAACCTTATAAGTATAATCATATTTACTAATCTTTAGTAAATCATGACAAATCAATCTTTGTGGTGGACCTTGACCAGCGCACACCCAGTGTACCTAATTCCTTAGTCCTTCAATTGACTCACATATACATGTGATCAAAGAATTAGTCTTAATTTTTCAAAGATGAAAATTCTCATTCATCATACAATACAACTTGTATGATTCCAAGTTTCTGTCCAATTGAAACTTGGGTGATGAAAAACTTTCTTCATTTGGTAAATTCAGACACTACCACAAATTAAAGAATCGAATCCACTTTCCAATATTGCTATTACTGGAAACATATAAGCAACAATTTTCCACCGATGCCATTGTAAGGATATTTTTAAAATAAATAAAATTAAAACCTTTTTTTTCTTTTTTTTTAAAACTTTGCGGAAAAACTTATCCTTACCATCCACATGAAAAACTTGTTGTTATCTATTCACAAGCAATATATTATAACTCCTAAGAAGTAGCTCAAGAATCCGATCTTCAAACTACGCGATAGAAATCCATTTACGCAATCAGATTCAGCATATTCTTTCTTTAAGTTTCTTTACCTTTTCTTTGATTCTTAAAACATCACCATGTGACCCAGTCACATCATGTATCAAGAATCTCATAATAGAAACTTAATAGAGTTAGACAGTGGACTTTACCTGAAGTAGAGTCAATCTTATCAACTTTAACATCCTTAGGTAAATTATGGCAGTTTTGCAACCAATGCCCCTTCCTTTGGCAACAAAACACATGTAGACCCTTTGATAATGGCACATGAGACTATCTCAGACTTAGCCTTTCTCTTTACCATTTGGTCAACCGAGTTGACTATGGCCGATCCCTTTCCATTGGGAAGAGAAATGATTTTCTAGATATCCAATGCTACCATTGCCAATGTCCATTTAAGGTTTGGGAAGTTGATCTTCTGACAAAATTTGCTTTACTAGTGTTCCAAATCATTGCTGATTCCACAGCACAAAGCAAATAGATAAGATCATTAAGGCTCGTGTCATAGTCTGTCTCATAGTAGTCCCAAAGTGACCCGCTATGTTACTAAGAAAGTGATTGAACATCCAACTTTCATGAGACTTTGACACCCAACTCTCCCGTCTTGACAATATGTGACTACATCTCCAAGATGTGACCACACCAAGACCTTTACTTGCCAATAGGGCTCGAGTGACCTTAAACTTTTTCAAGAACTTGTGGGTGAGGGAGAATAATTGGAGGAGATAGAGGAAGTGAAGCATGATGTTGAGGAACATCATCTTCAAGAGATTTGGGAAGATCATAAATGTCTAAACCAGACATGTTTTGGGAGATATTCAAGATAGTTGATTTAAAGTCCTTAATATGACACCCAATATGAAATATTAAGGCTAGGACCCAACAAACTATTTTATAACTTAGAAGAGGGATGCCGTAATCCAAGCTATAAAATATTTGAAGGTAGGTGAATGACGATTCACCAATTTCCACCATGAAAAACGAAATAATTTATTAGGTTTTAATTGGATTTGAAATTCCTAGATCTTTTGAGATTCATTGAACTTTTCAATGGCATGTTTCAATCTCGAGTGTGCCCTCTCAAATTTTATGACTGGGATGCCGAGGATCACAAAACAAGGTGTGAATAACCATACCAATTCACTTGGTACCCTTAATATTATCACCTAATCAATGTGCCGGTTAACCACACACGCTCCATTGATCTATGAAAAACATTAAGTCACCCTTTGTGGTCCTTACTAGTCCAAGTTAGTGTGCCGGTTAACCACACACGCTCCACCAACGACTTGGTAAGGTACAAAGTGTGAATTCCATGGGCTAGCACCAAATTCACATTTTTCCTAAAGTAACTAAGATTGGGAATTATTAAGATTTTAGTTACTTTAGTATTTATCATTAATACTTTTAATGAAGGGAGAATTTAAAGTCATTGTCCTACCCGTTCGGCTAACGACCCTCCACCGATCAAGCAAGCGGTGGGTGAGAGTATACACCCATTAAGTCGCCATTTTATAGGCAACAACCTTATACCCACCTTATAGACCGGCTTCGTGAATGAGGCCTACTAACGGTAAAACGACTTGTTCTTATACATATATATAATAATTAACCATTAATGTTATAAATAGTATAAGTGTTGAATTTTAACTTCTTTTAAAATTCTAAGGGCTAATTTGGAATTAAAGTATTCATAAGTGAAAACTTTTCAAATTCCAAAACTTGAGGGCAAGTTTTGAAACTATTCAAAACTAATTAATTCCATAACTTATGTGTTTAAAGTAGTTTTAATCCAAAAAACTCTTCAAGTTCCATAACTTATGGAAGACTTTAAACTAATAAAAGAATTAATCTTTTCTTTAATTTTATAACTTATGGAATTAATTAAGGTTACACTTTATTTATTTATTTATTTATTTATTAATGAAGTGACTCTTGAATTTCCATAACTTGAGGACAAGTTATGGAGTCATAAAAAAAAAAAAAAAATTGAATGACACAAGACTCTTCATTTTGTAACCATTACCAACTTTTATGAGTTTTATGAGTCTTTAATGTGACTCTTCATGTAACTTGAGGACAAGTTACACAAACACATTTTATACTCAACTCTTAGATTAAAATGGATTGAAAACAACTATTTCAATTAACTTTTCTATTAATCTAAGCAACTCATAAGAACAAGATAATTCATATCAAACTTCTTCATGTAATTAGTCTAAACCTTAAACTAATACAAAACATGAATCTATTGACAATTATCTTTGAAAATGGATTAGCATGAACATTACCACATTAAAAAACAAGTTTATAAGTTCAAAAACAACTTAGGGTAATGTTCCTAGTCCATTTCTAGCCAAAAACCTCGAAAATATGCTGTTTGGGGTCCAACTCGTCGAGTGCATGAACATAACTCGGCGAGTTGGATGCATTTTGCCTTGGACTCGTCGAGTCCCTTCATGGACTCGGCGAGTCTGCTGGGCTGACAGCATCAAAACTCGATTTTTCAGCTCCATTTGCAAGTATAACAAGAAAACAAACCTGGCTTTGATACCACTGTTGGATTTTGAGCATTCTAACACTCCTAAGTGTACATGCAACCCTAAATACCTTGGATCTATGTTTTCTCTATTATACATGCAAATAAGAATATCCAAGGTATTATCCTAATCTGTCATACAAAACATGAATATAACAAGATAGAATACATACCTCTTGGATGTAGAAAGTCTTCATGAAGCTTGAGTGCCTAGCCCCAATAGTGTGGAAGCCTCAAATGGAATCACAGTTATCAAAACACTTAGAATAACTTGAGAGAGTTCTACACTTTATGAAATCGGCTAGCCCTCTCTAGAATAATCCTAGTGGCCGATTTTTGTCAAGAATAATATCATTATATAGTGTTACAATTAGGGTAAATCCTTAATTGTCATGGCTTTCCATTTCCTTGGATCCATGGGTTCAAATACACCATGGAGCACCCATGGACCATCCTATGGGTTTTAGCCCAACTTGATTATCCATGGAGCATTAGCCCACTATATAAGTATGGATGATTTACACAATCAACCCATATATTTAATTAGTCTTCTTTTGATCACTTAATTAATCCTAGATTAATTCTTGATCAATACTAATTAAATAATCTTATTATTCTTATTATTAATATACTAGAACTTATAATATATTAATAACCATAAGTGTCTTATTTCTCTCATTATAGTCTATCCAAGTGCATGAAGGTTTGCAACCCAAATGGACCATGCCGGGTCGGGTCAAGTCTTACCAATTATAGTTATGGACTTAGACATTAATCCAACAGAAAGGTACCTAAAGTGACATCTGCTTCATCCCTTGCTGCTTCCAGGGTCATCTGGAGTGCTCTCGCCTTTGGCCTTGGTGGAATGTTAGGCCTTGCCGCCTCTTTCTTCTTCTACTAATCTATAGCAATATGCCCTTCTTCATTGCACCGATAACATACCTCTTACTGGTTGTACACTCATTGGCGTAATGTCCAATCTTCCCATACTTGTTACAAGTCACTTCCCCATCACATTTTCCAAAGTGCTTCTTTTTTCACTTCTCGCACTATCTTGCTTCACCTCCTCCTCCTCCAAACTTCTTGGAATCAAACTTTGAGAATTTTCTTTTCTTATTGGACCTTGAAGATCCATCAAACTTTCTTTTCTCGCCAACCTCAGCTTTCTTCAGACCCTTCTCCCTTATTTGGGTCTCAACATTCTTAGCTGCCCAGATGACGTCTTTTAAAGTTGTTTGTAGCACCTGGTTCTTGGTACGTATTTATTTTTATTTTTATCTAAGTATTTTGCATTTTTGGCCTTGGACTCGGCGAGTTGAAGGACCAACTCGACGTGTAGAAGCAGGATGGGATGCGGGGTTTAAGCAGTGGACTTGACGAGTCGGGTCCCGGACTCGACGAGTAGATCCTATCTGGACAAAAACCCTAATCCAATGGTTTGCACCCTATTTAAACAATGTTATGTCGACCACAACGTCACTTATGCTCCCATAACACCTCTCATTGAAACCCTATCCGTTATTGAAGCAATCTAAGCCTTGTTGGTGGATTTTGGTGCTTGTGGTCTTAAGAAGGAAGGATAAAAGCTTGAGGAAGCAAGTAGAGACCAAGGGAACCTGAGTTTGTGCACCATCTACAGTTCATTGAAGGTAAAAAGTTGTAACCTTGCTCTTTCATTTGTTAGATCCCTCTTTTGGGAGATTTAGGGCTTTTATAAGCCATTTTTGATGACCAACCATGATTGCAAACATGGTTGGGGGTTGCGGCTTCTAAATCAAGTCATTAATGGAGTCACAAGGCAGTTGGGGGTTGATTTTGCCCCCATGAAGGGTCTTATGCATCTTAAGAGCTTGTTTTATGTCTTTTGAGCTCAAAGTCCCATGCAAGCACGTAAAGTTTGTAACTTTACGTGCTAGATCGATTGTATAAGCTTGGATCTATCTTTTGATCATATGTTGTACATCAGAAATCGAGGATTTAGAGTGTGGATGTGACCGACTCAGCGAGTCCGTTCCTGGACTCGACGAGTCCAAGGCTTTGAGTCACAAATCTGTCGGGGGTCAAAGAACTCAGTTGAGTGTTAGAAGGGTTGTATTCGGACAGAAAGAGTGACCCAACGCATTGGACGTAATTTTAGACCTGGAGTTCATGGGACTCGATGAGTGCTAGAACAGACTCGGCGAGTCCAAGGCAATCTCCTTGATTGGAGATGAACTCGGCGAGTGTTCATACAACTCAGCGAGTCAGATGAAGGTGGACTTGATGAGTGTTCATACAACTCGGCGAGTCGGATGAGGTTCATACGATGTTCATATGAGAGAGGAACTGGTCGAGTTGATGCCAAACTCGACGAGTCGAGTCATGGATAAGGACAAGTAAAGGGTTAGGGACTCGACGAGTTGACGGCCCAACTCGGCGAGTCAGGTCAACTTGAAGTTGACTTTGACTAGAATTGGACTAACCCTCTGTGGGGTTGCATTTGTTGTGTGTTGACTTGAAGGTTTTCGTGTAGGGATCGAGGAGCCGAAGGTAGTCAACTTGTGCGCCGAGGATAATTTAAATATTGCACGACATTGAGGTTAGTTACCTTCCAGTAGGGATAGGTCTAAGGCCACAATGTCGGCCCACCAAAAAGGAGTATTCACCAAAAAGGAGTATTTAGAAGATGATTGTCTTTGTGATAATTATCTTGGTCTGGTTATGTGCTTTGGTCATGAGATTTATCTGTATGATATGTTATGTGTATAGTAGGGATTAGTTTTCCTGACAGTGGTCCTTAGGACCCAAGGGTAAGTCAGTACCCGGATATGCCTGACTATATGCTTATATCTATTATTGTATGCTAGTAGTAGGGGTGAAATAATCCCTAGTTACTGGTTGAAAGATACCGATGACGGTTACCGGTTGAAAGATACTGATGAAGGATACCGGTTGAAAGATACTGGTGAAGGTTACCGGTTGAAAGATACCGATGATTCTGTATGGTATATTGTATGATACAGTTTTGGTTTTGGTTTCAGGTACCTCCTCGTAGAAGGGGAAAGAGTCGGCGGTGTAGCAGCGCATCACATACACACACATATGGTTTCCGCATTGAGTTTCTGGGATTATACTCTGATTTTCATTACTTTTGATGTCATAGCTTGGTACACAACATTATGATTTTGAAACGTGTTGTTATCTGACCATATTTTGGTAAAATGTTTATTAAATTATTAATTCAAAAATGAAATTTCCGGGCTTGAATTTTGGGATGTTACATGGTTGCTTGCTTGACCATCAGATCAAAGTCCGCTAACAATCCATTAGCAAACTTCTTGACCTTGGAGAGTTCATTCGGAACTAGGTAAGGAACAAGCTTCATCTTCTCCATAAAACTTGTAGCATACTCAGTGACGCTCATTCTTCCCTTCTTTAGGTTCTGAAACTCGTTGTTAATTTCTAGAAGATCCTACTTAGTGCAGTACATCATTTTCAGTTGCACCAAAAAGTCTTCCTAAGACATCTTTCTAGCTTCTCCCTTGGGCATGGTACCAGCTAGTAGCTTCCACCAGCTTAGTACTCCTGACTTTAACAGTGTAACCACGAGGGCGGTTTTCTATTTGTTGTTGTTGTCGCAACTTTCAAATATCATCTCCATCTCGGAGATCCAATCCATGACTTCCACCGGTGTTGGGCTTCCAGAAAGACTCGGTGGTTTGGATGCCATGAAATCCTTGTACTTGCACCTACGTCCATCATTTCCTCCATTGGGGTGGTTTCTTCTACCCACTCATGGATTAGCTTGACTGACATTCTGACTATAGTTTCCTTCATCTGATAATTCAGGTTGTACGATGGGTACAGTAGGTTCATCCCTATCATGCAACATATGTCTCATCTCCTCTCTTTGTCCTGCTATCATAACCTTAATCATTACTTGGACTCATGCCATTGTGATTGGCTCAAGTGCAGCTGCTACTTCCGGTGCACGCTCAATCACAGGCCACTGATTAGCATTTCCATTAGTATTTATGAATCCGCTTAGGGTTCTTTCCATGTCGATCTATACACCAAAGTAGTCAAATTTAGATCTTTATTTATGTTAGACATTTAAACCTTCCTTGTCACTTCAAAAAGTTACATGCCAGTTCTAATATCGTAGTCGAACGTTTAGAAATCTGAACACATAAGGTTTCCAGATCCAATCGGCAACAGACCATAGATCCGATCAAATAATAGCATATAAGGCATCTTTATAGTTATAACATAAATCATTTAGCACATAATAGCAATTTAGGCATCTTTGCTAAAATAAGCTAGTGCTTGTGTCTAAAATATAGTAGACACTCATCTCACAATCATCGATTAGCATTCTAAGTTTAAGTCTAGAAATCCTACAAATTTATATTTCACTTAAACTAATGCTCTGATACCAACTGTGACATCCCCAATTTCATGGCCAAAAAAGACCGATTTGTTTATGCTTTATTTGAAAACCAGAGTATACTTTTGAAGAAATATGTTGCGGAATTTGTTTCCAAAAATATGATAAAGAATTTATCAAAGTATTTCTGAAGAAATGCATTTTTATTATATTAAAAACCTCAAGATATCATTTTTAATACATATCAAAAGCATAAACAGACACAACATAGGCCTTAAAACATCTATTTCTTCGAGTGGCCTATAATCCATTGATCTCTTATCATATCATCACTCATGTGCTCTCTTGCCAATACATGTATACAAGAAACTGAATAGGTCAGGCTTGGGAGCCTGGTGAGCATATAGGGTTTCAACCCACAATAATTAAGTTTATTAATTTCATCAATTCAATCAACCTGACTACACATTCTCGTTATCCTCACTTTTTGTCCCCAAAACATCTAATTCAAGGGACCTAACCTAAGAATTTCATTGGGAAGACAACACTGCTTAGCAGATTCCTCAACAATAAATGTCAAATAAGGTAACCATGAGGGGGATGGAGTACACCTAGTGAATACGTAGTTCAAAAACACTTATACGTTGCAAGCCTGCCAACGTTCCACTTGACGGTCTAGAATAGACAGTGGTCACCATCTATAGTTTGCTATATGATTGGATCATCTTAAACATCGAGGCCACTCATCATTTATTTCATCATCTATATCATCTACCCATCTTTACCCATCATAATTATAAGTATAAAATACATATACATTTTAAATCAAATAAAACATGTATACTTTTTCATCCAACATAGAAATCAAGAACACAGATAATATGCACACATAGCATGTAATTTATATTAAATACTTCATATCTATGTGAAAGATGAAAGTAACTATGCACTCACTTGTTAAAGTGATGATTCCAAACTCGGGCAGCGCTTCGCTTCTAACAATTCTATTTTCCTTCGATGAACCTAGTATCATTACTGCTAGATTTTAGTCGAATATTTATTGCGAGTAGTTACATGCGATATCGTTTTATAAGTCTCAAACAACACTTTACAACCACTATGTATAGACAGGGTCCAGACATGAAACACCGGAGGGTAGGACCATTTTGGCATATAAGCACTTCTGAAATCCAACAACCTTATGCGACCCTTCAAACCAGATTCTCCATACCGCGAGTAGTTAAAATATATTATAATAACACTCTATATAGTATATTTTATAATACATATATTGATTATAGGTTCATAATAACGATATTAAACTTAAACATAAGCTTTACTTAAAGCAGGGTAAGCATAACTTACTTATAAGAGGGTTTGGCTAGGAACCGGGCTCTGCAGGGTCAGAACTTCCAAGCTGAAAGCTCTTCTTCTCGGAGCCTTCTAGCGCTCTGGGACTCGCCTCTAGCACTTAGGAATTACTAGGTAAGGGGGAGATATTGGGAGTGGTGAGAGAGAAAGAAAGGTTAAGGTGTAAAGAAATGGGAGAAACCTCGCACCTATTTATAGTAGGTTGGATGCAAGTGTGGGGCATGTACCTTCGATGTACGCTAGGCGTACTCAGTACTCGGGGCTTCCGAAGGGTTACATTGTGCGTATGAAGGCCAACTGTTAGCATCCGAAGCAAAGACCGTGGGGAGCAAGCAAGGATTAGGACTCGGCCACGTCACCCTCCTCGCATCAACCTATTCTCGACTTCTAAATTCCATAAATTTCGCATACGAGCTTCATTTTTGACGTTTCTTATATCCACGCATTGGTGGGTGACGTACTCTATAACTTTCGTTTAGACTCCGTCAGCTAATTTTGAATTTATTTTTAAAGTTATATTTTAACAAACTTAGACAGTTAAAATCCATTAAAAATTCATAACGTTGTCATTCGATGTTTTTTCATCTTCTTTTATATCGTTGAGCTCTTATTAATGAGATCTTCGATTCTCGTTTACATTGTGTCGGCTAAAAATTGGTCGATCTAAAATTCGATTTTCGGGTTGTGCATTGCTATGCTAAATCTTAGAAAAATCATAACTTCCTCATACGAAGTCATATTTTGACATTCTATTTATGCACGCTCTCGATTTAATGTATACTGCAGCTTTCATTTAGATCGATAAGGCTAAAGAGTAAGTTATCACAAACTCACTTTTTACGATTTCCGATATCGTATCAGTTTTGCCACAAAACTTCAACATGTCATAACTTCTTCGTTATAAGTCGGATTTCAGTGTTCCTTATATCCCCGCAATCCTTGTTACGACTACTTCAACTTTCTTCAAAGATATTAGGTCTATCTATTAGTTTATTTTTTACGCTTATTTTTATTACTATTTTATTACGTCGTCATAAATAAGTATAATGCACATAAAATCACATAAATCACATAATACTCAAATTATTCTTCTTTATTACTTCTAAATAGGTTACATCATCATACTAATGCTTAGCCAGAAACAGGGGCATTACATAAGGTCTTGCTTGTTGCTTGTAAGTTTACATTCTTCATCTGGTAGAAATAGACATGTTGTGTTGAAACATACTTGTTCGATTGAAGTAGACATGTAGGGGTGAAACATACTCGTGCAGTTAGAATAGACATGTTGGGTTGAAAAATACCCGTTCGGTTGAAACATGCATGTTGGGTTAAAACAGACACATTAATGTTATAATTGGTTATTTGTGTTGTATGTGATATTTTTTGGATCTCGCTAAGATTTGACTTACGATTATGGATTAATGGCTTTCAGGTACTTCTTCAGATATGATAAGACATGGGTGTAACTGTACACACACATCAGTAGTTTTATGGTTTGAGATTTCACGATTCTTTTCTTTATAACTCTGATTTTGTCTTGATTATAAATTTATGAAAAATGAGTATTTATTCTAATTTAAAAACAAGAATTTAGTTTGAAAAATGGGACGTTACATATACTTAAATCACAAATAATCATTATGTTACTAAATTAGTACAAAGGATTCCAATTTTTTGTCACTTTTCAAGGATGACTTATAATCGATAATAACTAATGAGTAAAGAAGCATAAACACTTACAAAATGACTCAGAGGAACCAAAATTAATGATGTTTTAACCAGCTAAGGGGTCAAAACTATTTCAATTTGGGTGCATGAGGTTGAGTTCAAGTTATCAGATCCATCAGTGTTGCCCCAGAAAGCTTCAAGTTATTTCGCCTTGGCCCCGCAAGAATTAGTTCAAGTCGTTTGGACAATCAAATCAAAATAGTTTTCCCTAAATTCCTTTAAGTTGTTTCGTACAAAGCTTACGAGATTTTGACAAAACCTCTTGAGTTTAATTTTCAACACATTGTCAAATATTTTGTTATACAATGTTATCAATCATACAACTTTTTCCGGAGTGTTAAAAAACTAAAATGTAATGGAATGACCTCACATAAAATATTTAATTCCTAAAATGAACCACTTAGGTTGAAAGGTATACATGCTTTCAGGTACTTCTTTAGATATGAGAAGACAAGAGTTACGATGTAACTATACATACATATCAGCAGTTTTATGGTTTGAGATTTCGCGATGCTTTTCTTTATAACTCTGGTTTTGTCTTGATTATAAATTTATGAAAAATGAGTATTTATTCTAATTTAAAAATGATAATTTGGTTTGAAAAATGGGATGTCACATAAACTTAAATCACGAACAATCACTATGTTACTAAAATAGAACAAAGGAGTCTAATTTTGTGTCACTTTTCAAGGTTGACTTATTATTTATAATAACTAATGAGCAAAAAAGCATAAACACTTACAAAAGGACTTAAAAGAACCAAAATTAATGATGTTTTAATCAGCATATGGGTCAAAACTATTTCAACTAGGGCCCATGAGGTTAAGTTCAAGTTATCAGATCCATCTGTGTTGCCCCTGAAAGCTCCAAGTTTTTACGTCTTGGCCCCGCAATAATTAGTTCAAGTCGTTTGGAAAATCAACTCAAAATAGTTTTCCTTTTATGCCTTCAAGTTGTTTCGTTCGAAACTTACGAGATATGGACAAAACTGCTTGTACAACTATGTCTAAGTTTAATTTTCAATACAGTTTCAAATATTTTGTTATACAATTTTACCAATCATATAACTTTTTTCAAAGTGTTAAAAAATTGACAAGTAATGGCATTACCTAAGCATAAAATATTTAATTCTTAAAATGAACCACTTAGGCTACAAGGTATACATGCATCACAATATGTGATAGTGATAACATTAGCAGTTTAGCGCACCAGGAACACCACATCCTGGGTGCGGTAAAATAACGAACGGGGCTCTCTCTCTCTCTCTCTCTCTCTCTCTCTCTCTCTCTCTCTCTCTCTCTCTCTCTCTCTCTCTCTCTCTCTCTCTCTCTCTCTCTCTCTCTCTCTCTCTGGCTACATTTTCAATAGAATCATTTTTTTATACCAATGACCAAGAAATAAATTAATAGAACTTTTTTACCACTCTATAAATATTAACAATTTTAACCTCTACTCTCACAACATTTTAAGTATTTTCTCTCACAAATTTATTCGAGCACAATGTCGTCGTCATCGAGCGATAATTTGTTTGATGATTTAGATGAAGATTTGTATTTCCTCGTTGAGGATTCGAAGTTATTTAGTATTTTGATTATTGTTAGATTTTAATTATGTTTTCTTATTTTGATTAGGTAATTTTATTTATTAACCAATAAAATACTTCTATTTTGTTAGTTTTGTGCTTATTAACTATTTATTAATAATTGCATTTATTTATTAAATTTTAGTAATTTTATTTCAACAAAAAAAAAAAATGAGGTAAAATGAAATATGACCATTTCCTTGTTTTTGAAGAATGGGTGAGAGTGATGGGAAATGAGATAGCATCCGGGTGTCACATAAAAAACAGGTATCATATAAAAACGAAAGGTAAAATGTGACCATACCCTAGATCTAAAAAAAATGGTTTTATCTAGAGTAAATTATACGAATGCTCCTTATGGTTTGAAGTAATTTGCAGTAATTTGGTCTTTAAATTTTTTTTTAACTCGGAAGGTCTACCAAATTTCTTAAATAATCTTCACATATAGATCTTTATTCTTCCGTTCGATAACACTACCAAGAGAAGTGGCAAAGCTTTCTTAAAAGTGATAGATATTTATTCTTCTAGTATAAGCTAAATCTAGCGTTTGGATGGGTACTTCCTCAAAAATTGCTTATAACGGTTCCACTCGTAGATAAGTCATTTTATAAGTTAATCATTACTAACTTATCAAAAGCTTTCAAACACTTTTTAAAAGTTTTGTTTTGATACCATTATAAATTAATAAGCTAATAAGTTCAAAAGTAATTATCATTAAGGACTCTCAAATACCCTCCAAAAGTCCAAAATAGAAGTATACAACCATAAATAAATAAAATATATTAACATATTTATATGCATTTATTTTCCATATTTTTAGGAGCAGTAAACTACAAACCATGATATCACAATACACAAGGGTTAAGGAAGACTGTAATTTCAACATTTAGGTCTCTCTCAAACGAGTGGACCCGATTCGACCGGAAATTTCAAGGTATACCCTGAAGTTGAATTTTTATCGTGAATAAGAAATTTACATGAATAGACATCCATATAAAACTAATGAGATTATTGATTAAATTATATTTGAAGTATACAGCTCACCTACTTCCAAGAAACTTCCAAGAAAAGAAGAGGTTTTCAATTGGGAACCTTAATGGAAAAACAGAAGAAGATGAAAGCAGCTGAAATTGATATAACTCTTGTTTTATATGTTTAATATCACTACATTTGGCCTTTAATAACTCTAAAATATCAACATCTCTAATGGTCGATAGGTTTAACCAGTAGTGAAGTAATAAAAATTATGAATGAGAGTGAAATTTACAAATTGATTATATATTTTCTTTGAGACAAACATGAATCATTATCTTTAAAGTTGTCGACATTCACATCATCAATCTTTATATATGTTATACCCGCAAAGGAGTTCCACCCCATCTTCAAAATCAGAGACGCACACTTAATTAAATATTATCAAGAAAACGATGCAGCCAGAAGAGCTTCAATCATTTCTTGAACATGACTTTCATCAAGCTGGATTATATAGTCCGAAAATGGCTTCTTCTCCTTGTGATGTACATGACTTCTACTCCTCTATCACCTCCCCAGAGAACTCCATGATCTCCTCAGAATCGTACTTTCAGACCATGTCCTCTTGCAACTTTAGCACTTTATCTAATTTGGATGACGATATGCAAGTATTGGTTCCTATCGAGAATATTTCGCAACATGTCCTAGGGATTGAAGGTATTTCAGGCAATGAACTTGAAGATGTATTGAAATGGTGGGGTGAAAGTGAAGAAATGGACAATATTTCCTCAGAAGGTACTTCCATGGACAACGTAGGTGTCTTTGGTAGTCCATTTATAAAATCCAGTGACACCACAATGATGTTAATGCCACCCGATGACATGGAAGTTGAAGTTGAAGGTGAAACAAGCCTTTATCATCTACTCAATGCTTATGGAGAAGCTGTGGAGATGAGACAAAGAGAACTAGCAAACGTGATTATTGGATGCATAAACGAGAAAGCTAGCCCACTTGGTGGATCCATGGAACGTGTTGCATTCAACCTTTTTCATTCGGGAACTCAAGGTGACTACATAAAACACGAGTCAATGAAGAATTTCAATGTAGCATTTAAAGCTTTCTACGAAATTTTCCCCTACGGGAGGTTTTCTCATTTTGTAGCCAATTCAGCTATTCTTGAAGCAATCATGAGCAATTCACGGAAGATACACATCATAGATTTTGACATGGGTGAGGGTGTTCAGTGGTCTGCAATGTTCGAGGCTATTGGAAAGCTAGGAAAAGACACTAAGTTGACATCCATTAGAACTAAAGAGCAAAGTCACAGTTTTGAGGAGACAAAAATTCGGCTTCTGAATTGTGCAAGTGCTTCCAAGTTAAAGTTAAAGGTCCAAGAGATGACGATTGAGGATTTGATGAAAGAGATTGAAGGATCACAAGAGTATGAATTCTTGGCCTTCAATTGTATGGTTGGACTACCACACATGGGAAGGACAAGGAATAGATGTGAAGTGATGGAGTTTCAAAGGGTGGCAAAACAACTATTATTGATGAGGGAAGGAATTATAATCTTTGGTGATGGAGAAGATGTTGAAAGAACAAAATATTGTGGCAATTACAGTTCATTCTTCGGTAAATACTTAACGCATTATCATGCGCTCTATGAGTCAATGGAACAAAACTTTCCAGAGAACCTTACAGAAGCAAGAATAGCCATGGAGTCGCTTTTCGTTGCACCATATGTTTCATCTCTCTCTTGGCATCAAAAGTGGGAGAATATCAGGGAAGAAGGTGAATTCAAAGAAAATCTTGGGTTAATGGGGTGGAGGCTGAGCAAAGAGAGTGTGGTTGAAGCTAAAGAAATGGTAAAGGAAAGTCAGAGTTCATATAATATTAGGGTTGAAGGAAAAAATGGGAATGAAATGGTCTTGGAATGGAGAGGAACTCCATTGGTAAGAGTTTCTTGTTGGAGATATAAAAGATAAAGGAAAGAGAAAACATTTATTTTGTGAATAATTTAGCTAAGTACTCCTGGAACTTCGTTGGATATAACTGTATAGATTGATCATTTCATGATGTAAAAGAAGCATAAATATCAGATTTAATAAATTTGTGAAGCAAAGGTATATTATAAACATGATTACAAGTAAATTAGAGATGCAAGGAGGATCAAAACACACCCATCTTGTATGTGTACAGTATTATATTTTCTTATAGATCATTGATTATTTCCCATATAAAGGGGAAGAACTTAACTTTCCAACCCATGAGAGTTGTTGTAACCATTAGAGAGTTCTAATAAAAGAAGTTCCAACCCAACTCATCTTTGATGTTTAAGGATCTCCTATCCAAGCTAGAAAACAAAACAAAGGCAATTGCAGTCATTTGGGTATATTCGTGTTTGATATTTTTGTCCTGGATGTACGTAAGAACGAATAGAACAGCAAACATATCTTATCTCCAAAATCCTTCATAATCTTATCTATTATTTATTGCAATCCAGTTGGATGATACATCTAATGTGTTCATATTAGATAATGTTAATAAAATCCAAGGTGGAGATACTATAGCTAACCGACTTTGAGAAGTTGGTACCCTTTATTTTCAATGATTTTAGACTTTTGGTTGCTTGTTTTTGGATTTCGGAGTGACGGATTAATCTTTGGTATTCAACACAAAGAAATTCATGTTTCTAAGGAACCTTGAGACCAATTCAGCAATCCTTTGAAACCGGTTAACCTTTTTCCGTACGCAATGAGATAAACAACTCAAAAACCATCACCTTAATATAAAAAATGTTTATGAATACAATGTTAATTAGTGCATATATAGACGCATCACACTATATATATATATATATATATATATATATATATATATATATATATATATATATATATATATATATATATATATATATAAGGTTAGGTTCATGTGAGACGGCCTAATTTTGTGAGACCGTGAGACGCATTTTTTTATTTTTTTTATTTTTTTTTAATTTTTTTTAGTTAATTCAAGTTCCAAAAATAATATTTAAAAACAAAATTTTTTGATTTTTCCATTTATTTTGCATTTTAAAATTATTTTTAAACTATGTACAGTGTAATATTCTATTTAGAATATTTCACGTATTTTTCAAAAAAAAATAGAATTTTTTTTAATTTTTTTTTTTATTTTTTTAGTTAATTCAAGTTCCGAAAATAATATTTTAAAAAAGAATTTTTAGATTTTTCTATTTATTTTGCATTTTAAAATTATTTTTTAGAATATATCGGTGTAATATTCTATTTAGAATATTTCACGTATTTTTCAAAAAAAAAAAAAAAAAACGGGATTTTTTTTTATTTTTTTTATTTTTTTTTAGTTAACTCAAGTTCCGAAAATAATATTTAAAAAAAGAATTTTTGAATTTTTCCATTTATTTTGCATTTTAAAATTATTTTTAGATTTGGTTTCACGGTCTCACAAAATTAGAATGGTCTCAAATGAACCTGAACCTATATATATATATATATATATATATATATATATATATATATATATATATATATATATATATATATATATATATATATATATATATATATATATATATATATCCGTTGAGAACTCAAAGTTTACCGATAACTAAATGTGGAGCGTCAGATCAAAATTAACCTATTAAGGGCATCATCGTCATCTTACCAATCTTATTTAATGTTTGATTTTTTGGGTTATTTGAAATATTAATAAAAATGTCTAAAAATTATCATAATAAATTAAATTTTCGGAATTTTTTAAAAAATAATAATTTTCGAAGTTTTAAAAATATACAGATTTTTTAAATTTTTTTTGAAAACATGAAGTTTTAAAAAAATTGAAAACTCCCTCTTTTTTTTGAAAAATAAAAACTGCAATCTTTAAAAACAATAAATTTTAAAAAATCAATAAAAAAATCTTGAATATTTAAAAAAAAAAACAATAATTTTTTTAACAAAAAAATCAACATTTAAGTGCATATATGCATATTTGTTATACTATAATATTTTTAAGTAAATCATACAAAAAAAAACTTATTTTTATTTACTAATCTATAAACACAATAGTCCAAGTATTTTAAAGATACAAATAAAATATAAAAAACAAAAAAAAGCTACATATTTTAAAATCATTTTCATGTTTTCGTATCAAGATTTTCATATTTTCTCTTCAATTTATTACTTTTCATCTCTTCAATATTTTCCACAAAATCTTCCAATCTACAAGAAACTTTTTAAAAATAAATTGATTAATACAAGAACATTCACAAAAATACATATGTATATATAATGTAAAATTCACATGTGGTTGTATAATATGATATTCACATGTTATTATTTCTTTTAAGATTCATACGTGGTTTACATGTGTAAATTACATGTAATTCATATGTGATTCACTTATGACTTACATGTGAATCACATGTGATTCATATGTGAATTACATGTGATTTATATATGATTTATATGTGAATTACATGTGAATCATATGTAATTCACATGTGAATCATCTATTTTATATACAACTACTAGTGCGTCGGCATTGGTGTCTTCGACCCACTCATACAAGGAAGGTAACTCACCTCACACTATTGAAGTTCCTCGCAAGAAATCCTTAGTTGCTGCCCTTGCAACACCTCAAGCTATCAATACCAAAATATCACCAAATTAGCAATTGGGGCCCAACCTATGATCCATAATCCATACTTAGGGTAAAATGACCATTTTACCCCTAGCCCAACAAGATTCATAACTAAGGCCCAAGCCCAAAACTCCAAAATCCATAAAGGCCCACTAATGGCCTAATTTTCCAAATTTGGCCCAAACCCTTGCATGAACCTTACCCTAAAGCCTAATAACATACTCCCAATCCAAACATACCTCCTTAGTCGGTCCAACAATCCACAACCCAAATAATAACCCAAACCCGAAATGGCCCACAATGCCCAATAAGGCCCAATCTATAATGGACCTAACTCAAGAAGGCTCAATATCCAAAAAGGCCTAAAATATTGAATGGTCAACCCTAGTCAACTCCTGGTCAAGGTCCAAGGCCCAAAAAGTCAACAATCCAAGAAAGTCCAATGTGGTCGAGTACGCCCAGCGTACACCCCTTGGGGCCAGTACGTGCAGCGTACCAGTTGGGTACGCCCAGCCCTTGCTCCAACTCTCCAGTCTGACTCTTAAAGGTGACTTTTCAAGTAAAGTTGGAAACTTTACTAACATGCATGGCTTAATGGGACTCTAGAGCTCAAAAGAACTTAATGGATGGTCTTAATTTATGATTGAACTCACAATATCCACAAAGCTTGCACCTTTATGAGAGAGAGAGAGAGGGCCTTAAAATGTCTAAATCTACTAGTTTGAGTCCCTAAAACAACCCTAGAAATGAAAAGCCAAGATAGAGTTTTTATACCTTGAGAGTCTCGAAATGGAGATATAAACACTGGATCTCTAAGTTCTTCTCTAGAGGTTGAGTCTTTCACCTCCTTCTCCTCTTGAACAAACCACCAAAAGTCTTATTTCAAGCTCCAAGATTCATCCAAGGCAATCTAGGGTTTTATGGACGTAAGAAGGGGTGGTGTTTGACTTCAAATGACCTAAGGAGTGGTATAATGTTGCTTATATAGGGTAGGAACCCTGAAATTAGGGTTTTGGTCTAAAGGGAGTACGCCCTGTGGACCACTTTGTATGCCCGGTGTACTCACAAACCACCCGCAACCATTCAACTTTAAACATTGGGCGTACCCAGCTAAACACGTGCATGCGTCCTAGCATGCATGGGACTGATCTGCCAAGTATTTCCATTAGGGGCTAATTCTGCCAAAACCTTTAAAGTACCATAACTCCCTCATTCTAAGTCCATTTCCAACGAAGATTATATCCATGGAAAGATGACGAGAAGCCCTACGCTTCTAACAATTCACCCTTGCCTAAAATGTAACGCCTGGTTCCTAGTACGTATTTAATTATAACTTATTCATTTTTATAGAGCTACTCGACGAGTTGGGAGCCCCAGATTCGTCGAGTAGAAATGAAATTGGCCGCGGGATTTTTAGCAATCCACTCGACGAGTTGAGAGCCCTTAACACGGCCAGTAGGTCTGCCAGAGTGAAACCCTAATTACGGGGTTTTACATCCTATTTAAGCATCGTAATCCCCACTTTATGGCCTCATTTCCAGCCTCCATGTCCCAAACCCTAATCCATGAAACCCTAGAGCCTTGTGTGAGTTTATAAGCCGTTTTTTGAGTGATCTTTGTGTGATTTAAAGCTTGTAGAAGAAGAAGAAGCTAGAGGACTCTAGGAGAAGATTCTAGATCCAGAAGCAACATCTCATCCTCTTCATTTTATGGTAATCAAGTCTCTAACTTGTCTAATAGTTTCTTAGATCTTCTTATTTTCACTTTGTTGGGTTTTTAGGTCCAAGAAACTTAACCTATGGGATTTGGACGTCCCAAGAAAGGATCCTTGCAGATCTAGAATCATTAAGGGTTTTTATGGCATAAAGACGCAAACTTTATGCCATTAGAGCCCCCATGCAAGCTCTAAGGTGTTATTTTGGCATTTTAAGCCCAAAAGGTCGTGTATGGAAGGAAAGTTAGGAGATTTACGTGTTCAAATGATGTCTAAGGCCTAGATCTATGTTAGTATGCTTTGGTTTGGAGTATGATGGCTTTTGGACAAAGATCTATGTCCTAAAGAACTAGGGTTTGAGCTAAACCCATTAAGAAGGACTATTAACGGGAAAAGTTTGAAACTTTACCCTTAAGAGGGCATTTACAGTATGTAGAAGAAATGGAGTTTGGATCTGTAGAGTAGACGCTTAATCTGTTAAGATGGCCCAAACAGAAAGAGGAACTCATCGAGTCCATAGAGGAACTCGACGAGTTGAGTCGTTTTTTCCCATTTCTAATTATGGTAGAACTTGACGAGTCTGAGGATGACTCAATGAGTTGATTCGCTAAATTGCAACTATGAGTAACCAAATAGAACTCGACGAGTCGGGAGGATTAATCGGTGAGTTGGATCGCGATTTTAGGATTTTTGAGTTATAGAACTCGGCTAGTTGATAGGTTAACTCGGCGAGTTGGGTCAACCCAGAATGTTGAATTTGACCAAAATGTTGACTTTGACTAGGGGGTAAAATGGTCATTTTACCCTTATAATGATTCTCAGTTTTTGACTAATGATTATTATGATAATGATAGTCGGGGAGTCTTTGGAGCAGCCATTAGAGATTCCTCAGACGAGATTTCATCAGCCAGCTTGAGAGGTGAGTTTCCTTTAGTAGGAACGAGTCGAAGGCACCAATGTCGGCCTATGTAGAGTAGCTAAGTGTAGGATGGGCACGTATATTAGAATTATTATATTTAGTATCTAAGTGTGGGTTGGGCCCGTATCTTAGACTTGTTTATGATTAGTAGCTAAGTGTGGTCAAGGCCCGTATCTTAGTATTATCTGAGTATGTTTATGAACTGGTAGATTATAGTTATACTTGTTGTCTTGTTGATACTTGTATGTATGTTTAGTTAACTGAGTGTGAGTGGGGGCCCGTATCTCATAGTTAGTCGAAGGTGGGCGGAGGCTCGTATCTCCTTGAGTGTGAGCAAGGTCCGCATCTCCCAGCTGCATGTTATATGTTATGTGTATGGTATGGGATAGTTTAGGCAGACTTACTAAGCTTCGTGCTTATAGTTTTCAGTTTTGGTTTCAGGTACTTCCGGTAGCAAAGGGAAGAGCTCGGGATGATTACATGTAACACCCAAAAATTACCGATTAAAAAATTCATTTTTAATTTAGGTTAAAACATAAAACATCATTACAAAACATTCATGATAATAATCCATGTCTGGAAACCGGTGACATAATAATAAGAATTCAGAGTACATCCCAGAAAATCCATAGTGCGTAAAAACAAAAACGTATGTGTGATATGCTGCTACCGCGCCGGCTCTTTTGCCTTAGCTGAAGAGGTACCTAAAACCAAAACTGAAAATCGTAAGCACGAAGCTTAGTGAGCTCCCCCATAATACCTCATACCATGCAAGCATATAGCATACAACATTCAGCTAGGAGTTACGGGCCTCGCCCACACTCATGAAGATACGGGCCCTGCCTACACTTCGCTAGCCGGAAGATACGGGCCTCGCCCACACTCTACTACCTGGGAGATACAGGCCTAGCCCACACTCCACCCTCGGAGAGATACGGGCCTTGCCCACACTCACCCGCTAACCCATAACATACAGGTATCACACAGACAACAAGTATAAACAACTCTATAATACTGACACATATATCATAATCAACTAACCCAAGAGATACGGGCTCGGCCCACACTCTAGTGCTAACATCTCGTCTACACAGGTCGGCCTTGGTGCCATAGACCCGTTCCTACTGGAAGGAAGACTCACCTCGAAGTAGCTGTTGGTCTGTGTGGGAATTGACTGTCTGGTGCTGCTGCTTCGGAAATCCTCCGGCTATAATTCCCACAAAACGCTCAATCAAACACCGCTAACTGACCCTCGGGTAAATTGACCATTTTACCCTTGATCAAGTTAAAAGTCAAATCCATAGTCAACTTTCTGTTGACCTGACTCGCCGAGTTAGCTCTCCAACTTGCCGAGTCCTTGTCCAAACAATTGTTCTGCAACCTGTCTCTACTCGTCGAGTTGGGCGTTGACTCGACGAGTTCTCCTTCTAAACTGATGTCCAAGTCCTTCATAATACTCGCCGAGTTGTATGAACAACTCGTCGAGTTCATCTTCATCCGATGAACAATTTATACTATGACTCGCCGAGTTGTATGAACAACTCGCCGAGTCTGTCCTTGATTCTAAAAAGATTGCCTTGAACTCGCCGAGTCTGGGAATCGACTCGCCGAGTTCACTTATGGGTGAGTTTTGGCTTCCAACTCACCGAGTCCACCCTGGACTCACTACACAACTCGGCACAACGAAAAAGGGGACAACTCAAAGACTCGCGACTAGACTCGCCGAGTCTGCTTCATGCAAGAGCCATGTACGCGATTTTGCTCGAATACAGTCCATGCCATTCATAGATCTGGGTTCCTAGAGCATGAATAACATGTAAAGTTTCCAACTTTACGTGTAAATATTCATCCATGGGGGTTTTAGGGTTCAAAATGCACCAAAAGAGTAGATCTAAGGTCTTCATGCAACATGGGTCCATAAAGGCAGTAGATCTGAGCTCCTGGAGCTCAACCATGCCTAGCTCTAGAGGCCAATCAGCTTATTACGAATTATAATGCACATAAAAGCTTGGAGAAGGGCTCAAGAAAGACTTTAATGGAGTAACAAGCATAGAAACTGGGGGAAAGCGAGTTTTACCTCAAAGAAATCACTGAGAGAACACTAAGATGCTTGGCTTCCTTCCCTTCCTCTTGATCTACTCCACTTCCTTCTCAAAATCTTCAAGAACACACACTAAAATGACTCAAACTCACAAGAACAAGAGCTAGAACATAAGGAGAGCTTCTGAGGGTGAAGGGGGGATGGCTTGGGGCGGAAATGAGGGCTTAAATAGCGTGCAAACCCCCGGAACTTAGGGTTTCATCCAACAGCGGTGACCCGCCGAGTCCAGGATATGGACTCGCCGAGTCGCCAACTTAAACGTGTCCCGGGTCCCATCTCTACGTAGCGAGTCGGACCTATGAATCGCCGAGTCCAAGGCTAAAAATGGAAAATACTCAAATAAGATTTACATACCAGGAACCATGTGCTACAAATCTCCCCCACTTATTTTAGACTTCATCCTCGAAGTCTGTTGCTCGATCCTGAAACAGCTCGGGTTAATGCTCCATCATCTTTTCCACCGGCTCCCAAGTCCATTCTGAACCCTTGCGGTGCTGCCATTACACCTTCACTAGCTCCACCCTCTTGTTCCTCAAATCCTTCGACTTCTGGTCGAGGATTGCGACTGGGCGCTCAATGTAATTCAGGTTATCATCAACCTGTATATCCTCTAACGGCACTACTGCTGAATCGTCCACTAGGCACTTCCGCAGCTGAGAGACATGGAAGGTGTTGTGGATCTGGTTGAGCTCGACTGGCAGATCCAGCCTATACGCCACCTTGCCCACCCGGGCTACAACCCTGAACGGTCTGATGAATCTCGGGCCCAACTTGCTCCGCTTCCTGAATCGAATGATGCCTTTCCAAGGCAACACCTTCAGGAGAACCATGTCCCCGACTTGGAACTCCAAGTCAGATTGATGCTTGTCGGCGTAACTTTTCTGTCGACTCTGAGCAGTCTGAAGCCTGCTCCGAACCTGCTGGATCCTCTCGATCGTCTTGAGCAGCACTTCGGTGCTCCCCATGACTCTCTGGCCAACTTCAACCCAGCATATCGGGGTCCTGCACCTCCGACCGTACAACATCTCAAATGGGGGACGGTCAATACTCGCGTGGTAGCTGTTGTTGTAAGAGAACTCGGCCAAGGGAAGATAGGTATCCCAGCTACCACGAAATCCAGCACGCATGCCCGCAACATATCCTCCAAAGTATGGATGGTCCGCTCGCTCTGACCATCCGTCTGTGGGTGAAAGGCGGTGCTAAAACGTAAACGAGTGCCCAACTAGTCATGAAATCTCTTCCAAAACCTGGAAGTAAAACGCACATCCCTATCCGAGATAACCGATACTGGCACCCCGTGCTACGCCACGATCTCCCTAATATAGATGTCGGCCAATTTCTCGGCCGATATGCTCTCCTGAATCGGGATAAAGTGAGCACTCTTGGTCAATCGATCCACGATGACCTAAATCGAATCCACTCCCCGCGCGGTCTTGGGAAGCTTCGTGATAAAATCCACCATGATATCTTCCCATTTCCACAACGGGATGTCCAACGGCTGCATCTTGCCATGCGGTCTCTGATATTCGGCCTTGACCTTCCTGCAGGTCAGGCACCGCTCAACGTACCATGCCACATCCTGCTTCATGCAGGGCCACCAATAATCTGGATGAAGATCCCTATACATCTTCGTCGCCCCGGGATGAATAGAGAATCGGGACTTGTGCACCACCTCCATCAAGATTTGGTGCACACCTCCATGATACGGCACCCACACCTTACGGTGTAGTGTCAATAGTCCTCGGCTATCGTAATCGAAGGAGGAAACTTAAACCACCACATGCTCGCTCTTCCGATGTTCCTCCTTGATAGCCTCCTGTTGAGCCTCCCGAATCTGCTCTAACAGGGGAGTCACTATGGTCACCCTCATGCAAATATCCCTGATCGGCGCCGCCTTGCGGCTAAGCGCATCGGCCACCACGTTGGCCTTTCTCGGGTGGTAAAGGATCTCACAATCATAATCCTTCACCACGTCCAACCACCAACGCTGCCTCATGTTCAGATTCAGCTGATCCATGAGGTACCTCAAACTCTTGTGGTCCGTGTAGATGGTACATCTAACCCCATAGAGGTAATTCTGCCAAATCTTGAGGGCAAAAACCACCGCCCCCAATTCCAGATCATGCGTCGGGTAGTTCGCCTCGTGAGGCTTGAGCTGCCTCGAAGTGTAGGCAATGACATGTCCCCTCTGCATCAGTATCGCGCCCAACCCTGAAATGGATGCATCACAATAAACCACAAAATCCTCTACGCCCTCTGGCAAGGCTAAGATCGGTGCCTCGCACAATCACTGTCTCAGTGTCTCAAACGCAGCCTGCTGCTCGGGTCCCCACCGAAAGACCACGGCTTTCTTCGTCAACCATGTCAGGGGTATGGCTATCTTGGAGAAATCCTGAATGAACCTCCGATAATAGCCTGCCAATCCTAGGAAACTCCGAATCTCAGATGGAGACTTCAGAACCTCCCATCTCATCACGGCCTCGACCTTGGCCGGATCGACCAGAATCCCGTCTTGGTTGACAAGGTGTCCGAGAAATTGCACCTCGCGCAACCAAAACTCACACTTGGAGAACTTGCCATACAAGCTCTCCCTCCTCAGGGTCTCCAATACCTCTCTCAGATGCTCCTCATGCTCTTCCTGCGTCTTGGAATAAACCAAGATGTCATCGATAAAGACTATCACAGACCGATCCAGCATCGGTCTGCATACGCGGTTCATGAGGTCCATGAACGCGGCAGGAGCATTGGTGAGCCCAAACGGCATCACCAAGAACACATAATGGCCATAGCGCGTCCGAAATGCGGTCTTCTGCGTATCCTCCTCCCTGAGCCTCATCTGATGATAACCCGAATGCAAATCAATCTTGGAGAACCAAGATGCTCCCTGAAGCTGGGCAAAGAGATCATCAATCCTTGGGAGTGGGTAACGGTTCTTCACCATTACCTTGTTCAGCTCCCGGTAACCTATACACATCCGATGCGACCCGTCCTTCTTTTTCACGAATAGAATCGAGGTTCCCCAGGGTGAACTGCTCGGTCGAATGAATCCCTTGTCTAACAGCTCCTGCAGCTGTGTAGACAACTCCTGCATCTCAAGAGGAGCCAACCGATATGGTGTCTTGGCTATCAGAGCCGCACCATGAACGAGGTCAATCCTGAACTCCACTTGTCGCTCCGGAGGTATCCCAGGAAGCTCCTCCGGATAGGGATGTCAACGGGGGCAAACGAGACGGGGATTGCATCCCCCGCCCCCGCCCCCAAAATTTTCCCGTTCCCCCACCCCCGCCCCCGCCCCCGAAATCTCCATCCTTTCCACCCCCGCCCCCGTCCCCGAATTCCCCTTCTGACCCCCGTCCCCGCCCCCGTTCCCCCGCCCCCGATTGATTTTGCGCTAACTTATTTGGGCTAAAATAAGTTCTTGTTTTTGCTAAAAGAAACTATTTTTTGGGTAACAAATAGATATTTATAACATAATTTTACATGTTACAAACAACTTAAAAACATGTTTTTTGTTGAATTTTTGTACTTAAAAATCATCTTATTGTTTATTATATTTATATAATTAATATATGTCGATTTATATAATTTGTTAACGGGGTCCCCACAGGGGTTTCAGGACAGGACTACCAACCCCCGCCCCCGCCCCCGAAATTAAAACGGGGGTTAACCTTGCCCCCGCCCCCGCCCCCATCCCCGATTTTTTTCGACGAATGCCCCCATACGGGACGGGGCCCCCACGGGATCGGGGTTCCACGGGACTTTTTGACATCCCTACCTCCGGAAAGACATCTGCGAAATCTCGCACCACCGGAACCTCGCTCACCGTCGCCTTACCCGCCTCCCGGGTATCCATCACGTACGCGACATAACCTGCGCATCCATGCTGAAGGTATCGTCTAGCCCTCGCTGCTGAGCATACTGTGGGTCCACATTGTGGCCTCTCGCCATGAATCACTAATTCTCCCCTACCTGGGGTCCTGACTCGCACTAGCTGTTGTGCACAATCTATCACCGCCCCGTTAGGGCTCAACCAATCCATGCCTATAATCACCTTGTTCCCACGCAATGGAATGGGAACCAAGTCTACCAAGTAGCGCTCCTCAAACAAACGCAATACGCAATCTCGAAATACCATCGATGCTTGCACCGATCGATCATCAGCAATCTCTACCTCTAAAGGGCAATCTAACTCGCCCGATGACTCAGGAAACTTCTTGCTAAGCGCAAGTGAAACAAATGATCGGGATGCACCCGATTCGAACAACACCTGAACTGGGATGCCGTTCACATGGAACGATCCTAATGCATACATATACACACAGATCATGTATCAATATCATAACATCATAAAAATAAAATAGAGAGAAAGAATCATACCCGTCACCACATCGGGTGTGGCGCGTGCCTCCTCAGTAGTCAGCTGAAATGCCTGGCTCCTCACCACTGGAGCCTCTGCCTTGCCCTGCCCGCCATCCATGATCCGCAGGGTCGCTGGAGCTGGCGCCTTCACTGACGCTGAAACTGTCAACTGGGGGAAATTGGCCTTCTTGTGGCCCCTCTGGTTGCAGTGGAAACACAGCAACTCAGATGTCTGAATAGCCGAAACAGGAGTAGTACAATCCCTGCTAAAGTGCCCTGCCTTGCCGCACTTGTAGCAGCCTGCTGATCCCATCCGACATGCTCCCTCATGTGTCCTGCCGCATTTCCCGCAGCGGTCCGATCCCCCTTGGCCTTTCGGCCTCCCATCTGATCCCTTGGGCTTCTTCCCCGAAGCCCCAACCGCCTGCCCCGCCTCTGCTTTCCTTTTCTGGATGTGCTCTAAATCGATCTCCCTTTCCCTCGCCCTAGCAATCATGGAGTCCAGGGTAGGGCAAGTTGAAAAGCTAACATGCTCTCGGATGTCAGCCCGTAGCATGTCATGATAACGGGTCCTCCTCATATCCTCATCACCCGCATACTAGGGAACCAACAAAGCCCTCTCCCGGAACTTGGCGGTGATCTCCGCCACAGTCTCTGTCGTCTGCCTCACATCCAAGAACTCCATGGCCAGCTGCTGAAGCTCGACTGCTGGTGCGAACTCCGCCCTGAACCTAATCGCAAAGTCCGACCAGGTCATAGCCTTGACAGCCGAGGCTCCCAATGAGTCCCCCATGGACTCCCACCAATCCCTAGCTCGATCTCGTAAACACCCTGCTGCGAACCTCACCTTCGACCCCTCAGGGCAGAAGCTAATCATCTGTGCAGACTCAATGTCGGAAATCCATCGTCTAGCAGCTATGGGGTCTTTCGCCCCATGAAAATCCGGCGCACCACTGCCCCTGAAGTCCTTGAAGGATAGTGTGTGAGATCCTGACTGGCTAGATGCCATATCACTCCTGAATGCCCAAAGGCGATCTTCTATCAACTCAATTATCCCTTCCTTGATCGACCCGAAGATAATGGGGGTCGACTCAAGGATACCCCTGGTGATCTCTGACACGATGAACTCGCGTAGTCCCTCATCCACTAGCTCGGAACCTGATCCCGAACCTGACCCCTCTCCTGAACCGCCATCTATTGGCCTCGATCGTAGTACCACCATTCTGCAATACATAAATAACAATCGTTAGTGATACGGATACTTCTTGAGGGATCACAACTACCACAAGTTCCCTGGTCTTATCTTGGCCTTCCTTGGTTCAGCTACGGATCCTCTGCTTTCAATAGTACGAGCCCATACTACCTTCCACATCTATCCATACCTTCTTCAAGGACTGCCTCGACTCCACCAGGTCCCTTTCACTACCACCGAGCACTGCTATACTCATCCTAGGCTTGCCCTAGGGAAATCTCTGATTCTTCCATATCCAGTCCTTAGCTGCTGCAGGCCTCCTTATAATGCCAATTAGCCACTACCCGAATACCATCACATGTGATGAGGCTCAGATAATCCTTCGAGTACCCGACTCATCCCTACAACGGTTGGACTTAAACAAGAGCTACGCAGTAGGATCAAATCCGGCACTCTAAGATTATTCAACCCTGATCACATGTGATGTGACGTATTCGCCTAATGGCTAACTCCCATTATTCAGAGTCCTACATAGCATGAAGCAAGCAGCATTCAGACAAGAGTAACAATCTCAATTAACTCTATCTGCTTACAGGAACTGTACTAGCATACAGTGCTAAGCTCATACCATCAGGCATAACCTAATGAGGCTATCCTACTTGTTGTCTACTCAAAACTAGCATGCAATTCTCATACAGCTGAGACACATAAAGCAGGAACATAAGGCATCACTCCTAGATCCTTAGTCCTATTCTAGCATGTTGTTCTACAAAAGTTGATAAACATAACATAAACTTGTATGGGTATTTTGGGGAATACTTACTTGAGCTCGGCCGGTCGTGCACATCACACACTTCGTTCTTTCTAAAACTCTTTTCTCAATTTTTAGAAAACATTTTCTTTTAGAAAATCTTTTAATCCCTCGATTTGAGTTCAGACACCCCCGAAGGTGTGTCCGAATTCCTCAAACCATGGCTCTGATACCAACTTGTAACACCCCAAAATTACCGGTTAAATATTTCATTTTTAATTTAGGTTAAAACATAAAACATCATTACAAAACATTCATGATAATAATCCATGTCTGAAAACCGGTGACATAATAATAAGAATTCGGAGTACATCCCAGAAAATCCATAGTGCAGAAAAACAAAAACGTATGTGTGATATGCTGCTACCGCGCCGGCTCTTTTCCCTTAGCTGAAGAGGTACCTAAAACCAAAACTGAAAACCGTAAGCATGAAGTTTAGTGAGCTCCCCCATAATACCACATACCATGCAAGCATATAACATACAACATTCAGCTAGGAGTTACGGGCCTCACCCACACTCATGAAGATACGGGTCCTGCCCACACTTCGCTAGCCAGGAGATACGGGCCTCGCCCACACTCTACTACCTGGGAGATACGGGCCTAGCCCACACTCCACCCTCGGAGAGATACGGGCCTTGCCCACACTCACCCGCTAACCCATAACATACAGGTATCACACAGACAACAAGTATAAACAACTCTATAATACTGACACATATATCATAATCAACTAACCCAAGAGATACGGGCTCGGCCCACACTCTAGTGCTAACATCTCGTCTACACGGGTCGGCCTTGGTGCCATAGACCCGTTCCTACTGGAAGGAAGACTCACCTCGAAGTAGTTGCTGGTCTGTGTGGGAATTGACTGTCTGCTGCTACTGCTGCTTCGGAAATCCTCCGGCTATAATTCCCCCAAAACGCTCAATCAAACACCGCTAACTGACCCTCAGGTAAATTAACCATTTTACCCTTGATCAACTTAAAAGTCAAATCCAGAGTCAACTTTCAGTTGACCTGACTCGCCGAGTTAGCTCTCCAACTCGCCGAGTCCTTGTCCAAACAATTGTTCTGCAACCCGTCTCTACTCGTCGAGTTGGGCGTTGACTCGACGAGTTCTCCTTCTAAACTGATGTCCAAGTCCTTCATCCTACTCGCCGAGTTGTATGAACAACTCGCCGAGTTCATCTTCATCCGATGAACAATTTATACTGTGACTCGCCGAGTTGTATGAACAACTCGTCGAGTATGTCCTTGATTCTAAGAAGATTGCCTTGAACTCGCCGAGTCTGGGCATCGACTCGCCGAGTTCCCTTATGGGTGAGTTTTGGCTTCCAACTCACCGAGTCCACCCTGGACTCACTACACAACTTGGCACAACGAAAAAGGGGACAACTCGAAGACTCGCGACTAGACTCGCCGAGTCTACTTCATACAAGAGCCATGTACACGATTTTGCTCGAATACAGTCCATGCCATTCATAGATCTGGGTTCCTAGAGCATGAATAACATGTAAAGTTTCCAACTTTACGTGTAAATATTCATCCATGGGGGTTTTAGGGTTCAAAATGCACCAAAAGAGTAGATCTAAGGTCTTCATGCAACATGGGTCCATAAAGGCAGTAGATCTGAGCTCCTGGAGCTCAACCATGCCTAGATCTAGAGGCCAATAAGCTTATTACGAATTATAATGCACATAAAAGCTTGGAGAAGGGCTCAAGAAAGACTTTAATGGAGTAACAATCATAGAAACTAGGGGAAAGCGAGTTTTACCTCAAAGAAATCACTGAGAGAACACTAAGATGCTTGGCTTCCTTCCCTTCCTCTTGATCTACTCCACTTCCTTCTCAAAATCTTCAAGAACACACACTAAAATGCCTTCAACTCACAAGAACAAGAGCTAGAACGTAAGGAGAGCTTCTGAGGGTGAAGGGGCGCTGGCTTGGGGCGGAAATGAGGGCTTAAATAGGGTGCAAACCCCCGGAACTTAGGGTTTCATCCAACAGCGGTGACTCGCCGAGTCCAGGATATGGACTCACCGAGTTGCCAACTTAAACGTGTCCCGGGTCCCGTCTCTACTCGGCGAGTCGGACCTATGTCTCGCCGATTCCAAGGCTAAAAATGGAAAATACTCAAATAAGATTTACATACCAGGAACCAGGTGCTACATTACAGTGCACACACCATTCGTTCAGCATGGGATGTTTAAACTCTGATATTTTGTCACGTGATTTTGAAATAGTATTTTGTTTTGATGATTTGAGATACATGACTTATGACCTTTATTGTGATGTTTGATGAATTATGGGTTTTTTTAAATGATTTTAAAACGAAATTTTTAGACCGTGTTTTTGGGATGTTTCAAGTTGGTATCAAAACCTTGGTTTGAGGGATTCGGGCATACTCTCAAGTGTGTCTGAACTCAAACTGAGGACTTGGTATGAAAATTTTCAAAAGAAAATCATTTTTATAAAAATAACTTTGAAAAAGGAAAAGAATTTTTGAAAAGAGAAAAGGGTGTGGTGCATGCAATCAGTCTAGCTCAAGTAAGTACTCCCGAACTACCCATACAAGTTTATGTTATGATATGCTTATGAGAAATGCATGCTAGATTAGGGATAAGGATCTAGGAAGGATGCCTTATGTTCCTGTTATATGTGTATGAGCTTTATGAACTTCATGCTAGTACAATTTAGTCAGTGATATGATGGCCTGATTAGGATATGTTTGATTATGTTTACTCGATGCTCGAATGTTGCTTGCTTTGTGCTTTTAGGAGTCTTAGTTATCTTTTACTAACTAGTAAACGAATATGTTGAGTTACATATTGCAAGGACTAAATAATTTCAGAAGGTTAGGTCTAGCTCTATTCCGCACTTCTTGTTTGATTCCATCCGTTGTAGGGTAGGATCTCTCATTCGAAGAAATGTCTAGTCATCCGCGAGCTAGTTAGGGGGAGATAGCAGGGACTTCTTATGCAACTGATGGCGGAGAATGGGATGGTGATTACCCTAGGGTTTCATGATATTTCTGAGAAAACGAAGGAACTCGACGAATCGTATAGATGCACTCGGCGAGTTGAGTCAACATTGGGTTGTTAACATGAGTGATGACTTCCATTGACTTTTAGGGTTTGGTCAACTGTGGACCTTGGAGACAATGTAAGGGTAAAATGGTCTTTTCACCCTTTTTGAGATTTATTAGAGGAGTTAGCTTAACATTATATAAATGTTAAGTAGAGATAATTGTGATACGTGTAGGCGAAGTCTAAACCAGGAGCTCGAGTCTAGGTTACATTGCTTTATCCTGGGAGATAAGTCTTCTCACTATACTTACATGTGTGGTAGTTTATGTGTGACCAAAGGGTCTTGTTTGTGTTATTGACCAGACAGTCTCATTTACACTATTTTGACCGGAGGGTCCTATCTGTGTTACCGACCGGAGGGTCTTAGCATATTATCGACCAGAGGGTCTTATTTGTTTATACTATGATATGTGTTATCTTGCATACTATCTTTGTGACTTATGTTGTTATATTATTTTTTGTATATGTTAATCTTATGAGCTTATACTGAGATATGTGATATCGTGCATTTTGTCTTGTGATTTATGTTTAATATTATCCTGTGCGTTATTGAGATAGGACCAGAAGGTCCAACCCGAGTTATGAGACCGGAGGGTCTTCACTGAGACACATTGATCGGAAAGTCTTTATGGAGATATGTGTGCGGTATTTTCAGGAACTCGCTAAGCTTCGTGCTTACCGTGTTGTGTAATATGTGTTTCAGGTACTTCTCAAGATCGCGGGAAGGCGTCAGCTTGATTGTACACACTTGTTCGAGATTGTGAATGAGGGTTTTGGGATATTATCAGTTATTTTATTAAGTTGTGGTTGGACAATTGATACATTGTAGTTTTCGAGAAAATGTGATATTGAGTTTTATACGAATTAAAAATGAAAATTTTTGTTTGAAAATTTACAGTGTTACACTAACATTATCCTAACCAATCATTATAACATAAACATATACCATAAACACTTAACATATGTGTAACAACCAAAAAATTTATTTTTAACAATCATAAAACACGTGTCTCATTAACAAAATCCAAATATTCATCAACAAAGTTTTCAAAACAACAAGTCAAATCCATGATCCACAAACATAGCTTCATATCAAGAGTGTGTGTACAATCACGTCGGTGCCTTCCCGCGATCCTCTGGGGTACCTGAAACAGATAACACATAACACGGTAAGCACGAAAGATTAGTGAGTTCCCCAAAATACCACATACAACTGTAGCACCTGGTTTCCGGTATGTGAATTTTATTTGAGCATTGCCCTATTTTAGCCTTGGACTCGGCGAGTCATAAGGTCCGACTCGCCGAGTAGGGACGAGACTCAGGACACGCTTTAAGTGGGCGACTCGGCGAGTCCATATCCTGGACTCGGCGAGTCACCGTTGCTGGATGAAACCCTAAGTTTCAAGGGTTTGCACCCTATTTAAACCCTCATTCCGCCCCAACTCGTCCCCATTCACCCCCAAAACTCCCCCAACATCGTTTTCCCTTATTTCCTTAAGAGATTGAAGTGTTCTTGGTGTGTTCTTGAAGGTTTGGAGGAGAAAGAGGAGTAGATCAAGAAGAGGAGAAGGAGATCAGCCATCTTTGTGTCATTTCAACATTTTCCTTGAGGTATATCTCGTTTTTCCCCTGTTTCTATGCTTAGGATTTCATTTGGGACACTCTTGAGCAATTCTTCAAGCTTGTTGGTGCTTAATGATTCGTAATAAGTGGATTAACCTTTAGATCTAAGCAATATTGAGCTCCAGGAGCTCAGATCTGTGAGCTTTATGGCCCCATGTGGCTTGTTCATCCTAGATCTACCCTTTTGAGGCATTTTGCACCCTAAAATCCACATTAGTGAATATCCACACGTAAAGTTGGAAACTTTACGTGTGATTTGTGTCCTAGAAGTCCAGATCTATGAATGGCATGGACTGAAATCGAGTAAATCTGTGTATTTGGTGGATGCATGGCGACGACTCGGCGAGTCGTATAGGTGACTCGGCGAGTCTGGTCGCGAGTCACCGATTTGGTCCCTTCATGATGTGTCGAGTTGAGCCGTGAGTCACAGGGGGTGACTCGGTGAGTTGGGAGCTGAACTCACCCATGTTAGGACTCGGCGAGTCAATGCCCTGACTCGGCGAGTCCAAGGCAATCTTCATAGATTAAGAACAGACTCGGCGAGTTGTTCATACAACTCGGCGAGTCTTAGCATAAAGTGTTCTTCGGATGAAGATGAACTCGACGAGTTGTTCATACAACTCGGCTTGTAGGATGAAGGAGTTGAATGACAATTAGAAGGTGAACTCGTCGAGTCATAGCCTGACTCGACGAGTAGAACCAGGGACCCAGGACAATGGTTTGCTAGGGACTCGGCGAGTGGAGATCCACTCGGCGAGTCGGGACAACTGAAAGTTGACTCTAGCATTGACTTAGAGCTAGACCGGGGGTAAAATGGTCATTTTTCCTAAAGGACCGTTAGCAGTGTTTGATTGAGTATGTTGTGGGAATTGCAGCCGGAGGACTCTTGGAGCAGCAGCAGTCAGTTAGTTCCCGATCAGTTCAGCAGCTACTTTGAGGTGAGTTACCTTCCAGTAGTGGTGGGTCTAAGGCCACAATGCCGGCCCACCAGTAGGAGACGTATGATAGATGATTGTCTTTGTGATATCATCTAGGTTTGCTATTACCTGTTATGTTACATGCTATCATGATACGTTATATGCAATAGTAGTCGAGTTCGGTTGTTAGGACCGCTGGGTAGTCAGACACCCCAGAATTATCTGACTGTATGTGACGGTATGCTTGTATGTTGGTCTGTTATGTTATGCGATAGAGGTAGCGGGAGGGGACCAGTCCCCGAGGATCGATTGTTGGGACCGATGGGTAGTCAGCACCCCAGAATGGCTTGACATGGGTAGTCAGCACCCCAGAATGGCTTGACACGGGTAAGACGGCACCCCAGAATGGCCGTATGGGTAGGTCGGCACCCCAGAATGGCCGTACCGGGTAGCCAGGCACCCCAGAATAGCCTGGCAGTACGTATGTTATGTGTTCGTGTGGTATGTGGTACGTTGGGGGAACTCACTAAGCTTTGTGCTTACGTTTACAGTTTTGTTTTCAGGTACCTCTGCATCGAAGGGGAAGGAGCCGGCGCGGTAGCGGCACGTCATACACACACTCTTCGGTTTCCGCATTTACGAGATTTACTGGGATTGTACTCTGATATTTTGATGGGATGTATGGTTTGACTTTTTAGAACATGGTTACGATGTGTTATGGTGTGATCAAACAATGTTTTTATTTATTAATGTTTTCTAAAGTAATATTTTAAAAGTGAAAATTTCGGACGTAAAAATTGGGTTGTTACAACAACAATACGCCACTTGAGGCTATACTCTATACGACCCTCTGGTCGCTGTGTCTCAGCGGGACCCTCCAGACCCATAGCTCGTTGGACCCTCTGGCCCGTTCTAACTCGTTGGACCCTCCGATCAAGTCTGGTTGAGGACCCTACGGCCTCGTAAATCGTTGTTCCCTCCAGTCTGGTCAGAATATCACATAGCATACATAAATCACAATACACATAATCTCAAGCAAACACGTATGACCTTCTGGTCCACACATAGATACCACCCTAGGTAATATATAGTGAGAAGACTCACCTCGGGTAAACTCGGATGATCTCGTACTCAAAACACTGATCTAGCCTCCGCCTAATCACATATAGAAATTACCTCTAGTTAACAATGCCTCTCAAAGGCTAGACTATTCCATTCCTATGCTTTCTCTCTCTCTCTCTCTCTCTCTCTCTCTCTCTCTCTCTCTCTCTCTCTCTCTCTCTCTCTCTCTTTCTATATATATATATATATATCAGAAGGGTAAAAGACCATTCTACCCTTCCTAACCTCATACACTCATCTTGACCAAACTCGTCGAGTGCACTCGGGCGACTCGTCGAGTCCAGTCGATTTGTGGCAACCCCAGCAAGCTCCCACTCGACGTGCTAACCCCTAACTCATCGGGTCACCTCCTGACTTAGTTCATCGGGATAAAACCCTAGGCTACTCGCCGAGTCAGTGGCTCGACTCGGTGAGTCTATTCAGACTCTTTTGCATTCAGCCATTTTATTGCAAGATACTTCCTCAAACTTTAGATCTATGCACTCAAGGCACATTAATCATGTAAAGGTTCGACCTTTATGTCCATGCATCACTCATCTAGCTCTAATTGACAAAATAACCCTCAAAATGGTGTCTTTGGTTCAATATTCTTATGTAACTGCATAAAGTTGGGTTCTTGGGACTCTCTGGACCTCTCAAGGTCCAGATCTGATGTCTAAGCCTCAAAGGGACTTCACATGCTTCATATCTCAACTTAAAAGAAGGTAAAGAAACCTTAAACTCATGAGATCTACTAATCATATGAAAATAGATATGGATCCATGCCTCCAACAGCGGCCTTGAATGAAATAGTGGAAGATCTGATCCCCTCTAGTCAATCAATCTTGAACCTTCTCCTTCTTCCTTGCAAGAATGCACCAAAATGAAGCAATTAGCTCCCTCTATCTCTCTAAGCTCTCTGGATCGATTTGGGGTCTCTCAAGGGGAAGTGTACCCGCAAATGAAGGCCATAAGAGCCTTTAAATAGGTCACAAACCCAGACAATTAGGGTTTTCCTCAACAGCGCTGACTTGGCGAGTCAGATACCCGACTCGTCGAGTCCATTCATTAAACACGTCAGCAAGTCACGACCCCACTTGATGAGTTGAGGCACCAACTCATTGAGTCCCTCCAAAATTCTTAATTTAAATATTAAGAATTATATACCTCTAAAACCGAATGTTACAATATGTTGGCATATTACATACCCTTGGTAACTAGCATTCCCTAGTTACCCTAACATTGACCACTTCTCAGTTAAGTCCTCCCTTAGTCAATCATACATTATTCTGATAACTAGCCTTCCCCGGTTATCCTAACCAAACTTAACCTCTAACTGTATCATATGATTAACAACCAACACCCTACCAGTCTATCATATCATGACACCAAGTGTCCCATACTGCATATATGTACCAATTGGTGATCCTAGTCAACTAGCATACTTGTACTCTAAGAGGACCACTATCATAACATTGAAAGGATATACAATGGAATATGTGGCATAGTGAGAAGACTCACTTGAATCGCAGAGCCAAAGAAGCACAACAACACTCTCACTCCTTGCATTGATCAATCTCGCAAACCAACTAACACCAAATAAAGAGAAATCCTTAATCCTCAACCCAAAACCTCCAAGTTTGTCCAATGGTCAAACTGATCAAAATTCAGTAGTCAACGGTCAACAAAATTCAACGGTCAACAATGTTAATGATTGTAACAACTGGTAAAAATAAGAACGATCGTACGATGCTATGTTTTGATTATTAAGCAATATGAGTATTTTATCAAGAATGGTTGAAGGAATTTAACCTCTTTTATTTAAATAAGTTCTTGTGAAATATAAAACAAATAACTAATGATAAATTTCGTTATGATGTATGACTACGAACCATCACCGGTTTGTGAAAATTAGCATATAACATCATTTGAACGCAACAAACTTAATTTTTGTATCAACATGTATCTAGTTGATAATTAAGTTAGGTTCTATGTAAAACGTGTGCTTAATAGTTGTGGAGGATCTAAATTTGACAAATATACGAACCAAAGTGACAAAACGTGTTTAACGATATGGTTAACCGGTTAAATGTCACAAAATTATACATTGATCAATAAATTTTATATTTAAATAAATTGAAATATAAAATGAATTATTATAAGGTATAATTAGAATGTATTTAAGTGTTTTTGAATAAAAAGAATAAAACATAAACATTAAAGTTTAAATACACAAAAACTACATTGTTATTTTATACTAAGTATACATGTATGTATTTGTATATATGTATTATTATCTAGTGAATGACTAGTTATGGGTCATGCCTTAAAGTGATTTCATGTAAGTTTTATGATGTCTAAATCAATTAAGATAAGATATTTGGTGGAGATAAGTGTCAACTTAACTGATAAGTGCTTAATCACTTAAGACATTTTACTAAGAATGCTTCTTTATCCATCTTCTAGTTTTCGAGATTAATACATTCCCTCTCCTTAACTAGAACTCCTAACTAACTAAATTAACTAGCAGTTAGTTAGTTAACTAACCCAATCTCTAAGCAACCACCTAAGCAAGTGGCTAGATAAGATCACATCACTTAAACTCACATCCTATCACAAGCTAGTCTAGGTTTTGTCCCCTTATCCTCTTCCACCCTTTCCTCCTTCATAATCACGAAATTTCCTCATCATTTTACCCTAAATTCACCAGCCAATACTCCAGGGAATTACTCTCAACCTTCATCTCATTTTCAGCCACAAGAACTTCCTTCCAAAGCCATCAAAACCATGAACTAAAGGGTTGTTGTCCCTTTTGTGTTTCAGCCACCCTATCACCCATCTACATCTTCCTTTTGCTTGATATTTTTACCACCAAATACCCCTGGAAGTTAGTTGTTATGCTACTCAAAATTATAGATTCAAAACAGTGAGTAAACTTCTCTTTTTCTTACTCTTTTGCTGTGAAGTTTTCGTGACAGCAACATAGCCAAAAAAGTGGCTGTTTTGGAGCATCAAACCAACACCCAAAAGTTATTCATCTTCAACCTTCCATTCTTCAAGTATTCACATAAGGTGAGTTCATACCCCTACATTTTCATGTTTTCTTCAAGTTTTAAGGGGGGGAATACAAGTTAGAACACTAAACATAACTCAAATTTAAATGACAACTTTCTACAGAAAAGTTGAGTCCTGTTCACCGACTTTTTTGACCATCTTCAACTTAATATCTTTCAAAAATATACAATATGAAAATAGTTCAAGTTTATACCTTTTTAAGGACTACTCGCACGCGTTCATACGATTTTTCTACAATTTATGGCGATTTTTTTAAACTGCCTGTCATTTCAGAAGTAATTTCCGACCAGTCTGTGAAGATGTTCATTTTAACACTAGTCTGAGACCACTAAAAATCATAATAAAAATTAGGAACAAATTAGACTCGTTTTAAAAACTCTCAGAGGTGACGGATTCAGTTTTTGACTTATGATGATTTTTCTATGAGTTTTCTAAAAACAGGGACAGTAAAGGGTAAAACTGTCAAAAGTGGTTTATAGATTTATTAACACCTTCTAATATTTTTTAGCAATGTTTATACATTAAGGAAGTTAAAACACAATCATTTAAATATGCTTAATTACAATTTTTACAAAAGTGATAAATACAAAAAGGTCTTAGTATCAAACTTAAGGATTATTTCATGCAAAGTTTCTAATAAAAACGTAAGAATATGAACAACAATTACGAAACATACCAAATCATTTTTTAAAATTTATACATATATATAACCATTTACATATATATGTTTTGTTTACAAACTTGTCTTCTACATCAAAAATATACATATATAGTTTACGAAACTCTACTCCATTTGTATCTAGTTGAGCAAATGGTTAAAATATTGTCAAATGCATATCTAAAGATTTCACGTCGTTTCTCATAGTTATCCCAGTCTTAGGGGATGATCATTTATACAAACATTTTCAATACAAAAACACGTAAACTCGTTGAGCAAATTTAGTGAGTTTTGTCTTCACGATACCTTATAAAGTACACACGAAAAACCTGTTAAATATAACCAGAGTCTCTTATAGGGAGAGCGTGATAGTTGTGTATGGATCTATACTGGGACTGACAATCCCGCACCTTAGCTGTTTACAACAGCTGGATCGGCAGGTCTTGGGGTGATAAATGTCATAACGAAATCGACACCTGAAGAATGTCGCGAACAAGGCAGTCTGGGTCAATCAAGCATGGTTATAAGATAAACATGAAAACTCACATAAAACAACGACACTTTTAGTTTACGCAAAGACAATCTTCAAGCTGTTTTATATACAAACAAAACTGCATAGCATCATTTTACGTAGGAAAATTACTTATACGCTTCGGTCTTGGTTCATTTAAGGCCACATCTCATTTTAGGGAAAATATAGGATTTTTCCGGAAAACAAACATTACTGCATTTCATAGAAAAGGTTTACAAATATTCATACAAAAGCTTAAGAACTCACCAACTTAAATGTTGATAGTCTCTTTTCAAATAACTTGTATTCTCAGGAAATCAGTAAATCAGGTAACAACTGGCTTTGAGGATGGGATGCTTAGGCGTCTAAACAAATCTTTTGACAGCATATTGTAATTGATATTTTGAAACATGTAATACGTACAAATGATGTAATTTTTTCAATTATATATATGTTGGTTGTGTTTGCTTTGAACATTTATACTCAACTATTATGATACACTACATGATAGTCACCCGCCCCTGGAAGGTTCCGCCATCCTGGTTTGGGGTGTGACAACGATCACCATGACATGGGCATGTCAAGACAAAGCAATTGATATGCAGGATACCACTACGTCGTGGTTACTTCCAGAAAGCCAATTTCTCATTAAGAGCTTAATCCTTACACATCAAAGCTCAAAACTTCATATATGGTCCTTCTTAATGACTTAATGGATAAAGTTTCCAACTTTATCCATTAAGACCTCACCATGAAGCAAGAACTTAAACCCTAGGTCCAAATAAGCTCTTTCAAGGCTAAATCTTGTGCATGTGATCAAGAACACCCAAACTAGGACCTTTTCACACTTAATAGAAGTCCAATGTCACAAGAGTGTCACAATAAGCTCTGGAGTTCCTCAAACTCCAAGGGCATCCATGAATGGGAACAAAACCAACCAAAGATAGGCATAAACATGGATCTCAAAGGAACAAGGTCAAGGTGCAAGATTTACACCTCAAATATCTCAGAAACTTGAATGAGATAATGCATCTAGGCTTGCTCTTTGCTTCCTTGCACCAATATTTGCTCTGTGCATACCCTAAATCCATGACTATAAATAAAGAGGTTGGGCAGGCCATTTCTGCACACCTCCCTCACTCACTCACACTCTCACTCTCCTCTCGAAGCTGTTACCTTTTGAAACAACAAGTGACATTCATTTGTTTGAAACCATAAAATTATCAGAGTTGAATTACAATTCAGCAGAAATCATTATCTTTGATGCGTGTGTACAGTCCCATCGAGTCCTTATGAACAACCTGCAAAATATTTAATCCACAACTATAAGCATAAAGCTTAGTGAGTTCCCCAATATATCACGTATTCCATCATATAGACAATGCATCAACACCAAGTCCTCGGCTCTAGTACGAACCTGCCAACTCTCCTATCAACATGCATATAACATACATAGCAATCATACATGAAGTAATGGGTCTACTCCAAACCTGAGTGAGTGCTCAACTTTCACCAAAATCCAAAGAACAAGCTCTTAATCATGCATGGAGGCTAGGGTTTTGAAATGGGGAGATGGAGGTTGAAGGAGATGACCTAAACCACGAGTTAAAGTCTCTAAATATGGGAGAACCCCTAAAAATCATGGGTTTGGGTTGCATCGACCACCACGTCATGGCCTCTCTCTTGCCACGTCGTGGTGTTTATCAGGATTCATTCAAATGACATGCCATGTTGTGGCCTTCCATACACCACGTCGTATCATAAGGTTTTCCCCCCAAAAACTTTATCTTTGACCCTGAAAGTTTTCAACTGATTCATTCTAGAAAATGGGTATTATATAATAACTCCTATAATATCCTTTCTTTATTCTTCGACTTGTTTAGATTCTGCTTTTAGTTCTTCATTATTTGTTAGTTTGGCATCTACCATCATCCTCATAGATTCAGACATACTCTATGACTTGAGTGCATTGGTGGAGGTTGAAGGATGGCTAGATTCGGAAATGAATTTCAACTAGTCGTAAGACATTTTCAAAGAGTTATTGTTATGAGATATTTGGAATAATGAAGGGATTTTGTTGAAATATGTTATGATTTACCAGGTATAAATAGATAATGAATATTGTGGTATCTAGAGAATATAATGAATTCATCAAATGTTAGGTGGATATTGGTGTGATAATAAAATGATAGTTAGACGTAAGATGGTTAGCATGTTGTGTGTTTAGTAGTTCAATTAAAATATTGAAAAAAAAATCATTAAAAATCAACAAAGTATCATTAAAAATCAACAATTGGATTTTCAACATTAAATTCTCAACGATAAAATAATAAGAATAATAAAACTTTTTTATTACGGTTTGGAATTTAAATTGATACTATAACGTTATATTCCGTACAAAATGGTTATTTTAAAAATAAATAAATAAAAATGGCACAGCGTTCATTGATAATAGTCATTTAAATAATTATCCCTAAAAAATAAAGAAATTATGGTCAAATAGGGTCCCCTCCTGGTTCTTCCCACAAAAACACACCATCCCATGTCAACTCCATCCAGAAGTTGCAAGACTAGTAATGTAGTAATGTACTTTGAGAGTTGTTTGGGGACCAAAATCAACAATTAACCTAACATTTAAGTGCAAAATCAAGGGGGCTTCATATAGGCATTAGAATCTATACAAATATATCAAAATATTATGGTTACGTTTCATCATTTGTTACTTTCAGTTAAAAAGCTAGGGCGTTTTTGACTTTTACATCAGACAAAAATTGCAATTTTCATCTTTTTATTTCATGACATGTCTGTTGGGACGCCAAACACAGCACAACTTGTTTGTCGTGTCAACAACAAACAGGGGACTAACCAAACACAAAAAGCCCAAAAATCTAAAAACAAAAGGAAAACATGATATATGGAAATCGAACCATGTCCCAAAGAAAAGACAAATCTTACAATAACACCCCTCGGTTTTACTAGTTTATAAGTACCATCATATCCATCCAACCAACCAGTTACTAAAAACCAAAAACCAACAAGACAGACACTCTACCTGAAATAAATGGAAATCTGAGGAATATCAACATCATTATCCTCCTCATCCTCACAAGCCACCACCACATCAAAATGCTTCCTATAACTCGGCAAATCCGCCTTCGCCACCTCCTTAGCCAAATTCACCATCTTCTTATCCATCCGATCCTTATGCCTCGGGAACATACTGTTAAACAACAAGCAACTCCCATACGAAATACTGTAAGCATTCAGACCTTTGTTTTTAAGCCACTGAAGAAGCTCACGCAAAGTCGGGTTGTCACGTAGGATCCACCTGTCCCACACAGTCCACGTCAGATCCTGATGTTTGATGACTTTCGGTGGGACCGGTTCCGCCATGGAAAACAGCGGGAGTGCCAGGTTGGCGAAAGTGTTGCGGTAGGACTCCACTTTGTGGTTCCCGGAGAGGACTTTGTAAAGCTCCAGACAGACAAATCCGGTGGCCATGGCGGTGGCGGTGGCTATGGCGGGGATGATTCTTCCGGCGATGAATTTCGCTTTCAGTTTATCGACTTCCGGGATGCTGTAGTTTCGCGCTCGCATGTTCGCAAGTCCCGCAATTAAATCCATGTGGTAATTCGTGTCATCATCCTATAAATTAACAAAAACAATTAAAACAGAATCTGTCAAAGGAATTGGAATGTGTTAATACCTTTTCGAACTGAATGGGGTTCATCCGGAAACCTTCCGGAAGCTTCTGATGGCAGGCTTTAAGTTTCTTGATTAAGTCGGTTATGACAGCTGAGTCATCGATGGAAGCGGTGGACATGCTGGTGGCTTTTTCGTCGGTTACGATTTTGACGTCTTTTTTGGGTTCGAAATCAGGGACGATGACTTTGCTAACGGCTTCGGCGCATTTGGTGGGGGATTTGACCCAGTCTGGAATCGGAATCCCGTATGATTCCGCCCGGAGAATGGAACCGGCTATTACGAAGTTGAGGTGGCTTTGGTCGTTGACTGAGAAGTCGAGAGGGCGGGGGAAACGTTTTGGGGCGGACCAGAATGGGGACCCGCTGCTGTTGACTGCGTCTTCAGGGAATGTGAATGTTAGCTGTTTTACACGGTTAGCAAAGTAGTCTTCAAACCTGGACGCAAAAAAGTTAAATCAGGTGGTATTTTTACCTGAATTCTCTACTTAATTAATGCATTATATGTTAGGGTTAAGCTTAAAAAGTAACCATGGAATAAGACTTATCAGCTATTAACACAAAATGACTTGTTTTGCAATTGGATTTCGATAAACGCTTTTTACGAAATTTGATTTTTCAGGACTTTTTTTTGTGGGAAAAAGCATGGCAAAAAAGTGTCATTTTCACGGAAAAAAAGTATAACAAATTTTCTGGTGAGAAGTGGGATTTTACGGATAAAAAATCACAAAAATGATGTCATTTTGCTAAAAAAGCAATGCCATTTTCGCGGAAAAAAAAAAAAAAAATTTAGCCGAAAAAACAATGAAAATTTTCTAGAGCAGAACGCTAATTAAGCAATTTCATGGGAAAAGACTGATTTGCAAAATTTACTTTTTTGGTAGTTTTTGGCAGAAAACAATTTGCCAAAATGATGAGACATCTAGTGGAAAAAATAATCATTTTCAGCTTTTGGAAAAAATTTTAAAAAAATGTTGACTAAAAAATAAAACATAAAAAACTAGAGGGGAACACTGATTAAACAGCTTTGCACAAAAAAAGGGTTCATCTCATAAAAGACCTTATAGTTTGTGTTTTTCCAGATTAAACCTCAACTTTACTTTTTTCATGAAAAACACCTCGCATTTTTTATTTTTTCCAACCTGGCCCTTTTAGTCATTTTTCTCCAAAAAAAAGTTGTAAAACATGAGGGCTTTTTCAGGAAAAACTAAAAAACTTGAGGATTTATTTGAAAACATATAGAAGCTTGAGAGTTTTTCTCAGAAAAAATGAAAAAACATAAGGCCTTTTTTATGAAAAAAATAAAGATAACGTTGAATCCAAAAAAAACACAAAACATAAAGTCTTTATTAGCTTAACCCAAACAAAAAATACTTCGTTCACAAACCACCCTTTTCATAAAAAAATTCTTTTGCAATACTTACTTTTTGCAAAAAAATATATATATATCATGAAAATGAAGTCATTTCCCATCAACAGCTCAGTAAAAATTTTCTAATAAAAAAACATAAAATAGATATAATACTAGTATAAAGAAAGAGTATTGTAGAGATAAGAAAATTACTTTAAGCGGGCCCACGTGATACAATCCACAAACGACTCACATCTCTCCTTCTCCAAACATTCAAGAACCCGTTCCAAATTATCCCTCGCCTGAGCATCCCCTGCTTTCTCCATCCCAGCAGTATACTCCCCGGGATTCCCCAAATACGCATTCGCCTCCGCAGGCGTCTTCTCCAACAACCCCTCAAACTCCGACCTCGCCCAAGTCAAACAATGGTCAATATTATGCGGAAACGAATGCACTGTACACATCGGCGCCTGTTTCTCCGGTGGGTCCCGCGACGCTCCATAGTTCTCAGTCAAATGCGGGACCACCATCTGCGTGTTACACTTCGCCCCCAAAGTCCCCGATTCCAGAAGCGGTTTCTGAAAATACAAACACCTCTGATCGATATAAAGCCGGGCAGTGACATTATCAAGCGCGTTCACCACCACACTTAGGTTTTCCCAGAAGGTGTCGTGGAAGACATTTTCGGTGTCGGGGCTGGCCCGGTTTTGGAGGGCTTCGATTTTGAGGTTTGGGTTTATTAAGGTGGCGGCTGTGGCGGCTACGGTTGACTTTGCTTGACCGATGTTCCAGTCGCGGAAGAGGAATTGACGGCTGAGGTTGCTTTTTTCGATGACGTCATCGTCTGTGATTGTGAGTTTTCCGGATGGGCCGCATGAGACGCCCATTAAGGCCAGGTTTTTTAGGAATTCGCACCCGAGTGCACCCGACCCCACTACAAACACTTTGGCTTCTTCCAGTTTTTTTTGGAGTTTGGATCCGAAGACTGAGATTTGAGCATCGTATCGTGTGTTTAAGGGTTTTAAGTCGTTGGGGTCTAGAGGCTCAATGGGGAGAGACTCCAGGGAGTCGAAATAGAAAAACTGTAAACAAAAAAATTAAAAAATATATATTTCAGTTTCTGACCATTTTGCCCTTCTCCAGTCCAATGTAACAAACAAAGACAAAAACAACAATATGATAAATAAATAAATAAACTAGGGTTATTCTTATAAAATAATATTTTTTTGTTTTTTTCCGAATCAAACCCCATCTTTATATTTTTTTCTAAAAAAGACCTTGTATTTTTTCCAAAAAAACCCTCAAGTTTATCTTTTTTTTTCGAAAAAAAAACCCTCAACCTCCTAACTGTTTCCAAATAAATCCTCAGCTTTGTCTTTTTTTCCAAAAAAAACCCTCAACTTTGTCTTTTTTTCCAAAAAAAACTCTCAACCTTCTTACTGTTTCCAAATAAATCCACAACTTTTTTAGTTTTTCCCAAAAAGACCCTCAACTTTGTTTTTTCCAAAAAAAAAACCTTAACCTTTTAACTGTTTCCAAATAAATCCTCAACTTTTTTTGTTGTTCCCAAAAAAACCTTCACGTTTTACAGCTTTTTTATTACAAAAAATGACTAAAAGGGCCAAATCAGAAAAAATGTAAGGTCTTTTTCAGGAAAAAAGCAAAGTTGAGGTTAACCCTAAAAACTAACCTGAAGTAGTGGATGAAACTTCCCTGAGCAAGCTTTAACAACCTCCTGTCCAACAATACCACCAAACATAGCAGCCATAGGATTTAAAACAGCCTTTGCACCAAACGCAAAACTCCTAACAATTTTCTCATCAATTTCATCAATCTTTCCATCTTTCAATTCTTCATTCATTTGATTAACCAAATTAATCATTTTCCGCGCATCTTCTTCCGATCCTGCCCCTGGATACCTTCCAAAATCGGAAACAAACTTATCCAGACCCCGAAACAACAAATGCAAAAACGGAGGGCGATCAAATTTCGAAAAATCACTAAGAAGAAACTCCCCGGGATCTTTAATTGCTTCTTCCAAAGGCTTAAACTTCAAAACTTTCGGTTGTTTTAATTGAGTGACAATTCCGCCCTTCTTATATGCTCCATAATTTGTTGTATCTTCTTCAATGCTAAACGAATATGGTTTTGCATTTATGACTTTTCGGGGCTTTCCATCGTTTAATTCGGACATTCCATCGACTTCAGAAAAGACGACTAAGTCCCCGTCTTGGAACTCGAGACGTTCGTCATCAACACTTGTGATGAGGGCAGGATTGTCATTACTTATGGATGCTATGATGCCTGTGTGTGGGTCCTCTCCATCTACATCGGATACTGTGAATTTAGGGCCAAAATCGCAAAAGACACTTCCGAAAAGACCCCTGATTTCGGATTTTATGAATGCGATTGGAGGGTTGTGTTTATGGCAGAAGTTATCGAATTCGATTGCTTTCGATAAACTGATGTCAGTGAAGACTACAGCCTGTGATAAGAATTGTAAAGTTAAATAAACTTCTAGAATATGTTAAATTGGATAATATCCTTGTAGACAAATGGAATTGACTTGTGGCATTGATGATTAGAAGCAATAAATGAGAAGTTGTTATATAGATACATATGATAGGATGACAATGCAGTTATCTGATTGACCCTTGAGACAAAAGAAAGTGCAAGTACATTGATATTGTAAGATGTGTAGAAGAAAACGGAATAACCTAGGCATAAATCAAACAGAAGTAAAAAATATAGAAATGAAATTAAAGAGGGAACTAAAAACAATGAGTACCTGAAACTGAGATAGCTGATCTGTAGTTAATTCGGTTGTTAAAGTAGAGATAGCAACAGCATTGTTAAGTTCTTGCATTTTCTGGATGGAAGCAAGAGCTCTGTTCTTTCCCACATCATTTTCAGTAAAAATGAAACTGCCTGATAAATCCCACAGCTCAACATTTCCCTCATCATGCAATGTTACAGACTTGACACCAGCAAGAATAAGATTCTTGGCTGCAAAGTACAAATCAGGGCATAAATACAACAAGCAATAGACAAGGCAACTTCTAGTAAGAATTAAGAAATAGAAATATGGTGTTCTAAATATGTCTGTGTGCATTCTTACTTCCCTTCAAGCATTCATTTATTTAATTATCAATGATGATAAAAGGGTTCTCATGTATTTATATAAGCTCTCATCCAAATAGTGGCATAAATATGTCATATTAACTGGACAAACACACATGAACATGTATATTAGACTCACCAACTTCAGCTCCAAGGCCCTGCATCCCAGAGACTAGAATGTTGGATGCAAATAGCCGCCTCATAGTCTCCCGACCATAAACTGCAAGCTGTCTGCTATGAAGATCTTCATCAATATCTGTTTGATTTGAGTCACCACCAATGGGCATTTTACCATTGGTGGTACCATTAGGGTTGTTTCCTCCTCCCATGGTGACAGCAGTTGAAGAAGTCCCGGTGCTTGTGGTGGCTGCAGCAGTGGTGGTGGCGGCAGACGAGATCAAGCTGTCAATCTTAGTTCTCTTGATCAATGATTCATCCACTACTACCTCTCCTCCAGCTGATCTCTTTCCAGGAAGCATAAAGTCCGATGGTGAACTGTGTGAAACCAATTTTAATCAGTAGAAGAACGAAATAAGTGACTTCTCACAACACACACACACGAATCTAGATAGATTAAGAGGTTCGTATCTTTTTATCTAGTTCATATAATTTCATTTTTCGTTAGGGAAAGGCAAATTGAACCATGCATCAATATAGATAGAGAAAACAGAGATCAACACCTTGAAAACATATCTAAATTACTAAAAAATAATCAAAGCACGCATCAACGAGTATTAACTAATGTTATTATGTTCAGAAAAGCTATTGCCGATGAATGATTGAATCAACGATTAAACCCCAACCATAACGATTTCACTTAAACAATCGATATACGTACGTGAACTGCGATGAACTGTTTGAAACCATTTCGAAACTAGGACCAGAAAAACACGCGAAATGGAAAAATCAATTCTCGTCGACTAAAAGAATCGTAAATATACAACAACAAAGTATGCGTAGAGAAATTTTTATGATATATAATATAGAGAATGCGTACAGAAAGAGATTAGAAGGTCGCATACGAAGAGTATAAAGCAAAGAATAATTTGATTTATTACCGATGAGATCTTTGAGGAGGTGAACTGTGAAGAAAGCTATGGGGGCTAGGTTTCCTTTACGATTCTAGGGTTTGATGAATTGTGTTAATGTCGAGATGATAGTGACAATGGCGTGGGGGTTCATTTTAGGGGAAGAGGTGGCGTTTTGATAACCTACACCAAAGTACCTCACGGCTGGCTTTGGGTATAAGCCTGGAATGGGCCAAGAATAAGACAAACTCTTGTTTGGTTATCTTTAGAAATGGTTGTAACATTTTGGGTTGTATAAATAACTATTTAATCATGTATTACTTATGAAATAACACAAATCATTTAATCATAATTTAAGGATACTTGGATATGATATCCCTTGTAATAATAAAAAAGTCTTTTTTTTTTGTCGAGGTGACATCTTTTTAGCCCAAAAAAATTACAAAGTTTATCATTCTAACTTTTAAAATCAACGTTTACTATGCAGCTTATTTGAATTTTTTTTAAATTGTCTTTCTCGCCAAACTTACTCTTTGTAAAACCTAGCGCTTCACATTATCGTCGGAACCATCATCGTTACAACCATCATTGGCCTCCCTTGCCATTCATCATCGCGCCATCCTACGTCATCGTCATCGCACACCAACGAAACTCCCAATATCAAAACTCTTAACCATACCATAACCCTCAATGAACACAAATACAATACCAAAAATCACACAACAAGACTAGTAGATATACAATACTCCATAATAATCACAATATAACATAATATCAAAAAGGAAACATACATACAGTTGCATCCGGCACTGCCCTGACCTCCTCTGTTGTAAGCTAAAAAGCACAACCCTAAGCCCTCGGGGGCTCTGCTCCATCCTGACCTCCACCCGTAATCCTCAACGTGGCCGGTGCTGGAGCCTGCACCGACCTCCCAACTAGCTGTGGACAGTTGGCCCTCATGTGACCAACCAGATGACACTGATAGCAAATCCTCATATCCTGGGCTAGGGCTGACTGACGACAATCCCTCGCGTAGTGCCCCTCTATCCCGCACTTGCGGCATGCACCACCGGATCTACAAGCTCCGGCATGACCCTTCCCGCACTTCTCACAAGTGCGACTGCTCTGACTGCTCAAACTGAAATCAACGGTCTTAGACCGTTTCGGCGTCGGCTGCGACTGTACCGGAGCCTGCTTCTGTTCTCTCAATTGTAACTCGATCTCCAACTCCCGCCGCCTAGCGGCTTCCTGCAACTCCAACAATGTCTTGCACCTCTGCGTAGACATAAACTGCCTGATATCCCTCTTCAGCATATTTAGATATCGGGACATCTGGGCCTGCTCAGAAACAAACTCAGGGCAAAACATCGCCCACTCAGTGAACATCCTAGTGATCTCCGTCACCGACTCTGAATCCTGATTCAGCTCCAGGAATTCCTGAGCTAATCTCTCCCTCTCAACTCGCGGAACATAGCGAGTACTAAACATCTTTCTGAACTGATCCCAAGAAACCGCAGTTCGGTGCGCATCAGAATACGATCCCGTGGTCAACCTCCACCAATCTTTCGCCCCGAGCCTCAAAAGGTTCAGAACACACCTCACCCTCTGATTAGCAGGGAATGAGCATGTGAAGAAACACCTCTCCACGTCTGACAACCATCTCATAGCAACAATCGGGTCCTGAACTCCATCGAAGGTAGGGGGCTTTGTATTATCGAAGTTCCGATACTGAAAACCTCTACCGGCTTCTCCCCTACCGCTGCTACAGCCGTTGTAGCTTCCGCGGTAGCCGTCTCTGTAAGAGCTGCATAACGCTCATCAAAATACTCAACGATAGCAGTCTTAATCGACCCAAACAGTTCCGGCAACTCAGCTCGGAACATCGCAACAACCTCATCATGCAGGATTTCACGAATCCTAGCATCCAACTCGTCTGTGCTCATCTGATTGATAACCTCAGGTGGTGCCGACCCACCCTAACCGCCCTCTCATGCTCCCGATCCTGATTCGGATCCGCTCCCAGCATGCCTCCTAACCACCATACTGAAAGAAAATACCGCAGACATCAGATACCTCCCACTAACCCGAGAACCGACTCTCAACATCGCCCTAGGGGTTGTGACTTCCTTGATACGCATATGGGTCATGTGCTTTCAGTAGTACGGGTCCATACTACCTTCCACACTTACCCATATTTATACCAAGTATTACCACAACACCCTAGTGAAGAACAGACATACCAAGCACCTAACCCTCACTCCTAGAGGTAGGGGTGAGCAAAACCGAACCCGGAAACCGAAAAACCGACAAAAACTGACAAAACCGAACCCAAAAAACCGAAACCGAAGCATAAACCGACGGTTTGGGTTTAGAATTTTCAAAAACCGAAATTTTCAGTTTGGGTTCGGTTTTTGGGTTTGGTAAAACCGATAGAAACCGAACCGAACCGAATTTCATATATTATATGTATTCTGTGATTTATATATGTATATATACGTAGTCATTGGGTTATAAACACAAATAGATGCGTTGCTCTAGTGGTTAACACATTGGGTGATTGTATGAGTCAGCGCAGGTTTGAAACTTGCTAGCGTCTTTTTCCTCCATTTATTTTACCAAATAGTTAGATACATTCCACATCGCCCCATTACCAAAACTTAGCCATTATTTTCTTATATATAACTTCGCCACCCTCTTTCTTTCTATTATCCCCAACATTGATTGTGTCCCACATCGCTTGGGATACCTAAATTTCACATATCCTCACCATTATATAGTTAGTGAGTTGAGGTAAGATTAAGAAATAAGTTTGAGATTTGGTTTGAATTAAAAAACCGAAACCGAACCATGAAACCGAAGTTTAAAACCGAAAACCGATAAACCGAACCCATTGGTTTGGTTTTCGGTTTGGGTTCAAATTTTCAGAAACCGATCATCATCGGTTTGGGTTCGGTTTTAGGTCAAAACCGACCCAAACCGACCCATGCACAGGCCTACCTAGAGGAACATTGGAAATCTCATACAAAAAGAAACCCTAGGCTAGCAGGCATCACAAATCAGGCAACACTATCAAGCAATTCATGAAGATCCCTAGCTTAGCACTAGCATGTTGTTATATCATAACACATAAACAAATAACTTGCATGGTATTTTGGGGCTACTTACTGGCTCTGACCGATCGTACCTCCGCATCCTCTTTTACTCATTTTGAAAACCATTTTAAATTCTCTTTTGAAAACTCTCCTTGATTTGAGACTGGATTCACACGAATGTTCCTCCAATTCACTCAAACCAAGGCTCTGATACCAACTTGTAACACTCTAAAAATTCAAACCAATTTAAACTTTTCAAAAACAACCCAGTTTTGTTAAATTATCACAAAAAGGTTTTCAATACAATTATTATCAAAGTCTTACCAGAACCATATCGTAAAACATAAACATGAGGAGCGGTACGATCACGCCTTTGCCTTGCCACGGTCTCCTGAAGTACCTGAAAAACATTAAACCGCAACTGTAATCCCGAAAGCTTAGTGAGATACCCCCCAAAATACCAACCACATATACCACGCATAACATATCATAACCGAACAGAACAGCCATGCACTTCGGGTCTACTGTGTGACTGGTCCGCCGCTCCGGGCCTTCAGTCCACCTGGTCCACGCTGCGAGTCTAGCCATATCCCTCGAGTCTGCAGTGTGGTTGGTCCGTCCGTACCGGGCCTTCAACACACCTGGTCCACTCTCTGAATCTACAGTATGATTGGCCCGCCCGCATCGGGCCTTCAGTCGGCCTGGTCCACTCTCCGAGCCTCGACACGTCTGGTTCGCCCTCGTGGGGCCTACAGCCTATCCGGACCTCTCGCTGGGCCTTCGGGATAACCGGTGCGCCCTGGGTATGTTGGCCTACAGCACAAAGCAGGACCCACCTCAACCCAACCCCAGTCAAACACCCATGTGCACATAAACATACAATCATATAACAATTCACATCCAATCAAACCGATCTAGCAGATCACATAACATAACATACTCTAAACAGGATACCGACCTAACCGGTCACTAGCATAGCATCATCTTATATACCAGGATACCGACCTTAACCAGGTACCTAACATATACCATCGTAACTACCAGGATGCAAACATAGAAAAGCAAAAACATAACAACGATACCCGGATTACAATTCGATAAAGGGTCAGTCTTGGTGCCTTAGACCCTGTTGATATAGTGAGGATAACTCACCTTGCAACTGCTGACTGAAAAGATAAGATCACGTTGTTCCAACTTCTGACACGAACTCCACCACTGACAATACTAGAAGATCGAACTCAATAAATACCAAATGTTACCAAATTACCCCTGAAAGTCAACTGGTCAACTCTTGGTCAAAGTCAAAGTCCTCAATCAAAGTCAAACTTCCTGACTAACCCTACTCGCCGAGTCAGCCCGCTGACTCGTCGAATCCCTCAATTCTGAAAACTCCCATATCACAACCCAACTCGCCGAGTCGCCCCAAGACTCGTCGAGTCCCACGAACTCTGAGTCACTTCCTGCTCAACTCACCGAGTCGTCCCTTGACACACACACCTTTTGCTGAACTAGCTCTAGCATTCTCGGGTTGGAAAACCCAACGTACTGACGACACATCTAAACATCCCCCAAGATGAATTACCGCTACATGCATGATTTATTGTTCACACCAAACTGGGAATCCAAGGCTCCATCCTTGCATCCTTTCCGAGCCTCTTTGGCTTTACACCCTCGAAATTCCTTTTGTGTCCTCCGCAGACATCCAACCCGAATGTGATTCCATACCACCTGCGCAAACACATTGCTCAATAATCATGCTTGGAACACCTCAATCATACCTCCGCTCTACTACTTTCTCTTCCGTGAACTTATACTCCCTCTCGGAGCTACATACTTTTCCCTTTCCTTATCCAAGGAAATCTACTTGGTTGCTTTGTCACTACAACAAGTGCCATGGTGCTCGCCCAATGCTACACCATTCCCGTTTAGCATAACCGATATTCCATGCACCACACATGCTCTAAATCTATTCGCAAGGACTCTTGAGTTAATGCACTACCTTCTTATTTACACTTTTAGCCCTTTAACTTTACTTCAGAATTTCCAGGATGTTACAATTCTCCCCCACTTGAATTAGGCTTCGTCCTCAAAGCCTGCGGCAACACAACTCCAGAAACTGTTCTCGCAATGCACCACCTGGCATTAACCAAACTAGGTTCCTTAAAACACTACCTTCGAAACCCGAAACCAACTCTTGCCCTGCGGTGTCCTGACCACCGCCTCAAGCTGGCCACCAGCTTCATCCTCTGATAACCACACTTATCAACCAAGTACCACTCCATGGTACTTCACTCGTTCCAGATCACAACAATCACTTGACTCTTACGAGCTAGATATAACCTTGAACCACCGGGATCCCGATCCGGTACCGCACTGCTATCATTTTCCTTGTTAGCCATATCCTTCACCAAATCCACTGCAGAGACTTAACCTGCTCCCTTTTTGAGTCCAACTCTATCCCTTCCATGTTGACGGGATGACACATCCTTCAGCTTTAGAGCAACTCCCATGAGTTCTCCTCCGCAATCACATACACATGCTGAACTAGCTCTAGCATTCTCGGGTTGGGAAAACCCGACGTACTGACGACACATCTAAACATCCCCCATGATGAATTACTGCTACATGCGTAATTTATTGTTCACACCAAACTGGGAATCCAAGGCTCCATCCTTGCATCCTTTCCGAGCCTCTTTGGCTCTACACCCTCAGAATTCCTTCTGTGTCCTCCGCAGACATCCAACCCGGATGTGATTCCATACCACCGACGCAAACACACTGCTCAATAATCATGCTTGGAACACCTCAATCATACCTCCGCGCTACTACTTTCACTTCCGTGAACTTACACTCCCTCTCGGAGCTACATACATTTCCCTTTCCTTATCCAAGGAAATCTACTTGGTCGCTTTGTCACTACAACAAGTGCCACGGTGCTCGCCCAACGCTACACCATTCCCTTTTAGCATAACCGCTATTCCATGCACCACACATGCTCTAAATCTGTTCGCAAGGACTCTCGAGTTCATGCACTACCTTCCATTAATCATGATCAATACCTGGGGCCAGACCTTCTGATGCTATCACATCGTAACATACTCATTCCATCTCCTCATACATATCTATCAAGTAGGGATGAGCAGCAGAAGTGGGTACCTGCTTTCGGAACCGGAACCGCCTTAGAACTGCCGGTTCTGGAACTGGAACTGCCTTAAGCGGTTCCGGTTCCGGTTCTTAAAGTTGCGGAACCGCCTTAAACGGTTCCGATTCCAATTCTCATTTTTACAAAACCGATACCCGCTGGATACTCGCCGGTTCCGGTTCCAATACCAGGTACCCGGAACCGGCGGTTAACCGGAACCGGAACCGACGGGTACTCGCCTATTCTAAAAAAATATATATTTAATTTTTATATTATTGTGATTTTTTTAAAAAAAAATAGAAAAAGAACTTATATCTGATTACACCTTAGTCGTTTTTAGGGTTTTAGTGATTCATTCTTACCAAAAAAACGCCGACACCCCACACTACACTCTCTTCTTCTCGTTGTCACTCTCGTCAATGTCGAAGGCTCAATCGCAACTACTTTCTTAGTCAGTCGGCTCAATCGAAGCTTCATCTGTGTTCACCATCTGAATTTTTATGTTGTTTTCGTTTTATGTAACATAATCTGTTGATAGTTTTGATTAATTATGTTTTTCTGATTTGTGATTAGGGTTGTCGTGAAGAAAGCAGCGTCGGCTCCGAAGAAAGCTCCGGCAACACCCTACACCACACTTATCTGTTCTTTAACACCGTTGGCGGTAAACTCCTTTATTCTTCGAGTCTCATGTTCGAATTCTTATTTGTCTAACAAGGTATGTAGAAGCTTTCACCGGATACTCACTTTTTCCTCTTATATGTCGTCGTAGTATGTGTGTGAATTTTCATTTGTGTTTGTGATTGATATTCATATATTGTATTTTGTTGCAGTGGAAGAGATAATACACTGGCGTTTTGATTGTACCAACAGGAGTTGGTGCTTCGATTAGAGGTTACACCGGTGATGCTTTACCTGTTGCTTGAACCCTAGCTTCAGTAGCCGACTGCATCATTTCTCATCCCAATGTATGTTTTCTGCTTCTCTGTATTTCTTTTTTAAATCGTGATAGTGTTGTGGTGTGATGATTCTGTTCACAGCAGCTAGAATTTAAGTTATCCCTTCCCTCCAAACCTAGATTTTCTTTAATAATTGAAAATTCACAAGTTCATAATGCAACAATGATCTACTGGCCAATGCCAAATGTCATGTACATAGAAGGTTATCCCCTATATTGATTTGAGTTAATACATACGTCATTACGTAATATATGGTTACATTGTCATGATTTTGTTCGTGTAATCAGTTGGGATTAGTTCTTGATGTAGGAATTGAGGAACAACTACACATTCATCATCTCCAAGTAGCTGATGCAACAAGAGCATCACTTGGTTTACCAGTTCTTGAGTATACAAATCAAGTTTCCATGGATATCTTGCTTTTAAGAACTTGCAGGTGGAAAAGTAGATCAATCCAAAGAATGGACAGTCAACAGGGAGGATAAAACATCTTGATTCCCTATTAAGAGTTGTAGAAAAATTGTGTGATCCATCTATAAATGTTGTTGTTGTGGCTTGTTTTCCAAATGATGACATGGAAGATGTAGATAGTGTTCTTGCATTTGTATCTTGGGAAATGATGTTGATAGTGTCATTCTTGTTTCGATTATTGCATCTGTTACTGTTTAGGGCTCTGCTTCTTTCCCTGAAGAAGCCATTGCCACCCCTTTTGTTATATGGTTTTGATTTATTTTGGCAATATTTTTTTTTATGATTGCAGCAAAGTTGATTCGAGTTGGGAATGTGACTGGTTCTCTGATTGCAAAGTTCGATGATGTTGTTGTTTCTATTTTGTTGTTTTGTGTTGTTTTGCTTTCTTTTTTTGTTGTTTTGTGACTGTTTATGTTTTGTAGTTTGTTGTGGACTTGTTAAATTCCATTTGTTGTTGTTTTGTTGTTTTGAGATCAAGTTTTTTTTTAATTGTTTTAGTTTACATCTTGAATTCCTATTACTTATAAAAGTTAATTTCAATGGCATGTATAAAATTAAAAAAAATTAATATTCAAAAACCCGGGTACCCGGAACCGGAACCGGTCTTGGCGGTTCCAGGAGCGGTTCCAAATTTCTAGGAACCGGTGTAAGCGGTTCCGGTTCCAATACCAATAATTTTGGAACCGCCAGTTCCGGGAGCGGTTCCGGTTCCAGCTAAAATAAGCGGGTACCCGGTTATGCTTGTCCCTACTATCAACACATGCAAAGTCTTTAGCATGACTGGACCGCCTTACCAGGCCTTCAGCCTATCTTAACCACTCTCAAAACCTTCAGCATGTCTGGAACGCCCTCCAGGGCCTTCAGCCTGTCTGGACCGTCCCCGAGCCTTCGGCCTAACTGGTACGTCCACCGGCCTTCAGTCTGTCCGGACCGCTCGACTAACATTTATCATCCCAAATTATCCCTTTGGAAAACTCTCCCATGCATATTGTTCTAGCCCTCTAGGGGTTCCGAACTCTAACTCCATCCTACATACTCAATCCTGGCCTGATCCTAGTCCTTCCACAATCAATCGCCCTTTTTACCAAACCCTTGGTCTGTATACTGCCCCGCTTGCATGTTGCTTGCTCATACCAGCCTACGCTCTTGGTTGACAGTACCGCCGCTAAATACCAGACAGCTAATCAATCTCTCATGCTTGTCGATCTTCTGGAGAATTACCAATTCTCCCCACTTAGAGCTCTGACTACCAACCACCAGTCGCCATAACCGACCTCCCTTAACATCCCTACACAGCACATTCCCTTACACGCGAACTGATTCCCAATATAACGAACAACCTTCATAAAGTCACATATCAACACTGATCATCTCGGACTTGAAAGAAGGCCGACCTTCAGCAAACCACTCTTCAGACTGCAGATGCTACCCGACATTCTGACCAAAAGACTGATTCCCCACTAACAAACCCCATGGATGATAACCAACGAAACTCCCAATACCAAAACCCTTAACCATACCATAACCCTCAAGGAACACAAATACAATACCAAAAATCACACAACAAGACTAGCAGATATACAATACTCCATAATAATCACAAGATAACAGAATATAAAAAAAGAAACATACCCGCACCTTCATCCGGCACTGCCCTAACCTCCTCTGTTGTAAGCTGAAAAGCACGACACTGAGCCCTCGGGGACTTTGCTCCACCCTGACCTCCACCCGTAATCCTCAACGTGGCCGGTGCTGGAGCCTGCACCGACCTCCCAACTAGCTGTGGAGAGTTGGCCCTCATGTGACCAACCAGATGATACTGATAGCAAATCCTCATATCCTGGGCTAGGGCTGACTGACGACAATCCGTCGCGTAGTGCCCCTCTCTCCCGCACTTGCGAGACGCACCACCGGATCTACAAGCTCCGGCATGACCCTTCCCGCACTTCTCACAAGTGCGACTGCTCTGACTGCTCAAACTGAAATCAACGGTCTTAGACCGTTTCGGCGTCGGCTGCGACTGTACCGGAGCCTACCTCTGTTCTCTCAATTGTAACTCGATCTCCAACTCCCGCCGCCTAGCAGCTTCCTGCAACTCCAACAATGTCTTGCACCTCTGCGTAGACACAAACTGCCTGATATCCCTCTTCAACATACTCAAATATCGGGACATCTAGGCATGCTTAGAAACAAACTCAGGGCAAAACATCACCCTCTTAGTGAACATCATAGTGATCTCCGTCACCGACTCCGAATCCTGATTCAGCTCCAGGAATTCCTGAGCTAATCTCTCTCCCCTCAAATCGCGGAACATAGCGAGTACTAAACATCTCTCTGAACTGATCCCAAGAAACCGCAGCTTAGTACGCATCAGAATACGATCCCGTGGTCAACCTCCACCAATCCTTCGCCCCAAGCCTCAAAATGTTCAGAGCACACCTCACCCTCTGATCAGCAGGGCATGAGCACGTGAAAAACACCCCTCCACGTCTGAAAACCATCTCATAGCAACAATCGGGTCCTGAACTCCATGGAAGGTAGGGGCTTTGTATTATCGAAGTCCCGATACTGAAAACCTCTACCGGCTCCTCCCCTTACCACTGCTACAGCCGTTGTAGCTCCCGCGGCAGCCGTCTCTGTAAGAGCTGCATAACGCTAATGAAAATACTCAACCATAGCGGTCTTGATCGACCCAAACAGTTCTGACAACTCAGCTCAGAACATCGTAACAACCTCATCATGCAGGATCTCACGAATCCTAGCATCCAACTCGTCTGTGCTCATCTGACCGATAACCTCGGGTGGTGCCGACCCACCCCGACCGCCCTCTCCTGCTCTCAATCCTTATTCGGATCCACTCCCAGCATGCCTCCTAACCACCATACTGAAAGAAAATACCGCAGACATCAGATACCTCCCACTAACCCGGGAACCGACTCTCAACATCACCTTAGGGGTTGTGACTTCCTTGATACGCATATGGGTCATGTGCTTTCAGTAGTACGGACCCATACTACCCTCCACACCTACCCATATTTATACCAAGTATCACCACAACACCCTAGTGAAGAATAGGCATACAAAGCACCCAACCCTCACTCCTAGAGGAACACTGGAAATCTCATACAGAAAGACACCCTAGGCTAGCAGGCATCACAAATCAGGCAACACTATCAAGCAATTCATGAAGATCCCTAGCCTAGTACTAGCATGTTGTTATATCATAACACGTAAACTAATAACTTGCATGGTATTTTGGGGCTACTTACTGGCTCTGGCTGATCGTACCTCCGCGTCCTCTTTTACTCATTTTGAAAACCATTTTAAATTCTCTTTTGAAAACTCTCCTTGATTTGAGACTGGATTCACACGAATGTTCCTCCAATTCACTCAAACCAAGGCTCTGATACCAACTTGTAACACTCTAAAAATTCAAACCAATTTAAACTTTTCAAAAACAACCCAGTTTTGTTAAATTATCACAAAAAGGTTTTCAATACAATTATTATCAAAGTCTTACCAGAACCATATCGTAAAACATAAACATGAGGAGCGGTACGATCACGCCTTTGCCTTGCCACGGTCTCCTGAAGTACCTGAAAAACATTAAACCGCAACTGTAATCCCGAAAGCTTAGTGAGATACCCCCCAAAATACCAACCACATATACCACGCATAACATATCATAACCGAACAGAACAGCCATGCACTTCGGGTCTACTGTGTGACTGGTCCGCCGCTCCGGGCCTTCAGTCCACCTGGTCCACGCTGCGAGTCTAGCCATATCCCTCGAGTCTGCAGTGTGGTTGGTCCGTCCGTACCGGGCCTTCAACACACCTGGTCCACTCTCTGAATCTACAGTATGATTGGTCCGCCCGCATCGGGCCTTCAGTCGGCCTGGTCCACTCTCCGAGCCTCGACACGTCTGGTTCGCCCTCGTGGGGCCTACAGCCTATCCGGACCTCTCGCTGGGCCTTCGGGATAACCGGTGCGCCCTGGGTATGTTGGCCTACAGCACAAAGCAGGACCCACCTCAACCCAACCCCAGTCAAACACCCATGTGCACATAAACATACAATCATATAACAATTCACATCCAATCAAACCGATCTAGCAGATCACACAACATAACATACTCTAAACAGGATACCGACCTAACCGGTCACTAGCATAGCATCATCTTATATACCAGGATACCGACCTTAACCAGGTACCTAACATATACCATCCTAACTACCAGGATGCAAACATAGAAAAGCAAAAACATAACAACGATACCCGGATTACAATTCGATAAAGGGTCAGTCTTGGTGCCTTAGACCCTGTTGATATAGTGAGGATAACTCACCTTGCAACTGCTGACTGAAAAGATAAGATCACGTTGTTCCAACTTCTGACACGAACTCCACCACTGACAATACTAGAAGATCGAACTCAATAAATACCAAATGTTACCAAATTACCCCTGAAAGTCAACTGGTCAACTCTTGGTCAAAGTCAAAGTCCTCAATCAAAGTCAAACTTCCTGACTGACCCTACTCGCCGAGTCAGCCCGTTGACTTGTCGAGTCCCTCAATTCTGAAAACTCCCATATCGCGACCCAACCCGCCGAGTTTCCCCAAGACTCGTCGAGTCCCCCGAACTCTGAGTCACTTCCTGCTCAACTCACTGAGTCGTCCCTTCACTCACCGATTCACAGCTCAACCAGGAAAGGTTAGGACCTCACTACTAGAATCGTCGAGTTAAAGAACAGACTTGCTGAGTCCAAGGCTATCTTAAACCAACTCGCCGAGTTGTTCTTCCAACTTTTCGAGTTGCTGCCTATCTTCAAGCAACTTGCCGAGTACACCCATGTGACTCGTCGAGTACCACTAGCTCTTAACCCATATTGAGGCTTTCCAAGCCATGCAGGGTCTCAAATCCATAGATCTACTCTTCTACAAGCCATCCATCATGTAAAGTGGCAAACTTTACGTGAATCCAAGGAGATCTAAGCATAATATACTATAGGGCTAGGGTTTAGGACTAAAAGGCTCCATCAACAACTCTTGAACAGGGACTTTATGCTCCTTTGGATCATCACTACACTACATATGAGGTAGCTGTTGGGTTTTGAGCAATCTAACACTTCCTAAGTGTGCATACAACCCTAATAAACCTTGGATCTATGTTTGTCTAAATACATGCAAAATAATAATTTTTCAAGGTTTATAACCTATCTAACATGGCATGGGGAACATTTCAACATAAAAGAGTTAGAAGAGATTACATACCTTTTGGTGAGTTTGGTTCTAAGGAGTTTGAGGGCCAAGCACCAATAGTGTGAATGCCTCAAATGGAATCACAAACACCACAAACTCTTGGAAAACTTTGAGAGAGTATACACCTTGTATAAAATCGGCCACACACATGCACACACACACTAGTTCACTAGTTTCCTCTTAGGCTCCATTTCATGCTCCATAAGCATGCTTATATAGTGTGCATGGTTAGGGTGAAACCCTAATAACCCATGTCTTTTCCTTTCCAAGGATCCATGGGTTAAAAGCTCCATGGATCATCCATGGACTTCCACATAAGCCTAGCCCATTAACAAATGAGTATTAGCCCACACTATATAAAACAAATAGCCCATAATCTAATTAGTCTTCCTTTTAATCTCTAAATTAATTCATAATTAATTTAAGACTAAAACTAATTAAATAACGTAACTTCATATTAATATATTATAACTCATAATATATTAATAAACATATGTGTACAACTCTCATAAAATTATCCATAATAGTTTGGATGAGATGCAACCCAAATGGACCATGCCGGTCGGGTCAAGTATATACCAAATAAGTTATGGACTTAGACACCTTATCCAACAGTAGCAACCCCAGATCCAACCTCCAAACTCAAGATAACACTAGATATACTCCCAAAATTTCCACAAAATGATAAATCTAGATGGATAACAGCTCAAGCAACGAATCATTACCTCAAGAGAAAACTCCAACAGAAGAATAAGCCAAAACCTTGCAAATCCCCTTGCTCCAAGCCTCTTAGTCTTCAAGGATCTCTTCAACAAACACTCCTTCAAGGTCCAAATGCTCTCTAATTCTCTCACAAACGAATGTTAGGGTTTCTGGATTTCAAGGGAGATTAAAGAGGCTGGGAGAGGGTATTATGTTCTTTATATAGGGCTCAACCCCCAGGATTAGGGTTTTCTCCACACAGCACCAACTCGCCGAGTTGGTCACTTAACACGTGACCTGAAACGCGACTCGACTTGCCGAGTCTATCCATCGACTCGCCGAGTTGACCTTCTTATTTACACTTTTAGCCCTTCAACTTTACTTCTGAATTTACAGGATGTTACAATCAAACACTCCATACAAACATTCAAATAGTCAAAAAAAGGTTGGAAACCCTAAAAATCCCGGATTAAGTCCATTTTAGACTGGGATTTCCTTATTGGGCCTAATGGACCAATAAGCTTCCAATTTGACTTTTTGGGGCTTAGAATTATAAAATGGGCCCTGATTTAGACCCATTTGCATGAAACATAATATTTTGGGCCTCGTAAGCCTAGAATGGATAAGTTATCTTTAATGGGCCTTATTGGGCCATAATGAATCTAATTAGCCCTAATGGGCCATAAAATTTATCCTTTGATGTATTTTGGGCCTCGAATTACTCTAAAGGCCCAATGGGCCGAAAATCATCAAGTTAGGCCTCATATTATGGATTCAAAAACAAAACACCCAAGCCTTTCTTTCCTTTCTCCCTCTCTTGGCCTAACTACAAAAAAAGGGGGGGGGGAGAGTTGACTTTTAATGGTGCCACCTTATAATTATACATGGGGTATCCATGCAATATTCTCATGTTCCCATGCATGTCAACTTATCTCACTCTCTCCTCTCTCCCCTCGTCTTATTTCGGCCAAGACACACACACCCCCCATCACCATTGCAAAGTTTCTTCAAACTCTCTCTAGAACACCTTCACTTTTCCTCCAAATTTTCGAAAATCACAAGGGCTCCAAGAAGATCTTTCCCTAATATCACTAATCCTAGGTAAGTTGTTGTTTGATCCATACTTTTAACTTCTTGATTACCTCAAAAATCTCCATTAACTCATGCAAAATTCGTGATCTTGCTTCTTAAAACCCATCTAAGCCAAAGACCTACCAAGAAGCTTGCTAGGCCGAAAGATCTCACAATTTTCTTTCATTTATTCTTCAAAACTGAGATCCACAAGAAAAGGTGAGTTCATACCCCTCTATTTTCGGTTTTCACATGTTTTAGGGGGGGGGGGGGATACAAGTAAAATGTGTAGATCTATGTGTGTTTTTATGATGTGTGTGATTTTTGTGTTTATATGGAATTTATGTGCCAAAAATGAAAGGGATTTCAAGGTCTATAGTTCAAAGAAGAAAAACATGTGATCTAGGATGTATTACACTTAACAAGTTAAGAAAAACTACCATATAAGGGTTAAAAATAAACAAGTTGTAACATAAGACTCATTATTGAGTTATTTCTGTCAAATAAGCAAAAGTTTGGGGAAAATTTGTCATTCATGGTTTTCTTAAGGACCAAAAGAGTCAAAACTGTAAAAATAACTGTTTTTATGAATAACATACTCTTTAAAGGGCTAGAAATGTAATTTGTAGCTTAATGGGCCAATTTTTGGGCTTTTCAGCCCATAAGCACAAAAAATTGCTAAAAAGGTGGTTTTCAAAGGATTGAAATGGTAAAAATATCAAAACAGGGGAAAAAGGGTAAACAAAACAAATTTAGGGGTTAAAAAGATTTTTTCCAAACAAGGATAAAAAATGTAAAGTTTTTGGATTTGGGGCCAAAATTGTAAAGGTTGCAAAAAGTTTTGACTTTAACTGAAAAACACTTTACTGGAGGGGATGAAACTGCCAAAGAGTAAATTTTGAGCTAAAAACATCACTTAAATAGGTCTATGGGTCAAATGGGTCAAAAGTCTCAAGAAAATGGGTTAAGGGCCTAAAATGTCTTTTTTTTATAAAGGACTAAAATTGTCATTTTTATTAAAGAGGGGCTGAAAGAGGTCAACCCAATATTTTTGAGTCAATTATTTTATTTTTAAGATATTGAGTCAAAAACACCAAATTACAATTTACGAAAATAGAAAGTCAAATATACATATAATTCCAAATATCATTATAAACAAGTAAATATAAATCTAAAAATCAATCTTTCCAATAATTATACAATACCTAAAACAAGTAAATATTCAAATTTTGGGGCTTGAAAGTTCCTAATCATGCTTATTGGGCCTTTGTGATCCATTAACATGACTTTAGGGCCCAATGATAATAATAAATGTTTATTGGGCCTCCTATGACCCAATTTCGTATTTAAGGGACCCTCAATGGCTTTCAAGTGCTATTGGGCCTCAGTGGCCCATTAGCATTGCTAGTAAGGTCCAAATAAATCAAATGCGAAATGGGCAAACGTGTCCTTCGTATACCCAATAGCCATACATAATACGTGGGATTAGCAGGACCTTGTAATCCTCTTCTCTTTGTTTACTAGGCTTACCTTCAATTCAGTAAACATATACAGGTCGTTAATCAATGGTAATCAAATTCATGTTGGATTCAGTGAGTAATAATGGGCGGCACCTCTATGGGTCGTTTGTAGTCTGTAGTGATAATCAAAGTCTCCTGCAGAGGGAGCGAGAGTTTGTGTATAGATCAATACGGGGGTGACTCCCCCACACCTCAGTTGTTCGCTACAGTTAGACTCAGCTAGTCTAGGATGACAAAATCTTAAGATCAATTCCGACGTTCGTTAGAATACCAAGACAGACGAACTATTCATTATCATGCATGGTTATAACGACTCACATAAACAGATCCAATACCATCCAAGTAAATCAAGGAAAAATCATAATCATTCGTTGCGACGGTATAAAAATTTGAAACAATTATGTTTTTTGATCGGAAAACATCGGGTTTTTCGAGGAAATCAACACCATTCATTTGTACTTTTCAATAACTATAATGTAAAACTTCTCATTTATACATGCTTTGAAATCATTCATGCCTAAACCTATGGATCTTCACGGTTTGGTATAAACAATTGTGTTTTTCAGAAAATATCGGATTTTCAAGGTTTTATAAACTACACAAAATATTTTTCATAAAAACCATGCTTATGAACTCACTAACATTCCATATGTTGATGTTTTTCAAAATAACTTGTATTCTCAGGTAATAGGTAAGTTGTGGAGTAATACCAAGTATGTTAGGGTGTTATGCTTTTGAAAACTATCAAACAATTTATGCTAAGGATATGTAATGGTTAAACAATGTACTTGATGTGAACAATGTCAGTTGTGATGTATTGATGTATGGTGATGTTTATGTTATGATTCATGTATATTCATTGTGATGATATTCAATTTAAGTCATGCGAGCCCTCAGACGTTTCCACCGTCTGGTTTGAGGGTGTAACAATCATTGATTGGTCCAACATCGGTCTGCACACTCGGTTCATGAGATCCATGAACGATGTTGGTGCATTGGTGAGCTCAAAAGGCATCACCACGAACTCGTAATGCCCATGACGAGTCCTAAACGCCGTCTTCGGGATATCCTCATCAGGCACCCTCATCTGATGATATCCAGACGTAGAGTCTATCTTGGAGAACCAAGATACACCCTGCAATTGATCGACCAGATCATCGATCCTTGGTAGTAGGTAACGGTTCCTGACGATCAACTTGTTCAACTCCCGGTAATCAATGCACATCCGGTGTGAACCATCCTTTTTCTTGACAAAGAGGATCGGTGCTCCCCACGGCGATCTGCTTGGTCGGATGAATCCCTTCCCCAACAGCTCCTGAAGCTGTGAGGATAACTCTTGCATCTCTGGTGGCGCAAGGCGATAGGGTGTCTTGGTAATAGGTGTCGCTTCCGGAACCAAATAAATATGGAACTCCACCTGCCTCTCCGGAGGCACACCCGACAACTCCTCGGGAAAAACTTCCGGGAACTCATGCACTATCGGAACATCATCAATAGCCCTCGGCCTCTTTGTGGAAACTCGTGTATCCATCACATATGCTACGATCCCTTATAGCCCTACTGTAGACTCCGTCTCGCACTGGCAGTCGAGAAAAATGCTGACCCAGATCGGGTACCCTCGCCTTACATCATAAGTACTCACCCAGTAGGGTCTCGTATGGTTACCAACTGACACTCACAGTCGATAACAGCTCCAAATCGGCTCAACCCGTCCATGTCCACGATGACATAGACATCCCCCATCGTAATCAGTACCAGATCAATCAGGAACTCAACACCGAAAATTTCAAGTACACATCCTCAAATCACATCAGTAGAAAAAACCGCTCGCTCGTCGGCTATAAAAACTCGCAGAGGTCGACTCAACACCTCTCGTCGGATACTAATGTGCTGACTAAACGCTAATGACATGAAAGATCGACTCACACCCGAGTCAAATAACACCAAAGCAGGTACATAATTCACAAGAAAAGTACCTAAGCATACCACACTATAAGAAAAATATCTCAAACTCAGTAATAGTAAATAAAAGAATACATACCAGCCATAACATCGGACGTCACACAGACCTCCTCCGCAGTCAACTGGAAGGCTCTCCCGCGAGCCTTCGATGCCTCGGCCTTCGCTGGCCAAACCTCGGTAGGTCTAGCAGCAGGTGCAGATCTCTGTGCTGATCCCTGAAGTAGTTGTAGGCACTCGGCCTTCCGATGGCCAGTCTGGTTGTCGTGAAAGCGAACTGCAAATCCCTTGGGGCAATCCCTCGCGAAATGTCCCTCATTGCCACACTTGTAGCACACCCCTGCTCTGCATTCTCCCTCATGGCTCTTACCGCACTTCCCACAACTGCGGCCCTTCTATCCTCCAGATCTCGAATCAGCGGGCTTTTCCCGCGTGGCTGCCGACTGTGACTGCACCGGTCGCCTGTCCCTCCTCTGAGACTTGGCCTCCTCCCTAGCCTGAGTCTCCAGCTCAATCTCCCTCTTCCGGGCATTTTCTTGGAGCTCGGCAAATGTACGGTATGTCAAGTTCGCCACAAACTCATGAATGTCTCTCCTCGATATGCTCATATATCGGCTCATACATGCCTGCACGACAGACACGTGCTCAGGGCAAAACAACGCCTTCTCATGAAACATCCGTGTAATCACAATCATAGACCCCGTCCCCTGCTTGAGGGACAAGAACTGCTATGCCAACCATTCCCTCTCCACTGTGGGAACATACTCATCTCGGAACATGGTGGTGAACCTCTCGCAGGTCATCGTTGTAATCTCTGCAGGAGTGAAATCAGCTGTCATAAACTTCCACCAATCCTTCGCTCCCAATCGAAGCTAGTTCAGAGCGAACCGTACCCTCAGATGCTCCGGACAAGAGCAAGTGTAGAAGCATCCCTCAATGTCATAGATCCACCTCATCGCAACTATCGGATCTTGAGTCCCATCAAACTCTGGTGTCTTTGTGTTGCTGAACTCTCGGGTAACAACGAGTCACCCCCTGTGGTCTCGCGACATCAACAACTGCAATGGCTACAACAACAACCGCCTCAGTAACTACATCATATCTCTCATCAAACATCTCAATCAGCATGGTCTTGATAGACCCAAACATCTCCGACATAGCCTCCTGGATCGCTACGACCACCTCGTCATGAATCATCCGACGAATCTCCTCGTCGCTAACGCCGTTGCCCCCTAGTGTGTGGCGTGTCCCAACCATGATGTCTCTGAAACACAACATAAAAGAAATTAGAGACTCGCTCGAGTATACTCGCACTTGATAATCGACCCTACTTGTTCCTTAGTACCCTAAGGATTATTACTTGGACTGCTCACTGATCCGGTGTTTTCAGTAGTACGAGCCCTATACTACCTTCCACACCGCATTAGTATTCACCCCAAGTTCTCCTCCTAGGATCCCATATAACAAGTACACTATATCTCACTGAACACAGGCTACCCTTCAGTAGACCACTCATAAGCTCCTCCCTGCTACCTACTCACTCTCGAAGTAACTCATAGTAGAAGTAATCTCCCAGGCTAAGGCATCAGAAATCAGGCCGCTCTAGTCCTAGATATGAATACTTAGCCTACTATAGCATGCATAGCATATCACATAATATCTCATAACACATAATGTAACGGTATTTTGGGAAATCACCGTTCAGGCGTTGGTTGATCGTACACACTGGTCCATTATGCCTTTCTCAAAATCTTTTACTCTTTTAGAAAAAATGTTTCTTTTATGAAATTTTTACTCAAATCCTCAGTTTGAGTCCAAATTCACCCGAATGTGCATCCGAATCCCTCAAACCAAGGCTTTGATACCAACTTGTAACGTCGTGAATTTTGAAAACACCTTTTCTTTTTTATAACCTATCATATCTCAAAAAGTAAACTCAAACATCAAATGTATCAAAAGTTATCTCAAAGGAATCATACCCCAAAATCTCAAGTACATAATGCATAATACTCTATCAGTGTGTACAGATCATGCTGACGCCTTTCTACGATCCTCGCTGATACCTGAAACACATATCACATAACACAGTAAGCATAAATGCTTAGTGAGTTCCCAAAAATACCACACATAACACATAAGCCACTCGAGGCTATAACTTGGTATGACCCTCTGGTCAATGTGTCTTAGCGGGACCCTCCAATCCCATCGCTCATTGGACCCTCCGGTCCGGTCTGAATCGTTGGACCCTCCGATCCGGTCTGATCGAGGACCCTATGGCCTCATGAATCGTTGGAGCCTCTGGCCATGTCTATATAATACATAGCATACATATAACACATTGCACATAAATCTCAAACATACACATACACATAAGACCCTCCGGTCTGCACATAGATACCACTCTAGGTAAAGTATAGTGAGAAGAGTCACCTCGGGTAATCTCGAAAAGTCTCGAACTTGAAATATTGATCTAGCCTCCGCCTAATCACATAAAGTAATTTACCTCTAATTAACAATGATTCTCAAAGGCTAGACTAATCCCTCCCTATAATCTCTCAGAAGGGGAAAAGACCATTTTACCCCTCCAATGGTCTAAATGTCCAATTGTTGACCACTCCTTAAAAGTCAACAAAGGGCAGTACGCAGCATGTACCAGCTTTGTACGCGGGGCGTACCCCGCGGCTATCCAGGATCGGGGAACTAGACTCCCTATGCTGCGCGTACTGGGATTACACACAACGTAAGTCCTAGTTTCATACTTTCATGATTTTTGGTTTGAATAGGTTAAGACATAAGCTCATATCTCAAATCCATGCACTCTACTGACTCTTAAACCATAAAGTCGAAACCTTTAAGCCTTTACAAGGCTTTAAAGGTCACCAATCACCTCAAACACATAACATCTTTCCCCATTAAGCCCTAATCTCATGCATGACTTAATCTTAATGTCCAAGATTGGATTTTTATGGATTTATAACACAATATACTCTGAAATGGGGTAGATACAGGCCCATGGAGTTCCCTTGCTCAAAAAGTCTCCACCTTTGGGACTTAAACCCTAAAAATGCTCCTATATGATGCTCATAACAAAAGAGTGGTAAAGTTTGAAGCTTTTTACCTCTGTGAGAAGCTCCCCACTCTGATTAGCTCAGATCTAGAAGCCTAGACTCCAAACCTTCCTCTTCAAGATCATCTCTTCTTCTTCACAAGCACACAATGACACTTTCAAGCCTAAAACACACATACATAACCTTAGAACGAAGGTTTCACTCTCTTAGGGTTTCACTCACTGGAAATGGTGGCTGGGATGGAGGCCATAACATTCCTTTTATAAAGCTCATGTCTCATTTAGGGTTTTGAGTCTGGCCCAATACGCCCAACGTATACCTTGGTACACCCCGCGTACTGGGTTGAGTCCGCGTCAAAGGCACGCCCATGGGTACGCGCAACGTACCCTTTAGTACGCCTAACATACCCGCTTGACACCATTTTTCTACTTTGGGCTAATTTGACAACTTGGGAAAAGAATAAGGATTAAAAAGATATACCTGAATTTTGGGGTGTTACATTATCATCAAAATGAATATACATGAATCATAACATGATCAGTGCCAAACATTACATATTACAACCAACATTGTTCACATCAAGTACATTGTATAATATTACATATTCAAATCATAAATCGTGCGAGAGTTAACATTTCACAAAAATAAGATTCCCAAAATACACTTGATGATTCTTCGGCTTAACGGTTACCTGAAAATACAAGTTATTTTGTAAACAATCAACATATATAATGTTGGTGAATTCGTAAGCAAGTTTGCTTAAAAAGCTTTGTATCGATGCTATAACCCAAAAAATCTGATATTTTCTGTAAAATTTGTTTACAACATGATGTGATGATCCAATATATATATATATATATATATATATATATATATGCATGTATGTATGTATGTATGTATGTATGTGTGATTTCAAAACATGTGTAAATGAATGAATTCCAAAAGTTTTCCTTGTTTTGTATTTAATGTATGTAAAAGAAAGTGAATGATGGTATTTCCCAGAAAATCCAATATTTTTTGATCTATAATAGGATTGTAATATTTATGTTACCGTATGAATTGTTTTGTATCGCCACAATATATGAGTTTGATTTCCCCTGAGAAGTATATATAGTAATGGATCACTATGTGATTCGTTATAACCATGCATGATAAATGACTAATTCGCCTGTCTTGGCATTTTTTTTTTCAAACGCCGGTTTTGATCAAGATTTTGTCACCCTAGACTGGCCGAGTCTAACTGTAGCGAACAACTCAGTTGTGGGGGAGTCACCCCCGTATAGATCTATACATAAACTCTCGCTCTCCCTCCAGGAGACTCTGATTATAACTACATGCTATGACCATACACTTAGTGGTGTCAACCGACATGTCTCACTAGATCCCAATGAATTGTCACATGAATATGTTTAATGTTAAGCATAGTTTGATTTACTAACACCTGATGATACTTGAATGTGAAAGACACATCCCAACAAACATGAATAAAGATAGTTGTGGCCCATTAAACACGTAAGTTATTTCTAGGCTTGATGGCATGCAAACGGGCACATTGAAGCCCATTAAGCGTACAATGAATCTCTCCGGGCAAAATTAACAGGCGAATGGGCCACTAAGGCCCAATAACATGTAAAGTTTTAATTTAGACTCATTGAGCATGTCATTGGGTCACTAAGGCCAACAGACATGAATTGAATATATTGGGCCTAATAAATATGCAAATGGATCATGAAGGCCCAATAAGCATGTATTACAAGTACCAGGACCAATATTTGTACCATTGTTCTATTTTTGTATATTTGATGTGGTATAGTGTTTTTATATGGAGCATTTACTTATGATATTAAGATACCCAACGTTTGATCTATAACAATATTACTAGTTTATAAAATATACCATTTTTAAATCATTATAAAAATTTATATCCTTGGCCTAATGGTTTAATAATTGACACATTTGTCTCAAAATATTTATTTGACCATTTCAACCCTTGGTTTATAAGATGTAACACCCAAAATCAGATAAACCAAGAAAAGAAAAGGAAAAGCTCTAGGTCAAGAGTCAACTTGTCAAGTCCAGGGAGGAACTCGATGAGTCGGAGTGGGATCCGGGGCATAGAATAAGTGACCGACTCAGCGAATCGGCCAGTGGACTCGGTGAGTCTGGTCTGGATGAGAAAAACCCTAATCCTGAGGGTTGTGCCTTATTTAAAGAACATTACATCCCTTCACCAACCTCTTTACCACCCTTTTGAGATCCAAAAACCCTAAATCGTGAGTGAGAGTCCTTGGTAGCAATTTGGAGCTTAGATAAGGGGTTTTTGTGAAGAGATATTGAAGATCAAGAAGCTTGGAGCAAGGGGCTTTGTAGAGAGTTGGATTGTTCTTCAGTGGGAGGTCATCCTTGAGGTAATAAGTTGTTGCTTTTGCTTTATTGCAGTTAGATCTATTCTTGAATGAGATTTTGGGGCTATTTTGGTAAGATTGACATCTATTTTGGGTTCGGGGCTTAGATCTGAGGTTGCTACTTCAGATCTAGGGTTGTGATGGTCTAGAATGTCTTAAAGCAACAGTCAATGAGTTAGTGGTGAAGCCCATTTGTCTTAAACCCTAGCCCTAGAGTGTTTTGGGCCTTTAGCTCCTTGGTTTCATGTAAAGTTTGCAACTTTACATGGGGGTTAGAATTTAGAATAGTGGATCTACGCGTTGAAGCCCCTGCATGGCTCGAAAAGCCACTGTATGGATTGAGAGCTGAATAGACTTGGCGAGTCACATAGGTGTACTCAGTGAGTTGTATGAACATGAGCATGGACTCGGCGAGTTGAAGAACAACTTGACGAGTCTGTTGAAGACTGCCTTGGACTCGGCTAGTCTATTCTTGGACTTGGTGAGTCTGGTCACAGAACCTCAACCTTTTCTGGTTAAGACGCAGATCAGTGAGTTGAGTGGTAACTCAGTGAGTTGGACAGGATGGGATACAGAGATTGTTGAACTCGATGAGTCTTGGGGTGACTCGGCGAGTTGAGTCGTATTTTGAGAGTTTCTGAGTTTAAGAACTCAGCGAGTCTATGAGTTGACTCAGCGAGTCGAGTCAATGGAAAGGTTGACTTTGACCAGGACTTTTACTTTGACCAGAGTTGACTTAGTTCAGTTTGGAGCTAAGTGTTATATTGATATTAGTAGCTCGGGGAGCTAGTGAAGCAACGGTTCAGAGAGTTATCAAACAGCAGCCAGAGGGTTATCAACAAAGTTCAGCAGTGCAGGTGAGTTTCCCTTTGTGTGAATGGGTCTATGGCCACAATGCCAGCCCATGTAGTTAGGAGTAGGAAGACCCGGGGGTTAGCCCTAGGCACAAAATGCTAGTATGACATTCGGGAATAAGGTCCAATGTTAGCGGGTAGGTGCCCAAGGAATGGTTTGTATGATAGTTATTCTTGTTGTCTCTGTGATACATGTATATGCCTGGTAGGGAGGTGAGTGTGGGCGAGGTCCCATATCTCACCAATAGCAGAGTGTGGATGGTGTTCCATACCTTATTAGCAGTAGAGCAGGGGTGAGGCCCAAGTAAAGAAAAGAGTGAGTGTGGGTTGGGCCCGTATCTCACTGTCAGTAGGAGCGTAGATGGGGTTCCATGATTCATCAATAGCAGGACAGGGCGAGGCATTAGTACAGTAATCCAGTAGAGTATGTTAGTTATGTGTTGTGATATGATTGTATGCTAGTATTTGTTAGTGGGCGGGGCTCGGAGACAGGCGGGGCCTAAGGAAAACAGATTTGTATGCCGAGCGGGCGAGGCCCCATGTAGCACGCGGGAGCCCAGTATGTGGTTATGTGCTCAGTGTTATGTATGGCATGTATGGATCAGTAGATATGTATGGTATGCGGTGGGTTGGGGAATTCGCTAAGCTTCGTGCTTACGGTTTTCAGTTTTGGTTTCAGGTGTTCAGTTTTCAGAAGTCGAGCTCGGGAGGGTTGCAGTGCACACACCATGACAAGTTAGCCTGGGATATTTACTCTGATAATTAAACAAGTGTTTTGGAAATGAAACTATGATTTGTCATATAAACCCTTTTTGTATGTTTGAATGACTTAACGCTATGAATTAGTATCATTTTTAAAATAAATTTTTGGACTCGAAATTTGGGATGTTACATATGAATTTACATTTTCAGCCCTTATTTGTAAAAAATTTACACTTTTGGCCTAATTCTCGTGAATTTTTCATTTTTGGCCCAATATCCAAAAACTTTGCATTTTTAGCCCCAATTTAGAAATAAATGTTATTTTCAACCTTGAATTTGATTCATTTACATTTATGGCTCAAACTTTGAATAAATAATGTAACAACCCGAAATCCAGGTTAGCTTTATAACCCTTCTATTTTGGAGAATTGGCTAGTTAGTCCCTTAAAGTGAAAGATGAAATGGGTGAGTACGCTAGGCGTACTGGGGTGTACGCCGCGCATACTCGAACGCTTAATTTGTACGCGGGTCATCCGGGTACGTTGGGCATACCCTAGGTTACGTCGAGCGTAACCGACCTAGATGCAAAACCCTAATTTGTGGCCTTGCACTATAAAAGGAACATGTAGTCCTTTGCCCTAGCCACCATACACCCTTGAGTGAGTCCTTGAAGAGCTGAGATTCGTGCTTTAGCTTGTGTGTGTTTTTGAGCTTAAAGTTATCTTTTCAAGGTGAAGAAGGAGAAGAAGGAGCCATTGTGTGTGTTTTTGAGCTCAAAGCTTTCGTTGTTCTTCATAAGTTTTGCTTGTTGGACCATTTTTAGGGTTTTTGGTTCAAAGTTGGAGACTTTATGTGCAAAGACTCTCCATAAGCTTGGATATAACCTTTTCTAGTGTAATATGTGTTGAGGAGTCATAAAAATCGAGTCTTGGACGTGTATCTTGTGGCATGCATGAGTTATAGTCTCATTATGGAAAGAGGAAAGGTATTTTGAGCACAAAGTGACCTTTACAGCCATGCAAAGGCTTAAAGGTTCCAACTTTATGGTTTAAGACATATTAGAGGGGTCAGATATGAAGTTTGGATGCAAGTCTTAACCGTTTAAGACCTGAATGTGTTGAACAAAGAAACTGGGCATTACATTGGGCGTAGTCCCAGTACGCGCCGCGTAAGGGGTTGCGTACCCCGTTTCTGGAGTGCAAGAGTACGCCCCGCGTACAGGAGTTGGTACGCCCCGCGACCTGCTTGCTGTTGACTTTTGTTGACTTTTAGGGTTTTAGTTAACATGTGGACTTTTGGGTCAGGGAGGGGTAAAATGGTCTTTTACCCTTCTGTGGAGTTTTAGAAAGGAATATGGTATAGCCTTGAGAGCCGTTAATAATTTAGAATGATTATTTGATGTGATTAGGCGAGGCTAGGTCAAGGTTACGAGATTCAGAGATATCGAGCACGTGAGACTTTAGCCATCATACGAGGTGAGTCTTCTCACTATACTGTACCTGGAAGTGTACCTATGTGTGACCAGAAGGTCTGGTATGCTATAAGATATATGCACTGTATGTTAAGTTGCCTGTTTTGTATGTGTTATGTATGCTATGCTTGATATGGGCCGGAAGGCATTATGTTATGGACCGGAAGGCATTATAATGTAGACTAGAAGGTCAGGGAGTTATGGACCGGAAGGTCGACACGGGTGGGACCGGAAGGTTTACCGGGTTGGGACAGAAGCCCCTGAGACACATGGACCGGCAGGTCATAGCCTGGAAGGGCGTATGTGTGTAAGTGGTATATTGGGGAACTCACTAAGCATTTATGCTTACAGTTGTTGTGTTATGTGTTTCAGGTACTAGCGAGTACAGTGGGAAGGTGCTGGCATGACTCGTATACACACACACACGCAGGCAGATTTGGATATATTTGATCTTGGGATTCGACATGTTTTATATTATGATCGATACATTGGATTCTTATGGTTTGATTTGGATGAAATTATGTTTTTAAGAAATGAAAAAATTATTTTGAAAAATTACGTTGTTACAAATAACATTTTTGTCCTAAAACTCTTTATTTTTCACATGTTTGGGCCCAAACTGTGAGGCCAAAAAAAAAATTAAGCCCATTAGGCTAAAATTTACACCTTTGGTCCTTTAAAAAGTGATTGTCACAAAAACTCAGATTTAAACTAATGCACTTTTTTTTATCCTTATAAGATCGAAAATGTCAGTTTTTCCCCTTAACTTTTGTTTTCTTGACAAATATGACCCTTAACAAGATTTTTTCTTTGAATTTTCATATCTTAAAAATGTAGATACTTATAACTTGATAATGTGATGTATAAGGTGTCTTAGTTCATGGATTTTCACTCATTGTTGCTTAAGATGTCAAGATGTGTTAAGATCTAACACATTTTTACAAGATAAACCAGGAAATCACATAGATCTACACATTTTACTTGTATTCTCCCCCCCCTAAATCATGTAAAAACGGAATAACAAGGGGTATGAACTCACCTTGGGGGGATGGATCGGTTTTGATGAAGGGATATCAGAAGATGATGTTGTTTTCAGCCTTAGCAAGATTTCCTTGTGTGGTTTTCGAATTTAGAAGGTTGCAAAGAGTATGATCACAAACAAGTGTTTAGAAGGAGTGTTCTAACATAAACATGAACTTGTTTAGCTTGTGTAACACTAGTCAAAATAGTTCAATAGACAATCACATGTGATTATGCCAATCATGTAATGTGATTATGTTAACCTAGTAATGTGGTAAGAATGTTATGTATTTCATGATAAATTCTAATACAAATATGAACTTTCTTTATGATACAATTCAAAGTATACGTCCATCGATTCCAAAAATATAGAGAACGTCTGAATCTGACTTCGCATGAAGAAGTTATGATAACAAAACACTATAAATCTCTATAATAAGAGAAATTTAAAATAGACATAGAATTAGCTATTTAAGTCTAATAGAGAGTTGTAGTACTCGTAAATACCTACGCTTGCATATAAAGAACGTCAAAAATGGAGTTCGTATGCAAAAGTTATGGCCTTCCGAAGATTTAGCTTTTAAAAACCGTAAACTAGCTAATTCACGACGTGAGTTTTATGACACTCACGATGTGAGGAGTCGTTCTGTCATAATTCGAAATCTAGAAGCTGCGAGAGGATAGGATCCAAATTCACGACGTGAGCTTTATGTAGGGCTGTCAAATCGGGCAGTCGTGTCGTGTTTTTGTCTGACACGACACGACACGACAAGATTTTTTATAACACGAACACGACACGGCACGATGTCGTGTTTTTTTTCATTAACACGAAAACGAACCAATTAAAACATGACAACACGACACGACACGACAAAGATAATATTACATAACTATTGGTGTATTTCGTTCATACTTACAGATATATAACACGACAAAAACGACAAACATGAAAAACACGACAACCACATGCTTAATCGTGACAATTCTGTGTCGATTTATGAACACGAACACGACACGACACGCCATCGTGTTTTTTAATCTTAACACGAAAACGACACGAACACGAATTCGAATTTTGAATTCGTCCCGATTTCGTTTCGTTTCGTGTATTTTTGTCGTGTCGTGTCATAAATTGACACCCCTAGCTTTATGACACTCACGACGTGAAGAGTCATGGCCACCTTCCGAAGCTACAGACGCAAATGGCAAGTCTACAGAGTGATCAAGCAAGACTCACGACGTGAGTGTCATAATTTCCTACTATAAATAGCAGGTTCGACTTCAGCCATTCTTACACCAAAACTTCTTCCCTTTCTCTCCTTTTCTGAGGCCATCTTGCATCCCGAGCCCTGACGATCTCGCACGCTGACTGTTTTGCTTAGATATCATAAAATCACACTACTAGGGTGAGTTTCACGGCCCACTTTCTAATATTTCGGGGGAAAATGCATGCTAGTCATTGTATATATGTTATTATTATGTCTATATGATAGTATATAGTTATGATAATCGAGATATGATTGTTCTAAATATAACATTTTGGATACATACAACTATTATTAACTTATCAGTATCTTAATTTACTAATATAGATCTTGAGTTATACTTAGGATTCTATATATATGTTGTGTGCGATATAATACCGAAGTAATATTCGAAAGTTCTAAATGTTAAGTTATATAGTATGTTGTTATTAATAGTTTTATGTTAAGATAAAATTGGATATGTTATATGTTGTTATTGTTAGTTTTATGTCAAGATAAAACTTGGTAGTGTTATTGATAGTTTTATGTCAAGATAAAACTAGAAACGTTATATGTTGTTATTATTGGTTTTAGGTCAAGATCAAAACTTGGTTTTTACTTCAAGATATAGTTGTTATACTGCCTAAATATTATGAAGTTAGGAGTAATGTTTAAAAAGCAAAGTCTAGTAACTTAAGGTTTTAGACACGAAGATACTTTTGTTGTTAGAGCTATAGGAAGCCGTCAAAGTCTACATAAGTAATTGTATTCATCAACTAAGATTGGGGATCTTAGTGGAAATCCTTTAAACTGTAACCGTTAATCCCGTGTGAGCGAGGAAGTTGTGTATAATTAGTATACGGGCTGACCACCCCACTTGTGACTGTTAGCTACAGTCAACCAAAACAAGTGATGAACTATCCTTTTATTTGTTATTATTCCGGCGTCGATGAAGCGTACAGTGTTGTTTCTCATGTTAAATCATGAGTGTAATTGTTCTCATGGTAAATCATGAGTGTATTGTTCTATCAGAGGTATTATGTCATAGCAGCGGTTACATGCTAATGGTAGCACATTGTTAGAAACATTATACCTTGTCGTATACAAGTATTAATGTTAAGTATAAGTTTTCCCCTACTTATACCTTAAGATTAAGAAATGTTTAAGTATAACATTAATTGATAAGTATACAATTATACCTAATGTTGGAGAGTCAAAATGATACTTTCAAAACTATACTTTTGAATGTGTAAAAATGTATTATTTTATGGAGTCAAAACCTGTGAACTCACCAACTTTATGTTGACGTATTTTAAAATGCATGTGTTTTCAGGAACTTGAAAAGTCGGTATGTAATTCGAGCAGAAGAAGTTTTACTATTATCTTTCTGTTCATTAAGAAGTATGTCATAGTCGGATATTATGTAATAAACACTAGGAAAACAATAATGTAACTTTCAAACATCAATAAAGGTATGTACTTTCTTTAAGTATTGTTCAATGTATGTTATATAACTGTGATACGAAAAATGACGTTACACTACTCGGTGTTTCCGCCGACGGCCGGGGTGTGACAGCTTGGATGTGTAATGACTTAATCAATATTGATGACCATTGGTGAAGATCTTCTTGAAACACTTAGGAATCTCGAAAATTTGGATGGAATGAAGGAGGATGTTCTTGGGTGTTATTAGAGAGGGTTTGATTTCTTGTGTGTGTGTGATTTGCCTCTCGACTGAGGGTAATAAAGAGAGAGGAGAGAGAGGGTGTTTCCTAGTTATGTGGTGAGTATTAGTCTCCTAGGAACATGGTGGGTTTGTTCAATGATACCCCCATGCACTAATGAGGTGTCAAGAGCTCAAATTTCCTTCCTTTTTTCTCTTTTTTTGTATAAATACTTTATGGGCAGAGAATGGGCTAGGAGGAAAGAGGATGAAGAAATTTGGGCCTTCACTTGGCTTGTTCGAATTTATGAAGCCCAACAATAAAGTTTTCGGCCCATTGGGCCCTTAGGAAGGTTTATGGTCCAATATAATACAAAGGAATGGTTTTATGGCCCATTAGGGCTATTTAATTCCTTTATGGCCCATTAAGGTTAGAATGAATTATTCTAGGTCCAAATGGTCCATAATGTTAAGTTTCATTAAAGTGAGTCTAATTAGAGCCCATTTAAGGGTCCTAAGCCCAAAATAGTCAAATTGGAAGCTTATTGGTCCATTAGGCCCAATAAGGAAATCCTAGTCCATAATGGACTTAAACCGGGATTCTTAGGGTTTCCAATCCTTAGTTGGCTATTTGAAATGTTTTGTATAATGTTTTGGGCTTTACAATTGTATTTTGATGGAACATCATACTCATTTTCAAGTTATGGTTACAATTGTTTCCATTGTTAATGTTTACAAAAGTATAAAATTTCCTAGTAAATATAATAGTTGTGACATTTCATGATTGTATGATTTGATTCTTGGATACTCTGACAATATACTATTTTGAAAACAAGTTTTGTAATAATCATTGGTTTTGAAATGTTTGAAAAAAATTTAAATTTGGCTTGATTTTTATGGGTGTTACATGTGTTGGATAAGGTGTCTAAGTCCATAACTATTTCTGGTAAATACTTGACCCAACTCGGCATGGTCCATTTAGGTTGCATGGCACCATGCAATTGAATAAACTAAATGAGAGAAATAACACATATGGTTTATTAATATATTATAAGTTCTAATATATTAATACTATTATTTAATTAGTTTTGATCAAGAATTAATTTAGAATTAATTGAGTGATCAAAAGAATAACTAATTAAATATATGGGTAGATTATGTAAATCTTCTATATCTTATATAGTGGGCTAAAAGGCTCCATGGATTATCAAGTTGGGTTCCACCCATTGGATGCTCCATGGAGATAACCCATGGATTGAGAAATGAAGAGTCATGTTACATTAGGGTTTTACCTAATGCAACACACTATATAAGGACCATGTCTCTCCCCAAAATCGGCTACACTAGTGAAACAAGAGGGCTTGGCCGATTTTGAGTGTGTTAGAGTATTCTCTCAAGTTTATACTTTGCATTTGTTGTTGTGTGAAGCATTTGAGGCATCACACTTGAGGTGCTAGGCTCACAAGGTTTCAAGGAACACTTACAACAACAAGGTATGTAGTTCTATCTATTATTCAAGTTAAAATTGTTCCCCATGTATGCTAGATAGGATCATAGCCTTGGAAATCAACTTTGCATGATAATTAGACAAACATAGATCTAAGGTTATTAGGGTTGCATGTACACTTAGGAAGTGTTAGAATGCTCAAAACCCAACAGTGGTATCAGAGCATAGGCTTGTTTGTTTGTTATTTGTGCTAAATAGTTGAAAAAGGTCGATATTTTTGCAATCTGACTCATGAACTCGCCGAGTCCATGGGGGGACTCGTCGAGTTCATGTGAATCTTCAACCTACTCGCCGAGTAGGTTCATGCACTCGGCGAGTAGGAGCCTCAGATTGCAGTTTTTCGACTTTAGTTGCTGGAAATGGACTAGAAACATTACCTTAAACTATTTTGGTACTTGAAAACCTGTTTTAGATGGTTTAATGTCTTTGTTAATCCATTTACAACAAGTTATCAAAATTACAAAGTTTTAAAAGTAATTTTTGATTCATGAAAGTGTTCATATTCATGTTCTTGATCTTATGATGTTTAGATGATCATAGGAATTATTTGTAACTTATGTGGTAGATTAATTCATGATCATTATGTGTTTTAATGGATTCCATAACTTGTCCTCAAGTTATGGAAAACCAAAAGTCACTTGCCCTCAAGTTTTGGAACAAGTAAAGTCTTGATTAAAACTTTAGTTCCATCCCTTAGAATTTTAAAAGTTAAAATTCAACCCTTATACTTATAATATTATAAGTTAATAATATATATATATATATATATATATATATATATATATATATATATATATATATATGTATAAGATCAAAGTCGTCTTACCGCTAGTACGCCTCATTCACGAAGCCGGTCTATAAGGTGGGTAGGTGGGTATAAGGTTGTTGCCTATAAAATGGCAACTTAATGGGTGTTCACTCTCACCCACCGCTTGCTTGACTGGTGGAGGGTCGTTAGCCGAACGGGTAAGACAAGTACTTATAAATTCTCATTAAAAGTATGATGAATATTATAAAGTAACTAAATGTTTTATTAAATTCCCAATCTTAGTTACTTTAGGAAAAATGTGAATAAGGTGCTAATCATTACACTTTACACTTTGTCTAAGTCGTTAGTGGAGCGTGTGTGGTTAACCGGCACACTAACTTGGACTTAACAATGTAGGTAAAGGGTGACTTAATATTTATCATAGTATCGATGGAGCGTGTGTGGTTAACCGGCACATCGATTGAGGGGTAATTTATTAAGGGTACCATGTAATTTGCATGGTTACTTCACACCTCGTTTTGTGATCCTCGGCATCCCAGTCACAAAACTTGGAGGGCACACTCGAGATTGAAACATGCCTTTGAAAAGTTCATTGAATCTCAAAAGAATCTAGGAGTTTCTAAGAACCAAATTAAATATTTTTAATATTTCGACTTTGGTGGAAATTGGTGAATCTTCATTCACTTACCTTTCAAATATATTATTACTTGGATTACGGCATACCTCTTCTAAGTATAATATATTGTGATTGGGTCCTAGCCTTAATACTACATATGGGTGTTTTATTAAGGACTATCTCTATTTCTAAACTAAACTTTTCTTCTTTTCAGATGTTTGCAAACACTGCTGCTTCTGGCTCTAATCCTAATGGCTCCTTTTCTCTTATGAACTTGTGTGGGAAAGTCACTTTTGATGGATCCAACTTTAATGAATGGATCAGAAACATCCGAATGATTACCCGTTATGAGAACAAAGAATATGTCCTCGATAAGGATCTTAAGGAGATTAATGAGACAGTTGCTACTCCTCAAGAGATTGCTGACTTTAGGGCACATGAAAGGGATGCCACCAAGGTGGCATGCATCATGATGGCCACTATGACAGCCGATCTCCAAAAGTCCTACGAGGATTACTACCCTTTTGAAATGCACCAAGATTTGATTGAAAGATACAATCAAAGTACACGACAAGAGAGGTATGAAATCATCTCCTCCATGATAACAACCCGAATAAAGGACGGAGAACTCATCACGGGCCACATGCAGAAAATGCAAAGATTTGTGGACCGCTTGCTGAAGCTTAATGTGAACTTCCCCGAGGAGCTAGCAATAGATATTATTTTTCACTCCTTACCTTTATGTTATGATCAATTCCGCATGACATACCACATGAACAAGGAAGAGGTCACTCTCAGCAAACTTCAAGGACTCTTAAAGACCGCGAAAAGTGGTCTTAAGGGTAAGGCGGTTGTTACTACTCCTACTCCTACCAACTCCGCCCCTGTCTTGGAAATCGGGAAAGGACGAGGGAAGAAGAGAAAGAGTTCTTCGAAGGGTACCAAGGTTAGGGCCCATGATGGCTCTTCTCCAAGTGGAACCAAGAAAGGTTTCATCACTCCTTCTTCTGACCCAAAGGAGGCTGAATGCTTCTATTTCCATGAAAAGGCACATTGGAAGCGAAACTACCCAAAGTACCAACAAGATGTGAAGGATGGGAAAGTTAAACCCAACCATGCAGGTATTTACACTATCTTATCTAATAACCCACCCCATTCTAACTCATGGGTCCTTGATACCGGTTGTGGTATTCATAGGGCTGTAAACGAACTGAACGTTCAACGAACCGTTCGTGAACTGTTCAGCGGGAAGTTCGTTTATGTTCGTTTATTTAATAAATGAACGAACATGAATAAAAATTATCGTTCATTTAATTAAATGAACGAACATGAACAATGGTCTCGTTCGTTCATTTATGTTCGTGAACGTTCGTTTATGATGTTCGTTTAAGTTTATTTATATTCATCTATATTCAATTATTTTTTATTATATTGCTATATTATATGTTCGTTTATGTTCATATATGTTCAATTGTGTTTTTTTATCTTTGTTCGTTTAAGTTTGTTCGTTTATGTTCGTTTAGCATGTTCACGAACATAAATGAATGAACATGAACAAAGTAATTTGTTAAACGAACGAACATGAACAAGAAAATCTTGTTCGTTTATCCGTTCGTGTTCGTTTGTTGTTCGACTAACTTAAACGAACGAATATGAACAAGACCTTGTTCGTGTTCGTTTGGTTCGTTTACAACCCTAGGTATTCATATCTGTTCTGATTTGCAGGGACTAAGAAGAAGTGAGAATATGGAGCAAGGAAGGATAAACTTGATCACGGGAAACAGGAAAGCTTCACTTGTCACCAAGATTGGAGTGTATACTTTATCGCTAAGTAATGGGTTTAGTTTATATTTGAATAAATGTTGTTATTCCCCATAAATGGCAAGAAATATTATTTCCTTTCATGCATTGTATAAACAAGGTTTCACATTTTCATTTGATAATGAAGTTGGTTCGATTAATGTTTTCTTTAATAATGTTCTTTATTTTAAAGCAGTACCTTGTGATGGCGTGTATGAAACTGTATATGTGGTTGATAACTTAGGAAATAATGTATTGTGTGTATTCTGTTAATAATAATAACTTGGATAAAGCATCACTATGGCATTGTCGTCTTGGACATATATGCAAGAAACGTATAGGCCAACTCCAAAAGGATGGAGTCATGGAGTCATTTGACCTAAATTCTGATGATAGTTGTAAATCATGCTTACTTGGAAAAATGACAAAGTCACCCTTCATAGGTTCTTGTGAGAGGGGTGACGGTTTGTTGGATCTTGTGGATGTGTGTGGACCATTCAAACATGCCACAAGGGATGCTAATCGTTATTATTTGACTTTTACTGATGCAGTAGATATGGATATGTCTACTTAATCAAGCATAATTCAAAGACTTTCGAAAGGTTTAAGGAATTTAAATAGGAAGTCGAGAATCAATTGGGCAGGAACATTAAGATGATTCGATCTGATCGAGGTGGTGAATATCTTAGTTCAGAGTTCCTCGACTATCTTAGGGAATGTGGGATTCTCTCACAATTGACACCTCCCAGGACACCGCAGTTGAATGGTGTGGCTGAGAGGCGTAATCGAACCTTGTTGGATATGGTTTGTGCCATGATGAGTCGAGCTTCGCTACCAATCTCATTATGGGGGTATGCCTTAGAGACTTCCGCCCATATTCTTAATCTAGTCCCTACAAAGAAAGTTGCCAAAACTCCTCATGAGATGTGGACTGGTAAAGTACCTAAACTAGACCACATCAAGATTTGGGGTTGCGAGACTTTTGTGAGGCGCGAGTCTCATGATAAGCTAGAACCCCGAAGCGAGAGGTGTATTTTCATCGGCTACCCACAAAGATCCTTTGGTTACCTCTTCTACAAACCTAGTGATAATGTGGTCTTTGTAGCAAGAAGAGGAGTCTTTTGAGAGAGAGAATTTATAAGCCAAGGAGACAGTGGGAGGCAAATTGACCTTGAAGAACTTCAAGAGTCAAGTGGTGAGGGAACTTCAAACCCTAGCCCTCAACTTGAGGAGGAAACTCCTGTTGATCCAATTGACGAATCTGTACCTTTGAGGCGTTCCGTGAGAGTTAGGAATGCATCTGAGCATTACTATGGTTTCCATATTACTGCGGAAGGTGAGACACTTATTAGTGATGAGATACTAATAGGTCTGGATGAACCTAACAGCTACACAGAAGCCATGGCAGGCCCTGAGTCTGCTAAATGGAAACAGGCTATGGATAGCGAGATACAATCCATGTATGATAATCAAGTTTGGAACTTGGTTGATAATGTACCATGTCGTAAGACTGTAGGGTGCAAATGGATCTTCAAGAAGAAGACCGACATGGATGGTAATGTACACACTTATAAAGCTCGACTAGTTGCAAAGGGCTTCTCTCAAATTCCTGGAGTGGATTATGATGAGACCTTTTCTCCAGTAGCCAAGATTAAGTATATTAGGGTTATGTTAGCCATAGTTGCATTTCATGACTATGAAATTTGGTAAATGGCTGTCAAAACCGCTTTCCTTAATGTAAAGTTGACTGAAGATGTTTACATGAGTCAGTCAGAAGGTTTTGTTAGCAACGAGTACCCTAATAGAGTGTGTAAGCTTGAGAAATCCATTTATGGATTAAAGCAAGCACCTCGCAGATGAAATCTTTGCTTTGATGAAAAGGTCAAGGAATTTGGCTTTTCTAAGAGTGAAGATGAATCTTGTGTGTATGTCAAGGCTAGTGGGACTATAGTTAGCTTTTTGGTATTGTATGTGGATGACATACTACTCATAGGAAATGACATCCCAACTCTGCAGGAAGTTAAGTCCTGGCTTGGGAAGTGTTTCTCTATGAAGGACCTATGAGAAGCTGCCTATATTCTAGGGATAAGGATTTTGAGAAACCGGAGTAAAAGACTAATTGGACTTAGTCAAAGTACATACTTGGACAAGGTGTTGAAGAGATTCAGCATGCAGAACTCCAAGAAAGGAGAGTTACCCATCCAGAGTAACGCCATATTGAGTAAGACACAAAGCCCAAGTACCGAGGCGGAGATAGCATAAATGAGTCAAGTACCTTATGCTTCAGCAGTAGGCTCGATCATGTATGCTATGACATGTACTCGACCTGATGTAGCCTTTGCCTTGAGCATGATTAGCAGGTATCAGGGGAATCCTGACAAGGCACACTGGACTGCGGTAAAGAATATCCTCAAGTACCTACGGAGGACTAAGGACTGGGTCCTTACCCTCGGTGGGAGTGATGACTTGAGAGTTGTAGGGTATAGTGATGCTAGCTTCCAGACTGATAGGGATAATTTCCGCTCTCAGTCGGGCTGGGTCTTTACCTTAAACGGAGGAGCAATCACTTGGAAGAGTTCCAAGCAGGAGACAGTAGCTGATTCCACTTGTGAATCAGAGTATATAGCAGCGAGCGAGGCAGCAAAGGAGGCAATATGGCTAAAGAACTTCATTGGAGACCTTGGAGTTGTACCAGCTATAAAGGAGCCCATGGAAATTTTATATGATAGTGAAAGTGTTGTTGCCTTAGCCAAGGAACCAAGGGATCACAGGAGATCCAGACACATCGACATAAAATATCATTTTATCAGACATCGCATAGAAGAAGGAATCCTCGTGGCAAAGAGGGTATCATCGGATGAGAACCCAGCAGATCCCCTCACGAAGGGACTGAGTAGGGTTAAGCATCTCCAGCATGCTCGGAGCATAGGGCTGAAGGATGATATAAGTTTTAGTAGTTAGATAAACTATGAAATTTGTAAAGTGTAATTGACAATTGATGATGAATAAAAGTTGTATTTATTTATGAGTAAAGTGTTACTCTCTTTTGTCAATCGTTTACTATAATTTCTTTTGCATGTTTTGACTTCCAGAATAGTATGTTGTGGTTTAACATATTATTCAAACTTTCCATAGTCAGTCATATGTTGGAAGTAGATATGAAGTAAGACTGTCATGAAGTTGGTTGTAGGTGTCAGGATATAAGACAACACTTCATGAGTGCTCATCAGTTCTGAGTATTGGAATCAACCCACGCTCATTGGAATCACTTAATGGAATTTTATCTCGAGTGATCGTGAGATGGTAATATCATATAAGTCTTCAAACCTAGAGATATGATTTGTTACTTACGAGTTGGTTATGCATTGATTGTACGAAAACGCATTGGTAACTCAATGTTATAAAACGTGCTTTTGTGTGTAATTCAATGAGTGGTAGAACAAACATATGAGTCGAAGTTTATATGTTCCTTCTTGGATTAGAAGCTGATATCTGGGCCCCTCGATGATTTTGTTTTGACCTATGTACCAGGCCCAGTCAGAACTAAGTTGATGTGTTCAATTAAGTTCTTTGTCAAACAAATCGGAAATCGGGAAACAAACTGCTGGACAATAAGTAAGACATTGTTCCATGTATTTGTCCAGCTGATATCTAGAACAGAGGATTACATGATCACTTATCTTAAATGGCGTATCAACATCTTCTCAGTTCTGAGAGACCTTGAAAGAGCCACGATTGCCGATCGGTTCCTGAAGTATTGCAGTTATACTTATTAGACTTATCCAAGTGGGAGACTGTTGGATAAGCTGTCTAAGTCCATAACTATTTATGGTAAATACTTGACCCGACCCGGCATGGTCCATTTGGGTTGCATGGCACCATGCAATTGAATAAACTAAATGAGAGAAATAACACATATGGTTTATTAATATATTATAAGTTCTAATATATTAATAATATTATTTCATTAGTTTTGATCAATAATTAATTTAGAATTAATTGAGTGATCAAAAGAATAACTAATTAAATATATGGGTAGATTATGTAAATATAGTGGGCTAAAAGGCTCCATGGATTATCAAGTTGGGTTTCACCCATAGGATGCTCCATGGATGCTCCATGGAGTTAACCCATGGATTGAGAAATGAAGAGTTATGTTACATTAGGGTTTTACCTAATGCAACACACTATATAAGGACCATGTGTCTCCCCAAAATCGGATACACTAGAGAAACAAGAGGGCTTGGCCGATTTTGAGTGTGTTAGAGTATTCTCTCAAGTTTATACTTTGCATTTGGTGTTATGTGAAGCATTTGACGCATCACACTTGAGGTGCTAGGCTCACAAGGTTCCAAGGAACACTTACAACAACAAGGTATGTAGTTCTATCTATTATTCAAGTTAAAATTGTTCCCCATGTATGCTAGATAGGATCATAGCCTTGGAAATCAACTTTGCATGACAATTAGACAAACATAGATCCAATGTTATTAGGGTTGCATGTACACTTAGGAAGTGTTAGAATGCTCAAAACCCAACAACATGTTGGTATCAGAGCCTTGGTTTGAGTGAATTGGAGGAAACACTCACGTTTCTCCAGTATCGAACTGAGGACAAGATTTTAAAACTATTTTCTTAAAATGTTTTCAAAATAATAAAGGAGGATGCAAGTGTACGATCAATTGGAGCTTGCGGATAGACCTTAAAATACCTTACGAATTATTTGATTTATGTGATATGTTAGAGAAAAATGCTAGTACTAGGCTAGGGATCTTCAGGAATTGCATGGTAGAATTTCCTGATTATATGATGTTTGATAGCCTAGGATTTTTACGTATATGAAATTGACATCATTACTGTAGTTGCTTAATGTATGCATCACGACCGTACATAATTAAGATCTTATAACATGAGAATGTTTGGTTTTGCTTTATTTTCTATTCCTCATTTGGTTGTGAGCTTAGATTAGTACCGAGTATTCGGGTGTCTATGGGGTCCAACGTTATGTATGGTTAGCATACACGAGTGCTACAATGTTGGTGGAAGTTTCATGGATGAGTTGTTGGAATGAGTCCGCCAGTTATGAGATATTTAGTATTCCTCTAGGAGTGAGGATTGAGTACATGCAATGCTTATGTATAGTTTGGGGGTGTTGTAATGATACTTGTGAAAAATATGGGTAGGTGTGGAAAGTAGTATGGGCCCGTACTACTAAAACCACAGGATCCATACGTGTAACAAGGAAGTCACAACCCCTAGGGTTTTGTTGGGGGTTGGTTCTCGGATTATTATATCGAATATCTGATATCTTCCTCGTATGTTTTTTTAGCATGGTGGTTACTCTATGATTTGTGACTGGATCCGGGTCAGGATCAGGAGATTACGGACAAGAGGCACCCCTAGTACCCGAGACTACCAGCCAGATGGGTCTAAACAAGATGGACACGAGGATCTGAGAGATCGTGTATGATGAGGTGGTTGCGATGTTCCGGGCTCAGTTTCCGGAGATGTTTGGGTCTTTCAAGACCGCCATAGTGGAGTATTACTATGATCGCTATCCAACCCTCGCTGAGGCATCTGCCACAGTAGCCACAATGACTGTAACGGTGGCAGGGAGGAGCCATTCGGGCTTTTCAGTATCGGGACTTCGACAACACGAAGCTACCTACTTTTGATGGGACTCGGGACCCCATCAAAGCCATGAGGTGGCTATCTAACGTGGATGGGTGTTTCTTCACGTGTTCATATCCTACTGACCAGAAGGTCAGATGTGCCCTGAACATGTTGAGGTATAGGGAAAAGGACTGGTGGAGATTGATGACTGGATTGTACTCTAATGCTTAGAGAACCGCAGTTACTTGGGAGCAGTTTCGGGATATGTTCCACGCTCGTTACATTCCACGGGTCGAACGGGAGCGGATAACTCAGGAGTTTCTGGATTTAAGACAGGATAGTGAGACGGTGATAGAGATCTCCCCTATGTTCACAGAGAGGGAGATGTCCTACCTAGAGTTGCTTCGGAGCAGGCTCAGATGATACGTTATCTGAGCATGCTCAAGACAGACATTCGATAATTTGTGGCGACTCAGCGTTGTGATACGTTTCTAGAGTTACAGGAGGCCGCTAGGCGGCGTGAGTTGGAGATTGAGTTGTAGTTGAGGGAGCAGCGATAGGCCCCAACACAATCACAACCGGTGCCAAAGCGGTCTAAGACCACTAATTCCAGGTCATGGGGGACAGTAAGGCCGCACTTGTGGCAAGTGTAGGAAGGGTCACTCGGGGTTTGTAGATTTAGCAACGCGTGCCGCAAATGCGGCAGGTGGGGTATTATGTGAAGGATTGTCACCATATAGGCTCGGCTCAGGATATGCGGATCTGCTACCATTGTTATCAGGTTGGTCATGTGAAAACCAACTTTCCACAACTCGCAACCAGGTCGGCGCAAGCTCCAGCACCGGATACACTGAGGATTAATGACGGGAGTCAGGGTCGAACAACGCCCCCGAGGGCTCAGGGACGCGCCTTTCAGCTTACAGTAGAGGAGGCTAGGGCAGCACCAGACATGGTTGCTGGTATGTTTATATTGTTGGATTAATGTCTAAGTCCATAACTATAATTGGTAAGACTTGACCCGACCCGGCATGGTCCATTTGGGTTGCATGGCATCATGCACTTGGATAGACTATAATGAGAGAAATAAGACACTTATGGTTATTAATATATTATAAGTTCTAGTATATTAATAATAAGAATAATGAGATTATTTAATTAGTATTGATCAAGAATTAATCTAGGATTAATTAAGTGATCAAAAGAAGACTAATTAAATATATGGGTTGATTGTGTAAATCATCCATACTTGTATAGTAGGCTAATGCTCCATGGATAATCAAGTTGGGCCAAAACCCATATGATGCTCCATGGATGCTCCATGGTGTATTTGAACCCATGGATCCAAGGAAATGGAAAGTCATGACAATTAGAGTTTACCCTAATTGTATAACTATATAAGCATCTTATTCTTGAGGAAAATCAGCCACTAGATTATTCTAGAGAGGGCTAGCCGATTTCATGAAGTGTAGAATTCTCTCTAAGTTATTCCAAGTGTTTATGGTGTTGTGTGAACCATTTGAGGTGTCACACTTGGGGCACTAGGCACTCAAGCTTCATGAAGACATTCTACATCAAAGAGGTATGTATTCTATCTTGTTATATTGAGAGTTTTGTATGCTAGATTAGGATAATACCTTGGATGTTCATATTTGCATGTATAATAGAGAAAACATAGATCCAAGGTATTTAGGGTTGCATGTACACTTAGGAGTATTAGAATGCTCATAACCCAACAGTGGTATCAGAGCCTAGGCTTGTTTTCTTGTTATACCTGCAATAGAAGCTGAAAAAACGAAATTGGTGCTATCAGCCCAGCAGACTCGCCGAGTCCATGAAGGGACTCGACGAGTCCAAGGCAAAATGCATCCAACTCGCCGAGTTATGTTCATGCACTCGACGAGTTGGACCCCAGACAACATATTTTTGAGGTTTTTGGCTAGAAATGGACTAGGAACATTACCCTAAGTTGTTTTTGAACTTATAAACTTGTTTTTTAATGTGGTAATGTTCATGCTAATCCATTTTCAAAGATAATTTTCAACAGATTCATGTTTTGTATTAGTTTAAAGGTTAGACTAATTACATGAAAAAGTTTGATTTGAATTATCTTGTTCTTATGAGTTGCTTAGATTAATAGAAAAGTTAATTGAAATAGTTGTTTTCAATCCATTTTAATCTAAGAGTTGAGTATAAAATGTGTTTGTGTAACTTGTCCTCAAGTTACATGAAGAGTCACATTAAAGACTCATAAAACTCATAAAATTGGCAAAGGTTACAAAAAATGAAGAGTCTAGTTCTAATTAATTGGAGTTATGACTCCATAATTTGTCCTCAAGTTATGGAGGACCAAGAGTCTCTTCATTAAATAAATAATAAAAATAAAAATAATGTAACATTAATTAATTCCATAAGTTATAAAATAAAGAAAAGTTAATTCTTTTATTAGTTTAAAGTCTTCCATAAGTTATGGAAAGTTGAAGAGTTTTTGGATTAAAACTACTTTAAACACATAAGTTATGGAATTAATTAGTTTTGAATAGTTTCAAAACTTGCCCTCAAGTTTTGGAATTTGTAAAGTTTTCTCTTATGAATACTTTAATTCCAAGTTAGCCCTTAGAATTTTAAAAGTTAAAATTCAACCCTTATACTTTATAATATTATAAGTTAATAAAATATATATGTATAAGAGTAAAGTCAGTCTTACCGCTAGTACGCCTCATTCACGAAGCCGGTCTATAAGGTGGGTATAAGGTTGTTGCATATAAAATGGCAACTTAATGGGTGTCCACTCTCACCCACCGCTTGCTTGACCGGTGGAAGGTCGTTAGCCGAACGGGTTTGACAGGACTATAATTCTCCCTTCATTAAAAGTATTAATGATAAATACTAAGTAACTAAACTCTTAATAACTCCCAATCTTAGTTACTTAGGAAAATGTGAATAAGGTGCTAATCCATGAAATTACACTTTACACTTTGTCTAAGTCGTTAGTGGAGCGTGTGTGGTTAACCGGCACACTAACTTGGACTTAACAAGGTAGGTAAAGGGTGACTTAATATTTATCATAGTATCGATGGAGCGTGTGTGGTTAACCGGCACATCGATTGAGGGGTAATTTATTAAGGGTACCAAGTAATTTTCATGGTTACTTCACACCTTGTTTTGTGATCCTCGGCATCCCAGTCACAAAACCTGAAGGGCACACTCGAGATTGAAACATGCCATTGAACAGTTCAATGAATCTCAAAAGATCTAGGAGTTTCAAAAACCAATTAAAACCTAATAATACATTTCGTTTATCTTGGTGGAAATTGGTGAATCGTCATTCACCTACCTTCAAATATTTTATAGCTTGGATTACGGCATACCTCTTCTAAGTTATAAAATAGTTTGTTGGGTCCTAGCCTTAATATTTCATATTGGGTGTCATATTAAGGACTTTAAGATCAACTATCTTGAATATCTCCCAAAACATGTCTGGTTTAGACATTTATGATCTTCCTAAATCTCTTGAAAAAAGCCTTCCTAAATGAAGATGATGTTCCAATGGAAACCATACTTCTTTCACCTCCTCCAATTATTCTCCCTACCCCACAAGTTCTTGAAAAGTTTAAGGTCACTCAAGCCCTATTGGCAAGGAAAGGTCTAGGTGTGATCACATCTTGGAGATGTAGTCACATATTGACAAGTCGGGAGAGTTGGGTATCAAAGTCTTGAGAAAGTTGGTGGTTCAACTACTTTCTAAGTCACATAGTGAGTTCGTTTTGGAACACCTATGAAACAGACTATGACAAGACCCTTAATGATCTTAGCTATTTGCTAAGATCAACTTCCTGAAACTTTATGGACATTGACAATGGTGACACTGGAAATACAGAAAAAGCATTCTCTTCCCAAGGAAAGGGATTGACCATAGTCTACTAGGTTGACCAAATGGTAAAGAGAAAAGGTTAAGTCTGTAATAGTCCCGTGTACCATTATCAAAGGGTCCATATGTTTAATTTGCCAAAGAAAGGGTCATTAGTTGCGAAGCTGCCAAACTTACCTAAGGATGTTAAAGTCAATAAGTTTGACTCTACTTCAGGTAAAGTCCACTATCTAACTCTGTTAAGTTTCTATTCTGAGATTCTTGATGCATGATGTGACTGGATCACATGGTGATGTTTTAAGAATCAAAGAAAAGTGAAGAAACTTAAAGAAAGAATATGCTGAATCTGATCGCGTAGATGGATTTCTAACGCGTAGTTTGAAGATCGGATTCTTGAGCTACTTCTTAGGAGTTATGAGATATTACTTAGGAATAGATAACAACAAGTTTTCATATGGATTGTAAGGATAAGTTTTTCCGCATAGTTTTAAAATAAAAGAAAATTTTTGATTTTATTTATTTTAAAATATCCTTGCAATGGCATTTGAGGAAAAATTGTTGCTTATATGATTCCATTAATAGCAAGAGTGGAAATATGAAATTGATTCTTTCATTTGTGGTAATGTCTAAATTTACCAAATAAAGAAAGATTGTCATCATCCAAAGTCCCAATTGGACCGGGACTTGGAATCATGCAAGTTGTATAGCATGATGAATGAGAACTTTCAAGTATTGGAAAAATTAAGACTAATTACTTGTTCACATGGATGTGTGAGTCAAGTAATGGACTAAGGGATCGAGTACACATTCTTGTGCACTGGTCAAGTCCACCACAAAAGATATAAGGCTATTCGTCATAGTTTACTAAAGCTCAATAAATATGATTATACTTACAAGCTTAAGTGTAACTCTGAGACATTGGAAAGAGGTTCCAACGTATGGCAGAGCGAATAAGAAGAATCAAATTAGGCAGAAGGATAAAAGTTTCTCAAATCTGAAAAGATGGGAGAGTACTTTAGTATCAGTTTTGTGATCATCTTAATGATTAAGAAACCATATCAAAATTTGTTCTCTAAGGAAGTCTTGGTGCATTCTTATGACTAAGAAGAAGGGATCTTGAATTGTTGAAATGGTTAAATCAAGAAGATGAGTCATACTTCTTTCCAATACAAGTCTTAGAGTCATACTCCAAGATTGTAATTTGAGTGATATGTCTTAAAGAAGGTTTAAAACACTTGACAAATGTAAGAGTAAAAGTTTCCTACCCTTGTACATTTGAAATTGGTAAGTTGTGATGTTTTGGATAAAACAAAGACCAACTAAGGCCAATTGTGTGAAGTCTTTGTCTTGATTAGAATCTGCACTATCTCTTGGATGTTTGACAAGGGAGTCTTATAGGTCAAGAGGACAGTGGGAGTCTTAAAGGTCTTGAAAGTCTCAAGAACTAATCAAGAATGAAACCTGAAGTTCCTCACTAGCACACAACTTGAGGTTTATAACCTATCGTGTTGACATATTCTGCGCCCATTCCAGTTAAAGATGGCTTTGCATATGAGTTCTTAGAGTTCTCAATGTGTTGCACAACAACTTGGAAGCAATGGCAGGCCCTTGAGCTGCCAGGTGGCAAGAAGTTAAGATTGAGTTCAGTCCATATGAGTTCGGATTTGTCATTATCCTTGTCTTGTGACTATGGTTTTGACAATTCACATGGATAAGAACACATACACCATTAAATCTAAGTGTCATAAGGTTTCTCTCCGATTCATGAAAATTATGGTGAGGAAACACTTTCACTAAGTAGATTTTAGCTAGATAGCAATTGTGATATTTGCATTCTCAAAGTCGTTAGTGGAGCGTGTGTGGTTTACCGGCACACTAACCTGGACTTGTGAGAAGTGGCAAAAAGGTCTAAGCATTATGATTATGGCATCCCTCTTCATAATTGTTTAGACACACAAGTGTGCTATCTAAGGGAAGGTGTATGTTTTTGATAAAGTCTTATCAAAACAATCTAGTATCAGAAATCTAAACTTTGGTAAGAAAGCCAATAAAGTATTGATTTCTAGAATTCGAACTTTCTGAGTACATGTCAAAGCTAGTGGGAGCATAAGTGTTATGCTAATAATCATCATGTTAGTGGGAGCATGATAATTATGATAAGTATTGCAAGTTAGCAATGTTAATTATAGAAAAACAAAAGGTTTCAATTGGGAAAAAGTTGTTTTGCTATAATTAAGGGAGAGGAAATTATACTTCATCTCAAATCTATAAGCTTAGATCGTGAGGTTTTAATCATTTAGTCAAGGAAATATATATGAATTTCATGTTGGAATGGCTCAACATAAGGAAATTCTGTATACGGGTCCATTATTTGCGTTCTAAAATTCGATTATGATTACGGCATCCCTTTTCATAATCTGAATTATGAGAACTTGGCAAATAGAAATGGAAATGTTATAGCAAAAGACTAGTTTAGTCTTTATGTGAGACATCATGAATCGTGTCCCATATGCTTCGGATATAAGATCGATTACATGTGCTATATTCATCTTTTCTAAAAGTTTCCAAATGCCTGGGGCATTAAGAAGGGAAAAGGTTTAGAACTGGATATGACTAAAAGGATTAAACAATTATCGAGGACAATCTAAGGTTTACCAAAGATTGGTTACTCAAGGACAGTTAGAAGTATAGTGATAATTCTGGAAGGACCATATTGACATAATCTGTAAGGAGGCAACTCTTTTTCAGAAGTGATAGTCAAAATGGAATCTGGAAATGTTTCAAAGTCAGAAATTTCAATCTGTGTAAGATTAAGGAAACTTAATGCAAGAAGGATGTTTCCAAGGAGTTGATCTCCATTGGAATACTCTGTAATGATTGTTGTCGAGTCTTTGTGAATTTGCGCATAATCGTTACAAGAGGAACAATGCATATAAGTTTAGAATCTAACAGATTTCAGTAAATTGCATGAATTTGGAATTCTTGCATTTGCAGTAAGGATTTGGGAGTGTGAAAAGAGAATCATTGAAGTTATGTTCAATTGATCTAGTTCACAAAGTAAAGATCATAGACAAACATAGTATGCATACTTGGTGTGTGGCATGACTAGTGTTTAGAAAAAACATAGTGTACATGCTTGGAGCATGGGACAACTATTGTTTTAAATTCAAGAATAAAGTTGATAGCTGAAACAGTATACAATGAATAATGTGTAATCATATGGTGATAAATAAAAGGTGTTTTATTTATGTTCATAGGTTTTGATACCATATTGGATTAAATTATTATTGTGTTTCACTTTGCATGTTTTGACTTCCCGAATAAACTAGGTTATTCTTCCGGAATGAATAAGTTATTCAAACCATCCACAGTCGGTCATATGTTGGAAGTAGATATGAATTAAGACTGTCATGGGTTGGCTTGTAGAGGTCTAAGGTGTTGGACAAATGGCTACAACACTCATGAGTGCTCATAAGTTCGGAGTATTGGATTCAACCCGCGCTCATTGGAATCACTTCATGGATTTTATCACGAGTGATCATGAGAAGATAATATCTTATATTCTTCAAACCTAGAGATATGAGTTGTTACTATGAGTTGGTTGTACATTGATTGCACGAAACCGCATTTGGTAACTCGGTGCTATAAAATGTGCCTTTGTGTATGATTCAACAAGTAGTAGAACAAGCCATATGAGTCGAAGTTTATCCATTCCTTTTACCTTCGGGATAAAAGCGATATCTGTGGGCCCCTCGATGATTTGATGATGACAAATGGAAGTGCTCGGCCGGGCCAGGACTGATTTGATTTGTTCAATTAGTCAGTCGTCATAAATCGGAAATCGGGAAACAACTAATGGACAGAGAGAATGATTATAATCCATGTCTCAGTCCATATGATATCTAGAATGGAGGAATATATGATCCCTTATCTAATGGACAAGTCATTGAAAAAGGTCAGCGTTTATCGACAAGGTCAGAGTTCGATAGAAGCTTTTGAGAGCTACGATTGCCAGTTGGTTCCTGAAGTCATACGCAATAATAGTTTTAGACTTATCCAAGTGGGAGACTGTTGGATTAATGTCTAAGTCCATAACTATAATTGGTAAGACTTGACCCGACCCGACATGGTCCATTTGGGTTGCATGGCATCATGCACTTGGATAGACTATAATGAGAGAAATAAGACACTTATGGTTATTAATATATTATAAGTTCTAGTATATTAATAATAAGAATAATGAGATTATTTAATTAGTATTGATCAAGAATTAATCTAGGATTAATTAAGTGATCAAAAGAAGACTAATTAAATATATGGGTTGATTGTGTAAATCATCCATACTTGTATAGTAGGCTAATGCTCCATGGATAATCAAGTTGGGCCAAAACCCATATGATGCTCCATGGATGCTCCATGGTGTATTTGAACCCATGGATCCAAGGAAATGGAAAGTCATGACAATTAGAGTTTACCCTAATTGTATAACTATATAAGCATCTTATTCTTGAGGAAAATCAGCCACTAGATTATTCTAGAGAGGGCTAGCCGATTTCATGAAGTGTAGAATTCTCTCTAAGTTATTCCAAGTGTTTATGGTGTTGTGTGAACCATTTGAGGTGTCACACTTGGGGCACTAGGCACTCAAGCTTCATGAAGACATTCTACATCAAAGAGGTATGTATTCTATCTTGTTATATTGAGAGTTTTGTATGCTAGATTAGGATAATACCTTGGATGTTCATATTTTCATGTATAATAGAGAAAACATAGATCCAAGGTATTTAGGGTTGCATGTACACTTAGGAGTGTTAGAATGCTCATAACCCAACATATATCCCTTATCTTACTAATTATATATGTTTTATGCTTATATGTTGTGCCTGAGATTAGGTACATTTTTAGTGAACTCCTTACCTACTCTAGTATTATTTGACTCGGGGGCGAGCTGGTCGTTTGTTTCTCAGTCATCCAATAAGGAGTTCGGGTTGCCAGTAGGAGAGCTAGAATGTTTGTTGCGAGTCTCTATTGCTAACGAACATGGAGTCTCCACTTCTCCAGTCTATCAGGGAGGCTTGTTAGAGATCTTTGGGGTATCTTTTCTAATCGACTTGATTATGATTCCCATGGGGGATGTGTTTGTGATGGTGAGTATGGATTACCTATGTCTCTTTGGTGCCATGATTGACTGCGAGGGTCAGCGGGTGGTGGTTCAGACCCCAAGTGGGGGAGAACTGATTTTTTTACGGAGAGGGCACCGGATTGGGATCAGGGTTTTGTTCGACTGCCATGGCTCGATAGTACATTCAACACCGATGTGCAGGTTATATAGCATATGTCGTGGATACGCAGGTCAACGATCAGGTTTCAGTATCAGAGGTTCCAGTGGTTAGGAATTTGCTGACGTATTTCCAGAGGAGTTATCCAGAGTACCTCTGGAGAGGCAGGTCGCGTTTAGGATCAACCTAATGCAAGGTGCGGCCCCTATCACCAAGGCGTCGTACCGGTTGGAACCACCAGAGATGCAGGAGTTATTATCACAGTTACAAGAACTGTTACGCAAACAGTTCATCCGTCCAAGTAGTTCCCCATGGGGAGTGTCGATTCTCTTTGTCAGGAAGAAGGATGGTTCACACCGGATGTGCATTGAATACCGGGAGTTGAACAAGTTGAAGGTGAAGAACCTTTATCCAGTCCTAAGGATAGATGGTCTTTTTGAGCAGTTTCGCTTCCAGTGCGAATTTCCGTGGCAATAGAAGTATTCAGCCTTTTTGGGATTGGTAGAAGGAGTGACAAAACCTTTCTTGGTTCCACTTGAAGAGGAGCCATAAAGGGACTTTCCCTTGGTACCCTTCGAAGGGCTCTTCCTCTTCTTTCCTTTGCCATGCTTGATTGCCAAGACAGGGACCGTGGTAGGAGTATGAGTGGTAACAACCGATTTACCCATAAGACTACTTTCGCCGGTTTTCAAGAGTCCTTGAAAGTGTAACTTCCTCCTTGTTCATGTGGTATGTCATACGAAAGTGATCAAAACAAGAAGGTAAGGAGTGCAAAATTATGTCAATCGCCAACTCCTCGGGGAAGTTCACATTTAGCTTCAGCAAACGGTCCACATACCTTTGCATTTTATGTAAGTGGTCCGTGATGGGTTCACCATCCTTCATTCGCGTTGTTATCATGGAGGAGATGATGTCATACCTCTCCTGACGAGCACTTTGATGGTAGCGGTCCATCAAGTCCTGGTGCATCTCAAAAGGGTAATAGTCCTCATAGGACTTTTGGAGCTCGGTTGTCATCATGGCCAACATGATACATGCCAATTTGGTGGCATCTCTCTCATGAGTCTGGAATTCAGCGATCTCCTCAAGAGTAGTAGACGACTCATCAAGTTCCCTAAGCTCCTTGTCGAGGACATAAATAGCCCTCAAATTAAAATCTAAGAGATAGATGGTCAAGGTTCCAACTTTTTACCTTTAACAAGCTGAGAATGGAGTAAAACTTCTAGATCTCCTTACTTCTACTTGAACTTCCAAGCTTCCTTCATCTTCTCCAACTTCAAACATACACAAAAAGGCACCAAAAGGCTCAAGAACACTCAATAAGAGTTTAGGGTTTCCATCTAGGGCTTCTCTGAGGTAGGAGGGTGATGGAGGCTGGTTTGGGATGAGATAAAGTGTTTGAATAGGGTGAAAACCCTAAACATTAGGGTTTTGTCCAGAAAGCTCCTACTCGTCGAGTCGGTCTCTCGACTCGTTGAGTAGGTCACTTAAACCCCCGCTCAAAAGTCGAGTCTACTCGACGAGTTGGGCCTCTAACTCGTCGAGTCACATAGTAAATTGCAACATTATTTGAATTTAAATACATACCAGGAACTGGGTGTTACAAATCTCCCCCACTTATTTTAAACTTTGTCCTCGAAGTCTGCTGTTGAATCTGCAAAAAGCTCAAGGTAGTGCTCATCTCATCCTCCGGCTCCTAGGTCCATTCTAAGCCCTTGCGGTGCTGCCATTGCACCTGCACTAGTTCCACCCTCTTGTTTCTCAGATCCTTTGACATCATGTTGAGGATAGTTACTAGCCGCTCAATGTAGTTCAGGCTGTCATCCACCTGAATATCCTCTAAAGGCACCACCGTCGAGTAGTCCACCAGACACTTTCTCAATTGGGAGACGTGAAATGTACTGTGAATCTGGTTGAGTTCGGCTGGAAGGTCCAGCCTATACGCCACCTTACCCACCCGAGTTGCAACCTGAAAGGTCCAATGTATCTGGGGGCCAAGTTTCCCCGCTTCCAAAACCGAATGACACCTTTCTAAGGTGACACTTCAGGAGCACCATATCCCCGACCTGGAATTCCACGTCTGCACGATGCTTGTTGGCATAAATTTTCTGCCGACTCTAATGAGGCTGAAGCCTGCTTTGCACCTGCTAGATCTTCTCCGTAGTCTTGAGTACCACTTTGGTACTCCCCATGACCGTCTAGCCAATCTCACCCCGACATATCAAGGTCCTGCACTTCCTCCCATACAACATCTCAAAGGGAGGACAATCAATACTCACATGATAGTTGTTATTAGAGGAAAACTCAGCCAAAGGAAGGTAAGTATCCCAACTACCTCCAAAGTCTAAAACACACCCCCGCAACATATCATCCAGAGTTTGGATGGTCCGCTCACTCTGACCATCCGTCTGCGGGTGAAAAGCAGTGCTGAAGTGCATACGAGTACCCAACTCGTCGTGAAACTTCTTCCAGAACCTGGAAGTAAACCGCACGTCTTGGTCTGAAATCACCGAGACTTGTACTCCGTGCCGAGATACTACCTCTCGGATGTAGATATCAGCCAACTTCTTCGCCGAGATGCTCTCCTGGATCGGTATGAAATGGGTACTCTTGGTCAACCGATCCACGATGACCCAAATCGAATCCACTCCCCGTACAGTCCTGGGAAGCTTTGTGATGAAATCCATAGTAATATCTTCTCATTTCCATATGGGTATGTCCAACGGCTACGTCTTGCCATGAGGCCTCTGGTGCTCGACCTTGACCTTTCTGCAGGTCAAGCACCTCTCAACATACCAGGCGAAGTCCCACTTCATGCAGGGCCACCAGTAGTCGGGTCGAAGATCTCTATACATCTTCATCGCCCCTGGATGGATGGAGAACCTGGACTTGTGGGCCTCCTCCATCAAGATCTGTCATACCCCGCCCCAGTAAGGTACCCAGACCCTCCCATTTAGGGTCAACAATCTGCGACTATCATAGTCAAACGAGGCCACCTGGCCTATGATCTGCTCACACTTCCGACGCTCCTCCTTGAGGCCTTTGACATGCGCCTTGTGGATCCGCTCCAATAGTGGAGTTACTACCTTCATCCTTAGGAAAACTTCTTTAATCGGGGCTGCCCTACGGCTAAGTGTGTCGGCCACAACATTGGCCTTCCCCGAGTGGTAAATGATCTCACAATCATAATCCTTCACCACATCCAACCATCGATGTTGTCTCATGTTCAGATTTGGCTGATCCATAAGATACCTCAAACTCTTATGGTCTGTGTAAATGGTACAACAGACCCCATAAATATAATGACGCCAAATCTTGAGGGCGAAAGCAACTACCCCTAACTCCAAATCAAGCGTCGGATAGTTCGCCTCATGAGGCTTCAGTTGCCTCGAAGCATAGGCGATAACATGCCCCCTTTGCATCAATATTATGCCCAAACCCATGATGGACGCATCACAATATACCATAATATCATCCATGCCCTCTGGCAGGGCTAAGATTGGCGCGTCGCACAATGTCTGACTCAGAGTCTCGAATGCAGCCTGATGCTCTTGCCCCCAATGAAAGACCACGACTTTCGTTGTTAGTCGGGTCAAAGGCAAGAATATCTTGGAGAAGTACTGAATGAATCTTCGATAGTACCCTCCCAATCTTAGGAAGCTCCAAATCTCATATGGAGACTTCGGGACCTCCTACCTCATCACGGCCTCCAATTTGGCCGGATCAACTGAAATCTCGTCCTCATTGAAAAGGTGCCCAAGAAACTGTACCTCGCGCAACCAGAACTCACACTTGGAGAACTTGGCATACAAGCTCTCCCTCCCAAGAGTATCCAATACCTCCTACAAGTGCTCCTCGTGCTGCTCCCGAGTCTTGGAATAGACCAAGATTTCTTCAATGAAAACTATCATAGACCAATCCAACATCGATCTGAACACGTGGTTCATGAGATCCATGAACGCGACAGGGGCATTGGTGAGCCTAAAAGGCATCACCACAAACTCATAATGACCATACCACATCCGAAACACAGTTTTTTGTACATCCTCCTCTAGGACCCTCATCTAATGGTAACCCGAACGCATATCGATCTTGGAGAACCAAGATGCTCCCTGGAGCTGGTTAAAGACGTCGTCAATCCTCGGGAGTGGGTAACTGTTTTTCACTATTACCTTATCAGCTCCCGATAGTCTATACACATCCGATACAACTTGTCCTTCTTTTTCACGAATAGTATCGGGGTTCCCCAGGGCGAACTGGTCGGTTTGATGAATCCCTTGTCTAATAACTCCTGCAACTGTGTAAACAACTCCTGTATCTCAAGAGGAGCCAGCCGATACAGTGCCTTGGTTATCGGAGCCGCACCAGGGACCAGGTCGATCCTGAACTCCACCTTCCTCTCCGGAGGTATCCCAAGTAGCTCCTCTGGAAATACATCTACGTACTCTCGTACTGCTATCATATCACTCACCGTTTCCTGAACCGCCTCTCGGGTATCACAAACATAGGAGACATACCTCGCACAACCCTGCTGGAGGTAGCGCATAGCCCTCGCTGCTGGATATAAAGTTGGTCCATGATGTGGCCTCTCACCCTGAATCACTAGCTCTCCCTCACCTGGGATCCTAATCCGAACTAACTGTTGCGTACAGTCGATCACTACCCATTGAGGCTCAACCAATCCATCCCTATGATAACCTTGTTCCCCCGCAATGGTATGGGAACCAAATCTACCAAGTAACGTTCCTTGTATAACCTCAGAACACAATCTCTGAAGACCTCTTATGCTTGCACTGATCGGTTGTCTGCAATCTCAACCTCTAGAGGGCAATCTAGCATGCCTGAAGACTCAGGAAACCTCTTGCTAAGCGCAAGAGAAACAAATGATTGTGTAGCACTCGAATCAAACAACACCTGAACCAGGAAACCGTTCACATGGAACGATCCTAAACGAAACATAAAGCATAACACATCCATATCACAAGCGACATATAATAAAAGTTAGAGAGAAGAAACCATACCCGTTATCACATCGATTGCGGCGCGTACCTCTTCAGCTGTCAACTGAAATGCTCGACTCATCACCACTGGAGCCTCTGACTTGACCTTTCGGTCATTCGTAACTCGCGCAGTCGCTGGAGTCGGCGCCACCACTGGTGCTGCTACTGCTGTCAATCTAGGGAAGTTGGCCTTTTTATGGCCCCTCTGATTGCAATGAAAGCAAATCATATCCGAAGTCTAAACAGTGAGGGCAGGAGCAGTACAATCCCTGCTAAAATGCCTCGTCTTGCCACACGTGTAGCATCCTGATGATCCCGCTCTACAAGCTCCCTCATGCAGTCTGCCACATGTCATGTAACGGCTTTGGCCTGGCTGGCCCTTCGACCTCACGTCAGATCCCTTGGGTTTCTTCCCCGAAACCCCAATACTCTACTATGTCTCTGCCTTCCTCTTCTTGAGGTGCTCTAAGTCAATCTCTCTCTCTCCTTCACCCTAGCAATCATGGATTGCGGGGTCAGACAACCTGAGAAGCTGACATGCTCCCGGATATCAGCCCTCAACATGTCGTGATAGCGGGTCCTCCGCATGTCCTCATCTCCTGCATACCGAGGTACCAACAAGGCCCTCTCCCAAAACTTGACAATGATCTCTGCCACTGACTCTGTAGTCTGTCTCATATCAAGGAACTCCCTGGCTAACTGTTGAAGCTCCATAGCTGGCACAAACTTAACCCTAAACCTGGTCATAAAGTCTAACCAAGTCATAGCCTCAATGGTCGGGACTCCCAGCGAGTCACCGACTAACTCCCACCAATCCCTAACTTTGTCCCTCAAACAACCCGCAACAAAGCAGACCTTCGACCTCTCCGGGCAAAAGCTCGTCAACTATGCAGACTCGATGTTTGCGATCCATCTCCTGGTAGCAATTGTGTCCTTTTCCCCGTGAAAGTCTGGCGCACCACTTCCCCGGAAGTCCTTCAAGGACAGTGTGCATGTACCTGACTGACTGGATGCCAAGTCACTCCTGAATGTTTGGAGGCGATCCTCCATCAGCTCAATAATCCCCTCTTGATCAACTTGAAAATAACCAGGGTTGCCTCAAGGATACCTCTCGTGATCTCAGATGCGATGAACTCGCGTAGCCCGTCATCAACCTGCTCGGATCCCGAACCTGCATCCGAGCCTGACCTTGATCCTGACCCAGATCCTGCTCCATGTCACGTAATCGCCATACTGAAAATAAACACAATGATTTCAGGGTTATACATCCTAGGCTTGTCCAAGGTCACTCTCCGACCCACTCTCCGCCATCAGCTGCACAAGGAGTCCCTACCAACTTTCCCTAACTAGCTTGCAGATACTATTACATATCCGATCACTAGTTACTTAAAGCTATCTGGAACCCCTATTAGCACAAAGCAAGCAACATTCGTGCATTGAGTAACCAATACCAAGCATAACCTAGTCAGGCTACCATACTGCTGACTAACCAGCCCTAGCATATAGCTCAGTAAACTTATACAACAGACATATAAAGCATCCTTCCTAAATCCTTATCCCTAAACTAGCATGCAGTTCTGATAATCATATCATATAACATAACATAGCATGTATGGGTATCTTGGAGAAAACTTACTTGAGCTCGGTCGGTCGCACGCATTACACACCTTGTTTTTTTTCTCAAAACTCCTTATCTTAAATTTTTGAAAACTATATTTCTTGTAAAAATCCTTCAAGCCCTCGATTTAAGTTCAGACATCCCAGAAAGTGTACCCGAATCCCTCAAACCAAGGCTCTGATACCAACTTATAACATCCCAAAATCGAGACCCAAATTTTTTTGCTTAATTACATTACTAACGAAAATAGTTTACGGAAAACATCATAGTTATCATTTTAAACATCAAGTCACAAATCACAAGTCTCAAAAACCATATCATCAAATAGTAAATATATATAAGAGTACAATCCCAGGGTTCTCAAAGCGGAAATCATGTGTATGCGATGCGCTGCTACCCTGCCGGCTCCTTCCCCTTAGCTGAAAAGGTACCTGAAACCAAAAATAAAAACTGTAAGCATGAAGCTTAGTGAGTTTCCCCCATCATACCACATACCATACAATCATACATACTGTCGGGCAATTCTGGAGTGCCCAACCTACCCATGTCAAGCCATTATGGGGTGCTGACCTACCTATGTCAAGCCATTATGGCGTGCTGACCTACCCATGTCAGGCCATTCTGGGTTGCCTGCCTACCATCTGATCTATCTCACCCAGTCACGGGGACTATTTCACCCCTACCACTATCACATAAAAACTACCATAAACATCTCGTCAGACATATTTGGGGTGGCCGACCTACCCTTCGGTCCTAATGACCGAATCGGGGGATTATTACCCTCCTACTACCTCTATCACATAGAACACATCATGTCAGCACATAGAAGTCATCAAGTAATAGCAAACTAGAAAATTATCACAAAGACAATCATCTCAATTGTAATTAACTACTAGTGGGTCGGCTTTGGTGCCTTAGACCCACTTCTACTGAAAGGTAACTCACCTCAACATCGTGTAGTGTCTGCACTCTCCTCAGTGTGAAAATCGACTCTCCCCGACTCCTCAATCCCTACATGACAAATTTTCTAAGTTATCAATTCATAATCGTAACCCTTACAAGAGTCACTCAAATCCAAGTCAAAGTCAAAGTTAAATCCTTGGTCAAACTCAACTTTTGGTCAAAGTCAACATCTGGTTAACTTGACTCGCCAAGTTGGCCCTCCAACTCATCGAGTCCCCATATCCACAAAATGTCGTAATCTTGTCCCTACTTATCGAGTCTAGCAAGAGCTCGACGAGTTCACCTTCAACAACACATCAGACTATCTTCAACCGACTTGTCAAGTCTTCCTTGAACTCGTCGAGTTCATCTTCATCCATAAGAAGGTGTTCAGTCTATGACACACCGAGTTCCCATTGAACTCGACGAGTCCAACTTCATGTGGTTGGGACATTGCCTTGAACTCGCCGAGTGTGTCTTCATGTGGCTGGGACATTACCTTGAACTCACCGATTTTGTTCATCCACTCGCCAAGTCCTACGATTTCCAGGTCCCTAGTGAACCTAAACAACTAGGGAACCTTCGATGTTAACATCTGGTCCATAAATAGAAAGGATTTCGTGGAAAACACACCCCGACTCGTAGAGTCCCATGAACGAATCGTTGAGTCCCTCTTTGTCCAGAACTATACAGTTGATTATAATGGGTCTTAACGCATCAAAACCATAGATCTGGCCTCATAGGGTCCATTTTATACGTAAAGATTCAAACTTGATGTACATGCATGGGGTCTTTGGCTAAAAAGCCATAAAATGAGGTCTACCAGATGCATGGGGTGTTTATGGCAACAAAGTTGGCACCTTTATGCCATAAAGACCCCCAATAGATCCATATTCGAAGTGCAACTTCAAGCATACCCACAAAATCTGATTTTAGCTTCTCCATACTCATAAAAAGGGTAGAAATAGCCCCCCAAATCAAAATCTAAGAGATAGATGGTCAAGGTTCCAGCTTTTTACCTTGAATGAGCTGAGAATGGAATAAAACTTCTGGATCTCCTTGCTTCTACTTGAACTTCCAAGCTTCCTTCTTCTTCTCCAACTTCAAACACACACACAAAATGGTACTAAAAGGCTCAAGAACACTCAATAAGGGTTTAGGGTTTCAATCTAGGGCGTCTCTGATTTGAGAGGGTGATAGAGGCTGGGTTGGGACAAGATAAATTGTTTAAATAGGGTGAAAACCCTAAACATTAGGGTTTTGTCCAAACAGCTCCTACTTGTCGAGTAGGTCACTTAAACCCCCGATCAAGAGTCGAGTCTACTCGACGAGTTAGGCCTCCAACTCACCGAGTCCCAGAGTAAATTTCAATATTACTTGAATTTAATTACGTACCACAAACTGGGTGTTACAAATCCCCCCACTTATTTTAGACTTCGTCCTCGAAGTCTGCTGCTAAATCAAGAAAAAGCTCAGGGTAGTGCTCCCTTATCTCGTCCTCCGGCTCCCAGGTCCATTCCGAGTCCTTGCGGTGTTGCCATTGCACCTTCACTAGTTCTACCCTCTTGTTTCTCAGATCCTTCGACTTCGTGTTGAGGATAGTTATTGGCCGCTCGATGTAGTTCAGGTTGTCATCCACCTGAATAACCTCCAAAGGCACCACTGCCGAGTCGTCCACCAGGCACTTTCTCAATTAGGAGATGTGAAAAGCACTGTGAATATGGTTGAGTTTGGCTGGCAGGTCCAACCTATATACCACCTTGTCCACCCAGGCTACAACCCTGAAAGGTCCAATGTATCTGGGGCCCAATTTGCCCCGCTTCCTAAACTGGATGACACTTTTCCAAGGTGACACTTTCAGGAGCACCATATCCCCGACCTGGAATTCTAGGTCCAAACAAAACTTGTAGACATAGCTTTTCTACCGACTCTGAGCAGTCTAAAGCCTGCTGTCACACCCCAAAACCGGAACGACGGAAACGTTCAGGGGTGTAGGACGTCATGTTTAGTATCACAAGACATGCATCATAGTAAGCAAAGTAATGAACAACCATTTCATTAGAAATAAAGTGTTTACAATGTGTGTGTTCACAAAACATAGAGTACATAAGCAGATAACAAAACAAGACTTGAAGCTATATTGCTCCATCTTCTGAATTCCCAGCTCGAGTACCTGTCTACTAGTTTCTTGAGAATACAAGTTATTTAAAAGATTTTGTCAGCAATTAAGATGGTGAGTTCATAAGATTTTAGTGATGTATGCAAGTTGTAGAAAGTTGTTGAAAAATGTAGTAGAACATGAAGTAAGTTATAAGCTATGTTTTTAGAAAAGTTTGCCCGTTCCTTTATAAAATCCTATATTTCATACGTAGATGAAAGATACGTAAAAATGATTTTGCCATCCTTTCTATGAGTACTAAATGAATACAAGTTATATACAACTTGGAGCAAACAAACAATCGACTGTGCGCATCTGCCCTGAATCCACAACCCAACGAGGAACAGGAAGTAAAGCGGATAGCACACATCCCATTGTTTGTTAGGTCCTTGATGTATATAACTCTGGAATATTCATTTGTTACTCATGGAGTTAGTTGTAATAGTTCCTTTATAAATTATGAAAAATATTCTTTAAGAAAACCCTTATTTCTTATAGTAAAATAGTGACCACACTAATTACTTCTATAATCGCTTAGTTTATACTGGCTATACATAATTTAATATTGAATAGATAGTTATTTGGGTGTATCTGCCCTAAGCCCACAACCCAACGAGGAACATGAAATAAGGCGGAAGGCACACATCCAACAACCTATTGAGTATTAATGATGTATAACCATGACGCATAAACCAAGGTATTATAGAGTCAATCACCTAAAGTCCTTTAAGTCTACATTGGTTTAATAAAATGGATTAAACCCTTTACTGGGAAGTTTCTAGTTTTGTGTACTGAAAGATATGATTTGAAAAGTATGCTTTGTACTAGAAAACGGTGCATTAAATTTGTGTCCTATGACCTGACCCATACCTGGTACCCCTTATGATGTCTTAATGTGTACAGAACATATATATATATATATATATATATATATATATATATATATATATATATATATATATATATATATAACTAAAATCGAATAGATAATAGGTTGGGTGAATTTGCTCTAAGTCCACAACCCAACGAGGAATGGGAAATAAAGCGGAAGGCACACATCTTATTATCTGTCGGATACCATTTATATATATATATATATATATATATATATATATATATATATATATATATATATACATATATATCCCTTAATGTATACATTAAGGAATCATAAGGTTAGCATTATGGTCCCTTTCTACTGTATGTACTAGACCCAACTGTTCTGTTTGTCGTTTGTAAAGTATAAGTACTGTAGTATTGTATAAAGTGACTACTATTGTACTAATTGCCTTAAATTGAGTATTAAGGTATAATGTGATGGCTAGATCCCATACTAAACGCTCTCCCTGTCAAAAGATTCTGGGAACCAAACGCGACCCCTGAAATGATTTCAAGCTGTGAACATCCACATTATGATTATATAATCATGTATACCCAATATAACTATCACCTTTTGTTTAGAACAATGCGTTAGTGATTCATTGGTATAGTTAGATCCTATAATTGTTCCATGCTATAACACCTTATTATGTTTGTTCTGTTATCGTGTATTGTATCTAGTATGAACTGACTCTCTAAACCATACTCATTATAGTTTACTAGTATTCTACTTGAATTGTTATTTAAAATACTCATTTTACTACCAAGTTATGTTTATACTTTAAAAACGGAGTTTTGCTACTATAAAGCAACATAAATGTAAAATAGTTTTTGAAAAGTTTTGACTACTTATAGAAGACATAAGCAACATTTTGAACGATGTTTATAACAAATAATTACACAATTATCATTGGGTTCAACTTGTATTCCCCTACCTTAAAAACATTTAAAACAATTAAAAGATTCAATACGGGGTATGAACTCACCTGATGTGGGTGATTCAAACGGGTATGTGTGTAAGGATGAGAAGTTCCACGAATGAAGTCCCGAGACACAACAAGTCCTAAATGGCATATAATGACACATATGGGCATGAATATAGTGTTTATAAACAAATATATGAAAGGAAACACTTTCCATGACTAGGAAACACCTTGACCAAGTGTTGGAATCACATGTGATTCAACAAAGGAAGGTAGAATGGCACTCACATGAGTTTATTGCCATGGGTTTATGACCCAAGGGATTTTACAACCGTAAACTCATGGTCACTCATGTATAATTGCAAGTTTGAAGCTAGGGAAACTTTAGGGACTTTTGCTCTACACTAGGATGAGGAAGACCACCTTCTTTGAGGCCTTTGATGAGTTTACGACCCTAAGGAGTTTACAGTCGTAAACTCATGGGCACTTATGATTATGAGAGTTTTTTATGGTCCTAAACTCATCCATGAAGGGTCCTGGGTCACTAGCTTTGCATCTAGGAGGGTTAATGGCCAAAATGGAAACCTTAAAGGGGTTTACGGCCATGGGAGATGGCTTGGCCGTAAACTCCATTTGATCTTGTGTTCTTGATGTTTTGAAGTGTCTAAACATGAGTCCTAACTAGATATTAAGTATATGGAAGAACACTTACGATCTAGAAGCTTGAAATGGTTGATATTGACCAAGAACACTAGTGTGTGTTCTTGGTGTTCTTGGTGTAACTTGAAGATCTAAACAAACATGATTTCCATGGATGAAATCAATGTATGTAGCTAGTTAATAAGATGTATCAACTAATCAAGGGATAACATACTTACTCTTTTGAAGATCTAAGGTGAAAGTATTGATGATACTTGAGAGGATTTGGAGGAAAAATCGGCCAAGGAAGGAAGAAATGACTAGAAATGACCCAAAGCCATATATATGCTCTTGAGTTTACGACCACATGATTTTATGGCCGTAAACTCATAGTATTGTGGCCTTGGACTCATTTAGATGATGTTGAGGTTCGATTTCCCACACTGTGGGTCTAGCAGGTACTTTCTAACACTTATTCCTTAAGTGCATTAGGCTCAAAACTCCTTAGAATGACCTTTAACTGGGCTAGAACTCAGTACTAATGAGTTTGACACTCAGTTTAGTTGATTGACTGGGCTTTAAAAGTAAAAAAATTTCGGGTTGTCACACCTGCTCTGCACCTGCTGGATCCTCTCTGTATTCTTGAGTACCACTTCGGTACTCCCTACGACCCTCTAGTCAACCTCACCCCATCATATCGGGGTCCTGCACTTCCTCCTATACAACATCTCAAAGGGAAGACAGTCAATACTCGCATGATAGTTATTATTATAGGAAAACTCAGCCAAAGGAAGGTAAGTATCCCAACTATCTTCTAAGCCTAAAACTCACCCCCGCAACATATCCTCCAGAGTTTGGATGGTCTGCTCACTCTAACCATCCGTTTGCGGGTGAAAAGCAGTGCTGAAGTGCAGACGAGTACCCAACTCGTCGTGAAATTTCTTCCAGAACCTAGAAGTAAACCGCACGTCTCGGTCCGAAATCACTAAGATTGGCACTCCGTGCCGATCTACTACCTCTCGGATGTAGATATCGACCCACTTCTCGGCCGAGATGCTCTCCTAGATCAGTATGAAATGGGCACTCTTGGTCAACCGATCCACGATGACCCAAATAGAATCCACTCCTCATGTAGTCCTGGGAAGCTTTGTGATAAAATCCATAGTAATATCTTTTCATTTCCACATGGGTATGTCCAACGGCTGTGACTTGCTGTAAGGCCTCTGGTGCTCGGCCTTGACCTTTTTACAGGTCAAGCACCTCTCAACGTACCAGGTGACGTCCTGCTTCATGCAGGGCCACCAACAGTCGGGTCGAATATCTCTATACATCTTCGTTGCTCCTGGATGGATGGAGAGCCTGGACTTGTGGGCCTCCTCCATCAAGATATGTCGTACCCCGCCCGAGTACGTTACCCAGACGCTCCCATGCAGGGTCAACGATCTGCGACTATCATAGTCAAACGAGGCCACCTGGCCTATGATCCACTCGCACTTACGACGCTCCTCCTTCAGACCCTCGACCTGCGCCTCACGGATCTGCTCCAACAGTGGAGTCACTATCGTCATCCTTAGGCAAACGTCTCTAATTGGGGATTCCTTGCGGCTAAGCGTGTCGGCCACAACATTGGCCTTCCCCGGGTGGTAAAGGATCTCACAATCATAATCCTTCACCACATATAGCCATCGATGCTGTTTCATGTTCAGATTTGGCTGATCCATAAAATACCTCAAACTCTTATGGTCTGTGTAAATGGTACAACAGGCCCCATAAAGATAATAACGCCAAATCTTGAGGTTGAAAACAACTGCCCCCAACTCCAAATCAAGCGTCGGATAATTCACCTCATGAGGCTTCAATTGCCTCGAAGTGTAGACGATAACATGCCCCCTTTGCATCAATACCGCGCCCAAACCCGAGATGGACACATCACAATATACCACAAAATCATCCATGCCCTCTGGCAGGGCTAAGATTGGTGTGTCGCACAATGTCTGACTCAGAGTCTCGAATGCAGCCTGCTGCTCTGGCCCCCAGCGAAAGACCACGATTTTCCTTGTTAGCCGGGTTAAAGGCACATATATCTTGGAGAAGTCCTCAATGAATCTCCAATAGCACCCTCTCAATCCCAGGAAGCTCTGAATCTCGGATGGAGACTTCGGGACCTCCCACCTCATCACGGCCTCCAATTTGGTCGGATCGACTGAAATCCCATCCTAGTTGAAAAGGTGCCAAGAAACTGCACCTCGTGCAACCAGAACTCATACTTGGAGAACTTGGCATACAAGCTCTCCCTCCTAAAAGTATCTAATACCTCCCACAAGTGCTCCTCGTGTTGCTCCCGAGTCTTGGAATAGACCAAGATTTCATCAATGAAAACTATCACAGACCGATCCAACATCGGTCTACACACGCGGTTCATGAGATCCGTGAATGCGGCAGGGGCATTGGTGAGCCCAAAAGGCATCACCACAAACTCATAATGACCATATCGCATCCGAAACATAGTCTTTTGCACATCCTCCTCTCGGACCCTCATCTGATGGTAACTCGAACGCAGATCAATCTTGGAGAACCAAGATGCTCCTGGAGCTTGTCAAATAGGTCGTCAATTCTCAGGAGTGGGTAACGGTTTTTCAACATTACCTTATTCAGCTCTCGGTAGTCTATACACATCTGATGCGACCCATCCTTCTTTTTCAAGAATAGTATCGGGGCTCCCCAGGGCGAACTTCTCGGTTTGATGAATCTCTTGTCTATGAGCTCCTGCAACTAAGTAGATAACTCATGCATCTCAGGAGGAGCCAACTAATACAGTGCCTTGGCTATCGGAGCTGCACCAGGGACCAGGTCGATCCTAAACTCCACCTACATCTCCGGAGGTATACAAGGAAACTCCTTTGGAAATACATCTGCGTACTCTCGTAACATTGGAAAATCACTCACTGTCGCCTGAACCGCCTCTTGGGTATCCAAAACATAGGATACATACCCCGTGTAACCCAACTGCAGGGCACTTCTTCATCCTTTGCCAGAACCAGGCCAAGGCCAGACTTGACTATAGGTCAAGGAGACCAAGGAAGCCTGGGAAATCCTACTCCTCCTACATTACAAGCAAGTAGTTTAGGCGTGGTGAGCACAACTGTGTGAGGATCCACGAACCCGGGGGACACCCCAGTGTACTTACAAGGATTTGACGGTTATGTTTTAGATGAATCATGGACAAGGTCTCAACCAAACATTGAGTCCGAAGTCAGGAAGTACGAGGCCTTCCGTAGGGCCTTCCAAGCTCGTAAGGATCAACAGAGGAAACAACAGCAGCAAAAAGAGCAAGAGATTCAATCTGTTGCAAAATACTGGGCAGGAACCTTCAGCAACGCCAAGGCTGTTCATGACCTTATACAAATCCCAAGACTGGATGTCTCGAATGGAAGCAATGGTGAAACATGCTCAAGATCTTCAAGATATTGGTTTATCTAAACCTCCCCCCACTGCTGCAACACAGATCAAATGATGATGGCACAACGGTCAAAATCAGCTCCGACCAATTTTTGGTCTAGATGATCTTGAAATGAATGAAGTGGATCAACTGGCACAATCAGATGAATTTATGATGGTATTCGATGAAGAAGACTCCGGTGGCTCTTAACATTCCACATCTAAGCTAAAAGAAAATAAAAATAAGAAGAAGATTGCGGTGACTCGAAAAGAATGTCTTACCTTGTAGGATAAAGTTGACCAAATCATGGCAGCAGTCAAAATTAACCAACCGCAGTCTAACGATCTGTCTGACCCTCAATCCCTAGCAAAATGTGTTGAAAGATTGGAGACACGTGAGAGACTGGCTGATGAGTGGATTTCCCTAGGGGTTGAAATGGGTATTAGATATCGGGACAACAACCAAAATGCTGATCATAAAGAATTCATGGCGACTGCTGAACGCCTAATCAAAGAAGTATTTGTAATAAAAACTGAACTCCAATCTACAGTTGCGGATCAAGCAGTTCAATCCAACAAGCTTGTTGAGAAAACTCACAACACTTATGAATCCACAATTGCGGTCTTTCAATCTACAATCAACAACTTAAGGCGTTCTTTATCCGCAAGCTCACATGGCTAAGAGATCCTAAAGCTTACAAAGGAAATCCATAAACTCCTTTTCAACGCTTCTATCCCCAACAATCAACAACTGAGTGAAGTACTTAAATCATAGTTTAACGACGTCTTCTCAAGAATAGACAAACTTAAGAAGTGGTTTGAGGAGCAACAAAATGTTCCTTCCTCAAAAGGGGGAAGTGAAGGCCATGACTCAGATCCCATGTCTCATCAACACTCCCATCTGCATTTGCATCAGAATTCCCTAATCAGAATTGGCTCAAGTCATCCGCAACAAATCATTTAACAGGAGGTACCCACACCACAACCATCTCCTCAACCTTCTCCAAAGGAAACTCCTGTGAACTCTCCTGCCCGCAGTTAGGTTCTGTCTCCTCATCAATCTCCTCTGCAACAACCTATTCAAGATGGACATCATGGTTCTCCTCGTCAAGAAACTCCACCTCAATTCAAAATTTTGGAGCCATACATGTCTTTAGAACACTCCGACGACTCTCCTGCAACCAAACAATGGAAAGCATATTGGAAAGCAACAAAGTTTGCTAAAGTGATATGGAGAGATCATGGGTTTGACACCACCATGGATGAAACTCTAATCAACTCATGGGTTAATCCAACCCGCAGACTTATCGATGAAGACTATAGGCATTTGTTGACCTATGCGGAACCCCCTTCCGATGGCTATTAGGATATCCCTATCTCTCCAAACGCCAAGTTTTTCATAGTGTTTGAGCCCTTTGACCACAACATCCCTGATGATCAAAAGCTACCTGTTGAGTTTGAGTGTCTAAACAGATTTCATGGCAATCATGGATCTAAATTTGGGAGTATCTGGTCATGTGATAAACCCTCCACAGTGAAGAGCTACAAGGTCAGGAAGTTCATGAAAACTGACTTCATTTAATACACACTGACCAGAAGGGCTGTCGACTACATCCGAACCCAAGCAGACTTCCTGTGTATGAATCCGGAGGAGGTATTCTTGAATGCTAGGGTGTTCCAAATTAAGTCAGAGAAGCATTCAAAGATGAAAATTGCTTTTGAAAAAGCAGTGAATACCTTAGGTCCGCAGTTGTTGACTTTGCAAAAATCGATGCGGACATACATCCAACTCTTGCTCAGAAGTTCAATCTTCCACCACTCGAACCCGCTCCGGTCTTCACAAAAGGATGCCAAGAAAAATCATTGGGAGCAACAAACTTTCTTGAGCTTGGTGCCATCTTCAAAAGGGTTAACAGTGATGTCAAGTACTTCATTACAGTTACTGCTATTCATCGCCTCACCCACAGGTAACTAGACATCACTCGGACTTCAGTTCAGAGATCAAAACATACAACATAGTAAGTGAAATTTGAGATATCTAGGAGGATCAAATGGCTAGGAGAACTCAGGAAAGTTTGGTGGGTCCTCACCAAATTCCTCAAGCTCGATAAATGAAGAAGTTAAGAGGTTACTTAGGGGAAATTGTTGAAACAAGAAAATGACCCTCTTTAACTTATCAATCCGAAGCCACCTCCTGAACCGCAACGAACTTCCAAACCGCAATCAATTTGTGATCCGTAATGTCTTCATCAGCAACAAAGACTTAGCATTTTAACTTTTCTATCTACAATGTATTGTACATTGTGCCTTGCATGGACACTTTTTTCAAAATTTTAGTCTTTGTTTATTTCTCATGTATTTTCTCATAACTCTATAAATAGAGTGCTCCGCTTCTTAATGAAAACACATCTCCTACCTCTTAATTACATCTCTATTCTCTCTTAATTCATATATTCTCTAAGATCTTGTTGAACTCGCTATCAAATGTATTAAGATCTAACTCTGCTTCGAAGCAAGTCCTTATGACTTCAATCACTTTAAACTGATTGCATCTACTAACTTATGTTTAACTGCAAACCTTGTTAAGAATCAGTTTGGTGTTTACTTGATATATAAATTGTTGTCATTTATATTTCCTTACTTTTCTGCATCTTTATATTCCACAACTAACTCTAACATTTCTAACTTATTATTGTTGAGCTTTATGATCCTTTGAGATAAACTTTATTCCACAGTATATAACTTGTTCTTACATTTGTTCAAGTGTGTTTCTCAAGATTTTCTCTCAACAATTGGCCTAAAACGCTAGACGTCTTAGGATACGTCTCAAACACGTTCTAGGACGTCCTTTATTGATATCCATGCTTCCTGAAACACGTCGTTCCAACACGGGATACCCCCTAAAACACCAAGACATCCTAGGGGAAGTATTAGATACCATGTAAGACACCGACAGGCCCTTTCTTTTTTCCTTGCTCCAAAATTTTCCTAAATGTTGACCGTTTGACTTGGACGTCCTAGGGGATGTCTTAGATGCTTGGATGCGTCCTTCACATTTTGTGCAAGTTTTGGTGATCAAAATCACACAACTAGCAGAAATGAAAAACCTGAAAATTATAGAAAATATTTTCTATTTTCCAGAACTTCTTCACTCATGTCAATCGGAGCTCTAGAACTTGAGATATAACCAAAAAGTTGAAGCATGGTCAATTTTCCCATCAATGTTTCTTCATTCCTTTAGCAATTTGTTTTAATTGCAGGTTCCGCCCACTTTTAGTACGATATATTGACCTGTATATGAAGTTCAAAAACTCATCAAAGTAGTGTCATTCTTGGAAAATTATACATCAATTCAACATATTTATGACAATTTAGTACATTCATAAAATAGACTTATCAAACCTCCCCAACTTTATTCCAAACTCGTCCCGAGATTGCCCTGAAATAATCAGTATAGTCTTACTCTCTTATCCTATGAAAAACTCAATGGCATCACGAATTCTATACACCTTATCAAAACATATTCAATAAGCACGATATATCGATTTTGGGGATCATTAGTTGTTATCTAGACTTTTAAACTCAACATACATGTTATCCTTGTTTTACTTTGTTTTTTGAAACCATCCGCTTTTTAAACCCTTTCAAATAATCAAACTCATGATTAATCAGTTAAACTCATTGCGAAAGTCCCGTTTCAAGGTTCACTAACATAGTTAGTGCGATCGGTAACACTTAATGGACCAACCCACACACTCCTATCGAGGGGTCACATATTGTTTCACATAATTTCTTCAACTTGAACTTTTCTTCGTATTTATCTTGATTGTGCATTCTTCAAGTTCTTTGTGGCTTCATCGAATTTGATCATCTTTGTATTTGACTTGACCTTGAATATATATATATATATATATATATATATATATATATATATATATATACTTGTAAGTTTTTCAATGTCTTCTGATGCTTTTTGGTTGTGTGAAAATAATAATAGCCCCCTCATAACCCCAAAGGCACAGGAGTAAGTAAGACCAAGTACTCAGAGCATGATGACACATATTGTTTGGTTGGGTCCTCAACTGAAAGATTGTAGGCTCGAGCCAAAAACCTTCATTTTCAAACTTGGGTATTTCACATAACAATTTTTAAATAAATATAAATGTTTCCAAATGGGCTGAGCAACCCACAAAATCAATATTACATATATATTGTGACTCGATGTACGAAACTCTTATCATTTTCCATCTTGATGAGTTACATTCAAGACATAGAGATGCTACTAACTCATCACATATTCCATGGTGACCAACTTCAAGATAAGATAATTAAACATAGAGTTTAAGATAGTAGTACATTCATCCAAAATAAAAGACATAAAAATCAAAAGAAAAATAAAAAGACAAAAAAAAGTCTTTAACAAACCATAAAAATAAAATTCGAAAGAGGATCTCACCAAAGTTCATTGCGGGGTGGTTGTGATGGATATCATGGGTATGGTGGAGGATACCCAAAGATCGAGCCAGCTAAATCATCAAAACGAGTAGAGTCTTCTGTAACTGGTGGTGGCTAATAATGCTCATGCTTGGATGGCAGCGGATAGTTGCTCGGATCCCCGGGTCAGTAGAAAACTGGAGCTGGAGTTCGATATCGATACTGTGGTTGATCAATGTCCATTCGGTCATGTTGGAGACGACTTTGTCTGTAGGTGGCTAATGTATAGTACTCATGTTGGTACAGCTGATGAGTGGAAACACTATAAGTTTTTTCAGTTGTAATGTCGATCCATCGTATCTGATCGGTAAGATTAGGTAGTGTCGTTTTGACACCCTCCATCCATATATTTGTTTTCCCCATGAAAGTATGTATCCGCTGATTATGTGCGTCTTGCCTCCCAGTAAAGTCCTTCCATGCTGCCCACATGTTCCATTCCTAACCTGCTACATGTCCCTATTACTGCTGCTGATCACCCTGAAAATGGATTGTCTTATATAATGTTGGTAGCTAAAGTCTTGATATGATAATAATAAAATCAGTTTTGCTTGGGGGAAAGCAAAAGGCTAGTGTGGGGCAGTTTGATAATGTCTATTTTATGCATATATTTATGACATTTTCTTATTATTTTACACTATATTTTTATGATATTTAGAACTAAAAGATAATTAATACACTTTGAAATATTAAATTACAATTAAAATGGGAGTTGGAATGCAAAAGGAGGAGCAAGGAGCTAAAAAGACGCAAAAAGGATGTTGTTGGACAACTTGACCCCTCATCATTGTTTTGGCCATATCTCGTGACTTGGAATTCTGATTGATGAGATTCAAAATGTTATGAAAACTAGACACAATTTAGGAAGACTTTTGTCTTTTAAGAAAATGGTGATTCTTAACGAAACCATCAAGTTTAACACAAACTCACCATGTTGAGTAGAAGCTTCGTGATTCTTGGCGCTAACTTGGGAAACACGAGATTTTAGTGAAGAAATCGCCGAGTTGGTGTCCAAACTTGTTGAGTTGACAGCAAAAACTATAAATATAGCCGAAAATTAGCCCTAAAGGGAGATCTTACACCCTAGATTGATTCCTGCAGTTATAACCCCCCAAGAAGCCATTTTGAGGGTCTAAAATGTGGTCGGAAGGCCGTTAAGCTGACAAACACGAAACTCACAGAAAGAAAGAGTGTGAGCTCCAACGATAGCTATAACTTTGGCACAGAACGTGCCTAATCGCTCATCCAAAATCTCCATTATCCCATTCTTGAACGAACCAAATATCATAGCAGTCTGCTCTAAAATACCACGAGTAATATCCGATGAAATGAATTCCCGCATCTGCTCGCTAATCGGCTCACTACGTGCACCTGGGTTGGAACCAGAACTAGAACCTCCTTCCTGGGTGCTCATCACCAAATTGAAATGCAACATGCAAATGATAAGAACATACCCAAGAATCCTCCTCCCACAAGCTTCTTAGATTCTCCAAGACTCTCCCCGATTCGAGTATGGATCCTATGCTTTCAGTGGTACGGCTCAATACTACCTTCTACACCTATCCATACTTTCCTCAAGGGTCATCCCGTATCCTATAAGTCACCTTCCTAAACCGATCCACCAAAAACTCGCTAAACATCGCAACCAAACCCACTGAAAAAAGCATTTTACGCTCTCTTAGGTTCCCGGCCTCACCCAACCCTCAGCTGTTGAAAGACTCCCACCAATGTCAACTAGCTACCTCATAAATATAGTCACATGCAACAAAGATCAACTAATCCTTCGAGTAAAAGACTAAACCCTAGAACGGTTGGACTCAAACAAGAGTTGCGCAATAGAGTCAGATCCACCACTCTGAGATTATTTAACATGTGCCCCATGTAACTTAGCATATTCACTTAGCAATCAATTCACATCACTAAAAGCCCACAAAGAAAAAAGCAAGCATTATTCAAACAATGGGAAACCTAACCAACATACACTATTAAATCCACTATATCCACTTATTTGGAAACCATACTAGCATGCAATTCTAAAAGCTCATACAATCAGACATATAAATGCATCTCTCCTACCATGAAATCCCGAGAATATCCTTAGTCCTAATCTATCATGAAATTCACATAATCATAGCATATATCATAATAAACATGTATTGATATTCTGGGAATCACTTACTTGAGCTCGGTCGATTGCACGCATCACACCCCTTTCTTTGATTAGAAACCCTTTTTAATAAAACATTTATTTTATGAAAATTTTCACCAAACCCTCAGTTCGAGTCCAGGAATACCCAAGAGTATGCCAAAATCCCTCAAACCAAGGCTCTGATACCAACTTGTAATGTCCCAAAAAATCACAGGATAAAATTTCATTTTTAATATAATCAAAACACTCATTTATCCTTTATTCAAACATTTAGTAGCAATTCAAAATACAAACAATTATCATAGTTCATTCCCAAAATCACGATTTGTGGAAAATACGGGTGTATGCACTGCGATCAAGCTGGGCCTTTCCCTTTCGAGCCGAAAGTACCTGAAACCATAAACCACAAATTGTAAGCATAAAGCTTAATGAGTTCCCCAAAATACCACATATCATACATAATATATGAGCCAAACATATCATGCATATCTAACATTCAATAGGAGGTGCTATGTGTAACGCCCGCAGATCCGAGCTAGTCAATTTAGAGGCAATAGGGGTCGAAAATGACTTTTCGACAAAATATTATTTAGAATAAATAATCTTAACAAAGTTGTAGAATATGTCACAAGGTTTCCGTACATATAAAGAACGCTGAAATCCGAGTTATAACGAACAAGTTATGGCCCGTCGAAGTTTTACGGCAAAACCGGCACGACACCGGGAAACGTAAATAGTGAATTTATGATAGAGCGAGATTTATCCTTAGCAATCTAAACGAAAGTCGTAGAATATGTTAAACTAAGAGCATCGATAAAAAGAACGCCCAAATCTGACTTCGTATGAGGAAGTTATGATTTTTCTAAGATTCGGCTTAGCAGTGCACGACCCGAAACTCGAATTTTAGTTCAACCGGTTTTTCGCTTACGCGACCTAAATGAGAGTTGAAGATCTCATTAATAAGAACTCAACGGTAAAAAGACAGACGAAAACGGAGTCCGTATGAAGGAGTTATGAATTCTTCGCGGTCATTTAACAGTCTAAACGCCTCCTACTGTTAAATTTGAGATCGGTCGAGAATTAGCCGACGGAGTCTAAACGAAAGTTGTAGATCTTGATTTTACCTACGCGTTGAAAAACATAACATTGAAAACAGAGCTCGTATGCGAAAATTATGATTTTTCTAAGTTTGAAGTCTGATACACGATAGGGGGTGACGTGGCACCACCAGAATTGGACATGTGGCACCACCAGAAGGCCACCACATGGACCAACTCGGCGAGTAGGTCCCCCCTACTAGGCGATTCCATCAGATTTTTGCACTATAAATAGAGGTGTCGGGTCTAGCCTTCTCTTCACACCTCCCAAACCTTCTTTCTCTCTCTAAACTCTCTCTCTAAGCCTCCCTAACCCCCTAAAGCCTAGGGTAACTCCCTAGCACGAGGCGGAAGCCCCGGAGCGCCCGACGGCTCCGAGAAAAGAGCCTTTCGGCTCGGGAAACGCTGCTCCAACGAAGCCCTGTTTTGCGAAAAACCCGTTGTAAGTGAGCTACGCCTACGCTAGTTTTAATATAGCTTCTAATTAATTATAGTAACATTATTAGGACCTTAAAATAATTGTTTGGGCTATTATTATGAGTTATATTGAGTGTCATTTAACACTTATATAATAATAATAATAGATATACTATTAATTAGTCGCGGTTATCGTTAGACTAAACCCTAGTGGTGTTGATACTAGGTTTTATTGAAGGAAATTGTTTTGAGAGTATCGAAGCGCTGTCCGAGTGTTGAGTCACCACCTATCAGGTGAGTGCATAGTTACTTTCATCTTACACATATATATGAAGTATTTTATATAAATTACGTGCTATGTGTGCATATTATCTGAATACCTGTTGTCTATGTTGGATGAACGATTTTATACATGTTTTAAATGATTTAAACTGTATATGTATTTTTATATCTACGATAATGTTGGGGTAAACATGGGTAGATATAATAGATGGAATATGAGTTGAATGATGAGTTGAGAGGTGTTATAGACCACGAGGTGAGGGTGAGAGGTGGATAATGTGAGAAACCTTTTTCCTAAATGATGGCCCCATCATTCAGCAGAGTATGGATGATAACCACAGACTATTCTAGACAGTCAGTGGAACACTAGCAGGCTCGTAACCTGTAGGTGTTGTGAACAATGTGTTCACTCGGTGTACTCTAAACCTTGGTGATCATGCAGACTTGATACCTAAACCCTGGTGATTATGCAGACTTAATGCCTAAACCTTGGTGATCATGCAGACTTGATGCCTAAACCGTGGTGACTATGCAGACTTAGTGCCTGTTGTGTAAACTGTGGCTATGATGGACTTTGTGTCGATTCCTTAGGATAATCCTTAGGAATGAATGAATGAGAAATAGTTGATTCTTAGGGTAGATCCTTAAGAGTAAAGAAGATAATGGGTATGGGTAATTGGGTTTAATTGCTTGATTGTTTAAACATAATAATTATATTATTGTGGGTAGAAAACCCTATGTACTCACCAGGTTTCCCAACCTGACCCACTCAGTTTATTTATATCACAGGTGTTGATACGAAGTCACTTTACACTGAGGGATTTAAAGAGATGTAGATCACTTGTGTAAATAAATGTAAGTTATGTTTATGCTTATGTTTCTGTATTAACGATGACATCCCAAACGTTTTGAAATGAATAAAATACGTTTATCCGAAAATGTTTTAATAACGTATTTATCATGTTTTTCTGGAAACAAATTCCGCAACATTTTTATTAAAAGAAGAACTCTGATTTTTATAAAGCATAAACAAAATCGGTCTTTTCTGGCCGTGAAAATGGGGATGTCACAGTTGGTATCAGAGAATTAGTTTAAGCGAACTAGGAATATGGATTTATTTCTAGACTTAAACTTAGAATGCTAAGCGATGATTGTGAGGTGTGAGCACTAGATTATTTTAGGAATTGTGCCTAAAATGCTTTTATGTGCTAAATACTTGTGCCTGATATGCTGTTATTTGTTCGGATCTATGGTCTATTACTGACCGGATCTGGAAACCTTATGTGTTTAGGATTCTAAGCGTTTAGCTACGATATTAGAACTAGCATATAAACGTTTCGGAGTGATAAGGATGATTTAAACGTCAATCTTAAGTAAAGGTCTAGATTCACCTTATTCGGTGTATAGATCAAGATTGAAAGGACCCGTAGCGGAAACATGAATGCACATGGGAACCGAAAACCAACCCCCGGTGATTGAGCAAATATCGATTGTGGTAACCGCTGCTGAGCCAATAACAATGGCCGGAGTGCAAGTGATGATCCAGGCAATGTTGGATCGTCAAATAGAGGAAACCAGACGTTTGCTCTAGCAAAATCGAGAAGAAGCAACCATACAGATTGAACAGCCCGAGTTGAACGAAGAGCAGACTGAGGAGGGAAACTACAGTGGGACTGTTGGTCAAGCCAACCCACTGATAGTTAGGCAAAACCACCAGGATGGAGGAAATGATGGACGTGGATGCAAATACAAGGATTTCATGGCATCCAAACCACCGAGTCTATTTGGAAGCCCGACGCCGGTGGAAGTCATGAACTGGATCTCCGAGATGGAGACGATGTTTGAGAGTTGCGAGTGTAGCAACAGGCAGAAGACCGCTCTCACGGTTCCTTTGTTGAAATCTGGAGTACTAAGCTGGTGGAAGCTACTAGCCGATTCGATGCCCAAAGGAGAAGCGAGCAAGATGTCATGGGAGGATTTTCTGGTGCAGTTAAAAATGCAGTACTGCTCTGAGCAGGATCTTCTGGAGATCAACAACGAGTTTCAGAATCTAAAGAAGGGAAATATGAGTATCATCGAGTATGTTGCAAGTTTAAAGAGAAAATGAAGCTTGTTCCTTATCTAGTTCCAACTGAGCTCTCCAAGGTCAATAAGTTTGCCCATGGATTACCAGCAGACTTTGAACCAATGGTCAAGCAAGCAACCACTTTGAAAGGAGCCATCTGGACAGCTAGGAATGTTGAGACCCAGATTAGGGAAAAAGGTCTGGAGAGAGCTGAAGTTGGCGAGAAAAGGAAACATGAAGGATCATCAAAATCCAACAAGGAAAAGAAATTCTCAAAGATTGAAGAAGGAGGAGGAGGTGAAACCAAGTGGTGCGAGAAGTGTAAAAAGAAGCACTTCGGGAGATGTAGCGAGGAGGTGACTTGCTACAAATGTGGAAAGACAGGGCATTACGCCAGCAAGTGTGCATCCAACAAGAAGGTGTGTTATGGGTGTAACAAGGAAGGGCATATTTCCAGGGACTGCTCGGGGAAAAATAAAGCAGCAAGACCAGAAACGCCACCGAGGCCAAGGGCATTCCACATGATCCTCAACGAAGCAGAAAACCGTGCAAGGAATCAATGATGAGGACTTCATATCCGAAGATCAAGTTATGCAGTAGCCATAGTGTCGTATGATGTAGCCTATTAGAGGCATAGTCTAGGGTGAACTTGAACACCTATGTAATAGTTTCAAGAAATAATAAAACCTTCGTTAGCTGATTTGTTAAAATGTTATGTGATTTTCTTGTATGATGACTTGGGAAACTGCGGGACAATACTTGGGACGAGTATGAGTAGGTGTGAATGGTAGTAGAGGCCTATACTACCGGAAGCACAAGACTCACACTTGGATCAGGGAAAGTCACAAGGTTACCAAGAAGCCAGTAATTGATTTCGTTTTATTCAAGTATGTCGTTACCATTGTTTCGGTAATGACTAAGAAGATTGTTGTTATCCCGACCCTAGTGGTCATGTCACATTGAGTCCGACTACGATGAGTAGGTTACGTGGTTTAGAGAACCAAGTTTGATGTAGCGTCCAAATTTAACCAAACAACTGAAATCAAAGCGACCAATAGAAGTATCGGCTCGACGCTAAAGAAGTTGGTAGCTAGAAATGCTACATGTTAAAGTGTGATTATATCACATTAGAACGTGAAGGAAGGCATAGTTTATTTCAGAATTTAACTCTAAAAGACCTAAGTCTAAACGAGCGTCACATGATGATACGTCGTAATCTGGAGTCTAACCTGAAGAAGATAGCAGGTGCACAATTAAGTACTGCTAACAGACAATAAATCTAAAAGATAGACTCGAAGGAATAAAGAAGTTATAATTATTACCTAGGATGAAGAGATGACGTATGGAGTCATTATACGAGCCCTGTTTCGTTGATGATTCCGGGACGTAATCATCCTAAGGGGGAGATAATTGTAACGCCCGCAGATCCGGACTAGTCAATTTAGAGGAAATAGGGGTCGAAAATGACTTTTCGACAAAAGATTATTTAATAAATAATCTTTAACCAAGTTGTAGAATATGTCACAAGGTTTCCGTACATATAAAGAACGCCGAAATCCGAGTTATAACGAAGAAGTTATGGACCGTCGAAGTTTTACGGCAAAGTCAGCATGACACCGGGAAGCGTAAATAGTGAATTTACGATAGAGCGAGATTTATCCTTAGCAATCTAAACGAAAGTCATAGAATATGTTAAACTAAGAGCGTCGATAAAAAGAACGCCCAAATCTGACTTCGTATGAGGAAGTTATGATTTTTCTAAGATTCGGCTTAGCAGTGCACGACCCGAAACTCGAATTTTAGTTCGACCGGTTTTTGGCTTACGCGACCTAAATGAGAGTTGAAGATCTCATTAATAGGAACTCAACAGTAAAAAGACAGACGAAAACGGAGTCCGTATGAAGGAGTTATGAATTCTTCGCGGTCATTTAACAGTCTAAACACCTCCTACTGTTAAATTTGAGATCGGTCGAGAATTAGCTGACGGAGTCTAAATGAAAGTTGTAGATCTTGATTTTACCTACGCGTTGAAAAAAATAACGTCGAAAACGGAGCTCGTAAGCGAAAGTTATGATTTTTCTAAGTTTGAAGGCTGATACGCGATAGGGGGTGACGTGGCACCACCAGAATTGGACACGTGGCACCACCAGAAGGCCACCACATGGACCAACTCGGCGAGTAGGTCCCCCTACTAGGCGAGTCCATCAGATTTTTGCACTATAAATAGAGGTGTCGGGTCTAGCCTTCTCTTCACACCTCCCAAACCTTCTTTCTCTCTCTAAACTCTCTCTCTCTAAGCCTCCCTAACCCTCTAAAGCCTAGGGTAACTCCCTAGCACGAGGCGGAAGCCCCGGAGCGCCTGACGGCTCCGAGAAAAGAGCCTTTCGGCTCGGGAAACGCTGCTCCAGCGAAGCCCGGTTTTGCGAAAAACCCGCTGTAAGTGAGCTACGCTTACGCTAGTTTTAATATAGCTTCTAATTAATTATAGTAACATTATTAGGACCTTAAAATAATTGTTTGGGCTATTATTATGAGTTATATTGAGTGTCATTTAATGATTATATAATAATAATAATAGATATACTATAAATTAGTCGCGGTTATCGTTAAACTAAACCCTAGTGGTGTTGATACTAGGTTTTATCGAAGGAAATTGTTTTGAGAGTATCGAAGCGTTGTCCGAGTGTTGAGTCACCACCTATCAGGTGAGTGCATAGTTACTTTCATCTTACACATAGATATGAAGTCTTTTATATAAATTACGTGCTATGTGTGCATATTATCTGAATACCTGTTGTCTATGCTGGATGAACGATTTTATACATGTTTTAAATGATTTAAACTGTATATGTATTTTTATATCTACGATAATGTTGGGGTAAACATGGGTAGATATAATAGATGGAATATGAGTTGAATGATGAGTTGAGAGGTGTTATAGACCACGTGGTGAGGGTGAGAGGTGGATAATGTGAGAAGCCTTTTTCCCAAATGATGGCCCCATCATTCAGCAGAGTATGGATGATAACCACAGACTATTCTAGACAGTCAGTGGAACACTAGCAGGCTCGTAGTCTGTAGGTGTTGTGAACAATGTGTTCACTCGGTGTACTCTAAACCTTGGTGATCATGCAGACTTGATACCTAAACCCTGGTGATTATGCAGACTTGATGCCTAAACCTTGGTGATCATGCAGACTTGATGCCTAAACCTTGGTGATCATGCAGACTTGATGCCTAAACCGTGGTGACTATGCAGACTTAGTGCCTGTTGTGTAAACTGTGGCTATTATGGACTTTGTGTCGATTCCTTAGGATAATCCTTAGGAATGAATGAATGAGAAATAGTTGATTCTTAGGGTAGATCCTTAAGAGTAAAGAAGATAATGGGTATGGGTAATTGGGTTTAATTGCTTGATTGTTTAAACATAATAATTATATTATTATGGGTTGAAAACCCTATGTACTCACCAGGTTTCCCAACCTGACCCACTCAGTTTATTTATATCACAGGTGTTGATACGAAGTCACTTTACACTTAGAGATTTAAAGAGATGTAGATCACTAGTGTAAATAAATGTAAGTTATGTTTATGCTTATGTTTCTGTATTAACGATGACATCCCAAACGTTTTGAAATGAATAAAATACGTTTATCCGAAAATGTTTTAATAACGTATTTATCATGTTTTTCTGGGAACAAATTCCGCAACATTTTTATTAAAAGAAGAACTCTGATTTTTATAAAGCATAAACAAAATCGGTCTTTTCTGGCCGTGAAAATGGGAATGTCACACTATGTGCCAACCATGGTCTTACTATTATGCCACGAGTCATATCATGGTCTTTCCTTGTGAAGCCGGGGACCAAAACCCTAGGTTTTATAGATAAGTGCCAGGAGCCACTTCATAGCCTTCCATGAAAGCATCACAAAGTCAACTAACATATAATCTACAACTACTTAGCTACTTAACTGCTAGAGTCCAAATTTCGGTCTTGCATACAGATCTGCCATGAGCCACCTCATGGTCTTTCATGCAAATGCCAAGGGCCGCCCCCTGGTCTTCCTATAATACATAAACCAAATGGGTCGGTATTAGTGCCTTCGACCTATAACATAGTTAGAAGACTCACCTCGACAACTGAACCCACAAATATATCTCCGACTGCAAATTCGCTAGAATCCACACACTAACAAACATGAAAACATTCAATTAACATTTGGGTTCGAAATCCAAAACCAACAATCCTTACATGGGGTAAAAAGACCATTTTACCCCTCACCTAGTTTCGTCCATAACTAAGGCCCAAACTACCAATTATAAAGGCCCACAAACCAATAACCATCCAAAACCCACTTATGGCCCAATTTTCCAAATTGGGCCTAAACCCTTACATGGGTCTTGCCCTAAAGCCCATTAGCTTTTCCCCAATCCAAACACTTGTTTAACGATGGCCCAATAAAGTCCCAAGCAATCCAAGCCCAAACAATAGCCCAAACCCTAAATAACACCATAAGGCCCAATAAGGCCTAAATATCTAAATCGAGCCCAAACCCATCATGGGCCTAACCCGAGAAGGCCTAAATCTAAAAGGCTCAAACTAACCAATGGTCAATCTTGGTCAAACTTGTGGTCAACACTCCAATGTCAACAAGTCAACAAAACAAGAAGAGTCTAACAGGCCGAGTACGCCCCGCGTACTCAGCTGGTGTGCCCGATGTACACCCTTTGGGGCTAGTACATGCAGCGTACTATGGGTATGCCTAACGTACTCCTCTGAACCCTAATCTTCTACATGAAGCACTTAATCACTTAAGTCCTTGCTTGAAACTCTCATATTTGATTCCTATGGATGACTTATCATGTAAAGTTGGCAACTTTACTTGCATTCATGGCTTATTGGGGATCTAGAACTCAAAAGAGCTTAATGAAGGGTCTTAACACATGTATGAGTCCAAATAAACCATAAAGATCACATTTTTATACCTTTGGGACACCTAAACCTCCAGATATACAATATCAAGCCTCCATAACAACCTTAGCTCACATAGACCAACCAAAAGAGGCTAAAATGACCATATTCAAACCCAAAAGAAGATCTAACCAAAAAGATGACAAGATTAAAGCTTTTTATCTTCAATAAATTGCAAAAGATGGAGAACTTTTGGATCTACAAGCTCCTTTCCAGGTGGTGATTCTTTAATAAGCTCCAAGCTCTTCAAAGTGCACAAAAGTACTCCAATATCCTTCACAATGGATTAAATGCTCCATGATAAAGGCCAAGGGTTGACTTTTAGGGTTTAGGAGGCTTAGAGGCTGATAAAAGACAAGGCTCATGAAGGAAATGAGGTTTAAATAGGGGCAAGGACCAAAAATTAGGGTTTCATGGCTAAAGGAGTACGCCCCGCATACCCCTTGGTATGCTCGATGTACTCAGAGATCACAAGCAACCATTATACTCGGTACGCCCCACGTACATATCTAGTACGCCCCACGTACTAGATGGCCTTCTAAAACGCTCAAACTTTATTCGACCATAAACTCCTTCGTCCTAAGCCCGTTTCCAACGAACTTTATATCCATGGAAAGGTGACGAGAAGCCCTACGCTTCTACCAACTCACCCCTCACCTTAAAACTTCTCAAACAAAAACCTAAAATTCATAAAGGCCCGCACTAATAAATTACAATTATACCCTTGGGATCCAAAAACGCCATCGAACACTCGGATCACTTAAACTATAGCACCCACATCTAAAAAGGGCCAAATCCTTTCTTCCCTAGGGACACAAGCCTTACGATAACTGATTATTGGGCCACAACCCTAAATAATTAAGCAATCTGAAACCGAGTGTTACACAACTCCTTCAACATAGGATGGGGTCACTCGAATGCTAACATCTGCAACCATCGACAAAAAGGGTTCTGAAACTAGGCTCATAAGCCAAGCTGGGCAGAGACTCCAAGGTTTGAATCACATCTATCGCAATACCCCTTGAACAATCGACTACCGCCCGACACTTCCGCCAGCATTATTTTAGTGAGAACTACGTGATATGACGAAAACAACTTCACACAACACCCTTAAACCACAATGAGCAGATAGAGCCATCCTATTCTCCACCCATGCTGACCCCCAAACTCATAGATCTGTTCTGACCAAGACCTCATGACATTGTGCCGCCTAATGAATAAATAAAGAAAGAATCTACAACCTACACTATAGTCGGCAACCTCGCACAGCGACTTACCAACGAAAACCCTGAACAAGCCCAACAAACTAAGATTACACTAGCCTATATATCAACTACATTGATCGACAATCTACAACTTTGATCAGTATAGGATCTTCTAGGCCATACGCCGTCCTACGAGAAAAGTTGAACACAGATGCCACGACAGACCGCCGTCATCGATCACCCCGCACAAAAATACATTATCGAAATTCTGACAAAACCATTCGATCGCATACTAAACTAGACCATGTTCCAACTGGACTTTAACAACCCTGCTCTGCTATCCAATAACAACACTCAAGTTACCCCCCAATTCAATAACTACTAACAACACTCAAGCTTACCCCCGATTCACTAACCAATAAAAACACTCGGGCTTATCCCCATTTCGCTAACCAATAACAACACTCATGCTTACCCCCGATTAGGTAATCAATAACATCACTCACAACCTAACATAGACACACAACGAACCTGCAAAAACTTAATTATTCCTATTAGGCCTTTGGTCCATGATTCGAACTTCCAGTTCCCAATCAAAAAAGAACAAACAAAGAAGCCCTTCTCACAACCTTCAACCTGGTCTCCTAGTACCTTAGGATCCTAAAGCACGAGGACGCCCTATAAGCTACTGATACAACCACAAATAAGCAAATTCAAAAGAAAATTTAACATCTGGTGATGATCCAAACACGTAAATCAGAAGATTAAGGCTATGTTTGGCGTACTAACTGAAAAATTAGCTATTAGTTGAAAAGCTAGCTGACAACTTAAAAACTAGCTGATAAATAAAAAGGTAGCTGATAGCTGAAAAACTAGCTGATAACATTGACATTTGATAAAACTAGCTGAAATTTATAAAAGAACATAAAACTACATTTAAAAGAATATGCTTCTATAATTAACTAATGATTATATTTGGAAATTAAAAAAAAAAACTTTTAAAAAACTAGTCTAAGTAGCTTTTTAAAAAACTGGTTTTTAAACTACCTTTTGATTTGCCAAACATGACAACTTAAAAAGTTCGAAAAATAAACTAGTTATGATACGCCAAATATAACCTAAACATATCTTAAAAAATGTTATTTTTTAATATATTAAAAATTTATTTTTTAACTTAATAGACAAAACATATTTTGAAAAAATCGAATTAAAAAGCCCGTGATTTGGTAATGTTTGGGCCTGACCGAGTTTCAATGAGAAGGCCCATATACAAGCCCAGTAAACCAAAATAGGTTTACAAGTGATATAAGCCGATCAACTAGGGTTTACCGGCAGAGTTGAAGGAGAGAGTGGCGCAGTAAGTGCAGAGGACCGCCGCAGTTTCGCCGTACAGCTATACCGGAGATTCCTATCTCCTACACCACACGCCGCAGCCATGGTGCAATTTCTTTCTTTCTTATTGAAAATTTATCCATTAGTAATTCATAGAACTTTGCGAGCTGCTCGCGATGTTCGATTTATTTGATATCAGTTTTTCTTCTACGTTTCTCGCCATTAAAGTTTTTGCAATGATCTTCAGGCTACATCACTCACGTTTTACTGGTTTTATCCATTGAACTGTTTACCCCGAAACACCTCAAATAACTCGTACATCTATTTATGATTTTGGAGGAATCAGTCGAATCCAGTGTCTGTAGTTTCGATCTCGTTTAAATCAGCTGTATAAATACACAAATGCACTTTCCAACATATATTGCCAGTTCACTTGTTTCATAAAGCCCGCATCAGTCGAAATGAGGCTATAATTTTCGCAATATGTTCGTGATTTTGTTTATTCATGTAGCAAATCGATATTCAGAGTCCTATTTTTCGATAGTATCATGTTTAATTTTTTTTTTTCTCTATTGAAGGCTCGAGGATTGAAGAAACACATGAAGAGGCTCAATGCCCCCAAGCATTGGATGCTTGATAAACTTGGTGGCGCTTTTGTATGTACACTCATGAACAGTTTCTATATCTGATTATTTTCTGTTTTCTTCTCTCTTCTTGATTCATAACATGTTATTTTAATCTTCTGCAACCCAGGCTCCTAAGCCATCATCAGGACCTCACAAATCAAGGGAATGTCTCCCCTTGATCCTCATTCTGAGGAACAGATTGAAATACGCTTTGACATACCGTGAGGTCCAATCCATTCTCATGCAACGCCATGTTCTTGTTGACAACAAGGTCAGAACTGACAAGACTTACCCTGCTGGTTTCATGGGTAAGTATATACACTCATTAAGTCACACAAAATGTCCAAATTACCCTCCTGTATTTCAACAACTCATCGATTTCACTCTTTGTTTTCTCATCAGATGTTGTCTCAATTCCCAAAACCAATGAAAACTTCCGTCTTCTATACGACACCAAGGGTAGATTCAGACTCCACTCAGTCAGAGATGAGGAAGCAAAGGTTAGATCCTAACTTCATATTAATATTAATATATAATAGCATAATATTATTATATTTAAATTTTATTTTTTTGTTGTAGTTCAAATTGTGCAAGGTTAGATCAGTTCAATTCGGGTCAAAAGGCATTCCATACATCAACACATATGATGGGAGAACAATTCGCTACCCGGACCCACTCATCAAAGCAAATGACACCATCAAGCTTGACTTGGACACCAACAAGATTGTGGATTTCATCAAATTTGATGTTGGGAATGTTGTGATGGTGACAGGTGGCAGGAACACAGGGCGAGTTGGAATATTGAAGAACAGGGAAAAACATAAGGGAAGTTTTGAGACTGTTCATATCCAGGACTCCACGGGTCATGAGTTTGCGACCCGTTTAGGAAATGTGTTTACTCTTGGAAAGGGAACAAAGCCGTGGGTGTCCCTGCCCAAGGGGAAGGGGATTAAGCTGACTATTATTGAGGAGGCTAGGAAGAGGCAGGCTGCCCAAGTTGCTTGATTTTTGTGTTGTTGATGGTTGGGTTTGTTGAGACTTATGTGGTAGTTGTTGGATTTTAGAGGTGGTTATGTTTTTGATTTTGGTACAATTTTGGATGTTTTGGGGTTTGCTTTTTGTTGGGTTAATTTGATTACAAAATGGAGACTGTTTTCTAATATGCTTTTTGAATCTTTTGATGCGTAAAACAAACCTTTTTTATGTCTCGAATTTGAACAGAAAAGTGTTGAGGCTGAAAAAAACTTGGGTTTAAAAAAGATTTTTTTAATAGTTTTATTGATCTTCATTGTCTTTTTAGGATGAAAAGGTTCATGAAAAAGCTCAAAAAAACATCTTATTGTGATTTGTTAATGCTTTAAAATCAAAACAATGGCGGTTCATGATTCACCTCTAGCCACTTCTCCAGGAATAGAAATGAAAGATTGTATAGTTAAATACACAAACATCACTTGTAACTTGGAATTGTTGTAGTGATGTGATGAACACAGATCCAAGGTTAGATTTTGATTGTTTTCGTTTAATTGCTTTTGTTGCTATGTTTTGTTTTATGGATTGAAATAAACGTTATGACCCAACACTAAAGATCCTCCTTTGATCATTGTATTTTGACTGAATAAGAGGATACATGCAAACAAGAGTTGGTGTGTGCCGGGTTGTCACGTAGTGGCCTCGATTAGGAAATTTATTGATGTTGAAAGGCCAGTAGTGGCATGGGGAGATTTGAGTTGGAATTAGATTGGTTCTCATAAACTCGATATAGTTTGCAGGATTTTTCTAGATCGACTACCGATTAGAGTTAAATTAAGGGATTATGTCACTATTGGGCAAGGTTTTAAATGGCGTGAGGCATGGCGGCAAGGCCAAACCTCAAGCTTAACGAGCCATGGTGTTTTTCAAGGCGTGATATAAGGTAGTGACTTTGTATTAATTTGAAAAATATATCCACATACATATAAATTTATATTAAATATAACTACTTTTTAGAAGTGTTAGATTAATAACTAATAACAAAAAGTTAATAAAAACTACAATACTTGTATCTCTGATTTGAAAAGATATAACAAAGAGCAAAAAACTGTGTCTCAAACGAAAAAACACGCGCCATGGCGCGCCATATCACGCCTTGCCACGCGCCACACCTAACAGCAACGTTATGAAGCTTTTCGTAACGGCGAAGCCACGCCTCACGCCATGGTGGCCTTGGCGCGTGCCATGACACGCCTTTTAGAACACTGCTATTGGGTAAGAAAGTATTTTGCATTGTTTTATTATGTCCTTTAACTATTTTTCTTATCTCATGAGGGAACAATGTAGGTTCTACCAGGTTTAAAAGACCACTTTGATGAATCCGAAGGAGTAAACCGGTTGCCTTTTTGCTATCTCATTTGACTTTCAAAAGTCCAAGTTTTCCACACACGTGTATAATTCCACATCACTTGGATTTCTTCCCAGACCAACAACTCCACTATTACCGTTGACGATGGTGTTTATATCACTAAAATTTGTCCTATGAACATTTTTTTTGAAATAAAGTTGGTGGAGCTCCATTGGAAATGTCAACGTCCTAAATCCATTTCCGACCTATTGAAACAAATGAGTAGTTAAAATTTGAGGATCGGAGCTCAAATTCGAAACACTCATCTTGGTTTGCATCCCCAAATCACAAAACCCCGATAGAAATGGATTCCATAACACCAAACCTATTTTCACAACCAACATCATGTTGGTGATTTTAGTGTCACATGGCGGTACATGACATTTCATGTAGGTGAGTTAAGGGGCTTATTGTGTGTACTCTATATTAAGACAGTGTTTGGCCCGCTACAGCTAGCTGAAAAGCTAGTTTATTTTTCGAGTTTTTTTAAGTTGTTATGTTTGGCAAACCAAAAAGTAGCTTATAAGCTAGCTTTTTAAAAAAATATTTAGACTAGCTTTTTAAAAAAATTTCAAATATACCACTTATTTAATTATAAAAACACATTCTTTTAATGTTTTTTATGTCATTTCATATTTTTCAGTTAGCTTTGTAGCTAGTTTTACCAAACGATATTTTTTATTAGCTAACTTTTCAGTTATCAGCTAGTTTTTTTATTTAAAAGCTAGCTTTTCAGCTAGTACGCCAAACATAACCTAAATGTTCGGTGAATACGGAGTGTATGCATATATAAGATCGGATTCTATTATGGTAAGATTGGCAAATTTTATTAGTTTTGGAAACCATTGATTAAGCCATCAACTTCAAGATTTCCCTAACTAATTTTGAAGATTAAAACCTAATCTGTCATGCATATATACAACTCCTCTTTTGAGCCGTAGATAGAACCTCCTTCCCAGCTCTTCGTCTTCTTGAACAAACTTAAAACTCTCTAACGATTTAGCTTGTGTTTATGTGCCTAGATACACAAGTGTCCTTTTGGATTATCCTAAACTAAATCTTCTGTAACTTAGACATAGGGTGTGTAAATATCAATTCGGAAAGTGAACTTACAAGATCCATAAGGAATCCGGCTCTCCACAATCACCCTACGTTCTAGTCTTTGACACATCAAATAATTCATCCAACATATTGTTCGAAATTAGGTTCCAAATTGAATAATTTAAGGGTTTCGGAGGTAAAAATAAATAAAACTAATCGAGGTCGAAGTTTTGAAAAGTAGACGTCAGTGACCAACACATAATAGTTGGTGATGTGGGTTTGGAGATGAAGGGATTCGAAGTTGGTCTTGACGTAATTGGCGACAATAGATGAGGGTGAGGTACCAACGAGTTGGGGGTGATAAAGGTGGTGTTTGGTTGCTACGGAGAGAGAGAGAGAGAGAGAGAGAGAGAGAGAGAGCACAAAAGGTAAGGATGAAGATGAAGGTGCATGAAGGGGAGGTTGAACAGGTAAAAATGATGGTTGATTTTGGAAGACTAGTTTAAAAAGATCGAGCCATCGCGCAGAGAAAGAGGCGGCAAGTAATGGTGGTGGAAACGACGGAGGATATAGAAATCGATTAAAGGATTTCAGAAGATGAAGCATGTGTACAATATCACAATGCATCCATAGGGTGCTGCAGAAAATATACATGTAGAATCTAAATTTTTGTCAGGGTGACAAATACTTCTTGTGGGGAGCCATTCTTCATTTTCATAAGACTTATAGCGTCCAAATCATCAACCGGTTAAAATATAGCAATACAAATTTATTATAGTGAGTAAAGGGACTAATTTAACATCCTAAGAGGTAAACATCTACTTTATTCCACTAGAGTAAAAAAAATAATAATCAAGTGAATTTTTTAAAATGAAAGAGAAAAATTTGTTGGCCTAAATTAATATTTCCCTTAAATTATATGAAAAAGATGTCGATTTGGACACTCTTGTGTGTCCTATTTGTGATTCTCATCTTGAATCAAATGAACATCTTTTTATTTTCTCTCATACTCCTCCATATGGAATAGTGTAGGTCTTACATGAGACTTCTAGTGGGTTATTTTGCGATTGGCTTTGTTGGTGGATCAATCGGGGTTTAGTGATGTTCAAAGAAACATTTTTGACTTCTAGTGGGTTATTTTTTTGATGGAGTTATTCAAAAATGTTTGGTGCCAACCTAAAAACTTAAATTCAAAGTTCATTCCAAACACAACTTTCATATTATTCCAAAACTTAGTTCCCCAAATTGCCTACAACATGCATTTTGAAAGCATATGTACAAACTCTACAATGCATCTAAAAACATCTCCAAACCCACTCTATTTCCTACATCATTTAATATTAATTACATTTTACTTTATAAAATATGAATTGGTTTATTTTAAATATAATAATAGTTCATTATAATATTATATTATTATATATTAAAATGATATTAATTAATGATAAATATAAAACTTAATACGAAGGTCAAGAATTTATTTAAAGATTTAAATACTTTTAAATTTGAAAACAGTAACATATTTTATGAAAACATAAAATTGACATATGTATCTTAAATAATTAAATTGGTTATCGATTTATAAAAAAATATTTGATCTTGTTTTTACATAAAAAAGATGTAAAAAACTAATAAGTCGAAATAGATATTTGACAATCTATATATGATAAAAAAAAAAAAAAAAGAATGAAAATGTTATGAAAAAATTGCGTACAAAATTCTTAAAACCTTAATTAATAGTGCATAAAGTTTCTAACTTATATAAAAAAAACTGCCATAAGTACTACAACCACAAATATTAACTATAAAACCACACAAAACACCACAGAATTCTCAACAGAGTACAACTTATTATGCTTAAGGTACAATCAAACACCCTCCTCAAGAAGCATCTGATTGAAATGCCACACCCCTGCATATTCAAATAAATTAAATTTCATAACATTAATTAAAAGCCATAATTTCACATTCAAATACCAAATTAATACCTAAATAAGTATATATTAATATTACCATGGCCTTTTCCAACTCTTCTCAATTGAGACACATAGTCTGAAATCTTCTTTATTGCTTCAACCTATATATCACAAAACAATTCTAATTAACACAATTTTCAAATATAAATAAATAAACAAATAAACATGTATGAAAATCTTCACCTGTTCAGCTTGAAATTCACTCTCAATGAAATCCCACACTCACCTCTCACCTATCTCGGGCCTCGCATCTGCTCTGCTACTAATGATATGCGAAACCCCGTCCATACGCTGCTAGTGGTGAGATACGGGACCTCGCCCACACTCACTTCCCTACCAGGCACATACGAGTATCACACAGATAACAAGTATAAACTAACGTACAAACATTCTCCAGGCACCCGCCCGATATCGGACCTTGGTCCGGAATAACATACTAGCATACAGTGCCTAGGGCTACCCCCTATGTCTTCCTACTCATAAACTACATGGGCCGACATTGTGGCCTTAGACCCATTCACACAATGAGGAGACTCACCTCGCACTGCTGAAAACTCGCTGAACACTTATGACTGCTAGCCGACAACTTCTGAACCATTGACCCTTCGGCTTCCCGAACTATCAATATCCAAAATAATGTTTAGACCACAATATTCCTAAAAGTCAACTCAAGTCAAACTTGGTCAAAGTCAACAGTCAAAGTCAACGCTCCGAGTTGACTTCAACTCGCCGAGTTGGCCTATCAACTCGTCGAGTCCCACGTTCCTTACAAACTCTGGACTTCGCTCCTACTCGTCGAGTGCACCTTCAACACATCGGGACCCTCCTTTATTTGACTCGCCGAGTTCTCCTTTGAACTCGCCGAGTCCACCTTCATAAACTAAGGAGATTGCCTTGGACTCGCCGAGTTCCTCCTCGAACTCATCGAGTACGATGATCTTCATACCCACTATGGACCCGGACTGGCAGAGTCCATAACCACTCAACTCATACCCTTTAACAGAAGGGTTTTGGGGCAAGAAAGCGGTCTGACTCGTCGAGTCCCGCTAGTGACTCGTCGAGTCCCTCTATGTCTTAATCTATTCAGACGATTTCTGAGGGTCTCGAAGCATCTAACACATAGATATGGACCTAACCATCTCCTAACCATGCAAGCTACCGCCTTTTTCCTCCATTCATGGCCTTTTGAGCTAAAAGGCCGAAAGAACAGTTCATATGCTTGCATAGGGATTCCTATGGCATAAAGTTTACACCTTTATGCCATAACAACCCTTAATAGTGCTAGATTTGAAAACACAAGCTCTTGGGACGTCCATTCCTCTCATGTTAGGGTTTTTGGACTAAAAACTCCCAAAATGACAAGAAGAGAGATCTAGATGCATAATGATCAAGGTGGAAACTTTCTTACTAGAAAATAGAGAAGAATGCAAGAGGTTTCTGGATCTACTAGTCTCTTCTTGTATCCCCAAGGCTTCACCTTCTTCTTCAAGCTTCACAACACTCAAGAATGCTCACAAACTCATGGGAGGCACTAGGGTTTCGTTCTGAACTTGAGAGAGTATCAAGGAGGCTGATGAAGGGTTATAATGTTCTTTAAATAGGGTGCAAGGCCTGCGTTTAGGGTTTTCCCCAAACCTGACCAACTCGCCGAGTCAGTCCTCTGACTCGTCGAGTACGTCACTTAACTCGTGACCCTATCCATGCTCCTACTCGTCGAGTCACCCCATCTACTCGACGGGTCACTTCCTTAATTTGGGGTTTTCTTTCCTTTCTAGGCCTCATGAATTCGAGGTGTTACACTTAACATTCTAACTAGGGCTGTCAAATATGTATCACGGAGAACCAATCAACATGTTACCAACCGAACCAAGAAAACTGGTTACCAATATATTTGGTAGCCAACATGTTTGGTTGGTAGTACCATACCAATCCAATAAACTTGGTACGATAATGATATTAAATTTTAAATATCACGGTATTACCGTACCGACCAATTCATATATATATATATATATATATATATATATATATATATATATATATATATATATATATATATATATAATCGAAATCGTATTTTTAAATGTCAAGTGTTTACTGTTTACGATTTTAAAAATATGATATTAGACATTAGACTTAGTTAGTAGTTATTACCACATTAGATTAAAAAACTAAAAAGTTACTTATTAAAATTTCTTAGTAACTAGAATAATTAATTTACTAATTTATATGACTAGACGAGAAAAGTGTCTCATATCGTGATTGGTCTTTATGTATTACAATTGAAAATTAGATCAAAGTTATACTATTACCAATTTGTACCAACCAAACTTATTGGTAGCCAAACAAGTTGGTACCAAGTATAGTTGGTATAGTACTGGTAGCAAAAAATTTATACCAACTATAGTTGGTACGGTACACGGTTTGAGTAAAAATCAATTGGTATCGTAGCATGTACAACCCTAATCCTAACAGGTAAACATCTACTTCTTTCCATTAGAGTACAAAAAATAATAATTAAGTTATATTTTAAAAATAAACGAGAAAATCTCCATTCCACTTATTGTTGCGCCGTACAACACACGCGCAACACTTGGCCATTCGCAACTGTTTATTTTCAGAAGAATTCTGACTTAAAAACTGATGCGCGTGTGCTATGTGGCGCAACACTTGACCCTTTGTTTCAAACCTCATCATACCTTACTTTAACTTATTGCAATAGTCTGCAAATGTTAAAAAAACATAGTTTTTATTACATGTTGCTGTCGTTTAGTCTCTATCTTCTGCTACAGAGGGTTGTAGAGGTGGTATGCAAACTTCAAACATTTTGTTTTGTAAAAACAAATGGCACCTAGTGTAGGGCTTACATGAGACTTCTAGTGGGTTATTTTGCAAATGGCTTTGTTGGGTGGATCAATCGGGGTTTAGTGATGTTAAAGAAACATTTTTAATGGAGTTATTCAACATTTTTGGTTATATGGAGTTACCGAAACCAACATATGAATTAAAGAACCACAAATTCACATCGCAAGACAAACAAATGCAAATATATTGTTATAAATTAAGATTTTGTTATAAGAGCTCTTATGTTATGAAAAGTAGATTTATGAGTATAGAAAGTATGTTAAGTGTGTAAGTTGTAGAAAAGAATTGCCTTTTAGAAATCTATTGAAGTGTGTATATATATATATATATATATATATATATATATATATATATATATATATATATATATATATATATATATATATATATATATATATATATATATATATATATATATATATATATATATATATATACACACACACACTAAAGTCCTAATATTTTCATCGATTTGATAAGAAAGTTCTAAGTATTATTTGTTTTGACAGTAAAGTTCTAACTACCAGAAGTTTTTGACACTTGTACCATTTTTTCCAATTAACCGGTAATTAAGACTTTACTGTTAAAAAATAAAGTTTAGGACTTTCTTGTCAAATCTTGAATTATGACTTTACCGTTAAAAAAAAAGTTTAGGAATTTCCTATCAAATTGTTGAATATATTAAGATTTTAGTATATTTTCATAGCCCAAGAACTTTTAATTGTGATTTTCGTAGTAGCATCACTATTTTTCTTACCATCATCATATTTAACCTGATACAATCACGAACAGGGAAACAGATGCAAAAGAGAGAGCGAGAGAGGGTGAGAAGACTTATAAAACTTTCTTCTTAACTCGTCGTCAAATCTTGAACTCAAAAGTAGGGATAGATTGTACAAACATAAACAACATACGCCTAATCAAAAGGGTGTGAATGTGGAGAAGGGTAAGAAGAGTAGTTTCGTTTTTTCCGGTTTCTTAGTTCTCTATTTTTAAGACTGCAAAAAGCCAACACAACCTTGATTCTTTCATTCTTTATGATTATCTCTATTTTTTCAATATCGGTTTTTTGAAATTAAAAAACACTATTTAACAATAAACAAACGTTAAGAATTTCAATAGGATCTAAACAGATTTCAATAACTTTTATGTTTAAAGACTATAATACCATTAAATTTTTAACTAAAAAAAGGATATACACACTAAAATCCTAATATTTTCAACAATTTTAAAAGAAAATCCAAAATAAATTTTTTGACAGTAAAATTCTAATTAGATAAAAATTTCCAGTACAATAAGAAGAAATGAAAATATGATTAGAAATACCAATTATCTTTACTCCTTTCATCCACAGACCATAATACATGCAAATCTTCATAAAAACCATAATTCAAACTAACTACTTGACAATTTATACAAGCTTGAGTTATTCATTTTTTCTTCACGCATGGAATGTATATCTGATTTACTTTGGCGTTTGTTTGGTGCCAACAACCATGAACTATCCATAGCTCAAACAAAGCTTTACCTTTATTTCGACTTTTTGTTGTTTTTTTTTCTTTTAAAAAAAACCTAAACACTTAAATTCAAAGCTCATTCCAAACACACCTTTCATATGATTCCAACTCAGTTCCCCAGATTGCATACAACATGCATTTTGAAAGCATATGTACAAACTCTATAATGTATCTTAAATAATTTAACTGGTTATCAATTTATAAAAATTTATTTTATAAAGTTTCCATAAAAAAGATGTGAAAAATTGCGTACAAAATTCTTAAAACCTTAATTAATAGTGCATAAAGTTTCTAACTTATATAAAAAAACTGCCATAAGTACTACAACCACAAATATTAACGATAAAACCACACAAAACACCACAGAATCCTCAACAAAGTACAACTTATTATGCTAAAGGTACAATCAAACACCCTCCTCAAGAAGCATCTGATTGAAATGCCACACCCCTGCATATTCAATTCAATTAAATTTCATAACATTAATTAAAAGCCATAATTTCACATTCAAATACCAAATTAATACAAAAATAAGTATATATTAATATTACCATGGCCTTTTCCAACTCTTCTCAATTGAGACACATAGTCTGAAATCTTCTTTATTGCTTCAACCTATATATCACAAAACAATTCTAATTAACACAATTTTCAAATATAAATAAATAAACAAATAAATATTTATGAAAATCTTCACCTGTTCAGCTAGAAATTCACTCTCAATGAAATCTGCCAGTTGTGGATCATTGTTTGTATCCGCCACCTTTAATTTCAAAGATAAAAAATAAAAATAAACAAATCAATTAAATTATATTGTTATTATTATTATTATTTTTTGCATTTAACCATAAAGAAAAAACTCTTGAATAACATACCCTATGCAAAGAAAGGAGTTTTTCATTGACTAGTTTCTCCAAGGATAATGCTAGCTCCATTGCTAATCAAGATCAAAAGAATAAAATCAAAATCTGGATTAAATATATGTTTAATAAGTGTTAATTAATTAAGTTAATTACCATATAAAGCATCTCCCTTTTCTTCATGTTCAAACTCTGAAGGGGGCCCAACTATGGTATGCAAGTTTACTCTTCCACCACGCATATTCTACACATGTAAAAAGATTTTAAGAAAAATGTGAAAAAGATGACATGAAAATGTGTGTATGTGGGAGAGTAACCTGATATTTCATTAACTTTTCTGCATGTTCTCTTTCTTCATCACTTGATTCCTTGAAGAATCTAGAGAGAAATGAATCAAAGTTTATAAGAGTGTAAAGATTTGTATGAAAAGATTAATGGGGATTTGAGTTTATGTTTTGTACTTGGCAAAGCCTTTCATGGCTACATTGTCTCGATCAAAGTATGCATACAGAGCGTGGTAGACGTAGGAGACATTGTATTCAACACTGCAGCATTAAGAAGTAAAGAGTTAGATGATTGTGATCTGTATAGATGATTGTTGATTGCTTCTGTAACAACAAGGACTATCAATTATGCAAGTTTTGAGTTTTAAATCTTTTGATTCGTTATAGTGAATCATTTTCTTTTCCATTTGGTTGGATTTTGATGGAAATAACAAGCACTACCTACCATATATGATTTAATGTCATGAAAATTAAATGATTATAAACATTATCCTGCTTCTTTCATCCTTTCATCCATAATATCTGTAGATCCTTATCAGAAACATAACTCAGATCAAGTATTTGACCATTAATACCTTTGTAACATTGATCCTAGTTAATTAATCATCATTTTCATTCAGTTATTCGATTTTTCCTCAAGTATTAAATGTGTATGACTTGTAGTCACCAGTGAAGCATAATATTCAATAACAATCGTCACAAAAGGTATGAAGAATTTCACTTTACGCACAGAATCATAGATATAAGCAGATATGGACCAAACGACACGATTATACAGCCTGACAGCGAAGAACATCGAGAAAAAAGCACAAATTAGCGAATATAATTATAAAACTTACTTGATTTGCTCGTTAATGGCAGCTTCACAATCATCGAAATAGTTTTGACGTGCAAGTGAGGCCTGAGGAGATATCGGGACTAAGAACTCCTCCTTCTTCACTTCTTCAAACGGCTGAAACAGCACCCCACTACTCAACACCGGACTCTTTTCCTCCACCATCGAAGCACAATGAACGGCTCCTCTTCTCACCTTTGACATCAAGCTCAAAACAGAGGATGGCGACGATGAAAAACACGGAATTTTGACAGAACCAATGGTGTTTTTGGGCACCGAATCCAGATCTATATCTGGTTTCTTCAACAGAACCCTAGATGATGATGAAATGGCTGTATTCATCGACATTGTTGACGAATCAAAAGGTGAAAATGTGTGTGTTTTTGATGAGGTGAGAGACTGAAGCTGAAGGTTGAAATTTAAAAGGAGGAGCCAAGGGTTCACGAGAGAACAAATAGGATACGGGTTTTTATGAGCCGTTGAAAGGAGAGACACGTGGACGGTTGAGATTAAAGTGTAGGTACTGGCGTGTGGTGGCCTCACGCCTTATCTGTAATCTGGTGGAAGGTATGGAAAGATCAGCTCCATGTCATATTCGTAAGGAATCAAACCAAAATTTCTATGTTTTCACACCAATAATTTAATTTAATTTATAATATATTAAATCGATTGAAATATATTATTAGATGTAATGTTTATATGAAGATGAATGTTTATTTGTTTGGTTTAACTAGATGTTGAAGATGAAAAAAAGAACAACAAACCTTGAATTCCATTAGCATGGGCTAGAAGAGGTGAATGTGAACACTAAAATGATAAAACTGAGTCATATTAATAATCTTCAGCATGTGCAACGGAAAACCTAAAAAAGCAAGATGGTTCCAAACATATTTTTGGTCCAGGCAAGAGAAAAAGATAAACTCTTAAACTACATAAATATCATCAAATTTTTTTTTTATAATAACTCAATAATCGAAAGAAAAATACTTGTATTGTCTTCTAAATATAACAATTTTCATAAAATATTTGGGTCCTTTTAAAAGATGAGCCCTGAACGATCGTCTCTATCACCCACCCTCTAAAACGGGCATATAAAAAAGAGGCAAAGGAGTGTTTCACTTTAACTATATGTTGAAGTTGAAGGAAGAAGATAAAAATGTAGAAGATAATGGCAAAAAATAGAAGATTTTTTTTTAATAAATGATAATAAAAAAATAGATTAATTAGAATGAAAAAAATAAATAAGTTTAATGATCAATGGTAAAATAAAACATTTGGAAAAGTTTACTGACTAATTATAATAATGTCAATATTATTGGATGTTATAAACCTATTATAGAGTGATCAAAATGAACAAAAATAAATAAATTTAATGAGTTTAAACAAAATATAATAACCAAAATAAAATAATAAAATATCAATAATGATCCAGGACCTAACATAAAAATAAACTAAGATTTAAGGACCATTTGTGCAACAAATTCATAATCTAGCCAAAACCATAACGTTTGACACCCCACATGGAATAAAGTTTTAATTTACTATTTCATATATATATATATATATATATATATATATATATATATATATATATATATATATATATATATATATATATATATATATATATTTTGTCAATTTATGTAATAAAATAGACCTCTTATCAATTATGCATGTATTGATGTATATTCTAGTAACTTTTTGGTGGCAATATGAAATAATACCTAGCTAAATTGGTAAAAAAAATCATTTTTTTTAATACAAATAACTCATTAACCTTAAAAAAATACAATATTTATTCAAAAGAATGTACAAGGAGATAACTGTATATATGTAAAAGATGTTTAGAAAATGTTAAATAGGTCATACAACTTTTTTGGTAGGAAATTATTATTGTACTTGTATATTACACGTCTTTGATGCATTAAATTTGATTTTGAAGTTAAAAGTTATTTTTTAGTTTTCAACAAACACTTCCATTAAATGGGGATAACAACTTTTAATTTTGTAATTTTTTTTAACGAATAATGAATGCACCTATTAAATCACACTTCTAAACCTTCATTGTCCACAACGAAAACAAGATTTGAACCCTCAATCCAATAGAAGATGAACACATTTCCAACTCCATGATAACTTTTGATTTGTGAGAGTTGTTAATTCTAGCTTTTGTTTACATTTAATTATTTTCTTTTTGTACATCATTTATAAATTTGTTTGCTTTTGGTGTTCAAAATATATCATTATGATCAGTTTCAGCTACTTTGACGTTCCTGGCGACTCTTAGGCCAACATGAGTTTTATAACGAGCTTTAGGCGTGCATGCACACACAGACAGAAGAACTTGAAGCATTTCATCATCTCCAATAACTCGAAAACGTGGACAAAATCCACCAAGAAACCCATAAAACCCCGCTTAATTCTTATGTGAGTTTCATCTCCACGAACTCAAAGATTTGCCTCATTCTCAAGAGTTTAAAGCTCGATTTGTGAAGAACAAACACACGTTTTTGAACCAAGAACACGATGTGGAAGTGTGTGTTTGGTTGGAACTCGTCAGAAAACTCATGTTTGCCGGTGAAAATGACCAAGTGTCGGTGAAGTCAAGTGTCGGCGAAGATGCCAATTTGCCAAAAATCGGCTAAATGTATACACCAAAACAAGTTTAATTGTAAACAGTGTATAATAGTTGGTCATAATGATATTTTTTGAACACCGAAAACAAGTTCAATGGTAAATGATGTACAAAAAGGTGACAAAATATAAACAAAAGCGTGGATTATTTACCCTCAAAAGTAAGTGTGAGCAAAAACCAAACCGCAAACCGAAAAACCACAAAAAAACTGAAAAACCAAGACAAAAAAACCTAAACCGAACATTATTGGTTTCTACTTTTATAAAAACCAAAATATTTGGTTCGATCACCGTTTTATAAATTAGAAAACTGCAAAAAAGACCTAACCGCACCAATTGTATATATTCCTAAAAAAAGATATTATATACAAATTTATGTAATTCTATAACAATTAGCATCATGACGAGTTGGGTATATGATGGTGAACATATAAATTTGAAGTCTTTGAATCTCTTTAATTTATTTTACTTATTTTTAGTTGTGTTTATCATCAATTTTGAAAGTTTTACACTACATTACATATGATCCCATCGATCCAGATACATAAAATCATTTAGTTACTTCATCTATAAAATAACAATAACGACCTATAAACCTTAAGATTTGGAGTTATATTCCGTATTAATTTGGGAGACCAAAACTTCTACTTTTAGTATAAATTTTTTAGCTTCGGTTTGGGTTTTAAAAACTGAATTGTATTGGTTAAAACCAAAAACCAGAAACCCGCAACCGATTGATTTGGTGCGGTTTCGGTTTAAAAAGATTCTATTACTTTCAAATTACATATTTTAACAAACAAAAGCCACAAAGATATCCAATTAATTTCATAATAATGATGATGATTTTAGCCTATCATATTATGATTACCATAACCCACATTTAGAGTGTCTACTTGATTTCACATGTCACACCTCTAAAATGACTTTCCTACACAAACACTTTCTTTATAAATTATTCTCCATCCACCATAAAACCAAAAACAACCACAACAAATTCAAAACCATATACACATAAACATCATCCATCCACATTTTCCATAACTCCTCTTACATAGTTTCAAAACCAACCAAAACACACCTCAAAACTTCTCAACCGTAATCCCATCACGATGAACCTCGTAACCGGATCGAGTTCTCGTCTTCTTCAACCCGGCTGTGAAATGGAGCTTGGATCCTTCGGAAGCAATGCAAGTGACTTTGACCCAAATCATGACTTTTGTTTTGAGCCCTTCGATGTCTGTAAACTTTCCTTTCTCAAGGTAACCGGTCACAGTTGTTGAGAACCGCAACACGGATGAGTCGCGGTAGCCGACTTCACAGATGGCGGGGATGAAGACGGTTAGTTTTTTTGTTTGTTCGTCGAACTCGTAGTTTGTGGCGTCGCGTGGGAAGATGCCTACGGGTAGGTCGTGTTCTTTGAGGAGGTCGGTTAGTGGTTTTTGCATTTTTCCTGAAAGTGGTTGTTTGATGTTAGCGAAGGGTAGAATGGTCATTTAGAGTGAGAATGGTGAATGATTGTTTATTGTTTGGAAGGTTGAAACGGTCATTTACTTACAGAAGGGTAAAATGGTTATTCGCTTTCAAAAGGATAAAATGGTCGTTTACTAGATAGTCATTAAATGTAAGGGCAAAATGGTCATCAATTGTCATAAGGGTAAAATGGTCATTTACTTTCAAAAGGGAGAATGGTCCATTTGGTGTTAGAATTGTAAAATGGTTGTATGATGTCCGAATGGTAAAATAGTGATTACCGTCAGAACGGTAAAATGGTCGTCTAATGTTAGAAGGGTAAAATGGTCATTTAATGTTAGAAGGGTAAAATGGTAATCCCTGGTTATAAAAAGGTAAAATGGCCATTTTAGTCATCTAATGTTGGAAGAGTAAAATGGTAATCCTTGGTTATAAAAGGGTAAAATGGCCATTTTAGATTAACTTACCACCAGAAGGGTAAAATAGTCATTTACTGTCAAAATGGTAAAATTGGCCGTTTACTCAATCGGTCAAAAAAAGAAACAATATTTGTCCATAAATCACTTATTTAACTTGATGAAACAAAAAAAAAAAAGCTTAATAGAGAAATTCTTATCTAACATGTTATTAAGAGAGTTAAATATGGTCTATAAGATTCCTTTAAAGGGTATTCTGGACATTCATTTTAAAGGATATTTGTTATGACGAGGGTATTTACGTCTTTTATGTCGGGATACAAACCTTTCATTTTGTTGACGAACCAGGTAGCTCCCCCTGAAATACTGCTTTGCAAGCTCTAAAAACAGAAAGAGAAGCAACAATCAAGTATTTAAATTTACAGCCAAAAAGAAAATACCAATTTCTGATACAATGTAAATAAATGTAAACAATAAAAACAGGTTAAAAAAAGATAATAAACTTGTAGTTAACCATTTTTTTTCTTCTAATTTTGGCGTAATTGTGAAAGGGATATTAACTTATTATTACTTTCACACTTTTTTCAATTACATATCTTTACTCCCACAATCATATCAAAATATAATCTTTTTCTAATTTTAAATAGATTAACTAACATAAATTGATGAAATAATAGTTGATTTGATTAACAATTGGCAATTTTGCTACTTATTGTCCATCTTAGGTTTTGTTTCTTTTTTATTTAATAGACTTAATGGGACAAGAAGGTATATATGACTTAATGTATAAAGATCCACTTAATTGGAAAAATCTTGGGAATTTTAATTTCAGAATCCAATTTTCTCTCAAAAGCCAAAATTGCTATGGAGTTCTTCATAACTTCATCAACGATTGTCATTGCAATAACCTTCAATGTAGTTAGTGATGCTAAACTAAAAACACAATCCTCAAATGCCATAAAGTCTGTACTTTTTCCTAACCCAAACGGAGTATATGCTTTCAATAAATCTAAAGTGAGTAAATTCACAAAAATGCTACTTAAATCATCAGAGATCTATCTTTAAAGCTTGAGAAATCACAACCTATAATTATATTTATACACAATTATGCATCGCAGTCAACATCTAACAGCAAACCCAAGTTCGAAACGAAACTTTAACCTAAAGCCAACAAATTTGACCAATTGACAGATATCTTCAAACATACCTCACATTTTGCACAGATCATATCATGAAATTGAAATTGAACTTTAGGATTAACAATTAAACAAAGAGATGAAGACTTACGTTGATGTCATCGCCGACAGAATTGAGTTCTTTGTTGGCTTTGTTACTGAACCAGTAGCTTCCGAACTTGCCCATAATCTGATCCATAATTTAGTTAACTTCTAAGGAGAATTGGTTCTGATTGTATCTTGTGAGAGATGGATTGAAGCGGTGCCCTCTCTCAATATCCCGAATTTTCAGAGGGAGAAAGGAAAGAGGAGGTTGAATGGGTTGTTTATTCACGACTTCTTACACGTTCCTTTGTCAATTTCGAGTAAATTACTCGTTCAACCCTCGGGGTTTCGCTTTTTACATTTTTTAAAAATTAGAGTAAATTACACGAATGGTCCCTATGGTTTAGGGTAATTTGCGCGCTTGATCTCTAATTTGTTTTTTTTTTTTTTAACTCGGAAGGTCTCTACTATTTTTTTTTTGTTTTGTTACGCGCTTGGTCCATACTGTTTGTTTTTGTTACGCGTTTGGTATTTATCTTACCTAAAAAGACTATTATTTAAATAGGAAAAATGGTGAGGTAGGTAAGGTAAGGTGAAGGGGTGGTGTTGGAGGTGTGTTTATTTCAATAAATTAAAAAATCAAGGGAAAATAGTCTTTTTAAGTAAGACATGGACCAAGTGCGTAACAAAAACAAATAGTAGGGACCTTCCGAGTTAAGAAAACAAGTCAGAGACCAAACACACAAATTACTATAAACCATAAGGACCATTCGTGTAATTTACTATAAAAATTAATTTAGAGTAAATTAATTAAATTGTCCATTTAATTTGGTCAAAGTTTCAGATTTCATCCATATAATTTTTTTTTTCACTCATAAAGTCCTTATGATTTGGTTTTATTTTGGTATTGGTCCGACATCAAGTTAAGATAATGCTGTATTTTAAATCTCTGTTATTGTTGTATTATTATGAAACATCAGTGGGATTCATCCTAACACCCTCCACTTTCTTTGTCCTTCCACCCTCACCCCGAGTTCCACTATCTCACATTTTCACATTCGAAGAATGTGAAACGCAAAACATGTATCTAGGGCTTGGTATGTGATAGAGAAAACAACATATTCCAAACATACATATGTGTGTGTACGATCGTACAACATAGGAGAAAGTAGCAAGAAGAGAGATCGAGTAAGAGCGATACACACACACACACATACACACACGTACTAGTGGTGGACCCGTGCAAAGCTACGACGACAATTCCTTTACAAAAATGTTATGTTCCAAAGATAGTACATGTCTAAGATAATAAAATCCAACTTTTGTTTTATTTGTGACATGATACATCAGATAATCAATAAAAGAAACGGTTTAAGGGGACATAAAATATGAAATGTGTTAGTTTTTTAAACAAAAATAATAGAATTATATAAGAATAAACAAAATATGAAAATGTGTCATAACATATGTCACACCCCCGAACCAGACGGTGGAAATGTCCGGGGGCTTGGTGTGACTTTCAACTTTGTAGTATCATCACATAGTATATAATTGAAACATAACATCATCATCATCACACATGTAATATAACAACATACATTGTTTACATCGAGTATTGTGTTTTGAATATTAGATGCCAAAATAGTTAGTATGATGCAACAAAATATAACAAAATATCCATTAGTTCATTCCGCCCAACCTGCTCAACGGTTTCTTGAGAATGTAAGTTAATTTAAAAATGTCAATATAAAAATGTTGGTGAGTTCATAAGGATGTTTGAGAAAATGATTTGTATAACTTTGTAACCACCAGAAAATCCTATATTTCTTGAAAACAATTTAGTATGTTTGTGTCCGATCTTGTATTAATGCATGTGTGTTAATGTTTACTAGAATGCAAAAAGAGAATGAAGAGAATGTAAAGAGAATGCCCCCAGACAACCTGATGTTGTCTATGAAAGAGAATGCTGATATATCTACCCTCGAGGTTGAGTACCGACGCTAGTATGTTATCGAGTAATCCAATGAGAAAGAGAATCGTCTCCCATAAATTTTATAACGTTAATTCCTTTAAGTGAGTCGTTATAACCATACTAGATAATGACAATTTCGTCTGTCTTGGCGTTTATGGACGTCGACAGAATAAGGTAAGCTTTTTGTCACCCTAGATTGGTTTAGTCTAACTGTAGCGCACAACTTAGGTGTAGGGTGTCATCCCCGTATAGATCTATACACAAACCGCTACTCTCCCTCCAAGAGATTCTGGTTATAACTACAGGCTACGATCGTACACTCAATAGGTGTCAACCGACACGACACGTCTTATTAGATCCTTAATCGAATTTACGCAAAGAGAAACATATAAAGTACATACCAGGCCCAATAAACATGTAAGTGAACAACTAAGACCCACTAAGCATATAAATCATTTATAGGCTCATAAGGAATGAGATTATATAACCCGGGCCCAATATATATGTAAAAGGATAACTAAGGCCCGTTTCACATGTATATTATATAAGGTCCAATAAGAAAGCAAAGAGTATCCAAGGTCTGTCGAGCATGTAAAGAGTTAACAAGGCCCAATAAACATGTAAAGAGTATTCAGGACCTATCAAGCATATAAATGGGTCACTAAGGCCCAATAATATGAGAATGACAAAATTAGCTCGTTTGCTATTTTATTGCTTGTTTTAGCTCAATTATTTACCAAAATGACATAAAAGGCCTACTTTTTGTAAAAATAACATTCTTGGCCCATTAAGCCGAGAATTTACAATTAAGGCACACTTTTTTTTTTGGTAAAAATAACATTTAGGCCCCTTTTAAGAACAAAACTTGCATTTAAGGCTAGTTTTTGTAAAAATAACATTTTTAACCCACTTTTGTCAAAAATAGCATTTTTGGCTTGATTTTTATAAAAATCTGCATTTTCGGCCCATTATAGATAAATCTATTTTTTGGCCCAAATTTTGATAAATTCACATTTTTAATCTCTCTTATTAAAAATTTACATTTTTGGCACAACTTTGTTGAAAATAACATTTAAGCCCATAAAAGTCCACAAAAATACAAAATTTGGCCTAAAGCTGTGAGAAGCCCAAATAAGGCCCATTTATGAAAATGTTTACATTTTTAGTCCTTGTAGGGTCTCAAATATCGCAACTAACCATGTTTAGCAAAAATAATCCTTTTTGACCCCTACTAACCGTGAGTTACATAAATAAGACCCATTTTTGTGAAAATTGGCATATTTAGCCCATTAAAATCGTAAAGGCCCATATAAAAGCCTATTTGTGAAAGTTTGCACTTTTGGCCCCTTTAAAACCATGAATATCATAAAGATCCATTTTGATTTAAAAATGACTCTTTTGGTCCTCTTAAAACCTTGAGTTAACATAAGAACCTCACTTTTTGTTTATTTTGTCAAAAATGGCCCTTTACACGATTTTAGTTAGTTTTCAAACATTTTTAGCATGTTTAATCCTTTCCACCTCAAAGTAAGTCACATAAGATGGTTTAGTTTACAAACATCACCAAGTATGGTAGATATTTCGAGTTTAGTAGATATTTAGCATGTTTTCATAACATAATCACAACATATAACATGAAAACGCACATATACATGCATAAACACATAGATCTACACAAAACAACTTGTGTTCTCCCCAAAAATATAGTAAAAAATTAAAATAGGGGATATGAACTCACTTTAGGTTGCTGTTTTCGGTCTTTGTTGAAGGTTGAGAAGGATCTCGACCCTAGAAGTGTCCTTGAGAGGAGATCTTCGAATTCTAAGAAGTTTTAAGAGAATGATCATGAAATAAGAGTGGTTTAAGGAGAGATTTTTAGTGTAAACTTGAAGTTAAACCATAGAGTTAAACAAGATAGACTAAGGAGGTCGGTCCAGATAGACTGAGGACCGGGATTCAGTCCAGTCAGACTGATAGCTCATTATACATGCTGTTTGCTGTTTTCTTATATGTTTATATGATATGGTTATATCTGTATGACGTTGATATTTTGGGGGTAACTCACTAAGCCTTCGAGCTTACATTTATCGATTATTGTTTCAGGTATTCTGATGATCGTGGGAAGGCGAAGCCGTGATCGTGCAACTCCTAACATTTTCATGATTGATACTGGGGATACTCTGCTGTTTAAATTATTTTGAAAGTAAACTGTAATAACTGAATAGTTTTAAATGTTTTAAAAAGTTTTAAATTGGCTTGAATTTTATGGATGTTACAATATTAATATCATTAAGCGAACTGGTACTACCGAAAAGGCATGCCAGATCCATAAATCCTGTGAGGCTACAACTTCAAGTACGACAGTAGGATAATGAAAATTATCCTTTGTGTATATTCCATGATGAGCATACAACTTTTATATGTCACTAGCAATAGGACGATGCAAATATCATGGACCATACAAAGACATAACATCTATGCAAAATTCATGAAGACTTTATCGGGTGATACGTGCGGACATCCTAAAACTCTCGTCTAGTGCATTAGGAGGCGGGGACATATGCTAACATACGAAATACAACAATATATTTGTGAATTGGAACAAAGCCTAACGTACCTCTTGCATCCAGATGTTGCCTCTTATACTCAGACACTGAAGTCACACCTTCTACAATACGCATAAACAAATCTTTATGCATCCTGAACCGTTGCCGAAAATAATATCCTTCAAACAGATCATTCTTGTCAAAATAATCGTGCATGAGACGTTAGTGGGCCACTTCACGTTGTCTTTGGATATGTCTTATTTGTTTACGTTGCATATTGCTTGATTCAATGTTTTTTAAGATGTTGTTATAGCCTATTACTTATAGAGAAGATCGACTATACTACGCTATCAAAAACATCGTCAGATGAAGATGATGAAGATGAAGACGACATTCTTTTTAAAGGAATGATACTTTGTGTGTTTGAAGATTTAAGAATGTGGTGATATATAGTGGTTGCAGTACAAGACATATATATATATATATATATATATATATATATATATATATATATATATATATATATATATAAATGTTAGCATTGATTTTTACATATTTAAATATTTAAATATTCCCTTCTATTGTCAAATCTTGTTTTTTATAAAATAAAAGAAACAAAGCATTTAAAATTAAATAAAAATGGCTACATTAATTTCTAATATAAAATACTATTAAAAATTTAAAACATGACTTATTTCCTAAATACTACACTAAAACACGACTTAATACTGCATCTAATACATAAAAATACTACGGCTAATCCCAATTGTATTCTTTAGCAAGATCCTTCTTTACATTGTTAGAAATCCGACGATCCTCCTCAGACAAGTTGTCTCCAGGGTTAAGAAAAACATTAAAGCATGATTCTTTTCTTTTATCGCACGGTTCTTTTCTTTCATCTTTCTTAATTCCAAAAAATTGTCAAGCTTATCATCCAACCCTTTGATGTCTCTCCTTATCTCCTCCACGTCAGTCGACGAACTTTGTGTTCCTTTCACTTTTCTTTTTGTTTTGTCTTGTCCCATAGGACGAGTTAGAACTTCATAAGGATAGTCGTTGTTGAGGTCAATCCCTCTAATACGCGCATCAGAAGATTGACTGTGGGTTGACTCCGGAGTTTTGGTTCGTTTGGACATCTCCGCGTAATCGTTAGAACTTTTTAGATCTAGCCATTTTCGATTGCCCTTCACAACTCCCCAAAACGACTCATTGACAAAATCTTTTCCGAAATTTTCCTCGTAAATCTTTCAAACTTTAGCCATGACATCCACCTCAGTTGCACCACTTTGGGGGGTTTTTCATTGCGTTCATGTATATGCCGTTGAACTCCATTACAACTTGGTTGTCGATCCTCCACTTCGAGTAAAGTGACTCGGGGTTGCAGCTCTTCTTATTCAAGCGGTGGAAAAAGTTATTCCAAACTTTTTGTTTGAAGGTTGTTGAGTCTTGGTCATTCTCTTGGATCGGGTCCTCAGACACATTTAGCCATGATTGAGCTAGTGCCCTCTCTTCATCATCCGTCCACCCTCAACATGGAGCCCTCCCTTTTCTTCTTTTTGTGCTTGTGGTTGGACTTCCAACTCTTGAAATGATTCTTGAACGGGATCTTCAACGGTGCATTCATCAAAAGAATTGGTTGACTCATTGAGTAGGTGGCGTGGTTGAGATTGAAAATTAGTTTGTGGTTGGGTTAGAGAAAAAGAACTGAGTTTCTTGAACCGTTCAAATGGACCAAGATCCAAATTCCAACGACGTGTTGGTTGAGATTGGTTGTGGTAAAATCCCATTGGTTGAGAAGAGTACGAATTAAATGGAAACATTTGTGGACCCATTGTAGGATAATAGAAGCTAGCAAGAGAGTGAATTGGTTGATCAAATGATGGTCGATAACATGATGGCGATGGAAGATTTGGTGATTGAGTGTTTGGAGGTGGAAGGTGTAGTGATGGAAGGTTTGATGATTTCTTTTTTTTGGTTTTTGAGATTTTCTTTGTTTGGGACAAAGACATTTTTCCTTGGTAAATTGAGAGAGTTTGTGAGAGATGTGATATTTTGTGTGTGTAAATAGTTGAGAGTGTGGTTTGATTTATCTTAGTTGAATATATATTTTTCTAATTAAAAACGTTTTTTCTTTTAAATCTAAGTTGGTAAAGTAGTGTGATATTAAATTCCTTTTCTCATTTCTCATTCAAAATTTAAGTTAGAAAACATTCAATACACTGACATAGCTCTTCTTAATACAATGCATCAATACAATGTAGTTAACTTATGTTCATTTAATTTATATGTCATTTAAGTCGGTAAAGTAGTTGTAATAAAACATTTACTTTATTCTCAATACATATGAAGCATTCAATTTAGTCAAAGGAGTTAAAAAGAAATCCGAAATACCCATCCGTGTGAAATACCTCCAACAAATGAGAATAGTTCCTGCTTCTCACTTTGTCCATGGCGAATTTTCGGTGGCGTGCCCCTTAACGAGAGCTAGGGGGCGGTGTTCTACATATTTGGCGAGTGGCTTAGCAAGTGTCACTCTGCTTAGTCTAATGGTACACTCCAACTCCCAAAAAACTAAACAAAAATGACATTTTCAACCATTTATTTTAAATGATGTTAACAAAAGTGAAGATGCAAATAAATTAGGTTTTTTTAATGTCATAGTTGATGGGTTTTAAGCAAAAGAACATTCCTATGGTGTTCATGCAAACCCTAATGCTTGGATCTATGTTTTTCTAATTGTACATGCATAATTGCACAAGACTTGCATAAATCCTAGTCTAGCATATCATAAAAATCGATATCATATATAATAAACTAGTTAGAGAGTTACCTTGATTGTTTCTTGAAGAACTTGATCCTTTGAGAACCTTAGCACCTCAAATGTTGTGCCTCTAATATATCACAAACACCAAAACAATTGGAGAAGGCAAGAGAGAGAGAGAGAGAGAGAGAGAGAGAGAGGAAAAGGCAAAAAATCGGCTCCTAGAACTCTTAGGGTTATGGTGTAGCCGATTTTGGTAGCCAAGGGTCCCTTTATATAGGTGAGGAGTTAGGGTTTCAGTCAAACACTTATCCAATTGCTTAGGCACTAAGCCCATAAGAGTGTTCTGGAATCCCTACCTTGGACGAATTCTTAAGGCCTTATCCCCAATAATCCGTCCACCCTATCTCTAGGGTTTCCTTACCCTACTTTTCAAATATCCAATAATTGCAATATCAGTCCCCTAAGTTTTAATTAATATCTTTTGATTACAAAATTAATTCCTTATTAATTTCTTGACCAATATTAATTAAACAAATATGATTTCTTCTTTAATATATTATTCATATAATATATTAATAAACCATAATAACCTCTTTCTCTATTATTCATCAAGTCAAGTTGCTTTGGTGAAAGCAACCCAAAAGGACCATGCTGCAACTCGGTCAAGTACATACCAAATATATTTATGGGCTTAGACACCTAATCCAACAGTCTCCCACTTGGATAAGTCTAATAACTATAGATGCAAGTATGACTTCAAAATCCGATTAGCAATCGTAGCTCTCAAAAGCCGCTGTTGAACTCTAACACGTCCTTTAAATAAGGGATCGTATAGTCCTCCGTTCTCAAGATATCGTGTGGATAATCACATGGAACATAGTCATACTTATTGTCCAACAGTTTGTTTCTCGATCTCTGATTTGTCTAACATAGAACTTAATTGAACACATCAACTCAGTCCTGACCGGGCCCGACACATAAGTCAAACCAAATCATCGAGTGGCCCAAGATATCGCTTTTACCATCGTAGGATAAAAGAAACAGATAAATTTTGACTTATATGCATTTACTATTTACTCATTAAATCATACACAACAATGCACTTTATGACATCAAGTTACTGATGCGTTTACGCATTATCAATGCACAACCAACTCGCAAACAATAAACCATATATCTAGGTTTAAAGACTATATGATATTATCGTCTCACAATCACTCGTGATTAATTCCATGAAGTGATTCAAGTGAGCGCGAGTTTAATCCAATACTCAAATCTTATTTCAAGAGCACTCATGAACGTTGCATCAAACCTTTGCTATGTCTAAACACTTAGACAATCTACAAACCAATTCATGACAATCTTCTTTCATACCTACTTCCAAAGTATGATCGACCGTGGATAGTTTAAATAATCTTATTATTTAGAAAGTTAAAACATGCAAAATGAAACAATACTAAATAATTAACATAAGACAGTAACATTACTCATAAATAATACTCCTTTATTTAATCATCAAAATGTCAATTACATTATCTCTATTACAAATTTCTAAAAGCTGTCTAATCACTAAAACTAATATCGTCCTTCAGCCTAATGCTCTTAGCATGCTGCAAGTGCTTAACCCTACTCAGTCCCTTCGTAAGGGGATCTGCTGGGTTATCCTCAGACGATACCCTCTTAACCACGAAGAGTCCCTATTTTACCCGATGTCTAATGAAATGATATTTCCTGTCGATATGCCTAGATCTGCCATGATCCCTCGGTTCCTTGGTTAAGGCAACCACACCTTTGTTATTGTATAAAATCTCCATAGGCTCCTTTATGGATGACATAACTCCAAGGTCTCTGATGATGATTCGCACGTTGAATCAACAACAGTGTCCTGCTTGGAGCTTTTCCAAGTTACTGCTCCTCCATTTAGAGTAAAGACCCAACTCGACTTTGAGCGGAAATTGTCTCGATCGGTCTGAAAACTGGTGTCACTATACCCTCGCACCCTTAAGTCATCACTCCCACCAAGGATAAGAAACCATTCCTTAGTCTTCCGAAGGTACTTAAGAATATTCTTGAATGCGGTCCAATGTGCTCTACCAGGGTTCCCTTGATATCTGCTGACCATGCTCAAAGCGAAGGCTACATTTGGGCGAGTATAAGTCATAGCATATATGATCGATCCAACTGTGGAAGCATAAGGTACTCAACTTATCTCTGCTATCTTGGCTTCGGTACTCGGGCTTTGAGTCTTACTTAACTTGGTATTGCTTTGGATTGGTAACTCCCCTTTCTTGGAATTCTCCATACTAAAATGCTTTAGTACTTTATCCAAGTAAGTACTTTGACTAAGTCCTATTAGTCTTTTACTCCTGTTTTTCACTATCCTTATCCAAAGAATATAGGCAGCTTCTCCGAGGTCTTTCATAGAGAAACACTTTCCAAGCCAGGACTTAACTTCCTGTAGGGTTGGAACGTCGTTTCCTATGAGTAGTATGCCATCGACATACAAAACGAGAAAGATAACTACACTCCGACTAGCTTTCACATACACACAGGACTCATCCTCGCTTCTTGAGAAACCAAACTCTTTGACTTTCTCATCGAAACAAAGATTCCATCTGCAAGATGCTTGTTTCAATCCATAAATGGATTTGTCAAGCTTACACACTCTATTAGGTTGTTTTTCATCGACAAAACCCTCCGTCTGACTCATGTAAACATCTTTAATATACTTTCCATTAAGGAAAGCGGTTTTGACATCCATCTGCCATGTTTCATAATCATGAAACAAAGCTATGGCTAGCATAACCCTTATATACTTTATCTTCGCTACTAGTGAGAAGGTCTCATCATAGTCAACTCCGGGAGTTTGAGTAAAGCCCTTCACAACCAATCTCAACTTATAAGTTTGTACTTTCCCATCCATGTTGGTATTCTTCTTGAAGATCCACTTGCACCCGACCGTCTTACGACCTGGTACATTTTCAACCAAGTTCCAAACTTGATTGTCATACATGGATTGAATCTCGCTGTCCATAGCCTCTTTCCACTTTGCAGACCCCGAGCCTGCCATGGCTTCCTTGTAGGTGTTAGGCTCATCCAAATTTACTAGTGTACTATCACTAATAAACATATCACCCTTACTAGTTATATGAAAACCATACAACACGGGTGGAACACTAACTCTACTAGAATGTCTAAGAGGTAAGGAGTCGTCAATTGGTTCAACTAGAGTTTCCTCCTCGGGTTGAGTGAAAGCGTTAGAGGTTCCTTCATTGTTTGACTCTTGATTCTCTTCAAGATCAATTTTCCTCCCACTGTCCTCTTGGCTTATGATTTCTCGTTCTCGGAAAACCCCTATCCTAGAAACGAAGACAACATTATCACTCGATCTATAGAAGAGATATCCAAAGGACTTCTGCGGGTAGCCAATGAAAATACACCGCTCACTCCAAGGTTCAAGATTGTCGTGAGTCTCTCGTCTTACGAAAGCCTCACAACCCCAAACCTTGATATGTGCCAATGAGGGAGCTTTCCTTGTCCACATCTCGTGAGGTGTTTTGGCTATTAAGGATATGGGCGGCAGTCTCTAAGACATACCCCCAAAATGAGATAGGTAACGAAGCACGACTCATCATGGAATGAACCATATCCAATAAGGTTCGATTTCCCATCTCATCCACACCATTCAATTGCGGTGTCCTAGGTGGCGTCAATTGCGAAACAATTCCACATTCCTTGAGGTAATCGTGGAATTCATGACTAAGGTACTCACCACTTCGATCGGATCGGAGCATCTTAATTTTCCTGCCCAACTGATTCTCCACGTCCTGCTTAAACTCTTTAAACTTTTCAAAGGTTTCTGACTTGTGCTTGATTAAGTAGATATATCGATCGGTATGTATGAGATCTAGTAAACCCTCACCCCTTTCACAAGTACCAATGAAGGTTTACTTGGTCATCTTTCCAAGTAAACAAGACTCGCACACGTCATCATCCCTAAGGTCGGATGACTCCAACATTCCATCCTTTTGGACTTGGGCTATGCGCTTCTTGTTGACATGTCCAAGACGACAATGCCACAATCATGCTTTGTCAAAACTATTGGAAGAATCGATATGTAACACATTATTTCCTAAGTTGTCTACAACCATCACAGTTTCATATATTCTATTACAAGGAAATGCTTTAAAATAGAAAGAACCATTCAAGAAAGCTTTAATAGAACCTTTTTTTTCATTATTCAACGAAAATATAAAACCTTGTTTATACAAACCATGAAAAGAAATAATGTTTCTTGTCATTTCTGACAAGTAACAACAATTATTCCAATCTAAATCTAACCCATTACTAAGCACTAAAGACTAAACTCCAATCTTGGTGACAGGCGATACTTTCCTATTCCCCATAATCAAGTTTATCTTCCCATGCTCCACATCCCTACTTCTTCTTAGGCCCTGCAAATCAGAAAAAATGTGAAAATCACATGTTGTATCAAGGACCCAAGACATAACATGTGATGAGTTGTTGGAATGAATAGTATAAATACCTGCGAAGGATGGCTTTATCTTCCCATCCTTGATATCTTGCAAGTACTTTGGGTAGCTTCATTTCCAATGCCCTTTCTCGTGGTAGTAGTAGCACTCTGCATCCTTCGGGTTGGAGGAGGGTGCAACAGGACCAACCTTGGTTCCACTAGAAAAGGTGCCATCGTGAGACTTTCCATTGTGGCTCTTAGAATGAGCCTTCCTCTTCTTGCACTTCCCTTGCCCAATTGCCAAGATGGGGGTGGTAGTAGTAGTTGATGCAACGGATTTGTCTTTCAGATTACTCTCAGTAGTCCTTAGCAGGTCTTAAAGCTTGCTTAGAGTGACCTCCTCCTTGTTCATGTGGTAGGTCATGCGGAACTGGTTGTAACAAGGAGGTAAGGAGTGAAGAATGATATCTATGGCTAACTCCTCATCGAAGTTAACATTTAACTTCAGCAAGCGGTCCACGTATCTCTGCATTTTCTGCAAGTGGGATGTGATAGACTCTCTGTCCTTCATTTTGGTAGTGATCATCACAGCGATGATCTCGTACCTTTCCTGCCTCACGCTTTGATGGTACCTATCCATCAAAAATTGATGCATCTTGTAGGGGTAGTAGTCCTCGTAGGACTTTTGGAGTTCGACGGTCATGGTCGCGAGCATGATACAATGGAATTTCGTAGCATCTCGCTCGTGAGCTTCAAAATAAGCGATTTCTTCGGGAGTAGCAGTGTTGACATTCACCTCTTTTAGCTCCTTATCGAGAACATACTCCTTGTCCTCGTAGCGGGTGACCATTCAGATATTGCGGATCCAATCATTGAAGTTGGTCCCATCAAAAATCACCGTCCCACACAAGTTCATGAGTGAGAATGAGCCAGAAGCGGTCAAGCCTGAAGCGTTGTTGTTGTTCAAAGTAGACATCTTAAATACAAAAGAGACAAAGTTGATTAGATCAGAATCCCCAATTAAACACCCAAAATGAGAAATTAGGGCTAGGATCCAACAACATTATTTACAATTTAGAAGAGGGATACCGTAATCCAAACTACAAATAATTTGAAGGTAAGTGAATGATGATTCACTAATTTCCACCATGAAAAACGAAAAAGAAATTAATTTTTAAATGTATCAAAACTGTAACATCCCAAGTCCATATATACCTTGTAATTCTTGATCTTTTGAGTACTTGTCCATTTTAGTCCCTTTATGAGAAAAGGTGGTGAATGAGTACGCATGGCATATGCGAGTGTACGCTCAACGTACTCATATGCATGTAGGGGTGCAAACGAGCCGAGCCGAGCCCGAGCCTGATCAGGCTCGGCTCGGGCTCGTTTAAGTTATACGAGGATCGAGCTCGAGCTCGGCTCGATTCGAGCTTTCTTTTACTAAGCTCGGCTCGAGCTCGTAAAGAATTATACAAGCTCGGCTCGGGCTCGGGCTCGGATCTTTTTTCGTTTGATGTGCCTAAATAAGCTTAAGCTTGGCTCAAGCTCGTTAAAAAGCTCGTTTACTAATACCCGAAATCCATAATTTCCCAAATATATTTTTATTTTAATATATGAAAGTAATAATAAATTATATTTTATAAAGGCTCGTTTAGGCTCGCGAGCCTAATCGAGCTTAGTTACATAGGCTCGAGCTCGAGCTCGAGCTCGTTTAAAATCGGTTTCGAGTCGAGCTTTTAAAGAGCCGATCCCGAGTAGCTCGTGAGTAGTTTGGCTCGTTTGCACCCCTATATGCATGCATTGTGACACAGAAGACACCTAGTACGCTAGGCGTACTAGGCCCAAAGTGAAAACCCTAATTTAGGGTGAGTCCACTATATAAAGGTTATGATGGCCTCATTTCTGGCCACCATTCTCAGAAAACAAACCCTCTTGTGCCCTAACCTTTGTTTGTAGAGCTTGTGAGTACATTTGAGAGCCTTTGAGAGTCTTTGTGTGTGATTGAAGTGAAGAAGAAGCTTTGCAGAAGAAGGAGTGAGAGTCCAGGCCCTTGGATATGAGCATATCTGAGTTGGGAGCTTCATATAGAGGTATAAAGCTTCAAGCTTTCTCACTCTTTTATTTTGTGCATCATAGTAGAGTATTTTTGGGGTTTTGTCCCAAAATTTGGAGACTTTATGAGATATTGAGCTCCAGAGACTATGATCAACCCCTTTAAGTGTGTTTAGTGGTGTAATGTCATAAAAATCCAATCTTGGACGTTGGAATCAAGCCATGCATGAGTTATGAGCTTTTTGAGATAAGAAAGTGAGTGTTTTGGGTGTTTGTGATCATATCAGCTTTGCAAAGGTTTAAAGTCACTGACTTTATCGAGTAAGAGATATTAGGGAGTCCAGATCTGTGATATGAGCCAAGGTCTTAACTGATTAAGACCAAATGAGTAAGAAGGGTGAAACTGGGACGTATGCTGGGCGTAATCCCAGTACACGCATCGTAGGAGTCGAGCATCCCCGATGTATGCATGACAGCAGAGTACACCCAACATAGAGAGCTGGTACGCACATCGTACTCTCAGCCGTTGACTTTTAGGGTTTGGTCAATTTGTGGACTATTAAGGCTATTGAGGGGTAAAATGGTCTTTTACCTTTCTGTGAGTTTGCAGAAGGGTTAGTATATCTTATTGAGAGTTGTGATTAATTTGGGATAATTGTCGTATGTGTTAGGCGGAGGCTACACCGGTGATTTATGTTCGAGATTAGCTGATTTCTTACGAGGTGAGTCTTCTCACTATACGTACCATGAGTGGTATCTTTGTGTGACTGAGATGTATTATGTGCTTATCTGTGTATTGTGATATTCTGCATTATGTCTTTGTGATTTATGCTGAGTATTATTATTATGAGCTTATTGAGTTAGGACCGGAGGGTCCACCCGAGTTATGGGACCGGAGGGTCTCCACTGGAACACATTGACCGGAGGGTCGTATTGCGTTAGCCTCGAGTGGCTAATTTGATGTGTGTGGTATTTTGGGGAACTCACTATGCTTCGTGCTTACCGTTTTATGTGTTATGCACTTCAAGTACTTCTGAGAATCGCAAGAAGTCCCCGACTTGATTCTACACACACTCGCATTGGATATATTTTTTTGGAGGATCTTGGATTTGTGATAAACAATTTTTTAAATATGTTTTGATGTTTGATACTTGATATTTTTGAGAAATGTGACATGTGTTTACTTGTGTTTGAAAATGAAAAATTTTGATTTAAAAATTTACGTCGTTACAAGTTGGTATGAGAGCCTTGGTTTGAGGGATTCGGATGCACCTCTAGGTGTGTTTGGACTCAAACCGAGGATTTGAGAAATTTTTTCAAAAGAAATGATTTTTCTAAAACGAAAAAGAGTTTAAGAGAAAATGAGTTGGAGCGGTGTGTACAATCAGCCAGAGCCCGAACGGTGATTTCCCAAAATACCCTTAATTTTGTGTTATGAGATATTTTATTAGAATTGCATGCTAGAGAGTAGGCTAGGTATTTCGTATTCTAGGGCTAGATTTTCTTGATTTGTGATGCCTTAGCGTAGGAGATGCTTTTGATCAGTGTTATCAGTTATTTTTTTGAGTATTTGCTGAATTCTGAGTCGGGAGATAATCTAGGAAGAGATACCTAGATGAGCTTGAGAGGGGTCTACTGAGAGAGTAGTCTGGTGTTCGTGAATATATAGTATTTGTGAATTAGAATCCTAGGATGAGTACTTGGGTGACTATAGGTCTGGTGTGGAAGGTCGTATTAGCCCCGTACTACTGAAAGCACCCGATCTGTATGCAATACAAGTAAGAATCCCTAGGATGCTAAGGAGCAAGTAGGGAGGAGTAGTCGAGTGTGAGTATGATTGAGCGAGTGTTTGATGATTTTGTGTTGTTTTTCAGAGACATCATGGTGGGTACACGCCACACCCCAGAGAGCAATGGAGTTAGAGATGATGAGATTCACAGGATGATTCACGACGAGGTAGTCGCAACCATACTCAAAATTTTGGTTATCCACTTTCGAGGGTCGACGCTTTGTTCGATCAGTTACAAGGGGGCATCTTCATTTTCCAAGATTGATTTGAGATCTGGATATCACAAGATGAGAGTATGCGAGGAGGATATTCAGAAGACGGCCTTTAGAACTCGTTATGCGCATTACGAGGTTGTGGTGATGCCTTTCGGGTGCACCAATGCACCGACAACATTCATGGATCTCATGAATCGAGTGTGTAGGCCTATGTTGGACCGGTCAGTGCTCGTGTTCATCGATGATATCTTAGTGTATTCGAGGTCCAAAGAGCAAAATTAGGAGTCTCTGCGAGAGGTTCTTGGGGTATTGAGGTCGGAGAGGCTGTATGACAAATTCTCCAAGTGTGATTTATGGTTACGAGAGGTCCAGTTACTGGGACATCTCGTTAATCAGAATGGGATATTGGTCGATCCGGCCAAGATTGAGGAAATTATGCGATGGGAGGTGCCGAGATTCCCATCCGAGATCAGGACTTTTCTGGGATTGGCCGGCTACTATCGGAGATTTATCAAAGATTTCTCCAAGATTGCAGTTCCTCTCACCAGATTGACCCAGAAGGGCGTTACTTTTGTTTGGGTACCTGAGCAGCAAGCGTCATTCGAGACTCTTCTCTAGAGATTGTGCGAAGATTCGGTGATAGCCCTTCCGGAGGGAGTGCAGGACTTTGTGGTCTATTATGATGCATCTATTTTAGGGATGGGTGCAGTGTTGATGTAGAGGGGTCACGTGATAGCATATGCATTGAGGCAACTAAAGCCTCATGAGACGAGGTATCCCACCCATGATTTGGAGTTAGGGGCATTGGTGTTCGCCCTCAAGATTTTGCGCCACTATCTCTATGGTGTCCGATGTACCATATACACGGACCATAAGAGCCTGAAGTACCTGATGGATCAGCCCAACCTGAATATGATACAGAGGAGATGGTTGGCTGTAGTGAAGGACTACGACTATGAGATCTTATATCACCTAGGCAAGGCTAATGTGGTATCCGATGCCTTGAGTCGCAGAGCCAAGAGCGCTCTGATCCGGGATATGTGTATGAGGATGACGGTGATGACTCCATGTAACTTCATGAAGAATATAGAGATGAAGGTAGTTGACGATTGAAGATAATGAGGAAACGAGTGTTGTTGGTGACGACGGATAGGGTGTGACCCGAAGCAAAAAAATGAGTCAATCTAATTTCTGCAATCACTTGGTCATCATATAAGGAGGAGATGGGGTCAAGATACCAGAGAAGACAGTTAATAATATGAGACTAGGTATAAATAATGAAGTGATAAGATCTCTTCTAAAATATAATATTATTTTATTTATAATTGATTGTACTTTAACCTTAAAGACTTAAACATCTTAAAAAATATTATCATTATATTGAATCTAATTTTTAAAATAGTGAGATTTCTTTTATAATATAGTATAGATATATATCAAGTGGAGAATGAGAGAGGAAATTAACTTCAAAGGTTTTTAGGTTTGATTTATTAAGAGTTTGAAATCGTATCCATCTGAGGTGAGTATTTGGCTTTGCAATCAAGGGGTTGAAAGATATTTTTTGTGGATTTTTGTAAGGAAGAAGACAGTGAACGAGGGAGGGGGTGTACTTTTTGGGGGTTTTATAATTTTGCTCTTTTATGAGGAAGAAGGCATGCAGTCGATGTTATATGTTTTTCATGGATGTTTTACCTAAAGGTGAAATGTGAGGGGATAGTAAGAGTGGAACAGATTATGGTGGGTATTTTACATTTTCTTTAGAGGTGAGAAATGGAGAGATAGTGGAATTGGAAAAGATTGTGAGGGGTTATATAGAAGAGGATGAAAAAGTTAGAGGTTTCACCAATGTAGATTATTGTATCGATGAAGAGACATGTGGGGGGAGGAAGGGATATTGGATGAGGAATGGATAAGGAGAATGGAGTGGGTTGTGGTACGTATTTGTTTATATAATATATTAAAATATCATTAAGGAAAAAATAATCATTTTAATTTGACCAGGACTAAAACCGAAATAAAACCAAACCGCAAGGACCATTAGAGTGAAATATTTATAATGAGATGAAATTTATAGATTTGACTAAGACAAAACTACAAAATTGGTCCCTGTGGTTTGCCAAAACTGTGGATATGGTCCAAAAAGTTTTTGACTTGCATAGAAAGTTCAAAATCAAGAATTTTCCGTGGTTTTGGTCCATGAAACATTATAATTGACTATTTTCCCTTTTAATTTCTTTTTTGATTGTTTTTATATTTTTTAATTTGTATATAATAATGAAAAAGAAAAGAATTATCATGGCCTATCCCATCACTCCATCTGTACTTACTTACTTACCTACCTACGCTCTCTCTCTCTCTCTCTCTCTCTCTCTCCCTCTCTTTCTCTCTCTATGTCTTCTTCTTTTCTTCTTCTTCTTCTTCTTCTTCTTCTTCTTCCTCTACACATGAAAATCAAACTCTCACACAACACATATATGATTAACATAATCACACTCAAGTTTATTTATGGATTTTTTAGGACTAAATATTAACATAAACACATATAAGTTTACGGCTGATGGAACTGACAGAAGAAGAAGCAATGTAGTTTAGATTTGAAATCAGATGTAATGTACTTGGGTTGTGTGGATTCCGATATGGTATTCTAGCTTTCTCCAGGGAAGAAGAAGCAATAGAGTTGGGTTCTGTTTGCAGGTGACGAAAACCGCAAAACACAAATAGATCTAGATTTTCGGTGATGCTACATCCAAAAGTCATCGATGGTGGTGTCTTCGGGTGGATCCCTGAGGGAGAGGAGGAAGACACTCTTACTCCGCCGATGAATTCAGATCGTCGTCGATGGTGGATCTTCTAAGTTTGTTGTCGTTCCAGGTGGTGTTCATCGAAGCTTGTTGTTATTTCAGGCAATGTTCTTTGGGTAGAGTTTTGTATGTGGTTTTCATTTAAGATCTTCCCTTCTCCATCTTTTGTTTTAGATATGGAAATAACAAAATCACCTTCAAGCATAGTAATCTTTTGTTCATGTGTAAAATCGGAGGTGGGAATTATAAAGCTTGTATGTTGATGCAAATTTTAAAGATTATTGAAATCGATATCTTACAATCTTTGTTTCAGACATGGAACTTTGAGTGTATGAGTGTGTTTTGTTATTGGGTTAGTGAACAATGCTCATGAGAGAGAGAGAGAGAGAGAGAAAGAGAGAGAGAGAGAGAAAGAGAACTTATGGGTGGGGTGGACTTGACATTTTTTTTATTTTTCTTTTGTTTTTTTTAAATTAATGCATTATTAAAACAAATATAAAATATAAAAAATAAATGAGAAGGAGAAAGTAGTCCTTTCAACATTTTTTAGACCAAAACCATGGAAAAATCTTGATTTTGGATATTCTATACAAGTTTAATTTTTTTGGATCTTATCCATAGTTTTTTGCAAACCACAAGTGTAACACCCAAAGTTTCGAAGACCAAGAAAGGAAAGAAAACCCTAAGTTTAGGGGTCGACTCGGCGAGTCTAAGGAGGGACTCGGCGAGTCCGAGCGGGATCCGGGTTGGGGAGTAAGTGACCGACTCGGCGAGTCGACCAGGGTGACTCGGCGAGTCTGGTCTGTGTGGGGAAAACCCTAAATTCGGGACTTGGGGCCTATATAAATGTCTTAATCTTCTTCCCAGGGTTACTTACTGCCTCTTTAGCCCTGGATATCAAACCCTAGCCGTCATATCTCCTAGTTGAGCCTTGGAAGGTGCTTTAAAGCTTGGAAAAGGAAGAAGGAACTTGGAGGAGCAAGAAGGAGCTATAGATATGGGATTGTGAGTTCATTTTGAGCACTTGGAGGTAATAAACTAGTTCCTGGACCCTTTTTGCACCTAGATCTATGTGTGGTTGTTGGGGCTCTTTTGCCATAATGTTATTATTTTGGGTTAGAAGCCGGATCTGGAGTTTCTACTTCAGATTCAAGTGTTTTAGGGCCTGGAGAAGCATAAAGTATCAGTCATTGTGTTGATTTTGAAGTCCCTTGGCCTTACACCCTAGTTAATGGCGTATCTTGCCTAGATCTCCTTCTCTACACGTAAAGTTTGCAACTTTACGTAAGGAATAGACCTTAAAAGAGTGGATCTACAGTTTGGAGTCCATGCATGACTCAAAGGTCCTCTGCATGTATGTAGAACCGAATGGACTCGGCGAGTCCTTCGAGTGGACTCGACGAGTAGCTTGAAGATGAGGAGGAACTCGACGAGTAGGATGAACAACTCGTCGAGTTGGATGAAGTTAGGCATGGACTCGGCGAGTTGGATGAGCAACTCGGCGAGTTGGTTGAAGATTTTCTAGGACTCGGTGAGTCTGTTCTTGGACTCGGCGAGTCAGATCACGAAAACCCTGAACCCTTCGAGTCGAGACCCGAATCAGTGAGTCGGGTGGTGACTTAGCGAGTTGGACAGGACAGGACTTGGAACTGGTTGGACTCGGCGAGTCATGGACTGACTCGGCGAGTCGGGTCGTGAATAAGAAAGACCCTGAGTTTATGAACTCGGCGAGTCTTTAGGAAGACTCGGCGAGTAGGGTTGACCTGGAAGGTTGACTTTGACCAGAGTTGACTTAGTTGACTGTCAGACTAAGTTTTATATGTATATTGATAGCTCGGAGAGCTGGAGGAGCAGCGGATCAGGGAATTGTCGAGTAGCAGCCAGAGATTTATCAGTAGGTTTCAGCAGTCTCAGGTGAGTTTCCTTCCAGTAGGGACGGGTCTAATGCCACAATGCCAGCCCATCCAGTTAGCAGTAGTATCCGGACTTCGGCCCGATGCAGTAGTTAGTATGTTTGATGCCTTCGTGGCTCAGACAGGATTTATGTGCTATGTTTTATGTGTTATGTGTTCCGGGCTACGGCCCGATGTAGTATGCAGTATATGTGTTCATGCTAGTTGATATGTTATGCTATGCTATGTTCAGTCAGTTAGCCCGGACTTCGGTCCGATGCAGGGGACAAGGTCCCAGTCAGTTTCCGGACTTCGGTCCGATGCAGGGGGCAAGGCCCCAGTTAGCCCGGACTTCGGTCCGATGCAGGGGACAAGGTCCCAGTCAGTCTCCGGACTTCGGTCCGATGCAGGGGGCAAGGCCCCAGTTAGCCCGGACTTCGGTCCGATGCAGGGGACAAGGTCCCAGTCAGTCTCCGGACTTCGGTCCGATGCAGGGGGCAAGGCCCTAGTTAGTCCGGAATTTGGTCCGATGCAGGGGACAAGGTCCCAGTCAGTTTCCGGACTTCGGTCCGATGTAGGGGGCAAGGCCCCAGTTAGTCCGGACATTGGTCCGATGCAGTGGGCAAGGCCCAGTATGTGCTTTATATGTTTTTGTATGGTATGTGTTAGATTGGGGGAGCGCACTAAGCTTCGTGCTTACGGTTTTCAGTTTTGGTTTCAGGTACCCAGTTTTCAAAAGAGGAGCTCGGGGAGATTGCAGTGCACACACCGTAGTCAGTTAGCCTGGGAATGTTCGACTCTGATAATGATATTATGTTTTGAATTAATACTCGAGAATTTATGTTATGACTTATGATACAGTTTTTATAATATGATTCTAGTAATGCTTTTAAAGAAATTTTTGGTCGTGATTTTTGGGTCGTTACAAGTTGGTATCAGAGCTAGGGCACGGGTCGATGTGTTCGACAGGGACGTCGAACCCTATAATGGGGGGTGAAGGTGGGTTGCACCTGATCCCACATCGGCTGGGAAGGAGAACTAAGCATTCCTTATAAGGGGTGTAGATACCTTCCCTTTCACAACGCGTTTTAAAGCCGTGAGGGCAGCAGATCCCATAAGAACTCTGCAGTTAAGCGTGCTCGGGCGGGAGTAGTACCGAGATGGGTGACCCCCTGGGAAGTCCTCGTGCTGAGTGGCCCAAAGCGGACAATATTGTGATACGTGCCAGAGGGGGGTGTTATAAATGGTATCAGAGCCTTGGTTTGAGGGATTCAGATATGCATTCGAGTGTATTTGAACTCAAACTAAGGACACGATAAAGGATTCAGATATTGTGATACGTGCCAGAGGGGGGTGTTATAAATGGTATCAGAGCCTTGGTTTGAGGGATTCAGATATGCATTCGAGTGTATTTGAACTCAAACTAAGGACACGATAAAGGATTTTCAAAAGAAAAACATTTTTGAAAAAGGGTTTTGGAAAAAGAACATAGAAAGAAAAGATTTTTTTTGAAAACGAGAAAAGGGTGTGGTGCATGCAATCAGCCGAGCTCAAGTAAGTACTCCCAATTTACCCATACAAGTTATGTGATTATTTTTAATATCAGTTTCAGTATCAGTTTCAGTTCAGTTTCAGTTCCAGCTTCAGTAGAACAGCATGCTAGAATAGGACTAAGAATCTAGGATGATGCCTTATGTTCCTGCTTTATGTGTTCCAGCTTGATGAGAATTGCATGCTAGTAATGAGTAGACAGTAGTAGGATAGCCTGTGTAGGCTATGCCTGAAAATATAAGCTTAGCATTATATGCTAGTGCAGTTTCTTGTTATGAGAATTGTTTTGCCTGAGTATGTTTCCCTTATCCGAATGTTGCTTGCTTTGTGCTTTGTGGGACTCTGAGTGATGAGATTTAGTCATTAGGTGAATACGTTTCATCACATGTGATCAGGGTTGAATAATCTCAGAGTGCCGGATTTGGCCCTACTGCGCAGCTCTCGTTTGAGTCCAACCGTTGTAGGGACGAGTCCTTTACTTGAAGGATTATCTGAGCCTCGTCACATGTGATGGTATTCAGGTGGTGACTAACTAGCATTACAAGGAGGCCTTCAGCAGCTGAGGACTGTTTGGGTAGAGTTAGAGGTTCCCTAGGGCAAGCCTAGGATGAGAGTAGCAGAGATCAGTAGAAGAGTAAAGGGGACTTGGTGGAGTTGAGGTAACTCTTGAGGAAAGTACGGATAGATGTGGAAGGTAGTAGGGGCCCATACTACTGAAAGCAGAGGATCCATACTCGATTCAAGAGGGGCCGAGGCGAAACCAAGGAACTAGTAGAGTATGTGAGAGATCCCTCAGCAGTAGTATGTAATTGATCAGGGATTGTTATATTTTCAGCATGGTGACGTTGCGCGAGATATCAGTTGGCAGTTCAGGTGCAAGGGAGGGGTCGGGCTCGGGCTTTAGAGCCGGGCAGCTTGATGATCAGATGAGGGATTTCATTTCCGCAGAGATTATGCGCAACATCATCGATCAGACTACAGTGATTTTCGGTTCAGTTAGAGAGGCTATTGTGGAGCTCATGGACAGTCATCTTGAGGCCTTTAGGGCCGGGGTAGTTTCAGGACAGATTGGGGCTCGTCTAGGTCCCGAATCCTATGGAGTTCAGGGATCCATCAGGGAGGGAGATCCCATTTCTAGTTTCTACTATCAGGGGGCAGGGGTGTGTGGGGCATTCTGTCTCCAAGAGAAACCATTGCATGATTGGATAGTTGAGGAAGTTTCGCGAGCCATTCGTGAGGGTCTGCCAGACATGGTCGTGAGGATCACTGATAGAGTGATAGCGAGGCTTCAGGATCAGACATATGTTGTTCAGTCAGCAGACGTTACCATTGGGGTAACACAGGAGCGAGAGTCGGGCAGGGAGTCGGAAGTGAAGAGGAAAATGGATGAGACTCAGGCTGCCACGGGTTCGAGTAAGAGGTCCAAGAGTTCAGATTTGAGGACGAGGAACTATCAGAGCCGCAGTCGATGCGGGAAGTGCGGAAGGACGCACATGGGTGTGTGTAGGCGTAGAAGTGGTGGCGATGCTGGGTGTTTCAAGTGCAGCCAGATTGGTCATTTTAGCAGAGACTGTGTTGTTACCATCGCCCAGGGACTTGATCCGTTGTGTTTCCATTGCAGTCTGAGGGGCCACAAGAAGGCCCACTGTCCGAGTTTGTATTCAGCAGGGCAGGCGCCAGCTCCTGCCCTTGGAACTTCAAGTACCGTCAGTGGTTGTCAAGGCCGGGCAAGGGTGCCTATGGCTCGGAGCCGAGTCTCTCCGGCAGATTTCAGCAGGGATTCGAGCAGCACTGAGTAATGGAGGTATGTAACTTTGTGTTTGTCAGCTTATGTTATGATTATATTGTTATGGTTTCTGCATCAATTGTGGTATAAGTGTTGTGTTATGGAGTGGCTTGCTTATGATTACGTCATATGCCATTTTCATACCTCGGATAATTGGTTGGTAGTTAGGGGATGTGCTCATATGGAGAAGTTTCGGAGGATGCAGTAACTGTAGCATGGTAGGGAGAGATCTGAATCGTTTTGCTAGTTCGGAGTGGATAGCGGTTTGGATGGAATGGTCAAATTCCTACCTGACGGGCTTGGGTTCCCCAGTAGAAGTTTTGGAATGGTAGTAAAGGTCGGGATCTCTTTTGAATGTGAAGCAGCAAGGGGTAAGCAGGATCGAAGTGGGGGAGAACCCTCCGGGTATACATGGATAAGAGTCACTCAGGATGAGTGCGCGGCCTCTGAGAAGAAGTGGTAGTAGCACAGTGCTGGATGGATTGAGAAGTTCAGAATTGAGAGTTCGAGAACTTTTCCCAGCAGTGGGTTCATGTAATGGAGATGGTTAGAAACTGGTTAGGAATCCAGGATTTGAGGACCACCTGTAAAGACTCAAGTGAGTGGAATGAGGAACCCGAGAGCGGGCAACAAGAGATGTTTTGTATTAGTAGCCAGTGTATGAGGCAGCATGCAGGTTGTGTAGATTCAGGAGTTGGGAGGTTGGAAACTTCCCAACAATAGCTTCTTGTATCCGGATTAGTAGACAGTTGGGTTGGGAACCAAGCCGGAGAATTCCTCGACGAAGCACTAAGTATATCAAGGATATAAGATGTCGAGGATGATGCAGAATTCAAAGACTGAGGGCTGGTTTGAGAAATCGGGATGAAGAATCACTAGCGGGACTAGGGATAGTCAGGATGTCCTCGGGATGGTACTAGTAGTGTTGTAAGCCTGCGGGGGTAGCCGTAGCATTCACTAGCAGTCAGATAGTAGTAGAGTGTTGTAAGTCTGCGGGGGTAGCCGTAGCATTCACTAGCAGTCAGATAGTAGTAGAGTGTTGTAAGCCTGCGGGGGTAGCCGTAGCATTCACTAGTAGTCAGATAGTAGTAGAGTGTTGTAAGTCTGCGGGGGTAGCCGTAGCATTCACTAGTAGTCAGATAGTAGTAGAATGTTGTAAGCCTGCGGGGGTAGCCGTAGCGTTCATTAGCAGCCAGATAGTATTTGAGACTTGTGAATCCGCAGGTGTAGCCGTGGCTTTTATCAGATTGGTAGCAGCATGAGCGCGTGGCTGAACGCGGAAATGTAGTAACTCCCACCCGTTCGGGTGCAGCGGTGGGAATATGGGAATCCACGGATTAGATTCGGATTTCCCAAATGGTTCAGTTATGGCTAAGTCAGCGAATCTTGGCTATAGATCGTCACATCAGTTATGAGATCAGAGTAGCAGTGGACCGTTGAGGTTCGGGTATGTTAAGGGCTACCGTCAGTCTGGGAGCCATCATGTTATTAGTCATAGAATGGATGATGTCAGGATGTGAAGTATGGACCCGATCGGTTGGATCGGAAGGTTGTTAGAGCCTCAGTGACAGGATAACTAGTGGAAACTAGTCCTTGAGGAAGATTTCATTCAGAAGTCGTGGAAGCGACTAAGGGAGGAGTCCCTTGACTCCACAGTTGGACTTGACTTCAGTGTTTCAGCCAGTTTAGTGTTTCAGGCAGCTCAGTGTTTCAGCCAGTTTAGTGTTTCAGGCAGCTCAATGTTTCGGCCAACTCAATGTCTCAGGCAGCTCAGTGATTCAGCCAGATCAGCGTTTCAGGCAGTTTAATGTTTCAGGCAGGTTCGGTATTGCAGACAATTCAGTGTTAGAAAGGTTTCGGAGTTTTGGGTCAGTATTGTATTTGAGTTGGAATACTAGTGTTGACGGTATAGTTGGTTGATGTGGAAATGACAAGTCTCTCTCAGCAGAATCAGTTGAGCCTTCGGCCGAGTATAAGTGACATGTAAAGATAGCTAGGCAAGTAGCTTTTCTTCGGGATGAAAGACTCGAGTTAGTAGGAGTTGAGTAATCAGATGGGATATAAGCAAGCTATTCCCAACAACATCGTTTCAGTATGAGCGGAAGAATGGATAAAACAGTTACTGATAGTCGAAGTATTTTCAGGAGTCGCTGGAAGCGACTAGGAGATTGCGAAGGGGTGTAGTAACCGGTAGGGTTCGGTAACCCAAATATGGAGACGTCAGTAAGGGCCGGGGGTGCTCGGCACCAAGTTATGTCAGATAGGGGTGTCGGTGGTTGTTGGCGGTATTGACCCGTACTGGAATTGGCGGGGGTGATGGAGTTGGTGAAGTATAGGACCTTCACAGTTACAGAGAAATAGTTGGTTATAGAACCTTGCCTTGGGAAGGCAAGGGATTTGCGCAAGGACAGGAAGGGGTGAACCCCTATAGATTCAGTTCAGTACTCGGTGAGTACCAGAAGGATTGCCAGTTGAGTAAGTTGGGTCTCCAGGATGTTCAGGGTCAGGGTTGACCCAAGGTGTTATCTGCAGGGATTAAGGTTAGTCGGAAGGATCGAGCAAAAGCCAGCAAGGGTAGGCAGCTGGTGTTGGAATAGTTGGTTGGGTTTAGAGGCAGCTCGCAGGCAGTGGGCCATAACAGACTTCGAGGACGAAGTTTAGTTTAAGTGGGGGAGAGTTGTAACACCCAAAGTTTCGAAGACCAAGAAAGGAAAGAAAACCCTAAGTTTAGGGGTCGACTCGGCGAGTCTAAGGAGGGACTCGGCGAGTCCGAGCGGGATCCGGGTCGGGGAGTAAGTGACCGACTCGGCGAGTCGACCAGGGTGACTCGGCGAGTCTGGTCTGTGCGGGGAAAACCCTAAATTCGGGACTTGGGGCCTATATAAATGTCTTAATCTTCTTCCCAGGGTTACTTACTGCCTCTTTAGCCCTGGATATCAAACCCTAGCCGTCATATCTCCTAGTTGAGCCTTGGAAGGTGCTTTAAAGCTTGGAAAAGGAAGAAGGAACTTGGAGGAGCAAGAAGGAGCTATAGATATGGGATTGTGAGTTCATTTTGAGCACTTGGAGGTAATAAACTAGTTCCTGGACCCTTTTTGCACCTAGATCTATGTGTGGTTGTTGGGGCTCTTTTGCCATAATGTTATTATTTTGGGTTAGAAGCCGGATCTGGAGTTTCTACTTCAGATTCAAGTGTTTTAGGGCCTGGAGAAGCATAAAGTATCAGTCATTGTGTTGATTTTGAAGTCCCTTGGCCTTACACCCTAGTTAATGGCGTATCTTGCCTAGATCTCCTTCTCTACACGTAAAGTTTGCAACTTTACGTAAGGAATAGACCTTAAAAGAGTGGATCTACAGTTTGGAGTCCATGCATGACTCAAAGGTCCTCTGCATGTATGTAGAACCGAATGGACTCAACGATTCCTTCGAGTGGACTCGGCGAGTAGCTTGAAGATGAGGAGGAACTCGACGAGTAGGATGAACAACTCGTCGAGTCGGATGAAGTTAGGCATGGACTCGGCAAGTTGGATGAGCAACTCGGCGAGTTGGTTGAAGATTTTCTAGGACTCGGTGAGTCTGTTCTTGGACTCGGCGAGTCAGATCGTGAAAACCCTGAACCCTTCGAGTCGAGACCCGAGTCAGTGAGTCGGGTGGTGACTTAGCGAGTTGGACAGGACAGGACTTGGAACTGGTTGGACTTGGCGAGTCATGGACTGACTCGGCGAGTCGGGTCGCGAATAAGAAAGACCCTGAGTTTATGAACTCGGCGAGTCTTTAGGAAGACTCGGCGAGTAGGGTTGACCTGGAAGGTTGACTTTGACCAGTGTTGACTTAGTTGACTATCAGACTAAGTTTTATATGTATATTGATAGCTCGGAGAGCTGGAGGAGCAGCGGATCAGGGAATTGTCGAGTAGCAGCCAGAGATTTATCAGTAGGTTTCAGCAGTCTCAGGTGAGTTTCCTTCCAGTAGGGACGGGTCTAAGGCCACAATGCCGGCCCGTCCAGTTAGCAGTAGTATCCGGACTTCGACCTGATGCAGTAGTTAGTATGTTTGATGCCTTCGTGGCTCAGACAGGATTTATGTGCTATGTTTTATGTGTTATGTGTTCCGGGCTACGGCCCGATGTAGTATGCAGTATATGTGTTCATGCTAGTTGATATGTTATGCTATGCTATGTTCAGTCAGTTAGCCCGGACTTCGGTCCGATGCAGGGGACAAGGTCCCAGTCAGTTTCCGGACTTCGGTCCGATGCAGGGGGCAAGGCCCCAGTTAGCCCGGACTTCAGTCCGATGCAGGGGACAAGGTCCCAGTCAGTCTCCGGACTTCGGTCCGATGCAGGGGGCAAGGCCCCAGTTAGCCCGGACTTCGGTCCGATGCAGGGGACAAGGTCCCAGTCAGTCTCCGGACTTCGGTCCGATGCAGGGGGCAAGGCCCTAGTTAGTCCGGACTTCGGTCCGATGCAGGGGACAAGGTCCCAGTCATTTTTCTGGACTTCGGTCCGATGTAGGGGGCAAGGCCCCAGTTAGTCCGGACATTGGTCTGATGCAGTGGGCAAGGCCCAGTATGTGCTTTATATGTTTTTGTATGGTATGTGTTAGATTGGGGGAGCTCACTAAGCTTCGTGCTTACGGTTTTCAGTTTTGGTTTCAGGTACCCAGTTTTCAAAAGAGGAGCTCGGGGAGATTGCAGTGCACACACCGTAGTCAGTTAGCCTGGGAATGTTCGACTCTGATAATGATATTATGTTTTGAATTAATACTCGAGAATTTATGTTATGACTTATGATACAGTTTTTATAATATGATTCTAGTAATGCTTTTAAAGAAATTTTTGGTCGTGATTTTTGGGTCGTTACAACAAGGACCAATTTTGCAGTTTTGTTTTTAAATAAACCATAATCAAGATAAAATTGTAATAATGGTCCATGTGTTATGTTACAACTCGCAAGTTTGGTCCAAAAAGGTTTGGACTCGCACCGGTGGTCTAAAAATTTGATTTTGTTGAGATTCTAGTCCAAAGTGTTTTAAACTTTTTTTTATAATGGCAGATTTACCCCTTATTATTTTATTATCTTATTTTTCTCTTATTACAACAGTTAAAAATAATACAAAAATAAAATACATCTCCTCACTCTCTCTCTCTCTCTCTCTCTCTCTCTCTGTCTCTCTAAATTGTTGAGTTCTTCAAAACTTAAGAACACAATCATACATTCAAGAACACTCAAGAACACATACAGGAACATTTTAAAATAATTGTTATCACTAAAACCACATCAGTCGCCACCGAAACTGACGTATGCCACCACCATTACCGTCATCTACCGCCGTCTACCCACTTACATTTGATGGTGATATTCTCAAAACACATAAAAACACACATTTTGTGTTGTTCCCCCCCTAAGATCAGAGTTCCCATATCTAGGATGTTAATATATTTGAAGATCTTGTATGTTCATGTGTAGGGAAAACCCATCAGACCTGGAAAATCTTAAAACACAAATCTGAGATGTTGATGACATCTAGGGTTTATTGGTGACTATTCTTATCTAATGGTGACGCTATGGTTTAGACAAGCAGGACAACTAGGGTTTCGAACGGTGGTGTTGAAGAGCTTTTTGGTTGGTGGTGATACATCGTGTATGCCAGGGTTTGCTTTAACAAGCGACGTCACTAGGGATTGCTTTAACAGGTAGCTCCGGCTCCATCGTGTGCGACTCGAAGGTAAATCCTTGGAGGAGCTCGTCGTCTGAGGAGGAGATCGGAGACGCGAGATCACGACTGAAGATTTTTGTGGAAGAGATGAGGTAGACAAGTGGATTTCAATTCAGGGTTTTGTTGTAACATCCCAATTTTCAACCCAATATTTTCATTTTTATTTATTAAAATAGATCAGAGTATAATTACATTATGCGGAAACATGTTGTGAATATGCGTGTGTACAGTCGGATCCTGCCCTTCTCACGAATCAATGAAGTACATGAAAAAAATTTATATTCAACTGGGTAATCATGAGGCTTAGTGAGAACCCCCAAATACCATATACCACAATACATATATTGTGCCCCACCTAATAAGCATATAAATGATCCCCACTCAATAGACATATAAACGGGCCCTACCCAAACAACACATGGGCCCCACCTAATAAACCTAATGAGCCCCACCTAATGGTGAGCCCCGTACGACATACAAAATCATACTACATATATAGAGACTACACTTTTAGGCTCTACTAATACTGGCACATAGAGACTATACTTTCTATTCTACTACTAACATTGAGTATATTAACATTAAGCATTGAGGAACTATACTATCGGCTATACTCTACTATCTCTTACAACCTAACACACATGGATATGCATTGTAATAGAATGTATAGCGAGATAACTCACGTGGATAGTTTCTCCGAAGATTAACAACTTTCTAGCGATCCTACTGGCGGGCAATGTGCATAACGAGTATTAACCTATACAATTATTACTTATTAATCATTATGACGATCTGGTAATGAAAAATAGATCTTTCACTAATCCCAATGAACACCGAGAGTTCTATCAAAGAAGGATCAGCCAGATAGGATAATTGGGAGGCAAGACCATTTCAAAATATAGCCTTTCTGAAATCCAACAACCAAGCTAATGTGACTATTCTAAACACCTCTCCGTAAGTAGATCAGTCAATATTATGGCTGGAATTACTGATAAATCTTATTTACACATTTATAATAACATCTATGAATATAAATATAAGTTACAGTTAAAATCCTAGTAAGCATAGCTTAACTTACAGGGAGTTCTAGCAAAAACTGAGATTTATGCTAGCAGAACTTCGATACCAAGCACTTCTTTTATCTGATCCTACATGCCCAGAGCACCGCTAACTAAAATATTCTTCAAGTCCCAAAGGAAAACCTCCAAAAACCTGGTTAGAAGTTGAGAGAGAATTGAGAGATGGTGTGAAGGAGAAATGGTGTCTTAAGGGTACTTATAGTTGAAATTTGAGGAGGCGTACTATGCACAAACCAGGCAAATACCACACCCTGGCTCTGGTCGGCCGCCCTCCTTGCGATACGTGTCGCTTTTCCAATGGTGCAATGTGGATGATATATGCTCGATACGCCGACTGGAAACTTCAAAAATTGGTATCTTCTTTATACGAAATCCAGTTTTGACTTTCTTTATATCCACGAGTAGCCATCGACGAGATCTACAACTTTCATTTAGACTCCATCAGCTAATTGTCAATTTATTTTTAAATTTATATTTTTAACAGACTTAGACTGTTAAAGTCTGTATAAAAATCATAACTCTCACATAGAACTGCATCGAAACTTCAAAAAATCATAACTTCCTCATACGAAGTCAGATTTGGTTGTTCTCTATATGTATGCTCTCGGTTTTACGACTACTACGACTGTCATTTAGATTTATTAAACTAATAAGAAAGGTATCTAAAATTCAGTCTTTACGATACTTAGATCCGTGTTGGTTTAATCACGAAAATTCGAAGATGCATAACTTCTTCATATGAAGTCGGATTTAAGAGTTATATATATATATATATATATATATATATATATATATATATATATATATATATATATATATATATATATATATATATATATATATATATATATATATATATATATATATATGGAAATTGTATCAACATTTCCTACATGTTTAGGATGATTACTTAGGATAAAGAGTGTAATATTTGTACTTCTAATTTTATAAACAACAATGTATATTAAATCCTATTGAAAGGTGAAAATGGGGTGTTACAAATCTCCTCCACTTACAAAGATTTCATCCTTGAAATCCCGCTCCTAGCGCACCTAGACGTTATATTATTCGAGTTACCAGGATCAAATCGTGATCTAGCCAACGTTGTCGCTTCAAAATTTCTCGTAGAACTTCGTTTTCTATGTTAGACATACTCACGAACTCCTCGCGAAGTGTTCCAAAACCGGGAACTCATCAGTTTGGACTTTAATAATTTACATACTACGATTGGCGATCGCATATATAGACATAAAATGTCGACACACTCGACTTGTTATGAAGCTCTTAACTATGGAAATTTATCTATGATATCCTAATGGAATCCACTTTTTTCGGAATATATCTCTAAAAGAATTATGGCATATCCCTTAAAGAACACACAAATATAGATTTGCAAATGGGTTCTCTACCTGGTTACGATGTTCCAACATCTTGAAACTTATCAGTGTATGACTATTTCTCTAGTAATTTGTTTCTATACCTGCTCATGAAACGTCGTAGTATTAGCCAACTACTGGGATCTTGATGCTTGATTTCTCTTTTCATAATCCTTACTTGATCATAATAGATCTTTGCATCCTCTAAGCCAATGAGGTATCTTCATAACTGAATCTTGATGCTATATATTGGCGACTACACAACCTACTGAATTCATTGTCTAGCAGCTCATATGCTGCCAAGAGAAATCCCATATTCTTGAGGGAACGAACCTATCTTGTTCTCTTAGTTATCCGAGCCATACCTGGGAATTTAGTAAATTCCTAAATCCTATCTAATGCTTGGGAGGACAGACCAACTTTTCCTTGGGAAGAAAGAAGTTCATAGAATATTGGTAATCTTAATAGAAGACTTTATTATTCTTTTACCCCGAATACCCAAACCTAAACAAATGTGTTCTGTCTACTTGTGTTCCACCCTACTAATCCTTAATGTAGAGACTGAAATTCAAAGTTCTCTTTGCACTTTAGCCTTATGGGTTGGTTCTCCCCCACTTGGGTTCAACTCATTATTTGTTGCTACTTATCAATGATCAAAGCCCAAGCTAGATTTGTGTAGGCAATATGTAGCTTCTTTTGACTTTAAAGAAACTTAGGTTTGTCATATCCAATGACCTTCAATATTCCTATTGTAGTACTACTACTTGTATTCACCATAGTGACCCCTTTGTATAGTGTTGCTACGTGGCAACCCGGATGCTTGTGGTCGTCTCTATTAGAGCCTCTTCTAATGAGCAATCTAAGTAACACGTTGCAAGATATGTGTCAAATATAGGTTAGAAATCCATACCAAGGGTGGAACCTCGGTATTCTCCCCGATGCCTAAGTTAGGAGTCATATTCGGAGCATTGAATGTGTAGGAATCGCTAATGGTTGCGTAGGTCTTACCTCTCGAGTTGGGAGAAGGCTTGTTTTTATAGCTGGGGCTTAGACCGGTTCTTAGCTTATTCTTTTGGGTTTTGTGTTAACCCTTAGATTACGATGGTGAACCTTATTTTTATCAAAATAGTCTTAGCTTTCCCGTGTTTCTTAGAGATGCTTCGTAGGATGTGTACGGTGATAGGGTGGTTCTTGCTCTAGTGCTTGGTATCATCTATGTACTTGTGTCTTATTTTGGTAGGTTGGGTTTGTTGGCTTACTTGGTATTGTACGGATTGGCACCCATATTGTAGCACCTGGTTCCTGGTATGTAAATCTTAATTGAGTATTTTCCTTTTTAAGCCTTGGACTCGGCGAGTCATAGGTCCGACTTGCCGAGTAGGGACGAGACCCCGGGACGCGTTTAAGTTGGCGACTCGGCGAGTCCATATCATGGACTCGGCGAGTCACCGCTGTTGGATGAAACCCTAAGTTTCTGGGGTTTGCACCCTATTTAATCCCCCTTTCCGCCCCAGGTCAGCCACCATTCACCACCTAGAGCTCCCAAACCTCGTTTAAGGTTGTTCTTTGAAGAGTTGAAGCATTTGTTGTGTGTTCTTGAAGGTTTTGAAGAGAAAGGGAAGTAGATCCAGAAGAAGGAAAGCCATCCAAGCACCATTGTGTTCTCTCAACAGTTCCTTTGAGGTATATCCCATTTTCCCCATGTCTCTATGCTTAAGGCTTCATCTAAGACATTCTTGGCTCATTTCCAAGCTTGTATGTGCATGATAATTCGAAATAAGTTGATTGGTCTCTAGATCCAAGCATAGTTGAGCTCCAGGAGCTCAGATCCACTACCTTTATAAGCCCATATTGCATATAAACCTTAGATCTACTCTTTTGGTGCATTTTGAACCCTAAAAATCCCATACATGGATATTTACACGTAAAGTTGGAAACTTTATGTGTTATAAACCTTAGATCTACTCTCTCTCTCTCTCTCTCTCTCTCTCTCTCTCTCTCTCTTTCTCTCTCTTCTCTCTCTCTCTCTCTCTCTCTCTCTCTCTTTCTCTCTCTCTCTCTCTCTCTCTCTCTCTCTCTCTCTCTCTCTCTCTCTCTCTCTCTCTCTCTCTCTCTCTCTCTCTCTCTCTCTCTCTCTCTCTCTCTCTCTCGATTCCCCCTGTAGCCCCATTTTTCTTAAGTTTCTAGCCTTCGGAAAAGCCATGCGATGCCCCTGAGTACTTATCTGAGTAGTAGCCATCGAGTAGGCGATCCCGAGTCATATTTTCCTGTGTCGTTCCTGATTCTCATCTATAGTACTCTGTAAGTGAGTTACACTTACTCTTCCTCCGTGTAATTTGTAATCATAGTTATAAGTTGTTACTAGGAACTTATAAGTAAGATTTATCAATGATTCCAAGTCGTTATACTACTTGATCTACTCATGAGAGTAGTGTCCAGGCTGGATTTAGTGAGGTGTGTAAAGTGGGATTTCTAAACAGTATACTATGTATACCAAACGGACCCTACCTCTGATATAATCCTACCGGGTTATTCCTTATTTAGATTTCAAAGTAGACTTTAGGACTATTGAGGAATCTAAACCCTTAGGATAATAGACTAAGAATTAGCGTTATGTACATCTAGGACTTTTGGAAAAGGTGTAAGGCAAAGCTCTGCCCGATTCACCAATCACCATATACTTTTGTCAGGTGAGTGCGTAGTTATTATCAAGATCATAATCCAAAATAAAATCATTATTTATATGAAACATTAAATGCTTTCTGTACTATCTATGCTATATGCTATTTGTGTAATTAATACTATTGGATTAGAAACCATAGCGTAAATCAATTTCCCTTAGTTATAAGTCTTACCTTAGGTTTATAAATTAGACTTGTAAAGGTTGCTTAGTTCAAATTAAGCTTGATATCAAATACGTCTCATGACTAGGGTAGATTGTGTGAGATCAGAGCGGAGTGTTTCTCCTCTTTCTTGGTTGAACAGAAATGGTGGGTCCAGATCAGACAACTAACAAGTATGTCTGGGTCATCAACTAGAGTATATGACAACACTTGACTATTCTAGGCAGTCTAGTGAATTACGTTGATAACATCGACTTATAACCCATGAACGTAAATAAAATGGATACCATATTTATCAAATCTCTGAACATTGGTTTCCATATATGACTTACACTTGCCATGGAATCCCCTAGCTATGTGGTCAAACAGTTGCTCAAACGATTCATCAGGTTGGGTGATTCCTCCATATAATCGTTGCTTTAGGATATATGAGGATCGGTTGGGTTGGGTAGTTGGTCTTAGGTCAGATTTTATATTATCTGATAAATTTGTTTTTAGGAATGATATTATATATTTTTATCATTAAATTATTATGGGCTTGAGAACTCTATTCATCTCACCAGGTCTTCCCAAACCTGATCCACTCATTTTATGCATCACAGGTAGCGGATGTAAGGCTGTCGAAGTCTAGTTAGAGTGCTGAGTAGAATAAAGATATGTGCCTGTAATAAGTAGTTTCAGTACCTTTTATGCTTTACGTGGTAATGTATGTTTGGATATGAATGAACGACATCCTCAAGGTTTTAATAAAATAACTTTTGTTATTATAAAATGTTTTATTTAACTGGGAATTTCTGCATCTCAATTTAGAAAGCGTAAAGAAAAATGTTTTAACTGGTTCTAAAAAATGGGGGATGTCACTTGTGGAAACGGTGTACCAGGGTGAAATGGATAAGGTGAGAGGTGAACTATGCATTATGAAAAATGAGAAAGCTGTCTTGGAAAGTAAGTTAGTTGGTTATGATGATATTGTTGAAGAGGTTTCGCCGCTAAAGGCTACAGTGGCATCTCTTGAGTTGGAGAAGATTGGACTCATGGACAAGATAGCTATGTCAAATCATGTTGTTTGAAAATTGAAAGGCGACTTGAATGATTCCTCCTTCCATAATATGAACTTGCATGCAAGTGTGGTGGGGTTAGAGGATTAGTTGAACAATGTGAACAGAGATGTAACTTAGGTGATATCGCATGGGATTGCGAAACCGATCGACAAACTTATCTCATAGTCTTCGTTTTTTGAGGCTAACTGTGATTTGCAGACCATTTGCGTTAATTTTGGCAGGAAAGATGGCAGCGAGATGATGAACGCCGAGTACAATATGGGTATGCACGAGACTGACCTTCCATTGTATGATCCCACCCGTGTGCAAAAGATGGAGGAGGTATTTTCTGCTTTGTTATGCGCTGATTATTTATCTGAATTTGGTTTCCCCTTAACAGATGTTGAGTAGTTAAATACATTAGTGGGTCGTGCTGGTGGTAGCACTACATCTACAAGTGGTCATGGTGGGAGTGGCGAGCCTCGTATAGTGTGGTGTGCGGGGTGAATCTGATATCATATTTAAAACATAATAACCATCTTTTGTTCCAAAATAAACATAATTATAGCTAAAAGTGTTAGAAATATGCATTAAATATATAATTATATATACACATATCAAAATACCCCACACTTGGCTTTTGCTTGCCCTCAAGCAAAATTAATTTTATTATTACCATATCAAGACTTTAGCTACCAACATTGTACAAGAAAATCCATTTTAAGCCTCTCCCTTACTCCAAGATCGTAATGAATGCATTTGTGTCTTAAATTTCCTAAGAACTTTCCTAATCCTAAATACTCACAATCTTCATAAACACTTCCCCACTTCTTTTGAACAACATTTATTTTATGCATCCATATGAATCCATCCCCAGAAAACTTTCTTGACCTCAATGTAATTTTTTGTTAAACCCCTAAGCATACATATGGAAAAATAACCTAGAAATAAAAAGAATTACAAACAATAATAACTTGGCAAATTTTGCCTTATTCTTGAGTAGTCAATTGATTAGGAGTTTTTCCTCATGATATTTCTTGATCTCTATAGCTTTATAGACTCTTATTCCCAACTTGTGCAACTTTTTTTTTCACTCAAAACTAAAAATCCTAAAAAAAAAACATATGCTAAAGCAATGGAAATTAACTTCAACCCTTATTGGTTAGAGATATTAGTCTAAGGTGCAATGACTACTTAAGTTCTCCTAGATACATTTTTGGTACACGATGCTAAACATATTGTGACCCTCAAACTAAGAAAGGTCGTGCTTTTGTTCCATGATTTCACTAGGATAGGGAAGCCACACATACACTATAACGTATATTGGCTCAAATAAACATGAAAATTCGCATCGGATTGTCCCATACAACGATAACAATTTAGATCTCAACATAACAACATTTTAACTAGATTCAATTTTTAGATTATTATTTCAAATCTTTCTAAGAAATTTTAAATCCTAGTCATTTTTTTTTTCAATTTTTAATGATGAAATGTTCCCATTGCATGCTAAAACAATAAAAGAACATATAATTAAAAAGGAAGAATTGGAGTAGACCCCCCTTTGGTAGTAGTGGCGAGATCGAATTCTGAAACTTGTGTGGTAAAGCTTAGACTTCTCGTATAATGACTGGAAAATATTACTTCTGAGCTCTTTTCTTGAATGCAAATATGCCGGATTGAAATAAATCAAAGAACCATTCTTCAAAAGGTTTGCTAAACCTCTGCCACGACGTTCTATAGTAACGCCACATCGTGGTATCGAGTTCGAGATCGTAATGATCACAAAATATAAGATAGCCACAACGTGGTCTAGTGATGACACATCGTGGTGCTTGGTCGGATGCAGTTATGATAAAACTAAATGCCACGATGTGGTGTCTTCTTAGAGCACCTTGTAAGATCCAAATTAATGCATCGACTTTTCTTAATGGCTTAGGACCATTCCTGATCTTTCTTTCTGTAAAAATATTCAAAAATATTCTCTTCATTAAGTAGGAACCCCACACTTATTAAAAAATATGGTCTTTAATTATAATCTTTACAAATAACACAACTTCTTCATCCATTAAGCTCCTTTACCGCTTCACGTATTTTTCTTCTAACACTACAAAATAAAATCAGAAGACTAGAGAAACACATGATCATTTGGTCAAACTAACATAAAAACTAAAAATAAAAACTAAAAACTTAAAAGAAATCAAAAGGCAAAGACAATGCAAATTCTTAAACATCAGGTTGCCTCCCGAAAACCGCTTCTTTTTGAGGAGTCATGAGCAGGACTCCTTCCCACTCTACATTGTTGTGATTGGGAGTGGGATCTCCTTTTTCTTCTTTTGCTCTTTCCACTTATGCTTGTATGCTTGAACCCTTCAAATGTATGCCTTCTTTGAATTTTCCTTCTTCTTTTTATTGGTACTTTCTTCATGTTTACGCTTTACCCCTTTCTTTTTTCCTTTCAATTTTATGTTCTTCTTATCATCTTCTTTAGGACCTTCCTTGTCTAACTCCATCTTTACCATTATTGGCTCCTTTAATTCTCCACCCACGTCTTCATCAATGATCTCAATTTCTTCTTATAAGTCTTCTTCTATTTCATTTCTTTCCTCTTCCACTTGAACCTTGGGTGTAGTAAACGCGATCACCTCAATTTCATCGGAATCAAGGCTCTTGGTTTAGAACGTTGGATATTTGCAACATGGGGCTTTTCCCAAACCTTCAATTATTCTTCCATTATCTTTTCAATTTCTTCTTGCTCACTAAGGTCTTCTTCCATATCATCCATCTTTGACACTTCATCTTTCGGCTTTTCATGACTCACTTTTGGACTCATCTCAAATGTAATTGCTTTATTTTTTACACGAAATGTGAGCCTTGAGTCGTGGACATCAACAAGATCTCTTGCAGTACTCAAGAATGGTCTTCCCAAAATAATGGGAAGGTCTTCATCTTCATTCATGTCGAGAATCACAAAGTCAACTAGAAAAACAAATTTTCCCACCTTCACTAACAAGTCTTCAATGATTCCTCATGGGTAAGTAATCGAGTGACCCGTCATTCGAATTGTCATCCTTGTGTCTTAGAGCCTTGGTAAACCAAGCTTCTTATAGAAAGAATAAGGCATAATGTTAATGCTTGCCCCCAAATCGACTAAACCATTAATAGAAATAGACTGAATTTGCAAGAGAGAGAGAGAGAGAGAGAGAGAGAGAGAGTAGTTTCTTTTTTGATTTCTGTAATAATTTTTTTTTAAGAAAAGAAAATACCAAGGATAAATAAGTTTTTATGAAAAGGTTAGAAAATTTTGAACCAAAATTGCAATAAAATCAAAGTTTTGGACCACTGTTTGAACCAAACTTAGGGGTTATGATACAACACATGAACCGTGCTTACAATTTTGTCTCTATATAATTTACTTTAAAGTTTTAACCATCAAAATTTATAAAAAAAACTAGTAATAAGCTAGAAAAAAAAAAAAACAAGACACTCGTATAAGTTTGGATTTAAATACCAATTGATATATGTACATGTGATTTTAGAATCTAATTTTCTACAACTATTAACCCACAATAAGATCTGGTCTCTACATCATCCTAAAAAATCCTTTATGAGATGGCTTCATTCAAAAAGATCAAATTATTCTTTACTATAAGACTCACATGATTTTCTGTATTTATTTTTCTTTAAATCGGATAATTATATAATAAAATAAAAGAAATTGTATTTGCCTTCTTATCTAATACCAAGTCAAGACATTGTATTTGCATTCTTATTTAATACCAAGTCTTCAAGATGCACATTATTTATTTTAATCAAATCAATCCCACGGTCAAGTAGTCATTTTCTCCATTTTCCTTCGTTTTTATTTGAAAGATGAGTTAACAATAGCTTTTTCGAAAGTGGACTAAGACTAAGACGTCTAAAGGCCCAATAAAATACTTTTAATCCATTAAAACTCCAAATTTATATATTTTATTATTTTTTATAAAGATATTAGAATAATCATCCAAATCAAGAATGACATTGCTGGTATTACGACTGAAACACAAAGCACATTCTATAAGCTTTAGATTACATACCTTCAAAGCATTTAAAATTCTCTTATCTGAAATTTATTCGTGAACTATATATATCTACGTATGTATCTATATATGTTATGTATATCAAATTAATCACTTCCAAAAAAAAAATGTATATCAAATTAATTATTTTTCCATGGAAAGACAAGAAACATATTTCAGGGGTTGTCTACATGTTTTTGATTCTAGAAGTATATTTCATGAGGCCCACTTTCTCTGATGTAAATATGTGGTGCTGATATTCAGCAACTTGTTCAAATTGCTATGTACTATCATAAACAGGTAAATTATAACCTCATGTTATGTCATGTGACTGTCAATGAATAATATATTTCTGTGCTATACGTAGACCTCGTTAGATTGGATAACACTCTCGTACCTGTGGTGCTTGACAAATGAATCATACATTTTTTTTGATGTTATGATGTTTATGTATGCATATATATAGAAATTGTAAATGGACCTTCATAAGTTGTTGGGCTAAATGAATGGAAAAAACTTTTAAAAGAATTAAAGAAGTAAACGTATCTATGTATGTATAGAGTATAGATGAAGTCGTTAAATGGATTTTAAAGTGCGGGGCTTAATGAATATACTATATATGTAAATGATATTTATATTGTCAATTAGAATTTTACAAGTATGAATATCATCTACATATACAACTCAAAGTTGATTGAACTTATACCTTCAACACAAGATTTAGATCATATTGGGTAAGGGACTAAGGGCTTGGGGTCCAACCCTTGATTCTAACATTATTTTTTATTTTTTATTTTTTATTTATTTATTTATTTTTTTTTGGCAATTGATACCAAGTTCTAATGTTGAAGCAAATGTATGTCTTCATACCAAGTTCTAAAGTTGTAGAGCAAATGTATGTCAATCAAATCCAACCAAATTCGATATCATAATTTGGCACCACATGGGGGACCATGGACGAAATTGCTTGTAGTCCCAATTCATTGATAGGATTGGATTGATGACTTAAGTTGCTAATAAATAAACGAATATATTATATAATATATTCAATATCTTTTATTTTAGTAGATAATCTTTGTAAATAATTGTGGTTATCTTTTCTCATTTTTCACCTTTGTAATTTTGTATGTATTTATACCCCCAATCAATATCATAAAGATTTGTTTGGTAAAATTATTCTATCGTAACATGATTTCACCGTAATACGACCCCCTCTCTTTAACCCTAATCTTGTCGTCATCTTCTCTATCAAAAATTCTTCAACAATGGATCTGATCATGTCACCTCTCTCTCCCTCCAATGATTCTACCATACCTATGGCCACCCTTTTACACATGATTACTATCAAATTAACCTTATCTAATTACCTTCTATGGAGAAATCATGTTGTTCCCATCTTAACTCATCAGAAGTGGGTTTCCTATGTTGACGGCTTATCTACGATACCAACAACTAGAATCACAATAGAAGGAAAAACTATACCAAATTAGACTATTACATATGGGTTGAAACTGATTAAAGGGTAATTCTTCTTCTACAATCCTCTCTTACTGAGGAATCCATGGTTGGGGCTCTAGATCACACTACCTTTTGTCCTTTTTGGTGTGCCTTAGAATCTTCTTTCAACCATGCTTCTTTAGAACGAGCCCAAAATCTTAAAGATTCTCTAAGGCCATTAAAAATAGGTGATTCATTTGTATAACCTCCCAAAACTCATAGAAAAATTTTCATTTTTAATTAGGAAAAACATTCAACACATATATTATAAAGGATCAACAATGTTAATAAGTGTTTCAAAAATAACATTAGAGTATCATCAAATCATAAGTGTGAAATCTTCAATGGATGCAATGCAATCATGTCGAAGCCTTCTCTTTTGAACTGTAAGTACTTGAAATTGTCTAACCACAAAAATATAAGTGTAAGCACGAAACGTAATGAGTTCCCTAAAATACCACATACCATATAAATAGGCCCAACCCAACATACATAAATGGGGCCAACCCAACGTGAATAATAATGGGCCCAAACTAGCATACAAATAAGCCCAACCCAACATAAAGGGAGTACCCTAAAAAAAGGAACCTTTGCTCTACCCAGCCATTTCAGGTTAAGAAGATGTCAAAGCACCTTTATATTTATAAGAACGATGCGTTTCGAGGTGTGAAGTGGGAGAGAGGAGATGTCATAGTTGGGGTTTTGAATAAGACGATCTTTTGATTTTATTTTGCATTTTTTTTCATATTGAAAAAGTATGAAGAACGGGTGGTGTGAAGTTTTTTTATCATCATGGTGTCAAGTTATTTTTCCACAGGACCTCCCATACAGTATCGTCACCGCAGTAGAGTTTAACCACCAAGTTTGAGATGGATTGGTGTGGTTCCTCTACGCCTAGGACACTCGAATATCAAACCATGAAAACATGCAATAGTTACACAGACAACTAGCACGATCCAGTGGGCTGAAATTGGTGCCTTCGACCCATGAGTATAGTGAGAAGACTCACTTCAATCTGATGTCAGGCAAACACATCACACACCCAAGCTGCTAAAATGAAACTCCTCACATCAAATAATACATCATAAAACTAAATTAGAATTAGGTAATAATGCCAAACACAAGTTTTGGTTCTGATTGACCTACTTGGGTAACAGACCATTTTACCCTTCCATGGCTAGGACCCACCCCTCAAGACCTAATATCCAAAAGACCAAAAGTTGGTATTCTAGGGTTACATCATGCGTACCCGTTCTCTACACACTGCATAGAGTCTTCTGATGGAAAAAACAGGGGCTAAACCAACCTACGCGTTATGTAGATAAGATTACGCCCTACGTAATTATGATGTTTGGCAACTTTTCTACTAAGACCTTAATGTCTTAAGACCAATTGTGGAAATATCCTATCTGAATCCAATAAACATCTTAAATGATAAATTCACAACCTTTAAGCCTTTGGATTGCTACAAGGAGTACAAAACCAAAGCCTATGTTTTAAACATGACCCAAAAGCTCAATTGATCAAGCATAGCTGAATGGGTGTGACCAATATCCCATTTTAATGGTTCATAAAGCTCAGAAATGATAAGAGACACTCCTCATGAGGTATGGAGTTTCTCAAACTCCCTAGATCCACGATTAAGGGATAAAAACTCATACAAACTCACAACACACTAGATCTAATAAAAGGATAAACAAGGTTTAGACTTCATACATTCTCGAGGACGTTGAAGAAGAGTTGTGTCTGGATCTACAAGCTATTGACTCCAAGCACACCTTGCAAGTTCTCTTTCTTCACAAAAACACACACAAATATAACTTTAAAGCTTCAAGGATCACACCAAGGGCTAGGGTTTCGAAGTTAGAGAAGGAAACGGTGGAGGCTGAGCATGGGGAGGGTATCAAGAGATTAAAGCCTTTAAATAGGGCTCACAAGCTATCAAATAGGTTTTGAACTTAGCACACCTATGCCTTGCATAACCAAGTTTTATGCCCTGTATAGGACAATAAGTCCCATCATATGCTTATTGATCTAGACCTTGCATATAGAGGCCTTTTACACCCCACGTAGATGGTCCATACTCAAAATTTAATTAAAATTATTATTAATTTAAGATTCTACCTAGGTACTAGGTGTTACAACCCCTCTCCCCACTTGAATCACACTTCGTCCTCGAAGTCTGTTGCTGCAAATTAGTCGGGGTAATGCCCTCATCTCCTCCTCAGGCTCCCATGTCCACTTTAAACCCTTTCAACGCTGCCACTGCACTTTTACCAGGCTCATCACTTTGTTGCGTAGGGTCTTTGTCTTTCTGTCGAGAATGGCAATCGGTCTTTCTACGTAGTTTAGGCGCTCATCAACCTGAATGTCATCCAAGGGGACCACTACTGAATCATCTGCTAAACACTTTTGTAACTGAGAGTCCAATAAACCGATATGCAACCTTGCCCATCCGGGCAATAATACTAAAGAGTCCAATAAAACGGGGGCCCAACTTTCCTAGCTCCTGGAATCGAATGATACCTTTACAAGGTGACACATTCAAAACACCAGATCTTTGACGTAGAAATCAAGGTTTTAATCACTCTTAAAGCCTTGGACAATAGACTCTATTTATTCCTAGTTAATTTAGGGACCTTAAATCATTAAAACCCCCTCCCAAAGAGAGATTACGGCCATAATCTCTAAGGGAATAGGTTCTTGGGACGTGAACATCAAGAAATGGTGCCAAAATGTGCCTAATGCCTTCATTAGCCTTAGAAAATTGTCTACAACCTATCCTAAATGAGTATGGGACTTGAAAACATAGAAATACCCATTTCCATATGAGTTTATGGCAGTAAACTCAAAAGGAAATGGCCTTAGGGCTGAAAACTCCTAAAAGGAGTGTCTTAAAGCCCTAAACTATTCCAAGGATTTAACCACCAAGTAGAATTGCTTCTAGAAATCAAGTAACACTTCAAAACACATAATATCATTAAGCTTGGGAGCTTACGGCCGTAAGCTCAAGGGTTTACGACCGTAAACTCCTTGTGTGGGGTTTAAAGAAGAGTAAACTCATGTATAGGGTCTTTTGGAACCCTAAACCCCTTTAGCCTTGTCCCACAACAACATAGATGCAACCCTTAGGACTTATAACACTTATACAAAGTGTTTTCATGTTCTAGAGTGTCCCAACTTAATTTATTAGTTATAATTTGGATAATTAGTTATATTTATGTTCATTATATGATAACTAGTCTCGTGCGTGTGTAAAAGTCTCCGTTTGCCACCTAGCATAGTATCCGACACTTCAATCCAATCCACTCACCACAAGTGAGTTCATACCTCTTTAACTAACCTTTGAAATACTTTTAAATGTTTTAAATGCTTTTATGGGGGGGGGGGGGGAATACAAGTTGAATACTTATAGTTATTACATCAATTACATGTGATTAATAACTACCAAACCAATGATTTTCCTACTGTTCAAACTGTTTATCAGACTATTTTACTTCAAACTGTTTTACAAACTCTTTTATTTATCAAATACTTTTACGCAAACTTTGTTATACTTATTATAAATTGCATGCCCATATATGTATAGTTATATAAGAAATGTTTAAAAGGCTTAGGAAGGCCGTCCGCCCTATTTCCTTTTCACGCTTGAGATGTGGTCTGGTGGGATATCGGGTAGCCGTCCGAAGGTCGTTTCAATATTAATTATATATCATGTGTACATATATAGTCATAAAAGTTCTTCCAGATTCATTCGTACCAGTTACATCATTAGTGTGTTACCATATGGGTAGCACGGGATAATACTTATACAATTGCTCGATCAATGAGTCAGTTCATTCATGAGTTAGTACTTATTACTATGAGAACATATACATTACATTACAAGAAGAAAATATACAACTATACTAGAAGAATAACATATACAACTATACTAGAAAGAGAACATACATAACGATACTAGAACGAGTAACAATATATTACATATATATGAATACGTTAACAAATTGTGATCCACTGTATCGGAGCATGCCTTCAATGTCATGGCCCGAGTTGTAGCCAGAGTCTCTTGGAGGGATAGTGTGAGTTTGTGTATAGATCTATACTGGATTGACTATCCTACACCTTGCTGCTAGCTACAGCCGGACCTGCAGGTCTGCGGTTGCCAAACGTCATACCTTTTTACGACCTACATTTGTCGTTGTTACCTAGTCGATAGTATGGTACAATTAATCACATAATACCTTAATATAAATCCGGTTTAAGGTAGTTCGTACAGCAGTAGTTCCTATAATGCAACACTACAGTACTACATTAATTTACCTTTACATATATTTAGTGATCATATCACTTAAACATTAATGTACAAACTATATTTTGGCAATGATAGTTACACTTGGGAAAATTACACACTTTTACAATAAACGAACATACAAAACAGTTACGCCTTGGTAGAAGGTTACTTTTAATAGAAAATATAGGTTTTTATAAGAGATTCAAACTTTTATAAACAGTTACAAACATTCACATACTTTTATCACCAATATTTACAATCTCATACTTAAAACCACGTTCAAACGTTTTGATACAAACACCGACACTAAAATACTTATGAACTCACCAGCTTAATGCTGATAAACTCTTTCAAAATAACTTGTATTCTCAGGTCATCAGTAGACAGGTACCGAGGCCAGCTTTTGAGAAGATGGAGCGCATTCAAGACTCATCTTATTATTTTGATTTACTTTTTGGTGTCTATAACTGTACAGAACACAATTGTATTAAATTTATATATTTAATGCAATGGATGATCTTGTTTGCTTGTTTACTGTTATACTGTTTTGTGATACTTTACATGACGTCCTCCGCCCCAGAACGTTTCCGCCGTTTTTGGTTTTGGGGTGGGACAATTGATGACCGGGGATTCGCATAATCTCTGGCTTAGCGCGTCAAAGGTTTCCTGTTGACCAGACCCCTATTGGAAAGTGACATTCTTCCTTATCAAATGGGTCAATGGTACAATGATCTTAGAGAAAATCCTGAATAAACCTCTGATAATAACCCACCAGACTAAGACATATCTGAATCTTAGATGATGTCCTCGGAACCTCCCACCTCATGACCGCCTCAATCTTGGCCTGATTGACCAATATACCCTTCTGGTTAACAATGTACCCCAATAACTACACCTTGCGCAACCATAAATCACATTTGGAGAATTTGGCATACAACCTCTCCCTCCTTTGGGTCTCCAAAACCTCTCGCAAGTACTCCTTGTGCTACTCCTTGGTCTTGGAGTAGACCATAATATCACTGATAAACACAATCACCAACCAATCCAACATCGGCCTGACCCTGATCTGATGATAATAGACTACAAATCAGTCTTGGAGAACCAAGCTACACCCTGAAGTTGATCAAATAAGAATCAATACTCGGGAGTGGGTGACGGTTCTTCATTGTTAGCTTATACAACTCCCGATAGTTAATATACATCCTGTATGGACTGTCCTTCTTTTTCACAAACATAATCGGTGCTCCCCATGGTGAAATAGTCAATATGATAAAGCCCTTGTCCAATAGCTCCTGAAGTTGTGTGGACAACTCCTGCATCTTATAAGGTGCTAATCGATAAAGTATCTTGGCTATCGGAGCTGCACCGGGAACCACATCAACATGAAACTCAACCTACCTCTATGGAGGCACTCTAGGTAAATCCTCAGGAAACACATCAGTAAATTCCAGAACGATGGGAACATCACTCCAAGTTGTCATACCCCTTTGTAACATCCAAAACTTGAAGATAAATTATTGAGAATAACCCTATTTCTAGGTCAGCTCGAAGAGTTGGAGGGACCAACTCGAAATGTTGAAGATGGAAGAATTGCGGGAATTAAATGAACCAACTCGACAAGTTGAGGATCCTTAACTCGACCAGTGGGTAGCTGGGAAGGAAAACCTAGTTTTTAGGGTCTTGCACCCTATTTAAAGGCCTTAAGTCCTTTTTCTGGCCTCCTTATTAGCCTCCATTATTATCTAAACCCTAAAACAAGTTGTAGTCTCCATTGTCAAGTTTTTGAGCCTTGGAAGGAAGTTTGGTGTTTATATTGCACGTCGTGAAGGAATTAAGAAGATCTTGAAGTTTCTAGCTTAAAGAAGGAAGTCTTGGATCTAGAATCACTTCATTTCTTGCAGCCACTTTATGGTATCAAGTTCATACCTTGATTTGTAGATGATTAGATCTTCTCATTTTGGGTTTTGTTGTGTTTTGTCCTCTTTTTCAGGAGGATGATGGAGTGAAGTCATTTATGGGGTTGTTCTTTCAGATCTGAGTTGGTTTTGGTACCCTTGAGCTTAAAGGTGCAAACTTTATGAGGACTCTGGTGTCATGCATGCATTAAGTCAATTATTAAGTCCATTCCAAGCTTAAGAGCTTCATATAGACATACATGAATGTAAAGTTGGAAACTTTACATGGTTTTCCAGCTCAAGGAAGTCAGATCTATGTTTTGGAGTCATGTCCTTATGGATTAAGGGCTTAATGTTTTAAGATGTGGGTTTCTTGCGAACTCGATGAGTTTGTGGGTAAACTCGGTGAGTTGGCTCGGTTTTCCCCAACATTTTCAGATTTATAGAGGAACTCGGCAAGTTTGTTGGTCAACTCGGCTAATTAACTTGGTTTTTCCAGATATGTGCAGTTGATGGAGAAACTCGACGAGTTGAAGGACAACTCAGCGAGTTGGGTCAACTTGGACTGTTGACTTTGAATTTCGAGTTATGTCTTTGACCAAATTTGTCCCAAGGGGTACTTGAAGTAATTTGAATTATAATAAGGAAAATTATGGGCTTAGGATAAGGCCTATATGGGGTTGGACCCAATTTGGAAAATTAGGCCATTAGTGGGCCTTTGTGGATCTTTTGGTTTTGGGCCTTAGTTGTAGTTTATGTTGGGTTAGGGGTAAAATGGTCATTTTACCCCAAGTGAGGATTATGGATTATAGCATGGAACCCAATTGCTAATTGGGTGTATTGATGGTATTGATAGCTAGGGAAGCCGATAGGGCAGCAACTAGGGATTTCTTTAGGGGAGCTTCTACATTCGTGGTGAGTTCGCCTCACTATACTTGTGGGTCGAAGGCACCAATTCCGGACCACTAATTTTGGTTATCTATTAGTAGAGGGATGCCTTATGGGCTATATATAGTCATGTAGGATAGACTGAGGACTATTGATCAAAACTATAGAGTGGGATCATTTGTACGGGTGACTATCTCACCTCTGAATATATACAACTATGCATTCCTTGGATTGTTGATATTGAGTATGTTGCTATATTGTTATGATATGTTAGATCTGTATCCTGGTAGATAGGATAATGATATGCTTAGTGATCTATTAGATATGCCTGTTATCTGTTTTGGCTATATGTTTTCCAATAGCATGTATTGATGTAGTGGGGTTGGGTTGAGACTGTACTGCTTTGTGCTGCCAGTCAATTAACCCGATAATGTTTATATCGGTACATTATATGTACGATTATCTGTTATGTATATGTTGACATGGTTTGTGTGTGTGGTTGGATTGAGGCGGACCTGCTTTGTGCTGAAGGCCAGATAGACTGAAGGCTTGTGAGGCGGACCAGTCAGGACAAAGGCCCATAAAATGGTCCAGACAGGCTGAAGGCCCGGTGAGGCGGTCCGGAAATGCTGAAGGTTCTGTAAGTGTTCCAGACAGTCTGAAGGCCCCGTGAGGCGGTCCAGACGTGTTGTAAGCTCTGTATGCATGCTGTTATTTGTATATGTTATCTGTTTAAGTGTTGGTACTGTTGGTTCTAATGGATTGTGTCAGTTGTAATTCTTTTACATAATCCATTTTTATGTAACGGGTTGGGCCTGTCCACCCGATGTCCTTAATGATTAGGGTTTATCTATAAATAGTGCTTCCACGCACCGTATCTATTGTCGATCCTCCTGTAACCCTACTCTGCCTTTACAGTAGCAATTCTTCATCGAGTTCTTCTAAGGCAGAGATTATTAATCATTCGGGGCAACTTTGATCATTGTGTTCTTTATTTATGATTCATTTACGTGTTTGAAATCTGTCGATCTACTCATCTTTATTCTGACAATTGGTATCAGAGCATGAGATTGTGTAAATCTATGTAAATATTCTGTTGAGTTTCATTAGGGTTTCCGCTTTTATTAAATCCGTTCTAGTTGTCTCCATTGTTATTATCTATTGTATACATTGAATCTTGATCTATATTCTAACGTAAACTCGATTTCATTTTACACATCTGATTAAACAACAAGTTTCATTGAATCGACAACATGTAGCCTAATGATTCTCACGTTAACTCCATCAATATCTCAAGCAACATCAGATCTACAACAAGGATCCTTATACTCTTTCCAAACGATTATTAAGTGTGGGCACTGCATTTTGAGGGTTACGTGTTAGGGCTTGAAAGTAATGGATCCTTGATATGGGGTGCCATAACGAAGGACCCGTTTGCTCATACTAGTACAAAAAGGGTTATCAAGACTCAAGCTGAGTATAACGATCTTCTTCTGGAAGTTGCAGATATACCTAAAGATGAAAAGGAAAAGCTAATCAACAATGTCAAGGCTATGAGGATCATCCATTTTTCTTTACCTGCCGACACGTGTCGCTTCGTAAGCTCCCGTGAAACAGAAAAAGAAATATGGGAAAGGCTTAGAGAACTCTACTCAAGTGACATTGATCTTGAGCATTCTATTTAGACCTTGTTACTTTTAGACTTTGGAGCTTTTGTTCCAAAGCCTAAGGAGAAACTAGACCAAACATTCAACCGTTACAACCATCTTTTGAGCAGGATGATGAAGCATAAGATAAAACGTGAATTGATAGAACAAAAGGTTACATTCATGAACGGGTTAAGATCTGATTAGAAGGTTGTAGTGTCAATGGTTAAAGTGCATGAGCAGTTCAAAAACTACTCCTTGGCAAAGCTTGTTGGTATTCTAAGGTCACACGAGGATGAAATGACAAGTGAGGGAAAAGTTGTTTCTAGCATGGGTTCGTTAGCTCTTGTAGCAAATGGTAAGAAGGTTACTGATGATGGTTCAGAGTCTGATCTCTCCATTTGCGAACTCTCAAAATAAGAGTATGATATGATGGTGCCCAATCCAAAAAGGTTCGCAAAGAATAACTTTGGATGCAACAAAAACCAAAACTGGTAGGGAAGTTACAGCTCAGAGAAGGTGAAGGATGAGAGTTCTAACAACTCTCAGAAGGAAGAAGTAAAGAAGAAGAAAAAGCTTGTAGGAGACTCCAACTATCACTGTAGTTATTGTCATGGTAAAAATCATCTAGCTAAGGAGTGTATGCTAAGAAAAATGAATGAGAAGAAAAAGGAAGAGGATGATGAGGATTATTTTCTTAGGAAGCCGGAGGACATTAAAAAGAAGAAAAATGCAGATGATGCTAAACCATCTTTGATTGTGCAGGAACATGATGATGAGTTTGGAAGGGTTGAAGTATGGTCAACTGATTTTGAGGATGACGAGGTTCGTAGACCTACTCAAGGGAGAAGCTTCATTACGAAGGATGATGTTTTGAAGTTTAATTGAAGATGTCTGATGGTGAGCAATGAAGTTTCAGAGCAAAGAGGATATGCTTTAGACAACTATTTTGCTGCAAAACCTGTTTTGGAGCAAATCAATGAATGTGAGATGATGATCAGTAAGGTAAACTCTATTCTCGAATCTCTAAAAATTCATAGCTCTTCCTATGAAATATTGAATAATCTAAAACCAAATGTCAAGTTCTTTCATTTATTTGGTTCCAGGTGCTTTATTTTCAATTCCAAAGAGTAAAGGAACAAATTCAATGTGAAGGCCGATGAATGTATTTTCTTAGGGTATTCTCTGACTTTTAAAGCATATAGGGTTCTCAACAAAAGATCAAAAAGAATCGAAGAGACCTATTATTTCACCTTTGATAACACTTATTTGAAGAAGTATCAGAAGTTTGACTCCAAATCAGAGGAAATATTTCCCGTGAAAAATCCGAAGACAATTCCTATCTAGCCTTTATGAGGAATTCATGAACCTCTTTGACGAACCTGAAAAGGTGATCTCTTCAGAATCCAGGGTAGCAGATAATAAAGAAGACGAATTGAAAAAGATTATTGATAATGTTGTGAACGATATGGAACACGACCACCCCACTCCGAAAGACTCTGAAATTTCGTCTCAATCACAAGTTGCGAATGCTACACTACAGGGGGAGGGTTTCACTTCAACCTCCTCATCTCATACACTTGTTTAGGGGGAGAAAGAAACCCAAGAAATCAGCTTATAACCACCACTCCAGGTGGAGGGTTCAACTCCGAATGAAGAAGAACATACATCATTTGAGGGGGAGAATGACAATTCGAATGATGATTCAGATGTGCAGTCAGAATTCGAGGATGTAAATGCTGAATTGGATCCAACATATGATCCAAAATACCCTACTTTGACCAAGTGGACTAGGGATCATCCTAGAACACAAGTAATTGGAGAAGCCTTTGCAGGAGTTTTTACGAGGGCACAACAAAAGGCCAATCAGACTGCACTATTCTCCAAAATGGAATTTTGCATGTTCAATTCGTTTATCTCCAAGATTGAGCCCAAAAAACTTAAAATTGCTCTTCATCATTCTGATTGGGTGCAAGCAATACAGGAGGAGCTTAATGAGTTTGAACGAAACAAGGTCTAGAGATTGATTCCCACTTCGAAGGATGTATTAGTTGTCGGTCTAAAATGGTTTTTTCATAATAAACTAGACAAAGAGGGAAATGTGATATGAAACAAGGCGCAACTAGTTGTTAAGGGATATTTCCAAGAAGAAGGCATTGAATACGAAGAAACATTCGCACTAGTTGCAAGGTTGGAATCTGTTTGCATCTTTATGACGTATGCAGCTCACAAGAACTTCGAAGTCTTTCAAATGTACATTAAGTGTGCCTTTTCTGAATGGGGAACTTGAAGAAGCAATATATGTAGAGCAACCACCAGGGTTCGTAAACGAGAAATATCCGAACCACTATTACATTATAGATAAAGCAGTCTATGGTCTAAAGCAAGCTCCACGAGCCTGGTATGAAACTCTTACTAAATTCTTAAAACAAGCTAAATTTAAAAAAGGTTTGGTTGACCCAACCTTCTTCGTAAGAAAGATGGTGACCATTTGTCACACCCCAAAATCGGAATGGCAGAAACGTTCTGGGGTGGAGGACGTCATGTTTAGTATCACAAGACATGCATCATAGTAATCAAAGTAAATAAACAACCATTTCAATAAAAAGAAAGTGCTTACAAAGTGTGTGTTCACAAAGCATAGAATACATAAGCAAATAACAAAACAAGACTTGAAGCTATACTGCTCCATCTTCTGAATTGCCAATGCAAGTACCTGTCTACTAGTTTCCTGAGAATACAAGTTATTTGAAAGAGTTGATCAGCAATTAAGCTGGTGAGTTCATAATATTTTAGTGATGTAAGTAAGTTGTAGAAAACTTAGTAAGTTGTAGAAAGATGTAAGTTTTGTTTAGAAAATTTCGCCTGTTCCTCCAGGAATTCCTATATTTCATGATTTGATGAAAGATAAGTAAAAATGACTCTACAATCCTTTCTATGAGTACTAAATGGATACAAGTTATATAAAACTCAGAGTAAACAAGCAATCAGTTGTGTGTATCTGCCCTAAGACCACAACCAAACAAGGAACATGAAATACGGCGGATGACACACATCCCATTGGTTGTTAGATCATTGTTGTATATAACCCTGGTGTATTCACTTGGTACTCATGAAGTTAACTGTAATAGTTCCGTTATATTTGATGAAAAGATCCTTTAAGAAAACCATTATTTCTTATAATAAAATAGTAACCACGGTGGTTCCTTCTATAGTCACTTAGTTTATACTAGCTATATATAATATAATATCGAATAGATAGTTACTTGTGTGAATCTGCCCTAAGCCGACAAACAAACAAGGAACATGATATGAGGCGGAAGGCACACATTTAATTATCTATCAGGTATTAGTTATATATAACCCTGATGTATAAACTAAGGTATTATAGAATTAATCACCTAAGGTCCTTTAAGTTATATTGGTTTAATAAAATGGATTAAACCATTTACTGGTATGTTTCTAGTTTTGTATACCAAAAGTTCTGATTTGAAAAGTATGTTTTGTACTAGAAAACCGTGCATTGTATTAGTGTCCTATGACTTGACCCATACCTGGTACCCCTTATGATGACTTATGTATACGGAACATATATATATAACTAAGATCGAATGGATAATATGCTAGGTAAATCCTCTAAGCCCACAACCCAACAAGGAACAAGAAATGAAGCGGAAGGCACACATCCTATTACATGTCGGATCCTATTTATATATATATCCCTTGCTGTATACATTGAGGAATCATAAGGTTAGCATTATAGGTCCCTTTCTACTGAATGTTCATGTTACGAATACGTTATGTATCTTGTTTATTATCGTCGGGTACTTCACATATGTACTCGTTACAAAAAACTTAGGTTGGATATAACTATCACCTCGTGCTTGCTAACGCTGGTACGTGAAATCATACTGGTGTCAACACAAACCCAGAAAGATATATTTTTAAGTTTTATGACCTCATGTCTGCTACACCTGGTACATGAAATTGTACTGGTGTCAACACAAACCTGGAAAGATGTACTATTACGCTTTATCACCTCATGTCTGCTAATCCTGGTACGTGAAATCGTACTAGTGTCAATGCAAACCCAGAAAGATATATTAACATGTTTTCCCGGTACTTTTTATAGCATGAACTGGACCCCTAAACTATACCTATTATAGTTTACTAGTATGTACTTGAACTGTTATTGAAAAGACTCATTTTCCTACTAAGTTATGCTTGCACTTTAAAAATGGAATTTTGTTAAACTATAAAGTATCATAACTTGAAAAGAGCTTTTGAAATGTTTTGACCACTTATAAATGACATAAGCAATCTTTTAAAATATATTTATAACAAAAATTAACATAATTATCATTGTGTTCAACTTGTATTCCCCCTTTAAAGCATTTAAAACAGTTTAAAAGATTAATTACGGGGTATGAACTCACCTGATGTGGGTGATTCAAACGAATATGTGTGTAAGGATGAGAAGCTCCACGAATGAACTCCCGAGACTTAACAAGTCCAAAATGACATATAATGACATATATTGGTATAAATATAGGGTTTAGAAGCAACCAAATGCAAGGAAACACCTCACGGGACTAGGAAACACTTGGAATGAAGTGTTGAATCACATGTGATTCAACTAAGGGATGTTTAAGGCCAAGAAAAGGTGTTTACGGACAGGGTGTAAACTTATGGCCGTAAAATCATGGAAATGTGCATAAGAGGGTGTTTGAATGCTAGGGAAACTTGAAGGACCATTGCACTTCACAAGGATGAGCAAAACCAATTTTTTGGAGGGTATTGAGGTGTTTACCGCCAAGGTGTAAACCCTATGGCCGTAAACTCACCAAATGGTCTTATTTTGGGTATTAAAGCTAAGGAGTTTCAAAGGTTCAAGTTTTCTAAGAGTTAGCAAGGGTCTAAAAGTGTTTAGTGCTCAAAACACCACACTTTCAAGGGTTTACGGCCAGGGTCTAACCTCATGACCATAAAATCTCTTTGATGATGAGTTTTATGAAGTTTTAAGGCAATGTTCTAGTGTTTAAACTATATAACAAGCTAAGGAGAGAGTAATTACGGTATAGAGGCTTGAAATGGTGATTAAGGTCCAAGAGCACTAGTATGTGTTCTTGGTGTTTCTTGAAGATATAAGAAAAGATGATTTCCATGATTGAAATCATGAGATGATACTAGATTAAGAGATGTATCAGTAAATCAAAGGAACAACACTTACGTTTTGGAAGATCTTGGATGAAAAGTTGGATGATCCTTGAGAGAAAACTCGAGTTCTTGGGGTTGGAATGTAAGAAATGGCTAGAAATGATCAAGAGCCATATTTATTGTGACAACCCGTAGTTTATTCCGTCGCTTTAAACCGTTCCCGGTAAATAAAATTGTTTGTATTCAAAATTTTCCGTTAACCTTAGAGCTAAATTAATTTAATCACGACTTTTAATTTGATTTCATAAGTGTCGGAACGCATTAAAAACATTAAAATATTTTCCATATTTATTTGGAAAATTATTAGTTTCATCTAAGTCGTGATTACGACAATTTATCGGGTACGACCAAAAGCACCATCTAACGGCAGTATCGGGTAGAATTCCACTGGGCCATAAACTCAACCCCTATATAAGGGAGTGAGTGACATCATTTTAAAGCTTTTTCTCTCTCTCTAAACACTTTCTCTCTCTCACTCTCTCTCTCTCTCTAGAATTCGAAATTGATCCAAAAACCCCATTTCAAGCCTCAATTTGGTAAGTACTTCATCCTAGCTTGTTGTTTATCTTGATTAGCATGAAAATTAATGTATGAAACTTCCAAAAACACTCAAGAATAGGTGTTTACGGTCTAGCAACCCTCCCAAAACCGTAAACACCCCTTGAGAGGGTTTTGAAGCCCCAAAACTCCTCCAGACCCATTCTAGTGCTTAGAAATGGCTTAGAAACTTGCATGCATGAGCTTAGGACCCCAAATTCGTGCCATTTGAGTATTGGACATGATTTTACGGTCCAAGAACATGCTTGGAATGTAAACCCACATTCATGGACCATAAACTCCTTTTTAAGTGTCAAAATGCCCCTAAACAACTCCAAATGCTTCCATGATGCTTCCATGAGAGTGTAGAACCTTATAATCCTTCATGTGATGCACCAAAACGTATGTAAATGGATAAAACTTGAGTTTATGGTCCAAGAACATTCTTGGACTGTAAACTCATCTCCTTAGACCATAAACTCATCTTCTTGGACCATAAACTCTTCAAATGGGTGTTAAAGTGCCTTTAACACCTTGTATGGCTTGGAATTGAACCTAGAACCTTGTATGCTTAACCTTCAACCACAAAAACGCATGAGTCTTGGACAAACATGAGTTTAAGGTAGTAAACTCCCCAAGAACATCTTCATAAACCGTAAAATCCTTTTCCAAGGCCCTTTCAAGTCCCAATCACTTCCTAAGCCATATAATCAACCCTAGAACTTTCCTTGTGCACGGTAAGAACATTTAACATCCAAGAACACACCACCCATGAGTTTACGACCGTATACTCATGGGAATATGGTCATGGGACCGTAAACTCCCCTAAGGGCTTACTTTTGAAGAGTAAACTCTTTATCAATTCCCTACACACCCTTAGATGCTACCCGGACCACTCCTAACACCTAATTAGAGTGTTTTCACGTCTTGGAGTGTAAAAGCTTATATAATTAGTGATTTAAGGTATAGTTAGATAGATTTGTGTATCATTTCATATTACATAGGAACCTCACACGTTTTCAAGCCTCGATCCGACGTTTAGCATCCTAGTCGACACCTTTCCTCGTCTGGTGAGTTCATACCCCTACCCTTTTACAATGTTTTTCTCTATTTTCAGGGGGGGGGGGATACAAGCAAAGTACAAGTAATACTTGTACTCAAAACTTATTTTATATGTGTTGTGTTTCATATTACATATGTTTTTAACACTGACAAATCATAGCAGATAACCGTTTGAACTTGCAGCTCACATTATCATAGTATTTGTGAAAAACGTTATAAATTGTTGTACTTTATATTTTCACAAATGGTTTTCCACATTATAATAGTTAAAAACATAATCTTTGAACTTTGAACAAGAAACTTTGTATATCGTTTTGTCCTCGGTAACACTCCACAGAGATACACGAGTGGAGGATCGTCTTTGTAGTTAGAACTTAAACAGGACTTTCTGCATTATTACTTGTAGATTTGTTATTCCTATAAATTGGAGACCCATCCCCGGAGAACACTCCACAGAGATACACGAGTGGAGGACCGCCCCTGTAACCAGAATCTCTTAGATAGGGAGCGTGACTTGAGTGTATAGATCTATATGGGACCGACTATCCTGCACCTGGCTGCTAGCTACAGCCGAGCCAAAAGGTTCAAGGGTGACAAAAGTCATAATGATATTGGCCTTCGTTTGCCATATCTCGTCTATAGTAAGGTTATAGAACTCACGATTTGGATAACAGAGATTTACTTTTTAGTAATAATGGGTATAGTAAATTAATAGCCTTAAGAATTAGTTTACTATGATAATCAGGTTTTCAGTATACATCTTTTACATTATATTTTGGGTTGGTAAACTAACACACACTTCACAAGGATAATAAGGTTTTCAATATACATCTTTCACATTAGGAAAATATAGGATTTTCCTGGGGTAATAATTATTCATAACCAGAACTGTGTAACAAAACAGAAAACTAAACATTACTTTTAATAAAATATGGGATTTTCTTGGATAGCTACTTTTTTCAGAAAACAAAAGCAAATCTTGTTCATTTTCATATAACAAACCGCTTATGAACTCACCAGCTTTATGCTGATTTTTAAAATGCTTGTATTCTCAGGTTCTCCTTAGATAGGTATCCCGTGTTCTTTTGCAGAAGATGGAGCGAATGGAAGTCATGTTTTTCTTTTGTTTAAACTTATGTGTCTATGAAAGTTGTATTACTTTACTTTTAAACTGATGTAATGAAATCTATGTAATGTAATGTTTTGTGTTTACTTCGCTTACTAGGTACATTGGTTATGATATTCACATGAAGTCACCTCCGCCCCGGAACGTTTCCGCCCTGGGTTTTCGGGTGTGACAGATTGGCATCAAAGCCCTTGTTTATAGTGAACTGAGTATACCAAACCTTACATGGTATAAGACTATAAACATTAAGGCGACTAAGTGCTCTGAACTAAAAGTATACTTCAAAATATAAGTATTTTCAAAAACATACAAGTATACCTAACCGCCGAGATCCGTAACTACATGTAGAACAAAACATAAGTAAATGGGTGTTGTATGCTGCGGTTAAACCTGGACAGTTATGTAGTCGTCTCTAGGGTCAATATAGCCTGATCAACTATATTCATTCGAGACACAGACAACATGTGCCTGGGAGTGACTGTGGTGTTCAGCATGCCTAAAACTTACCCAAATATCCCAAACAACGAGTCGTCGTTGCAAAGAATCATGAAATACTATGAGAGTATTTCTAGATCCAACTTTGTTGTAGAAAATCCTCATTCAGGCGTTGCTCCTCGACCATTCCTTTAGCGATAGTTTATCTGCCTTGATAATTCATTCCTGCTCTATCACTTTATAGAATTATATGTTTGTCTTAAAGAGATATCCCTTGTTTCATATCTCTTGATTTAATGCATAGGACTTACCATCCTCTTTTTCCTAATCACTTTAGATCGAAATGTCTTCAAAGAAAGGATCCAATTCAAGTAACAACAGCCCTCCGTCGCCACCTCCTTCTCGATTCAACCCAGTGATGTTCTAGTTGGCTGTTTCTGCCTCAGTGACATATTTGTGCCCTGATAGGTTCGGTGGATCAAGAAGTAACACCAACCCCCAAAACCATGAAAATGTTCAGGAGCATCAAAATGAAGGTGATAAGAGTAAGAAAGTTTTCTGGAAAAAGAGAAAGGGTCAGAGTTCACAAGGACCCTCCAAGAGGCATGAAACTGTGGCAGTTCAAACTATCACTACTCCTGTTGCTGTATCTACAGTTCAAGCGCCTACCACTAGGTATGCGGGTAACCTCCCTTGGTGCAACAATTGCAAATATCACCATTATACCCCTGGACCGTGCCTCGATAAGATCTACAAAAGATGTGGCAAAAAGGGCCACACCGCTCAATACTGCAAAACACCAGTTCAACTAATCAATCAAGCTTCACGATCGAGTACCGATAGGGACTGTTATGGTTGTGGAGAAATCGGGCACTTCAAGCGAAACTGCCCAAAAGCAGCAACCACCAACAATGTTAACAACGCCGAGATGGTTTTAGCCATGAAGCAAGAGGAGGAGGCAGCCGCTGATCCCACCACCACCGCGGGTATATTTCTTCTCGACAATTCTTATGCCTGCATTCTTTTCGAATATAGTGTCAAGAAAGTTTTGTTAGTCATTCATTCAAATATCTTCGTAAACATAGCCCTCGTCTAATAACCGAAACATTTGCCATCAAGATGGTTACCGGTAAGAATGAGTGCACTAACGACTTATCTTTAAGTTGCATCCTTACCTTGAGTAATCATTCTTTCCTCATTGACCTGATGTCAGTTTCAATAATGAGCTTTGATGTTATGTTTGGCATGTATCAGTTGAGTCCTGATCATAATGATACACCTTGTTATGAAAAAGTTATTCGTCTCAATTTCCTCTCTGACCGGACCCTCATGATATATGGTGTCAAGCTTATCTCAATTCTTCGCATCATTTCCTGTATCAAAGCTCTAAAACTTCTGCAAAGGAGTGCCAGGTATTTCTAGTCCATGCAATCAGCGAGAAATAAGAGTGGAGACACGTCCTTGGAGAACACTCCACAGAGATACGCGAGTGGAGGACTGCCCCTGTAACCAGAATCTCTTTCATATTAGGAAAATATAGGATTTTACTGGGGTAATAATTATTCATAACCAGAATTGTGTAACAAAACAGAAAACTAAACATTACTTTTAAGAAAATATGGGATTTTCTTGGATAGCTACTTTTTTCAGAAAACAAAAGGAAATCTTGTTCATTTTCATAAAACAAACCACTGATGAACTCACCAGATTTATGCTGATTTTTAAAATGCTTGTATTATCAGGTTCTCCTTAGACAGGTATCCCGTGTTCTTTTGCAGATGACAGAGCGAATGGAAGTCACGTATTTCTTTTTTTTTTTTAAACTTATGTATCTACAAAACTTGTATTACTTTACTTTTAAACTGATGTAATGAAATCTATGTAATGTAATGTTTTGTGTTTACTTCACTTACTATGTACATTGGTTATGATATTCACATGAAGTCACCTCCGCCCCAGAACGTTTCCGCCCTGGGTTTTGGGGTGTGGCATATAAGGATTAGAGTTTATGGCCACATGAGTTTACGGCCAGGGTGTAAACTCTATGAGTTTATGGCCAGGGTGTAAACTCATGGATATTGTGGCCGTGAACTCCTTAGGATGAGGTTAAGGCTTAATTTGTTGTACCGTGGCTTTAGCAGGTACTTCCTAGCACTTATTCCTTAAGTGTACTAGGCTAAAACTCCTTAGAATGACATTTAACAAGGCTAGAACTCATTACAAATGAGTCTGACACTCAGTTGAGTTGACTGACTGCTTTCAAAGCAAAAAGTTTCTGGTTGTCACACCATTTGATGATTATCCTAATCCTAGTTTAACCGTTTAGTTCTAAAAGTTGATGGAAACTAAATTTGAGATGAGCTCTATGGGTCGAATTAATTTTTTCCTTGGTTTTAACATAAGACTGAGTCATGAGGGAATTTTTATCAACCAGGAGGCTTACACGAAGACCTTACTTGCTAAGTTTGGAATGGTGGGTGATTCAAAGGTGATGGTTCCAATGGCATTCGAAACAAAACTAACACCTTCTTTGGACAAACCTGTTGGAATAGTGTCTAAGGCTATAACTATATTCGGTGGTGCATGGTCCTTTTGGGTTGCCTTCACCATAGCAACTTGAAGGATGATTTATTAAGAGAGAGAGTAAATATTATAAGGAATAATATTTAGCTATTTGATTAATATAAGTCATAAATTAATTGGTATTAATTTGGTGACTTAAAGAGATTAATTAAATAAGAGGGTATAAACTGTCAATTGTTTGATAGTTAGACTTTAGACTATAAATCCATTAGGATGGACTTTGGACGGATTCTAAGAGCTTTGGGATAGCTCAAAATCGTCCATAGGGTTATCTATGGAATGGATTTGGATAGCCTTAAGAGAAGATTATCCAATTAGGGTTTAGGGTGAAACCCTTAAGGAGTCTAAAGGTATAAATAGGCCCTTGGGATGTGGAATTCGTGTACAACCTTTCAGAACCTAAAGCAAGGAACCTCTGGTCGAATTCCATCCCCTCTCCTCTCTCCTAAATCATCTTGCTTGCTATTGGTGTTTGTAAGCCATTAGAGGAGTGACAATTGTGACTCTAGAAGCTCCAAGACAAGAAGATCAACAAGGAACTCAAAGGTATGATTCTAGATCTGTTTTAATGTTGTTGTTTAACCTAATTAGCCATTAGAAGTCTTGGATTCAAAAGCATGTTTATTAGAAAGTCTAGATCCAAGCAATAGGGTTTTGCATGTGCACATAGGAAAGTTCTTATGGCTAAAACCCAACAAAACCGACTACTGATATGACACTCTATCGTCAGATGATAGGGTCATTGATGTATCTAACCGCTAGTCGGCCAGACATCATGTTTTCTATTTGCTATTGTGCCAGGTTTCAAGTGAATCCTCGCAAACCCCACATGAATGCTGTTAAGAACATATTCAGGTATCTTACACGAACCTCCTCGCTCAAATATGGTACCATTCCAGTTCATGGTTCTTTGTGTAAGTGTTTTTGGATGTTGATCTCGGAGGTTGCGGTTTAGATAGGAAGAGTACAATGGGAGGATGTCAATTTCTTGATGGCAAACTTGTTAGCTAGCAATCAAAGAAACAAACTTGCATCTCCCTATCAACTATTAAAGCAGAGTACATAGCTAATACCTCTTGTACTTCACAAGGTATTTGGATTCAAAGTCAGTTCGTGACTATGGTATCAATATGAAGCGAATCCCCTTGTATTGTGATTCTTAGAGAGACATTCGTGTATGTGATAAACCAGTCACTCTAAGACCAAACACATTTCATTGAGGAATCACTTCATCAAAGATCACGTGGAAGATGGAAATGTTGAGATTCACTTTGTTAGATCCGCTGATCAGCTGGTTGACATCTTTACAAAAGCCTTACCTGAACAAACCTTTAATCACATTCTTTAAGGATTAGGAATGTTTGAGGTTGAATATTTTATCTTCCATTCTTATTTCCTTTCATAAAATATTCAAAAATACCCAAAAGATTAGATAATTAATTAGAATTGAAGACACATACCATGATGGTCTCAATTATTAATGATGGGGCATATAAGTATTTTGTAACTATGCATTAGTTAAGTGTCCCTAGAAGCATGCTGCTGCATGTAGTCTGAAGCCTCTAAGACTCTATGTCGAAGCTTTATTAAATTGGTAACACCAATCGGTTCTTCCCAATTAGGCTATTCGTTCACATAAGTCATGAACTACCTTACTCTTCTCATATTGAGTTAATAGTTGACGGCTTGGTCACTTTTGCATATTAGAGGTACATTTTTCCTTGGAACCACCTCCCACTACTTCTCCATCACTTTTGCATTCATGAATGTAACCGTTAAGACTCTCAGATATTACCACTGAGTTTTACGGTTACACAAACTCTATGTTTATGATCTTAAATTTGTTATCACCATGAATTGAGTGAAACCCAAAATCCAATACATATTTAAGAATTGATGGTGAATAATAAACATGTTCTAGATTTTTCACCAAGGAATTTACGAATGTCCACCTTCGTCGTTTGTTCCCTGAAATCTCTTTTTATTTTTGTGAAATCTTAATGAAATGTTCTAGACCTAAAACTTATCTTCCCATATGATCCATTTTTTATTTTTTTCTTGAGATTTCCATATTATCCAACAACTAAAAACAATTCCAAAGCATACTTGTTCTTATGGCTAAACTAGTTAGACAAGTCCTTCATATGAACGTTCGGACTTATTTTGTGTTTCGAACTTAGTTGAAGAAGAAGCCACCCCTTTTGCATTATTAAAAGAAGCCTTTCACTATTTCTCCACAAACAGATGATTGTAATTCAACGGGACACCACACAAGCACTTCAAAGTCTCTCTTGACTGCGAAGGAAGAGATCGTCGCCCGGGATCCATCTGCTTTATGTCTTTAATGACATCGCTAGAATCCATTAGAAATCTTGTTTTATTTCTTTATTTTTGGCACACTCTTGCATGAAGGTCTTTATGATTTTCAAAATTTTGGTTCATTGCCCTAATGATTACTTTCAGATTCGAAGTACATTAAATTTTGATAAATTGTAAAAGTATGAAATTACGAGAGTATGAAACCGTGAAATTTGGAAACTGAAACGTTGGTATTTGTAGATAAGATTTGAGTTTGGGTATGTAAAAACTGAACTGATGCCTGCTTTTAGTTATGCCGCCTAACGTCACAGCTATCAGTCATGCCTTTTTAGGCGCTTTTTTAGTAGTTGGGATTATCAACCATTGGTTTTTCTCTCACCTATCAAATCTTATATAAGGATTTCAACGCTTCATTGTTTATTACCACTTTCAAAACCAATTGAAATTCACCCGACGATTTCTCTCTCTATTGTTCATCATCTTCTTTACCAAGCAACAATGGCAACCTCCTTTGAAACCCATTCCGCCCCTGAGCAGATGGCACAATTACCACTGCTGAACATCAAGGTAAAGCAAAATCTTATCCTAGACCTTGAACCAACCAATTACGATACCTTTCTTTAACCTCTCATCGACTACTTGCGCTATTCACCACTGGTAATCGCCTTGAAGAAAACTGAGAATGTGCCCTTGGTTCATCTATCTAAGGCATATTCAATTGCTAGCTACCAACAAGGGGGAAGAGAGGATCACTTTTGAAGTTGATAACAAGAAAACCCAGATCACCAAGTCCAAGTTTTGTAGCCTCCTAGGACATCCTCATGGTCGCTACCTAGTCGATCAGGAATCTATTTCCAACTCTGCTATGTTGGAGATGTTTTATCAAATGGGCTACCGGGAGTATCTGGTCACTGTCTCCAAATTCAAGAAGCCTAACTTGCTACCAATGTGGAATGGGTTATTTACCCTGATTTTCAAAAGCTTTTCCGAGAGGGTAATAGGCTCGGACTATGCTAGCAAACTATTTATGACAATCATGTATGGTGTTTACTCAGGAGTCAATCTCGACTATAGGTCGGTGCTTTGGGCTTAACTCGTTCATAGTACAATTTCCAAAACTAGGCACAATGAGATCTCCTATGCACGTTTTTGGACACTTGTTGTACAGAGGGCTATCGATCGCCCCAACATTTTGATAAATAAGTGTTCGATTATGGCTAACATTCAAGTTTTCCACACCACCAACATCATTTTGTTAAACACTTCCAGATTCACCTTCATTAGATCAATCCCAGAATCGATGCTTCGCAACGTCCCGGCTGCGAGTGAAGCGATTCAAGCCTATCGCTGTCTACCGGCTTCTGGTCCAAGACGAATGACTAATCAAATATGAAAGGTTCTTGATGAGGCTGATAAGCCAGAGGAGGGGGTAAATGAAAGGTGAAGGTTGTTCCATCTGAACCTGTCTAGACTCCAAAGAAGAAAGTAAAGTGAGTCGCTCTCTAGCCACGAACTCCTACCCCAAGTGATGAGGAGGATTCGCAATCCAACACTATCTTTGAGATTTACATTGAAGACCAAGTCCACCATGAACAAGATGACACTACTAGGACTTCACATCCTTAAGTTTTGGAGCCAATACTTACAAAATCTGATGTATCTTTTCACATGCCTACATCTGTTCCAATTTCAGATGATTTCTTTCAGGGTTTCACACATCCTCACTCTCCAATTACCACCACCACTCCCATCACTATTGCACCATTTCCAACTATGGGTGCTTCGTAACCCCAAGATACTCTCGCTCAGTCCACTCCCTTATTCGCTGATTCTACAACAACAACAGCCACAACCACTAGTGTACCTCTAGTTTCTGTCAACATATCTGATACGGGGGCAGGGCCTTAGGTTTCACTCTTGGTCAAGGTTCTACTCCTATCTCGTCTCTTCGATACGATGATTCGAATACTATTTTTGGGGGTGATGAAGATTTTGCATATTTTTTTATGGTCCTTTCACAGTTCATGAAGATAGTGACGATGATGTTCCAATTATCAAAGGGCAAAGCAAGGCCATTAATGAGAAGTTGGATACATTGCTTCAGGCTACCAAAGCATCCTCTCGCAGTGACTATTCTGAGGAAACGGTTAAAGAATTCCTTGAAATCTTAACCAAAGAGCACACTGTCAACCTTGACAAAACAAACAAGGCGGTTGATGACTCTACATCTGTTTGCAAGGAAACGACCGAAAAAGTTGATAAAATAATTTATGATGCTCAATATTTTATGAGTACTTTCCAGAATTCCTTTGAAATGAACATTGCAAAGCGAATGTAGTAATAACCAGTATTGGATCTACCCTTCGGACTAAGAAGGATGCTCTTGAGAAAGTTCACACTGGAATTCAATATGACAATACAAGTTTCAGACCTGCATCTGTTCCGAAATAGACAAGCTTCATGAAGATTTGGCCGTTGAGAACAAAATAATGGATAAGCTTGCCGTCAAAACAGAGAAGGTGAAAGTTTTATCTATCAAGCTTGCTCATGCTAATAAGCGAATTGACGATGTTTTTGTCTGAAAAAGCTGCGATGAAGAGTTGCGTAGCTGATGTGCATGCTTACTTGAAGAATTTCATTGAAACTCATGATTCTATGATCACGATCTATGTAAGAAAGCATCTGGTTGATAAAGTTAGGCATGTGTTCGCAATGCTAAACAGGCTTGAGGGTGTTTCAAAGTATGTCACACATCCAAAACAAGGGGGAGACACTGTTAAGCCATCTACAAAAGAAACCCAGAAACCAACCGTTACTACTGAAGGATCTGATGTTCTGACGACAAAGTCAAAAGTCGAACCAAAGGATAACGTAGCTTCGGGTTCTAAGGGTAAAGAAAAGATTATCGATGATAGTGAAGAGGATGATCCTGATGAGCATGAGTTAAAACGAAGGAAGACTCGTGAAGCATGAGTAATTGACAACCCAAGCATTCACTGGTTAGAGCCAGTCACCTCGTTCGATCTAGAGAACACATTGGATTCACAACTTGATTTTCGAATTATCCCAAAAGATTTTTTGTTTTGTAGATTTCATATAATTGTGAATGCTTCAGAATCGGATGAAGGTGTTAACAAGTCTCTAATTGATTTTTATCTGAAAATAACAAATGTAAAGGTGATTGGACCTATTCAAACTGACAACTTTGTCAATGCCAAGTTTAAGACTACTCTAGGTTCTGAGAGTTTAGTGTTTGAGTTCTCTCTCACTGATCTGCCATGTTTAAATCCATACGGATGGATTACGCTGTTACACATCTTGATGAAGGAAGAAAAGAAGTATGAACCAATTATTTCTCATATCAAGAGGATGTTAGTTTCGTAAATCCATGAGGTAGCAAAGATGGACGTTGAAATTGCCACTGTGTTGCGATAGAAACCAACAGTCCTTCCCGAAGCTTCTACAAAAGATATTGAGAAGATGAAGATGGGGAAAATTGAAAAGGATAACTGGAGCGTGATGTTTCAACGAGGACCAAAGAAAGAGGAGATATCCAAAAATATTTATTTGCTTTGCCTGATAAACACATGTTCTCCATTTCCTGCTTGAACTATGTTTTAGAGACCACAGAGCAATGCAAGGCAAATGATGCAGCTGCGAAGAAGTGCTATTATGATATGATACAATGGTACATTGCAGTTCGTAGTTCATTGCTCAGTATCATTCCCAAGCACTTCAAGACACAAACACAAACACAATCGTGAAGAGTCTCCTTCTTCAAATGACACAAAGGGGAGATTGTTGGGTATAATGGATTGCGTCAATTGTAACTAATTTATATAGTCCATTTTATGTAACGAGTTCGGCTTGTCCATCCGATGTCTTTAATGATTTGGGTTTAGCTATAAATAGTGTATGCATGCACCGTATCTATTTTCGATCCTCTTGTAACCCTACTCCGCCTTTATGGTATCAATTCTTCATCGAGTGCTTCTAAGGCAGAGATCATTAATACTTCAGTGCAACTTTGATCATCATGTTCTTTGTTTATGATTCATTTATCTGTTTGAAATCTGTCGATTTACCCATCTTTATTCTAACAAGTACTTTGCGGAAACTCACTAAGCTTCATGCTTACAATTTTGTTTATGGTTTCAGGTACTTCAGTAGATCGTGTCAAGGTGAAGGCGTGAACTTACACATCCTCACATTTTGGGCTTATGATTTCTAGGAAACTAACATTTTAAAAAATATATTGAAAGTGATTCTGATTTTTAAATAATATATTGGGAACAACGGTTTTTGTAAACACTTCTTTAGAAAAAGGGTTGTTTTGAAAAGTTTAAATTTTTGAATTTTTATGGACGTTACAAGTTGGTATTAGAGCCTTGATTTGAGTGAATTGGAGGAACACTCATTTGAATCCAATCTCAAACTAAGGAAAAAAAAATTCAAATGGTTTTCAAAATACTTAAAGAGGATGCGATGTGTACGACCAGCCAGAACCAGTAAGTAGACCCTAAGATACCATACTATTATTTGATATTGTGATATGTTAGAACAAAATGCTAGGGATCTTCGGGAATTATGTGATAGAATTTCCTAATTATATGATGTCTGATAGCCTAGGATTCTTCTTTATATGAAATGACATCATTACTATAGTTGCTTAGTGTATGCACCATAGCTGTACATAACGAAGATTCTATAGCCTGAGAATGTTTGGTTTGGCCATAAATCTTATTCTTGTTTGATGAAGGGCTTAGGGTAGGATCAGATATTCGACTGTCTATAAGATCTAGTGTTATGTATGGCTTGCATACCCGAGTGCTGCACGGTTGGTGGAAGTTTCATGAGCGGGTGCAGTGTATAGTGTGTTAGCTTGAGGAATGATTAGAAACTCTAGGGCGAGTGAGAGCAGGGCGAAGGTGCACTCGTGACATGGGGAGTTGAAAATCGAGAATTTCGTATGAGGAATTTATTTGATTTTATTGCACTTTAGTGCGAGTCGACTCCTCTGCATGAATGCTGCTTGCTTTGTGCTTTGTGGAACTCATGAGTGATGTGGCTTAGCTATTAAGTGAGTGTGTCAAGTCACATGTGAAAAAGGTGGGATAATCTCAGAGTTATGTATTTGACCTTGCTGCATAGCTCTCACTTGAGTCCAACCGTTGTAGGGACGAGTCTGTTACTCGAAGGATTATCTAAGATTTGTTGCATGTGATTGTATTCATGGGATAGCTAATTGACATTATGAGGAGTTATTCAGAAGCTGATGGCAGAGAAGTATGGAAACCTAGGATAGCCTAGGGACTATTCTAGTGTAGTTGTTTCGCTGTTGAGCAGGTTGCAGGAGTATTTTGTGACTAGGTCTTAGAGGACTCGAGATGATTCTTGAGGAAAGTATGGATAGGTGTGGAAGGTAGTATTAGGCCCATACTACTGGAAGTACATGATCCATACTCGATTCAAGGAAGATTTCAGGGGTTCTAAGGGCTAGTCAGAGAAGATAGCATGGTTGGATACCATGGTTCGAGGCAATGGTTCCATGTCTATTGATCATTTGGCTTGGGATGCTCTAGCGAGGATGGGTTTTGTCGTTGTTCAGGCCCATGTGGCGATATTGATGTCGGTTGAGTTGTTTAGACTCAGGTGAGTATGTTGGTTGGAGGTCTCAAGGGTTTTGTTAAAGGTCATACCTTGGACCTCGAGACACGAAGTGGAAGTGGTTGATATGATCGACTTGGAGATTGCATCTGGGATTTAAGTAATAGATTATCAAATTAGATTGTTGTTATAGGTGGCAAGGATCTTGCCCTTTATATTTCGGAGTTCAAAGGAGTGGGCAAGCTTGTGATCTCCCAAGTTAGGTTGGATTCTCAACTTGAGGTCAATTGGTCATGGTGGTTGGCGACAGTATGTCAGCACCGGTGGGTGCAAGTGGTTTGATGTGGTACGAGTACCTTAGTGATGTGAGCAAGGGCCGCATTCTTGGGAGATGGGAAAGTCAGGTACCAGATTGTCGTGTGGGTTGCAAGAAAGGGGTGTATGTTTGGATCGTAAATCGGTATTTGCCTATGCTTTGTAAGTAGTTATTATCGGAAATTCAGAGGTTTCAGCTGAAACTCAGGTTTCTCTTGGGGTTTGTGTGATCCGTATCTAGAGGACCATTCCGCGGATGATATTCATTCCATGGTCAAGTATGGTTGTACTTGGTTTGGTTGTTTGGGTTATGTTTTGGTTTCACCATCAGTGGGCGGTAATTCGAGTTCTAAGTGGGGGAGGATTTTGATTCTCAGGTTGAGTGTCAGTCATTGAGAAAATTATAACTTTGCTATTTGGTTGGTGCTATCAGATTGGTTAGGCAGATGTTGATTGGTGAACCCTTTCCAGAAGCGAGAATGTTTAACTCCTGGTGGGTTGTGGTCCTCTAGTTTTGGTGTCAAGGTGATCTATAATAATGGTCATTAATCTCGTCTTTCAACGATAATTCTCTGAAGGATTCAAGTGGTAATAGTTTAAGAACAAGGAATGTGTCACCTATCCTCCAGTGCAGTATATATGTTCCCTTGGTCCGTGGGTATGTTTACCCTCAGTGGTGAAGTGTAATTCTGATTCGTACGAGACTCCAGTTTTGGTAACTTATAGGAACATCTTGGAGGTCTTCACGAGCTAGTGGTGTAGTGATGGAATCAATTCAATCTCAAACAATTATGGGGCCTTGTTTCACCGATCATGAGGATTTTTTTTCTGTTTTGATTAAGATCGCATTTCGATTATCTATGGTGTTTCTTTTATTTTCGGATAAGATTATGGGTTTCTTAAGTACGTTTGGGGGTGATACTTGTGAGTTGGGACACAGGGCTTGGGGGCTCTTGATTTAAATTATGTGTATGGTTCTCCTGGGTTTCAACTTCTTATTTCAATCAAGAGTGCAACCGTTATCCAATCCGCGGATCGTATGCGATTTTGTTTTTGTAAGGTTTTGCTTCGTAGTCGTTCTGTGGTGCTCAGTTGTCATTGTAAGGGAGTCGATTAGGTCCCTTCGAGGTAATGGAATGAGGTGGACATCTTTAGGTCCGATGTTTTGGGTGAATGATGCGACGACTACAAAATCAGTAGATTATCGAGAGCATTCTAGTCATAGGCTGGGGGCCTAGTGGTCATGATGGTTTATTTTTATGTTTATAGTGATTTTGGTGTGGACGTGTTGATGGGCGGTTGGGCGAGTCGTAAATCTGTTGGTTGGATAAGGGAAAAAGTAAGGATTGAGGGAAGTATTGGTCAGGTATCAGAAAGTCTAGACAGGTTGTATGCAATATAATTCCAGTTGTTTGCAAGCTGTTCTTAAATTTGTGATTCTCAAGTTGGAATTTCCTTATGAAGTTGTAAGTCATCAAGTTCTTGGTGATTGTATCGAGTGGAATTTCCTTATGCAGCTGTAAGTCATGAAGCTCAGGTACGAAGGTTGTTATTGAAGATGAAGAGGAAGATGTTGTGTACAGACCACCTTTGGTACCTCCTATGACTCCTAGGGCGGATGACTCTACTCTAAATACTTCTTCAGATTATCCTACTCAAAGAACTAATCCTGATGCTGAAGCCACTCCACTTACTCCTGTTGAAAGAGAGTTCATGAACAGAGATTCTTCTGTTGCTACTCAAACTTTCATGGAGTTTCTCTTTCCCGAGCCGATTGCAAATGAATACGTGGCAAGCAACTCTCACGTTTCAAGACCGTCTGAGGAGGATGAATAAGCTGATGATAGACTTATCAACATCTATAACCTTCTTGTCACACTCAATGATATGAGCCATGAAATCCCCAACAGACTTCAACACGATCATCCGATCAAGAACGTCATTGGTCCACTAGGTGACGGAGCCAAAACGAGGAGCCAGAGTGGAGATGTCAACACATGTCTCTACTATTGCTTCATTTCTCAGATCGAGCCAAAGAACGTCGAAATGGCACTGAATGAGCCTAGTTGGGTGGATGTAATGCACGAAGAACTTAATCAGTTTAAGACACTGGGGATGCAGAAATTGGTTGAGCTGCCAAAGGGCAAAAAGTCTTTGTACACGCGTTGGGTGTATCACAGCAAGCAAGATGATTGTGGGGTCATTGTACGAAACAAAGCACGTTTGGTCGTTTGTGGGTTTCAGAAAATTGAAGGACTTGACTACACTAAAGTGTATGCTCCTGTAGCACGTCTTGAAGCTATATGTATCTTCCTTTCGTATGTACCCTACATGGGGTTCACTGTCTATCAGATGCGTAGCACCTGATTCCTGGTATGCCTGTTATTCAAGTATTTTGTGTTTTTCTCACGGACTGGACGAGTTGGAGGCCCAACTCGTCGAGTAGGGTCGTCACCCGCGAACAGTTTAAATGACCTACTCGATGAGTCGGGGGACTGACTCGGCAAGTAGGTGCTGGTTGAGTGCTATGCAGTCAATAGCGATGTGATAGCGGTGAAATAGCGGTTATCGGTAGCTGGTAAAATAGTGGTACTAAATAGCGGTAACGCAAATAGCAGCGATAGTGACTGATATTGACCGATATTTGACCTCTATTTGACTGATATTTGACAAATATCGGTGGGATAGTAGTGAAATAACATTTATAGCTAAAAAAATTTATTAAGTCACTTTATTTATTATTAAAATGTAGATTTATGGTGGGGTTTTTATGAGATTGATAAACATTTGCTTCAAACATTTTCTAATTTACTATATGTTTTACTTAATGACCATGTATTAATCCAATAAAACACAAGGTTACAAAGGCCCTACATAACATAAAAATACCGATATCCCACCGCGATAACCTATATATGGAATATCGGTCCTTGATTGGTATTTGATTTTGAACCGCTATAACTGCATAGGTTGAGTGTAACCCTAAATCTGAGGGTTTACACCCTATTTAAACACCTTATCTCAGCCTCCATCAACCTTATCACTCCCAGAAAGCTGTGTATCGTAACCTTAGCCGTTTTTGACTGTTCTAAGGCCATGTTGGTGCTTTTGGTGGGTTGTGAAGCTTAAAGAAGAAGAAAGAAGCTTGAGAGTTAGAGTTGGGGCTTAGAGATTTAGAAATATAGTTCCATTTTCAGCACACTCAAGGTAAAATGCCCCTGTCTTGGTCTTCTATGTGTTATTCATCTTTAGACTTGGGTTTTGGTCACATTTAGGGCTTTCTAAGCCATATCCGGATTTGTGGAGTGTTATTTGGGGTCTAGACTTCAAATTTGAGTCATTGGAACGGTCTCATGGCATAAAGGTGCCAACTTTATGGCCATGAGAGGCCCATGCATCTTGTAGAGCACCTTTTATGGCTTTTTGAGCCAAAGCCCCCATTCATGTGATCCAAGTTTGGAGCTTTATGTATGAAATGGACATTATGGGGCCAAATCTATGGTTTTGAGGTGCTAAGGCTCATCGAAATCAACTGTATAGTCTTTGTCAAGGATGGAATCGCCGAGTGGTTCTTGGGACTCGGCGAGTCGCGATGTAATGACCACCAAATCCTTTCTGTGGATGGACCAGTTGTTAGGGAGGAAAGTATCGTAGATGTTTAGACACGAAAAGGAACCTGGGAATCATGGGACTCGATGAGTGTATGAACAGAATCGGTGAGTCCAAGGAAATCTCCCAATCTTTGAAGATGAACTCGACGATTTGTTCATAGAACTCGGCGAGTCGTAGACTGGGCACGTTTTTGTGAGGGAGATGAACTTGCCGAGTTCAATAAAGAACTCAGCGAGTCGGATGAAGATGGTCCTAATGCTTTGAATAAAGGAGAACTTGTATAGTTCTTGCTAGACTCGACGAGTGGAGTTGGGGTTGGATCGGGTTAGTGGGGTATTGAGTTGATGAGTTGGTAGACCAACTTGGCGAGTTAGGTCAACTAGGTGTTGACTTTGGCCAATGTTGACTCTACCTGGTTTTGGTATTGACCCTCGATGTCGTGTAGGGATTGAGGAGTCAAGGAGAGCCGACATTAACGCCAAGGACAGTCAGACACTACACGACATCGAGGTGAGTTACCTTCCAGTATGAGTGGGTCTAAGGCACTAAGGCCGGCCCACTAGTAATTGTTAGTTAGGATGGTTATCTTTGTGATAATTTTTTGGTCTGATTGTTGGATATGTTAGTATGCTAGACTACTAGATATGTTAGTATGCTAGTTTGCTAGTTGCCATGTTATATGAGATAGTATCAGTAGAAGGGGACTAGTCCCCGATTCGGTCAATAGGATCAATGGGTAGGTCGGACACCCCAATTATGTCTAACATCATGATTATGATATGATGTTATATGTTAGTAGTAGGGGTGAAATAGTTCCCGTGTTCGGTTGAGATAGACCGGAGTAGGTAAGTAGCCCATAATGGCTTGACATGGGTAGGTCAGCACCCCAGAATGTCTTGACATGGGTAGGAGGGGTGCCCCAGAATTGCCCGGTAGTATGTATGCTATGTCATTGTACAGTATGTGGTATGATGTGGGAACTCACTAAGCTTCGTGCTTACAGTTTCAGTTTTTGTTTGAGGTACCTCTTCGTCCAAGTGGAAGGAGTCGGCGGTGTAGTAGCGCATCACACACACACTTATGATTTTCGCTTAGAGTTTTTTGGGATTGTACTATGATATTTTGATATTTCAGATGAATTGGTATTGAGACATGATATTATGGTTTCGTAATTACATGATTTTGGAAACATTTTGATGAACCATTTTATGTAATAACTTAATTAAAATGAAATTTTTTAGCCTCGAATTTTGGGATGTTACAAGTTGGTATCAGAGCCCTGGTTTGAGAGATTCGGACACACCCTCGGGGGTGTTTGGACTCAAACCGAGGAACTAAAAGATTTTTCACAAAGAAAACAGTTTTTAAAATTTGAAGTTAAAGAAATTTGTGAAAGGACAAGGTGTGTGATGCGTGCGACCGGCCGAGCTCCAGTAAGTTTTTCCCCATGATACCCATACTTGCTATGTTATGTGTAAGATTTATGATTCTGAGAACTGCATGCTAGATTAGGGTTAATGATCTAGGAGGAGGCCTTGTATGCCTTATTTATGATTATGAGAATTGCATGCTAGAGTAGGGCTAAGGATCGTGGACTGTTTAGCTAGCGGTAGGATAGCCTGATTATGTTATGCTTGATGTGGTTACTCAATGCACAAATGCTACTTGCTTTGTTCTTAAGGGGTCCTGGCTAACCTTAACTAACTAGTGAGCGGATATGTAACAGTATTCGCAAGCTAGTTAGGGAATGGAAGTAGGGACTCCTAGTGCAACTGATGGCGGAGAGTAGGTCGGAGGGCACCCTAGGAAAGCCTAGGATGAGATTAGTGGGAAAGGGTATCGGTAAAGGGAATTGGTGAAGTTGAAACAATCCTTGAGGAAAGTATGGATAGATGTGGAAAGTAGTATAGGCCCGTACTGGTGGAAGAAGAGGATCTGTACTCGAGTCAAGGAGGGTCGAGATGGAACCAGGGAACTTGGAAAGTGTGTGACACCTCTCGAGAGCATGTATGATCCCGACATTTTAGTTGCAGTATGAAGATCACACGACCTAGAGCGGGAGGTTTAGGATCAAGATCAGGATCAAGTTCGGGTGCAGGATCCGATCAGGTTGATGACACGCTACGCGAGTTCGTCGCATCTGAGATCACAAGAGGTATCCTTGAGTCGACCCCGGTTATTTTCAGGTCGATCAAGGAAGAAATTGTTGAGCTGATGGAGGATCGCCTCCGAGGATTCAAGAGTGACTTGGCGTCCAGCCAGTTGGGTACGCACACACTATCCTTTAAGGACTTCAGAAGGAGTGGTGTGCCAGATTTTCGCAGGGTGGAGGACCCCATTGCTGCCAGGAGATGGATCACACACATTGAGTCTGCGTAGTTGACGAGCTTCTACCCGGAAGGGTTGAAGGTACACTTTGTTGTGGGGTGTTTGAGGGATAGATCCAAAGACTGGTGTGAGTCGGTTGGTGACTCGTTGGGAGCCCCATCCATTTAGGCTATGACATGATCAAATTTCGTGACCAGATTCAGGACTGTGTTTGCACTGATTGTAGAGCTTCAGCAGTTGGACAGGGAGTTTTTTGATACGAGGCAGATGACTGAGACAGTGGCGGAGATCACTACCAAGTTCAGGGAGAGGGCCCTGTTGGTACCCCGGTATGCGGGGGATGAGGAGATGCGGAAGACCCGATACCATGATATGTTGAGGGTTGATATTCAGGAGATGTCAGCTATTCAGCCTGCCCGACCGTGGAGTTCATGATTGCCAGGGCGCGGGAGAGGGAGCTCGATTTGGAGCATGTCAGGAAGAGCAAAGCAGAGATTAAGCAGGTGACAGGGGTTTCAGGGAAGAAACCCAAGGGATCCGACATTAGGTCGAAGGGCCAGCCGGGTGAGATCCGCTGTAGGAAATACCTCAGGCCGCACGAGGGAGTTTGTAGAGCGGGATCTTCTGACTGCTACAACTGCGGCAAGCCGGGGAACTTTGGTAGGGATTGTACTGCCCCAACCCCAAAAATATAGATGTCAAACCTGATTTGCTTCCATTGTAATCAAGGGACCATAACACGGAAAACTGCCCTAGATTGACAACAGTGACAGCAGCAGCGCCAGTGGTGGCCCCAACCCGAGTGTCAACATAGGTTATGGATGGACGGAAGGACAAGGTAGAGGCTCCAGTGGTGGAGAGCTGAGAATTTCAGTTGACAGCTGAGGAGGCACGTGCTGCACCCGATGTTGTAATAGGTACAATTCCTTTCTTATGCTTTTATGTTATGGTATGTCGCTGTGATATTGATATGTTATGTACGTGCTCTATTTAGGATCGTTCCATGTGAACGGTATCCCAGTTAAGGTATTGTTTGATTCGGGTGCAACCTGATCGTTTGTCTCTCTTACGCTTAGTAAGAAGTTTCATGAGTCTTCGGGCATGTTGGATTGCCGTCTAGAGGCCAAGATTGCGGGCGACCGGTCAGTGCGAGCATCAGAGGTCTACCGAGATTGTGTTTTGAGGTTGTTCGAGGAGCGTTACCTGGTAGATCTGGTTCCCAAACCATTGCGGGGGAACAAGGTTATTATTGGTATGGATTTGCTAAGCCCAATGGGGCAGTAATTGACTGTGTGCAACAGTTGGTGCTAATAAGGACTCCAAGTGGGGAGAGCTAGTGATTCAGGGCGAGAGGCCACAACCAGGAATAGCTTTTTGTTCGGCAGCGAGAGTTATGCACTACCTTTAGTAGGGTTGCGCAAGATTTGTCGCCTATGTTATGGATACCCAGGAGGCAGGTAAGACGGCGGTAGGTGATGTACCCGTGGTATGAGAGTTTGCGAATGTATTCCCTGAGGAGCTACCTGGTATGCCTCCGGAGAGGCAGGTAGAGTTCAGGATCATCCTAGTCCCTTGTGCGGCTCTGATAGCTAAGACACCGTATCGGTTGGCTCCTCCTGAGATGCATGAGTTTTCTACACAACTGCAGGGGCTGTTAGACAAAGGATTCATTAGACCGAGCAGTTCGCCCTGGGGAGCCAAGATTCTGTTTGTGAAGAAGAAGGATGGCTCGCATCGGATGTGTATAGACTATAGGGAGCTGAATATGGTAACGGTGAAGAATCGTTACCCACTTCCAAGGATTGATGACCTCTTTGACTAGCTACAGGGAGCATCTTGGTTTTCCAAGATCTATTTGCATTCAGGGTATGATCAGATGAGGGTCAGAGAGGAGGATGTGCAGAATACTGCCTTTCGGACACGTTATGCCCACTATGAGCTCATGGTGATGCCTTTCGGGCTCACCAATGCTCTTGCCGCATTCATGGATCTCATGAACCGCGTGTGCAGACCGATGTTGGATCGATCCGTGATAGTTTTCATCGATGACATCTTGGTGTATTCCAAGATGCGAGAGTAGCATGGGGAGCACTTGCAAGAGGTTTTGGATACTTTGATGAGGGAAAGCTTGAATGTTAAGTTCTCCAAGTGTGAGTTATGGTTGCGCGAGGTACAATTATTGGGCACCTTGTCAACCAGGACGGGATTTCGGTTGATCTGGCCAAGGTCGAGTCCGTGATGAGGTGGGAGGTTCCGAGGTCTCCATCCGAGATTCAGAGCTTCCTGGGACTAGCAGACTACTATTGGAGGTTCATTCAGGACTTCTCCAAGATAGTTGTGCCCCTGACCTGGTTGACAAGAAAAGTCGTGGTCTTTCGTTAGGGGCCTGAGTAACAGGCCGTATTTGAGATGTTGAGACAAAGTTTGTGCAAGGCGCCAATCTTAGCCATGATAGAGGGTATGGATTAATTTATGGTATATTGCGATGCGTCCATCTAGGGTTTGGGCGCGGTATTGATGCATAGGGGGCATGTTATAGCTTACACTCCGAGGCAGCTGAAGCCTCACGAGGCGAATTACTCGACACATGATTTAGAGCTGGGGTATGTTGTTTTCGCCCTCAAGATTTGGCTCCATTACCTCTATGGGGTTCATTGTACAATTTACACAGACCACAAGAGCCTAAGGTATCTCATGGACCAGCCAAATCTGAATATGAGGCAGCATCGGTGGCTTGATTTGGTGAAGGATTACGATTTCGAGATCCTCTACAACTCGGGGAAGGCTAAAGTCGTGGCCAATCTGCTTAGCCGCAAGGCAACGCCGATTTGGGACATCTGTTTGAGGATGAAAGTTGTGACTCCGCTGTTGGAGCAGATTCGGGAGGCCTAACAAGAGGCCATGAAAGAGGAACATCGGAAGAGTGAAAAAATTGTGGGTTAGGTTTCCTCCTTCGACTATGATAGCCGGGATTGTTGACTCTTCACTGTAAGGTGTGGGGTCCCTTATCATGGGGGTGTGCACCAGGTATTGATGGCAGAGGCGCACAAATCCAGGTTCTCTATCCATTCAGGGGCGACGAAGATGTACATGGCTCTTCGTCTCGATTATTGGAGGCCCTGTATGAAGAAGGACATAGCTTGGTTTGTGGAAAGGTGTTCGACCTACAGGACGGTCAAGGTTGAGCACCAGAGACCTCACGGAAAGGTCCAGCCGTTAGATATCCCACTATGGAAGTTGGAGGATATTACTATGGACTTTATTAAGAAGCTTCCCAGGACTTCACGAGGGGTGGATTTGATTTGGGTCATTGTTGATCGATTGAGCAAGAGTGCCCATTTTATTCTGATTCAGGAGAGTATTTCGGCCGACATCAGTATTCGGGAGGTAGTGGCATGGCACGGGGTGCCAGTTTTAGTGATTTCAGACAGGGACGTGTGGTTCACTTCCAGGTTTTGGAAGACGTTTTATGAAGAGCTGGGTACTCGACTGCGTTTTAGCACCACCTTTCACCCGCAGATGGATGGTCAGAGCGAGCAGACCATCCAGACTCTGGAGGATATGCTGCGGGCGTATGTTTTCGACCTTGGAGGTAGTTGGGTTACTTACCTTCCGTTGGCGGAGTTCTCTTATAACAATAGCTATCATGCGAGTATCGACTGTCCTCCTTTCGAGATGTTGTATGGGAGGAAATGCAGGACCCCAATATGATGGGGAGAGGTTTGGAAGAAAGTCATGGGGAGTACCGAAGTGGTACTCAAGACTATGGAGAAGTTCCAACAGGTTCTGAGCATGCTTTAGACTGCTCAGAGTCGGCAGAAAAGCTATGCTGACAAGCGGCAGCCAGACCTGGAGTTTCTGGTCGGGGATATGGTGCTCCTGAAGGTGTCGCCATGGAAGGGCGTCATTCGGTTCAGGAAGCGGGGTAAGCTGGGAGCCAGGTATATTGGACCCTTCAGGGTTATGGCCCGGGTGGGAAAGGTAGCATATAGGCTAGATCTGCTAAAAAAGCTCAGTCAGATTCATAGCACTTTTCACGTCTCCCAGTTTCGGAAATGTCTGGTGGACAATTCAGTAGTGGTGCCTCTAGAGGATATTCAGGTTGATGATAGCATAAACTACATCGAGCGGCCAGTAGCAATCCTTGACAGGAAGTCAAGGCATTTGAGGAACAAGAGGGTGGAGCTGGTAAAGGTGCAGTGGCAGCACCACAAGGGCTCAGAAAGGACCTGGAAACTGGAGGACGAGATGAGGGAGCATTACCCCGAGCATTTTCAAGATCGAGCAATAGACTTCGAGGACAAAGTCTAAGATAAGTGGAGGATACTTGTAGCACCTGATTCCTGGTATGCGTGTTATTCTAGTATTTTATGTTTTTCTCTGGGAATCGACAAGTTGGAGTCCCAACTTGTCGAGTAGGGTCGTGACCCGCAGACAGTTCAAGTGACCTACTCGACAAGTCGAGGGACTGACTCGGTGAGTAGGTGCTGGTTGAGTGTAACCCTAAATCTGATGGTTTACACCCTATTTAAACACCTTATCTCAGCCTCCATCGCCCTTATCACTCCCAGAAAGCTGTGTATTGTAACCCTAGTCGTTTTTTAGTGTTCTAAGACCATTTTGGTGCTTTTGGTGGTTTGTGAAGCTTGAAGAAGAAGAAAGAAGCTTGAGAGTTCGAGTTAGGGCTTAGAGATTTAGAATTCTAGTTCCATTTTAAGCACAATCAAGGTAAAATACACCTTGGTCTTCTATATGTTATTCATCTTTAGACTTGGGTTTTGGTCACATTTAGGGCTTTCTAAGCCATATCCGAATTTATGGAATGTTATTTGGGGTCTTGATTTCATATATGAGTCATTGGAAGGGTCTCATGGCATAAAGGCGCCAACTTTATGGCCATGAGACCCCATGCATCTTGTAGAGCACCTTTTATGGCTTTTTGAGCCAAAGCCCCCATGCATGTGCACCAAGTTTGGAGCTTTACCTATGAAATGGACATTATGGGGCCAGATCTATGGTTTTGAGGTGTTAAGGCTCATCTAAATCGACTGTATAGTCTTGGTCAAGGATGGACTCGCCGAGTTGTTCTTGGGACTCGGCGAGTCGCGATGTAATGACCACTAAATCCTTTTTGTGGATGGACCAATTGTTAGGGAGGAAAGTCTCATAGATGTTTAGATGTGAAAAGGAACCTGGGAATCATGGGACTCGATGAGTGTATGAGCAGAATCGACGAGTCCAAGGCAATTTCCCAATCTTTGAAGATGAACGCTACGATTTGTTCATACAACTCGGCGAGTCGTAGACTGGACACGTTCTTGAGAGGGAGATGAACTTGTCGAGTTCAAGGAAGAACTCAACGAGTCGAATGAAGATGGTCCCGATGGTTTCAATGAAACTAAATCCTTTCTGTGGATGGACCACTTGTTAGGGAGGAAAGTCTCGTAGATGTTTAGATGCGAAAAGGAACCTGGGAATCATGGGATTCGATGAGTGTATGAGCAGAATCGATGAGTCCAAGGAAATTTCCCAATCTTTGAAGACGAACTCGACGATTTGTTCATACAACTCGGTGAGTCGTAGATTGGACACGTTCTTGTGAGGGAGATGAACTTCTCGAGTTCAAGGAAGAACTCAACGAGTCGAATGAAGATGGTCATGATGTTTTGAATGAAGGAGAACTCGTCGAGTTCTTGCTAGACTTGACGAGTGGAGTCGAGTTAGATCGGGTTAGTGGGGTATGGACTCGACGAGTTGGTAGACCCTAGATTTTTGGAAGTTAAAATGTCTCATTTAGGAAAACATTAAATTCTAGAATTAAAGAGTTTTTGAAGAGTTTCGAAACTTGGCCTTAAGTTTTGGAATTTGAAAAGTCTCATTTATGAAACATGAAATTCTAAACCCTAGAATTTTAAAAGGTTTTAATTCAACATTTATACTTCTATAATATTAAAGAATTAATACACACACACACACACACACACACACATATATATATATATATATATATATATATATATATATATTTGTATGTATGCATGTATGTATAAGACACGTCCGGCTTACCGTTAGTAGGCCTCATTCACGAAGCTAGTCTATAAGGAGGGTATAAGGAAATTGCCTATAAAATGGCGATTGAATGGGTGTCCACTCTCACCCACCGATTTCTTGACGGGTGGAGGGTCGTTGGGTGAACGGGTAGGATAAGACATTAATACTCGTTAAAAAGTATAATGATAATTATAAAAGTAACTAAATATTTTTATAAATTCCCAATCATAGTTACTTTAGGAAAAATATGAAATTGGTTCTATTCCATGAAATTGCACTTTGCACCTTGTCGAGTCGTTAATGGAGCGTGTGTGGTTAACTGGCACACTAATTTGGACTATCAAGGGTGGCAAAGGGTAGCTTAATGTTTCTCATAAATCAATAGAGCATTTGTGGTTAACCGGCACATTGATTTGGTGATAAATGACATCAAGAGTAGCAAGAACATTTGTATGGTTATTCACACATTGTTTGTGATCCTCGGTGTCGCAGTCACAAACTTGAAGGGCATAATTGAGATTTAAACATGCCATCGAAAAGTTCAATGAATCTTAAAGATCTACGAATTCCAATTCATTTAAAACTTGTCCGTAAATTTCATTTCTCATGGTGGAAATTGGTAAATCGACATTTACTTACCTTCAAATATTTTGCAATTGGATTACCGCATCCCTTTTCCGAATTGTAAAATATTGTGTTGGTTCCTACCCTTAATATTTCATTTGGGTGTTATATTAAGGATTCTTATCTAATCTAAACTTTGTCTTTCTTTTCAGATGTCTACCCCAAATGCTGCTGGCTCCAACCCTTCTGGCTCTTTTTCCTTCATGAACTTACGTGGAAGGGTGATTTTCAATGGGTCGAATTTCAATGACTGGATTCGAAACATACGGATGGTAACTCGTTACGAGGATAAGGAATATGTCCTCGATAAAGAGCTAAAGGAGGCTGATGAAGTCACTGCTACTCCTGAATAAATTGTTGAATATAGGGCTCATGAGAAGGACGTGACAAAGGTGTCATGCTTCATGCTTGACACTATGAAAGTTGAACTCCAAAAGTCCTATGAGGATTACTATCCTTTCGAGATGCACCAAGACTTAATGGAAAGGTACCATCAAAGTGCTCGACGGGAAAGGTAAGAAATCATTTCCTCCATGGTAACAACCAAAATAAAGGATGGAGAGTCCATCACGGCCCACTTTGAATGTAAATTTTGATGAAGAGTTGGCTATCAACATTATCCTACACTTTTTAACTTCTTGTTATGATCAGTTCAGAATGACTTAGCATATGAACAAGGAGAAAGTCACTCTAAGCAAGCTTCAAGGCCTTCTCAGAACTGCTGAAAGTAGTTTGAAAGGAAAATATGTTATACCTACTCCTACTACTGATGCCCCAGTCCTGGCAATTGGACATGGTAAAGGGAAGAAAAGGAAATCTCCTACAAAGAATTATGTGACATCCCCAATTCACGGCAAGAAAAGACCGGTTTTGTTTATACTTTATTTCAAAATCAGAGTAACCTTTTAATAAAAGAATTGCGGAATTTGTCCCAAAACAATAATATGATAAAGATTTATCAAAAAGCATTTCCTTAGAAATGTATTTCATTAAAAGACTTGGGATGTCATGTTTGATACAGTACATAAGTATAAACAGTACATTATAAGCCTTACAACAGTTATTTACAACTAATGACCTATAATACAAAAGTCCCTCATCATCATCATAATTATGCTCTGAGTCCACTACCTGTAAAACAGAAAGCTGAGTGGGTCAGGCTTGGGAGTCTGGTGAGCATATAGGGTTTTCAACCCACAAATAATAATAGATTTATTAATTTCATCGATCAACAATAAATTTATTAATTTCATCAAACCAACAATAACCCTGATTACCCATTCCTGTTATCCTCACTTTACGTCCCTAAACACCTATACAAGGGACCTAGTCTAAGGATTTTATCATCGGGATGGACACTACTGCTAAGGGGGTTCCTCAACAATAAATGTCCTAAAGGAAACCATGAGGGGGATGGAGGACACTGGTGAACACATCGTTCACAATACCTACAGGTTGCGAGCCTGCCAGCGTTCCACTGGACTATCTAGAAGAGTCCGTGGTCATCATCTATACTCTGCTAGATGACTGGAACAACAAAAACGTCGATGTCTCTCATCATTTTAACACACATCAACTATTTCGTCTACCCATGTTTTACCCAACATATTTGTAGATAAAATTATAAAACATTGTATTCAACAATCATCTCAAATAAAAAATCAATATAATTACACATAACACGTATTTTATAGAAAATACTTCATATCTATGTCTAAGATGAAAGTGACTATACACTCACTTGATTTGATGATAATCGGACAACAATTCGTTCCTTAAAATGATCGTTTCTGATAAAACCGGGAGTTTTATTCAGAAACCTGGCTCTGCGAGAGTTGGAGCTTCAAAACCGAAAAGATAAATTTTTTTTGGGTTTTCTGACACTTCGGGACGTATTACGGGCTTTAAAAATGATACCAGGGCTTCGGGGGAAGTCAAAATATAAGTTTAGGGGTGAAAAATGACATTTTTCTAATTCTAGCCGGGTGATCTCGCAGCCCCCCTATTTATAGAGTGCGAGAATGAGGGCTTCGTGGCTGAGAAAAATCCACGTAGTGCTTGCGAGGCTCGGTCACGAAGGGAGGATGTGGCAGCGAAGGAACGAGGCGCGTGGCAGCAGCGAGGGCGAGACACGGAGGCGGGCTACGAGGCTTTGACGTGGCCCTGTGAGACTCGGACACGCGGTGCTACGAGGTGGCTTCTGATTGGCCAAGACTTCGGTCCAAAGGAATTGCGACACACGTCGCATCCGGATTCGGCCACATCTTCGGTGACGCAGCAGCTTCATGCGAGGTGACGTGGCCGGCTACTGTTCATGCGAATTTTTTGAATTTTGAACCCCAAACTTCTAAAAACAATAACTTTCTTATATGAGCTCTGTTTTTGACGTTCTTTATATGCACGCGTAGCTAAAATTACGCTCTACAACTTTCGTTTAGACTTCGTCGACTAATTTTGAATTTAATTTTAATATTATTATTTTTAACAGACCGGGACAGGAAAATCCGTTAAAAATTCATAACTTCTTCATCCGACGTTGGTTTTCGTCAGTCTTTTTAACATTGTACTACTATTGACGAGACCTTCGATTCTCGTTTAGGTTGTGTCGGCTAAAAAACGCTTGATCTTAAATTCGAGTATATAACTGTATACTGCTAAGCTAAAACTTAGAAAAATCATAACTTCGTCATACGAAGTCAGATTTGGACGTTCTTTTTATCAAAATTTTCGGTTTAACAAATAGTATGACTTTCATTTAGATTGTTAAGGATAAAAAACACTTTATCGCAATATTCACTTTTTACGCTTCCCAGTGCCGTGCCGGTTTCGTCGCGAAACTTCGACAGGTCATAACTTCATCGTTATAACTCGGATTTCGGCGTTCTTTATATCTCCGGAATCCTTATTTCGGCCACTACAGTTTTCTTAAAATATATCAGCTTTTTCTAATATTTATTTTAAATTCTTGTTTTCATTATTAATTAATTAAACCGTAATAATTAAGCAAATAAGCATATAATTCACATAATATTAACATAATTCCTCTTTATTACTTCAAAATGAGTTACAAAGGTTGACCTAGAGTATTACAACATTATTAATGCTTTTAGCCCAGAAACACAGGCATTACAATTCTCTCCCCCTTAGGATGATTCCGTCCCCGGAATCACACATCAGCAAACAAATGCGGGTAGCGACTCATCATGTCACTCTCCGTTTCCCAGGTGAGATTTGGCCCATTCGTATGTTTCCATTGCACAAGCACTAAATCGACCATCTTGCATCGCGACTTTTTAGTCTTACGGTCAACAATTGCCTCTAGTTCTTCAATTAACCTCTTGCTTTCATCCAACCTTAACTCAGATATTGCAATTATGTCGGGAACATCTCCCGTGAACTTCCTTAAATAGCACACATGGAAAGTGTTATGAATATCATCTAGTTCTTCTGGTAGTTCTAGCTTGTAAGCTTGATTTCTAATCCTCTGAAGAACTTTAAATGGTCCAATAAACCTTGGACTCAACTTTCCCCTTTTACCAAATCTTATAAGTCCCTTCCACGGCAAGACTTTAAGCAAAACCGAATCACCAACTTCGAATGTTATCGGTTTTATTTTCTTGTCAGCATAGCTCTTTTTACGATCCTGAGCTGTTAACATCCTTTCCCTAATCACTTTCAACTTTTCAGCAGTCTAATGGACTATCTCAGGTCCCATAAACTGCTTTTCTCCAGCTTCAAGCCAACAAGACGGTGTACGACACTTCTATCCATACAAAGCGTGATAAGGTGCCATCTTTATGCTCGAGTGGAAACTATTGTTGTAGGAGAATTCTACTAAAGGTAAATGTTCATCCCAGTTACCTTGGAATTCTAGGGTACATGCTCTTAACATATCTTCAAGTGTTTGTTTTGTTCGTTCGCTCTGACCATCAGTTTGTGGATGGTAAGCTGTACTTAAACACAACTTGGTACCCATTTCCTCTTGTAGACTTTTCCAAAATCGTGACGTGAAACGACTATCATGATCTGATACAATTGTTAGCGGAACACCGTGAAGTCTCACAATTTCTTTCACGTAAGCATTCATAAGCTTATCCATAGACCATTTTTCATTAGTTTCTATGAAGTGTGCACTCTTGGTGAAATGATCCACGACCACCCAAATCATGTCGTTACCGCTCTTTGTTCTGGGTAGTTTAGTCACAAAATCCATGGTGATGTCTTCCCATTTACCCATGGGTATAGGTAAAGGTTCTAAACTCCCATACGGTTTATGATGTTGTGCCTTGACTCTTGCACATGTCACACACTCGACCACATGCTTATCAACATCGAGCTTCATCATTGGGCACCGGTAATAGGGTTTTAAATCCCTATACATTTTCGTACTGTCGGGATGAATCGAGTACATGGTCTTGTGAGCTTCTTCCATCAGAACATCTCTTACTCCTCCTATCTTAGGTACCCAAATCCTATCTTGGAATACCTTCAACCCTTGGTTGTTTGTACTGAACACTAATGTTTTGCTCAAACGTTCTTCTTTTCGGCCATTCTTCTCTAAAGCTTCCTCCTAATTTTTCTTTATACTCTCCACAAGTGTTGAGAAAACCTCAATTCTCAATGCTCTTGGCCTTTTCTTTTCAAGGTTGACTTTCCGACTGAGAGCATCAGCAACAACATTTGCTTTACCAGGGTGATAAAGTATCTCACAGTCATAGTCCTTGAGTAATTCCAGCCAGTGTCGTTGCCTTATATTCAATTCCTTTTGATTAAAGAGATACTAGAGACTCTTATGATCAGTGAAAAGTTTGCACTTCGTGCCATAGAGGTAATGTCTCCATATTTTTAGAGCGAAAACTACCGCTGCCAACTCCAAATCATGAGTAGGGTAGTTCTTTTCATGCTCCTTCAGTTGTCTTGACGCATATGCTATCACTTTATCTCGCTGGGTCAGAACACAACCAAACCCAACTCCTGATGCATCACTATAGACTGCGAAGTCTTCAACTCCTTTGGGTAAAGAAAGAATTGGTGCTTCACATAATTTCTTCTTCAACTTCTCAAAGGCTTCCTTATGCTTTTCATTCCAAGTATAAGTAGCTCCTTTGTGGGTCAAGGCTGTCAATGGAGTAGCTATCGAAGAAAAGCCTTGGATAAACCTTCGGTAATATCCAGCTAATCCTAAAAAGCTTCGGATCTCCGTGGGACTTTTTGGTTGTTCCCACTTCATTGCAACTTCAATCTTTGTTGGATCAACCATTATTCCTTCTTGGTTAACCACATGACCCAAGAACTGGACTTCTTGAATCCAAAATTCACATTTGGAGAACTTTACATACAACTTCTCCTTTTTCAGGACTTCTAGCACTTCACGTAGATGCTTTTCATGCTCCTGCTTGATTTTCGAATAAATCAAGATGTTGTCTATGAATACTATCACGGATTTATCTAGGAATGGTTTACAAACCCTATTCATCAAATCCATGAAAGCTGTTGGGGCATTGGTTAGTCTGAACGACATAACCAAAAATTCATAGTGTCCATATCTCGTTCTGAATGCAGTATGCTCGATATCTTGATCTCTCACTTTCAACTAATGATATCCTGACCTAAGATCGATCTTTGAGAAGTAGCTCGAACCTTGCAGCTGATCGAATAGGTCGTCAATCCTCGGCATTGGATATTTGTTCTTCACCGTTGCCTTGTACAGCTCTCGGTAGTCTATACACATTCTCATGCTTTCGTTCTTCTTCTTCACGAATAACACTGGAGCTCCCCAGGGTGATGAAGTAGGTCGAATGAAACCGATGTCCAACAGCTCCTGAAGTTGCGTCATGAGCTCCTTCATCTCCGTCGGTGATAATCGGTAAGGTGCCTTTGTTATCGGTGTTGTTCCTAGTAACAAGTCTATACGAAACTCCACTTGCCTATCAGGTGGTAATCCGGGAAGATCTTCGGGAAAGACTTCCGGATAATCACACACAATCGGTATATTCTACACCTCTTTCTTCTCCTTCTTAGCATCGATTACGAATGCCAAGTACGACGCACATCCTTTGGAGAAACATTTCCTGGCTTTCATCAGGGAGATGATTCCAGAATTCACTCTGCGTTTGTCCCCGTACACCATAAATGATTCTCTTCCGGGTGGGTTCACCCTTACTATCTTCTTCTTGCAAAGAATCTCAGCATCGTTGGCGCTAAGCCAATCCATACCCAATACGATGTCGAAACCGTTTAACTCTATGGGTAATAGCTCTTCATGGAATTCATTTCCGTTTAGGTCAATGATGATGTTCCTAACACCATTACTAACAGGTACGAATTTTCCACTGGCAACTTCTACAATCAGGGCATTATCAAGTTTTTCTACAGGTAATGCTAATTTCCGACCAAATTTATGCGACACAAAGGAGTAGTTGGCGCCGGAATCAAACAGTATATTTGCAGGCAAACCATTTACAAGAAAGGTACCTGAAGCGATGTCTGCTGCCTCCTGTACAGCCTCGAGCGTCATCTGGAAGGCTCTCGCCTTCGGCTTCGGTGGTATGGTGGGTCTTCCTGCCTCCTTCTTCTTTGGGAAATCATTTCAAATGTGCCCCTCCTCGTTACACTCATAACAGACCTTCTTAGTGAATGTGCATTCGTTGGCATAGTGCCCAAGCTTTCCACATTTGAAACAAGTGACCCCTCTGTCACACTTCCTAGAGTGTTTCTGTTGGGTTTTAGCCATAAGAACTTTCCTATGTGCGCATGCAAAACCCTATTGCTTGGATCTAGGCTTTCTAATAAACATGCTTTTGAATCCAAGACTTCTAATGGCTAATTAGGTTAAACAACAACATTAAAACAGATCTAGAATCATACCTTTGAATCCCTTGTTGATCTTGGTTGTCTTGGAGCTTCTAGAGTCACAATTGTCACTCCTCTAATGGTTTACAAACACCAATAGCAAGCAAGATGATTTAGGAGAGAGGAGAGGGGATGGAATTCGACCAGAGGTTCCTTGCTTTAGGTTCTGAAAGGTTGTACACGAATTCCACATCCCAAGGGCCTATTTATACCTTTAGACTCCTTAAGGGTTTCACCCTAAACCCTAATTGGATAATCTTCTCTTAAGGCTATCCAAATCCATTCCATAGATAACCCTATGGACGATTTTGAGCTATCCCAAAGCTCTTAGAATCCGTCCAAAGTCCATCCTAATGGATTTATAGTCTAAAGTCTAACTATCAAACAATTGACAGTTTATACCCTCTTATTTAATTAATCTCTTTAAGGCACCAAATTAATACCAATTAATTTATGACTTATATTAATCAAATAGCTAAATATTATTCCTTATAATATTTACTCTCTCTCTTAATAAATCATCCTTCAAGTTGCTATGGTGAAGGCAACCCAAAAGGACCATGCACCACCAAATATAGTTATAGCCTTAGACACTATTCCAACAGTCTCCCACTTAGATAAGTCTAATAACTATACAAGTACAATACGGTTTGCAATCGTAGCTCTCAAAGACGCTTTCAACTCTGATCTAATCAATCTTGTCCTTTAGATAAGGGATCGTACAGTCCTCTGTTAGATATCATGCTGACAATCCTATGGAATGGTTAGTCTAGCATTTAGATTTCTCGATCTTCGATTTATTTGACATAGAACTTAATCGAACACATCAATTCAGTTCTGACCGGGCCCGGCACATAAGTCAAATCAAATCATCGAGTGGCCAAGATATCTCTTCTACCCTCTTAGGATAAAATTTACAGATAAACTTCGACTTATATGCATTTACTTATTCATTAACCAACTATACACAACAATGCGTTTTATAACATCAAGTTACTGATGCGTTTTCGCATTATCAATGCACAATCAATTAACAAATAATAAACCATATATCTAGGTTTTAAGACCATATGATATTATCGTCTTGCGATCACCTTTTATATCATATTCCATAAGGTGATTCCAGCAAGCGCGGGTTTATTCCAATGCTCAAAACCAGTTCATAAGCACTCATGAACGTTGCAGCAACCCTTGCTATGTCTAACACCATTTAGACACTCTACACACCAATTCATGACAATCTTCATTCATATCTACTCCCAACATATGAACGATTGTGGACCATTTGAATAATTCGATTATTCCTAATAAACTCAATTATTCTGGAAGTCAAAACATGCAAAAGTGAAACAATAGTTAAACAACTAACATGTGATAGTAACTTTACTCATAAATAAAACTTCTTTATTTAATCATCAAATGTTAATTACATTTATCTATTATATGTTTCTAATACTATCTAATCTATGCTAATATCATCCTTCAGCCCAATACTCCTAGCATGCTGCAAGTGCTTAACCCTACTCAGTCCCTTCGTAAGCGGATCTGCTGGGTTATCTTCTGATGATATCCTCTTCACTACGAGTTGTCCTTCTTCTACACGATGTCTAATGAAGTGATATTTTCTGTCGATATGTCGAGATCTACCATGATCCCTTGGTTCCTTGGGTAAGGCAACCGCACCTTCGTTATCACAGAAAATCTCCATGGGCTCCTTTATGGCCGGCACAACTCCAAGATCACCGATGAAGTTCTTCAGCCATATTGCCTCCTTCGACGCTTCGCTCGCTGCGATGTACTCTGATTCGCACGTTGAATCAGCTACGGTTTCCTGCTTGGAACTTTTCCATATCACTGCTCCTCCATTTAGGGTAAAGACCCAGCCCGACTGCGAACGGTAGTTGTCTCTATCGGTTTGAAAGCTGGCGTCACTATACCCTCGCACCTTCAAGTCATCACTCCCTCCAAGGACTAAGAACCATTCTTTCGTCCTCCGAAGGTACTTAAGGATGTTCTTCACCGCAATCCAATGTGCTTTGCCAGGGTTCCCTTGATATCTGCTAACCATGCTCAAAGCGAAGGCTACATCAGGGCGAGTACAAGTCATAGCGTACATGATTGAGCCAACTGCGGAAGCGTATGGTACTCGGCTCATTTCTGCTATCTCAGCTTCGGTACTCGGACTTTGAGTCTTACTCAACTTGGCATTTCCTTGTATCGGTAGTTCTCCCTTCTTTGAGTTTTCCATACTAAAACGTTTTAGTACCTTCTCCAAGTAAGTATTCTGACTAAGTCCAATTAGTCTCTTACTTCTTTCTCTTACTATCCTTATTCCCAAAATGTAAGAAGCCTCTCCGAGGTCCTTCATAGCGAAGCACTTCCCGAGCCAGGACTTAACCTCCTGTAGAGTCGGGATGTCGTTTCCTATGAGTAATATGTCATCGACATATAGAACGAGGAAGCTTACTATACTCCCACTGGCTTTGACATATACACAAGATTCGTCTTCGCTTCGTACAAATCCAAACTCTTTGACTTTCTCATCGAAGCAAAGATTCCATCTGCGAGACGCTTGCTTAAGTCCATAAATGGACTTCTCAAGCTTACACACTCTATTCGGATGCTTCGGATCCACAAACCCCTCTGGCTGAGCCATGTAAACATCCTCAGCCAACTTTCTGTTGAGGAAAGCGGTCTTGACATCCATTTGCCAAATCTCATAATCATGAAATGCGGCAGTCGCTAGCATCACTCTAATAGATTTAATCTTCGCAACTGGTGAGAAGGTCTCATCATAGTCAACTCCGGGAGTTTGAGTAAAGCCCTTCGCAACCAATCGCGCTTTATACGTGTGTACGTTCCCATCCATGTCGGTCTTCTTCTTGAAGATCCACTTGCACCCTACGGTCTTACGTTCGGGCACGTAATCAACCAAATTCCAAACTTAGTTATCGTGCATGGATTGGATCTCGCTATCCATTGCCTCTTTCCATTTCGCAGACTCCGGGCCTGCCATGGCTTCCTTATAGCTATTAGGTTCATCAAGATTTACTAGTGTACCATCACTAATATATGTGTCCCCTTCGGTAGTAATATGAAAACCATAAAACTGGGGATGAACTCTAACTCTATCGGAACGTCTAAGAGGTAAGGATTCGTCAATCGGTTCAACTGGAGTTTCCTCCTCGGGTTGAACGCCAGCGGTAGAGGTTCCTTCATCTATCGACTCTTGAATCTCTTCAAGTTCGATTTGCCTCCCACTGTCTCCTTGGCTTATGAGTTCTCGCTCTCGGAAAACTCCTCTCCTCGCAACAAGGATAACATTATCTTTCGGTCTATAGAAGAGATATCCAAAGGAAGTTTGCGGGTAGCCGATGAAAATACATCGCTCACTTCGAGGTTCAAGCTTGTCATGAGTATCTCGTCTTACAAAAGCCTCGCAACCCCAAACCTTGATATGTGCCAACGAGGGAGCTTTCCCCGTCCACATCTCGTGAGGTGTTTTGGCAACCTTCTTGGTAGGGACTCGGTTAAGGATATGGGCGGCAGTCTCTAAGGCATACCCCCAAAAGAAGATAGGTAGTGAAGCACGACTCATCATAGAGCGAACCATATCCAATAAGGTTCGATTACGCCTTTCTGCCACACCATTCAATTGTGGTGTCCTAGGAGGCGTCAATTGCGAAACTATTCCACACTCCTTGAGATAATCATGGAATTCAAGACTTAGGTACTCTCCTCCTCGATCGGATCGAAGCATCTTGATTTTCCTGCCCAATTGATTCTCCACTTCATTCTTGAACTCTTTGAACTTTTCAAAGGTTTCTGACTTTTGCTTGATTAAATAGATATACCCATATCTACTATAATCATCGGTAAAGGTCACATAGAAGCGGTTCCCATCCTTCGTGGTTGATCTAAAAGGTCCACATACATCGGTATGTATTAGGTCTAATAGTCCCTCACCCCTTTCACAAGTACTCGTGAAGGGTGACTTAGTCATCTTTCCAAGTAAACAAGACTCGCATGTGTCATCTTCCCTAAGGTTGAATGACTCCAACACTCCATCCTTTTGGAGTTGGGCTATGCGTTTCTTGTTGACATGTCCAAGACGACAATGCCACAAGGATGCTTTATCCATACTAGTGGAAGAATCAATATTCAAAACATCATTTCCTAAGTTATCAACAATCATAACAGTTTCATATATTCCATTACATGGTATAGCTTCAAAGTAAAAGACACCATTTAGATAAGCCAAAATAGAACCATTCTCATTATTAAAAGAAAATCTAAAACCTTGTCTATATAAACCATGAAATGAAATGATGTTTCTAGCCATTTCTGGCGAATAGCAACAATTGTTTAAATCCAAAACTAAACTATTCTTATGCACTAAAGAATACACTCCAATCTTGGTCACAGGCGACGATCTTTTGTTCCCCATGATTAGATTGATCCTTCCTTGCTCCACATCCCTACTTCTTCTTAGTCCCTGCACATTAGAACAAATGTGATAACCACAACCGGTGTCAAGAACCCAAGAAATAGCATGATTAGAATCGTTAGATTTTATTGCATATATACCTGCGAAAGATGGCTTGATCTTTCCTTCCTTGATGGCTTGCAGGTAATCCGGGTAGCTTCTCTTCCAATGTCCTATCTTGTGGCAGTGGTGGCACTCTGCCTCCTTCGGGTTAGAGCAGGGCTTAGAGGGATCAACTTTGGTCCCACTAGAAGAGGAACCATCTCGGGCTTTCACCTTGCGATAGTTGTTCGAAGAAGCTTTCCTCTTCTTTCCCTTCCCTTGACCAATAGCCAAGACAGGAGCAGCAGATGGATTGGGAGTTGGTGCAACAGACTTGTCCTTGAAATTGCTCTCAGCAACCCTCAAGAGACCTTGGAGTTTACTTAGAGTGACCTCCTCTTTGTTCATGTGGTAGGTCATCCTAAATTGATTGTACATCGGAGGCAAAGAGTGAAGCACCATGTCGATCGCCAAGTCTTCGCTGAAGTCAACATTTAACTTGCGAAGGCGGTCGACATACCTTTGCATCTTTTGCAAGTGCACGGTAAGAGATTCTCCATGACCCATCTTGGCGGAAATCATGTTAGTGAAGATCTCGTAACGCTCTTGTCTCGCGTTTTGGTGGTACCTCTCCAACAAGTCTTGATGCATCTCGTATGGATACATGTCCTCGTAGGACTTTTGGAATTCGGAGTTCATGGTGGCGATCATGATGCAATGTACTTTCGTCGCATCTCGCTCATGGGTTTCAAAGGCGGTGATTTCGGCGGGAGTAGCAATTTCAGGGTTGATTTTCTCGAGCTTCTCGTCGAGGACATACTCTTTATCCTCATAGCGAGCAATGGTGCGAATGTATCTTATCCATTCGCCAAAGTTCGTTCCATCGAAGGTGACCTTTTGGCAAAGGCTCATCAACGTGAAAGAACTAGCAGCAGCGTTGTTTGCGTTTGACATCTATAGAAAGGACAAAGATAGATTAGAACAAGAATCCCTAATTATCACCCAATAAGAAAAATTAGGGCTAGGATCCAACAATAACATTTACATACTAGAAAAGGGATGCCGTAATCCAACATGCAAATAAATTGAAGGTAAGTGAATGACGATTCACTAATTCTCCATCACAAAACTTAAACTTTTAGTCCTAAGTGTTTTTGAGAATTCCTAGGTTCGGATGAAATTCATTGAACTATTCAATGGCATGTTTAAATCTCGATATGCCCCTCTTGTTTGTGACTGGGATGCCGAGGATCACAAAGCGGGTGTGAACTACCATGCAAATTCACATGGTGCCTTCATTGTTACGATCACCTATTCGATGTGCCGGTAAACCACACACGCTCCATCGAACTATGATAAACAATGAATCACCCTTTGCCACCTTCGCTTAGAACCAATTAGTGTGCCGGTAAACCACACACGCTCCACTAACATCTTAGCAAGGTGCAAAGTGTAATTTCATGGGATTGCATCAATTCACTTTTCCTAAAGTAACTAAGATTGGGAAATTTAAAAAATTTAGTTACTTCGTATTTCTTATTATACTTTTAATGAGAGGATGAGGTTGCCCTATCCTACCCGTTCGGCTAACGACCCTCCACCAATCAAGCAAGCGGTGGGTGTGAGTGTACACCCATTAAGCGCCATTTTATAGGCCGCAACCTTATACCCACCTTATAGATCGGCTTCGTGAATGAGGCCTACTAGCGGTAAGACTAGCATTTAGTTATACATATATATATATATATATATATATATATATATATATATATATATATATATATATATATATATATATATATATATATTATCCTAGTAATATCATATAAGTATAGGGTTGCATTTTAAACTTTTCAAAATCTAGGGTTTGAAATTTAAGTTGTCTAAATTAAAACTTTTAATCACAAATATGAATTTCAAAACTATAGGGTAGGTTTTAAACATTTAAAAAACATGGAGGATCAAATAACAAATAATTCCAATTAACAATTTAATATTCTAATTATCTTTATTTGATTTATCTTGATTTCTTTGAAGATAATTACCAAAATAATTAATTATTATCATATAAGGAAATTAAATATCTTATTAGATGATAGATATCTTTAATTACATCAAGATAACAGTTATATTTATCAAAAAATCGGATTTACATTGATCTAATATGATTAAGGTAAGTTTCCATAAGATAATTATGAAAAAATCCCGAATCTGGCCATTCCTGATGCTTGGACTCGCCGAGTGCACAAGGGGACTCGACGAGTCAGGCCTACTCGACGAGTCCACCATGGAACTCGACGAGTCAGTGACTCAAAACCCAAAAAATCGAATTTTGCAGGTTTGTTTCAGTTATTCAAGCAACAATTTGTAGAAAACCAATCTAGGCTCTGATACCACTGTTGGGTTTTAGCCATAAGAACTTTCCTATGTGCGCATGCAAAACCCTATTGCTTGGATCTAGGCTTTCTAATAAACATGCTTTTGAATCCAAGACTTCTAATGGCTAATTAGGTTAAACAACAACATTAAAACAGATCTAGAATCATACCTTTGAATCCCTTGTTGATCTTGGTTGTCTTGGAGCTTCTAGAGTCACAATTGGCACTCCTCTAATGGTTTACAAACACCAATAGCAAGCAAGATGATTTAGGAGAGAGGAGAGGGGATGGAATTCGACCAGAGGTTCCTTGCTTTAGGTTCTGAAAGGTTGTACACGAATTCCACATCCCAAGGGCCTATTTATACCTTTAGACTCCTTAAGGGTTTCACCCTAAACCCTAATTGGATAATCTTCTCTTAAGGCTATCCAAATCCATTCCATAGATAACCCTATGGACGATTTTGAGCTATCCCAAACCTCTTAGAATCCGTCCAAAGTCCATCCTAATGGATTTATAGTCTAAAGTCTAACTATCAAACAATTGACAGTTTATACCCTCTTATTTAATTAATCTCTTTAAGTCACCAAATTAATACCAATTAATTTATGACTTATATTAATCAAATAGCTAAATATTATTCCTTATAATATTTACTCTCTCTCTTAATAAATCATCCTTCAAGTTGCTATGGTGAAGGCAACCCAAAAGGACCATGCACCACCGAATATAGTTATAGCCTTGGACACTATTCCAACAGTTTCTTCTTACACTTTTCACACCACTTTGCTTCTGATCCTCCTCCTCTCGAACCAGACTTCGAGAATCTACTCTTCTTGTTGGACTTTGAGGATCCATCGAACTTCCGGTTCTCTCCAACCTCAGCCCTTTTTAGACCTCTTTCCTTTTGTTGGGTCTCCACATTCTTAGTTGCTCGAACAACTGATTTCAGAGTGGTTGCCATCTTGATTGTTGGGCCAAAGTCAGTCGGCAATCCGTTTGCGAACTTCTCAATTTTGGAAAGTTCGGTTGGCACTAGGTATGGAAACAACTTCATCTTTTCCGTGAATGCAACAACATAGTCATCGATTCTCATTCTCCCCTTTTTCAAATTTTGGAACTCATTGTTCAGATCAATCAGATCTATCTCGGAATAGTACTGCGCCTTCAGTTGTTCCAAGAACTCATCCCACGACATTTTCAGAGCTTCTCCTCGTGGCATTGTATCTGCCAATAGCTTCCACTAGCTCAAGACTCCAGTTTTCAATTGTCTCAAAGCGAAGATAGTCTTTTGCTTCTCGCTGCAGTCGCAACTTTCAAACACCATTTCCATCTAGGAGATCTAGTCCATGATCTCAACAGGCTTTGGGCTTCCTGAGAGACTTGGTGGTTTCGCACCCAATAAATTTTTGTACATCCGTCCATCCTTGTTGTTTCTCCCTTCTAGGCCATCCCTTTGCTCACCTTGAGTCCCTATTTGACTCACTTAGCGGTTGTAGTTCCCTTCCTCAGATTGCTCGGGAACTGGCTCCGTCAGTTCAACATGTATAGTAGATTCGTCCCTATTCTCGTGGAGCATCTGTCTCATTTCTTCCCTTTATTCAGCTAGCATAGCCTAAGTTATGGCTTGAACTCTAGCCATGGTGACTAGCTCAGGTGCAACTTCTTCAACAACAGGTATTTGCTGGACAACTGGGGGTTTGTTCCTATCCCCATTTGCATTTACGTTTCTGCTACGGGTCCTTGCCATTTTGATCTATACACCGAATAAGGTGAATTTAGATCTTTATTCACTATAGACTCCGAAATGTTTACATGCTAGTTCTAATATCGTAATCATACGCTTAGAATCCTACACACATAAGGTTTTCCAGATCCGGTTGGCAACAGACCATAGATCCGAACAAAAATATCATGTATAGCAAACACATAACATTTAGCACATAAAAGCATTTTAGGCATCTTTCCTAAAATATACTAGTGCTCACACCTCACAATCATCACTTAGCATTCTAAGTTTAAGTCTAGAAATCCTACAAATTCCTAGTTCGCTTAAACTAATGCTCTGATAACAACTGTGACATCCCCAATTTCACGGCCAGAAAATACCTGTTTTGTTTATACTTTATTTCAAAATAAGAGTAACCTTTTAATAAAAGAATTACGGAATTTGTCTCATGATGGAGCCTCTTCTAGTGGGTCCAAAGGTGGTTCTGCTGCTCCCTTTTCCAATCCAAAGGAAGCAGAGTGCTTCCATTGTCATTAAAAAGGGCATTGGCAATGAAGCTGCCCTAAGTACTTGCAGGCATGTTTGTAGAACTCGCTACTCGACACCTGTTCGGCCGACTACTGAGTAGAGAGTACTCAGGAGTACTCAGATTCATTAATTCATGTAGAAACACCTTTAGGGAAATTATATTTTTCAAAATTATAAGTTAAAACCATATGTCAATTGCAAAATTTAACAAAATTAGATACATGTGAATATACAAAAAACTGAAATACATATAATGGTCTCACTTCGTGAATAATTACTGAAAATTTAAGATATATATATGTAGTAATAATCACATGTGTGTATGTTAAATAATAAATCATTAAGTACATTATACATATTAATCATCGAGTTGGTCAAGTTTTAAAAAATTGCTCGCTTTAATAAGATACCGATCGGAGAGTACTTGGATTCTGCAACTCGCCTCGGAAAGGGGCCGAGTAGGGAGTACTCAGATGAGTAATCGGCTAACTCGGTGAGTTTTCCAACATCGCTTGCAGAACATTAATGATGATAATATAAAGCCCACCTTCGCATGTATTTATACTATTCATTCTAATTACTAATCACATGCTAATTCTTGTGTCCTTGATACACGATGTGTTGTTCACATTTGTTCTGATTTGCAAGGTCTAAAAAGAAGTAGCGATGTGGAGCACGGGAAAATGAACTTGATCATGGGGAATAGGAAATCATCGTCTGTCACCAAGATTGACATTTATTCTTTATTGCTTAGTAACGGGTTAGAATTAGATTTGAATAATTATTGCTACTCGTCAAACATAGCGAGAAACATTATTTCTTTTCATGGTTTGTATAAACAAGGTTTTATATTTTCATTTAATAATGAAATTGGTTCTATTAGTGCCTTTTATAATGGTAAGTTTTATTTTGAAGCATTGCCTTGTAATGGTGTATATGAAACTGTGATGGTTGTAGACAACTTAAGAAATAATGTAATGCATATTGATTCATGCAATGGTTTGGACAAGGCATGCTTATGGCATTATCGTATTATACATGTCAACAAGAAGCGCATAAGCCAACCCCAAAAGGATGGAGTGTTGGAGTCATTTGACATAAAGTCGGATGACACATGCGAATCTTGTTTACTTGGAAAGATGACCAAGTCACCTTTCACTGGTACTTGTGAAAGAGGTGAGGGTTTTTTGGATCTCATACACATCGATGTGTGTGGGCCCTTCAGATCTGGCACAAGGGATGCTAACCGCTTCTATGTGACTTTTACCGATGATTATAGCAGAGGGTATATCTACTTAATCAAGAATAAGTTAAAAACCTTTAAAAAGTTCAAGGAGTTTAAGCAAGAAGTAGAGAATCAGCTGGGTAAGAAGATAAAGATGCTCCGATCCGATCGAGGTGGTGACTATCTTAGTATTGATTTCCACGACTATCTTAAGGAATGTGGAATTGTTTCACAATTGACGCCACCTAGGACACCGCAACTTAATGGAGTGGCTGAGAGGCGCAATCGAACCTTGTTGGATGTGGTTCGTTCTATGATGAGTCGAGCTTTGTTACCTATCTCATTCTGGGGGTATGGTTTAGAGACTGTCGCGCATATCCTTAATCTAGTCCCAACTAAGAAGGTTGCCAAAACACCTCATGAAATGTACACAAGGAAGGTTCCGTCGTTGGCACATATCAAGGTTTGGGGTTGCGAGGCTTTCGTAAGACGAGAGACTCACGACAATCTTGAACCTCATAGTGAGCATTATATTTTCATCGGCTACCCACAAAAATCCTTTGGATATCTCTTCAAGAGTTAAGTGATGAAGGAACCACAAACACTAGCACGCAACCTAAGGAGGAAACTCCTGTGGAACTAGTTGACAAATCCTTACCTATCAGATGTTCTAGTAGAGTTAGAATGACACCTGAGTTTTATGGTTTCCATATTACTATAGATGGTGATACGTTTATCAGTGATGGTACATTTAAATTTTGATGAACCAAACAACTATAAGGAAGCCATGGTGGGTCCCGAGTCCACAAAATGGAAGGAGGCTATGGACAACGAGAATTAGTCCATGTATGATAATCAAGTTTTGAACTTGGTTGGCAATATACCGGGTCGCAAGATAATTGGGTGCAAATGGATCTTCAAAAAGAAGACCGACATGGATGGGAAATTACACACATATAAGGCACAATTGGTTGTGAAGGGCTTTACTCAAACTCTTAGAGTTAACTATGACGAGACCTGTTCACCAATGGCCAAAATGAAGTCTATAAGGGTAATGGTAGCCATAGCTGCGTTTCATGATTATGAAATATGGAAAATGGATGTCAAAACCGCTTTCCTAAATGGGAAGTTGGCTGAAGATGTTTACATGAGTCAGCCAGAGGGTTTGGTCGATGAGAAGTACCCTAATAGAGTGTGCAAGTTTGAGAAATCCATTTATGGATTAAAACAAGCATCTCGCAGATGGAATCTTTTTTTCGATGAGAAAGTCAAAGAGTTAGGATTCTCGAGAAGTGAAGATGAGTCCTGTTTGTATGTCAAGGCCAGTGGGAGTATAGTTAGCTTCTCGTGTTATATGTCAATGACATATTACTCATAGGAAACGACATCCCGACACTGCATGAAGTTATGTCCTGGCTTGGAAAGTGTTTTTCTATGAAGGACCTTAGAGAAGCTGATTACATTCTAGGGATAAGGATATTAAGAAATAGGAGTAAAAGACTAATAGGACTTAGTCAAAGTACCTACATGGAAAAGGTGTTGAAACATTTCAACATGGAGAACTCCATGAAAGGAGAATTACCTGTCCAGATCAATACGAAATTTAGCAAGACTCAAATCCCGAGTGCTGATGCCAAGATAGAAAAGATGAGTTGAGTACCATATGCTTTTTCAGTTGGCTTGATCATGTATTCTATGACATGTACTCGCCCTGATGTGGCCATTGCTTTGAGCATGGTTAGCAGATATCAAGGGAATCCTGGTAGAGCTCACTGGACTATGGTAAGGAACATTCTCAAGTACCTCTGAAGGGAAAAGGACTGGGTCCTTACCCTCGGTGGGAGTAATGACTTGAGAGTGATAGGGTATAGTGATTTCAACTTTTAGATCGAAAGAGATAATTTACGCTCTCAGTTGGACTAGGTATTTACCCTAAATGGAGGAGCAATAACTTGGAAACGTTCCAAACAGGAAACTGTAGCTGATTCAAAGAGAGAATCAAAGAATATAGCAGCAAGTGAAGCATCGAAGGAGGTGATATGGCTAAAGAACTTCATCGGAGACCTTGGATTTGTACCAACTATAAAGGAGCCTATGTAGATTTTATGTGATAGCGAGAGTGTGGTCGCCTTAACCAAGGAACCAAGGGACCATGGAAGATCTAGGCACATCGACATAAAATATCACTTCATAAGACATCGAACAGAAGGAATCTTCATAGTAAAGAGGGTATCATGAGAAATGAACCCAACATATCCCATTACGAAGGGACTGAGTACGGTTAAGCACTTGCAGCATGCTAGGAGTATTGGGCAAAAGGATGATATTGGGCTGAGTAGGGTTAAGCACTTGAAGCATGCTAGGAGTATTGGGCTTGTAGATTGTGTAAGGTGTTTAGACATAGCAAAAGTTTGCTACAAAGTTCATGTGTGCTCCTACAATATGATTTGAGTATTGAATTAAACCCATGCTCACATGAATCACTTCATGAAATTTTATCACGAGTGATTGTGAGATGATAATATCATATAATATTCAAACCAAGATATATGAGTTGTTGATTACGAGTTGGTTGTATATTGATAGTGCGTAAACGAATCAGTAACTTGATGTTATAAAATTTGCTGTTGTGTATAATTTAACAAGTAATTAGTACAAGAATATAAGTCGAAGTTTATCTGTTCCTTTTATCCTAAGAGGAATAAAAACGATATCTTGGGCCCCTCGATGATTTTGTTTTGACTTATGTGTCGGACCCGGACAAGACTCAATTGATGTTTTCAATTAAGTTCTATGTCAAACAAATCGGAAACCGGGAAACAAACTGTTGGATAATGAGTACGACTTCATTCCATGTCTTTTTCCACACGATATCTTGAAGAATAAAGGATTATATGATCCCTTATCTAAAGGACGCGTTATTGATTAGAGTTGACAACAGCTTTTGAGAGCTACGATTGCTAGTCAGTTTTTGAATTCATACTTGTAGTTATAGTTATTAGACTTATCCAAGTGGGAAACTATTAGATTAAGTGTCTAAGCCCATAACTATAATTGGTATGTACTTGACCCGATAGTTGCATGGTCCATTTGGGTTGCATTCACCGGAGCAATTTGATAGGAATGATATTTGAGAAAGAGGTTATTTGTGATTTATTAATATATTAAAAGAACAATGTATTAATTGAGAAATCATATTGTTTAATTGGTATTGATTAATAATTAATTTGAAATTAATTTAGTGATAAAAAGAGTGATTAAATTAACAGGGGATGATTATGTAAATCAGTGATACATATAGTTTGGGCTAATGATCCATGATTGATTAGTGATGGACTAAGCTTATGTGATAGTCCATGAAGTGTTAGTCCAAATGAATTATTGGATCAAAAGCCTAAGTGAATGGATTAGGGTTTACAAGTGACCACTGTAATTCTACACTATATATGTAACCCCTAAGCCCCTAAAATCGACAAGTATTCTAAGAAGAGTATAGATAATTTTATTGCCTCCTAAACCTCTCTCACAATCCTCCATTTGTTCTTGGTGTTTTGTGACTTATTTGAGGCATCACATTTGAGGTGCTAAGCTCTTGTAAGGCCAAGTTCTACAAGCTAAAGCAAATAGGTAATCATCAAATTTGTTTTATGTTTCAAATATCAAAGTTGTATGCTAGTTAGGCTTCATGCTTTGGAAAATGAAAATTGCATGTATAACTAGAGAAAACTTATATCCAAAGCATTAGGGATGTATGTGCACCATAGGGATGTTATAGTACTCAAAACCCATCATGAATAACACTCGGCTATCATAATCCAAGGAAGCCACCTGGCCCACAATGCGCTCACTTTTTCGGTGCTCTTCCTTCATAGCCTTGATATGAGCCTCATGAATCCACTCCAATAGCTGAGTAATCATGGTCATCCTCAAACAAATATCCTTGATCGGAGCTGCGACCACCTTGTGGCTAAGGGCATCGGTTACCACATTGGCCTTTCCCGGATGGTAAATGATCTCACAATCATAATTCTTCACCACATCTAACCACCGATGATGCCTCATATTCCGATTTAGCTGATCCATCAAATACCTCAGGCTCTTTTGGTCTGTGTAAAAAGTACAACAGACCCCATAAAGGTAATTCTACCAAATCTTGAGGGTGAAAACCACAACCCACAACCCCCAACTCCAAATCAGCTCCAAATCTCGAGGCATAAGCGATCCCGTGACACCTATGCATCATAATTGCACCCAAAACTGTGATTGATGCATCACAATAAACCAAAAAATTCTCAACACCCTCTGGCAGGGTCAAAACCGGAGCCTCACATAGTCTCTGTCTTAGGGGCTCAAAAACTACCTGTTGCTCAGGGTCTAACGAAAAGTGAAGGTCTTCATCGTTAATCAGGTCAATGGAACCACTATCTTGGATAAATCCTAGATGAATCTCCGATAATAACCTCCTAATCCAAGGATACTACGAATGTAAAATGGAGACCTCGGAACCTCCTATCTCATCATGGCCTCAACCTTGGCCAGATCGAACAAAATATCATTCTGGTTGACAACGTTCCCCAGAAACTACACCTCACGCAACCAGAGCTCACACTTGGAGAACTTTACAAAAAGTCTCTCCCTCCTCAAATTATCCAAGACCTCTCTAAAGCGATCCTTATGCGGCTTCTAGGTCTTTGAATAGGCCAGGATATCATCAATGAATATCATCATAGACTGATCCAATATCGGCTTGCATACGTAGTTCATGAGGCCGATGAACGTGGCTAGAGCATTGGTGAGCCCAAAATGAATCACTACCAACTCGTAATGACCATAGCGAGTCCCAAAGGCCGTCTTCTACACATCCTCCTCTCTAACCCTCATCTACTGGTAATCTGAACGCTGATCAATATTAGAAAACCAAGATGCACCCTGAAGCTTGTCAAACAAATCATCAATCCTCAGGAGTGGGTAATGGTTCTTCACCGTTAGCTTATTCAGCTCCCGGTAGTCAATGCACATCCGATAAGACCCATCCTTATTTTTTCACAAATAGGATCGGTGCTCCCCATGTCGAACTGTGCGGTCGAATGAACCCCTTGCCTAACAGCTCCTGCAACTGTGTCAACAAATCTTGCATCTCTGATAAAGATAACATCTGGCCCTCACTGCTGAACACAAAATCGGCCCATGTTGGTCTCTCTCTCTCCCTAAACCACTAACTCTACCCCACTCAGGGTTCGAATTCGAACTAAATAGTACTCATAATTGATCACCGACCCATTAGAGCTCAACCAATACATACCCACGATAACCTTGTTCCCTCGCAAAGGAATGGGAGCCAAATCAGTTGGATACTGCTCACTGAACATCTTAAGAATATAACCCCGATGAACCCTCGCTACCGGGACATATCAATCATCTACAATCTCAATGTCTAAAGGATAATCTCGCTCCCTCAGAGCCCCGATAACCATCTTGCTAAGCGCAAGCGATACAAAGGATCGGGTAGCCCCTGAATCAAACAATACTAATGCAGAAATACCGTTCATGAGGAACGATCCTAAAATAAAACACATAAATATAAGAAGGTTATTCAATATAAATAAAGAGATAAGGAGAAGATACATACTGATCACCACATCAGGTGTCGTGCGAGGCTCCTCAGTCGCCAACTGAAAATCCCTGGTCTTCACCCTAGGTGCATCCTCCTTGCCCTACGGCCATCGATGATCCACAGTGTCACTGGAGCGGGTGCTACCACTAGTCCCCCTGCTACCAAACTCTCACAATGGGCCTTCTTGTGGCCCTTCTGATTGCAATGGAAGCAAATCAGATCAAATACTGGGGTGACGGTGGTAGTACATGTACAATCCCTGCTAATATGACCCATCCGACCGCACTTGAAGCAACCATAACCACGCAACCTGCACGCCACATCGTGCATCTTGTTTCACTTTCCACAATGGATCAGGCCCTACTGGCCTCTCGACCTAGAATCAAATACCTTTGGCTTCTTTCCCGAACTCCCTGAAACATGAGCCTGATCTGGCTTCCTCTTCCTCTCGATCTCAAGATGAATCTCCCTCTCCCTAGCTCTCGTGATCATATCCTCCAGTGTCCTGCAATTGGATAAGCTCACAAACTACTGAATGTCACTCCTCATCATCTCATGGTACCTCATCTTCTTCATCTCCTCATCCATCACATACTGCAGAACCAATACGCCCTCTCACAAAACATGGTAATGATCTCCGCCATCGTCTCAGTAGTCTAGCGAAGGTCCTGAACAGTTGCCGCACTTCAATCATTGGCGTGGAGTTAGTTTGGAATTTGGTCGTAAAATCATCTAATGTCATTGAATCAACAGTCTCATAACCAACGGACCATCCAAACTCTTCCCACCAGTAACGAGCTCTTTCTTTTAGAAGACAGAAATCAAGTTTGACCATTACCCCATCGGGACAACTACTGGTGTGGAAGGCATTAGCAACATCCGTAAACCAATGCTTACTCGTAATTGGGTCCTTCTCCCCATAGTAATCGGGAGCCTTGCATGCCCGAAACTCTCTGAAGGTCAGTAAATGTGTCCCAAAAAAGCTACCATCTTAGAACACAAAGAGCTCAAATGCTCCTCCAACACCTCCATGATACCCTCCTTAATCATACAAAAGATCACAAGAGTTTGGTTAAGTATTCTGCGTGTAATCTCAGACAAAATGAGCTCCCGTATCTGATCATCCAACTGCCCAACTCTAGAACCAGAGCTGAGCCCTCACCACCAGAACCACCAAACGGTCTGCTTCTAAGAGTCACCATACTGAAAATAGACCGTATAAACCATCAGAAGAACTCCTACAAGGTCCTTTTTTCATTGCAGTTCTCCCTGAATCGAGTACAGATACTCTGCTTCTAGTAGTATGGGCCTATATTGGCTTCCACATCGATCTGTACTTTCCTTAAAGATCGATTTGATTCCTCCAAATCACTCGTTACCCACTCAAATAATCTCAACAAAACAAGGTTCCCAACACTAAATCTCTTCCTAGGTTTTCCTAGGGAAACCACCACACCACTCTCCGCTATTAGATGCAGAAGGAACGCCTACCAGCACCCTCTAACTAGCTCATGAATACAATTACGTATCACTGATACCCGATAATTCTTTGAAAGAAAGGTCTCACACTATAATGGTTGGACTCAATCAAGATCTGTGCAAAAGAGTTAAGACCTAACCTTCTAAAATTATTTATTTTCTATAATATGTATCTTAACATATTCTCTTACTAGTCAACTAATGTTAGTTAGAACTCCTAAAAAGCACAAAGCAAGCAACATTCGAGCATTGAGTAATTGGAATCAATTATATCCTAATCATGTCATCCTATCATTGACTGATCAGTATTAGCATGCACGTCTTACAAGCTCCTAAACTAGGCATATAAAGGCATATCTCCTAGCATTCTATCATGAAAATCCTGAGCAAATCCTTAGCCCTAACTAGCATGCGATTCGCAGATTCATAAATCAAAGCATATCATAAATCCTGTATAGGTATTTTGGAAAAACTTACTTGAGCTCGGTCGATTGCATGCACCACACCCTTTCTTTTATTAGAAACTCTTTTTTATAAAATATTTTTTTTTGAAAAGTTTACCAGATCCTCATTTTGAGTTCAGACATACCCAAGAGTACGTCTGAATCGCTCAAACTAAGGCTTTGATGCCAACTTGTAATGTCCCAAAAATAAGACCAAAAATTTTCATTTTTAAATTAATAAAATTTTAATCCAAAACATGATCATGAAACCAAAGTTGAATAAAGTGTATCATAAAACATTTGAGTAAATCACAAAATGTGGAATAAGGTGGTGTATGCTCTGCATTCATCCGTTGCTCTTGCCTTTCGAACCAAACATATCTGAAACATAAACTGAAAACCGTAAGAACAAAGCTTACTGAGCTCCCAAATATACCACATAACATACATATTAAACATGTAGTGGGCCCCGTCCATCATCGGGCCCCTCCCGACATTAAGCCCCACTCGGTATACTGATCTGTCAACATCAGGCGCCGCCTGACATCGGGCCCAGCCCAATATACATATATATATATATATATATATATATATATATATATATATATATATATATATATAATCATACAACACATGCGATAATCACAAAGATAATATCATACATAATAGTCATCGGGCCCCGCCCAACATCGGGCCTTGCCCAGTAAGCATACAAGCACATAAAACATGCAAGAGTCAAGAATACATTTAGCATCCTAACATAATAAACCATGGGCTGGTATTGGGTGCCTTCGACCCGCTAAACACAGTTCGGAAACTCACCTCTAGCTGCTAAATCACTCAAATGAATCTCTGACTGTTGGTCTAGGAATCCCCTACGCTATCATTATCAAAATAACATTCAATTAATAATTGGATTCTGACCCATAAATAAGAGTCTAAGCTACTTGGCCCATAACCAGGGTAAAAGACCAATTTACCTTTTATCTAACTTGGCCCAAAAACAAGGCCTAACTCAACCATTCAAAGGTCCAAATCCTAAAGCCCAATATATGGCCCAATCTTCCAAATTAGGCCCAAAATCCATCATGGGCCTACAATCTAACGAATCCCAACATGCTAGCCCAAAGCCCAAAACAGAGGTCTAATGGCCCAACTAGGCACAAACTTCCAAATCCACACTATGGACCACTACCGAAAATGGCCAAGCCCAAAACTGCCTCTGTTGAGTACACGGTGCGTACCCAGCTCGTACACCCAACGTACTCCCTATCCTCATGTGTTCTTCATTAAGCACTTAAACAGTTAAGCCCTTTTTCTAAACTCTCAGATCTGGTCCCTAAAGGTGACTTATCACGTAAAGTTGACATCTTTACATGCATGCATGGTTTAATGGGACTCAAGAGCTCAAAAGAGCTTAACGAGGGTCTTAATACATGCATGGGTAAAAATACTCCATAAAGTTTGCATTTTTATAATCATGGGGACTGAATGGAGCTAAGATATAGCATCCATTACTTCTGGAGTAGATCAAAGGCCCACCTTTTAACACAAAAGGCTCAAAACTACCCAAGAAACACCATATAGAAGATATGTCATAAATAGACATAGAGGTGTGAGCTTTTTACCTCAAAAAGCTTGCAAATGAGAAGGTGATCCTGGATCTACAAGCTCAATCTACTTCTCTAAGGGTTTCTTTTATCCTTATTCACCTTAAGACACCAAAAATCTCTTTATCAATCGAAAAACTCACTAACACACTTAGGGTTTCGATCTCTGGGACAAAGGGGATGGAGGCTGGTCTAAAATGTGTACGTGGTTAGTTTAAGATGTTTAAATAGGGAAAAAAATGCTAAAAATTAGGGTGTGTCCAAAACCTACGTACGCCCAGTGTACGTGGGTGGAATCAGCGACCATTAGTAGGCTAGTACACTAAGCGTACTCATAGAGTATGCCCTACGTACTAGCGAAGGACCAAATTGATAAAAAAAATTAGCATTAGATACTAAAAGAGGAACTTACTCAAAACTTGAATGTTACAATATCTTTATGAAATTTTCGTGATATATGCTTTTGTTTGAAGAAGTAATTATCATCTTCTTCATGGCCTCATGCATAAGCAATAGTTGATGCATCACAAATTGATCTTACCCAAGTTCTCTACTATATGTACTTCACTATTTATTTATTATTGTAACATTAGCAATTTTTAGGTATGTTCCTTTTAACCCCTTGGTTGTAAATTCTTTTCATTTTGGTCCTTAACCGAGTACAGTGGGCGTATTGGCTTGATGGTTGGTCACAGAGGCACCTACATACTCTACGCGTACGTGGGAGTATGCTGGGCGTAAGCTCATCTGGGGAAATCACTAATTTTTAGGGTATTTGCCTTATTTAATCAACTTATGTTACTTTGGGAGTATATTATCATCAGCCTCCACCTAAAAATCGTCCCTCTAGCTAACCCTAATCTTGAAGAGTGCATCTTGAGCTTACTTGTGTGCTTTGGTGGTATTCTTGAAGAAGAAGAATAAGAAGCTAGTGGAAGGACTTTGGAGCTTGGAAGAAGTTTGGATATGGGATTATTACCTTGCTAGCAACCTTCAGGAGGTAAAAAAAAAAATCCTATCTTGATCATGTTTTCTTATTGATCTACTTATTTCTTCATTTAGGGCATTTTTGGTCCTAACCTTGGTGACTCTTGCGCATGATATGCTCCTTTCAAACCCATTGAGGGCTCTTTAGTCATAAAAATGAGAACTTGATGCTTAGTTCTTCCCCATGCATATTCTAGAATCTCTTATGGACTATGAAGTTATGATTGCTGGTATTAAGCACTTAATGGACATGCAAAGACATAAAGTTGGAAACTTTATGACTCTTGGGATTATTTTAGCCTGAGATCTATAATTGTAACATAAGAGCTTAATGCATTAAGCTCTTAGTATGGAAAAATAGACCTCAGTGCATACGCTATGCGTAACTCAGAGTACTCTGTGCGTACGGGGCTAATGGCCTGATCCCAATCATGGCTCATGTACGCCCATCATACGAGCTGAGGGCGCCCCGCGTACTCAGCTGAGTTGATTGGTTTGACTCATTGACTTTGACCTTTGACCTAAGTTTTGACTAAGTTTGACCTAGGGGTATTTTGGGTATTTTGAGTTGTTAATTAAGATTAGGTCCTTGGTATCAATTAGGTGATCGTTGAGCCAGTTTTTGGAGTCGTTCTCGGCGTTGTGTATTTTTCTTGTTCTTGTCTGATTTCGAGGTGAGTTATTCCTCATTATACTTGGGTGTCGAAGGCACCAATGCCAGCCTGGTAGATTAGATAACCTGGTTTGAGGGATATTGATATGTTATAGTAACTTGTTAGATCTGTATGATTAACCGTGCTAGATGTTTATCTGTATATATACGTTAACATATGTTTATGAGGTTGAGGTCACTGTTTTGTGCGGTAGACAGACAAACCGGGGCAATCAAATTAGGAGATTGTGGGCCAGGATAATCCAACCGGGAGGTTGTGGGCCCAACATGCATTGAATATGCCTATTTATGTATTGTGTGTGGTATCTTGGGGAATCCCACTATGCGCTAGGCTTACAGTTTTAGTTTATGTTTCAGGTACTCTAGATGATCGGGACACTGCAATGGTTTGATCGAGCACACCTTTATTGATTTGATTTGATATGATTTTCTAGGATACTCTGATTTATGATTTTCTACATTTGGAAAAATGATGTTTTGGGCTATATATTTAAATGAAATTTTTTTTTCTATGATTTTGGGATGTTATAATAATAATAAAAAAATATCTCATTTTTTCTCTAATTCCAATTCTTTTCGTACTCATTTACTCTGTTGTTTCTAACTTGATTGAGATACTGGTGTATTGGTTTTTTATTAATGCAACCATTGACTCAATTAATCACTCGCTCCTTTGAGTAAAGAGGCACAGGTGGTGGTGATGATGGTCATGATGTTGATGATGAATCTAAAGTGCTTATTATTAAAGCTCTTCAATCATCAAAAATAGAATGCTATAACATTACTGATGACTGAAGTAAATGAGTAGGTGCAAACACATAGCAAGCCCATATGTAACAAGTAAAATACAATGCCCTTATAAGTAGTGAAGTGCAAGTATGTACGGAATAGCAATCTACTTTACACGTTTCCACCAATATAGGAAATGTACTTATATCTTATTCCCATAATAGCAACTTACTTGTAAGTTTTTACCTAGAATAACAATGTACTCTATAGGTATTTTGCTTATATGTCTAAAGAAATGTAATATAATGTTATTATCAGTTAAAGATAAATTAGATTGTTATTTTTTTGATTTTGGAATTTTATGTCATTAAACAAAATGACGCAACAAATAAAAAAGATAAAAGAAAATAAAATTATCCCGTGCAAAAGCAAGTGCGTTTCTTTTACTAGTTAAAATTTAAAAATCAATAATTTAAATTCAATATATATATATATATATATATATATATATATATATATATATATATATATATATATATATATATATATATATATATATATATATATATATATATATATATATTCACATGCTTTATTTTGTAGACGTACTTTTTCATCTTCAAACCCATATGCACATTAAATTTGGAAATAAAAATAACGAACGAACTAACCATTTTTTAAGTCAAACTTCTTATTCGATAAAGTTGAGTGACAAGCTTTATTCTTGGCTTTATCGTTATGAATTAGCTTCAAGCACATTATCACCGCCAAGTTTAACCCCAAAGAGAGCATCCAATGAAGTAGTGTAGATGGAGTCAGAAATCTTTCAACGTTTAAACCACCGTTTCCACAAAATTCCAAATTGGGATTTTTACGACAACTTTTCAAAAGTCAATAAATTTCAAAGGTTTGCCATTGTGTTCATTTCTAGTGAGTGCGTTGGAAGAGTAGGTGTTGTTTGGAGAGCTGGTTGAAGCCATTAGAGAAGATATCGAGTTAAATATAGAAAAGAGGTTGTAGAAGGTGAAGTAAAAAAGGTTAAAACAAAAGTAGTGAGAGAGTAATGGAGGAAGTAAAGAAAGATTAAAAGAGAATAATGATAAACAGCAGCTCGGGTCTCCCTCATTTCTTGCACCAAAATCTGTTCTTTCTGTATCGAATTCCAAAAAATTTCCCCTCCCTGAGGCCCGAGTGATCCCAATCTTCTAACCGCTTTACGACTGGAAGCAGTCTCGATAAATCACACTAGAAGGGTGAGTTCACCAAACATTTTTTCCAAACTCTTTTCCAAAATTGGGGGAGCGTTACAAATAAAATGACATACAGCGATACATATTTTTAGTGGCATATGATTAATGTGCCACTATATCATAGTTTTCAGTAGCATTTATTATATGCCATTAAAAAAATACATTTAATGGTACTTAATCTTTTGTGTCACTAAATTTCATAGTTATTAGTGACATAATGACTTGATATACCACTAAAATTTCTTTTATTAAAAATATCTCATAGATAATTCTTATAATAGTTAAAAAAAATTAATTATAATATTAACAGTTTATTTTATCTTTCTCATTTTACATATTTATCGAAATTTATTATAATTATTAATTGATTTGTTTGGTTAAATGTTTTAATAGATAAGATATGATACATATTATCCATTAATAAGTGTTCATATTTTGTTTTTGTAAACTTTAAACTTATTTTAAGTGGAAGAATCATAAGGTTAGATACTAGCGATCATCACATACGGAAGTAAAAAAAAAATACGTACAACAACCAAATCACACATCGACTCTCTTCGTCAACTCCTGACGATGACGATGATCTGAACGAACCATCACGACCTCTCTTCGTCGACGCCGGACCAACACGCTGTCATCGGCCTTTGCATCGCTGCTTCCGTAATCGTCGTTGCTTTCGCAACCGCCACCGCTTCCTCGATCACCACCGCTTCTGTGATCACCACCGCTGCATCCTAAATCTCACGGTTAGGTATTTTTGCTGCTCAATAGAGTATTTTCAAATTTCATTTGTTAGTGAATTTGAACTTGTATACTACTAGATTTGTTGCAAAATCATTGCCCAAACTGCTAGGGTTTATCAAATTTGAATGATGGATCTTTTGCTATCTGTTCAGCTAATTCCTTAATGCTAGGGTCAAACTTTTCTTCTTTTAATGTGTAAGAATTCACTAAGAGGCTTTCTATGCTCCCCAAAATTCATTGTTGATAGTGAAGTCATATTGCGCTACTGTAATTTTCATGATGCAACACAACACCCGATTAAATTGAAATGAGTTGAAGAGAAATAGATATACCTGAAAAGAGGTGAATTAATTGATGTGGATTTGTTTATAAATTCTATGGATCCTCCTATATCATAAGTTATATCACAAATCCCAACAAGTGGGCAGCCTTTACGTGTTAAATCTTGTAGTTGCTTGGTAGTTAATAAGCGAGGGCATCTTTTCTTCCAATACATGCAATTCACTGCTCAAGGGGCATAACACCAGTTAGGTATTGACACAGAATATGATAAATACTAAACATGCCAAATAATTGAATGAAACCAAACTAATTCCATAATAGTGGATGTTATCCAATCAGAAAAAGGTAATGTGGATAGTGTGGTAGTGGGTAGCCTCTAAGAAAAAATTGGTTGGTGGATGATATCACTATGTGGAAAGTGGGATGTTTAATACTACTATTATGGCTAAAAACATGGAGGGCAAAGATGGCATTTCACATCTGCTACTCTAGATGCAAGTCTTCTGCAGCTATAATACCCAATATAAGCATGATTGTATCTTCACACACACACACACACACACACACACACACACACATATATATATATATATATATATATATATATATATATATATAGAGAGAGAGAGAGAGAGAGAAATCACTGTAGTTGATCTCTATTGACCACTAAATGTGTCTTGTATCTCTTGATATCATCTTTTACCTTGAACACTCGCTTATTCTACAAAGCTTTCTTTCCTGTTGTTAGCATAATCTTTCATCCTTAAGACTTCTATAACACTAAGGTTCACCAATTTCAGTCACAAGTAACTAGTTTGCTAAAGGAGAGTATATCTATAGAGGTCCTCTGACTCTAGTAGTTATCCTAAGGAGGAACTAAAATTGCTCCATTTGCAATGTTGTTTTTCAAACCACTACTACTTTCTAAACTTCATTTGTTTTCTAAAATCCCACTACTTTTAGACTACTCATTAATTTATCAGCTCAAATTGTTTCCTGGAAGGTCACTTACAGCAGTGTCTCCAAAAACAACATAATACTAATTGCCTCCAAACGAGAATGTCTATGCAAGTGTTAAGACTATTTTTCATGTAAAAGGAGAAATGCCTATATGCACCAAGGAAATGTAGCCTTAGTTTGATAACAAAAACAAAATAATTGAAAAAATGGTTGCATACCTATAACAGATGCATATGGAGTAACCTTCTCATGAAAAGTTGGTCTGTAGCGCTCAGGATGTGCATAGTAATCAACTTGGAATGGAAATTCTGGTAGTCAACATACAATGCAATATTTTCATAAAGTAATCATACAGGTCAAATATAATGTTGTTCTTATAGCAACATGAAAACCAAAACTCTCCTAAAAAATACAAAAAGTAATAATAACATTAAGTAAAGGGAAACATATTCAAACAATATAATGCTACCAATTCAAGGCAACGAAGAAGAAAACTTAAAAATTAATGCATAAAACCAATGTTACTTACTTTTACATTTTGAAGAGAAAAATTAACAACAGATTGTGACAATTTGACATAGTAGGTTGAGAAAAATTATTACAAGCCATATGATACGCTTATTTTTTTACACATAATAGTCATATAACTTTTAATCACAAAATAATTTTATATTTCTATATTGGTAAAAAGAGTAACCTCATCATTTCCACAAAAGGAATTTGACATGTTCCCATCCCCTGTTACACTAGTTTTCCCTATTATCTTTTTTTGTTGAAGATTTAAATTTGAATTTTGAATTAAAGGAGCAGAGAGTGAATGCTAAAGATGTTATTGTTGCTGCTTCTTCTGTTTTGGGTTACCATTTTGCTGTTGTTGCTGTTGGTTACCATTTTGTTGTTATTGCTGTTGTTGGTTACCATTTTGTTGTTGTTGTTGTTGCCGCTGCAACTTAGCCATTTTTAACTACAAAAGGCGTATTTTTTAGTTATTTAAAGATGTCATGCTTTATTCTTACATACTTAAGTAACAAAAGGCATGATTTGTTTAGAAATGGATTAAATATGTTTTTTAAAACTATCAAATCATTAAAACTCCAAAGTATCCAATTATTAAAAAAAGCTAGTTAGACACATCAACACTTTTTATATATAAATTCTATTACATAACAAACTCATATATCAAAGATGATTACAAAAACTATTTATCATGATCCAACTATTTTGAAAAAAAGCAAATCTAGGAAGTTGTGTATCAACTTTTAAGCTATAATGGGTAGACTTTTCTATGTATAATGATGTAATGTAATAGGAAAAAAATATACATGGAATTCTATAATAAACAAATAAATGAAATTAAAGGAAAAGATAAATATAGAGAGTATAAGAAAAGAAAAAAAGGCACCTTGAGGAACATATCTTGATCACCACGAGGTAGAACATGCATAGGTGTTCCAAGATTTGGAACAACATCACCAAACGAATTAGAAATACAATCTTTACTCCCCATGCTCATGTTTTGTTGTGCCAATAAAAGTTGTTGTTGATGCTGTGGTGTTAGCATTTGTAGCCCATTGAAGAAATTATGCCAAAAATTGGAAAAAAAATTCAAATTTAATTAACACGTCAAAAGAAAATTACATTCAAATGATGATCACTCTTTATAAGCCTGTAATCACATGTACAATTTGTATAGATACTTGACTTTTTAGTTGTATATTAGACACCAAAGTTACACCGTGTTGACTAGGCTTCTTTTTTTATGACTAAGAGTTGACTAGGCTTCAAACTTGCACATGTTGCAACTAGCTCTAGTCTGTGTTTCTTTATATGTTCCAACATTCATGAATTTTTTAGTTTCTTATCTTCCTCATGTATTTATATGATTCCATTAAGACTCATGAACTAAATTTTGGTGTGAAAACAACTTTTTTTTTTTTTATATCTCTATCGCTTTTTTTCTTTTCCTGAAATAACTAACTTTTTTCCATCAATATGATTACCAAACTTGTTTGTTTTCATTGGAGCAATAATGGATAGATCTTGGATGTATTCTGCACCAAGATGTAGTGAATCTTTTATAAATGGGGTTCAGTTGTTCTTGAATTTTGCATTTGAGAGATCAAATGTTAACGGAAAGATATTGTGCCCTTGTGCACGTTGCCTAAATATGTATTATCGTGGAAGAGGAGATATTTTGGATCATCTCATTTGTTCAGTGTTTCGTTCAGAATACTTGGTATGGGTGTATCATGGGGAAGGCTCAACAGCTACATCATTTGGTATAGTACATAATGTAGTAGAAGATGTTTTTGACCACGACATGTATGAAATGCTGAATGATGTATTTCACCCTGAAATTGGTGGAACTGGAGTAGAGATACATAAGGCTACCTGAATGGTGGTCAAGAGGAAAAAAATGGAGGAAGAGCATTTGATAATATAGTGAAGGAGGTTGAAGAGAAGTTATATCCAAATTGGAAATACAACAAGTTATCCAATATAGTGCACATGTACCATCTAAAGTGTCTTAATGGATGGAGTAACAAATCGTTCTCTATGTTGTTGGAGTTTTTAAAATATTTGTTACCCGAAGGGAATTTTTTACCTAAGACCACACCACAAGTGAAAAAAATAATGGCTAAACTGGGATTAGGATATGAAAAAATCCATTCGTGTCCTAACGGTTGCATGTTGTTTTGGGAAGTGAAGGAGAAAGATGAATGTTGTTCTATTTGTGGATCATCGAGATGGAAAGTGTCTCAAGATAATTCAGAAAATGGAATGAGTCCACCTAAGAAGAAGGCATCAATAGTATTATGGTGGTTTCCTTTGAAGCCTAGACTTCAGAGATTGTTCATGTCGTCGAAGACAGCTAGCCTGATGAAGTGTCACCATGTGGAACGTGTGGAAGATGGAAAGACTCGACATCTGGATGATGCACTAGCCTGGAAAGATTTTGATAAAATTTTTCCAGAATTTGCTAGTGATCCCCGCAATGTTCATTTAACTCTAGCAAGTATTTGGCCTGTTTTCTTATTCCCTACAACTTGCCACCATGGTTGGTTATGAAACAACCTAATTTCATTCTATCCTTATTATTCCCGGTCCAAGAGCTCCCGGAAACAAGATAAATGTGTATATGCAACCTTTGATACAAGAATTGAACGGGTTGTGGGATGTTGGAGCTAATACATTTGATTCCTCAACTAAATAAAACTTTCAATTAAAGGCATCGGTTCTCTCTACTATATCCAACTTTCCCGGTTATGCCAATTTGTCTAGGTGGAGCACCAAAGGAGCACTTGCATGTCCATTATGTGGTTTTGATACTGATTCTAAATGGCTAACCCATGGAAAAAAGTATTGTTACATGTGTCATAGGAGATGGCTTCTAAGTAATCATCATTGGCGTAGAGACACTAAATCCTTTGTTGGAAGAGAGGAATTACGAGTTGCCCCAAAACCTTCTTCCGTAGAGGAGGTTCTCCAACAGTTAGATGGTACAGAATTTCTTGTTGAAAAAGTAGATGGTTGTCCATGGAAAAAGAAAAGTATTTTTTTATGTTGCCATACTGGGAGCACTTGTTGTTGCGTCACAATTTTGACCTGATGCACATTGAAAAAAATGTATCTGAGAACATTATGGGGACTCTTTTAGGTCAAGGAAAAAAGTCAAAAGATAACTATGAAACACGACTTGATCTAAAACAAATGGGTATCAGAAAGGAATTGCATCCCAAAAAGTGACCTCGAAGCGATACTACTTTCATGCCAAACAAATGGTTATCAGAAAGGAATTGCATCCCAAAAAGTGACCTCGAAGCGATACTATTTTCATGCCAAGGGCATGTTATCAAATGAATCGGGATGAGAAGGGATTGTTCTTAAAAATATTAAAGCTAATTAAGCCTCCTGATAAATTTTTATCCAATATCTCTTGATCTGTGCAATTGAATGAGAAGAAACTAATTGGGATGAAAGTTATGATCACCATATGTTGATGCAAGAATAATTGCCCATTGCATTACGAGGTACTTTGCCAGACCATGTAAGCTCCACTATAATAGAGTTGAGTGATTTTTTTAGGATCATTTGCTACAAAGACTTTACTGAAGTTGATCTCCAGTATCTCAAATCGAAAGTTTCCCTCACTTTATGCAAATTGGAAAAGTTCTTTCCTCCTTCATTCTTTACAGTAATGGTGCACTTGGTGATCTACTTAGTTAGAGAGGTTAAGTTAGGAGGTCCAGTTGCTTTTCGATGGATGTACCCTATAGAGAGGTAAACATTATTTCTTTTAATTTTCCTGTTATCTTTTATTATTCTATAGATGATCAGTTTTTTGTAATTATAATCATAGGTACCTTCTAGAACTTAAGTCCTACGTTCATAATAGAGCTCATCCTGAAGGTTCAATTGCTGAAGGCTATTTAGCTCAAGAAAGTGTAACATTTTGCTCCAGATATCTCTCAAGAGTAGAAACCATATTTACTAGACCAATTAGGAATGATGATGAAGGTCACCAAAATGAGATTGAAGAATCTAACAATCTTTGCCCAGGTCACCCATTGGGACGTAAAAAGCATTCTAGGGTATCACTTCAGAAAAGAAAGAGATCTTCAAATTTCGTCCTGGACGAGAAGTCACTCACTCAAGCACATCGTTATGTCCTATTTAATGTTGAATCAGTTTCACCATTCTAAGAGTAAGATAAACTAGTTTTCCTATGCGCTTACATATTATTCTTCATTTACCTCATATTGTTGTTCTTTATCTGAAGGGAACACAAAAGGATAATAAAGGGACAAAATCGATCTCGGCGGATACATGATTATGAAATCAACAAGATTCACTGCCAACAATTTAGTGATTGGTTTAAGAGAAGGGTAATTTGGAATAAATATTTGATGTATCAAAGTTTGATTTTCAAGATGTAATTGTATAATTATGTTGATAGGTCGCACGCATGGAAGAGCAAGGAGATCAAAATGTAACCGACGAAATAAAATGGCTTGCACGTGGTCCACTTAGAGTTGTGCAAAAATACTCAAGATGCCTAGTTAAAGGTTATCGATTTCACACAAGAAAATGAAAGGAACTTCTACAAAATCAAAATAGTGGTGTGACTGTTATGTTACAAGGTGCAAATTATTCTAGTAGTCGAGATAGAAGGCCAGTCGAAGGCATGAATAACTAATATGGAAAATTAACTGACATTATTGTATTAAACTACTCTAGAATGATATGAGTAGTTTTATTCAAATGTGAGTGAGTTGACATCAACAGAGGTTGCAAGAAAGATGGCAATGTAACATTGGTCAACTTCTCATATAAGACACATATTGGTGTTAACTTGATTGATGATCCCTTTGTTTTGGCATCACAAGTCGACAAGGTGTTCTACTCCATGGATACTAAACATATAGGTTGGGAGATTGTGTGACTTGTAAAGCTTAGAGATGTATTTGACATGGGAGGTGCTTATGATGACATATTTGATGTACCTAACTTACTTAGGGTTGGTGATGATGGCATAGATGTTACACCAGAAATGATAATAGCTAATGAAAACATAGATGTCATAGATGATGAAGAAAATAACAATGACTAGATTAGTGTTTGATAATAGTTAATGAAAAATTGATGCACTTTATCTTTATGTTTATATTTATATGCATGTATCTATGTATTATATGTATAAATATTTGTATGCATGTACTTATCTGTTGTGGTGTTATAGGAGGATGGGTAGGCGTAAGAGGCTATGCATCACCTCAACTGATATCCCTATTGACAGTGAGATACATGATCAAAGTTCTGAGTTTTCTGCAACCGATATCCCACTGAAAGAGATCAATCAGGTCATCCACAAACTATTGAAGGATGCTATTCCACTACTAAAGAACACAACTCTACTAAAGAAGGTAAATCAGGTATGTCAATGACATATCTTACATATATTTTTCAAGTATTTCATGTTCTCTTTTACTTTTATCATTTACAATTTCAATTTATAGCAGTTACCTTTCTGTTTAAATGACCCTTACTCTGTTGATTGATACTATTATTGCATATTTTCATATATGTTTTCTGGTATATGTTATCCATTTTGAGTAGGTAGATATGTTTCTAGTAGATCAAATGTTTTGATTTTGTTGAAGAAAAATGCCCACTTCCTTTATCTACCACTAGATCGAATGCCCACTTCCTTTATCTAACTATCTCTTTGTTTACATCATCTGAAATATGTAAGGTTAAATTAAATCAATAAATCTTTAAAGTTTGTCAATTCTTAATCTTTCCCTAGTCTTTTAAGTTTTTTTTTTTCAAATAAAGGTTTAGATGTTTGCTTTGGAATAAATTTATTGCCTCATTATAAAGGCTTCAAAGTTGTAACAGAAACACATCTTTCAATTTTGAGTAAAAAAGAAATACATGTCTATTTACTAATTAATTGATGAAAACTATCATATGTATCACTCTATTGCTAATTTTGGTTAAACTTACTAATTTTTTTCTTAGGTGGTCAAAAGAAGGTAAGGGGTTATACTGAAAAGACCGAGACATGGAACATGAGTAGCTCCCAAAAAATAGTAGTGACATTTAATAGGTTCGGAAAACCGGTAGGAGATGAAGGAAATGAAATCGTACAATACCTTGGGACCCTTGTGAGGATGGCTAATCATGTCGGAATAGATTATGATGATTGGAGGAAGATCCCAATACATAAGAAAGTAGATATGTATTCTATGGTTAAGGTACGTATCTATTAACGAAAATTACGGTGTATTTATATTTACATGTAAGCTTTATTTGTAGGCCAAGTTTGTTACTCATCTGGCTGAAACAAGTGAAATCAAAGAAATGGATCCTTTTTAGCATGGGGAAAAATGGAGGACTTGGAAAGGTTCACTAAAAACACGTGCATATGATTCAAGTCTTACAATCGATCAAATTGTGGCAGAACAAACTAAGAAATATAATAGGATGAACCCAACTCAATTTAAAAAACTTGTTTGTAACATCCATAAAATTCACACCAAATTTAAACTTTTTCAACCATGAAAAAAAACCACATGGCATTGTTTATAAAATGTTTTCAAATCATATTTCCATTAGAGTGTCCCAAAAATCATAACATAAGGATGATGAGCGATATGGTCATGCCTTCGCCTTTCCACGGTCTCCTGTAGTACCTGAAACAGTAAACTGAAAACTGTAAGCCCGAGGGCTTAGTGAGCTACCCCAAAATACCAACACCACACTGGCAATACCATAATAGTAATAATCAATCAATCAACATGCATACTAGGCCATTGGCCTGACTGGACCACCCTACCGGGCCTACAGTCTATCTGGATCTATCCCGAGCCTTCGACATGACCGGTCCTCCACGTGGGCCTACCGTCTCCTCGGACCGCTCATAGGGTATGTTGGCCTTCAGCACAAAGCGGGACTGCCTCAACCCAACCAACACGCAAATAACCATGTGTGCATAGCTGTCATATACTGGCATATACAAACATCAAACATATCTATCTCACTGATCACAATCATAGAATTCTCCTGTAACTAGAGTACCGACCTAGCAGGTCATTAACCCACCAATCCCTACGGATCATAAAAGCATAACATACTGTCTACCTCGATTCCGAACTAACAAATCATAACCACATGCAACATACCATAACAATAACAACTAAAGGGCCGACCTTGGTGTCGTAGACCCTATCGATATAGTGAGGATAACTCACCTCACCGATGTCGACTCGGAAGGTAAAATCCAACTCTCGGATCACTCGACACCGACTCCACCACCTTTAACCATAGTTCAATATACGAATAAGTCTTTAAACTTATAAGGTACTCCATAACCCAATATTCAACCCTTGATCAAGGTCAAAGTCCTCAGTCAAGGTCAACAGTCCATGTTGACCTCAACTAGCGAGTACAACCAGCTACTCACCGAGTCCCTTGAAGCACAATCCAACTCGCCGAGTCATCGAGGTGACTCGTCGAGTTCCTTCGAATCCTGATCAAAACTTAAGGCCACCCGTCGAGTTCCCTCTGTGCAACTCGACAGATATACTCATGAACATTATTCTTGGTTAAAACTCATCCGACTCGCCAAGTTGTTCTTTCAACTCGTCAAGTCTCATGACAATCTTCATCGGACTCGCCGAGTTGTTCAACCAACTCATCGAGTTCAATGGCCATATTCATGCGACTCGCCGAGTCGACCTTACTACTCACCGAGTCCATTCAGTCCTCTTTCCATACAGATCCATTTTGAGCCATGCAGCAGCTCCAAATCACAGATCCGAGCTTCTAGGGCATGCTTATCACGTAAAGTTGCACACTTTACGTGCATTCATGGCTTTAAATGCTCAAATGGAAAATCTAAGCTATTGATGGGTATTTATGCACAAAGGGGACCTCAATCACGACTAAAGCTGCAACTTTATGCTTCTAGAATCCAAAGAGAGTCCAGATCTGAAGTTACAACTTCAGATCTAGTCCATTGCTCATCATACCAACTTGATATTCCATGAAAACCCTAAAACTCACCCAATAAAGGAGATCTATAGGGAGAATGATGGATTGGGTACCGTTTGAAGTTGATATTTGCGATGATTGTTGATTCCCACACTCCAATTGATTCAATCTCCTTCTCCTCCAAGTCTTCTCCCTCCAAGAACTCTCTTTCAAGCTTCAAACACACACACACAAGGCACATACACACGAATAAGGCTCTCGAGGGTTCTTTGGAACTGTAAGGAGGTCCAAGGGAGGTTAAGGTCCCTTTAAATAGGGGTGCAAACCCCGGGAATTAGGGTTTCACTTGCCGAATCCTACTCACCGAGTCCCATTATAGACTCGTCGAGTAGGTCACTTAACCTACGATCCTTCTCACTTCTACTCGACAAGTAGGTAAACCAACTCGTCGAGTAGGGCCTAATAAAAAAACTCATATTAACAATACCTGAGAATTGGGGCGTTACAACTCTCTCCCAGTTGAACTAGACTTTGCCCTCGATGTCCGCTGGTATAAATAATGACGGGCAATGCTGCGCATCTCCACCTCCGGCTCCCATGTCCATTCGGATCCCTTTCGATGTTCCCATTGTACCTTTACCAAAGGTATTTCCTTGTTTCGGAGAATCTTCTTCTTCCTTTAAGAAATCGCCACAGGCCTTTCCACATAGTTAAGGAGCTCATCGACTTGAACGTCATCCAACGTTACCATTACCTCCTGGTCCATAATGTATTTTCGCAATTGCGAAACATGAAATGTGCTGTGGATCCGGCTAAGCTCCTCCAGAAGCTCTAGCCTATAAGCCACCCTGCCAACCCTGGTGATAATCCTGAATGGCCCGATATAACGGGGACCCAATTTCCCCCTCTTCCTGAAGCAGATCACACCCTTCCAGGGTGAGACCTTCAGAAGAACCATGTCACCCACCTAAAATTCCAGCTTAGATCGGCATCGGTCGGCATAACTTTTCTGCCAGCTCTGAGCGGTCTGCACTCACTGTCTAATTTGCTGTATGATTTTGATAGTTTGTAGAACTACCTCTGTCCGACCCATCACTCTGTGCCCAACCTCGCCCCAACAGACTGGGGTCTTACACTTCCGCCCATACAATAGCTCGAAAGGCGGGGCGCCAATACTGGAATGATAGTTGTTATTGTAGGCGAACTCTGCAAGGGGTAGGTCGGAATCCCAACTTCCACCGAAATCAATAAAGCACGCCCTCAACATATCCTCGAGGGTATAAATGGTCCGCTCACTCTGCCCATTAGTCTGCGGATGGAACGTTGTACTAAAATGCAGTCGTGTACCCAGTTCCTCATGGAACTTCTACCAAAAACGGGAAGTAAACCTGACATCTCGATTGGAAACGATAGAAACTGGAACCCCATGGCGAGAGACAATCTCTCTGACGTACAGATCAGCCAACTTCTCTACCGACGAAGACTCCCATATGGCTAAGAAATGGGCACTCTTGGTCAATCGATCCACGATGACCCATATACCATCGAACCCCCTTGCCGTCTTCCGCAACTTCGTGATGAAATCCATTGCGATCCTTTCCCATTTCCACATGGGAATCTCCAAAGGCTGTAACTTACCATGCGGCCTCTGATGCTCGGATTTGACCATCCTACAGGTCAAGCACCTCTCAACAAACCAAGCGATATCTCGCTTCATACCAGACCACCAATAACTTGAACTCAAATCACGGTACATCTTGGTGGCTCCCGGGTGAATCGAAAAACGAGACTTATAAGCCTCTTCCATCCCTGTCTGCCAGACCCCTCCAGACATCGGAACCCAAACCCAACCATAACGGGTCAACAATTCATGGCTATCCTGAACAAACTGGGCGCTTTCACCCTTAATCCTCTCCAACTTCCATTTCTCTAGCCTCATGCCCTCAATCTGGGCATCTCTGATCAAACCCACCAGTGGGGAATCCACTGCTATCCTCATACAACTGGCCGGGGTCGACGACCCAGCTAACTTGCAGCTCAGATCATCCGCAACCACATTCTCTTTACCAGTGTGGTAAAGGATATCGCAATCATAGTCCTTGACCACATCCATCCACCTGCACTGCCTCATGTTCAGGTTCGGCTGATCCATGATGTGTCTCAAACTCTTTTGATCCATGTATATAGTACAACGGACCCCGTACAGGTAGTGCCTCCAAATCTTAAGAGTGAAAACCACCGCTCCCAACTCAAGATCGTGAGTAGGGTATCTCGTCTCATGCGGCTTCAGCTTCCGCGACGCATAGGCGACCACTCATCCCCTCTGCATGAGGATTGCCCCAAACCATGGATGCATCACAAAATACCACAAAATCCTCCACTCCCTTGGGGAGTGTCAACACCGGCGTCTCACATAAACACTGTCGGAGGGTCTCAAATGCCCTCTGCTGCTTAGGGCCCCACCTGAAATCGAACCCCTTCCACGTTAGACGAGTGAGGGGTACGACAATATTGGAGAAATCAAGAATGAATCTTCGATAATACCCTGCTAAACCCAAGATACTCCTGATATCTGACGGAGATTTTGGAGTCTCACACTGCATTAATGCATCCACCTTGCCCGGATCGACCAAAATCACATCCTGGTTAACGAGATGTCCGAGGAACTGGACCTCTCGTAACCAAAACTCACATTTCGAGAACTTGGCATACAGCCGTTCTCGCCTCAGAACCCCTAGCAGCTCCCTAAGATGCTCTTCATGCTACTCTCGAGTCTTGGAATACACCAAGATATCATCTATGAACACAATGACCGAGCGATCGAGCATCGGTCTATAGACTCGGTTCATCAGATCCATGAACACCGCTGATGCGTTGGTGAGCCCAAACGGCATCATCATGAACTCGTAATGACCATAACAAGTCTGAAACGTGGTCTTTTCCACGTCCTCCTCCCTCACCATGACCTGGTGATATCTTGATCTCAAATCAATCTTGGAAAACCAAGACACATCCTGCAACTATCAAAAAGATCATCTATCATCGGGAGTGGATAACGTTTCTTCACCATTAACTTGTTCAGATCCCTATATCAATGCACATCCTGTGCGAACCGTCCTTCTTCCTGACGAAAAGGATCGGTGCTCCCCAGGGTGAACTACTTGGACGAATAAACTGCTTGTCCAGCAGCTCCTGCAACTGAGATGATAGCTCCTGCATCTCAGGCGGTGCCATTCGGTACGACGTCTTGGCGATAGGGGCCACACTTGGCACAAAGTCGATCCTGAACTAAACCTGCCTATCTGGAGGCACTCCGGGTAACTCCTCTGGAAACACATCGGTAAATTCCCTCACCACCGGGACCTTATAAACTGAGAGCTGCTCTCTAACCCACGTATCTACCATATACGCCAAATAATTGGCACACCCGTGCTGAATATACTGCCGAGCCCTGGCTGCTGAACAAAACCCTATTCCCATCCTGGTGCCCTCACCATACACTACAAGTTCTCCCCCACTTGGGGTTCGAACCACCACCCACTGTCCCTCACAGTCGATCATGGCGCCAAAACGGCTAAGCAAATCCATCCCTACAATCACGCATACATCCCCCATGGGGATAGGAACCAAATCTATCGGGAAGGACACCCCAAAAATCTCTAACTCGCATCCCCGGTAGACCGAAGAAGAAGAAACCCCATGCTCATTGGCGATTGAAACACACAACAGATACTCAAGATCATTTATCGGCATACTGAACCCTCTAGAGAAGGACTGTGATACAAACGACCGACTCGCCCCTGAGTCAAATAATACCAAAGAGGGCAAAGAATTTACTAAAAATATACCTAATCACAGGTACAATCAATAAGCATAGCACAATACAATAACTACGATAGAGAATAGAAACGTACCAGCAACCACATCTGGTGCTGAGTTGGCCTCCTCGGCCGTGAGCTGGAAGGCACGACCCTGAGCCTTTGGAGGCTCCACCTTGACTGGCCTCCCTTCTCCACTCCTCACAGCAGCTGACGCAGAACCCTACGCTGACTTGGCGGCGAGCTGCAGACAGTTGGTCTTTACATGACCAACCTGATAACAATGTTAACAAATCCTCATACCTGCGGGAGGGGCGGACTGACAGCAGTCCCTGGAATAGTGCCCCTCCTTGCCACATTTGTGGCACCCACCTCCTGCTCTACAAACTCCCGATTGAACCCTGCCACACTTTCCACAAGTGCGGCTCTATTGACCCCCAGACCGTGTATCAGCGGTCTTAGACCCCTTAGGCGCTGACTGAGACTGTGTCGGTGCCTGAGGCTGCTCCTTCAACTGCAACTCTATCTCCAACTCACACCGCCTCGCGGCTTCCTGAAGGTCCAGGAGGGTATCACATCGCTGTGTAGACACGAACTGTCGAATATCAGTCTTGAGCATACTTAGATAACGAGTCATCTGATACTGATCTGAAGCGAACTCTGGGCATAAAATAGCCCTCTCCGTGAACATACGGGTAATCTCCATCATAGACTCCCCATCCTGTCTCAAGGTCAAAAACTCCTACGCAAGCCGCTCCCGCTCAACGCATGGAATGTAGCGGGTGCGGAACATATCTCTGAACTGCTCCCAAGTAACAACAGCCCGCTGATCATCAGTATACGACCCAGTCGTTAGCCTCCACCAGTCCTTTGCCCCAAGCCTCAGCAGGTTCAGGGCACACCTGACCTTTTGGTCAGCAGGGCATGAGCATGTGAAGACACAACCCTCCATGTTAGATAACCACCTCATATCCCTAATCACATCGTGTGTACCATCAAACATCGGGGGCTTCGTATTATCGAAGTCCCATTATTGGAAAGCCTTGCTGACTCCTCCTTTAACCCCTGCCTCAGTTACAGCCGAAGTGGCTGCAGCGGCAGCTGTCTCTGCTAGAGCTGTATATCGTTCATCACAATACTCAACCATCGCGGTCTTAATCGACCCAAACATCTCTGGCAGCTGCGCTCAGAACGCAACAGTAATCTCGTCGTCCATGATCTCCCAGATCCTGCCATCCAACTCCTCTGTCCCTATCTGAACCACGGGCTCAAGTGATACCGGCACCTCCAACCCTCCGTCTCCCGACCCTGATCCTGATCCTGATCCGGATCCCAACGCAACACATCTCATCACCACCATACTAAAATATATACAAGTCATCAGATAAATAACATAATTTCGGGAGACCAAAACCCAAAAACCCTAGGGGTTGTGACTTCCTTGCTACGCATATGGGTCCTGTGCTTTCAGTAGTACAGTCCTATACTACCTTCCACACCTACCCATATTTGTCTCAAGTATCACCACAACGCCCTAACAATATCATCAACATAGGAAATGCACTCAACCCTCATTCTAGGGGAATACCAAATACTTCGCATCTAGACTCACCACCTAACACAACTCTCACATTCATGAAACTTCTACCATCCCATGCAGGGCTAATGTAGGCTAGATGCACATAACGCTAGATCCAATAGACTTTCAAGTATCCGATCCTTCCCGAAGGCCGAATCAACATTCTCAGGCTATAAGGTCTTTATTATGCATAACCGTGATGCATACACTAAATAGCTACAGTTATGATGTTAATTCAACATACAAGAAACCCTAGGCTAATAGGCATCATGAAATCGGGCAAATCTAACATGTGATTCCTGAAGATCCCTAACCTAGCACTAGCATGCTGTTCTAACATATCGGAATATCTAATAACTGCATGGTATTTTGGGGTTTACTTACAGGCTCCGGCTGATCGTACCCTCTGCACCCTCCATCCTTTATTTTGAAAACCATTTTAAAACTTATTTCCGAAAATCTCCTTGATTTGAGACTGGATTTACATGAGTGCTCCTCCAATTCACTCAAACCAAGGCTCTGATACCAACTTGTAACATACATAAAATTCACACCAAATTTAAACTTTTTCAACTATGAATAAAAACCACATGACATTGTTTACAAAATGTTTTGAAATCATATTTCCATCAGAGTGTCCCAAAAATCATAACATAAGGATGAAAAGCGATACGGTAACACCTTCGCCTTTCCACGATCTCCTGAAGTACCTGAAACAGTAAACTGAAAGCTGTAAGCCTGAGGTCTTAGTCAGCTACCCCCAAAATACCAACACCACACTTACAATACCATAATAGTAATAATCACTCAATCAACATGCATACTGGGCCATCGTCCTGACTGGATCGCCCTACCGGGCCTACAGTATGTCTGGATCTATCCCGAGCCTTTGGCATGACTGGTCCACCACGTGGGCCTACAGTCTCCCTGGACCACTCATAGGGTATGTTGGCCTTCAACACAAAGCAGGACCGCCTCAACCCAACCAACACATAAATAACCATGTGCGCATAGCTATCGTATACTAGCATATACAAACATCAAACATATCTATCTCACTGATCATAATCATAGAATTCTCCTGTAGCTAGAGTACCGACCTAGTAGGTTACTAACACACCAATCCCTACGGATCATAAAAGCATAACATATTGTCTACCTCGATTCCGAACTAACAAATCATAAACCACATGCAACATACCATAACAATAACAACTAAAGGGCAGACCTTGGTGCGTAGACCATACCGGTATAGTAAGGATAACTCACCTCGCAGATGTCGACTCAGAAGGTAAACTCCAACTCTCGAATCACTCGACACCGACCCCACCACCTATAAGCATAGTTTAATATACGCATAAGTCTTTAACCTTATAAGGTACTCCATAACCCAATAGTCAACCCTTGATCAAGGTCAAAGTCCTTAGTCACGGTCAACAGTCCATGTTAACCTCAACTCGCTGAGTACAACCAGCTACTTGCCGAGTCCCTTGAAGCACAATCCAACTCGCCGAGTCATCGAGGTGACTCGTCGAGTTCCTTCGAATCCCAATCAGAACTTAAGGCCACCCGTCGAGTTCCCTCCCTGCGACTCGACGGATATACTCGTTAACATTATTCTTGGTTAAAACTCATCCGACTCGCCGAGTTGTTCTTCAACTCGTCGAGTCTCATGAAAATCTTCATCCGACATGCCAAGTTGTTCAACCAACTCGTCGAGTTCAATGGCCATCTTCATGCGACTCACCGAGTCGACCCTGCGATTCGCCGAGTCCATTCAGTCCTCTTTCCATACAGATCCATTTTGAGCCATGCAGTGGCTCCAAATCATAGATCTAAGCTTCTAGGGCATGCTTATCACGTAAAGTTGCAAACTTTACGTGCATGCATGGCTTTAAAGGCTCAAAATGGCAAATCTAAGCTATTGATGGGTCTTTATGCACAAAGGGGACCTCCATCACGACTAAAGTTGCCACTTTATGCTTCTAGAATCCAAAGAGAGTCCAGACTTGAAGTTACAACTTCAGATCTAGTCCATAGCTCATTATACCAACTTGATATTCCATGAAAACCCTAAAACTCACCCAATAAGGGGGATCCATAGGGAGAATGACGGATTGGGTATCTTTAGAAGTTGATATCTGAGACGTGTGTTGATTCCCACACTCGAATTGCTTTAATCTCCTTCGCCAAGTCTTCTCCCTCCAAGAACTCTTTTTCTGGCTTCAAACACACATACAAGGCACACACACACGAATAAGGCTCTCAAGGGTTCTTTGGAACTGTAAGGAGGTCCAAGGGATGCTAAGGTCCCTTTAAATAGGGGTGCAAACCCCAAGAATTAGCGTTTCACTTGCCATCTCCTACTCGCCGAGTCCCATTATGGACTCGTCGAGTAGGTCACTTAACCCGCGATCCTTCTCACTACTAGTCGACGAGTAATTAAACCAACTTGTCGAGTAGGGCCTAATCCAAAAACTCATATTAACAATACCTGAGAATCGGGGAGTTACTTTGTTACTCGTTGGTTTACTCCAGAATATCAGGTAATATATTTAGTTTTTACATAAACTAATGAATTTATCCTATTACTTATTAGTTATCCTTAATGGCCTAGCATGCTTTTTATTCATTGAATCCATACTTTCACCTTTTAGTTAAGACAATTTTTCACTAAAAATAGAAAGTACATTGCTATTGTGGGTAAAAGATAATATAAATTTATGGAAATGATAAAAAAAAAAAAAAAAGTTAGTTACCATTAATGGCCTAGCATGCTTTTTATTCATTGAATCCCTACTTTTACCTTTTAGTTAAAACAATTTTACACTAAAAAAATAGAAAGTACATTGCTATTGTTGGTAAAAAATAAAATAAATTTATGGAAAATGATGAAAAAGTTGGTTACCGTTAATGGCCTAGCATGCTTTTTATTCATTGAAACCTTACTTTTATCTTTTAGTTAAAACAATTTTACACTAAAAAAATAGAAAGTACATTGCTATTGTAGGTAAAAGATAATATAAATTTATGGAAAATGATAAAAAAAAAAAAAAAAAAAAAAAAAAAAAAACAAAGTTGATTACCCTTAATGGCCTAGCATGTTTTTTATTCATTGAATCCTTACTTTTACCTTTTAGTTAAAAACAATTTTTCACTACCAAACCATAATATTTTTCAATGCTCTAGATTGTTACATATTGTATTATCAATAAAGAAATGTATTTAAATTTCTATTATATGTATATAAATGAAATTTGTTGCTATTACGGATTAATTATGGATCTCAACTATTTGCTTCCACCATCTTGATTATGTACAAAATAATTATGTAGATCATGTGTGATTTGATGAGAAAGAGCCGTGCAAAGATGGAAGAGCCCCATGTTTCTAGGACAAAATCATTTGCTCGACTTGCTCACGAAGAAGTATTATTATATTTTATTATTTTGACTTATATTATCATCTTTTTTTTAATTTATTTATTTTTCATCAACATAACTACATCTTGTTATAGACATTGAAGAATGGTGTATACCCAACACGAGGACAAATATATGTAAAAACCCGCACTCGTAAAAATGGAAATATCGTGAATGAAAAAGTCGCTCAACTTATGGTAATGATTTCCATAGACATGATATATACATGTTTTTAATCATATCAAGTCATATACTCTTTGTTTCGTTTTAAACCTTGTTATTTGTCCCACTTTCAAAGTATTAGAAACATACTTTTAAAGTAGTTTGCTATACTATGATAGTATAACAACCACTTTCAAAGTATGTTGCTTTTAATTTGAAAGGGGGACAAAAACAGTGGCTGAGAAACACTTGTCATGGTTTTTGTATGTTGCTATTATGCAGACTTCCCTACAAGCCATTGCAAGCGTTTCCTCAAATACCCAAGGATCACGTACCCTAGGATCTGTAGATGATTTTTCAAATGATGACTACTCTAAAGTTAAAGGTCCTGAAAAAAGAGGGTATATCAGATGTGTTGGAAGGATGCCTACCGTAAAAGAGAAGGTTGTTTCTTGTTCTAATGATCCGAGTGTCGAACAACTAAAAACTATGCTGAACATTATGGCGAATATCATCCAAGAACATATCCCAAATGCAAAATTGTCTGGAATTCTTAGCAATATGAACATACAGGTACATATGTCATCTGTAATTGTATTATTCCTTTTCAATTACCCTATGAACAAAAAAAAAACATTCATTAAAATTAGTCCATTATCATATTTCCAATTCGACTCAAGAATGACTACTTTTGTCCTTCTAAATAATCTTCTTAGTGTACATATGCATCTTCTTAAACGCATTCTTCTTGCTTATTTGTCAAGACTAGTAGAAGGTATCAAGATTTAGACATTAATGATATATGTTTTCATTAATTTGTTTCAGATGCCAGGAAACACTTCTACAGTTCCACACAACTCTAATTCAGTTAACCAGAGAGCATCTTCTGAAAATCATCATAACGATGGTAATCATTTTTATGAGCTTTTGTCTTTCCTTTGCTCTTATAAATATAGTTTACTTGTGTTGAGTGTTATATTATTTATTTTCTAAACTAAGTCTTATTTCACTGGATTCCAGATTACCATTGTTTGTTTTTGAATAGGGAATTGCTAGCATTGATTCTAAAGTATGAGAAAACATAATTTATTCAACCTATCATGTCTTTGATTTTTATTTTCTTTTATTTTTATATGCATGTTGTAACTATTGCTCATTACTTTATGTTTAGCACGTATTTAGACATATTTGATATTAACCTAGATATTTGATTCAAAAAGTTAAAAAAATATTGATGAAAAATAATGAAATTTTGATTAATTTCAATGTTCTACAATTTAATTATTCATTTTATTTTATATTATAGATGAAATTGTAATGTGGCAAATAAAATTTCCACTAAAATTTTAAAATATGTAACTAAAAGTAGCATGAATTTTTTAAATCACATTAGCTTTTAATGGTACAAAATATATGCTACAAAATATTTTCTTCTTTTGTGACACATAAAAAAATGTCATTATTTTTTTTTATTGTGATAAATAAAAAAAGTGTCACTAAAATTTTAAAATGTGTAAAGTAACATAAATTATTAAATCAAATCAAATTTAGTGCCACAAAATATGTGCCACAAAAGAAATTTGTTTTACTGTGACAAATAAAAAAGTGTCACTGAAAGCCTAAAAACTACAGTAACAAAAATTAAAACTGCCACTAAAAGGTTTTAGTGGTAATGTTTATAGTAACATTTATTAAGTTTGCCGCTGATTCTTTAAAAAGCCTTTAGTGTCATTTTTTTGGGCTTTTAGTGACACTTTTTATGTGCCACTAAATGATATATTTTTGTAGTGTAATTATTAGTTTTGTTATGATATTTTTTTCTATACAAAATTTGGTTGTATCATATCATTACTTTGCTCATTTTAAAATGGATTATAGTTAAATATTATTTCGTTATCATGCTCGTTTTAAAATGGATAATACTTCATTATTATGGCGTTAATATGCTCATTTTAATGGATAACATGTAAAGTTTCTAAAATAAGTTAAAATATAACATGTATTTAGTAAAACAACACTATGAGATAAGAATTCTAAAATATCTTGTATGCCTAAGAGTCATTATAGAATGATATGTATAACAACATATGATCTTATATGCTCATACTTTATAGCAACTTACCACTAATTGATTATTTATTAGTAGAATTTGATTATCAATAAATATATCAATACTTATATTTAATTGGAAAAAAACATTATTTTGGGGAATAATATTTTACCAACATATTATGAATTATTATTTCTAGAAAATAAAGAGAATAAAATTATACATATATATATATATATATATATATATATATATATATATATATATATATATATCATATTGTATGATTATTAATGTTGTGTATAATATTTTTGTAGTCACTTTGAGTAACCAAAAGGTGTAAGTGGCCAACTCGGCGAGTCGGCCAAGTGGACTCGGCGAGTCCGGTCTGTTCTAGGAAAACCCTAAGTCCGGGACTTTGGGCGCTATTTAAGCTTCTTATTCTCTCCATTAGGGTTCCTTATAGCATCCCTCATTCAGAAAACGAAGCCTAAGCCTCCATTGTTGTGCATTCAAGCTTCCAAGCCATTTTTGGGTGATTTGAAGGAAGAAGAAGGAGGGGAATCAGTGAAGCTTCAAGGATTTGCTTCAGATCTAGAGTTTGTGGAGCCTTTATGAAGTATTGAAGGTACTAAGTCATTTCCTTCCCTTAGATCTAAATTTGGTTGTGAGTTTTGGGGCTTTTAAGCCATGATTAGCCACCCTTATGGGTTAGAAGCCGGATCTGGGGTTGCTACTTCAGATCCAAGTGTGTTTTGGTCTATAGAAGCATAAAGTATCAGCCATTGAGTCGATTTTGAAGCCCCTTGGCCTTAAACCCTAGTTTATGGCATATCTTGCCTAGATCTCCCTCTCTACACGTTAAGTTTGCAACTTTACATGAGGAATAGACTTGGGAAGGGTAGATCTACAGTTTGGAGTCCATGTATGACTCAAATGTCCTCTGCATGTAAGGAGAACTGAAAGGACTTGGCGAGTCATTTGAGTAGACTCGACGAGTAGCATGAAGTTGTGGAGAAACTCGACGAGTGGGATGAACAACTCGTCGAGTCGTATGAAGATTGCCTTGTACTCCGCGAGTCTGTTCTTGGACACGGCGAGTCAGGTCGCGAAACCCCAAATCCTTCGAGTTGAGGCTCGAATCAGTAAGTCGGGTGGAGACTCAGTGAGTTGGACAGGTCAGGACTCAGAAATCGGTAGACTCGGTGAGTCGAGTCGCGAATGGAAGGAATCTGATCATTTTGAACTCGACGAGTCAGTAGGGTGACTCGGCAAGTAGGGTTGACCTGGAAGGTTGAGTTTTACCAGAACTTTGACCTTGACCAGGGTTGACTTGGTTGTCTTATGGGGGTCAATTAGACTCTGTGTTTCATTGATATTGGTAGTTTGGGGAGCAAGGGGAGCAGGAGTTCCGTGAGTTGTCGGGCAGCAGCTAGTGAGATCATCATCAAGTTCATCCAGTGCATGTGAGTTTCCCTTTGTGTGAATGGGTCTAAGGCCACAATGCCGGCCCATGTAGTTATGAGTAGAAGACCCGGGGGTTAGCCCTAGGCCTATGTAATAGCGGGCGGGTGCCCAAGTATTGTTTATATGATAGTTTATACTTGTTGTCTGTGTGATACATGTATGTGCCTGGTCGGGAGGTTAGTGTGGGCAAGGTCTCGTATCTCACCAATAGCAGAGTGTGGATGGGGTTCCACATCTCAATAGTCGCATAACAGGTTCGAGGCCCAAGTTAGGGAAGGAGTGAGGGTGGGCTGGGCCCGTATCTCACTACCACTATGAGCGTGGACGGGGTTCCATGGCTCATCAGTAGCAGTACATGGGCGAGGTCCAGGATAGGCGAGGCCTTAGGACAGAACCAGTTGCATGTGTTTAGTTATGTGTTGTGAAATATTTATGTGCTATTATTTGTTGGTAGGAGAGGCCCTGTGACAGGCGAGGCCTAAGTAAAACAGATTTGTATCCGAGCGGGGCTTGAAGCTAGGCGGGGCCTAGAGCGGTGGGGCCGTTGTAGCGGGCGAGGCCCAAGGTAGCGGGCGTGGCCCAGTATGTGCAGTATGTGGTTATGCATTGTATGTGGTAGGGTGGGGAACTCACTAAGCTTCGTGCTTACGGTTTTCAGTTTTGGTTTCAGGTACTTCCGGTAGTGGAGGGAAGAGCTCGGGGTGATCGCATGGCACACACCATAGATTAGACAGCCTGGGAATGTTTACTCTGATAATAAACATGTGTTTTGAAAACTTATACTCATATTATGTTTTGGAATGATGATTTTATTTGAAGTAATGATTTATTTAAAGAAATTTTTGGTCTTAAATTTGGGGTCGTTACAAGTTGGTATCAGAACCTTGGTTTGAGGGATTCGGACATGCTCTCGGGTGTGTGTGAACTCAAACTGAGGAATTGGTAAAGAGGTTTTCAAAATGAAAAGACAGTTTTGTAAAAAGGGAGTTTTAAGAAAGAAAACGGATTTAGAAAAGCGAAAGAATTCAGAAAGATAAAAACTTTGAAATGAGAAAAGAGGTGTGGTGCATGCAATCAACCGAGCTCAAGTAAGTACCCCAAAATACCCATACAAGTTTATGTTTTGATTATCAGTTAATAGAACAACATGCTAGAATAGGACTAAGGATCTAGGGAGGATGCCTTATGTGCCTGTTATATGTGCTTTTGATCTGCATGATAGTGCTGAATAGTCAGTAGTAGGATAGCCTGATTAGGTTATGCCTGAGTTTATGAGTTGTGTTGCATGCTAGTTCAGATTCTTGCTATGTGGATATGATTGCTTGAGTATGTTATGGTTAGATTTTCCCTTGTCTGAATGCTGCTTGCTTTGTGCATTGTGGGATTCTGAGTGATGGGAGTTAGCGATTAGGTGGATACGTCACGTCACATGTGATCAGGGTTGAATAATCTCAGAGTGTTGGATTTGGTCCTATTGCGCAGCTCTTGTTTGAGTCCAACCGTTGTAGGAACGAGTCTTTTACTTGAAGGATTATCTGAGCCTGGTCACATGTGACGGTATCCATGTGATGGCTAGTTGGCATCACAAGGGGACCTTCAGCAGCTGAGGGTTGGTTTCAGTTGAGTCAGAGGTTTCCCTAGGGTAAGCCTAGGATGAGGTAGTGCTGGAAGCAGTAGAAGTAGAAAAGGGACCTGGTGGAGTCAAAGCAGTTCTTGAGGAAAGTACGGATAGATGTGGAAGGTAGTATGGGCCCGTACTACTGAAAGCAGAGGATCCGTACTCGATTCGGGAAAGGCCGAGACAAGACCGGGAACCTGGTAGTGAGTATATTTGGTCTCGCAGCAGTGAGGAGTATTCTAATAATGGTTATGTTATATGTTTCAGTATGGTGACATTGCAAGAGAGACCAGCGGGCGGATCAGGCGCCGGAGAGGGATTGGGCTCGGGTTTAGGGGCCGAGCAGCTCGAGGATCGGATGAGAGAGTTGATATCAGCCGAAGTTACGCGCAGTATTCTAGCTCAGACTCCTGTGATCTTTGGCACGGTCAAGGAGGGTATATTGGAGATTTTGGATGAGAGGCTGGGAGCCTTCCGTACTGAGATGATCGCTTTGTTGGGAGCGCGTACCTTGACATTTCGGGAGTTCAGGGCTTGCGGGGAACCAGATTATCATGGGGCTAGGGACCCCATCGCTAGCAGCAGATGGTTGGCTGATGTTGCCAACGCATTCCGTACGAGCCGGTGTCCTGAGGAGGACAAGGTCAGACTCGCTTCCTGTCTTCTGAAGGACAGAGCAAGGGATTGGTGGGAAGAGATTGGTCATGCTTTGGGTGATGATGCCGCGTTGGACATGATGACTTGGAGTGATTTCTCAGCTAGGTTCAGAGCGGAGTTTTCGCCGATTATTGAGGTGCAACAGTTGGCCCGGGAGTTTCAGGATTTGACGCAGACTACTGAGAGTGTGGCGGAGATCACCGCCAAGTTCAGGGAGAGAGCCCTTCTTGTTCCGCAGTATGTCGCAGATGAGGAGATGAAGAAGGCACGATATCATGAGATGCTGAGAGATGACATCAGGGAGTTCGTGAGCAGGTCCGGTTGTAAGATGCTGGAAGATATGATTTCTCGGGCCAGGGATAGGGAAATTGATTTGGAGCAGATCCGGAAGAGGAAGCCGGATGAGGTTCAGGTAGCCGCAAGTTCGGGCAAAAGGCCCAAGGGATCGGATTCAAGATCGAGGGATTATCAGGACCGCAGTCGATGCGGAAAGTGTGGCAGGACGCACGGGGGCGCGTGCAGGAGTGGTAGTGGTGGTGAGTCTGGCTGCTTCAGGTGCGGTCGGACTGGTCATTTTAGTAGAGATTGTACTGTTACCATCACCCAGGGATCAGACTTGATATGTTTTCACTGCAATCAGAGGGGCCACAAGAAGGCCTAGTACCCCAGCTTGTTTTCAGTAGGACCGGTGATGGCACCTGCCCCTGCAACTCTGAGGATCACAGACGGATGTCAGGGCCGTGTGGAGGCGCCTGCGGTAGGAGGCATGGCTTTTCAGATGGCTACCTTGGAGACGCGAGCAGCACCGGACGTTGCAGGTATGCGATTTCCGTTTTCAGTTCTTCTGTTTATGCATGATGTTATATTGTTATGGTTCTGCATCATTATTTGTATGAGCATTTCATTTGAGAGGTTTGATTGTGATCGAGTTATATGCCATTTGCATACCTTGGATACGTGGATAGTAGTTAAGAGATGAGTTTTATAGAAGAAGGTTACTTAGGGTGCAGTATTTGTAGCATGCCTTGGAGGGACTCGGTATGTCTCGCTAGTTCGAAGCCGTATAAGTTTTCGAAATGGACAGGTTAGATCCTTAGCTATGGTAAGCTTGGGATTCCTCAGCGGATTGATTATGGTAGCAAGGATTGGGATTTCTCTTCATTGAGCATCGAGGCATAAGCAGGATCGAAGTGGGGGAGAATCCTCCGAGTGTATAAAGGTAAGTGCACGTAAATCCAGATCGAGTGTGTGATTTCTGAGAAGGAAAGGAGGTAGTTCAGCATTTGACGGATTGAGTAGTTCAGGGTTGGGAGTTTGAGAAACTCCCCATCAGTCCGTGCATGTAAAGGGTAATGGTGAGTATGTGGTTCGGATTCAGGTTGAAGGGTCGCCTGTAGGACTCGTGTGAGTCGGAATGGAGATCTTGAGGTCAAACAGCAGGAGATGTTTTCGTGTTAGCAGTCAGTGGCAGAAGCAGCATGTAGAGCATGGAAGAGTGGCGGGAGAGCCTCAGCTTTCTTTAGCAGCAGTCAGTAGTGGGAAGTGTTGTCAGACTACGGGGCAGCCATAGCATTCCGTAGTAACTTCGTTGGCGGAGTCGGGGCGAGGCCCTTATCTCCTAGCATTCAGATAGCGATCGGGAACGGGTAATGGGTGAGAATGGTAAGGAGTTGCCTGTATAGTCCTTGAGAGGTGAGACCTTGGGAGAGGCTGCTCTAGGATATAGTCGGGTGAGACCCGTGGGCGAGGCCCGTATGAGAATAGCAGTATAGGAGAGACCTAAGAGCAGGGTTGCTCAGTAGTATGGTTGGGTGAGACCCGTGGGCGAGGCCCGTGAGTTTTAGCAGCACAGGTGGGACCTGGTAAGGATCTTAGTGTCTAGATAAGGGGATCGGGGATCCCAGGAAATGGTATTGCCAGCATGGTAGAATAGATTGAGCAGTATAGGTGGCGGAAGTTTCCTCGAATGTCGCTGGGAGCGACTAGTGGTTGTGTTGGGTCAGCAATCGGTGAGAGTCGGTAATCCAGATATTGATAGGTTGGTAGGGACCAGGATGGTCTCAGTTCATCCGGAAGCCAGATAAGGAATAGCTGGATTTCCAGTCAGTAGCAGTGCGAGTATGCAACGTATGGTGGAATTCAGTTAGTCGATCGTGGAGTGCTCGACACCGAATGATAGTAGAAAGAGTGCCAAGTGGATACTGGCAATGATGACCCGTACTGAGTAGCGGGAGTACTAGATTGGGGTGAAGACATGGTCTTCACAGTGGCAGAGGGGATAGGTGGTTATGGAGCGTTGCCTAGGGAAGGTAAGGAAATCGCGCAAGGAAAAAAGGGGTGAACCCCTATGTTGGAGTACTCGGAGAATGCCAGAAGGATTGTCGGTTGAGTAAGTTGTGTTTCCAGGATGTTCAGGGTCAGGATGCACCCGAGATTATTATCGGTAAGGATTGACGTTAGTCCGAATGACTGAACGGAAGGCCAGCAAAGTTAGGCAGCTGGTGTTAGAATGAATGATGGGGTATTGGAGGCAGATCGCAGGCAGTAGAGTATAGTAAACTTCGAGGACGAAGTTTAGTTTCAGTGGGGGAGAGTTGTAACACCCAAAGTTTTAAATGCCAAGAAAGGAAAGAAAGCCCTAATTTTAAGTGTCGACTCGGCGAGTCCAAGGAGGGACTCGGCGAGTCCGAGCGGGATCCGGGTTAAGGTGTAAGTGGCCAACTCGGCGAGTCCGGTCTGTGCAAGGAAAACCCTAAGTCCGGGACTTTGGGCGCTATTTAAGCTTCTTATTCTCTCCATTAGGGTCCCTTATAGCATCCGTCATTCAGAAAACGAAGCCTAAGCCTCCATTGTTGTGCATTCAAGCTTCCAAGCCATTTTTGGGTGATTTGAAGGAAGAAGAAGGAGGGGAATCAGTGAAGCTTCAAGGATTTGCTTCAGATCTAGAGTTTGTGTAGCCTTTCTGAAGTATTGAAGGTATTAAGTCATTTCCTTCCCTTAGATCTAATTTTGGTTGTGAGTTTTGGGGCTTTTAAGCCATGATTAGCCACCCTTATGGGTTAGAAGCCAGATCTGGGGTTGCTACTTCAGATCCAAGTGTGTTTTGGTCTATAGAAGCATAAAGTATCAGCCATTGAGTCGATTTTGAAGCCCCTTGGCCTTAAACCCTAGTTTATGGCATATTTCCCTAGATCTCCTTCTCTACACGTAAAGTTTGCAACTTTACGTGAGGAATAGGCTTGGGAAGGGTAGATCTACAGTTTGGAGTCCATGCATGACTCAAATGTCCTGTGCATGTAAGGAGAACTGAAGGGACTCGACGAGTCCTTTGAGTGGACTCGGAGAGTAGCATGAAGTTGTGGAGAAACTCGACGAGTGGGATGAACAACTCGTCGAGTCGTATGAAGATTGCCTTGTACTCAGCGAGTCTGTTCTTGGACACGACGAGTCAGGTCGCGAAACCCCAAAACCTTTGAGTTGAGACTCGAATCAGTGAGTCGGGTGGAGATTCAGTGGGTTGGACAGGTCAGGACTCAAAAATCGGTAGACTCGGCGAGTCGTGGACTGACTCGGCGAGTCGAGTCGCGAATGGAAGGAATCTGATCATTTTGAACTGGGCGAGTCAGTAGGGTGACTCGGCAAGTAGGGTTGACCTGGAAGGTTGACTTTGACCAGGACTTTGACCTTGACCAGGGTTGACTTGGTTGTCTTATGGGGGTCAATTAGACTCTATGTTTCATTGATATTGGTAGTTTGGGGAGCAAGGGGAGCAGGAGTTCCGTGAGTTGTTGGGCAGCAGCTAGTGAGATCATCATCAAGTTCATCCAGTGCATGTGAGTTTCCCTTTGTGTGAATGGGTCTAAGGCCACAATGTCGGCCCATGTAGTTATGAGTAGAAGACCCGGGGGTTAGCCCTAGGCATAGTATGCTAGTATGATTTTCAGGACGAGGTCCAGTAATAGCGGGCGGGTGTCCAAGTATTGTTTATATGATAGTTTATACTTGTTGTCTGTGTGATACATGTATGTACCTGGTAGGGAGGTTAGTGTGGGCAAGGTCCCGTATCTCACCAATAGCAGAGTGTGGATGGGGTTCCACATCTCAATAGTCGCATAACAGGGTCGAGGCCCAAGTTAAGGAAGGAGTGAGGGTGGGCTGGGCCCGTATCTCACTACCACTATGAGCGTGGACGGGGTTCCATGGCTCATCAGTAGCAGTACATGGGCGAGGCCCATGATAGGCGAGGCCTTAGGACAGAACCAGTTGCATGTGTTTAGTTATGTGTTGTGAAATATTTATGTGCTATTATTTGTTGGTGGGAGAGGCCCTGTGACAGGCGAGGCCTAAGTAAAACAGATTTGTATCCGAGCGGGGCTCGAAGCTAGGCGGGGCCTGGAGCGGTGGGGCCGTTGTAGCGGGCGAGGCCCAAGGTAGCGGGTGTGGCCCAGTATGTGCAGTATGTGGTTATACATGGTATGTGGTAGGGTGGGGAACTCACTAAGCTTCATGCTTACGGTTTTCAGTTTTGGTTTCAGGTACTTCCGGTAGCGGAGGGAAGAGCTCGGGGTGATCGCATGGCACACACCATAGATTAGACAGCCTGAGAATGTTTACTCTGATAATAAACATGTGTTTTGAAAACTTATACTCATCTTATGTTTTGGAATGATGATTTTATTATATGTAATGATTTATTAAAAGAAATTTTTGGTCTTAAATTTGGGGTCGTTACAGATGGTCGAATTTACAAGAGGATGGGTCTAAGGTTGTTTGTACATTGTTTATTCAACTCACCATGCTTGCAAGGAAGACACTTGTACTTTTGTTTTAATGTCTCCCCTTAGTTTTGTATAAGACACTATGTATTTTGGGGACGTTACATGAATAAGGATGAAGAATCCCCAAATAAAAAAGTCGGGATGGAGATATACCTAGTCCACGACCCCGAATCCGGTCCCGATAGATACTAATTATACACAAATAATACAAAAGATGTGGTTATAGTAAAATTTACAATACGTAAAACTTGAACGATGTTTACTCAATAGTAAAATTCACAATATGTAAAACTTGATCGATGTATCCCTACACATTAGTAATTAATTATTTGATTGAAATTATGATTTTCCTTCTTGGTATATCTAACTAGACGAATGTCTGCACATTACGCAACTTTAAAAAATTAATTATGTGCATCTATATTCTATGTGTATTATTTATATAAGACAAATTGTATAAGTGTCTACATTATTATATAAATGGTGACTATTTAATTGAAATATATATATATATATATATATATATATATATATATATATATATATATATATATATATATATATATATATATCTTCAACCACGTTAATGTAATAAAAAGTTATTAATTACAATGAAATTCTATTTTAATATTCAAAATTTTCCAATTTCAATTAAATGTTATTTAATAAGAAAGCACTACAACCAAATAGTTTTGTTTTTTTTTATTCATAATACTTAATTGATACTTAGAGATTTAATTGTATAAAACTAAGATATTAAAATTGTGTAGTAAAATAAAATGACTAATATAATTATCTATTTTTTAGACTAAATATTATATCAAAAACCTTAAAACAATTTATTAAAAACTTTATTATGTCCATTTATTCTTTTGTGTTAAAAAAACAGATGATATTTATATGTATTAAATTATAATGGCACAATCATTAAAAGAATGAACCAATAATGTTTTGTTTTATCTAAAATGAAATTCAAATGATGATAACCAATTTTTATAATAGCGATAAAAATTGATTCAGTTAATTTGTCTCAATATAATTATTGCTCTTTGTATTGTAGTATTTAATTATAATATCTTTTTATAAGTGATATTACCAACAATAGAAATTTACAATGCAATGCATGAAACCATTTACAAATAAAAAAATAAATAGAAGAAATTAAATTCAAAAGTGCTTCAAATATCTTCTTATAACCATTTTGGCATTTACACAAATTTTAAAATATCTTAAATGGAAACTTTTAAAACAACATTCAAAAAAAAAAAAAAAAAAAAAAAAAGATAAGAATGCTTTAGGTGTAGTTTAATAAATACATTTTGAATTAATTTACACCAACAATTTATTGTTCTTTTTTATCGAAATACAATTTTGATCATCAATATGACAAATAGTCATAAAAAAAAAATTTACCACAAAATTTATTGTTCTTTTTATTTTTTTTTTTATTTTTTTTTTATTTATTTATTTTTTTTTTGGTTTAAAGCACTTCAAACTTAGAAAATTTTTAGTTTTTTTTCCTTGTATTTTTTTTTTATTAATATGGACATAAACCATTAAAAATCAATATTTGATCTCATTTTTTTTTGTCAAAACCACACTTCAAACACACTTATATTCATAACACAATTCAAAAGCATCAAAATTTACAACACTTCTCGTTTACCTTTAAATATACAACCTTCACCTAAAATTATCAACACATTTTCAATAGATAACACATCAAAATTCATAACACCTTTCTTTCCCCTATAATGTACAACAATCCCATAATTCTTCATCATCTCTAATAACCAAACACTCTTGGATCGGCTCATGTAAACAATGACCTTCATATGGAATTTAAATAAAATAGATGGAAAAAAACGCGGAAATAAGAAAATAAACATATTTCAAACTTCTTCATTCCCATGCAATATAGATAACAAAAATTTTAAAAAAGGCAACCAAACGCTTCTTATATACACAAAAATTTTCAATTAAATAATCATTTAAGTAGACTAACATGAAGAGTTGAGGAGTTTCAAATGAATATGGTTTAAGATAGGTTATTTATCTTAAACTACATTCATTTTAATGACCTCCTCCTTTATAATAGATAGGCATATTAACCTTATATATATATATATATATATATATATATATATATATATATATATATATATATATATATATATATATATATATATATATATATATATATATATATATATATATTGAAAAAGGGAGAGAGAGAGAGAGAGAGAGGTTCATGTCCTTATCTATTATGTGGATATAAGAATGATTATGGGTCAATCATTTCAAAAGGGTAAAAGAGTAATATTACCTATTTATTTATTATTTTAATTAATCAAATCAAAGTTATATCCCTTTATTTTAGGCAAACTATATTCAAATACTATCAGCCATTTTTCCAGAGTCCAATTTCCTTCATGTACACATCAATTATCAATTTCATTGGACCATCCCAACCTCGTCTTCATTTGCTACAAGGTCGAGACTTAGCGACCTCATGGCAAGATGTAGCCATTGGATATTCCTATTTGGAAATGAGAGAAGATTACCATGGATTTCATTACGAAGTTGCCTCGGACTGCATGCATAGTGGATTCGATTTGGGTCATCGTAGATCGATTGAACAAGAGCGTGTATTTTATCCCGATTCAGGAGAGTATCTCTACGAAGAAGTTGGTCGAGGTATACATCATGGAGTTTGTAGCGCGACATAGGGTGTCGGTTTCAGTGGTTTCAGACAGGGATGTCTGGTTTACTTCTAGATTTTGGAATAAGTTTCATGAAGAGTTGGGTACTCGTCTCAATTTCAACACATCATTCCATCCCCAAACTAATGGGCAGAGCGAGCAAGATATCTAGACCTTGGAGGATATGCTTCAGGCGTATGTTTTGGATTTAAGTAGGAGTTAGGATACATATCTTCTATGAGCGGAACTTTCACATAACAATAGCTATCATGACAACATCGATCGACCTTCTTTTGAGATGCTTTATAGGAGGAAATGCAGGACCCCGATTTGTTGGGGTGAGTTCGTTCAGCGGGTTATGGGGAGTATTGAGGTGGTACTTAAGACCACTGAGTTGATACAATATGTTCGGAGTAGACTCTAGAGAGCTCAGAGTCGGCAGAAGAGTTATGCCGACAAACGGTGATCAGATCTAGAGTTCCAGGTTGGGGACATAGTTCTCCTCAAGGTGTTACCTTGGAATGGTGTCATCCGATTCAGGAAGAGGGGAAAATTGGGCCTTAGGTACACCGGTCCTTTCAGGGTTTTGGCCAATGTGTGTTGGGTTGCTTATCACTTGGATCTTTCTGAGGAGCTTAGTCAAATCCATAGCATATTCCACGTCTCTCATTTGTGGAAGTGTTTAGTGTATGATTCGCCGGTGGTTCCAGTCGAGGATATTCAGGTGGATGATCGCTTGAATTATATTGAGAGACCGGTTACGATTCTTGAACAAATGTCGAAAACCTTGAGGAACAAGGTTGTTAAGTTGGTGAAAGTCCAGTGGTAGCATCACAAGGGTTCAGAATGGACGTGGGAGTCGGAGACCACTATCTAGAGTTATTTGAGGCATCGTAGTTCGAGGACAAAGTCTAACTCGTCTGGGGGAGAATTGCAACATTCAAGTTTTGGTAAGTTCCCTTTTAGCCCCTTTAATGACAATTGTTAACACTTTGGTCCCTGGATAGTACGCTAGGCATAATCTATGAGTACGCTTAGTGTACTAGCCCATTCCTGATCATGGGTTTTCATCCGCGTACACGGGGAGTACGTAGAGTACGCATGGCGTACATGGTGCAGGAGCAAACCCTAGTTTTTAGGGTTTGCACCATATATAAACATCATTAGAGCACCTCTTGGACATGTTTGACCAGCCTCTATCTCCCTTTACCTTGAGAACGAAACCTTAAGTGCATTTGGTAAGATTTGAGATTGAAAACATCATTAGAGCACCTCTTGGACATGTTTGACCAGCCTCTATCTCCCTTTACCTTGAGAACGAAACCCTAAGTGCATTTGGTAAGATTTGAGATTGAAAGTGTGTTTTCTGGTGACTTGTGGTGTAAAAGAAAAAGAGGAATACATGGAGGAATAGATTGATCTCGTAGATCTAGAGTTACCTTCACATTTTCAAGTCGTTTGAGGTAAAAATCTCTCACCTTGATTGTCTTTTGTGCTACATCTGGTTTGTGGTGTTATTTATGCACTTTTGAGTCTTTTGAGTTAAAGTTGAGCTTTTGATTTACTTCAGGAGAAATGGATCCTTGATCTTAACTCTGTTTAGACCCCATGTACATAAAAATGCAAATTTTATGAAGGATATTGGTTCATGCAAACATTAAGATCTTTGTTAAGCTCCTTTTTGAGCTTTGAGTCCCATTAAGCCATGTGTGAGTGTAAATTTGCCAACTTTACGTGATAAGTTACCTTTGGGAACCAAATCTAAGAGTTTGGCAAATTGTCTTAACTGTTTAAGTGCTTAATGAAGAGGACTAGTGTTCAGGGGAGTACGTTGGGTGTACGAGCTGAGTACGCCTCGCGTACTCAACAGATAGTCATTTGGGCTCGACAATTCTCGGTTTTAGGCCATATTTTGGGTTTTTAAGTTTAGGCCTTATGGGCTATTAGACTTTTATTGTGGGATTTTGACTAGTATGATTTGGCTTCCTTGGATTTAGGCCCATGATGGGTTTTGGGCATGATTTTGAAGATTGGGCCATAATTCGGCTTTGGGTTGCCATTTAGGATTTAGGACTTTTGAGTAGTTAAGTTAGGCTTTGGCTTTAGGCCAATTTAGAAAAAGGTAAAATGGTCTTTTACCCTGGTTATGGGATAAGTAGCTCAGATTCTTGGTTATGGGTATAGATCCAATTAATAATTGGATGTTGTTTTGATTACATAGTGCGAGGATTTTCCGGATCACCAGACAAATATTCATTTGAGTGTTTCAATAGCTAGAGGTGAGTCTTCCTCACTATGTTTAGCTGGTCGAAGGCACCAATGTCATCCCATGGTTGTTATGTTAGGATGCTAGATGTATGCGTGACCCTTGCATGTGTTATATGCTTGTATGCTTACCGGGTGGGGCCCTCTGACTATTGCTAATGAAGGAGACTATGTTTTTTTCATGTTATAAAGTATAAAGAAGTTATACTATTTTGAGAAAGGTAATCCCTTATTATTTGGGATAGTTGTTATTGCTAATAAGGGAGACTATGTTTTTTTTTTTTCATTTTTGATGCTTATGGGACCGATGGTATAATATCCCTTTATGTGGATCATGGTGATCAAGGAATAGAGGACTAGTTTCACTCTAGGATAGAAGAGGAAGAAGATGGTGACGATTCATGCATTGATGATGGTGAAAATGAAGATGAAATTGACAACCTTAGAGATCTGGAGGTGGACCTTAATAAGGATGAAGTCACTATGAACAGAACAAAGGGTGATAATTTCTATCTGAATTATATGGTGAAGAGGAAGAAGGAAATGATAACAACATAGGTGATGATGCTGAGGGAGGTGAAGAAGAGGAAAATGTAACTCAATAGCATTCAATTTTTAATGAGTCAACTCCTTGGAAAAAACAGTATCCAATACTTGGTATGAGATTCAGATATTCAGCTCAATTAAAATCTATGTTATGAAACTATGTTGTTGCAAATTGATACCAAGTTTGCTTTGAGAAAAATGATAGGAAAATATTGTTAGTTAAGTGTTGCAAGGGTGAGTGCATATTTAGGTTGTAGGTGTAACATTCAAAACCTTGAAGAGAAATTGTTGAGAATAACCCTATTTCTAGGTCAACTCTACGAGTTGGAGGGACCAAATCATTTTGTTGAAGTTGAAAGGATCAAGTGGGTTTAATGAACCAACTCGACGAGCTGAGGAGCCTTAACTCGACGAGTTGGCAGCTGGGAAGGAAACCATAATTTTTAGGGCCTTGCACCATATTTAAAGTCCTTAAGTCTTTCTTCTGGCATCCTTATCAGCCTCCATTGTTATCAAAATCCTAAATCAAGTTGTAGCCTCCATTGCCAAGTTTTTGGAGCCTTGGAAGGAAGTTTGGTGCTCATTTTGTGAATTGTGAAGGAATTTGAAGATCATGAAGTTTCTAGGTTGGAGAAGGAAGTCTTGGATCCACAATCACTTAATTTCTTGCAGTCACTTTAATGTATCAAATTCATACCTTGACTTGTAGATGATTAGATCTTCACATTTTGGGTTTTGTTGTGTATTTGGCCTTCTTTTGGGAATGATGATGGAGTAAAGTCATTTAAGGGGTTATTATTTCATATCTGAGTTGGTTTTGGTACCCTTGAGCTTAAAGGTGAAAACTTTATGAGGATTTTGGTGTCATGCATGCATTAAGTGAATTATTAAGTCCATTCGAAGCTTAAGAGCTTCATTTAGAAATGCATGAACGTAAAGTTGACAACTGTACGTGGGTTTCCAGCTCAAAGAAGTCAGATCTATGTTTTAGAGTCATGTCTTAGTGGAATAAATGCTTAATGTATTAAGAGGTGGGTTTCTGGCGAACTCAGCAAGTTTGTTGGATAAACTCGGCGAGTTGGCTTGGTTTTTCCCGATCTGTGCAGTTGATGGAGAAACTCGATGAGCTGAAGGACAACTCGGCTAGTTGGATCAACATAGACCATTGACTTGGACTTTCGGTTTATGTCTTCAGATAAGTTTGTCCCAAGGGGTATTAGATGCTAATCTGAATTGTAACAAGGAAAATTATGGGCTAGGATAAGACCTATATGTGCCTTAGTTTTGGTTCTGATAGGTTTTGAGCATTCTAACACTCCTATGGTGTGCATGCAACCCTATGTGCTTTGGATCTATGTTTTCACTTTTATACATGCAGGTATATAAAATTCAAAAGCATCATCCTAACTAGCATACAATGGAGCAACTATACTATAAAATTCTAGTTAATTGACATACCTTTTGTAGAGCTTGAAGTCTTGAACATTTAACAGCTTAGTTCCCTAAGTGTTGCACTTCAAATGGTTCACACAACACCACCAACAATTGGAATAACTTGAGAAGAAGGTTACTTTGGTTCACTCTAGAAATCGGATTTGCCCTCTTGTGTACACACACTATGTAAACCCATGACTTTCCATTTCCTTTATGATCCATGGGTTTTAACCTCCATCGAGTATCCATGGGTTAAGCCCAACATGAAGGACAATGGATCACAAGCCCACATATATAAGAATGAATGATTTACATAATCAATCCCCATATATTTAATTAGTCTCTTTTGATCACAAAATTAATTCCAAATTTATTCTTGATCAATACTAATTAAATAATACGAGTTCATATTAATATATTTAACTTATAATATATTAATATAAATCATAAATAACCTTTTCTCAGTTGTATATCTAATTGTTCTGATTCCATGCAACGCAAATGGACCATGCTAATCTCAGGTCGAGTACATACCAATAATAGTTATGGGCTTAGACATCTAATCCAATAGTCTCCCACTTGGATAAGTCTAACACTATTATTCAAGTATGACTCCAAGATTCCGACTAGCATTCATAGCTCTTAAAGCTGCTGTCAAACTCTAACCCAGTCAATGAGGTGTCCATTAGATAAGGGATCATATATTCCTCCATTCTAGATATCATATGGACTGAGACATGGATTATAATCATTCTTTCTGTCTATTTGTTGTTTCCTGATTTCTGGTTTATGACGACTGACTAATAAAACAAATCAAATCAGTCCAGGCTTTGCCAAGCACTTAGGGGTGTCATCACTAAATCATCGAGGGGCCCATATATATCACTTTGATCCCTACAAGGGTAAAAGGAATGGATAAACTTTAACCCAAATGTTCGCTTGTACTTACTCATTAAATTACACGCAACAATATGTTTTAAAACAACCAAGTTACTTGTTGCGTTTACATATGTCAATGTGCAACTGACGTGCAACTACAACTCACACGTCTCCGTTTGAAGAATATAAGATATTATCGTCTCATGATTCACTCGTGATAAAATCCATGAAGTGATTCAAATGAGCGTAGGTTGAATCCAATACTCGAATCTCATTCCAGGAGCACCCGCGAACACTACAACCACTTTTGTCTCAGGAAAACTACAGACCCTTCATGACAGTCTTGCCTCAATACCTATTTCCAAAATATGATCGACTGTGGATGGTTTGAATAACCTAGTTATTCGGGAAGTCAAAACATGAAAAGTGAAACACAAGAATAATCGAATCCAATATGGTCTCAGAGCTTATGAATATAAATAAAACTCTTTTCGTTTATCACCATATTGATTACACATTATTCATTGTATAATGTTTGAAATAATCAACTAAATATTTGAACTGAAACATTAGTCATGCCATGCTCCAAGCATGCACACTATGTTTGTCCAAACAATAGTTACGCCATACACCAAGTAAGCACACTATGTTTGTATATCATCCTTACTTTGTGGAATAGATCAATTGATCATAGTTCCAATGATTCTCATTTCACAATCCCAAACCCTTATCGTAAATGTAAGAATTCTAAATTCCTGTCGTTTACCGAAATGAATATGCATTGATCCTCTTGTAATGACTATGCACAAAGTCATAAAGACTTGTGAATAGACATTACAGAGTATTCCAATGGAGATCAATTCCATGGAAACGAAGTCTCAAATTCAAAGTACATTCCTTTTAACATCATTCTTGCATTAATTCTTCTAATCTTACATAGATTTAATGAACAACTTCCACCTATGGAAACATTTCCATATTCCAATTTTGACTATCACTTCTGAACAAGAGTTGCCTTTTTTCAGAATATATCAATATGGTCCTTTCCAAAAATTTACACCATACTTCCAAATGTCCATGAGTAATCAAGCTTTGGTAAACCTTAGATTGTTATCGACAATTGTTTAATCACTTTAGTCATATCCAATTCTAGACCTTTTCCCCTCTTAATGCCTTGGGCATTTGGAAAATATAGAAAGGATAAACATTATAGCACATGTAATCGATCCTATACCCGAAGCATATGGGACACGATTCATGATGTCTCACATAAAGACATGATCCTAGACTAGTCTTTTGCTACAATATTTTTTATTTTCCATGTTTTCATAATTCGACTATGAAGAGGGATGCTGTAATCATAATCGAATTTTGAGAACGCAATATATATAGAGGTTCCTTATGTTGAACCATTCCAACAAAAGATTCATATATATATATATATATATATATATATATATATATATATATATATATATATATATATATATATATATATAATTGACTAAATATGATTAAAATCTCAATCTAACCTTTTAGAATTAAAATGAAGTATAATTTTCTCTCCCTTAATTATAGCAAAAAAAATTTCCCAATTGAAAGTTTTGTTTTCTATAATTAACATTGCTAACTTGCAACACTTATCATAATTATCATGCTCCCACTAACATGATAATTATTAACATAACACTTATGCTCCCATTAACTTTGACATGTATCCAGAAATCAGCTGGACTTTTAGAAATCAATACTTTATTGAATTTCTTACCAAAGTTTATATTTCTGATACGAGATGCTTTAATAAGACTTTATCAAAATCATACACTTTTTCTTAGATAGCTCACATGTGTGTCTAAACAATTTTTAGAACTATGAAAGGGATTTCGTAATCATAGTCTCAATTATATAGACCTTTTCCATTTCTCACGAGTCTATGTTAGTGTGTCGGTTACCCACACGCGCTTCACTAACGACTTTGAGAATGCAAATATCATAATTCATATCTACTTAGTGAAATTGTTTCGTCACCATCATTTTCATGAATCGGAAAGAAACCTTATGAGACTTAGATTTTATGGTGTATGTGTTCCTATACATGTGAATTTTTCAAAACCATAATCACAAGACAAAGTTAGTGATAAATCCAAACCCATATAGATTGAACTTGTGCAATCTTAACTTCTTTCGACTAAGCAGCACAAGGCCTACCGTTGCTTCCAAGTTGTTATGCAAACAATTCAGAACTTGTAGAACTCAGATGCATAGTCAACTTTAACTAGAATGGGCAAAGAATTAAGAATATGTCAACACAATAGGTTACAAACCTCAAGTCATGCACTAGTGATAAACTACATCTTTTATTCTTGATTAGTTCTTGAAACTCTTTCATGATCTTTTAGACTCCCACTGTCCTCTTGACATATAAGACTCTCTTTCCAAGAACCATTCCTTGAAAAAAAAAAATATTCAAGAGATAGTGCGGATTCTTATCAAGACAAACACTTCACACAATTGTCCTTAGTTGATCTTTGTTTTATCCAAAACATCACAACTTAATAATTTCAAATGTACAAGAGTAGAAAACATTTACTCTACATTTGACAAGTATTATTAACCTTCTTTAAGATATGTCACTCAAGTTACAATCTTGGAGCATGACTCTAAGAATTATTTTGGAATGAAGTATGACTCATCTTCTTGATTTAACCACTTCAACAATTCATGACTCCTCTTCTTAGCCATAATAATGCACTAAGATGTCCTTAGAGGATTAATTGTTATATGGTTTCATAATAATTTAGATGATCATAAAACACGATACTAAAGTACTCTCTCATCTTTTCAGATTCGAGAAACTTTTACCTTTCTACCTAATTTGATGCTTCTCATCCGTCCTGCCATACACTGAAACGTTTCCAATATTTCAAAATTGCACTTAAACTTATAAGTGTAACCATATTTACTAACTTTTAGTAAATCATGACGAATAGCCTTATCAATCTTTGTGGTGGACCTGACCAGCGCACAACCAAGTGTACCCGATCCTTTTGTCCTTCACTTGACTCACATATACATGTGAACAAGGAGTTAATCTTAATTTTCCAAAGATGAACATTCTCATTCATCATATAATACAACTTGCATGATTCCAAGTTTCGATCCAATTGAAACTTGGGTGATGAGAATCTTTCATTATTTGGTAAATTTAGACACTACCACAAATGAAAGAATCAAATTCATATTTCCATTATTTCTAGAATCATACAAACATCAATATTCCATAAATGTCATTGTAAGGAGATATAAAATAAAACAAAACAAATTATATTTATTTATAAAATGCAGAAAAAACTTTTTACTTACAATGCAACTTTTAATGAAATCTATGCTATTACATATTTCCTAGCAATCTATCATAACCCCTAAGTAGTAGCTCAAAAATCCAGTCTTCGAACCATGCGATTGGAATTCATCTTTGAAATAGATTCAGCATACTCTTATTATAAGCTTCGTCCCTTTGCTTGATCCTGCAAAACATCAAATTGCAACCTAGTCACATCATGTACTAAGTATAAAAAATTAGGAACTAAACAGAGTTAGATAGTGGACTTACCTGAAGCAGAGTCAAACCTTTTAATTCTTCCTTCTCTCAGATCTTTCAGGTAGCTAGGGTAGCTTCGCAACCAATGCCCCTTATCTTGACAATAAAAACATATAGACTCTTTGGGAATGGTACACGATACTATCACATACTTAGCCTTTCCCTTTACCTTTTGGTCAACCGGCTTGACCAAGGCCGATCCTTTCCATTGGGAAGAGAAAGCTTTTCTGGACTTCCAATGTTACCATTGTCAATATCCATGGAAGTTTGAGAACTAGACCTTCCACCCTAATTTACTTTTCCAGTGCACCAAAACATTTTTGATTCGGCAACAACAAGCAAATAAGAAAGATCAATAAGGGTCATGTCGTGATCCGTCACATAGTAGTCCTTAATGAACTCACTATATGACTCAGGGAGGTATTGAAGAACCTAACCATAAGCCAACTTCCTTGGGACAATGGCACCCAACATTCTCAAGTTGTCAATGTGTGACTTCATCTCTAAGACATGAGTACACACAAGTCTTCCATCTTTATGTTTCATTGCAAGTAGGGCTTGAGTGATCTTGAACTTTTCAAGTCTTCAAGCTTGTGGGTCAGGGAGAGTAATTGGAGGAGGTGGAGGAAGAGAAGTATGATTTCCATGATCCAATCGTAGAACATCATGTTCTTTCAGAAAGCTTGTTCCAAGAGATTTGGGAAGATCATAGTTGTCTGAACCAGACATCTACAATGGGAGAAATTCAAGTTAGTTTATTTAAGTCCTTAATACAACACCCAATATGAAATATTAAGTCTAGAACCCAACACAATATTTTATAACTTGGAAGAGGGATGCCGTAATCCAAGCTACAAAATATTTGAAGGTGGGCGAATGACGATTCACCAATTTCCACCATGAAAAACGAAATAGGTATTATGTTTTAATTGGATTGAAACTCCTAGATCTATTGAGATTGATTGAACTTTTCAATGGCATGTTTAAATCTCGATTGTGCCCTCCTAAGTTTGTGACTGGGATGTCGAGGATCACAAACAAGGTGTGAATAACCATGCAAATTAACATGGTACCCTTAATTTTATCACCTAATCGATGTTCCGGTTATGCACACACGCTCCACCGATCTATGATAAACATTAAGTCACCCTTTTCCACTCATACTAGTCCATGTTAATGTGCAGGTTACCCATGCACGCTCCACTAACAACTTGGTAAGGTAGAAAGTGTAATTTCATCGGTTAGCACCAAATTCACATTTTCGTAAAGTAACTAAGATTGGGAATTTATAAAAGGTTTAGTTACATTATATTTATCATTAAACTTATAATGAGAATTATAGTCCTTGTCCTACCTGTTCGACTAACGACCCTCCACCAGTCAAGGAAGCGGTGGGTGAGAGTGGACACCCATTAAGCTTCCATTTTATAGGCAACAACCTTATACCCCCTTATAGACGGGCTTCGTGAATGAGACCTACTAACGGTAGGACTGACTTGCTCTTATATATATATATATATATATATATATATATATATATATATATATATATATATATATATATATATATATTAACTTATAATACTATAAAGTATAAGGGTTGAATTTTAACTTTTAAAACTCTAGGGTTTGGAATTAAAGTGTGTATGAGACTTTACAAATTCCAAAACTTGAGGGCAAGTTTTGAGCAATTCAAAAACAATTTTGGAATCCATAACATATGAGTTTAATATAGGTTTTAAAGATTTTAATGAAGAGACTCTTGAACATCCATAACGTGAGGACAAGTTATGGAGTCCATAAAACTATTTATGAGAGAAGACTCTTCAATTATGTAACCTATAACTTTAATGAAGATTTAACACAAAAAATTTTGGTTTTCCATTACTTGAGGACAAGTTATGGAATCCATTAAAGGCCATTTAGATCATCTAATAAACAAACAAACATGTCAAGCAAAACTATGATCTAGATTAAACTCATATGAACAAGACAAATCAAATCAAACAATTTTCATGTAATTTGCCTAACCATTAAACTAATACAAAACATGAAACTGTTGACAATTATCTTTGGAATTGGATTAGAATGATCATTGTCACATCAAAAACAGGTTTATAAGTTCAAAAACAACATAGTGTAATGATTCTAGTCCAATTCCAGCCTTAAAACTCGAAGATATGCTGTCAGGGGGCCCAACTCCTCGAGTGCATGAACCAACTCGACGAGTTGGATGAATTTGTGCATGGAATCAACGATTCCACTGTCCAGAACAACAAAAAATCAATTTTTACACCATTTTCAAGAAATTAGCATCAAGTATAATTGAAAACAACCCTAGACTCTGATACCATTGAAGGGTTTTGAGCATTATAACTCTCCTATGGTGTGCCTACAACCCTATGTGCTTTGGATCTATGTTTTCACTATTATACATCCAAATATACAAAATTCCAAAGCATCATCCTAACAAGGATACAATGGAGCAACTACACTACAAACGTTTAGTAAGATGACATACCTTTTGATGGAGCTTGAAGTCTTGAACCTTTAAGAGCTTAATGCCCCAAGTGTTGTACCTCAAATGGTTCACACAACACCACCAACAATTGGAATAACTTGAGAAGAAGGTTACGTTGGTTCAATCTAGAAATCAGCTTTTCCCTCTGGTGTACACACACTAGTCCCCATTTCATGAACCATGGGGTCCTTTATATATTGTGGCTCATTAGGGTTACACCATGTAAACACTTGACTTTCCATTTCCTTTGTGATCCATGGGTTTTAACCTCCATGGAGTATCCATGGGTTAAGCCCAACATGAAGGACAATGGATCACAAGCCCACATATATAAGAATGAATGATTTACATAATCAATCCCCGTATATTTAATTAGTCTCTTTTGATCACAAAATTAATTCCAAATTAATTCTTGATCAGTCCTAATTAAATAATAATACTTCATATTAATATATTAGAACTTATGATACATTAATATAAATCATAAATAAGCTTTTCTCATTTGTCTATCCAATTGTTCTGATGCCATGCAACCCAAATGGACCATGCTAATCTCGAGTTGAGTACATACCAATAATAGTTATGGGCTCAGACATCTAATCCAACAGGTTCATGTTGGGTCAGGGGTAAAATGGTCATTTTACCCTAAGTATGGATTATGGATTATAGCATGGAACCCAATTGCAATTTTGGGTGTGTTGTTGGTATTGATAGCTTGGGAAGCCGGTAGGGAAACATCTAGGGATTTTCTTTCGAGGAGCTTTTGCATTCGAGGTGAATTGTCCTCAATGTACTTGTGGGTTGAAGGCACCAATGTCGGACCATTGGATTGATATCCTATTATGCATGCTATTGTATTGTTCGAATTTGTTAGATCGGTATCCTAGTAAATAGGATGTTGTTATGTTGTTATGATCTATTACATCGACACCATGGTAGATAAGATGTTGCTATGCTATGATGATCTGTATCTTAGTATATATGATGATGCTATGATAAGTGATCTGTTAGATCTACCAAATATCTATTATGACTATACGTTTTCCAGTAGCATGTGTTGATGTGGTGAGGTTGGGTTGAGACTGTACTGCTTTGTGCTTCCAGTTAACAAACCCGGTAATGTTTATATCGATACATTATATGTATGCTTATCTGTTATGTATATGTCGATATGGTTTGTATGTGTGGTTGGGTTGAGGCGGACCAGTCAGGTCGAAGGATCGGAGAATGGTCCAGATAGGTTGAAGTCCCGGTGAGGCAGTCCAGACATGTTAAAGGTTCTGTAAGCTGTCCAGACAGGGTGAAGGCCTAGTGAGGTGATCCAGACATGCTGAAGCCTCTTCATGCATGTTGTATATGTTATGATTTATGGTTTCAAGTACTTCGGTGTATCGTGGGAAGGTGAAGACGTGACCGTACACATCCTCGCATTTTTTAATTATGATTTCTAGGAAACTCTTATAATGTGAATGTTTTGAAAACTTTGTTGAAAGAGATTCTGATTTTTAAATGATGTTTTGGGAACAACATTTTTTTTTATAAACACTTCTATAGAAATGGGTTGTTTTGAAAAGTTTAAATTTTATGGATGTTACAAGTTGATTTCAGAGCCTTGGTTTGAGTGAACTAGAGAAACACTCGTGTGAATGCAGTCTCAAACTAAGGAAAAAGTTTTTTAAAACAATTTTCAAATGGTTTTCAAAATAATTAAGGATGATGCAATGTGTACAATTAGCCGGAGCTAGTAAGTTGACCACAAAATATCACATAATTATTTGAGATTAAGTTATGTTATGTTAGAACAAAATGCTAATGATAGTATAAGGATCTTCAGGAATTGTATGATAGAGTTGCCTGATTATATGATGCCTGAGTTCCTTTAGAGTTCCCTTTTTTGGTTGTTGTGTGACTCTTTCGTATGTGATCTGACTATTGAATGGATATGCTAAGTTTCATGCTACATGGTTTAAAGAATCTTAGGCTGATGGGTTTGGTCCTGCTGCATAGCTCTTGTTTGAGTCCAACCATTGTAGGATTGAATCTCTTATCCTAAGATTGTTTAAATTGTAGGGCATGTTATTGTATTCATGCAATAGTCTCCTGGAACCAATGGAGAGTCGTGTGGCAATTAGTGGTATGGTGAGTAGTGTGGGGTTAGCTGGCCAGTCACGCTATTGGTTGAGGAGGCGGTGGTTTCCTTAGAAGGGACTCGATTTGTAGTGGGTTAGTGCGAGGAATGATCAGCCACTCTTGATAGAATGAGAGTTGATGGTTTTGAGCATTCTAAAACTACTATGGTGTACATGCAACCTTTGAAACCTTGGATCTATGTTTTCTCTATTATACATGCAAACTTTCTTTTTTCCAGGGGTTCATCCTAACTAGCATATGATTGGGGTATATGTAATACAAAAATTGGTAGAATGACATACCTTTTTTGTAGCTTTTCATCCTCACTAGTATCTCTTAAGTGCCGATTTTACAAGTATGAGGCTTCTTTATATAGTGTGTATATTAAGGATACACCATGTAACTCATGCCTTTCCAAATTCCTCATGATCCATGGGTTTTAACCTTCATGGAGTATCTACGGGTAACCACATAGGTTTAGCCCATCATGAAGAACTATGGATCATAAGCCCACTATATAAGAATGAATGATTTACCAAATCAATCTCCATTTATTTAATTAGTCTCTTCTGATCACAAAATTAATTCCAAACTAATTCTTGATCAAAACTAATTAAATAATTCATATTAATATATTATAACTTATAATATATTAATAAACCATAAATATCCTCTTCTCACAAAAGTCTATCCAAATTGTTCCGATCCCCTGCAACCCAAATGGACCATGCAAAATCGGGTCAAGTACATACCAAATATAGTTATGGATTTAGACACCTTATCCTACAGGAGTATGGCGAAGGTGCACCATGGTGTTGGGAGTTTGAGATCGAGGATTTTGTAGGAGGATCCATCAGATTGTATTGCATTTTAGTGCCAGTCAGCTCCTCTACACGAATGTTGCTTGCTTTGTTATTTGTGGAACTCATGAGTGATGTGACTTAGCTTTTAAGTGAATATGTCAAGTCACATGTGAGAAAGGTTGGATCATCTCAAGTGATGAATTTGACCCTGCTGTGCAGCTTTCGGTTGAGTCCCACCATTGTAGGGATGAGTCTGTTACTTGAAGGATTATCTGAGCTTTGTTGTATGTGACTGTATTCATGGAATAGCTAATTGCCATTGTGAGGAGTTCTTCAGCAGCTGATGTAAGAGAATTGTGGAACCCTAGGATAGCCTAGGGAGTATTCTACTGCAGTTTTGTCACTGTTTAGCAGGTTTCAGGAGTATTTTGCGACTAGGTCTTAGAGGACCCGAGATGATTCTTCAGGAATGTATGGATAGGTGTGGAAGGTATTATTGGGCTCATACTATTGGAAGCACGGGATCCATACTCGATTCAAGGAAGATTTTGGGGATTCTAAGGACTGGTTAGAGAAGATAGCATGGTTGGATGCCATGGTTCGAGGCAGTGGTTCCATATATGTCGGTCTTTTTGCAAGGGTTGCCCAAGCGAGGATGGGTTTTGTATTTGTTCAGGATCCTGTGGCAATATTGATGTAGGTTGAGTGGTTCAGAACCGAATGAGTATGTTGGGTGGAAGTCTAAGAGGTTAGGCTAGAGGTCATGCCTTGGGCCTCGAGGTACATGGAGGAAGAGGTTGATATGATCGGTTTGGATTTGCATCTGGATTTTAAGTGGCAAGTTGTCGAATTAGATTTTCGTTATTGGTGGCAAGGATCTTTCCCTTCAGTTTTTCTGAGTTAGAAGGAGTGGGCAAGCTTGTGACCTCCCGAGTTAGGTTGGATTCTCAGCTTGAGGTCTGTTGGTCACGGTGGTTGGCAACAACATGTCAACACTGGTGTGCACAAGTGGTTTGTTATGGCACGAGTACCTTAGCAATGCGATCAAGTGTTGTGTCATTGGGAAATGGGAAAGATAGGTGCCGGATTGTCGTGTGGGTTGCAAGCAAGGGGTGTATGTTTGGTTTGTAATTTGGTAGTTTCCTAAGATTTGTAAGTGGTAATTACGGGAAATTTAGAGGTTTTCAACCGAAATTCAGTTTTTTCTTGGGGTTCGTTTGATCCATATCTTGAGGGTTTTTCTGCGGATGATATACATTTCATGGACAAGTATTGTTGTACCTGGTGTGGCTATTTGGGTTATGTTTTGGTTTCACCGCCAGTGGGCGGTGATTCAATTTCTAAGTGGGGAGAATTGGGATTCCCAGGTTGAGCGTCAGTCATTGAGGGTTTCGTTAGTTTACTCTTTGGTTTGCTACTTTCAGATTTGTTGGGCAGATGTTGATCGGTGAACCCTTTCCAAAAGCGGGTATGTTCAGCTCCAGCTGGGTTGCCATTCTCTAGCTTAGGTGTCAAGGTGTCCTAGACCATTGGTTGTTGATTCATTCTTTCAGCAAGAATTCTTCGAAGGATTCAAGTGGTGATAGTTTAGAGCAAGGAATGCGTCACCCACCCTCCTGTGCAGTGTGTTTATGTTCCCTTGGTTCCTAGGTATGTTCGCCCTCGATGGTAAAGTGGAATTCTGATTCGTGGCATACTCATGTTTCGGTGCCTTCTGGGGTCTTCTTGGAGGTCTTCTTAAGCTAGTGGTGTAGTGATGGAATACGTTCAGTCTCATGAGTATGAGGTCTTGTTTGACTAATCATGAGGATATTTTCTGTTTTGAGTAAGGTGGAAATTTCGATCATCATATGGTTCAGTTTTGGGTTAAGTTTGCGGTCGGTGTGTTTCGAGGATCATTCTTCATGGTTCTGGTAATTCCCTGGTTAGGTATTGGGGGTAGATTCTAATGGATATTCATCCATTTAAGGGAAGCTTCGTGATGGGGGTATCATGGGTAGCCATTCTTGAGTAGGCTTTTGGTGGGAACTCGTGTTGGGAATTGCAAGTGGATTTGTGCAAGGTTCGTATCAAGATAAGAGGGGATTAAGAAATATGTATGTCAAAGGCATTAGTTGGAGAGTTAAGAGTTTAGTTGATGTCTCTGCGCTCTTGGATGGCTCAGTCTTATGAATGAAGGGAAAGTGATGAGGTTTCAGGCTCTTAGTAGTTGTGTATCATCCCGCAGTTGAGGAAGAATGTATTTTATATCTCTTGTATGTTTATGGAATTGTTATCATCAAAGATTAGATAGATTTTCGATGGATAAGTGTCAAGGTTTAGCAATCGGTTCAGTTTGGGAGGTCTATCAGAGAGTCAGACCAACTCGATACCTAAGTTCTGATATATAAGGTTGGGTCTTTGCATGGAATTATGGGTTGTTCTTCTTCAGGGTGGTAGTTTCTATTTGGCATTTATTGTTTTGGGAAGGTATTATATGTGTAAAATTCGGGGTGCATTCCTCAAGTGTTTGTTTTGGTTATGAGTGTTAGTAAGTAGTGATTTTGAGGACGAAATCTAATCTAAGTGGGGGAGAGTTGTAACATACAAAACCTTAAAGAGAAATTTTTGAGAGTAACCTTATTTATAGGTCAACTCGACGAGTTGGAGGGACCAACTCGTTGTGTTGAAGTTGGAAGGATCACATGGTTTTAATGAACCAACTCGACGAGTTGGCAGCTGGGAAGGAAACCATAATTTTTAGGGTCTTGCACCATATTTAAAGTCCTTAAGTATTTGTTTTGGCCTCCTTATCAGCCTCCATTGTTATTGAAACCCTAAATCAAGTTGTAGCCTCCATTGCCAAGTTTTGGAGCCTTGGAAGGAAGTTTGGTGCTTATTTTGTGCATTGTCAAGGAATGGAAGATCATGAAGTTTCTAGCTTGGAGAGGGAAGTTTTGGATCCAGAATCACTTCATTTCTTGCAGTCACTTTAAGGTATCAAGTTCATACCTTGACTTGTAGATATGAGATCTTCATATTTTAGGTTTTGTTGTGTTTTTGGACTTGTTTTGGGAATGATGATGGAGTAAAGTCATTTAAGGGGTTATTATTTCATATCCGAGTTGGTTTTGGTACCCTTGAGCTTAAAGGTGCAAACATTATCAGGATTTTGGTGTCATGCATGCATTAAGTCAATTAATAAGTCCATTCCAAGCTTAAGAGCTTCTTTTAGAAATGCATGAACGTAAAGGTGGCAACTTTATGTGGTTTTCCAGCTCAAGGAAGTCAGATCTATGTTTTAGAGTCATGTCCTTGTGGATTAAGTGCTTAATGTATTAAGAGGTGGGTTTCTGGAGAACTCGGCGAGTTTGTTGGATAAACTCGGCAAGTTGTCTTGGTTTTCCCCGATCTGTGCAGTTGATGGAAAAACTCGACGAGTTGGTTCAACTCGGACCATTGACTTGGACTTTCGATTTATGTCTTTGAAAACGTTTGACCTAAGGGGTAATAGATGGTAATATGAGTTATTGTAAGGAAAATAATAGGCTAGGATAAGATTCATATGGAGTTGGGCCCAATTTGGAAATTTTGGCCATTAGTGGACCTTTATGGATCATTTGGTTTTGGGCCTCAGTTTTGGTTCATGTTGGGTCACGGGTAAAATTGTCATTTTACCGAAAGTATGGATTATGGAATATATCATGGAACCCAATTGCTAATCGGGTGTGTTGTTAGTATTCATAGCTCGGGAAGCTGGTAGGGTAGCATCTAGGGATTTTCTTTTGGGGAGCTTCTGCATTCGAGGTGAGTTGTTATAACTATACTTGTGAGTCGAAGGCACCAATTCCGGTCCATTGGATTGATATCATGTTATGTGTGATATTGTGTTGTCCTGATATGTTAGATTGAAATTCTAGTAGATAGGATGTTGCTATGCTGTTATGATCTGTTAGATCGGCACCCTGGTAGATAGGATGTTGGTATGCTGTGACGATCTATATCATGGTAGATAGGATGATGTTATGCTTTGTGATTTGTTAGATCTGCCTGATATCTGTTTTGGCTATATGTTTTCTAATAGCATGTGTTGATGTAGTGAGGTTGGGTTGAGACTGTATTGCTTTGTGCTGGCAGTCAAAAAACCCGGTAATGTTTATATTAGTACATGATATGAATGCTTATCTGTTAAGTATTTGTCGACATTGTTTGTGTGTGAGGTTGGATTGAGGCGGACCTACTTTACGCTGAAGGCCAACAAACACAAGGCAACCCAGATAGACTGAAAGTCTATGAGGCGGACTAGTCAGGCCGAAGGCCCGAAGAACAATCCAGACAGGCTGAAGTCCCTGTCAGGCGGTCTAGACATGTTTATGGTTCTGTGAGCGGTCCAGACAGGCTGACGGCCTAGTGAGGTGGTCCAGACATGCTAAAGGCTTTGTATAGATGTTGTATATGTTATCTGTTTGGGTGTTGGTACTTTGGGGGAGCTCATTAAGCTTCGTGCTTACAATTCTAATTTATGGTTTAAAGTACTTAAGTGAACCGTGGCAAGGTGAAGGCATGACCATACACATTCTCGCGTTTTGGACTTATGATTTTTGGGAAACTCTTGTTGTGAACAAAGTTATTCATGTATGACTTTATAAGTGGTTTAACTTTTGTAGACCCACTTGAATGTAGTAGAGTAGCCTTGTGACATGAGAGAAAGAGAGAAAGGGAGAGACATGTAAACACCTCTATATAAGGTGGGTTCATACCACTTGTAGAGGTGTGCTTGAGAGATATAACATTGAGAGTGTTAGTGTGTGTTAATTATGTAGATTTAGATCTAGATCCTTTTTTGTAAACACCTTTCATAATCGAACGCATCTCTTAAACACCCTAATCACTGTGTTTTTTGTGTGTTCTTTAATTCCGCATGCTAAACCAATGCTCATAATTCACATCAATTGGTATCAGAGCAGTTCTTTAAAGATCAAAGCGATTTTTTTTAAGAAATGGTTCTCGGTTTGGCTACATTCAACATAATTGGAACGTTTATGGTGAGTCTTTTGATGACCTCTCTAAATTTATTTGATTCATGCTTACATTCTTAATTTTATCATTTTGGCTCATTGGATCAATTTTTTTGAAAAACCCATTTGTTATGATCCAATTATTATTGTATAGATCAAAGCCCAATCCAAAAGATTTAATCCATTACAATTCCTTGATCCAATTCATTCATTTGGTTACTGTTCATTTAATCTGATTGAGCCCAATCATTTAATCTGCTTACTGTTCATGTCCAAGCTTTAATCCCATGTCTCGATATCTTATTTGGTTCATATCTGATTCATTATTCCTTCATAATATTTTTGACTGTCGACTCTTTATTTGTGAGTCATATCACTTTCATTTTTTAACCATGGTTCGATCGACTGAAAATCATGATCGATTTCTTAATTTTCAGTCGAAATTGAATATTGATTTAAGTTTCTTGCTTAATGTTGGTTCGTATGGTACACACATTTTACTTACCATCAAATCATTGTATATCTTGATAATCGATGGTGGTTTGATTAGAAATGAAATTGATATCGAGTGAGATGGTTTGGGTATCTATGATCCTTAATGTGTTCGATCGTTTTGACAACAAGATGACGCTTTGATTTGGGAAGTTGAATTTGATGATCTTAACCTGATATTGATTTTGGTTAATACCGTTCTATGATTTCGAAGGGCATACGGTTGTAACTTGAAATTGATGGTCGGAAGGTCCTTCCTTGAAATTGGAGTTCGCTATTTGGCTTAATTCATTTGGATTCAAGAATCGATAGGTTGATAATGATGAATGGATTCGAAATTGCTATTGGAAATCAATTTCATGAATCAACATGACGAATTTGATTTTGATGATGATTCATGAATGAAAAGCAAATGGATGTTAATTTGGTGATTTGGTGTCGACTGTGAAGAGATGGTAGAAAAGTGAAGAACAATGGTTTTACAGTTGAGATGATTAAAGCAGATTGCTGGGTTCATTCGGTATAGATAGTCGATTGTGTTTGGGGTCTGTCAGTGGTCGATATTTGATGGTTGAATTGATTTTGGAGATTATTGGAAATGGATGAATTTAAAGTCGATTTTGATTTTACTTTTTAAGTCAAACTATATTCGATTGAATTCATATCTACAGGGATGGTCGAATGGTTAATAATTGGATGTCGATTGGTTATAGTCAAAAGCGAAGGCTATAAATTAATCGAAATTTTTGGTGGAAACGACACTCGATTGTTGATTTGGGATCGAAGGTTGATAGATGGGTTTAAGGAGAATAAATTTTGGAGTCCACTAGAATATTTTGGGGCTAAAGAATGAAGGTTTGTAATTGAGATTTTGAAGTCGACGGATTGGAGTCAGTATCCAATGTCGATGGCTGATTGTTCGAATTCTATGCTTTATAAGATATTTATTCATTTTTTATGACATTCTGTTAGAATATATGTATAATTGTATTAAAATATACAAGACTATTATTCTATAAGAATATGTATAAATCTATATTTACATTTAGATGTGTAAGAATATATATAATGATCATTTTATTTTTCAACTAATGGTTCAAAACTGTTGTTTGTCTTCAAAATATTCATTCAATCAAAATATGTATTCTACCAGAATATGAATTCTGATATTCTCATAGAATATCAATCAAACATAATTATGTTAGAATTAAAATTAAATTCATTAAAAAAATCAGAATTCAAAATTATGAGAATAAAATATCCCTTAAAATTCGAAATTTTTATTAATTAAACTTGTGTTTCCTAATTAGTTATTTAGATAAAATACTTAATACCCTCAGTTTCATTAAATGAGAAGCATTTTCTTTTTGTTTTTTAATTTCTTTAAACATAATAATCACTTTTTTAATTTATCAAACTTGATTAGCCCACAATTAACCTTACATCCATGCAATATTTATCATTCAGACAATAATCTAACAGTATAATAACCTAACCTTTTATATATATATATATATATATATATATATATATATATATATATATATATATATATATATATATATATATATATATATATATGGTTTATCTATTTTTACCGCAAATATGACTGTGCTATTTTATTTGATTTTTATTTTTTATTACTTTTTATGTTATTTTGTTAATGTTAAAAGTTGGGTTCCTATTGATTTGACCAAATTTGGGCTCTCAAAAAAAAATCAAATATTTAATCTTAGATCAGTTATATACGTTTATTTGTAGTATACATAATAAAAGCATCATTCTACATTTGTTGAAGCTTCTTATTTAATGTTATGCTCGTGGTACAATATATTCAATCGTATAAAGTTATTTGATTTTCAATGTATATACTTAAATTTGGATAGGAAAACTTTTTACTTTTTATAAATCTATAAATGTTTTTATGTTTTGTAAAATCTTTAAACATATTGTTAAAATTAAAATCCAGAATTTTTGTTCACATAAAAGTTTTTTATATCAGAATAAAAAATATACCTTCAATTCCCTACTAGAGATCTCTGGTCTTCGTTTGAGGAAGAAATAATGATCCATTTTTCTGTAGAGATGATGACGATGAGGGAGATTGAAATGAAGATTTGGAGGTAAAGATAGGGATAAGAATTGAAGTCCTTGTACTCCCTAGCCTCATTTCCATCTCTAAACCCACCACAGCCAAAGTATTGTCATATCAATCAAAAATACAACAAATAATATTTTTTTTTATAGAAAGTTCAAGAATTATCTTATGATATTTGAATTTCAATAATCTAATTAAAAGTATAGAATAATCATCGTGTTATTTTATATTTAATTTATAGGAATCTCAAATGTTACCCTAAGTGGTATTAATTGTATTAAGGGGGTGTTTGGTTTAGGTTTTGAGAAGCCAAAAGATCTTTTAGAAAAAGATAGAAACCAAAAGATGTTTGACAAACTAATTTTAAAATCTATTTTTGTATTTTTGATAGAAGGAAAATAATCTTTTTGGAAAAATCAGGAAAACCTGATTTTTTGCAACTTTTTCAAAAAGGACTTTTGCTAAACCAAACACCCCTTAATTATCATAGTTTTATGAACAAAGTTCTTAGCCAACGTGATTTTTAAGGCAACAATAAACAAGCGCAAAAGTTATCAATGTTTTATCAAACGGTTTCATGGTTAACATGATGGGCAAATCACAATGATCAGCGGGATTTAATAATAATAATAATAATAATAATAATAATAATAATAACAACTACGTGTGAAACCCCGCTCCGCGGGGTTTAGTTAAGACCATAGTTATAATCTTTTGTTTATCGGTTATGCATGACAAACATTAAAAAGTTAGATAATAGCAATGTACTTTTCTTTTTCATTATGGAAAAAAAGCAACCACATTCCAATAGCATATGCACAATTCTCATGGAAAAAACATACCATTAATCAACAACATAAACCACAAAGTTTCACATATCCAAAAGCATCCATTCACCAACTAAAACTTACAAAAAAATATGAAGAAAGCCAAACACATCGCTATAAAATTACAAGGACAAAGCGTCAAAAAATAAGGCAGGACTATTTTTGTCAATCTTTATCACTGAACTTAAAAACAAAATTATAAAACAATTATTATTAATTATGATAATAACTCATTGTAGAAACATTTGATAGAAGTTGATTACTGATTTCATTATGTAAATATCCGTGAATTTATATAACTTTGTTATATAAGATATTTTCCATTTAAATAATTAACTAATTGTTAATCTTAAACTCAGTTACAATTTCGATTCACAAACATTTATAAAACAACTATTTATTCATTCAACACTAACTCCATAAAAAAGGTTTAAATGTTGATTTACCTTTATTCATTCTATTATTTAATTAGTAAAATTTGTTAATTTTTTTAAATATATTAAAACATTTTTCTTTTTAAATACCTCCCGTTTTTGCCCATATGATGTAATCTCTCTAACAGAGTTATGTAACTTTTGAACGTTAGCAGTTGCTCTAGAAAGCATCACATGTTCACAAATAGCCTTGAAATAGCAACTTACTTTCATTTTTTTTTTTTATTTTTTTTATTTTTTTTAATAAAAAAATTATTTTGAAGATTTATACTTTTACCTCTTCACTTAGAAAAATACGCGACATCACATGAGGGTTGCTTCGTTTACTACAAAACCTTCAAATCGAGCATCTTCAAACTTTACATCATTTATATAGTGCATCGATTGTTCATTCCAAAATCTAAAACATAAAAAAAAAAAAAAAAAAAAAAAAAAAAAAAAAAAAAAGTCCAGATTGATGAGTGGGACGAAAGTGAAAGTATATGTTTCAATCCAAAAAATGCAGAATAAAAATGAGGGTTACCAAGCTCTCCTAATTGCCTTCCACAAATCGAATATCATGTTCGTTTACATCAATACCTGAGCTTAAAAATATTTAATTATTGTTTAACTGTAAATCAGGAAATCACTAAATTATACAAATGAAATCTTATAAAAATAATGACATAAAATAAACCCATTGAAGAACCATAGTGAACCCAAAATATTTTAGAAAATTTACTTTTTAATTGGGCCATCCCATATCTGTAGGAGGTAGAGTAAAAGTGAGGAGATTGAGTTTTATATCTATCCATGGAGTGTGTATGTGACATACAAACATAAATCATGGTTAGATTTTCAGTCCCAGATCGTTGATATTAGATGATAAACTTGGAAGATACATAGAGATATGGCGTTGGAGTACCGTCTTTCCATTTAAATGAAAGTTTGTGTGTGGACTTTTCACAAACAGTTGCTGGGGTTGAAATTAAAGATGTTCTTCTTACAACATCGGTAGACACAACTGCACCCACTAAAAAACATCACATACACACATAGGAACTGGTATTATTTAAAAGTGAATCTGTAAAATCTGAAAATCTGACTTCCTTCTCTCTCTTATACCAAATAGAACATATAAAAACGCATAAAGTGTCTTCTTAATGTCAATAATGGGTCGGAAATGTTTTCTCTCCAAAGATTGTTCCACCTAACTTAGCATAATCTGAGTACTGTAAGAAAATGTTTTCACTCCAAAGATTGTTCCAGCATCATACCAAGACGATTGTTTAGAAAGGTCGGCCTAATCGGCCGTATTAATCTATCAAATGTAGAAAAAAAATACTCACGTAAATCACCAAGGGTGGAATTGGAAACCAAAAAAATAAACAGAATTATGAAAAGACGATTTACTAAATACCAGCGTAGCTTTTTTCAAGCATATCCCATTGGAAACGCGTCTTCATCTTTGTCAAGCATATCCCATTGGATGCACATCTTCATCTGGCGACAAAGAAGGGCAATTGATGAGTAGATAATAGTGAAGGTTCATATGGTTCTGTATATTAATAAGATGAAGTTCCTTTAACACATTTTATTTATATGTATGTTACAACAACTTTGTGACAACCCGATATTTCAACTCTACGTAACGACCTAAAAAGTAAAAGTATTGTAGCTATTTTTGTTATAATGAAATTAACTTTGAAAATAAAATGTCCAAAAGTCTCTAATTAATTACCTACTATGCTAGATGTCATAAAACCGTGATCGTACGTAAAAAGAACACCCAAATCTAACTTCGTATAAGTAAGTTATGAATTTTCTAAGTTCGGCTTAGCAGTGGACAACTAAAAACTCGAAACGGAGATCGAGTGACTTTTGGCCGGAATGACCTAAATGAGAATCGAAGGTCTCGACAATGGCTTGTCAACGGTAAAAAGTCTGGCAAAAATAGACGTCAGATAACGAAGTTATGAATTTCTGACAAAATTTTCATACCGCGACCTTTTAAAAATAAATAATAAAAATAATTTCAAAATTTGCCGACGGAATCTAAACAAAAGTTGTAGAGCATAGTCTCACCTACGCGTGCATATAAAGAACGTCGAAAACGAAGTTCGTATGAAGAAGATATGAATTTTTGAAGTTTAGTAAATAATAAAAATATAATTTTTATATTTAATTTCGGTATTATCCGAAGGGTGAGTCATCAGGGCGATTCGAGTTACGCCCATCGTACACTCGTACGCCTAACGTACTCGAGGCCTAGGCCTCCTATCGTCCACGTCGCCCCTATGCGAGGCTATGCCCGTCCCATCCGAAGGTCCGAGGTAGTCGAGGAAGCGGTCACGTATGACGCACAAGTACGCCCAACGTACCAAGGTGTTTCTCACCCCCTATAAAAGGGATGCGAGTGTTCCGAAGAAAGGGCTCAATTTCTCTCAACTTTCTTGCGTTTTTGCCTCGTTTTCCATGCACGTGCTATCTTGAAGTCCCGGTTCCCTTGCTCAAGTCCCGAAGGTCGTTTGTGCTCCCGAGATTCCCGAGAATCCCGAGAAAATTCGCTTTCTCGAGTCGAAATTCTACTCGGTTTTCATCTCGCCTTCTTCGATCTTTCAAGTGAGTTCATACCCCTATAATCCACACATTTAAATGTTTTATAAATACTTTTATATGATTTTAGGGGGAAATACAAGTAAAACACACGATTATTACCGTGTGCTATATAAAGTTCATTATACACTGTTTGTCAATAAAATCATATGTGATTTATAACTATTATAGGGCAACTTTCATATGCAAAATATACCACGATAACATCTTATCTTATGAAATAAGAAATGATTCATGTATATATGTAAGTCAAACACTCTGCTTATACTATATGTATATGTGTCCATCTTTGGCACTACAAAAATTATATTTTTCCTAACAAGTGAGCATTTCACTAGGGATTACTATACAAACGAGACACACTTTTAGAAAACTATAATAGATATAGTTTTACGAGAACATCACGAACTTTTACATACTAGAAATACTATTTCAAGAAGTTACTTTCATATACAAGAACAAACGAACATTTTCACACGTAAATCTGTTTTATACTAAGTTTTGTGAGACATTAAACTTCACGTACGCTCGAGTACACATTTCAAGTCCTGTATTATATACCAGAATCCATTGGAGGGGGAGCATGATGTTTGTGTATAGATCTATACGGTATTGACAACCCCGCGCCCTGACTGTTAGCTACAGTACACCATTTGGGGTGACAAACGTCAAAACATTCCAACGCCTGAAGAACGTTATGTATAGGCATTTCTAGTCAATAGCATGGTTATAAAACTCACATAGAGTATTAAAAACACATTGATTTACGGGGTTTTTCAGACGTATTGGAAATTTTATACGTACATAAATTAACTACTTTAGGCATGAAAAACCTAATTGTGATACAAGTTTGGAACTTCTAAACCACTACCCACAGATGGGAAAACATCAACTTTCTAGAAACAAACATTGGTCTTGATTTAAGGCTACATTTATACCAGTAGGAAATATGAGATTTTATTGAAACTAACAAACAAACACAAACCATTTCATTTTAGTTCATACAAACACTTTCATTTAATACTTATGAAACTCACCGGCTTAAATGTTGATTTACTCTTTCAAAACTACTTGTATGTCCCAATGACTCAGCAATTGCAGGTACCAAACAGCTTTTTGAAGAAGGAACACTGCGGCGCCAGTTTAAATTCATATTTTTGGCATCATATTGTAATTGGTTTTGAACATGTACCTTTTAACAATGTAAACTTTCAATTAGATATGATGGTTGGATTGCTTTCTTTACTATGTATTCATTTGTTATGTTACCACATGAAGTCATCCGCCCCTGAACGTTTCCGCTGTTCCGGTTTGGGGGTGTGACAGATTGGTATCAGAGCAATGTTTATAGTGAACTAAGTATATCGAACTTCATAAGATATACAAACTATAAATGCTTAGGGACTCAAAGTCTCTGACAAAACGTTTTTACACCTAAAACCTTGTTTTATTTAAATAGATTATTTTAGGTCATAAAAATACAAAATACATGCATACAACGATATATTTTCATGGTTAGAGCTGTACAAAAAGTATTAAGACGAGTTGGACACTACGATTAGTTCTCGATATATGTAATCGAATTTGGGACGAATATAGCCTGATCAACTATACTTATCTGAGATTGGACTAACGTATGTCGAGGAATGATCGTAGTTAGCAACAAGTCAAAACTTCCCAAAATAGACACTAGTATCAAACATACAAATTTAAATACTATAGGAGTATTTGGTGCGTACAATAGTTTAATCGACATGTTTATTGTTACATGTTTTCAAATTTTGTTCAAATATTATAACCCTATTCTCGTGTAGTCAAATGGGTGGATTCCACCCACCAGGGGACCCCTACTACCTGAACCAGGGTAATAGAGGATGGGTAGAGGAGGATCCCGAAGAGGATGAAGAGCCTATCGAGTTGGAAGAACGGGATGACTCTGGTACGGACTCAGAACCAGAAATAGTAGACCCTCCATCCATTAGGAGGAACTTCTAGGGACCGACTCCCGTTTGGGGAAGTCACCTCCACCATTGGAGCCAACAACAAGGGATACGCTCTCCCTACGGTATGTGTCAGAACCTCTGCGACATCAGGGACGAAGGTTCAGCCGACTGAGCACTTCTGGTCATGGTAGGTAAACTGGCCAACCAGTCCTAGCAATCGGGGGTCCAAGCAAATCGAATTCGCGAAGTCAATATGGAAGTACAAGTTCACACTTCCGACATCTGTCGTCTGGATATATTGCAGGATGACACCCATCTCCGGACCGACACATTCCAAACACAAATGATTGCAGCCCTCGCAGAGTTGAGGGAACAACAAGCTACCTTCGATAGAAGTCTTATGGAATCAAAGCAATCGGATGTGGAGTCAAGGTCCAAGTGCAACACCCGTCGCAAGTAGTGCTTGCCAAAATCCCAAATTTTGTTATAAGTTAGGACCTCGGCTAAAAGTTTTATTTTCTTAAACCTTCTAACTGGAGACCCTTTTAGGGGTCAAATTTTCGTGATCATTGTATCATCTATTATATTAATATAATTGGCACTCTATTATTACTACATTGAGTATTTCGTTCAAGCTTTAAAATATTATGGAAAAACCATACGCTTGTTTCATATATTCGGATTTACGAATAACTTTCATTCTTCTATCTTTGAGACTCATACTATCATCTGTTTTTGAACTATAGGGAATTAGTTCATGAGACACATTCATTTTCTATACTATGGAATTCTTACCTTTGTCTTTTCAATCTATAGTTGAAGGATGCCTCCGCGTAGAAATCCGAGACGAAACAACAGTGGGGAAGCACCGATACCACCACCACCTCCATCTCCCCAATTTGATGTTGTCATGTTCCAAGCAGCAGTCACCGCAGCTGTGGTGGTTGCCATGTCACAGATCAATACCCCTGTTACTACTGGTTCAGGAATTGGCACACATCCTTCCAACCATGGCGAGAGTCATGGGCAACCCGAGAGTGCACCTATAAAGACTTTATGAATGCCAAACCACGAATGTTTAATGGAAGTGGTGGTGTGATGGTTTTGAGGCAGTGGATTGAAAGGACAGAATCAGTCTTTGAAATCTGCTCCTGTCCAGAGCACATCAAAGTCAAGTTTGCAACTTACACACTTACCAATAGAGCTTTAACTTGGTGGAATGGCCACGTTAAGGTACTTACTCTGATAGTGGCAAATTCAATAAGCTGGGAGAGCTTAAAAATCATGCTAATGAGAGAGTACTGTCCACGAGGAGAGATTCAAAAACTCGAGCACGAACTCTTGGAATGATTGGCACCGACATAGCAACTTATACCAACAAATTCTGCGATCTGTCAATGCTTTGCCCAGATATGATTGCTCCTGAGAGCAAGAAAATAGAGAGATACATTTGGGGATTGTCGCCCCAAATTCAGTCAAGCGTATTAGCTTCAAAACCTGACACTTTTGAAAGTGCCAAAGAGCTGGCACAATCACTAATTGATCTCGGAAGTCATCAGAACTCAACAATTTCTACACCAGAACCAAAAAAGGGAAACAACAACAACAATAACAAGAAGAGAGGATGGAATAAGGGGAAGGGTGGGTCTTCCCAAGAATCCTCGAAAAAACAATAACTAGTTACAGTGAATGCTGCTACTGTACCTACTACCGTTCCTACAAATCTCTACCTAACAAAGCCTTATGTGGGCAACCTCCCAAACTGCACCAAATGCAATTACCACCACAATGAACCTTGTTGGGAAATGCAATGCTCCAACTGCAACAGAAAGGGACACACTGTCCGTTTTTGCAAAGCCAGCGTAAAGCCGATCACTCAAGTTCCCAATGCTGGTGTAGGCCAAGCTTGCTACGGTTGTGGCGAGGTGGGCCACTACAAAAGAAACTACCCGAAGGCAGCGAATACCGGCGGAGTGGGACGAGTTTTGGCTATAGGTCACGGAGAAGTCGTAGTTGATCCTACAATAGTTTCTGGTACGTTTCTTCTCGATAATTCATATGCATGCATACTATTCGATAGTGGAGCAGAGAGAAGCTTCGTGAGCCAAAACTTTATTCACTTACTTAAACATAAACCTAGCATGTTAGAAGAATCATTCACTGTAGAAATGGCAAATGGAAAAACGGAAAACACTAACTGCATATACATGAGTTGTACATTAACTTTAGACGGTCACTCTTTCCCAATCAACCTCATGCCGGTCCAAATTAAAAGTTTCGACATCATAGTTGGCATGGATTGGTTAAGTCCTCTTCGTGCCGACATCATGTGCTTTGAAAAAGCAGTTCGTCTTAATCTCCCTAACGATGAAACATTAGTGATTTACGGTGACAAATCAAGTACAAACCTTCGCATCATTTCGTGCATCCAAGCTCGAAAGTGTTTGCGGAAGGATTATCATACATTTCTTGCACACATCGTTGATACGAGTCGGGAAGTAAAGGATATTAAGAGCATTCTAGAAGTACACGATTTCCCCAATATCTTTCCAGAAGAACAACCGGGATTACCACCACAACGCCAAGTCGAGTTCATAATCGACTTAGTTCCAAGGTCTACCCCAGTAGCAAAATCGCCTTATCGTCTAGCACCAAAAAAGATGCAAGAACTTTCCAGTCATCTTAACGAACTCCACCAAAAAGGATTCATTAGACCAAGCTTCTCACCTTGGGGAGCAGCAGTCTTGTTTGTAAAGAAGAAAGACGGATTGTTCCGTATGTGCATCGACTATAGAGAGTTGAACAAACTTACTGTCAAAAAGCGTTACCCTTTTCCCCGCATTGACAACCTATTTGATCAACATCAAGGATCGAACTACTTCTCGAAGATAGATCTACGATCCGGATATCACCAACTACGAGTGCTAGAGGAAGATATTCCCAAGACAACCTTTCGAACCCGTTATGGACACTACGAATTTGTGGTGATGTCGTTCGGATTAACCAACGCACCAGTGGTATTCATGGACCTAATGAATAGAATGTACCGTCCTTACTTGGATCAATTCGTCATCGTCTTCATATACTTATCTACTCCCGAAGTAAGGAAGAACATAGTCAACACCTACGAAGAGTCTTAGAAACACTAAGATCGAAGAAGCTCTACGCGAAGTTCTCTAAATGCGAATTTTGGATTCGAAGAGTTGAATTTTCGAGACACGTTGTTAGCAAAAAGGGGATACATGTGGACCCCTCCAAAATTAAGGCCATTAAGAACTGGTCGGCACCTAAGACACCTACGGAGATTCGTCAATTTCTAGGTCTAGCTGGCTACTATCGCAGATTCATAAATAACTTCTCTAGCATTGCGAAACCTCTTACTACATTAACCCAGAAAGGCGTGGCCTTTGATTGGGAAGCAAAACAAGAGAAGGCGTTCCAAACACTGAAATAGGCCTTGTGCACCGCACCGATACTATCCCTCCCCGAAGGGATAGACGATTTCATAGTGTATTGCGATGCATCAAATCAAGGACTTGGTTGTGTTCTTATGTAAAGAGGAAAGGTTATTGCCTATGCCTCCCATCAGCTTAAGATACACGAAGGAAACTATACAACACACGATCTTGAGTTAGGAGCAGTAGTATTTGCTCTGAAGATCTGGAGGCACTACCTGTACGGAACAAAGAGTACTATTTACAACGACCATAAGAGCCATCAACACATTTTCGATCAAAAGGAGCTCAACATGCGACAATGACGATGGGTCGAGCTACTCAATGACTACGAATGCAAAATTCGTTATCATCCTGGAAAGGCTAATGTAGTAGCTGACGCCCTCAGTCGAAAAGAATACACTAGTCGGAGAGTCAAATCTCTGAATATGACTATCGATTCCCACTTATCCACACAAATTAAGGAGGCTCAATTGGAAGCTTTGCAACCTGAATCTAGAAATCAAGGGTGGCGGAGCCGATTATCTCACGGACCGTATCTGGACACCGAGACATGGTGGCTTCAGAGACGTGGTCATGACCGAAGCACACAACACGAGGTATTCCGTTCACCCAGGTTCAGATAAAATGTATCTGGATCTCAAGAAACTGTACTGGTGGCCTAACATGAAAGCAGAAATTGCTACCTTCGTAGGTAAATGTCTTACTTGCGCTAAGGTTAAGGTCGAGTATCAGAAACCTTCAGGATTACTACAACAACCGGAGATACCATAATGGAAATGGGAGCGGATTACTATGGATTTCATAACCAAGTTGCCTAAGACAACGGGTGGACTTGATACCATATGGGTCATCGTCGACAGATTGACCAAATCCGCGCATTTTCTACCAATCAAGGAGACTGACAAGATGGAAATGCTTACAAGAACTTACATAAGGGAAATAGTGTGACTGCATGGTGTTCCGATGTCCATTATCTCCGATAGAGATAGTAGATTTACATCAAGGTTCTGGCAGTCACTACAAAATTCCCTGGGGACTAGACTAGACATGAGTACAACCTACCATCCACAAACAGACGGGCAAAGTGAGAGAACGATACAAACTTTGGAAGATATGCTGAGAGCTTGTGTGATTGACTTTGGAAAGGCATGGGATATCCATTTACCCCCTGTTGAATTTTCATACAACAATAGTTATCATGCAAGCATAAAGGCTGCTCCATTTGAAGCCCTCTATGGGCGTAAGTGCAGATCCCCTCTGTGTTGGACTGAAGTTGGCGACACACAGTTAGCTAAAGGACGAGATGCTGAAAGCACTCTCACCAGTCCGGAAATCATATGAGAAACAACAGAGAAGATCGTTCAGATTCGTGAATGGTTGAAAGCATCTAGAGATCGACAGAAAAGCTACGTTGACCAAAGGAGGAAACCTTTGGAATTCCAAGTAGGAGACCGCTTTCTATTGAAGGTCTCACCGTGGAAAGGCTTAATACGATTTGGAAAGCGTGAAAAGCTAAATCCAAGATACGTAAGGCCTTTCGAGATTCTCGCCAGAATTGGCCCTGTAGCTTAGAAACTTAATCTACCACGTGAACATAGTAACATACATCCAACCTTCTATGTATCGAACTTGAAAAAGTGTCTGTCCGATGAGACTCTTGTTATCCCACTCGATGAGATCGAGATCAACGAGAGCCTCAACTTCGTGGAAGAACCGGTTGAAATCATGGACTGAGAAGTCAAACAAATGAAACAAATTCGCATACCCATCGTGAAAGTTCACTGGAATGCCAAGCGAGGACCTGAATTCACATGGGAACGCGAAGATCAAATGAAACAAAAGTACCCACATCTTTTTCTCTGATTCACAAGTATCTTTCTTACTTTAAATTTTGGGACGAAATTCCCTCTAACGGGGGGATGATGTGACAACCCGATATTTCAACTCTATGTAACGACCTAAAAAGTCAAAGTATTGTAACAACTTTTGTTATAATGAAATTAATTTCGAAAATAAAATGTCCAAAAGTCTCTAATTAATTACCTACTATGCTAGATGTCATTAAACCGTGATTGCACGTAAAAAGAATGCCCAAATCTAACTTCGTATATGGAACTTATGAAATTTCTAAGTTCGCCTTAGCAACGGATAGCTAAAAACTCGAAACGGAGGTTGAGCGACTTTTGGCCGGAATGACCTAAATGAGAATCGAAGGTCTCGACAATGGTTTTTCAACGGTAAAAAGTCTGGAAAAAACAGACGTCATATAACGAAGTTATGAATTTTTGACGAAATTTTCATACCGCGACATTTTAAAAATAAATAATAAAAACAATTTCAAAATTTGCCAACGGAATCTAAACGAAAGTTGTAGAGCATAGTCTTACCTACGCGTGGATATAAAGAACGTCGAAAACGGAGTTCGTATGACGAAGATATGAATTTTTAAAGTTTAGTAAATAATAAAAATATAATATTTATATTTAATTTCGGTATTATCCGAAGGGTGAGTCATCAGGGCGACCCGAGTTACGCCCTAGCGTACACTCATACGCCCAGCGTACTCGAGGCCTAGGCCTCGGATCGTCCACGTGGCCCCTATGAGAGGCTATGCCCTGTCCCATCCGAAGGTCCGAGGCAGTCGAGGAAGCGGTCACACATGACCACGAGTACGCCCAACATACCCGCATACTCTCAGCGTACCGAGGCGGTTCCAACCCACCGCCTATAAAAGGGATGCGAGGGTTCCGAAGAAAGCGCTCAATTTCTCTCGACTTTCTTGCATTTTGCCTCGTTTTCTGTGCACGTGCTATCCTGAAGTCCCAGTTCCCTTGCTCAAGTCCCGAAGGTCGTTTGTGCTCCCGAAATTCCCGAGAATCCCGAGAAAATCCGCTTTCTCGAGTCGAAATTCTACTCGGTTTTCATATCACCTTCGTCGATCTTTCAAGTGAGTTCATACCCCTATAATCCACACTTTTAAATATTTTATAAATACTTTTATATGCTTTTAGGGGGGGGGGGGGTGGGGAATATAAGTAAAACACACGATTATTACCATGTGTAATATAAAGTTCATTTTACACTTTTTATCAATAGAATCATATGTGATTTATAACTATTATAGGGTAACTTTCATATGCAAAATATACCACGATAACATCTTATCTTATGAAATAAGAAATGATTCATGTATATATGTAAGTCAAACACTCTGCTTATACTATATGTATATGTGTCCATCTTTGGCACTACAAAAATTATATTTTTCCTAACAAGTGAGCATTTCACTAGGGATTACTATACAAACGAGACACACTTTTAGAAAACTATAATAGATATAGTTTTACGAGAACATCACGAACTTTTACATACTAGAAATACTATTTCAAGAAGTTACTTTCATATACAAGAACAAACGAACATTTTCACACGTAAATCTGTTTTATACTAAGTTTTGTGAGACATTAAACTTCACGTACGCTCGAGTACACATTTCAAGTCCTGTATTATATACCAGAATCCATTGGAGGGGGAGCATGATGTTTGTGTATAGATCTATACGGTATTGACAACCCCGCGCCCTGACTGTTAGCTACAGTACACCATTTGGGGTGACAAACGTCAGAACATTCCAACGCCTGAAGAACGTTATGTATAGGCATTTCTAGTCAATAGCATGGTTATAAAACTCATATAGAGTATTAAAAACACATTGATTTACGGGGTTTTTCAGACGTATTGGAAATTTTATACGTACATAAATTAACTACTTTAGGCATGAAAAACCTAATTGTGATACAAGTTTGGAACTTCTAAACCACCACCCACAGATGGGAAAACATCAACTTTCTAGAAACAAACATTGGTCTTGATTTAAGGCTACATTTATACCAGTAGGAAATATGAGATTTTATTGAAACTAACAAACAAACACAAACCATTTCATTTTAGTTCATACAAACACTTTCATTTAATACTTATGAAACTCACCGGCTTAAATGCTGATTTACTCTTTCAAAACTACTTGTATGTCCTAGTGACTCAGCAATTGCAGGTACCAAATAGCTTTTTGAAGAAGGAACACTGCGGCGCCAGTTTAAATTCATATTTTTGGCATCATATTGTAATTGGTTTTGAACATGTACCTTTTAACAATGTAAACTTTCAATTAGATATGATGGTTGTATTGCTTTCTTTACTATGTATTCATTTGTTATGTTACCACATGAAGTCATCTGCCCCTGAACGTTTCCGCTGTTCCGGTTTGGGGGTGTGATAAACTTCACCATCGACCTCTCTATGGTGGTCGCCGGTAGACATGATCAATGCATTATACCGCTAAAACTGGAAGTTAACAGAAAAACCGGAGAAAAAAATCAGCAAAACCGTTGATGCGTGTGAAGAAACCTTCATTTATCGAATAAATACCTGCAAAATTGGACCAGGAAATGGAAATGAAAGAGCTTTTGTTCCCAACTTTTGGATTCCATCACTTCAAAATGAGATTGCAATATTTCTATTAGGTTATTAGGTTATTAGAAACAGGCAGAGTAGGGAAGTGGTAGAAGGAGATAGAATCGGTCGCTTTGACTGAATCAGTGGTGTTGAAGATGAAGGGCAATAAAATTGATTTCAGGTAGTAGGAAATCGTTTTCATAGTTGACGTGTTAGGAAATCGATTTCATACCTGAGAAAGAGAAGGAGAAGGTGGTTTCTTCCATGTCGGTGAGGTGAGATAGGGCTAAACCGGAGGTTTTCCTTAGGAGGCGATGACTTCTAGCCGGAGGTGATGATAGAAAATCGACGATAGGAGAGACAGAAGGGGTAGAAGGAGTAATAATCGGAAGCTAAAGCAGTGAAGAAGTAGAAGAGAAGTAGTGGAAACAGTTATTGGGTGAAAGAATCGGTGAGGAAGTTCGAAGATGAGACGGTGGAAGGATCGGGAAGTGAGACGATGGAAAAAAAAGAGAAGAACAAAGGCGGTGACCAAGGGTAGATTAACCCATGTAAGATAACCTATGAATAGTATCCGTGGTCAGATATTGTAGCTAAGGAGAGATAATATATATATATATATATATATATATATATATATAATAATAATAATAATAATAATAATAATAATAATAATAATAATAATAATAAACAACATTTGAATTGAAGACCTTAACCCAATAAGCCAAATCAAAATAGTATCCGATTTTACTAAATTTGAAGAAATTGTTTTATTTTAAAGAAAAGCAGCATATCTCCTTTTAAGTGTGATCGCTAATCTAACACGGATTAAAATTTCACATGATCCACTTTTTTGCATAAAAAATTGTATAATGCAATGTCAACAAAGGCAACCAAAGATCACTATATAGATATGATTACAACAGTTATTTATTTTTTATAATAAAATTACCCTGGGATACATTAAATTACAATGAATCCAAAATTTAAATAAGAAAAAATACGTCATCATAACTTGTCCTCGTCTATTAAAGTTCGTACATATCTTCCCTAATATTTACGTTATAAAAATTGAATTTCTGTTAAGTACAATAAAATAAATAGAAAAAGTACCCCACGATGAAAGGTGCTGTTCAAAACCAATGGGAATTGGTAAGAGTGTTGGGTTTAAATAATCTGTGACCGGTATTACATAATGAAACTAAAGTTGAACATTAGGACCACTATGAATTGGTTTCTAGAAAAAAAATTACATTGGACTGGTTTAAGTCTGGTGTAGATCGACCGTCTTGGTTCGGTCCGGCATTGGTCTTATTGCGGTCTTTGGTATTTTCGGATCATTGTTAATTTTGTCTTTCAAAAATAGGTATTGAGTCGGTCTCCTTTTGGGTCTTAAACCAATTTAGTTGCTCCCGAGTTTCATTTAATGAGAGAAATGAAAGAAAGCGGAATGATTGGTAAAGAAACATTGCTTCTAAGTTTAGTTGTTGGAAGAATCACACTCTGATATGTTTCAATAAATATAAAAATTAAAATATTTGGGTTAAAAATCGGAGACGCAACAAGTTGCTATCAGAGCTTTAGTTTGAACGAACTGGATAAACACTCGTTTGATTCCATACTCAAACTAAGGATCTGAGTCATTAATAAATCTGTTTATAAAAATAATAATACAAAAAGGAGAGAATATGATGGGTACAGTCAACCAAAGCTCATAAAAGAAAGTGATTATCAAAATATTGATATTATTATGATTATTGATATGTGAAATGTTAGAAATGCATGCTAGTATGTAGACTAGAAATTGATAAATAGACTTGTGTGATAAATTAGATGCCTTATAGTCTAGAGATTTGCTTGTTAATCGTTTCTTAGAACCTATATTGATATTAATTAGTTATTTGACAAATACGTTAGGTTGCATGCTCATAGAATTAAATAATTTTAGATTGCTTGATTCGGTGCTACTTCACAACTCTTGTATGAGTCTAACTGACATAGTGTTGGGTCTTTTAGCTGACAAACTCTTCGATTTTAGAGGCATGTAATTGTATTCGTCCGATAATTAGTTAATATGGGTAGAAGTTCTTCATTAGCTAATAGCAGTGTAAAGGAATCCTAAAAGGAGAGAGTCTAGGAAGTTAGTATATGCTCGATAACACATATATTCGTAAGGCAGGGTATTCATGAAGATGCAAAGCCCTAGTGGAGTTTAGGAAAACATGTTGTGTGTGCTCATAGGCCACATACATATATATGTTTTTCTGTCATCGTATGTAGTATTGCAAGTGACTTGGAAACTACAAGACAATTTTTGCGACAAATATAAGTAGGTATGAAACGTAGTAGGGGCCTATACTATCCAAAGCACACGACTCACACTTAGATCAGGAAGAGTCACAATGTTACTAAAGCACTAACAGTTAGATATATAGTGTAGCTAACACTATGAAATTGTTTTGCGTTATTTCCTTCATTACCATCGTTTCAGTGATGACTAAGAAAATGCATGTTATTCAGTCCCTAGTGGTCACAATGAATCACGTCCGAATAAAGTAGGATTGCATAAGTGAGTTGGTTCTGAGAACCTCGACCAACATAGCATTGACTTTAGTCATAAGAATGAAGAAGGACAACTGGAATGCGACAATGTGATCATCCTAGAAAAGCAAGAATAATGGACTAAATTTCGTGTTGGGTTAGGTGTCTAAGTCAATAACTAAATTAGTATAATCTTGAATTATAAACGAAGTCTTTTTGGATTGCCCTCGAACCTTGTAATGCACTGTAATGCTTTTTGGAGAGAGAGACTGATTTATTAATTTATTATATGGTTAATAAACTAATTAGAAATCAAAATAAATGATTTATTAATATATTATGAGAATAATATAATAATTAGAAATAGTAGTGTATAAATAAAAATTAATTAGAATAAATTTTGGGATTAATTAGATTAGTTAAAGGTGGAAGGACTAAAGGTGACCATTTTAAAAGTTGAACATTGACAAATTCTAAAACCTCCCATGGGGGGACGGTTCTAAAAGAATTATAGATGGTTTCTAGACCTTTTCTTGGGCTTTAAGAAAACTTGGATGCCTTAGGGGAAAGTAAAATAATTAAGGTTATCTAAACGAAACATGTCTTATCCTTAGTCTCCCTATCACCTATATAAACCCCCTTGAGTTATGATTTTTGAAATCATCTCATTCCAAAGAGAGAATTCAAAAATTCCCTTCCTTCTCCTTTCTCCTCCTAGCCTCCAACTTCCTAGGGTTTGGGTGTGAGCCATTAGAGGCTCAAAACTTCTGGTGCTAGCTTTCTAAAGACCAACACAGAAAGATTACTAGTTTATTTGCTATAATAAACAAATGTATGTATATTATAATAACCGTTTGTTAATTTCGAAAATAGCAATGTACTTTTAGGGTTCTTGATATTTAATAGTTGTTTGGAAATGATAATGAGAACATATATTCTTTAGGGTACATGTGAACTTAGGGTTTATTTTTTTTCCGCCAACAATAGTTTTTTTTGGTAACATATAATACCCATCAGTGGTATCAGATCCATTGTTCTCATTGATCTTGCACAAAATTGAATAGATTAAAATTAGGGTTTATAGAAACTCAACCCTAAGGATGCAATCTTCGAAAATCCGGGTTCTTGAAACCCTAGCCTCCACCCGTTATTTTCAAAATTTTCAAGGGTTTTAGAAACCCTTGCCTCCTTTGCCTATTTTAGAAAATTGAGGTATCCCTTTTAGTGTTTGCCTTGTTTCCTTATTTGTTATTTTAAAAGCCTTAAAATTTGAACAATTAAAACCTCACAAACCTTAGCCTATTTTTGAAAATTAGAAGGCTTAGGATTAGGATTAAATTTGAATTATTTTATTAATTGGTTAATTTTATATAATTATTTAATACATAATGATTTAATTAATTTAATTAATTGTTTAATTATATTATAAAGATTAAATTAAAATTGGTTTATTTTTAAATTAAATTAATTTATATTAATTTCGAAAATTTAAATCAAAACCTAGTATTTTAGAATAGTTTTAAAATACACCTTATACTATATATAACTAAAATATTAATATATTATATTGTAACATCCCAAATTTTGAGACCAAAAATTTCATTTTTGAGTTAATAATTCATAAAACATTTTACCATAATATTGTTAATAAAGCAACACATTATAAAATCATAATATTGTGTCCCAAATCATGACTTTAAAAGTAATAAAAATTAGAGTATAATCCTAGAAACCAAATGTAGAAACCATGTGTGTGTGTGATGCGCTGTTATAGCGCCGACTCCTTCCCCTTCGACGAAGAGGTACCTGAAACCAAAACCAAAATTGTAAGCACAAATCTTAGTGAGTTCCCCCATCATACCACATACAATATCATATCATCGGTATCTTTCAACCGGTAACTATCATCGGTATCTTTCAACCGATATCTGCCATCGGTATCTTTCAACCGGTAAACGCCATCAATATCCTTCAACCGGTACATGCCATCGGTATCTTTGAACCAGTAACTGGGGATTATTTCACCCCTACTGCTATCATACAATATCAAGATATAATCATACAATTAGGCATATCTGGGGTACTGACCTACCCTTCGATCTTAACGACCGATGTCAAGGAAAAACTATTCCCTACTACTACGACTAACATACACATTGCATATTATATAGGAATATCTCATGACCATATCACATAAACATACCAAGGTAATTATCACCGAGACAATTATCCACTAAATACTCCTGATGGTGGGCCGACATTGTGGCCTTAGACCCACCCCTACTGGAAGGTAACTCATCTCGATGTCGTGTAGTGTCTGAGCTATCTTCGGCGTGCAAGTCGACTACCCACGACCCTTCGATCCCTTCACAACAATACTTGAAAGTTATTCATTTGAGTATGCAACGCTAACTAGGGTCATACGAATCTAGTCAAAGTCAACATTGTTCAAAGTCAAATTCCAGTTGACCTGACTCGTCGAGTTGGTCTACCGGCTCGTTGAGTCCATACCCCTCAACTCGATGCAAATCCCCATCTCCACTCATCGAGTCTAGCAAGAACTTGATGGGTTTTTCTTTGATCTTACCGTCAGGGCCAACTTCATCTGACTCACCGAGTTCACTTGAACTCGTCGAGCCCACCTCTCTCTTATGAACACATCCAGTCTACGACTCGGCGAGTTGTATGAACAACTCGTCGAGTCCTTAGGAGATTCCCTTGGACTCGCCGGGCCTGCTCTAAGCACTCGTTAAGTCCCATGAATCCCAGACACTCTAATGAGCTTGAACAACTAAGGGACCTCCCTTGCTCTCATATGGTCCTTTGATAGAATGATTTGATGGTTATTACGCTCCGACTCGTCGAGTCCCAAGAATGACTCGCCGAGTTCACTCTTGACCATCACCATACAATCGATCGAAAGGGGTCTTAACACACCAAAACCATAGACCTGGCCTCCTAGTGCCCATTTTACACATAAAGTCCCAAACTTGATGAACATGCAAGGGAGTTTTTGGCTCAAAATCCATAATAAGTGACCTAAAAGAGGTGTAGGACTCTTATGGCCATAAAGTTGGCACCTTTATTCCATGAGACCCCTCTTAAGGCCCAGATCTGAAGTCAACCCCCATTAAATACCTTCATAATCTGAAAATGGCTTAGAAAGCCCCTAAAAATCCTAACTCCAAAGATGAATAATCACATAGAAGACCAATACAAGAGATTTTTACTTTGAATGAACTGGAAATGGAAAAAAATCTCCTGGATCTTTAAGCTTCAACTTGCACTCCCAAGCTCCTTTCGTCTTCTCAAGGTCCACAACTCACCAAAATACACCAAAATGGCCTTAGAGCACACCAAAATGTGAGTGATAGAGATGAAGTAGGTTGGGATAACTTGTTTAAATTGGGTGCAAACCCTCAGATTTAGGGTTTCACTCAAACACTACCTACTCGCTGAGTCAGGCTCCCAACTCGTCGAGTAGGTCACTTAAACTCCCTCGCAGTCACGAATCTACTCAACGAGTTGGGCCATTAACTCGTTGAGTCTCATAACAAATATAATAAAACTTAAATTTTGTTTCTACTTTGATTCTTATTCTATTTGATCATTTGATTGCTTAATCATTGGTAAAGATCCGTTTCAGGACCTCACAGAATTCTCCTTGAGTCTCTCATTCCTTTGAGTTCTCGTTTTAAGAGAAATGCAAATTTTAGATAAAAACAAAACTAAAAGAAAACTTAGCACACAATAGAAATCACTAAGAAATAAACTAAAAATAAAAATCAAATACACTCAAAAGTAAAACAAAAATATTTTTGGATTTTTTTTTAATTTTCTGATTTTAGTTTGATTTTTGTGATCCACAGGAAGACTATAATAATAAATTTAGCAAAAACAAAAATAATAACTAAATTTAAGACTTTTGGGATCAAATTCATCAGGCAATTCAATATCTTTTATCAGCACACACCTGAATATTTAGCTTTGGTCAATCACCAGTATTGTGATCCACTTAAACACAAAGGATATTAAAAAGTTGGAAATATTATAAGTGACAAGACATTGCACCAATATTCCTAAATAGACCATTTAGCTGACGACGACCAAGGATATTGTCGTCCATTAAAATTCAGCAGCAAGATCTATAAACAACCTTTTAAGTAGTTCAGTTTTATGTGTACTAGAACATTTTCCCCAGTTCACCACACACCTTAGCAATCAAGGAACTTCAAAGAGCTCTTTACTTTAGGTTAGTGCTCAATTATTTTAGAGATAAGATGGATATAGAGATGCATATGTTGTATCCCAGGTCGGATGCTTTCCAATCACACAGAGGGAACAACATATAACTAACATAGATAGAGGGTTAGAGTGATAGAAGGGTGCATATGTTGTGTTCCAGGTCGAATCGTTTCCAATTGCGTAGAGGAGACAACAGATGGCTAATAGATGGAAAGAATTGCATAGAGATAGAGTTGCATATGTTGCATTCCAGGTCAGATATGCTCCAATCACACAGAGGAGGCAACATATGGCTGATACATAGAAAGATATAAAATAATTTCCTAAAGACCTACTTTATCAGAACACCTAGTCGCCCTATCAGTACCAGAATTGAGGACATAAGTCCGTACATCGAATAAGTGTTGAGCCACAGTTCTAGATAATAAGTAACTTTAATGTATCTTCTATGCTCCCTTGTTTATCTCACTGCTCAATTTATCCAACCGCCGTGAGGTCAGTCCAAATGAAACTATCTAAGTCCAGATGAGTTAACATTTTCTAACCCTTTCATTTTCAACTATGTCTATTTCATTAATTTGGAATCCTTCATGCCTACCAGCACATTGAACACAAACTCTAAACAATTCAATTTTAGTGCATTGCACGAATTTCAGATTGCCCTTTAACACTAAACTTCATATTACTTCCTAGATAAAAACCTACAAACGAAAAACCATAAGGACATAGTTTTGGATTTTTGTTTTATAACTTTTTCATATTTTGATTTCTCCCTCTTAATTTGGGCATGGGGAAGAAAGAATATAATAAAAAAAATGTCTTCAAAACGAATCTTTTAAAGAAAAAACTTAGGAGTATCGAGAAAATGCAAATCGTAACTCAACAATTGAAGTTGCATCCAGATGATCTAAGAACATCACGCATATGTAGCAACACATTCAATCTTAGTTGTTTTTCAATTCTATAACAGATCCAAAAATTCTTCACATCGTTAAATATGAACCCCATTTTTGATCCTCTTCTTTCTTCCTTTCCCGCAAACGACACATACCCTCAATTTAAGTTCTGAATGGTGTATAGTTGAGAGATGTCTCCTATCATGTGCTTGAAATAGCCACTATCAACAAACCAAAGTCTGAAGATAATCCTCGATAGCTGCTCTAGCACATAGTGTAGGGTTAGTTGGTCTTTGGAACCCAATCCATTTTGAAGTTGGGTTGACCTTTATAAAATGTGCCAGGTACTCTCTACCATGACATATCCTATTTAGCAGACACATAAAAAAAGAAATGTTAGAATCATTATATGATTTTGGAGTATGAACCTTTGGTACCCATCTGTATTTGGGTTTAACCCATTTCTTGTTTGATCGGATGGATGACTTATCACTTCCTTTGTAACATGAACGCGATCGTTGATATAACTTTGAATTAACTGATCTTTATTTAACTGAAACATATCTTGAATTTGGCTTGTTGGCTGACATTCCCTTCTTGTCCTTGGGAGTTGTATGCTTACCCTTTTTGGCATTCCAGTCACCATTGTTTGAATGTGACCTCGAAGGATTTCTTTTGAAAGATCTCCCTCTTGGCGCTTTCTGCCAACCTTGTGCATAGTAGGGAACATATGCACGATGTAACGCCCCGATTCTCCGGTATTTTCCAATTATAGTTTCTTGGTTTTGGCACTACTCGATGAGTTGGTTGCCCTACTCGTCGAGCAGCAGCGGGCTTGGATCGCAAATTAAGTGACCGACTCGGCAAGTCCACTAGTGGGACTCGGCGAGTAGGAGCTGGCAAGTGAAACACTAATTCCTGGGGTTTGTGTCCCTATTTAAAGGAGCATTAGCCTCCCTTGGGCCTCTTTACTGTCTTAGAGAGTCCCTAAGAGTTCTGATTTGAGTGTGTGTGCTGTGGTGAGTGTGTGAAGCTTGACTTGAAGATTTTGGAAGAAGAAGGCTTGAAGGAAGAAGAGGTTGGAACAAGTAAGGTGGGGAAATCAGCACTATTCTCAATTGTCATCTTCCAGAGGTATCCTAAATCACCATTTCTTCTATGAGCTTTCCTTTTTATGAAGTTATAGGGTTTTCTATGGACCTAAAGGATTGATAAGTTGAGCAATGAGTTGGATTTGAAGTTGTAACTTTAGATCTGAACCCTCTCCAAGCTCTAGCAACATAAAGTCGCAGAATTGATCATGTATGATGTCCTTATTGGCAATAAAGCCCCATTAAGAGCTTAGATTTGGCATTTAGATCCTTAAAAGCAATGCATGTACGTAAATTTTGTGACTTTACGTGATAAGTATGCCATAGAAGCCTAGATCTATGAATTTGAGCCACTGCATGGCTCATAATAAGTCTGTATGGAAAAATGACCGGACGGACTCGGCGAGTCACAAGGATGACTCGGCGAGTCTGATGAAGAAAGCCGTGAACTCGACAAGTTGGATGAACAACTCGGCGAGTCCACTGAAGATCATCATGAAACTCGGCGAGTTGATGAACGACTCGGCGAGTCGGATGAATTTCCCCCAAAATTATGCACACGAGTGTACCCTTCGAGTTTCATTTAGGATACCCGACGAGTGGCTTTAGAATTCAGTTGAGAAATGATGGAAACTCAACGAGTCACTCGATGACTCGGCGAGTGCACCGGAAGCCAAGGAAACTCGGCGAGTAGCCGAGGGAACTCAACGAGTCAGGTCAACATGGACTGTTCAATTTGACCATTGACCCAGGTTGACTGTTTGACTTTTGAGGAGAATTCTAGAATTCGTGATAAATATAGGTGGTGGAGTTCATGACAGTGACCCGAGGGTCGGAGCTTATTTTTACGAGTCAACATTGCAAATTGAGTTATCCTCACTATACTAATGGGTCTAAGGAACCAAGGCCGGTCCATTGGATTTCATATCCTAGTAGTTATTGATATGTTGAGTTGAGTTAGTAATGTGTTCCAGTTGATATGTTAGTCGGGTATATCTGTAGGATTGCCTGTGATACTTATTGATTACCTATATATACATTTATTTGTTACATGTCGACATGTTATGTGGGGTGGGTTGAGGTTGTACTGCTCTGTGTGGTAGCTAACAAACCCGAGAGTATTCCAGATATGAGCTGAGGGCCCAGTAGGCATTCCAGACTCATACTGAGGACTCGAGAGCATACCAGATACGAGCTGCGGACCCGATAGGCATTCCAGACTCGTACTGAGGGCTCGATGGCATTCCAGATATGAGCTGAGGGCCCGGTAGGCATTCCAGACTTATACTGAGGGCCCACGGGTAGTCCAGGCTGTAAAGTTGTGGACTCAGTGCAGGCTATTTTTTTTTATTGATATAGTATGCCAATGTCGATATTGCTATGTGAACTGTATGTGTATCTATATTTTGGGGTATCTCACTAAGCTTTCGGGCTTACAGTTTCAGTTTATTGTTTTAGGTACCCTAGGGGATCGCGGCAAGGCCAAGGCGTGATTGTACCGCTCCTCCAATTATGTCATGTTTCTGGGAAAAGACTCTGATAATCAATGTTTTGAAAACAAAGTTGTAATATATTGATGAACTTGATGTGTTTTTAAAAGTTTAAATTTGTCTGAAATTTTGGATGTTACAAGTTGGTATCAGAGCCTTGGTTTGAGTGAATTAGAGGAACATTTGTGTGAATCCAGTCTCAAATCAAGTAACGGTTTTCAAAAATGTTTTAAGAAATTGGTTTTCAAAATAAATAAGGAGGATGCAGGGTGAACGATCAGTCGGAGCCAGTAAGCAAACCCCAAAATACCATACAGTTATTTGATTATATGATATGTTAAAACAACATGCTAGTACTAGGCTAGGAATCTTCAGGAATTGCATGATAAAATTGCCTGATTGCGTGATGCCTGCTAGCCAAGGGTTTCCTTTACATGAAATTGATATCATTACTGTAGTGATTTAGTGTATGCATCACGGTTGTACATAATTAAGACCTTATAGCCTGAAAATGTCTGATTTAGACTTATGTTCTATTCTTGTTTGATTGGGAGCTTAGGGTAGATTTGAATATTCAAAAGTCTATCTGGTCTAGCGTTATGTATGGCTAGCATGCACTAGTGCTGCAAGGTTGGTGGAAATTTCGTGAGTGGGTAGGTTGTTGGGATAAGTCTGCCGATTGTGAGTCATTTAGTATTTCCTTTAGGAATAAGGCTTGAGTGCTCAATGTGATTATATGTATTGTTAGGTCGTTGTGGTGATACTCGGAACAAATATGGGTAGGTGTGGAAGGTAGTATGGACACGTACTACTGAAAGCACATGAACCATACACGTGACAAGGAAGTCACAACTCCCAGGGTTTGGTTGGGGTTGGTCCCTAGTTTTTGTGTACGAAGTTATCTAATACCTTGTGTTGTGTTTCAGAATGGTGATGACCAGGCGCTTTGTGACTGGATCCAGGTCAGGATCAGGAGAGGGAGGACAGGCGGAGCTGATAACGCCCGAGACGATCGGCCAAATGAGGCTAGATGAGATGAACGACAGGATTCGAGCAATCCTGCATGACGAGGTTGCTTCTTTGTTCTGGGTCGTATTGCTGGAAATGTTCGGGTCGATTAAGACCTCCATGATGGAGTATTTCGATGAGCATTACACAACCCTCGCAGAGACAGCCATCGCAACAGCTGTAACTATGACAGGGGGAGGAGTTGGTATGGGTTTTCAGTACGGGTACTTCGACAACACGAAGCCCCCTACTTTCGATGGGACATAGGATCCTATCAAGGCTACGAGATGGATTTCAGATGTGGAGGGGTGTTTCTTCACCTGCTCGTGTCCTACTAACTAAAAGGTCAGGTGTGCTCTTAACCTACTTAGGTCCGGAGCCAAGGACTAGTGGAGACTTGCAACTGGGGCTTACATTGATGATCAGAGAGCCGCTGTTACTTGGGAGCAGTTCAGGGATATGTTCCACGCTCGTTACATTCCGAGGGTTGAGTGGAAACCTTTGGCACAGGAGTTTCTGAGCCTGAGGCAGTTTGGAGAGTCGGTGACAGAGATCACCCATATGTTCACTAAGAGGGTGATGTTCTACCTAGAGTTTGCTTCCGAGCAGTCTCAGATGACCCATTATCTGAGTATGTTCAAGACTAATATCCGAGAGTTTGTATCCACCCAGTGATGTGATACTCTTCTAGAGTTACAGGAGGCCGCCAGACGGCGGGAGTTGGAGATTGAGCTGCAGCTGAGGGAGCAGCGGCCGACCCCGATACTGTCACAGCTGGTGCCAAAGCAGCCTAAGACCGCCGATGCTAGGACCGGGGTTCAATAGGTTCTCCCTTGTGGGAAGTGTGGCAAGGGTCATTCTGGGGTATGTCGGGCTGGTAGTGGGTGCCACAAATATGGCAAGGAGGGGCATTACGCGAAGGATTGTCGTCAGACTGCCATAGTTCAGAGGATGAGGTTATGCTATCACTGCAACCAGGTCGACCACATGAGGGCTAACTGGCCACTACTTGCTACCAAGCTGGTGCAGGCTGCAGTGCCAGCTACTTTGAGGATCACAGACGGGAGACCAGACAGGATAGAGCCCCTGAAGGCTCAGGGTCGTGCTTTCCATCTTACAGCAGAGGAAGCAAGAGCAGCACCAGATGTGGTTGCTGGTATGTTTCTATCCTCACTTTGTTTTATTTATCTATTATATGCTTATCTGTTGTACCTTTAATTAGGTATGTTTTTGGTGAATTCTTTGCCTGCTTTGGTCTTATTTGACTCGGGGGCAAGTCGGTCTTTCGTGTCTCAGTCTTTTAGTAGGGAGTTCAGTATTCCTGTGGGCGAGTTAGAATGTCCATTGCAATTGTCTATCGCCAACGAACATGGGGTTTCTGCTTCTTCAATCTATCGAGGATGTGACTTGGAGATTTTCGGAGTGTCTTTTCTGATAGACTTGATTCTGATTCCATTTGGGGAGGTGTGCGTGATTGTGGGCATGGATTGGCTCAGTAGGTTCCGTGCTATGATTGATTGCGAGGGTTAGCGAGTAGTAGTTTGAACCCCAAGTGGGGGAGAAATGGTTATATATGGTGAGGGAACCATAGTAGCTCGGGTTTTTTCTCAGCTGGTAGGGCTTGGCAGTACATTTAGCATGGGTGTATGAGTTATCTAGCGTACGTGGTAGATACGTGAGTTAGGGACCAGATTCAATCTCCAATGTACCAGTGGTCAGGGAGTTCACAGATGTGTTTCCGGAGGAGTTTATAGGGATACCTCCGGAGAGGCAGGTCGAGTTCAGGATCGACTTGGTGCCACGCTAAGGCATCGTACCGATTGGCGCCACCTAAGATGTAGCAACTGTCGTTGCAACTGCGGGAACTGTTGGGCAAGCAGTTCATTCGACGTAGGAGTTTTCCATGGGGATCGTTGATTCTTTTCGTCCGGAAGAAGGACGGTTCACACCGAATGTGCATTGATTACCGGGAGTTAAAAAAGCTAGCGGTGAAGAACCGTTATCCACTCCCGAGGATAGACGACCGCTTTGATCAGTTGGAGGGTGCATCTTGGTTTTCCAAGATCGATTTGAGGTCCGGGAACCACCAGGTCAGGGTCAGGGAGGAGGATGTAGAGAAGACAACATTCCAAACTCATTATGGACATTACGAGTTCATGGTGATTCTGTTTTGGCTCACCAACGCGCCAGCAGTGTTTATGGACCTGATGAATCGTGTCTGCAGAACGATGCTCGACCGCTCAGGTATAGTGTTTATAGATGATATCTTGGTGTATTCTAAGACCCGAGAGCAGCATGAGGAGCATATACGAGAGTTGATGGGGGTTCTGAGGCAGGATCGACTGTACGTCAAGTTCTCGAAGTGTGAGTTTTGGTTACGAGAGGTCCAGTTCCTTGGACATCTTGTTAACCAAGAAGGGATTTTGGTCAACCCGACCAAGATCGAGGTGGTTATCCTGTGGGAGGTTCCAAAATCCCCCTCATATATTAAGAGCTTTTTGGGATTGGCAGGATACTACCGGAGATTTATACGGGATTTCTCCAAGATTGCAGTACCCCTCGCTCGTCTCACGAGGAAATGGGGGATTTTCGGTGGGGTCCCGAACAACAGGGAGCGTTTGAGACCCTCCATCAGCGTTTTTCTGAGGCACCAATCCTGACACTCCCAGAAGGATTTGAGGATTTTGTGGTGTTCTGTGATGCATCCATCACAGGGTTAGGGGCGGTCCTTTTGCAGAGAGGACGAGTGATATATGCATCGCGGCAGCTGAAACCGCACGAGGCGCGATACCCTACGCACGATTTGGAGCTGGGGGTGGTGGTCGTCGCCCTCAACATATGGAGACATTACCTTTATGGGGTCCGCTGTACCATTTACACAGATCACAAGAGCTTGATACACATTATGGATCAGCCGAACCTAAAAATGAGGCAGCACAAATGGCTCGATGTAGTCAAGGACTACGATTGCGAGATCCTTTATCACCTTGGTAAAGCAAATGTGGTTGCGGATGCCTTGATCCGCAAGTCGGTTGGGTCTTCCACTCCCGCAATATGCATGAGAATAGCTATGGATTCCCCGTTTGTGAGCTTGATCAGGGATGCCCAGATAGAGGGCATGCGTCCGGAGAATTTGAAGAGGGAGATGATCAAGAGTGAAAACACCAGGTTCGTGCAGGATAGTCGGGAATTATTGACTAGATATAGTCGCGTTTGGGTTCCGATATCTAGCAGGATCAGGCAGATGGTTATGGAAGAGGCTCATAAATCTCACTTCTCCATCCACCCGGGAGCCACCAAGATGTACCGGGATTTGAGTTTGATCTATTGGTGGCCGAGTATGAAGCGCGAGATCGCTTGGTACATCGAGTGGTGCTTCACCTACAGGATGGTCAAGGCCGAACATCAGAGGCTGCATGGCAAGCTGCATCCCCTGGAGATTCCCATGTGGAAGTAGGAGCAGATCACGATGGACTTTATCACCAAAGCTGCCAAAGACGGTGAAGGGGTTTGATGCCATTTTGGTCATCGTGGATCGATTGACCAAGAGTGCCCATTTCTTGGCCATACGAGAGAGTTAGTCGGCCGAGAAGTTGGTCGAGGTGTACGTTTGCAAGATCGTGTCTCGCCATGGGATTCCCGTTTCCATTGTCTCGGATCGAGATGTCAACTTTACCTCCCATTTAGGTTTCACTTCAACACAACATTTCACCCTCAGACAGACGGCCAGAGCGAGCAGACTATCCAGACCCTCGAAGACATGTTGAGGGCGTGTGCCATCGACTTCGGTGGGAGCTGGGATTCTCACCTACCGCTTCCATAGTTCTCCTATAACAACAACTATCATTCTAGCCTTGGCGCCCCGGCATTCGAGCTGTTGTACGGCTGGAGATGCCACACCCTGATTTGTTGGGGTGAGGTGGGTCACAGGGTAATGGGCCGTACGGAGGTGGTTTTGCAGACGACCGAGAAGATTCAGCAGATCAGACAAAGGTTGCAAATAGGTCAGAGTTGGCAGAAAAGTTACAGCGACAGACGCCGATCTGAGTTGCAATTTTAGACAGGCGGCATGGTACTCCTTAAGGTCTCGCCCTGGAAGGGTGTGATCCGTTTCAGAAAAAGGGGGAAATTGGGCCCTCGATACATTGGGCCATTCAGCATCATTTCCAGGGCTAGCAAGGTGGGTTATAGACTAGAGCTTCCGGGAGGAGCTTAGTCGGATCCACAATACTTTTCATGTATTGCAATTGCGAAAGTGCATTACGGACCAGGAGGCTGTGGTATCATTGGATGATGTTCAGATCAACGAGCGCTTGAACTATGTGGAAAGGCCTGTGGCCATTTTGGAAAGGAAGATGAAGATTCTGCGGAACAAGGAAATACCCTTAGTAAAGGTACAATGGGAACATCTGAGAGGATCCAAGTGCACATGGGAGCCGGAGGCGTAGATGCGCGAGCACTACCCGACATTATTTATTCTAGCGGACTTCGAGGGCGAAGTCTAGTTCAAGTGGGGGAGAGTTGTAATGCCCCGTTTATCAGGTCTTGTCCAATTATAGTTTATTGGTTTTGGCCCTACTCGACGAGTTGGTTGCCCTACTCGTCGAGTAGCAATGGGCTTGGATCGCAAATTAAGTGACTAACTCAGCGAGTCCACTAGTGGGACTCGGCGAGTAGGAGCTGGCAAGTGAAACACTAATTCCTGGGGTTTGTGTCCCTATTTAAAGGAGCCTTAGCCTCCCTTGGGTCTCTTTACCGTCTTAGAGAGTCCCTGAGAGTTCTGATTTGAGTGTGTGTGCTGTGGTGAGTGTGTGAAGCTTGACTTGAAGATTTTGGAAGAAGAAGGATTGAAGGAAGAAGAGGTTGGAACAATTAAGGTGGGGAAATCAGCACTATTCTCAGTTGTCATCTTCCAGAGGTATCCTAAATCACCATCTCTTCTGTGATTTTTCCTTTTTATGAAGTTCTAGGGTTTTCTATGGACCTTAAGGGTTGATAAGTTGAACAATGAGTTGGATCTGAAGTTGTAACTTCAGATCTGAACCCTCTCCAAGCTCTAGCAACATAAAGTCACAGAATTGATCATATATGAGGTCCCTCTTGGGCATAAAGCCCCATTAATAGCTTAGATTTGGCATTTAGAGCCTTAAAAGTGATGCATGTACGTAAAGTTTGTGACTTTACATGATAAGTATGCCATAGAAGCCAAGATCTATGAATTTGAGCCATTGCATGGCTCAGTATAAGTCTGTATGAAAAAAGGACCGGACGGACTCGACGAGTCACAAGGATGACACGGCGAGTCTGATGAAGAAAGCCATGAACTCGATGAGTTGGATGAACAACTCGGCAAGTCCAATGAAGATCGTCATGAAACTTGGCGAGTTAATGAACAAATCGGCGAGTCGGATGAATTTCCCCCAAACTTATGCACACGAGTATACCCTTCGAGTTTTGTTTAGGAAACCCGACGAGTGGCTTTAGAATTCAGTCGAGAAATGACGGAAACTCGACGAGTAACTCGATAACTCGGTGAGTGCACCAGAAGCCAATAAAACTCAGCGAGTAGTCGAGGGAACTTGGCGAGTCACGTAAACATGGACTGTTGACCTTGACTGTTGACTTTGACCATCGACCCAAGTTGACCCTTTGAATTTTGAGGACGGTTCTAGAAGGATCAGAAACTTACGTATACAATTCGTGATAAATATAGGTGATGGACTTCGTGACAGTGACCCGAGGGTTGGAGCTTATGTCTGCGAGTCGATGTTGGAAAGTGAGTTATGCTCGCTATACTAAGGGGTCTAAGGCACCAAGGCTGGCCCATTGGATTTCATATCCTTGTAGTTATTGATATGTTAAGTTGAGTTAGTAATGTGTGCCAGTTGATATGATAGTCGGGTAGATTTGTAGGATTATCTGTGACACTGATTGATTACCTGTATGTGCATTTATCTGTTACATGTCGACGTGTTATATGGGGTGGGTTGAGGTTGTACTGCTCTGTGCAGGATCCAACAAACCCGAGAGTGTTCCAGATATGAGCTGAGGGCCTGATAGGCATTCTAGACTCATACTAAGGACTCGAGAGCATTCCAGATACGAGCTGAGGGCCCGGTAGGCATTCCAGACTCGTACTGAGGGCTTGATGGCATTCCAGATATGAGTTGAGGGCCCGGTAGGCATTCCAGACTCGTACTAAGGGCCCATGGGAAGTCCAGCTTATAAAGCTGTGGACCCAGTGCATGTTGTTCAGTATTATTGATATAATATGCCAATGCTGATATTACTATGTGAAATGTAAGTGTATCGGTGTTTTGGGGTATCTCACTAAGCTTTCAGGCTTACAGTTTCAATTTAGTGTTTCAGGTACCTCAGGGGATCGCGACAAGGCCAAGTCGTGATCGTAGCGCTCCTCCTATTATGTCATGTTTTTGGGAAAAGAGTCTGATAATTAATGTTTTGAAAACAAAGTTGTAATATATTGATGAACTTGACATGTTTTTAAAAGTTTAAATTTGTTTGAAATTTTGGATGTTACACACGATTTGGACAATTTCTGGCAATGTGTCCAAGTGTTCCATAGTGGAAACAAGTCTGTTTCTTCATGTAGATTTTTTTTGCCTGCCCCTTGTAGCATGTCCATGCCTTGTCTCTAATTGTTCCCACAAGCACACTTAGAGCTAGTAGTCTATTTCGCTTGTTTTGGTGGCTTGTATTTACCAACAACAGGTTTATTAGAAGTAACTGAATTAGAAGCAACATATTTAAAGTTGAAGGGGAAATTGGTTTGACAATCAACAGAACTAGAATTGTTTCTGTCCTCCTTTTTCTCATATTCTACTACTTTACCTACACATGAAGTAGAATCATCAGTATCGTTCACCTCAGTATTCCCAATTGGGCCTGATCGTTTAGTCTTAACTGAAACTGGTACAAGGGTTGGTCCAAACTGAGCAGGTGTCACTTGCTTATTGATTTCAGGGGGTGGGGTATAGTTGTCATTGAGGGGAGGTGGAACACTGCGATACCTAAAACCATTATTTTGTTATCTTTAAATTTTAACTTTTTTCAATCATTGTTTCAACCTTTTTACTTGACACATCAAATTTTTTAAAATTAAATTCAGCATTTTCAAACTTATTTTTCAACGTGTCAAGCTCGTCAGTCAAGTTGGCAAGCTGTCTCTTAACGTAGTCATAGTTCTCACATTTGTTACAATATTCTTCTTGAAGTTTTCTAAAGTCATTGGTTTTGGCCTCTAGTTGTTCTTTTAAGGGTTTTGGGCCTTCTTAAGAGTATATCCTTCATAATTAAGGTCCTTATTGTCTATACGTAATATATCAATTTGATCACGAAGAAGCTTAATTGCAGCTTCACAAGACTGAGAACATGAAGTTTCATTAACCTTGGTGATTAAGGAACTCATTGTTTACCAAAAATACCATTTGACATGAAACCTCGAAAGTCAACCTTAAAAGTCAAGCATAAAAAGTCAAACTTAAAAGTCAAACTTGAAAAGTAAAACTTAAAACTTGAAAGTTAAATTAGAAATTCAAAGTTAAAAGTCAAAGATTAATCTTGAGAGTCAAAAGTCAACTTTGAAAGTCAAAGGTCAAAAATAAAAGTCAAAATTCAAAGTTGAAAGTCAAAAGTCGAAAGTTAAAACCCTCACAAACCACAATGTCATTCCTGGCTGAAAGCTCTTCGGAAACCCTAAACCAAGACCGAAATTAGCCGTCGGGGTCTCGCAAATTACAACCAAAAACATGAATTTTTCAACTTTTTAACACTAAACTCGATTAAATACTCAGAATTATGACGAACACGAAGAACATACAACCAATATTTTTTCTAAAACAAATCAAAAATGCCAAAAACTCCAAGAAAAATAAATACAAAAACATTCAATATCTTGCCAGTTGATTGATACGATCCAAGCTCTGATACCATTTGTAAGTCCCAAATTTTCTTTGATGTATCAATCAGATTCACTTGATGCTGCAATCCCAATCAAGTGAATGATGCAAGATAGAAAAGAGAAAAAGAACAAGAACACAAGATGATTAATCTTTAAATGCACACTATATTGACTATAGTCTTGTACACAAGATCTTGATAATACATGTTTATCTCTTATTTTCTCTCAAATCATGTTCTCAACTATATGGCAGCCCCGGCCAAATCACGTTCCCTCTTCTCTGATCACTCTATTTCACACCCTTAATATGTGTGTGTGTGTGTATATATATATATATGTATATATATATATATGTATATATCTTGACCCAAAGAATAAAGCCCAAACAAAAAATAAGCTCATGGGAATTTCGGCCCTAGACCGAAAACCATATTTGCCTAGAAAAGCAAAGTAGAAACCATAAATTTAGACCTAGAAGATATTCTTAACTACAGTCATGTGGGGTTCGCGAGGATTTTCCTGAAACCTTGCACAAGAACAAACTGAAAACATAATGTATGGATAGCTTGTTGTTAGATACGTCAATAAACCAATCGTTTATCGATAGAGAGTCATATGAGCTCCCGGCTTGTCCAATGGCAGTGCAAGTTTCGTTCTGAATGTCATTGGAACGTTTACCTTTGAATCTCCCACCATTATTAACATGGCAAGTAACATCTTTGTATAAGTTTCCTGATTGATGAATATTAGCTCTTGACTTTGTCTAATATTCAATCCAAGGAAAAAGTTTATCCTACCCATTAAGCTCATCTCAAACTTATTTTCCATCAATTTTTGGAATTCAACAGTTAATCTAGAATTAGTAGATCCAAAAATGATATGATCAACGTAAATTTGGACGATCATCATCTGGTCACTATCTTTCTTGTGAAAGAAGGTCGGGTTGACCGAGCCTTCTTTAAACAGAAATAGTTTTAAAAATCGAGTTAGAGTTTCATACCATGCTCATGGAGCTCGCTTCAAACCATACACAACCTTATCCAGAATATAGTAGTGGTTTGGATATTTCTCGTTTACGAACCCAGTTGGCTGTTCCACATAGGCTGTTTCTTGTAGTTCCCTATTGAGAAAAGTACACTTGACGTCCATTTGATAGACTTAAAAGCTCTTATGTGCTGCATATGCCAGGAATATGTAAACAGACTCCAGCTGTGCTATTGGTGAAAAAGTTTCTTTTCTTAGTCTATTCCTTCCTCTTGATCATACCCTTTCACGACCAAGTGAGTTTTGTTTCTTATTACGTTACCTTCTTTGTCAAGCTTATTTCGCATTTTAGTACTACCACAGATGCATCCTTCAGAGTTGGGATTAATCTCCATACATTTTTTGTTCAAACTCATTGATGTCTTCATGCATAGCTTGCACCCAATCAGATTGATCAAGAGCAATCTTAACATTTTTGGGCTAAATTTTGGAGATAAATGAATTGAACATGCAAAATTACATCATAGAAAATAATGCAGTCTGATTCGGCTATTGATGAGCTCTCATGACAACTCCAGAAGATGCATCTCCGATTACTTGCATTCTAGGATGATCTCTTGTCCATTTGGTCGATGGAGGGTAGTTTGGATCTGGTGAAGCAAAGAAGGCATCTGGTGAAGAAATAAAGAAACTAGTCGGTAGCTCTGAGGAGTACGAGCAAAAGCCGAAATTAGAAGATCTGAAGGGTAATGAAGCTTCGCGATCGCAAGGTAAAGAAAATTTTATTGATTGTTGATGATGATGATGATAATGATGATGATGAGGATGAAGGAGAAAAGCTTAAATGAATTTCAATGGAGGGTAGTTTGTATCATATGATGGATCCAATTCGGCATTTACGAATGTTGCATGTGGCTCTTTGTTCGGAATAGGATTCCCCCCTAGACTGGACTTTTGTGGGTTACTTGAGGAGTTGAATGCTCCCCTGAACCGGTGTGCTAGATGTGGAACCCTACCCCTGAGTTGGAGCATTTGTACCCTGTGGTTGAGATGCAATGTCAGAGGCCTTCGGAGCGGGTGGATCGTTTTCTTGATCCTGAACAACATTATCAATAATTTTCCTTAGTTCACCTTCCTTATTGTATGGTGCCTTTGATTATGAAGATATCGCCTTTTCTAGCTCATCAAACAGGTTCATGAATTCCTCGTAAAGGTTTGAAAGAGGAATCGTCATTGGATTTGTCGTGAGAAAAATCTCCTCTGATTGAGAATCAGTCTTCTAAAACTTCTTTAGATAATTGAGAATCAGTCTTCTAAAACTTCTTTAGATAATTGTTTAGAATCCAATCTGCCTTCAAAGTCAGAGAGTACCCCAAGAAGATTCCTCCATCCGCTTTCACATCGAACTTGTTCCTTTGCTCTTTAGAATTGAATATAAAGCACCTGGAACCAAAGACATGAAAGAACTTAACATTAGGTTTTATTTTATTTTGAATCTCATAATGAGTAATTTAAAAATCTTTTATTTATTACATATCGATTCTGAGTAATACAAGTTTTTCTGATAGCCTCAGCCCAAAAATGGAGCGGTAAGTTCGCAAAAGAAGCTGGGAAGTTGTGAGTAACTCCTTTTTCCTGAGGAGTGTAAGAAGCTAGGAAGTTGTCAGTAACTCCTTTTTCCGTCAGAAATTCTTCAAACACTTGGTTTTTGAAGTCCAAACTATTATTGCTGCAAACGTTCCAACTAGCTTTCGTAGTTAAAGCTCGATCTACTTGATAAAGTCCTTAAGCTTAGAAGTTGCTTCATATTTCTGTTTAGGAAAATAAACCCAGGTGAATCTGGAAAAATCATCAATAATAACGAGAATGTATTTGTTACCACCAATACTCTCGATGGCTAATGGACCACATAGATATATATGCAATAGTTCAAGTGGCTCAATCACTTTGGTGTTAATAATTTTTTAATCAATCTTCCTACTTTGCTTCCCAATTCGCAAGCAGCACAGAGATGTTCCATCTCAAACTCTAGAAGTGGGAGTCCTTGCACACGATTGCCAAGTACGAGTTTGTTGAGGTCCTTGATGTTGAGTTGTGACAGCCTTCTATGTCATAACTATTAGGGTGCAAAGTCACGTTTGGATGAGGCTTTACCCACTTGTATGCGTAATGGGTTGCCTTTCCTTTAAAAGGAAGTGAGTGGCACTCATTTTATGTAAGGAACCATTTGGATTGTTAGACTAGAGAAAAAAACTTTGTACAGACCCATTTGTATATTCTTTCTAGATCTAATATGAACTTACAAAGATTTATTTACTCCTTGTTTTCTTGATTTTACATGATGATTCACTCGATCTTTCATATTCCGCACATGCCATCTTAATCAACACCACATCAATTGGTATCAGAGTGGGTGTTCTTGATTGGAACAAGAATTGATCCTTGATGGCTATCTTGATTTGGTGATTCTTCATGTTCTTATTGACCTTCGTGATTAGAGAGTGTTGTGTGTTCTAGAAGTCGAATTTTTCCTTGATTTGATCTATAATTCGACTTTCTCTCTCTAGAATACTTGTTTGTGTCTCTTTCTCTATCTAGAAAACCCATTCAAAATCACTTTCTCTCTCTAGAAATCTTCAAGTTTTTGTGATTATGGTGAATTTGTCTTACAATTCTTGGATTGTGATCGTTGAAGATATCAAATACAAAGTCAATAAAGTCAGAAGGGATGATGAACCATCAAGGCCCAACTCCCTTAGTCCGAAAATGTCCTAATAGTCACAGTAGCCAGCCTAGGCCTGGTACGCTACCCACACCAGGCATATGCCCGACATTCTAGGTCGAATACATATCGCAGACATGGGCACGTATGTGCAAAGTACTCTTTAGTACGCCCAGTGTACATGTCTACTAAGCACTTTTTTCTTAATTGCTTAATACTTGCATTCCAACATCCAAATTTCAGATCCAAGTCTAAATGAACATCTCAATCCATAAAGTCGTGGACTTGGAGTCTTTGCATGCATCAAAGGGACTTAAACCTCACTTTTAGCATTCTACTTTCACTATAATGACCTTAACACATGCATGATTGATCCATAAACATCATGATGCTAACTTTATGGACTAAGGACCTCATAAAAATCAAGAGAAGCAACTCCTAACTTTTGGAGTGGAAGGAATCCACTAAATCTGATCATATGACCTAAAAGTCATATAGACTAGATCTAAGCAAACAAGAGCAAGTTTAAAGCTTCATACCTCAATAAATCTGCAAATGATGAGAGAAATCAGTATCTACATGGTCAAGCCACACCAAAGCAACCTCCAAGTGTTCTTATTCCTTCAAATCACCAAAACACCACCAAACTTCCAAGCTCAAGTCTCACAAATGGAAATTAGGGTTTGGATCCTAGGGTTTGGAGGAGTGGAGGCTAACTATACGATGAAACCAAGGAAAAATAAGTTGCTTAAATAGGTCACAAACCCTAAAAGTTTGGGTTTGCCCCTGCTTAGTGTATACCCAACATACTCCCACGTATGCCTAGTATATGTGGGTGCCTCTACATTCAACCTTCGAGCCAAGATGCTCAGCATACTCATGGAGTACGCCTAGCGTACTCTGCTAGGGACCAAAATGAAAATAATTTTACAAATAGGGTATAAAAGGAACATACCCCTAAATCGTGAATGTTACATAAGCACTTTTTCCATTAAATGCTTAGTACTTCCAACCAAACATCCAAACTTCATATCTAAGCCTTTATGGAACATCTTAGTCCATAAAGTCATGAAGTTGGATCCTTTACATGGATCAAAGGAACCCAAACCTTATATTTTGCATTCTACTTTCACCAAATGGACCTAAACACATGCATGGTTGATCCACAACCATTAAGATGTTAACATTTTGGACTAGGGACCTTAGAAACATCAAGAGAATCAACTCCTAACTTCTGGAGTTGAAGAAACCCACTAGATCTCATCATAGGACCAAAAAAGGACCAAAAATTCATAAAGACTAGATCTAAGCAGACAAGGAGTAAGTTCCAAGCTTTATACCTCAATGAAGCTGGAAATGATGTGTGAAATCTCGATCTACAAGTTATCCTTTGATCAAGGATTCTTCTTCCTCAAATCTCATCAACACACACAAGAGGGTCAACTCTCCTTAAGAAGGGCTAGTGTTTTGAAATGGGACTCAAAGGGCAATAGAGGCTGAGAAAAGAGAGGAGCATGGGTCATAATGTTGTTTAAATATGGTCCAAACCCTAAAATTTAGGGTTTATCCCATTTATGCGTATGCCCTGTTTATGAGAAGTATGCCCAAGGTACTCCTAAATTTACAAAAATGGCAAAACTGCCTCCTGGGGGACCAAATCTACAAAATCCTTACACGTCAAGGGTCAAAATGAAAAATACCTTAAATCGGGTGTTATAATTCTCCCCCACTTGAATCAGACTTCGTCCTCAAATTCCACTGTCGTAAATAAGTCTAGGTAATGCTCCCTCATCTCATCCTCAAGCTCACACATCCATTCAGACCCCTTTTGGTGATGCCACCGCACCTGCACCAACTCCACAACTTTGTTCTTCATGGTTTTCGTCTTCTTTTCAAGGATGGAAATAAGACTCTCAATATAATGTAGGTGATCTTCCACCTGAATATTCTCTAATAGAACCATTTCAAAATCATCAACCAAACATTTCTACAGCTAAGAGACATGACGCGTGCTATGGATCTGACTAAGCTCCCTGGGTAGATCCAAGCAATAAGTAACCCAGCCCACCCGGACCAAAACCCTAAAAGAACCGATATACCTAGAGCCCAAAATCATAATCCTTTACCACATCCAACCACCTGCGCTACCTCATGTTTAGATTTTCCTGATCCATCAAATACCTCAGGCTCTTGTGATCTGTGTAGATAGTATAACGGACCCCATAGAGGTATTGTCTCTAAATATTTAGGGCAAACACCACAACCCCCAACTCCAAATCATGCGTAGGATAATTCGCATCATGAGGCTTCAGCTTCTTCGAAACATAAGAAATAATGTGACCCCTCAGCATTAGAACTACACCTAAACCCACAATCTATGCATCATAATAAACCACGAAATCCTCAACACCCTCTGGCAGGTTCAAAATTGGTGCCTCACACAATGCCTGCCTCAAGGTCATAAAAGTTGCATGATGCTTAGGCCCCCAACAAAACGTGATGATCATCTTCGTTAACTGAGTCAAAGGAACCTCTATCTTGGAGAAATACTAAATGAATCTCTGATAGTAATTTGCAAAACCAAAGAAACTCAAAACCTCAAATGGAGACTTCGAAACTTCCCATCTCATCATTGCCTCAAACTTGTCCGGATCGACAATAATACCGTTTTGTTTGACAAGGTGCCCTAGAAAATATACCTTGTGCAACCGGAACTCACATTTGGAGAACTTCACATACAATCTCTCCCTCATCAAGGTCTCCAATACCTCCCTCAGATGCTCCTCATGTAGCTCCTAGGTCTTAGAATAGACCATGATGTCCTCGATAAACACAATCATAGACAGATCCAACATGGGTCTGCATATGCAATGCATGAGATCCATGAATGCGGTTGGAGTATTGGTGAGCCTAAACAGCATCACCAAGAAATCGTAATGATCATAACGAGTCTAGAAGGCCGTCTTCTGCATATCCTCATCTGATGATAACCCGAATGAAAATCAATGTTGGAAAACCAAGATGCACCATGAAGTTGGTAAAACCAATTGTTAATCCATGGGAGTGGATAACGGTTCTTCACTATCCGCTTATTCAGATCCTGGTAATTGATACACATCCGATGCGAACCATCATTTTGATGGGTATTATCCATAAGAAAATCCTATGTGCTCATACAAACCCTAATGCTTGGATCTAGGTTTCTCTATTGTACATGCAATTTATCCAAGACTATAAACCCTAATTCTAGCATATGATAATCGATATTAACATAATAATGGGTTTAAGATATTACCTTGATTGTTATGTAGCAATAACAATTACAATTCCTTCTTGTAATGACTTTAGAAAGCTTAGAGTCACAAATGTCACACCTCTAATGGTTCACAAACACCAAGAGCAAGAGGATGAAGAGGAGAAGATAAGGAGGCTGCCCAAAACCGTCCATAACCCAAGAGAAAAAGTTCACCACGTTTTTGGAGCATAAGGGTTCTATATATAGTGAGACTATTAGGGTTATCTAACAAGGAAACCCTAATTTGGATGCTTAATCCCTAAGCAACCCATGGACTCGTTTCCTTAAAGGCCTTGGACGATTTCCAAATGGTTTCCCCATAGAATTCATCCAACCTTATAATATAAGGCAATCCATAGCTCAATTGCAATTATCTTATAATTACAATTCCAGTCCCTTAAGTTTAATTAATCTCTTTTAGTCACAAACTTAATTCTTATTAATTCTTGACTAATATTAATTAAACAATATGATTTCTCCTTTAGTATATTATTTCCATAATATATTAATAAATCATATTTAATCCTTTCTCTCCATAATTCATCCTATCAAGTTGCTTTGGTGAAGGCAACCCAATAGGACCATGCACCAGCGGGTCAAGTACATACCAAAATAGTTATGGACTTAGACACTAATCCAACATTCTCCCACTTGGATAAGTCTAATAACTATTCTGCGTATGACTTCAGATCCTGATCTGCAATCGTAGCTTTTCAAAGCCGTTGTCAACTCTGATCTTATCAGATACGTGTGTCCTTTCGATAAGGGATCATATATTCCTCCATTATGGATATCGTATAATATATGATTTCTAATCATTCTCTCTTTACTATTTCCCGACTTCCGATTTATGACGACTGACTAATTGAACAAATCAAATTAGCCCTAGCCCGGCCGATCATTTATGTTTGTCATCACTAAATCATCGAGGGGCCCAAAGATATCGCTTTTATCCTACTTTGGATAAAAGGAACGGATAACCTTTGACTCAATGCTCGCTTGCCCTCACTCACCGAATCACACACAACAATATGTTTTATAACACCAAGTTACTAGTGTGTTTACCTATTATCAATGTGCAACGGATTTGCAAGATACAACTCACACATCTCGGTTTCAAGAATATAAGATGTTATCGTCTCACTAATCACTCGTGATACAATTCATGAAGTGATCCAAGTGAGCGTGGGTTTAATCCAATGCTCAAATCATATTCATACGCACTCATGAACGTTGCAGCAAACATTTGCTTATGTCTAATGCTCTTTAGACAATCCACACACTAATTCATGACAGTCTTCATTCTTATCTACTTCCAACATATGAACGACTGTGGCCCGTTCGAATAATTTGATTGTTCTCAACCAATTAAATTATTTAGGAAGTCAAAACATGCAAAGTGAAACACAAGTGTAATACTAATCCCATATGGCCTCAAACCTTTGGGTATAAATAAAACACTTTTTATTTATCACCATATCGATTACTCATTATTTGTTTTTTCGGGTAATCAACTTTTTACTTGAATTATTACAACACTTGTCCCATGATGTTTGCATGCACACAATGTTTACCTATGGTTCTTACTTTATGAAATAGATCAAATGAACACATTTACAATCATACTCATTTCACAACTCCAAATCCTTTTTCATAAGTGAAAGAATATGAAATTCTTGCCACTTATAGAATATGTTAGATTCTAACATTTTATGCAATGATCCTTTCGTAATGTCACTGCACTAAAGTCACAATGACTATTGCCAATGAAATTACAAAGTCCTCTATCGGAGATTGTTACAAGAGAATTCCATAGATGTGATGTCTCTCACTCAAAGTACATTTCTTTGAGCATCCATTTGCATAAAGTTTCTAATTTAGACATAGATTCTCAATATCTAACTCCCAATATGGAAACCTTTCCATACTTACCATATGACAATTTATTCTTAATAGAATCTTATCTATTCATAATAATGTCGATATACTCCATCCAATACTATACTTCCAACTACTCACAAGCGACCAATCCTCGGCGAACTTTGGATTGTCCTTTGATAGTTGTTTAATTATCTTAGTCAAAACCGATTCTTGTCCTTTTTCCCTCTAAATGCACTAGACATTTTGAAAATTTTAGAATGGTCAAATATTATAGCATTTTCAATCGATCCTATACCCGAAGCGTATGGGACACGATTCATAATGTCTTACATAAAGATTTGATACTTTATCAATCTTCTGCCATAATATTTTATGTACTATGTTCTCACAATTCGAATTATGAAGAGGAATGTCGTAATCATAATCGAAATTTGAGAACACACTATGTATCCTTGACTAAATTATTAACATTCCACAACCTAATCCTTTAGATTTGAAATGAAGCATAATATTATCTCCCTTAATTATAGAAAACAACTATTCAACCCTTACAACTTTGCAAAGTATGACTCTTGTTTTCTATAATTAATATTGCTAACTTTCAATACTTTTCATAATAATCATACAATCATATCATTTATGCTCCCACTATCATGATTATTATTATAAAACATAACACTTATGCTCCCACTAGCTTTGACATGTATTCAGAAAACAGCTTAACTTCCAGAAAAACAATACTTATTGAATTTCTTCAGTTCATGTTGTTGGGTTTTGAGCAATCTAACACTTCCTAAGTGTGCATGCAACCCTAATAAACCTTGGATCTATGTTTGTCTAAATACATGCAAGATAGTAATTTTCCAAGGTTCATAACCTATCTAACATTGCATGGGGTACTTTTAAACATAAAAGAATTCGATGAGATTACATACCTTTTTGATGAGTTTGATTCTTAAGGAGTTTGAGGGCCAAGCACCAATAGTGTGAATGCCTCAAATGGAATCACAAATCACCACAAACTCCTGGAAAACTTTGAGAGAGTGTATACACACTACAATTTACAGCCACACACAAACACACACACTAGTGGCTATTTCATGCAACATAAGCAGGCTTATATAGTGTACATGATTAGGGTGAAACCCTAATAACCCATGACCTTTCCTTTTCCAAGGATCCATGGGTTAAAAGCTCCATGGATCATCCATGGACTTCCATACAAGCCTAGCCCATTAACAAATGAGTGTTAGCCCACACCATATAAAACCAATAGCCCACAATCTAATTAGTTTTCCTTTTAATCTCTAAATTCATTCATAATTAATTTAAGACTAAGACTAATTAAATAACATGACTTCATATTAATATATTATAACTTATAATATATTAATAATCATATTTCTATAACTCTCATAAAATTATCCATAAAAAGTTTGGATGAAATGCAACCTAAATGGACCATGCCGGGTCGGGTCAAGTATATACCAAATAAGTTATGGACATAGACACCTTATCCAACACATGTTTCTAATACCTAATGCTTTGATAATTTTTTATCAAGGCTTCTTAATCTCGTACACCTTTGTCTAAGATAGCTCATATGTGTGTCTAAACAATTAAGACTAATTTCCAAATCTCACAATTCGAATCGTGGAAAGGGATACTGTAACCATAATCGAATTCGAGAATACAATTTTTTTTAATTGCTATCTTCTTAAAATCTCTCTTAGTGAAAGCATTTCCTCACAGTCATTTTCATGAAGGAGGGAATCTTATGACACTTAGATTTTAATGGTGTATGTGTTCCTATCCATGTGAATTTTTCAAAATCAAAGTTTACGACAAATTCAAACTCATATGGACCGAACTTTCTTAATCTTGATTTTTTGCCTTATGGTAACACGGCTGCCCACCATGTCTTCCAAGCAGTTAAGCAGCTCACCCTTTCATGTCAATGTACTTTTCATTGATTAAGGTCCTTGCCTTTTATGCATTCAAATGAGAACTCATAGAACTCACATGCATAATTAACTCAATTGGAATGGCACATAAACAAAATAACGTCAACACGATAGGTTATAAACCTCAAGTTGTGTGCTAGTGATGTTAGATAAGGTTTATTTTGATTTGTTCTTGAAACCTTTCAAGACAATTAAGACTCCCACTGACTCCTTGACATATAAGATTCTCTTGTCAATAAATCATTTCTTGACAACCAAATATTCAAGAGTTAGTGTAGTTTTTTTTATCAAAACACTTCACAAAATTGGTCCTAGTTGGTCTTCGTCTTATCCAAGACATCACAACTTTCCAATTTCAAATGTGCAAGAATAAGAAAAACTTTTTCCATACTCCATATTTGATGAGTATTATAAACCTTCTTAAGACTTGTCACTCAATGTCACAATCTTAACTTTAAGACTTGTTTTGGAACGAAGTATGATTGACTTCTTGATTTAACCATTTCATCAATTCTTGATTCCTCTTCTTAGACATACAATTGTACTAAGACTTACTTAGAGGATCAATTGAGATATGGTTCTTAATCATTAAGACCTACAATAAAACATAATAAAAGGTACTCTCCCTTCTTCTTAGAATATAGAAACTTTTATCTTTCTGCCTACGTGATTCTTCTTATTTGTTATGCTTATTGATTTAAACTTTTACAATCAATTCAGAATTACACTTAATCTTATAAGTATAATCATATTTACTAAACCTTTAGTAAATCATGATGAATATCTTTGTTACTCTTATGGTGGACTTGATCAATACATAACCTTGTGTACTCGATCTCCAAGTCCTTCACTTGACATTTTGTCGACGAATTAGTCTAATTTCCAAATGTGAAAGTTTATTCATTCATCATACAATTCTTGTTGTATAATTCCATATCTCTATCCAATAATTAAGAATCACCTCCATTTGTTGTAAATATACGAACATCAATTCTTCATAACGATTTCATTGCAAGGAAATAAATAAATAAACACGTCAAACAAAATTCATTTTGTTTATAAAAGCAGCGGAAAACATTTGTCCTTACAATGCAAAATCAACGGAAAAACTATGTAATAAATATTCCTAACAACTCTATCTAAGCTCAAAATCTAATCTTCAAATCCATGTCTTCGTGATTAGATTCATCTTGCTATTTCATCAAGCTTCCTCTCTTTTCATCGATTCTGAAGTACAACCATACTCTTTGACTCTCCCATCTTCTGGACTCTTCAGGCTCTTAGGGCAGACTTGTATCCAACGCCCTTTCTCTTGGCAGCAAACGTAGGTCGATTCTCCTAGAACATCCTCGGAAGCATGGTTGGTTGACTCTCCCAACAAATATGCGCCATTGCTTTGCCAAATCATTTCTGATTCAGCAGCAATGAGCATGTAAGTTAGGTCAATGAGGCTTTCGTCATGATCCATCATATAATACTTTCTTTTGAACTCATTATATGATTCAGAAAGTGACTGCAGAACCCAGTTCACAGCCAACTTATCCGGGAATGACACACCCAACATTCTCAACCTATCAATGTGTGATTTAATTCCTAGAATGTGAGCACACACGGGTTTACCATCTTCATGTTTCATTTCCAATAGGGTTTTAGTGACATTGAACCTTTCAATTCTTCGATCTTGTGGGTTAGGGAGAACAATGGGAGGAGGACGAGGAAGTGAAGCATGATTGCTTGTTCCTCGATCGAATCGTGGAATATCATCTTCATGTGGAAAGCTTGTTCCACGGGATTTGGGAAGACCATAGTTGTCGAACTTTGACATCTACAAAACAGGAGAAAACATAAATTCAAGTTAGTCGATAAATTGAGTCCTTAATAAATCACCCAAGTGAGATATTAACCCTACGACCCAACACAATACGCTACAACCTAGAAAAGCTCTAGTTGCAGAATATATGAAGGTAAGTGAATGATGATTCCCTAATTTTCCACCATAAAAAACGAAAAAGAAATTTAAGTTTTAAATCTATGAGAACTCCTAGATGCTTTGAGATTCATTGAACATTTCAATGGCATGTTTAAATCTCGATATGCCCCTCTTGTTTGTGACTGGGATGCCAAGGATCACAAAGCGGGTGTGAATAACCATGCAAACTTACATGGTGCCCTCACATATTACGGTCACCTATTCGATGTGTCGGTACACCACACACACTCCACCAAACTATGACAAACATTGAGTCACCCTTTGCTACCTTTGCTTAGAACCATTCAGTGTGCCGGTAAACCACACACGCTCCACTAACGTCTTCGCAAGGCCACAAAGTGTAATTTCATGGAATTTCATTAATTCACTTTTGCCTAAGTAACTAAGATTGGGAATTTGTAAAACATTTAGTTACTTTTGTACTTCATTATACTTATAATGGAAGGTTTTGTCCTATCCTACCCGTTCGGCTAACGACCCTCCACTAGTCAGGAATGCGGTGAGCAAGAGTGGATACCCATTTAATCGCCATTTTATAGGCAATTTCATTAAACATCCCTTAAAGATCAGCTTCGTGAATGAGGCCTACTAACGGTAAGACTGACTTTTACTCATACATATATATATATATATATATATATATATATATATATATATATATATATATATATATATATATATATATATATATATATATATATAATGTTAGACTTTTAATGTTATATATAGTATAGGGTGTATTTTACACTTTTAAAATATTAGGTGCTCAATTTTAATAATTATACTTTTAATTTAATTAAATTGTAAACCAAAACTTTATGGATTTATTAAATCTCTTTTAATTATACACTTCAATTAATTAATAAAACCATAAGGGTGTGATTTGAACTTTTCAAAACAATACTAGGGTTTAAGAATTTAACATTTCTAAATTAACTTTTAATCAACATTTAAATTCAAAAACTTGAGGACAAGTTTTGAAACATTTCAAAACATTAGGGTTTTAACTATTTAAATTTCAAAACCAAAACTTTTGAGTTCAAATTCAAATTATAAAACCTAAAGGGGAAAATTGAAACTTTTGATAACACAAGGATCAAATAACAAATAATATAAATTAAACAATTAATTTCATCATTATCTATATTTGACCTAATTTCAATTTCTTGCAAAATAAGTTACCCAGTTAATACAAATAATCCAATCTTTATCATGTCAGGAAGTTATTATCTAATCAATTGGTAATTATCTTTTGTTTTGGCAAGGATATTCTTTAAGAAACAATAAAATTCGTATTTTATAGGTTTAAAACGAATATGGTAATTATCCTTAAGCAAAACAACAACAAAATCCAAAATTTTCTCTATCTGACACTCCGACTCGCCGAGTCACACTCTGGAACTCGCCGAGTAGGGCTGACTCGCCGATTCCAGGTAGTTACTCGCCGAGTCAGGTCAAATAGAAGGCCAAAAAATGATATTTAGCAGCATAATGCATCAATATAATAGAAACCAATCTAGGCTCTGATACCACTGATAGGCTTTAGCCATAAGAACATCCTATGTGCTCATACAAACCCTAATGCTTGGATCTAGGTTTCTCTGTTGTGCATGCAATTTATCCAAGACTATAAACCCCAATTCTAGCATATGATAATCGATATTAACATAATAATGGGTTTAAGATATTACCTTGATTGTTATGTAGCAATAACAATTACAATTCCTTCTTGTAATTACTTTAGAAAGCTTAGAGTCACAAATGTCACTCCTCTAATGGTTCACAAACACCAAGAGCAATAGGATGAAGAGGAGAAGATAAGGAGGCTACCCAAAACCATCCAAAACCCTAGAGAACAAGTTCACCACGTTTTTGGAGCATAAGGGTTCTATATATAGTGAGACTATTAGGGTTATCTAACAAGGAAACCCTAATTTGGATGCTTAAGCCCTATGCAACCCATGTACTCCATTCCTTAAAGGCCTTGGACGATTTCCAATGGGTTTCCCTATAATATTCGTCCAACCTTATAATATAAGGCAATCCATAGCTCAATTGCAATTATCTTATAATTACAATTCCAGTCCCTTAAGTTTAATTAATCTCTTTTAGTCACAAACTTAATTCTTATTAATTCTTGACTAATATTAATTAAACAATATGATTTCTCCTTTAATATATTATTCCCATAATATATTAATAAATAATATTTAATCCTTTCTCTCCATAATTCATCCTATCAAGTTGCATTGGTGAAGGCAACCCAAAAGGACCATGCACCATCAGGTCAAGTACATACCAAAATAGTTATGGACTTAGACACTAATCCAACACATTTTTCTTCACAAACAAGATCACCGCTCCCCATGACGAACTACTCGGCCGAATAAACCCTTTGTCTAATAGCTTCTATAGCTATGAACACAACTTCTGCATCTCTGGGGGAGCTAATTGATAAGGTGCTTTGGCTATCGGAGCCGTGCCAAGAACTAAGTCAATCTGAAACTCCACCTGCCTCTATTGAGGTACCCTAGGAAAATTATCGGGGAACACATCCTGATACACCCAGATAATCAGAACATCGACCACAGTCACATTACCCTTATCCCTGGTATCTATATCATAGGCAACAAATCCAGAACATCCTTGCTGAAGATAGCGCTTGGCCCTAGCTGCTGAACATAAAACCAATCCACGTTGAACAACATTTCCCTAAATCACCAAATATCCCCAACTTGGAGTCTGGATAAGTACCAACTAGTGCTCGCAATCAATGACTGACTCATTGGGGATCAACCAATCCAACCCCAATATAACCTTGTTCTCACATGGGGGAATAGGAACCAAACCGATCAGATACTACTCGTTGAACAACTCCAGGACACAACCCCGATGAACCCTGGATACTCGCACGGGACATTCATCGGAAATCTCAACCTCTAGTGGACAATCCATGTCCCCCGGAGCATCGACAAACCACTTGTTGAGGGCACAAGATACAAAGGATCGGGTAGCCCCCAAACAAAACATTACCAAAGAAAAAATACCATTCGCAAGGAATGATCCTAAAACAAAACACGCGGATATAAGAAGAAAATCAACAAAAATAAAGAGATAAAGGAGAAGATACATATATGTCACCACATCTAGTGTTACACGAGCCTCATCAGTTGTCAGTTGGAATGCCCTGCTCCTCACAATAGGCACCTTCGCCTTGCCCTTCCAGCCATCAGTAGTCCACAAAGTTGTTGGAGCTGGTGCTACAACTGGTCCCCCTGCTGCTAAACTTGGGCAGTTAGCCTTTTATGGCACCTCTGATTGCAATGAAAGTAAACCAAATCAGATACATGGGTGGTGGTGGTGGCAATGCAATCCATACTGAAATGAATTGTCTTGCCGCACTTGAAGCAGCCAGAACCACCCACCCTGCACGCCCTATGATGCATCTTGTCGCACTTAGCACATCAACCCTAACCTTGCTGGCCCTTGACCTCGAATCAGGAACCTTGGGCCTCTAGACTAGACCCTCTGAACTCTGAACTTGATTCATCTTCCTCTTCCTCTCCATCTCCAACGTATCTCCTTCTCTCTGGGTCATCCTATCATATGCTCTAGTGTCATGCAACTAGAGCGGCTCACAAACTGTCGGATATCGCTCCTCAACATCTCATGACACATCTCCTTCTTTGTCTCCTCATCCGCCATATAGTGCAGAACCAATAACCCGCTTTCAAAGAACATAGCAATGATCTCCGCTACCATCTTAATAGTCCAGCGACGGTCCTGAAACTCCCTCGCCAATTGTTGGACCTCAATCATAGGTGCAAAATCATTCTGAAATCTCGTCACAAAATCCTCCTAAGTCATCGACTCAATTGCCTCGCCTCCTAAGGCATGCCTAACCTCCTTCCACCAGTCTTGAGCTCTATCCTTCAGAAGACAGGATGCAAGTTGGACCTTTGCCTCCTTAGGACAAAGGCTTAATCGGAAGGCATTCCCGAAATCTGCCAACCAAGGCTTGCTTGCAATCAGGTCATTCTTGTCGAAAAATATAGGGCTCCATATGCCTAGAACTCCCGAAAACTCAAAGTGCGAGTTCCCATCATTGCCACCATCTTAGAATGAAAAGCGTCCATGCACTCATCCAGAATCTCCCTAATACCCTCCTTGACAATACCAGAGATCACAAGAGTCTGCTCTAGAATGTTGCTGGTGATCTCTGATGAAATGAAATCCCGCATATGATCATCCAAATGTTTGGCCCCAAAGCCCGAACCTGAATGTTGATCGATACTAGAACCACTACGAGATCTTCCTCCGAGTGACCACCATAACGAAAAAGGACCATTTAAACCATCAAAACACACACACACACACACACACATATATATATATATATATATATATATATGTGTGTGTGTGTGTGTATGTGTGTGTGCATATATATATATATATATATACACCTCAAGGTATCCCATAATCTTCCTGGTATCATCACAACTTTCCTTGACTCGAGTATGGATCGTCTGCTTCCATTAGTACATGCCCATACTACCTTCCACATCCATCCGTACTTTTCTCAAGGATCTCCTTGAATCCCCCAAGTTATTTTCCTATCAATCCAAAGAACCCTCATCAAAACAAGGCCATTAGCACCGAATCACCTCTTAGGTTTTCCTAGGGCTACAACCTCACTACTATCTGCCATCAATGCAAAAGGAAATCCCTCTAACTAGCTCACAAATACTATTACATATCACCAACACCAGATAATTCATCGAATGAAAGGTCTCACGCTACAACGGTTGGACTCAAACAAGAGATGCACAACAGAGTTAAAACGTAACCTTCTAAAATTATCTAGTCTCAATAATATGTAACTTAGCATACTCGCTCACGGGTTGGCTAATGTTATTGGAAATTCCTAAATGCATAAAGAAAGTAACATTTGAGCATTGAGTAATCGAAATCAAGGCATAACCTACACATGCCATCCTATCACTGACTGATCGGTACTAGTATGTAAGTCTACAAGCTCACATAGTAGTCACATAAAGGCATCTCTCCTAGAATTCTATCATACAACCCTGAGCAAATCCTAGTGATAATCTAGCATATGATTCCCATATTCACAACATGATATAAAACATATATGGGTATTTTGGGAAAACCTACTTGAGATAGGTCGATTTCATGCACCACACCCCCTTTCTTTTATTAGAAAATCCATTTTTATAAAACATTCCTTTTATAGAAAATCTACCAAATCCTCAGATTGTGTTTAGACACACCCGAGAGTATGCCCGAATCCCTCAAACCAAGGCTCTAATACCAACTTGTAATGTCCCAAAATTCAAAACCAAAAATTTCATTTTCATAACATTAAAAACCACCAACTAATCAATCATCTCAATAAATCAAAGTCAAATATTATGGAAATCATGGTGTGAGCGATGCGATCACTTAGAGCTCTTCCTTTTCGATCTGGAAGTACCTAAAACATTAATTGAAAATCGTAAGAACGAAGCTTAGTGGGATCCTTAAAACACACCATACCATACATATCAACATACAATGGGCCATGCTGGATATCAAGCCCCGCTCAGAACAGATCTGTCAATACATGAGATGGGCCCCGCCCCAATCATATTCATCAGTAACTACCCGACATTCATACAGATAAATAAAGACATGCAAAATCACTAAGATAAATAACATACAATACACCCAGCAGGCCTTTCCTGGCATCGGACCCCGCCTGGTATATATATCACATACTACACATGCAAGATTCACCGAGACAACTAGCAACATAATCATAATAAATCATGGGCCGACATTGGTGCCTTCGACCTGCCAAGCACACTGTAACACCCAAAATTTTCAAACATTTTTTTACATTTTCTAAAAACATACTTTCATTCATAATTATCATAAAAATGTCATTGTATCATATAACAACCATCAACACACAACCCCAAGATCATAATGCATAAAAGCTCCTCGTGTGTGTACTGATCATGACGGCGCCTTCCGGCGATCCTCACGAGTACCTGAAACACATAACACAACACTGTAAGCATAAATGCTTATTGATTTCCCCAAAATACCACATATAACACATATTAGCCACTCGAGGCTATAACTCTGTGGACCATCTGGTCATAACTCTGTGAACCTTCCGGTTCTAACTCTATAAAATCTGAAACATACATAGCATAAATCACATAGAAATCATGAAGTGTATTAAATCATATAATTAGCATACAAAATACTCTGTCACATAACTCTGAGTACCACTCTAGGTAAAGTATAGTGAGAAGACTCACCTCGGGTAACTCGACAATTCTCGAAATCTATAAAATCTGATCTAGCCTCCGCTTAATCATATGAAATAAACACTCTAAATTAATATATCTCTCAAGGCTAGAATATTCTCTATCTTAGTACTCCCAGAAACATAAAAGACCATTTTACCCCTCTCATGGATCCAAGACCCTAAAGTTGACCAAACACTAAAAGTCAACAAAAGTGAACTCTTCGGGTTACGCTGAGCGTACTCGGTGTTTCCACAAAAAAGGAGTGCGTAACCCCTTACGCCGCACGTACTAGGACTACTCCCCGTGTGACTCCTAGTCTCAGACTCTAAGCTTTTGGTGTCTTAAACAGTTAAGACCCACGTCCAACTTCCAGATCTGACCACCTCTAAGCCTCTTAATCCATAAAGTTGGTGACTTTAAGCCTTTGCATGGTTGGACAAGTCACTATTACACATAATATTCTATTTCCCAACTCTAAGGAGATCATAACTCAAGCATGACCTCATATCAACGACCAAGACGGAAACTTTATGGATCTATAACTCAAATACTACTTAAATAAGACAGATCTAGGTCCATGGATCACATTACATTCATAAAGTCTCCACCTTTGGGACTTTTAATCCTAGAAATGGTCCATGCAACACCAAACCAAATAAGGAAGAAAGTTACGAACTTTATGCCTCTAAATGAAGCTCCTTTCTCTGAAGATCTCAGATCCAAACTTGCACTTCAAGTCTTGACCTCCTCAAGCCTGTCTCCTTCTTCTTCCCTAACACACCAACACACTTTTAGCTCCAAAACACACACACACTCAACTATGGACGATGGAAATCTCTCTCTTAGGGTTTCACACTCTGATATGGAGGCTGAGAAATGAGCCTTAGCATCCTTTAAATAGTGCAGAAGCCAAGCATTTAGGGTTTGCATCTGGACCCATTACGTCCAACGTAAACCTGGGTACGCCCAGCGTACCCAAGCAAGTCCACATCCAAATTAAGCACATGAGTACGTGCAGCGTACTCATCTGCTCCAAGATTTCTCTCAAGTGACCGCTCTTGGAAACTTGTCAAAATGGATGGGTTTAATAGTTTTACCTAGATTTCAGGATGTTACAATTCTCCCCCACTAGAACCAAACTTCACCCTCGAAGTCTCATGCCGAAAACAATTCCGGATACCGCTCCCGCATTTCTGACTCCGTCTCCCAAGTCAACTCGGACCCCTTCCGGTGCTGCCACTGGACATGAACCAGAGGCACCACCTTGTTCCTTAGAACCTTGACCTTTCGGTCCAAGATCGCGATCAGTCTCTCGACATTATTCAGCCCTGTGTCCACCTGGATATCCTCTAACGGCACTACCGCCGATTTGTTGGCTATACAATTCCTCAGCTAAGACACATGGAAGGTATCATGAAACTGGCTCAACTCCGCAGGTAGCTCCAATCGATATGCTACATTGCCCACCATCGCGATCTGTAACGCCGGAAGATCCGGGCTAGTCAATGTAGAGACGATAAGCATTAAAAATGACTTTTTGATGGAAGATTATTTAGAAGGATTAATCTTAACCAAGTTGTAGTATATGTCACAAGGTTTCCGTGCATATAAAGAACACCAAAATCCGAGTTATAACGAAGAAGTTATGACCTGTCGAAGTTTCACGACAGAACCGGCATGACACAACGTGACGTAAATAGTGAATTTATGTTAGAGCGATATTTATCCAAAACAATCTAAATGAGAATTGAATATCTCATCGATAGTAGTCCAACGATAAAAAGATAGATGAAAACGGAGTTCAGATGAAGGAGTTATGAGTTTATAACGGAGTTTTCCTATCCCGGCCTACTAAAAATAATATATAATTAATATAATTATAATATATTAATAATAAAGTCAAAATTATCCAATGGAGTCTAAACGAGAGTCATAGAGCATAATCTCAACTTTGCGTCGATATAAAGAACGTAAAATACAGAGTTCGTATGCGAAAGTTATGAATTTCTGAAGTTCAGGGCGCGAAACCCCAAAACTGTCAGAGACCACGACGTGGCAAGTCTCCTGACACCTCCGGGAGTCCCCCAGATGCAACTTGGGATGACGCATGCAGTGACGATCAAGCCCACGACTTGGCAAGGGCCAGTTTTTCCCTATAAATAGATTTGAAGGGTCAGCTGAGTTTGGTTGCTCATTCTCTCATCTCTCTCCCATATTACATTGATTTACGTGCAAAGAAGTACCCCCAAAGCCCCGGTATCAACCCCGAAACCTGATGCAAGTCCCGAAGCCCGAAGATCCCGAGAAGAAAAGAGATTCCGAGCCGAAGCTTTTCCCGCAAAAACCCAGTGTGTGAAGTGATCCCGGTTTCACCGAAGAATACTACTTCTACAAGTCGTAGTGCTGTCCGATCATCTTCTAATCAAGTGAGTGTGTGGTCACTTTCTTCTAACACATAAATATTAAGTATTTGCTATGAAATACGTACTATGTGTTTATATATTGTTGTTTATTTGAGATGTTGGTGGAATGGATAAACTATATAGGTTCTAATGCGTGAAACTATATATGTATTTTGTAACTACAAATATGTTGGGTAGGACATGGGTAGATGAGATCCGTGAGTATGGATCAGATCAAGAGATTAGTTTAGATCCATGAGTAGGAATCAGATCAAGAGGCTAGTTTTAGATCTGTGAGTATGGATTAGACCAAGAGGTTAGTTTTAGATCCGAGAGTATGGATCATGTAAAGAGATAAACTTGCTATTAGTCCGGGAGTATGGATTAAGACTAAGTTAATTGTCACGAGTCCGGGAGTATGGATTGGGCACAGTTATAGATCAAGGAGTATAGATCAGATATGGATTAAGACTAACTTAATTGTCCCTAGTCCGGGAGTATGGATTAGGCGCAGTTATAGATCCGACAGTATGGATCAAATCAGGATTAGGGTATAGTTAACTGTCCCTATTTCGGGAGTATGGAATGGGTAGAATTATTGATCCGGGAGTATGGATCAGATCAGGAGGTTAGTTTTAGATCCCTGAGTATGGATCAGGTAGTTTTAGATCTGTGAGTATGGATCAGGTAATTTTAGATACGTGAGTATGGATCAGGGGAAAATGTTAGTTTTAGATCCGTAAGTATGGATCAGGTGAAAATCTTAGTTTTAGATCCGTGAGTTGGGATCAGGTAAAGAGGAAAATATTAGATACAAGAGTTTAGATCGTGTCGTTGTGAGGATCGAGGGGTTGGGATAAGAGTTGCCTTTATATGGTGAAAATGTACAAGTTTGAATGTTCTATATTTATAAATATATGATATAACATTGTGGGATGAAAACCCTATATGCTCACCAAGCTCCCAAGCCTAACCCACTCAGTTTTCTTTGTATCATAGGTATCGATACGAAGACATATTTCACATAGAGATTTAAAGGAGATATAAATCATTAGTGTAAATAAATGTAGGTTCTGTTTATGCTTATGTGTCTGTATCGGAACATGACATCCCGAGATTGTGTTATATAATTAAAATACATTTCTTTAAAGGAATGCTTTGATAAATTCTTATCATATTTTTTTGGGAACAAATTCCGCAACTGTTTTCTTTAAAAAATTACTCTGATTTTCAAAAACAAATCGGTCTTTTCTAGCCGTGAAATTGGGGATGTCACAGTTGGTATCAGAGCATTAGTTTAAGCGAACTAGGAATTTGTAGGAAATTTGTAGACTTAAACGTAGAATGCTAAGTAATAATTGTGAGGAGTGTGTCTAAAATATGTTAGGTAGTACACCTAAATTGACACATGCACTATGTTGGGCTGAAAATTATTTTGAAGATTGCGTCTTTTGGGCTCGACTGATTATGCTACTTTGTATTCCGGTTTGGGCCTGTCCAACCGTGAACCTTTTATGTTTTGTATATAAGTTTACGCTTGCATGCATATTAGGAAAAGGTTTTTAGAGATCTGAGAATAGTGATACATCTAGACGATATCAGGTTTCTTTGATCGTTCTTGTAACCTTCCAATCCTCTACAGTTGATGTTCTTAATCGAGCTCTTCTGAGGATTTTGTTTAATCATTCGACACGTTTGATTCCATCTTGTCTTGTTCTTATTATTGTGTTTATATCGCTTTTGTTTACTTACTTGTTCAAGATCTAATCGATCTTTATAGATTAAAGGTTAGTTTAATCTCATCAATTGGTATCAGAGCAGGAGGCTGTGTAATTGATACACATCTTTTCTGTGAAAAAGATTTCCATTAGGGTTTTTCCGCAATTATCAATATTTATTGAGCCGTCATCTCTTTATTGACGTATCTTGATATTTATTATTTTTCCCTAATCTGCTTTATTACAAGTCTGATCTTTGAACAGGTTTTTACGATCATAATGGACGCGACACAATCAAACCTTATTAATATTTCCAACTGCATTGGTTCGACGACAAAGATTCTAATCTTATACACCCATGACTATGAAGTATGGGCGCATCACTTCGAAGACTACGTTATTGGATCGGAGGATAATGGGTATCTCATTTGGGAAGCCATCACCAATGGACCGTTTTCTCATTCTGCAACGTCCAGAATCATCAAAACACAAAAGGAGTACAATGATCTGCTAAAGGACGTGAAGGATATTGCACAAGATGAAAAAGATATATTCCAGTGCAATATCAAGGCATTAAGGTTGATCAGATTCGCCCTTCAGTCCGACACATTCAGATTGGTTAGCTCATGCACGACGGAAAAGGAAGTTTGGGATAGACTTCGTGAACTGTATTCTACAGACGAGGATCTTGAACATTCTATTCAGACTTTGCTTTTATCTGAGTTTGGAGAATTCAGGCAAGGAGTCGAAGAAACCGTGACCCAGACATTTGATCGCTTCAATCATCTTCTCAGCAAGATGATCAAACACGATATTGAAAGGAAGCTTATTGAACAGAAGGTTACTTTCCTGAATGGTCTGAGGTCTGAATGGAGAGCAGTGGTTTCCACAGTTAAAGCCCATGAGCAGTTTAAATCATACTCTTTGGCGAAACTGGTGGGTATTCTCAAGTCCTAAGAGAAGATTGTGGTGCAAGAAAAGAATGTTGCTACTAGTCTTGGTTCGTTGGCCCTTCTATCTAAAAGTAAAGTTGTGATGGAGGATGAAGACCTCAACCTGGAGGAATATGATCTCACATCAGAGGATTATGCCATGATGGTGTCCAATCCCAAGAGGTTCATAAAGAAGAGATTCCCCAGCAACAAAAACCGAAACTGGCAGGGGAGTTACAGCTCTGAAAAGGTGAACAATGAACCGAAGGCTGAGGAGCACAAGAAGGAACCGAAGGTGGATGGCGATTCCGGAGTAAGCTGTTTCTACTGTGGTGGGAAAAACCACTATGCTAAGGACTGCGTCCTTAAGAAGATGGCTGAAAAAGATGATGGGAATGACGAGGAAGCTGTGTTGCAGAAAAGACTGGACGAGTTGAGAAAGAAAAAGTCTATCGCTAACCCTTCTATTAATGCTCTTATTGTGCAGGGTTCGGTTAAAGGTGATGAGTTCGGTAGCACGGAAGTTTGGTCTACCGACTCAGAAGACGAGGAAGTGAGGAAGCCTACCCATGGAAAGGCTTATGTGGCTAAGGAGGAAAGCAGTGGTGGAAGATGCTTCATGGTAACTGACGTATCTCAAATGAGGGGATACAACACTGATGGAGGAAGTGATGGACCGAAGGTACAGGAGGATCTGTGTTTTGCGGCCAAACCACTTAGCCAACAGTTCAGTGAGCTCGATGAACTGATAAAGAAGGTACAATCTGTTTTTGTTTCATCTAAAGTACCATCAACCTTATATGAGAAAGAACTAAAAAATGTTAATACAAGAATTTCTCATCTAGATAGTAGCTTAACTCAAACTCGAGTCACAAATTCTAACCTAACTGATCAATTGAGCAGGGTGGCGTCGAAGAGTGAGGAGCGGAGAATGTGGATCGAGTTAAAAGAGTCGGAATTAGTTAAAGTTAAAGATGAAAACATTTATTTGCAAAGAGACAATTTAAAATTGTCAAAACAACGGAATGTTTTTTGTTTAATTGCTAAACGTCTGTATTCTAATATTACTCAGCTTCACTTGGATTGTGAAATAGGCCAAAAGATCCACCGCATGATTTTGCCCTTCCTAGAGTTTAAGGAAGATGAAATCGATGCCGAAGCCTACAATTGTGAGAGTGTGATATCGACTGATGATGTCAATCCGACCTACATGTATGGACTGGACAAAATTGAGTCCTTCATTAAATCCAAAGACCACAAGGACATGCTTAAAAATCTTTTGGATGAAAATGACAGACTTAAACTGAGAACCGAAACCATGCAAAAATTTGACTCTTTAAACGCCAACGTAAGCTAAGAAAACAAAATTGATGTTGAAAATGCATCTGAGCTTAACGAGGACGAAAACATGAGTGAAATTTATGTAGAGGACACAGTTGATTGCTCAGAATTTATTAAAATCGAACCTGAAAACCACAAGAATCTTATTTCTGAAAATTCAGTGGAGTTCGTTCGGTTGTCCCATCAAAAGTCCCCAAAATTAGTTGAGAAAGCTGTTGTGTATCAAAAGGTCAGGACCACTCCGAATCAAGTATACAAGGTAACAGGAGTTACCGAACATCAAACAGCTGAACTTGTAGCCATTGTAAACGAAGACAATGCTGATGGCTGCGATGAGTACTTCTGGGAAGCTCCAATTGATAATGCAGACGAAACCATTGGTTTATCTGAAAGAACTTCCTGGAAGAGAAAAGGAAGATACATACCTGAACCCTTGAATAAGCCGAACAACTTCGACGAGCCAAGCACCAGTGGTACAAAAGATATTCCTCAGAAGAATGATCACTCGGCAAAAGAAGACATTCCCTCGGCTCCTTCGGCTCAAAGTAAAACTCCTGTAGTTCAAAAGGAACCGGCCAAGGAGAAACCGAAAACGAAAGAAAATGTTCATCATCAACCTACTCAGATGAGGAATAGGAAGAGAGAAAGGAACAATAGATACAGGAAGAACCTTTCTGAAAGGAAACCATTCTGGCATTCCCAGAATGCATATTTCTCTCATCAAGACAAGAATCTGAAGTATGAAAACAATCCTGTAGGAAAGCTTGAAAGTCACAAAAACCGAAAGCCAAGGTTCGGTTCACAAGAAGATATCAACCGAAGGCAAAGGTTCGATTCTGAAAAACACCTCAACCGAAACCAAAGGTTCGGCTCCAAAGACAGCTCCAACCGAACGCAAAGGTTCGGTTCTGAAGTCAAAAGAGAAAAATGCTCTAAAGTCAGTCCCTCCAATGATCAAAAACAAAAGGGTCACCTAGAGTCTCCCGCCAGGAATCCCTCTCCTTCCAAATCTTCTCTTTCTAATTCTTCTCGTTCTTCTAACTTTTCTACTTCCACTGTTTTTTCTCCATCCTATTCTAAAACTGATTCCTCTTGTTCTCAAAAATCTCACTCGTCAGCTGAACAAAAGGGAAAGCAGAAGGTGAATGAATCCAAACCAGATTCCAAACCAAACACACCCAATCCTAACAAAATAAAAGTTTTTACCATTAAAAGGAAAGATGAAACAACTCTTATAAAACGAACTTATCTTGTTGACGTCTCTCTTACTGTTCCCGTTCCTATGCAAAGCTCACATGGACCCAAGAAACTTTGGGTTCCTAAATCTGTCTAATTTTTGCAGGTTATAAGTAACGAGCAGTTCGACGAAGAATGGTACATCGATAGTGGCTGCTCACGTCACATGACAGGGAGGAAAGAGGAGCTTAGGGAATACAGGTCTCTTGCAAATGGTGGCAACGTCAAGTTTGGAAATAATTCCTTCGGCACCATAAAGGGATACGGGATGATAACAAATGGGGACTTTACTATAAGGAAGGTGGCTTATGTGGAAGGACTCCAACACAACCTCATTAGTGTATCTCAGCTTGTTGGAGGTACAGGTCTCAAAGTCTTGTTCGATGATGAAGGTTCTGAAGTCATAGAGAAAAAGTCAAAGAAAGTGATTCTCAAGTCAGAGCGAAAGGGTGAAATGTTTCCCTTAAACCTTAAACCCATCAAAGGAAACCCAGCCATATGTTTATTGTCAAAAGCTCAATCCGACGAAAGCTGGTTGTGGCACCGAAGATTATCTCATCTCAATTTTAAAGATATCAACCGACTTGTCACTGGAGGTCATGTTAGGGGTCTTCCATTGCTCAAGTTCGACAGAGATCATTTGTGTGCTGCATGCGAAATGGGGAAGCAGAGTCGTCAAAGTCACCCATCTATAATCAACACAAAAGTTGTTGAACCACTCGAATTACTTCATATCGATTTGTGTGGTCCTTCATCTATCGAAAGCATCGGTGGTAGCAAGTATATTCTTGTTATTGTTGATGACTTTTCACGATTTACATGGGTGTTCTTTCTAAAACTCAAATCTGAAGCGACTCAAAAGCTGAAAGTGTTTATCAAGCAAATTGAAGTACAACTTAAGAAGGTTGTTCGCAACATCAGAAGCGACAATGGTCTCGAATTCAAGAACAGGGAGTTTGAAGAGTTTCTTGCAGAAAAGGGAATTAGTCACAATTTCTCAGCTCCCTACACACCACAACAAAATGGAATAGTCGAAAGACGAAACCGATCTTTGTGTGAAGCTGCCCGAACTATGCTAAGTTTCGCTTCCTTACCTCTTTATTTTTGGGCTGACGCTATTTCGGCTGCTTGTTTTACACAGAACAGGTCCTATCTCAACAAGAGGTTCGCGCTCACTCCATATGAGATACTGAACAACAAAAAGCCAAATGTGAAATTTCTCCATGTGTTCGGCTCAAGGTGTTTCATCTTTAATTCTAAAGAACACCACAACAAGTTTGATGTCAAAGCCGACGAGGGAATATTTCTGGGTTACTCGCTCACATCCAAGGCATACAGGGTCCTAAACAAGCATTCGAGAAAGATTGAAGAGACATACTATGTGACCTTTGATGACAACTATGTCAAGAAGCTACAGGCTAAAGAAGACATCGCTAGGAAAATCTTTCCTCTAAATGGCCAGGTTACAGTCTCGGTCGCCAACTTATTCGAAACATTTTTGGAGCTCTTTGACGAACCGGAGAACGCGTCACTCTCCGAAGCAGGTGCAGCAGACAACAAAGTTGATCACATGAAGCAGATTGTCGAAGATGCTGCAAGAAGAATGCATTAAGAAATATCTACCTCTAACGACTCTCCTTCCAACAACACTCAAGTCGAGGGGGAGCCAAGCTCACAAGTCCAGGGGGAGCCGAGCTCACAAGTCCAGGGGGAGCCAAATTCTACAACTTCAACCGAAGGTCCTTCATCAACCGAAGAGGCCTCAACACCAGGAAGCTCAGAACCACAAGAAACACCTGAACCTCATGTCTTTCAAAGCTCATCAACTGAGGGGGAACATAATGCTATGACACTCGGTTACGATAGCCAATCTGAGCTAGACGAAATAATTAATGCTGAACTAGACCCAACCTTTGATCCGAATTACCCTCCTCTTGTCAAATGGACCAGAGATCATCCTGTCTCTCAAGTAGTTGGCGATGTTTCTGAAAAGGTTCTGACCCGATCACAACTGAAGGCAAAACAGACTTCCTTATTTTCAAAGGTTGATTTTTGCATGTTTAACTCACTCGTATCAAAAATTTGAACCAAAGACAGTTAATACTGCCCTAGATCACTCTGATTGGGTTCAAGCAATGCAAGACGAGCTAAACGAATTTGAAAGGAACAAGGTCTGGCGCCTCATTCCAACTCCTCCAGATGCTTCGGTTGTTGGTCTCAAATGGGTTTTTAGGAACAAAATGGACAAGGAAGGTAATGTTATAAGGAACAAGGCTCGTCTGGTGGTAAAGGGATACTGTCAAGAGGAAGGGATAGACTATGAAGAGACTTTCGCTCCAGTAGCTAGGCTAGAATCTGTTAGAATATTTCTGGCTTATGCTGCTCACAAGAACTTTGAGGTCTTCCAAATGGACGTTAAGTGTGCATTTCTCAATGGAGAACTCGAAGAAACTGTGTACGTGGAGCAACCTCCCGGGTTCGTGAACGAAAAGCATCCAAATCATTGCTATATTTTGGATAAAGCTGTGTACGGCCTCAAGCAAGCTCCGAGGGCCTGGTATGAAACGCTTACAAAATTTTTAAATATGTCTAAATTCAAACAAGGTTCGGTTGACCCAACCTTCTTTCGCAAAAAGGAAGGTAACCACCTTATGATAGTTCAAATTTATGTTGATGACATCATCTTTGGCTCCACGAATCTCAGCTTAACAGCTGAATTCAGAAAGCTGATGGAGACTAAGTTTGAAATGAGCTCAATGGGTCCTATTAACTTTTTCCTTGGTTTAAACATAAGACAGGGACCCGAAGGCATCTTTATTAATCAGGAAGCTTACACGAAGACTCTCCTAGCAAAGTTCGGTATGATGGGAGACTCAAAAATCAAAGTCCCAATGGCATTCGGCACCAAGCTTACCCCATCCCTAGACAAACGGGCTGTCGATATCACACTCTATCGTCAAATGATTGGCTCATTAATGTATCTAACTGCTATTAGACCTAATATCATGTTCTCTGTGTGTTATTGTGCTCGATTTCAGGCAAACCCACGCGAACCACACATGCTTGCAGTGAAGAACATCTTACGCTACCTCAAGCGAACCACCTCCTTAGGTCTATGGTATCCATCCAACTCAGGCTTCTTTGTTCAAGCCTATTCTGATGCTGACCTTGGAGGATGTGGACTCGACCGTAAAAGCACAACTGGTGGTTGTCAATTTCTTGATGGGAAGTTAGTCAGCTGGCAATCCAAGAAACAAACGTGCGTGTCGTTGTCTACTGCTGAAGCGGAATACATTGCAGCTGCATCCTGCACATCACAAGTGATTTGGATCCAAAGTCAGCTTCTAGACTACGGACTCAATATGAAGAAGATCCCACTATATTGTGACTCTGAAAGTGCAATTAGGATCTGTCATAACCCAGTGCAACACTCCAAAACCAAACACATAGCACTGAGGTATCACTTCATCAAAGATCACGTGGAAGATGGAAACGTCGAAGTTCACTTCGTAAGAACTACTGATCAACTGGCTGACGTCTTTACAAAAGCTCTTCCTGAAGCATCATTCAATAAAATATTGCAAGGCTTAGGTATGATGGTTGCAGAGTCGGTCCCAAATCCTCAAATCTCTATTTAAAATAAAGGAACCAAAACAACCAGACCGCTCGGTCACTCTTTGCTCTGGTAAAATAAAGGAACCGAAACAACCAGACCGCTCGGTCACTCTCTGCTCTGGTAAAATAAAGGAACCGAAACAACTAGACCGCTCGGTCACTCTATGCTCTGGTAAAATAAAGGAACCGAAACAACCAGACCGCTCGGTCACTCTCTGCTCTGGTAAAATAAAGGAACCGAAACAACCAGACCGCTCGGTCCCTCTCTGTCCCAGTAATTTAAAGGCGCTCAAGCAAACAGCACGCTTGGTCTCTCTCTGCTCTAAAAGTTTTACGGAACCGACCAAGACAGACCGCTCGGTTCTTCTCGATTCCTAAACTATCACCGAAATACACAGATCGATCGGTCTATCTCTGCTTCCTAATTTTGTACAAATATTTTATCTTTCAGTTTTTATTTATTTTTCAAAAAATTCCAAAATTAAAAAAATATTTTATCTTTTTGTTTTTATTTATTTTTCAGAAAATTCAAAAATTACACAAATATTTTATCTTTCAGTTTTTATTTATTTTTCAGCAAATTCCAAAAATTACAAAAACATTTTATCTTTCTAGTAGGTGTACGTTTTGCACAGGTGAATACAAGCATCTCCTTCTATCATGTTTACCCAGGTATGTTTTATCTTTATCAGACTAGTTAGACGTCCCTAGAAGCATGCTACTGTATGTTGTCGCAAGCCTCTATGACCTCGAACATGCCTTAATGATTCGATCAACACCTATTGTTTCTTCCCAATCAGGCTATTCTCTCACACTCGGTCTAGAGCTACCTTCTTCTACTCATCTGAAACATGAGTTGCTCTGCTTTGTCCCATTTCTGTAACAGAAGGTACATTCGGTCTCTTAACCCTCTCCTCATCTTCTTCATTTGCCTTCGATTCCTCAAAAGTAACCCTTGATGCTTTCGGTCTTTACCACTGAGGCTTATGGTTGCACAACATCTGTGTTTATGATCTTAGATTCGTTTACCACGTTCTAAGTGAAACCCAAAATCCAACACCTAAAATGAATTGACGGTGAGTAATAATCTCAAGCTATTACTTGGAAATCTCCTTTTCTTTTTGTGTGATCTTTTATGAAATTGTCTCGTCCTAAGATATTTCTTCCCAAAGAGGTCCAGTTTAATTTTTTTTCTCTTGAGATTTCTGTCTATACCATTCACGTCACGAAATACTTCCCACCTACCTGTTCAACAGATCTCATCGGTCTTACAGGTAATTCTGCCAACACTCAGTTTTATGTCAAGACTTGATGCTTGGTTTGAGTTCAGCCACCCTTCAGCCATTATCAAAAGATGCCTTTCATTGTTTGTTAAAAGACAACTGATCGTATTTCTCGGGAAACCACACAAGCACTTCAGGTCACTCTTGGCTTTGAAGGAAGCGATTCTTGCCCGGAATCTTCCGCTTTCTGTCTTCTTACTAGACAACACTCACATTCCAAACACATTTGATTTATTTCTTTGTCTTTCACACTCTTATGCACGAAAATTATTTTTTTCCAACATTCTGATTGCTGTTTGGTATCTGGTTTTAAGTTTCATTTGTAACCAAACAAGGGCACAAGGAATTTCAAACGGTACAAAAATGATTTGGGCGCGTGCAACTGATTCGTTTCACACCCACGTGTGCTGACGTATTCCTGGGATACACCATAACTTCCAATCGCGCTTTTTCAGGCGACGTTTTGGTTTCTTCATCATCACGATTTTCTCTCTCCTGTGAACGGTATAAATAAGGCGTGATCGTGTTCTTTGGCAGTTACCTCTCAAGCATTCTCTCTCTGAAAAAGTTACCACTGTTCATCTTCTTCGACAACTCAACAATGGCGACTTCTTCTTCCGCACAAGATCAATCTGCATCCTCTTCTTTGCTCTCAATCAAACCAAATCAGAATTGGATCATAGAGATGACCCCATTCCTTTATGACTCCTACATGCTACATGTGGTGGAATGCCTCAAATATTCCCCATTGTTGTTGGCACTTACGCAAGTGGAGGCCGTTCCCATGTCCCTGCTCTCCCAGGTCTACACCACGACCAGCTACGACAAACATAAAGACCGCATCTTCTTCACCATTCACGACAAGAAAACTTCAGTGTCCAAAACATGGTTTTGCTCTCTTCTAGGGATTGCCGTCGACTCCTCCGTCATCTCACCGGACTTCATCTCCACGGCGCAACTTTTTTCGATGATGTATGAGATGGGGTATACGAATGTTCTTACCTCCATTGCCAAAGTCAAGAAATCCTGTCTTCCGTCTCAATGGAACGGATTGCTTACCCTTCTAATTAAGGGTTTAGCGGAGCGATGTGGTGGTTCTGACACCACCAGCAAAGGGTTTCTGACCATCATGTATTGTCTTTACAACGGCATTAATCTCGATTATGGGTCCATCATCTGGGCTCAAGTTGTTCAGAGTCTCAACACAACTGCCAGGCACTCCGAGATATCGTGCGGCAGGTTTTGGACGCTTATTACCAGAAGGGCCATGGATTCCCTTGACATCCCGGTAATGAAGGATGTTCTTACAGCTTCAATTGCCACTTACCACACCAAGAAGATCATAGTCTCCGATCCAACTAAGTTTCTTCACTATGGACTAATCCCTGAGTCCATGTATAGGTGCGTCACGCCACACAGCACAATCATGGCTGACTACAGCACCAGAACCCCCTTGCCTCCTAGGGTTCTGTCTGAGGAACAACGTGCTGCTCTTGATGCCCTGGATCAACCTGCCAACCGTGGCAAGAGGGCGAGCAAAAAGGAGAAGCCGGAGACGAAAGAAACCGCACCAAAGAAGGAAAGAAAGAGAAGGTCCTCCAAACGCAAATCTGAGGCAGAGGCACCGTCTCAGTCTAAATCAAAAAAGGTAAAGAAAATGGCTAAAAGAGCCAAAGGGTCTCCTTCTTCTGAATCAGAACCGAATGCACCATCAGAAACAGCAGCTGCTGATCCTCAAACCGAAACAACACCCGTTCAGACTCCTCAACAACCATCCTCACCAACATCTCCTCATATTCCCAAATCACCCTCTCCACCTAAATCTCCCCAACTTACCAAATCACCTACTCCTCCTACTTCCCCAAACCTTCCAACCCCACCCCAATCACCCACATAGAAGGTCACACTTTCTGTTCCTATATCTATTCCCAAACCACAACAGAACCTAATATTCCATTATCTGTTTCTCAACCTTCATCCTCTATCTCCACGCCCATTATCACCGAATCTGTTACCATCACCTCTTCCCAACCACCAGTAACGGTTAATGTATCTGATACAGGGGCTGCTACTGTGGTTGAAACCCCGGTCATCAACCTTCCCTCATCTCCTTCTCCATCCTCCAACTCCGGTGCTACGTCAGGGGGCGATGATGATGAGTTCGACTCTATCTATTATAGCCCCTACCGGATTCCTAACGACACCGATGCCGATACCCCTGTGTCAACTCAGCAGATTCAGGAAATTCACGCCAAACTTGACAGTCTGCTAGCTGACAGCAAAGCCTACGGGGGTGCTGTGCTCAAAGCTTTCATTGAGTCTGCGATCCAGACGTACACTGAAGCCTTGGATCGCTCAACTGAAGCCATAGATAACTCAGCAGCTTCATGCTCAAAAGCCACCTAGGAAGTTTCCGAGGTTGTTCATACAACTCAGATCTATCTTGATTCTCTCAAAGCTCACGCTGACTCTAGAGCATCCAAATTTCAAACGTCAGTAAACTCTTTTTCGGCTACCCTTCAGAATGAAACCACAAAATTTGAGGCTCTGCGCGCTGACCTCAAAACTGAATCCACTTCATTTCTCAAATCTTTGGATTCACGTTTTGCCTCTCTGGCAGCCGAGAGCACCATGAAGGAAGATCTTGTCAAGCACCAGGCAACCATCGAATTACAAAAGATCCAACTGACCCATGCACAACAGGAAATTACTTTGCTGCAGACTCAGCGGGCAGTTCTTCAAAGTTGTGCTAGTGATGTCAAGAATATGCTAACAAATGTTCTTGACACCCATGATCCCTTCCTAACCCTCACTATTCGACAGCATCTCCAGGCGAAACTCCTTCCTACTATTAATATCTTAAGTGAAATGAAGGGTGTCTCGGAGAAGCTTGTTCTTCCGAGACAAGGGGGAGAGGAAGGTGTGTCCAAGACAGAACCGAAGGTTAATGTAGCTTCGGGTTCTGGTAAACAAGTCCTAGTTGAGAGTGAATCAGATTCAGACGAAACTATCACTGGAGCTCTTCAACGCAGGAAAAGGGACAAAGAGCTTGATGAAACTCTAAGGATAGCTCGTGAGGCCGAGGCCAGGGAAAGAAAGATCAGGGAGGATGAGGAGGCCATTCAAGCCAAGAAGACTCTGTTCCCAGATTGGGACAGAGACACACTCATCACTCAAGCGATTGAGTTTCCTTCCATTTATTGGTTGGAACCGATTGCATCCTTTGAGTGTGAAAATACAAAAGACTCGCAGTTCGACATGCCTATCACGCGCAAAGCCTTCACATTTCATTGCTTTGATGTCACTGCCGATGTCCTTCATCCGAACCTGAAGGTTGACAGAGAGCTCATAGATTTCTATCTGAAATACGGTCAACCGCAGTACTTGACATGGAGCTCTCATAAAATCATTAAAGTCAAGGTACTAAAACCGACACAGGCTGGGAAATTTGTGAACGTTAATTTCAAAATCAACAGAGGAACGGCCAACACCGAACACCTTATTTCTCTGGCAGATCTTCCCAGTCTGAATCCGCATGATTGGAGTTTGCTATACAACATTCTTCTCTCCAACCAAAGAGAGTATGAACCAATTCTTAAACATCTTAAAAGAATGTTGGCTTCCTACATCCATGAGCTCGTCACTATGGATCAGGAAATAGCAAAAGTTATAAACAAGAAACCGACCGTCAAGCCCACTTCCAAGACCAGAGATGTTCATAAAATGAAGATAGGGCAAATTGATTCTTCCAATCTTATAGTTATGTTCACCAGGGGCGACAAGCATAAGTTTCTATTTGCTTTGGTAGACAAACATCTGTTTTCTATAGATTGTCTTGAGCATATTATCAATATCATTCACCGATGCAAACAGAACTCAACAGCAGACAAGAAGAACTTTACTGACATGCTTCATTGGTATATTACCTTCAGGCATCATATTCTGGCTTTAATACCGAAGATTTTTGAAACGGTAAAGAAGCCCTCTGCTGTGAAAAGAGAATGACGGTCTCGCTCCAAATTGACGCAAAGGGGGAGATTGTTGGGCTGAAAATTATTTTGAAGATTGCGTCTTTTGGGCTCGATTGATTATGCTACTTTGTATTCCGGTTTGGGTCTGTCCAACCGTGAACCTTTTATGTTTTGTATATAAGTTTACGCTTGCATGCATATTAGGAAAAGGTTTTTAGAGATCTGAGAATAGCGATACATCTAGACGATATCAGGTTTCTTTGATCGTTCTTGTAACCTTCCAATCCTCTACAGTTGATGTTCTTAATCGAGCTCTTCTGAGGATTTTGTTTAATCATTCGACACGTTTGATTCCACCTTTTCTTGTTCTTATTATTGTGTTTATATCGCTTTTGTTTATTTACTTGTTCAAGATCTAATCGATCTTTATAGATTAAAGGTTAGTTTTTTAGAGCTCTTCCGAGACAAGGGGGAGAGGAAGGTGTGTCCATGACAGAACCGAAGGTTAATGTAGCTTCGGGTTCTGGTAAACAAATCCTAGTTGAGAGTGAATCAGATTCAGACGAAACTATCACTGAAGCTCTTCAACGCAAGAAAAGGGACAAAGAGCTTGATGAAACTCTAAGGATAGCTCGTGAGGCCGAGGCCAGGGAAAGAAAGATCAGGGAGGATGAGGAGGCCATTCAAGCCAAGAAGACTCTGTTCCCAGATTGGGACAGAGACACACTCATCACTCAAGCGATTGAGTTTCCTTCCATTTATTGGTTGGAACCGATTGCATCCTTTGAGTGTGAAAATACAAAAGACTCGCAGTTTGACATGCCTATCACGCGCAAAGCCTTCACATTTCATTGCTTTGATGTCACTGCCGATGTCCTTCATCCGAACCTGAAGGTTGACAGAGAGCTCATAGATTTCTATCTGAAATACGGTCAACCGCAGTACTTGACATGGAGCTCTCATAAAATCATTAAAGTCAAGGTACTAAAACCGACACAGGCTGGGAAATTTGTGAACGTTAATTTCAAAATCAACAGAGGAACGGCCAACACCGAACACCTTATTTCTCTGGCAGATCTTCCCAGTCTGAATCCGCATGATTGGAGTTTGCTATACAACATTCTTCTCTCCAACCAAAGAGAGTATGAACCAATTCTTAAACATCTTAAAAGAATGTTGGCTTCCTACATCCATGAGCTCGTCACTATGGATCAGGAAATAGCAAAAGTTATAAACAAGAAACCGACCGTCAAGCCCACTTCCAAGACCAGAGATGTTCATAAAATGAAGATAGGGCAAATTGATTCTTCCAATCTTATAGTTATGTTCACCAGGGGCGACAAGCATAAGTTTCTATTTGCTTTGGTAGACAAACATCTGTTTTCTATAGATTGTCTTGAGCATATTATCAATATCATTCACCGATGCAAACAGAACTCAACAGCAGACAAGAAGAACTTTACTGACATGCTTCATTGGTATATTACCTTCAGGCATCATATTCTGGCTTTAATACCGAAGATTTTTGAAACGGTAAAGAAGCCCTCTGCTGTGAAAAGAGAATGACGGTCTCGCTCCAAATTGACGCAAAGGGGGAGATTGTTGGGCTGAAAATTATTTTGAAGATTGCGTCTTTTGGGCTCGACTGATTATGCTACTTTGTATTCCGGTTTGGGTCTGTCCAACCGTGAACCTTTTATGTTTTGTATATAAGTTTACGCTTGCATGCATATTAGGAAAAGGTTTTTAGAGATCTGAGAATAGCGATACATCTAGACGATATCAGGTTTCTTTGATCGTTCTTGTAACCTTCCAATCCTCTACAGTTGATGTTCTTAATCGAGCTCTTCTGAGGATTTTGTTTAATCATTCGACACGTTTGATTCCACCTTTTCTTGTTCTTATTATTGTGTTTATATCGCTTTTGTTTATTTACTTGTTCAAGATCTAATCGATCTTTATAGATTAAAGGTTAGTTTTTTAGAGCTCTTCCGAGACAAGGGGGAGAGGAAGGTGTGTCCATGACAGAACCGAAGGTTAACGTAGCTTCGGGTTCTGGTAAACAAATCCTAGTTGAGAGTGAATCAGATTCAGACGAAACTATCACTGAAGCTCTTCAACGCAAGAAAAGGGACAAAGAGCTTGATGAAACTCTAAGGATAGCTCGTGAGGCCGAGGCCAGGGAAAGAAAGATCAGGGAGGATGAGGAGGCCATTCAAGCCAAGAAGACTCTGTTCCCAGATTGGGACAGAGACACACTCATCACTCAAGCGATTGAGTTTCCTTCCATTTATTGGTTGGAACCGATTGCATCCTTTGAGTGTGAAAATACAAAAGACTCGCAGTTCGACATGCCTATCACGCGCAAAGCCTTCACATTTCATTGCTTTGATGTTACTGCCGATATCCCTCATCCGAACCTGAAGGTTGACAGAGAGCTCATAGATTTCTATCTGAAATACGGTCAACCGCAGTACTTGACATGGAGCGCTCAGAAAATCATTAAAGTCAAGGTACTGAAACCGATACAGGCTGGGAAATTTGTGAACGTTAATTTCAAAATCAACAGAGGAACGGCCAACACCGAACACCTTATTTCTCTGGCAGATCTTCCCAGTCTGAATCCGCATGATTGGATTTTGCTATACAACATTCTTCTCTCCAACAAAAGAGAGTATGAACCAATTCTTAAACATCTTAAAAGAATGTTGGCTTCCTACGTCCATGAGCTCGCCACTATGGATCAGGAAATAGCAAAAGTTATGAACAAGAAACCGACCGTCAAGCCCGCTTCCAAGACCGGAGATGTTCATAAAATGAAGATAGGGCAAATTGATTCTTCCAATCTGACGGTTATGTTCACCAGGAGCGACAAGCATAAGTTTCTGTTTGCTTTGGTAGACAAACATCTGTTTTCTACAGATTGTCTTGAGCATATTATCAATATCATTCAACGATGCAAACAGAACTCAACAGCAGACAAGAAGAACTTTACTGACATGCTTCGTTGGTATATTACCTTCAGGCATCATATTCTTGCTTTAATACCGAAGATTTTTGAAACGGTAAAGAAGCCCTCTGCTGTGAAAAGAGAATGACGGTCTCGCTCCAAATTGACGCAAAGGGGGAGATTGTTGGGCTGAAAATTATTTTGAAGATTGCGTCTTTTGGGCTCGACTGATTATGCTACTTTGTATTCCGGTTTGGGCCTGTCCAACCGTGAACCTTTTATGTTTTGTATATAAGTTTACGCTTGCATGCAAATTAGGAAAAGGTTTTTAGAGATCTGAGAATAGCGATACATCTAGACGATATCAGGTTTCTTTGATCGTTCTTGTAACCTTCCAATCCTCTACAGTTGATGTTCTTAATCGAGCTCTTCTGAGGATTTTGTTTAATCATTCGACACGTTTGATTCCATCTTGGCTTGTTCTTATTATTGTGTTTATATCGCTTTTGTTTACTTACTTGTTCAAGATCTAATCGCTCTTTATAGATTAAAGGTTAGTTTTTTAGAGCTCTTCCGAGACAAGGGGGAGAGGAAGGTGTGTCCAAGACAGAACCGAAGGTTAATGTAGCTTCGGGTTCTGGTAAACAAGTCCTAGTTGAGAGTGAATCAGATTCAGATGAAACTATCACTGAAGCTCTTCAACGCAAGAAAAGGGACAAAGAGCTTGATGAAACTCTAAGGATAGCTCGTGAGGCCGAGGCCAGGGAAAGAAAGATCAGGGAGGATGAGGAGGCCATTCAAGCCAAGAAGACTCTGTTCCCAGATTGGGACAGAGACACACTCATCACTCAAGCGATTGAGTTTCCTTCCATTTATTGGTTGGAACCGATTGCATCCTTTGAGTGTGAAAATACAAAAGACTCGCAGTTCGACATGCCTATCACGCGCAAAGCCTTCACATTTCATTGCTTTGATGTCACTGCCGATGTCCCTCATCCGAACCTGAAGGTTGACAGAGAGCTCATAGATTTCTATCTGAAATACGGTCAACCGCAGTACTTGACATGGAACGCTCAGAAAATCATTAAAGTCAAGGTACTGAAACCGACACAGGCTGGGAAATTTGTGAATGTTAATTTCAAAATCAACAGAGGAACGGCCAACACCGAACACCTTATTTCTCTGGCAGATCTTCCCAGTCTGAATCCGCATGATTGGATTTTGCTATACAACATTATTCTCTCCAACCAAAGAGAGTATGAACCAATTCTTAAACATCTTAAAAGAATGTTGGCTTCCTACGTCCATGAGCTCGCCACTATGGATCAGGAAATAGCAAAAATTATGAACAAGAAACCGACCGTCAAGCCCACTTCCAAGACCGGAGATGTTCATAAAATGAAGATAGGGCAAATTGATTCTTCCAATCTGACGGTTATGTTCACCAGGGGCGACAAGCATAAGTTTCTGTTTGCTTTGGTAGACAAACATCTGTTTTCTACAGATTGTCTTGAGCATATTATCAATATCATTCACCGATGCAAACAGAACTCAACAGCAGACAAGAAGAACTTTACTGACATGCTTCGTTGGTATATTACCTTCAGGCATCATATTCTGGCTTTAATACCGAAGATTTTTGAAACGGTAAAGAAGCCCTCTGCTGTGAAAAGAGAATGACGGTCTCGCTCTAAATTGACGCAAAGGGGGAGATTGTTGGGCTGAAAATTATTTTGAAGATTGCATCTTTTGGGCTCGACTGATTATGCTACTTTGTATTCCGGTTTGGGCCTGTCCAACCGTGAACCTTTTATGTTTTGTATATAAGTTTACGCTTGCATGCATATTAGGAAAAGGTTTTTAGAGATCTGAGAATAGTGATACATCTAGACGATATCAGGTTTCTTTGATCGTTCTTGTAACCTTCCAATCCTCTACAGTTGATGTTCTTAATCGAGCTCTTCTGAGGATTTTGTTTAATCATTCGACACGTTTGATTCCATCTTGTCTTGTTCTTATTATTGTGGTTATATCGCTTTTGTTTACTTACTCGTTCAAGATCTAATCGATCTTTATAGATTAAAGGTTAGTTTAATCTCATCACACTAGTTGATTTTAGGAATGATGCCTAAAATGCTTTTATGTGCTAATTGTTTTGTGTGATAGCTAAATTGATGCTATTGTTTGTTCGGATCTATGGTCTGTTGCCGAACGGTTTTGAAAACCTTATGTGTTTAGGATTCTAAGCGTACGACTACGAAATTAGAACTAGCATGTAAACGTTTCGGGGTGATAAGGAGATTTATACGTTTATCGTAATTAAAAAACTTTCTTATTTAAAAAAAATTCTCGCTTGGTACACCAAATGTCTGCTTGGATGTACAAGAGGTCATGGTGCAGACTCGTAGATAAATTGATTAAATAGAGGAAATGAAGAAGGCTTATGATAGTGGATGACACCTATCAGAAGATATCGTAAGAGTGGTATCTTGCCTTTAGAGTATGTCTTATGAAATAACAGTACGTTTATAGGAGTACGGTACGTCTAAAGTACACTTTCGATTGGCAGGATGATGGAACGATTGGTGAAATTCTTGAAGTTGTCTCATCGTCTCGTATTTCCATCACCAATCGAGTCGAAGTAGAGTTGATGATTGAAGATTGAGCAATAAAGAAGTCCTAGTAAAGTCTAGGGAAATTTTTTATGATTACTTTGACACATTCGTATGTGCTAAATTGTTTTGTGATTTTCTTGTATAGTGACTTGGTCGACTGCGGGACAATACTTGGACGAGTATGAGTAGGTGTGAAAGGTAGTAGATGCATATACTACCGGAAGCACAGGACTCGCACTTGGATCAGGGAAAGTCACAAGGTTACCAAGAAGCTAATAATTGATTCCATTTTATTCCGGTATGTCATTACCATTGTTTTGGTAATGACTAGTAAGATGTTTCTTTTTCCGACCCTAGTGGTCATATTTAAATTTGAGTTCCACTACGAGGAGTATGTTACGTGGTCTAGAGAACCAAGTTAGATGTAACACCTAACTTAAGTCAGAAGGTTGAAGTTAATGCGATTGATAGTGTCGCGCTCGTTGTTAAAAGAAGTTTGCAGGTAGAAGTGCTACATGCTGAAATGTGATTATATCACATTAGAAAATGAAGGAAGGTATATTCCATTCTAGAATTGAACTTTATTAAAGACCGAGTCTAAGCGTCGCATCGTGCGATGAGAGGTCATTAGAACACGAACCATCGGTCTGTTATAATAGATAAAGGAAAGTATTTATCCTGAGAAGAAGAAGGAGTCCATAATAAGGACTTATTTTGTAACTTGGAAGTTATGATTGAAAGTACAGCATAGTACGATAAGCAGATGCAAGATTGGGCATCGTCTGTGGTCAAGAAAGCCATAGAGTTAAATACTCTATCGAGGAAACATAGAAATTATGGTTATTTCCTGGGATGAAGAGATAACGTGTGGAATCATTATGTGAGTCCTATTTCGTTGATGATTCCAGGACGTAATCATCCTAAGGGGGAGATAATTGTAACGCCCGTAGATCCGGGCTAGTCAATTTAGAGACGATAAGCATCAAAAATGACTTTTTGATGGAAGATTATTTAGAAGGATTAATCTTCACCAAGTTTTAGTATATGTCACAAGGTTTCCGTGCATATAAAGAACGCCAAAATCCGAGTTATAACGAAGAAGTTATGACATGTCGAAGTTTCGCGACAGAACCGGCACGACACAACGTGACGTAAATAGTGAATTTACGTTAGAGCGATATTTATCCAAAACAATCTAAATGAGAATTGAATATCTCATCGATATTAGTCCAACGATTAAAAATACAGATGAAAACAGAGTTCAGATGAAGGAGTTATGAGTTTATAACGGAGTTTTCCTATCTCGGCCTACTAAAAATAATATATAAGTAATATAATATAATATATTAAAAATAAATTCAAAATTAGCCAATGGAGTCTAAACAAGAGTTGTAGAGCATAATCTCACCTTTGCGTCGATATAAAGAACGTCGAAAACAGAGTTCGTATGCGAAAGTTATGAATTTATGAAGTTCGGGGCACGAAACCCCAAAACTATCAGAGACCACGACGTGGCAAGCAGTGCCACGACATGGCAAATCTCCTGACACCTCCGGGAGTCCCCCAGATGCACCTTGGGATGACGCATGCAGTGAAGATCAAGCCCACGATGTGGCAAAAGGTTCCACGATGTGGCAAGGGCCAGTTTTGCACTATAAATAGATTTGAAGGGTCAGCCGAGTTTGGTTGCTCATTCTCTCATCTCTCTCCCATATTACTTCGATTTACGTGCAAAGAAGTACCCCCGAAGCCACGGTATCAACCCCGAGACCCGAAGCAAGTCCCGAAGCCCGAAGATCCCGAGAAGAAAAGAGATTCCGAGCTGAAGCTCTGCCCGCGAAAAACCCGGTGTGTGAAGTGATCCCGGTTTCACCAAAGAATACTACTTCTACAAGTCGTAGTGTTGTCCGATCATCTTCTAGTCAAGTGAGTGTGTGGTCACTTTCTTCTAACACATAAATATTAAGTATTTGCTATGAAATATATGCTATGTGTTTATATATTGTTGTTTATTTGAGATGTTGGTGGAGTGGATAAACTATATAAGTTTTAATGAGTTAAACTGTATATGTATTTTGTAACTACAAATATGTTGGGTAGGACATGGGTAGATGAGATCCGTGAGTATGGATCAGATCAAGAGATTAGTTTAGATACGTGAGTAGGAATCAAATCAAGAGGCTAGTTTTAGATCCGTGAGTATGGATTAGACCAAGAGGTTAGTTTTAGATCCGAGAGTATGGATCAAGTAAAGAGATAAACTTGCTATTAGTCCGGGAGTATGGATTAAGACTAAGTTAATTGTCACTTGTCCGGGAGTATGGATTGGGCACAGTTGTAGATCCAGGAGTGTGGATCAGATATGGATTGAGACTAAGTTAATTGTCCCTAGTCCGGGAGTATGGATTAGGCGCAGTTATAGATCCAAGAGTATGGATCAGATCAGGATTAGGGTATAGTTAACTGTCCCTATTCCGGGAGTATGGAATGGGTAGAATTATTGATCCGGGAGTATGGATCAGATCAGGAGGTTAGTTTTAGATCCGTGAGTATGGATCAAGTAGTTTTAGATCCGTGAGTATGGATCAGGTAATTTTAGATACGTGAGTATGGATCAGGGGAAAATGTTAGTTTTAGATCCGTGAGTATGGATCGGGTGAAAAGGTTAGTTTTAGATTCGTGAGTAGGGATCAGGTAAAGAGGAAAATTTTAGATACGAGAGTTTAGATCATGTCATTGTGAGGATCGATGGGGTGGGATAAGAGTTTCCTTTATATGGTGAAAATATACAAGTTTGAATGTTCTATATTTATAAATATATGATATAACATTGTGGGATGAAAACCCTATATGCTCACCACGCTCCCAAGCCTGACCCACTCAGTTTTCTTTGTATCACAGGTATCGATACGAAGACATATTTCACATAGAGATTTAAAGGAGATATAAATCATTAGTGTAAATAAATATAAGTTCTGTTTATGCTTATGTGTCTGTATCGGAACATGACATCCCGAGATTGTGTTATATAATGAAAATACATTTCTTTAAAGGAATGCTTTGATAAATTCTTATCATATTTTGTTTTGGGAACAAATTCCGCAACTGTTTTCTTTAAAAGATTACTCTGATTTTAAAAAACAAAGCATAAACAAATCGGTCTTTTCTGGCCGTGAAATTGGGGATGTCACACGATCACCCTGAACAACCCAATGTATCGGGGCCCCAACTTGCCCCTTTTCCTGAATCGGACCAATCCTTTCCAAGGAGACACTTTAGGAAGTACAAAATCTCCGACTTGAAATTCGAGCTCAGATAATCGCCTATCCACGTAACTCTTCTGGCGACTCTGAGCTGTCAACAACCTCTGCCTGACCTGTTGTATCTGCTCCGTCGTCTGGAGTACCTACTCAGTGCAACCCAACACTCGTTTCCTGACCTCTCCCCAGCAGATGGGAGTCTAACACCGCCGCCCATACAATAACTCAAAGGGAGGCATACCGATACTCAGAATGGTGACTGTTGTTATAAGAAAACTCAGCCAAAGGCATATACGTGTCCCAACTCCCTCTGAAGTCAAACACACATGCCCGAAGCATGTCTTCGAGTATTTGAATCATCCGCTCACTTTGTCCGTCCGTCTGTGGGTGGTAAGCGGTACTAAAATGTAGCCTAGTACCCAACTCCCCATGGAACTTCTTCTAGAACCTGGAAGTGAAACGCACATCTCGATCTGACACAATCGAGATTGGTACACCATGCCGCGCTACCACTTCCCTCACATACACGTCTTCCAGCCTCTCTGCGAAAGAACTCTCACTGATAGCAAGAAAATGAGCGCTCTTTGTCAGCCGGTTGACGATCACCCAGATTGCATCGATGCCTCTCGCAGTCCTTGGCAATTTGGTGATAAAATCCATTGAAATTTGTTCCCACTTCCACTGGGGAACCTTAAGTGGCTGCAACTTTCCATGCGGACACTGGTGCTCGGCCTTAACCCTGTGACATGTCAAGCACCTCTCTACAAACCATGCTACATCCCTCTTCATACAAGGCCACCAATAGTCTCTTTTCATGTCCAAATAAATCTTAGTGGCCCCAGGATGGATCGAACACCTCAACCTGTGCGCCTACTCCATCAAGGTGGCACGTGCCCTACCCTCAAATGGCACCCAAATCCGGTCCTGGAAGGTCATAAGCCCTCGGCTATAAGTAATGAACTCAAATATATGCCCGATCACCCGCTCTTGCTTGCAGTTCTCTGGTCTCATGGCCTCTACCTGGGCCTCCTGAATGGTGTCCAACACCAGGGTCATCACTGTCAACCTCAAACAAACATCTCGCAATGGGGCACATTCTGCCCAACGACTCAAGGCATTAGCTACCACGTTAGCCTTGCCCGGGTGGTGTAGGATCTCACACTCAAAATCCTTTACCACATCCAACCATCTCCGCTGGCGCATATTCAGATTGGGATGATCCATCAAATAGTTCAGGCTCTTGTGGTCCATGTATATAGTACACCAAACCCCATAGAGATAGTGACGCTAGATCTTATGGGCGAACACTACTGCCTCCAACTCTAGATTGTGGGTGGGATACCTTATCTCATATGGCTTTAGTTGCCTCGATGCATATGCTATCACATGTCCCCTTTGCATAAGCACCGCACCCAACCCCGATATCGACGCATCACAAAATACGAAAAAGTCCTCCATTCCCTCCGGAAGGGCCAACACTGGGGCTTCGCACAACTTCTGGCAAAGTGTCTCAAACGAGGTCTACTGATCTGGACCCCAATTGAAGGCGACACCCTTCTGGGTCAACTTGGTGAGAGGACTCACAATCTTGGAGAAATCCTTGATAAATCTCCGATAATAGCCAGCTAGCCCTAGAAAACTCCTGATCTCCGAGGGGGATCTCGGCACCTCCCAAGTCATCACCGGCTCAATCTTGGACAGATCGACCAATATCCTGTTCTGGTTGATGAGGTGTCCTAGAAACTGAACCTCTCGTAACTAGAAATCGCACTTGGAGAATTTGGCGTAAAGCCTCTCCGATCTCAGAACTCTCAGGATTTCCCTCAAATGCTCCTCATGCTGCTTTCTAGATCTTGAATACACCAATATATCATCAATGAACACGATCACTGAACGATCCAACATTGGCCTGCACACCCTATTCATGAGGTCCATGAATGCCGTCGATGCATTGGTGAGCCCGAAAGGCATCACCACGAACTCGTAATGCCCATAACGAGTCTTGAATGTTATCTTCTGGATATCCTCATCACGCACCCTCATCCGATGATATCCAAACCTCAAATCAATCTTGGAGAACCAAGATGCTCCCTGTAACTGATCAAACAAATCGTCGATCCTCGGTAAGGGGTAATGGTTCTTGACCATCAGCTTGTTCAACTCCCGGTAATCAATGCACATCCCGTGTGAACCATCCTTTTTCTTGACAAAAAGGATCGGTGCTCCCCAAGATGAGCTACTCGGCCATATAAACCCCTTCCCCAATATCTCCTGAAGCTGCAAGGATAACTCCTGCATCTCTGGGTGTGCAAGGCGATAGGGCGCCTTAGCGATAGGCGCTGCCCCCGGAACCAAATCGATACGAAACTCTACCTGCCTCTAGGGAGGCACACCCGAAAACTCCTCGGGGAAAACATCAAGGAACTCACGCACTATCGGGACCTCATCGACCAACCTCAGTCTCTCTGCACTTAATCTCGTATCCACCACATAAGCCATAAACCCACTACAGCCCTGCTGTAGACTCTGCCTCGCCCTCGCGGTTGAACAAAATACTGACCCAGGACGGGTACCCTCGCCATAAACCGTAAGAACTCCCCCACTAGGTTCTCGTATGGTCACCAGCTAACGCTCGCAGTCGATAACCGCTCCAAATCTACTCAACCAGTCCATACCCACAATGACACAGACATCTCCTATAGCAATCGGGACCAAATCAATTGGAAACTCAACGCCGAAGATCTCGAGTACACATCCTCAAATCACATCCGTGACTGCTCTTAGCTATGGAAACTCGCAAAGGTCGACTCAACGCCTCTCGACAGATGCTGATGTGCTGACTAAAGGCTAACGATACAAAAGACTAGCTCGCACCGGAGTCAAATAACACCAAAGCAGGCACAGAACACACAAGGAAAGTACCTATTCATAACATAATATAAACACCATATCATAAACATCATAGAAATACGAGAAAGAATACATACCAGCCACAACATCGGGCGCCGTGCGGGCCTCCTCCGCGGTCAACTGAAAAGCTCCCCCCCCCCCCCCCCGTGCCTTTAGTGCCTCCGCCTTCACTGGCCGGCTTTCTTTAGCTCATACAACAGTAGGGACAGATCCCTACAGCTGCGGACACTCGGCCTCCCGGTGTCCAGTCTGGTTGCAGTGAAAACAGACTGCAAATCCCTTGGGGCAATCCTTAGCCATATGCCCCTCCTTGCCACACTTGTAGCAAGACCCTGCTCTACACACTCCCTCATGATCCTTGTCGCACTTGCCATAAGTACGGCCCTTATGGTTCCCTAATCTCGAATCGGTGGGCTTGGCCCGCTTGGCTGCCTGTTGGGACTGAGCCGATCGCCGATCTCTTCCTGAGACTCTGCCTCCTCCTTAACCTGAGTCTCCAGATCTATCTCCCTCTTCCGAGCATTTTCCTGAAGCTTGGAAAATGTCCGGTATGACGAGTTCGCCATGAACTCTCATATGTCCCTCCTAAGAATACTCAAATACATACTCATACGTGCCTGCTCGGTAGACACGTGCTCAGGGGAGAACATTGCCATCTCATGGAACATCATGGTGATCACAGTAACAGACTCAGTACCCTGCTTGAGGGTCAGAAACTCCTAGGCCAAACACTCCCTCTCCACCGGCGGAACGTACTCATCACGAAACATAGCAGTAAACCTCTCCCAGGTCACCGCGGCAAGCTCAGCAGATGAAAAGTGCGTCGTCACAAACTTCCATCAGTCCTTCGCTCCCAAGCGAAGCTAGTTCAGTGCGAACCGAACCCTCAGATGCTCTAGACATGAACATGTATAGAAGCATCCCTCAATATCAGAAACCCATCTCATTGCAACAATCGGATCCCGCATCCCATCAAACTCTGGTGGCTTTGTGTTGCTAAACTCCAAGAACAACAACGAATTGCCACCCTGAGGTCTAGCAGCAACAACAGTTGCGGTAGCTGCTGCAGCTGCAGGCTCAGTAACCGCAGCGTATCTCTCATCAAAAGTCTCCATCAGAGTGGTCTTGATAGACCCAAACATCTCTGGAATCTCTGCACAGATGGCTGCAGCCACCTCCTCATGAATCATCTGGCGGAGCTCCTCATCGCTCACTCTGTCGGTCCCCGGTCTGTGACGTGTCCCAACCATGATGTCTCTAAAATACAACATAAAACATATGAGAGACTCGCTCGAACATACACGCACTCATTAACTTGACACTACTCGTTCCCTAGTACCCCAAAGATTCTTACTTAGGCTGCGTACTGCTCCGGTATCTTCAGTAGTACGGGCCGAATACTACCGTCCACAATACATCAATATTCATCCCAAGTCCTCCTCCTAGGATCCCAAGTCCTAAGTACTCTACTCTCTCTATACACAGTCTACCCTCTAGTAGATCTCTTATAAGCTCCTCACTGCCATCTAATCACTCTTAAGCATCTCCTAGCAGCAAAATCCCTAGGCTAAGGCATCACAAAATCAGGCCACTCTAGCCATAATAAGAATACCTAGTATACTCTAGCATGCATATCATAACATATCGCATAACTCATAATGTAAGGGTATTTGGGAAATCATCGTTCGGGCGCTGGCTGATCGTACACACTGCTCTGCGCTGCTTTTTCAAAAACCTTTTATTCTTTAAAAATTTTAGTGAATTTTATTTTGAAAATCTCTCAAATCCTCAGTTTGAGTTCAGATACACCCGAAGGTGCACCCGAATCCCTCAAACCAAGGCTCTGATACCAACTTGTAACACCAACATTTTTCAAACAATTTTTCTACATTTTCCAAAAGCATACTTTTATTCATAAATATCAAAAAAATGTCATTGTATCATATAACAACCATAAAAACACAACCCCAAGATCATAATGCATAAAAACTCCTCGTGTGTGTACTGATCATGCCGGCACCTTCCCGCAATTCTCATTGGTACCTGAAACACATAACATAACACTGTAAGCATAAATTCTTAGTGAGTTCTCCAAAATACCACATATAACATATATTAGCCACTCGAGACTATAACTATGTGGACCCTCTGGTCCTAACTCTGTGGACCCTCTGGTCATAACTCTATGAACCTTCCGGTTCTAACTCTATAAACTCTGAAACATACATAGCATAAATCACATGGAAATCATGTAGTGTATCACATCATATAATTAGCATACAAAATACTCTGTCACATAACTATGAGTACCACTCTAGGTAAAGTATAGTGAGAAGACTCACCTCGGGTAACTCGGCAATTCTCGAAATTTGTAAAATCTGATCTAGCCTCTGCCTAATCATATGAAATAAACACTCTAAATTAATATATCTCTCAAGGCTAGATTATTCCCTCTCTTAGTACTTTCAGAAGGGTAAAAGACCATTTTACCCCTCTCATGGCTCCAAGACCCTAAAGTTGGCCAAACCCTAAAAGTCAACAAAAGTCAACTCTACGGGTCACGTTGCACGTACCAAACGTGTACACTGGGCGTACCCGGTGTTTCCACAAAAACAGGGTGCATGACCCATTATGCCCTACGTAACTCCCAGTTTCAGACTCTAAGCTTTGGGTTATTAAACAGTTAAGACCCACGTCCAACTTCTAGATCTGACCGCTTCGGAGCCTCTTAATCCATAAAGTTGGTGACTTTAAGCCTTTGCATGGCTGGACAAGTCACTATTACACATAATATTCCATTTCCCAACTCTAAGGAGCTCATAACTCAAGCATGACCTAATATCAACGACCAAGATGGAAACTTTATGGATATATAGCTCAAATACTACTGAAATGGGACAGATTTAGGTCCATGGAGCACATTACATTCATAAAGTCTCCACCTTTAGGACTTTTAACCCTAGAAATGGTCCATGCAACACCAAACTAAATAAGGAAGAAAGTTATGAACTTTATACCTCTAAATGAAGCTCCTTTCTCTGAAGATCTCAGATCTAACCTTGCACTTCAAGTCCTGACCTCCTTAAGCTCTTCTCCTTCTTTTTCACTAACACACCAACACACTTTTAGCTCCAAAACACAAACACACTCAACTACAGACGATGGAAAGCTCTCTCTAAGGGTTTCACTCTCTAATATGGAGGCTGAGAAATGAGCCTTAGCATTCTTTAAATAGTGCACAAGCCAAGCATTTGGGGTTTGCATCTGGACCCATTACGCCCAGCGTAAACATGGGTACACCCAGCGTACCCAAGCGAGTCCACGTCCAAATTAAGCGCATGAGTACGCGCAACGTACTCCCCAGTACGCCCAGCGTACTCATTTACTCCAAGATTTCTCTAAAGGGACCACTCTTGGCAACTTGTCAAAATGTAAGGGTTTAATAGTTTTACCTGGATTTTGAGATGTTACACACAGTGACAAGACTCACCTCAAACTGCTGAAAAGCAGATAAATGCTTGGACTGCTAATCCAGAAATTCCCCATGCTAATTAATCAAATAAAAACCAAAATTAATAAGTGGGCCATAAACCCTAACTAGGAATGTATTTCATTTTCCAACTCCTAGGGTAAAAGACCATTGTACCCCTTCCTTACTTGGTCGACTAATCGCAGCCAATCTAATGGCTCCAAAACCCCAATATGGCCCAAAATCCTAAACAATGACCAAAGCCCACTATGAGCCCAAATCCAGGAAGGCCTAAAGCCTAACAATGAACCAAATTCAGAAAGGCTAGTAGCCCAACAAGGCCCATAAAACCTAATAGCCTAAAAACGGCCAAAACCACAAAGCCCAGACGTAAGCCCGACATACTAGGTCGCATGCTGGATCAGGGACTCGACAGCGTACGTGCCCATTAAGAACTTTTCCATTAAGTTCTTAGTACTTGCAACCAAACTTCCAAACCTCATATCTAAGCCTTGTGGAACGCCTTAATCTATAAAGACATGAACTTGGAGCCTTTTCATGGCTCAAAGGGACCAAAACCCAATATTTAGCATTCTATTTTCACCAAATGGATCTAAACACATGCATGGTTGATCCACAACCATGAAGATGCTAACTTTATGGATTCGGGAGCTCAGAAACATCAAGAGAAGAAACTCCTAACTTCTGTAGTGGAAGAAACCCACTAGATCTCATCATAGGACCAAAAAGGGACCAAAACTTCATAAAGACTAGATATAAGCATACAAGGAGCTAGTTCTAAGCTTTATACCTTAATGAGGCTAAAAATAATGTGTGAAATTTGGATCTACAAGTTCACATTTGATCAAGGCTCCTTGTTCCAAACTCTTCTTCCTCAAATCTCTCCAACACGCCTAAAAACACACACAAGAGGTTCAAATCTCCTTAAGAGGGGTTAAGGTTTCGAAATGGGACTCAAAGGGAAATGAAGGGTGAGAAATGAGAGGATCATTGGTTATAATATTGTTTAAATAGAGTCCAAACCCTAAAATGTAGGGTTAGTCCCTTGGGTACGTACGCCCTACGTACGAGAAGTACATCCAAAATGGCAAAACTGCCCCTTAGGGACCAAATCTACAAAATATATACACACTAAGGGTTAAAATGAAAAGTAACGTGAATCGGGAGTTACAGGAACTCATGTCCCTAACAGATTCTACCATTGAGATTCCTTCAAATCACAAATTTTGAATGTTAGATTACAAGTTTTAAGAATATGAAAAATAAGTGATTTCGACCCTATTTCTAGGGGTATCATGAAATCTGATTTGGGATAATCTAAGAACAATCAATTTGGAATTCAAGCTTCGTCTAAATTCGGAACCCATAATATACCCGTTGTTTTGCGTTTTTAGGGAAACAAATGGTTATAGAGAAGAACAATTTTCGATTATTCATAAGTTCTAACATTTTCCTGCAACGTCCATCTTCCTTTTTACATGGAAGATGACGGTTAAGGGTGGTTAATGGCAGTTACAAAGGAATAATCATTGCCACATCAATGATAATGTAATACCATTTCGATAGTTATAAGGAATATACATGTTGCTTGGCGTTTTTAGACCTTGCTAGGGGCACTCCCTTATACTCTGCTAGAGGTGATGCTCCTTGTACCTCCATATTCCCGAGTCCATATTACTACTTTGATTGTGCACCACACACCTCGAGTCTTATGAGTAAATTAAACTCAACAACACTTCATTAATAATACTATATACCAACACATGTTGATAATACTAACGTTATATTCAAGGGTTGGTATAATAAAATATAAAGCTACATAAAAGTTATGATTTCAACTATTCTAACTTTTTAATTTTACAAAATAAGATTTTACTTTTTAAAACATAAAAGTAAAACAATTTTATTATTGCAGAAAATTATATTTTGTATATTACAATATAAAATTTAATAAAATAGATAAATTAAAATAGATAAACCAAACATAACTCATTCATTTAACTTGTAATATAAAAGTCGAACTTAACTACTTTAGTCTTAAGCTATTTGTTTTGTTATTTGACAAGTCGAATCGACCTATATGATATAGATGTAGTAAGCATAATCATTAAATTAAACAAATATATACAAAATATATAAAATTTTCATAAATATAATAACTTAAAATATATATAAAAAATTTATTTGCAGTAGCTACAAAATAAATTTAATGGTTCGTTGGTAAAGCTTATTTATGGTCCATAGGCTGGACCAAGTAGCCCTTATTTTATTGATTTCACATGAACTCCCATTAAACCTTCCCTTCTCCCCCACTTTTAAGATCCCACCAAACCTTCTCTCTCACCTCCATTGGAGGAAAAACATCAACCAGTTCTTAGAAAGTGACCAACTTCATCTCCATATCAACTATGCTTTCCAATCCACAAAACTCATCGTCTTTCTTCAACACCACCGCTCCCGGCGCCGGAGTTGGCTGCAACAAACAGATGTCAAACAACCGTGTTCCTGACTCCATTGCCCGATACCACATCTATCCAGCAGCTCAAAACCAGTGCTGCTCCGCCGTCATCCAACAGATCAACGCCCCAGTCTCCACCGTCTGGTCCGTCGTCCGCCGCTTCGACAACCCACAAGCGTATAAACACTTTGTAAAGAGCTGCCATGTTGTGGACGGAAACGGAGACGTCGGAACTTTACGGCAAGTTGATGTTATCTCCGGTCTCCCCGCCGCTAACTCCACCGAACGCCTTGAGATCCTTGACGACGAGCGTCATGTTCTTAGCTTCAGCGTTGTTGGTGGTGATCATCGACTGGCGAACTACCGCTCCGTCACCACCCTCCACCCTACACCTACCGGAAATGGTACTGTGGTTGTTGAGTCTTACGTCGTGGATATACCTCCCGGGAACACAAAGGAAGAAACTTTTGGTTTTGTTGACACCATCGTAAAATGTAACCTTCAGTCGTTAGCTAAGATCGCCGAGAACAAATTCAGGTCAAAGTGATCGGAAAATCAAGATTGACAACCCACCCATCTGAGAGTATCAAGTACAGAAGAAATCAGCTCATCAAAACCCATAATGAAGAACAAAATCGATGGTGTAAATTTTCATCTTCAAAATTTTATGTGAATCTGTATGGTTTGATGTAATTTTTTTATTTTTGAAGATGATGGAAAGACATTAAAGATGATCTGTTTGTTTGATTGTTTTAGGAATGACGACACCATCGATTTCTTGTTCTTGCTAGTTGCTGCATTATTTTTCTTTTTTCTTTTTGGATGTATTAAATAAAAGAGATTATCATGAATTTTATCTTTCTGTTTCTATTTTTCTAAATATAGTTAATTTATCAAATAAAATAAATAAAATAACGTCAAAAATTTAAAGTTTCCACGTGAAACGGCCGACTTTGAATCTTTGATAGCTGTTTGCTGAATTCGAGTATGATACAACCGTATGGTATGGTCATTGCGATTAGTAGCCATTTAAATAAAAAAATATATATTTGCAACATTCATTTAGTCATTAATAATATAAAAATATATTGCCTTAGAAAATTTTATTTTTGTATACATATATCTAGCTTCATTTGTTTCTAAATCCACGAAAGAAAGTACTTAACGAAATGTGTGGTTACTTTTTACGTTTATAGGATCAAAATATATGAGATTTTATAAGTGGCTTAAATATTTTTAAATAATTAATGTCAGTTAACTAAATGAGTAAAAAAAAAACTAAAACATTGTTCTATCATCAAATAAATTGCTAAAAATATAGATGTGGTTAATTAAATTTCAAAACAATTAGAATTACAAAAAATACCACGATATTAAGTTATGTTTTTTATAATTCTCATATAATTTGGTACACATGTAAAAACCGATATAATATATTAAATAAAAAAACAATTTATTGCAGAAATCTTATTGAAAAAACTCTTAGAAAAATCATTAACGTTTTGAAAAACATTCGGCTTTAATATGAAAAAATTAATATGTACAATTTTTTATTTAAATTGTTATATAACATATTATGGTTTTATGATACTCATACATATATTATAGAATAAAAATAATATTTAATTCATACAATCTTATAAATAGACAATTTTTTTATGATATTCTATATTTAGATAATAATATATTATTATTATATTTTGTCTAAAAATCGCTTATTTATAAACGTTCAAAAAATATAAAAAGGAAAAAGTGATCATTATATATTAAAAGAATTTGATCCTGATGAATTATCGTGTACTTTCTTCGATCTTATTACAAGTTTAGTTTTAAGGATTATAATCATTATAATACATATACAATTGTGATATTCCTAAGAAGCTTAAGGGGTGTTTGGGTTTGTTTATTTAATATAATTTATGTTTATTTGTATACATTAGTATTGTAAAAATGTCAATAAAATCCTGATTAATACTTAGGCACTACCTAACCGATTAGAAGACGTATAATGATTAATCTCTTCTTACAAAATGAACGAAACAATAGCAAACAATCGAATTTAACATTTTGAAGAAATTTCAACTTATTAGAAACTATTTGAGGAATCATCTGTTTTATTTATCATATTTACCTATTTATTATGATATTAATGGTATTTATGAACTTTGTAATGATATATATATATATATATATATATATATATATATATATATATATATATATATATATATATATATATATATATATATATATATATTAAGTACAACGAATTAGCATTAATCCCCTAATTAATCTCTATCTAACCGATTAATCTCTTAACTTTAGTCCACCGACCAGCTAACGTTGAACGTTTATTACAACTTTTGTAAAAATATTTATTAATTTATGTAGTCTTAAAACAGAGTTTAAAAAGAATATAAGATTAATTTATCGGTTATCAAACGAAATAAATTGATAAGCTATTTTTAGTGTTTCACAAACTATTATTTTATGTATAATAATAATACAACTTATCAAATATTCTTTAAAAAAAATCAATAATTAAGAGGAACTTATAAAAAACTTTTTATTCAATTTGATAAATACTTAAGAAATATTTTTATTATATATTAAATATACTTTTATTATTAGTGTCAAACCACAATAAATTAATAAGTAAGTAATTTAAATATACAATTCTAAACACCTTATATGGCTCAACTTTTACAAGAATGGTTATCTTGCAAGTTTTTCTATTTGTTTCGTTAGTACTTTGCTTAATTGTTAACGAAATCAGTTATAGTAAAATAAAAAATGTTATCAAAGTTATTTATTTATTTATTCATTTTGGATATGCAAAATTAAAGATAGTTGTTTTTTTTGTAAAATAAATGAAACTCACAAACAAAGACAAAATTCATATCTTATATTCTTATTGTTGGGTCCGTTACCTCATGCGTACCAATATCAAAGTGAAATAAGCAACATGTGTTTTTTTAATTATGAATACATCATAATCACGTTACAATTTAAAATCTCATTCTATAAAAATTTTGTAACCTTTCGAAAACACAAGAGGATATCAATAGTGGTTTCCGCGTTCACATTTCTTCTCAAATGCAAACTGAAACCAAAAATATTACTATCTAGTCTTAATACATCTTCATTAGTTAATTAACTTATTAAAAGCAAGTTTTTAATGATGATACTAGTGAAATCTATGAAGGAGGGGAGAAATAACTAGAAAGGGCAATATTGTAATTTAAAGAAAAGAAGAATAATAAGTATAAATAATACAAAGTGATGGGGAATCAACAACCACTCTTTGCAACTTGATGACACCAAAACACCAACTTGCTTCTCTTTAACATTACAATGCTTCTTTTCTTTAATCCCAACTTGCAAATTTCCCACCCCCAACTTGCATGTGTGGGGACACCCACAAGAACCATTCTAATTGTGTGTCTTGCATGTTTTTCTAACTTTTAGTGGTCAAAACTTTGTTAATGATGTTAAGAGATTGACATAAAAATGGCTTTCACTTGAATATCGTTTTGTGCAGGTCTTTCTAGAAAGAAAGATTACTATGAAAAAAGATAATTGTTGGTCTATTTAACATTATATTATAGTTTTCACTAATTTGAACAAAATATTCGGTCTTTGTTCTATGGTTATTGTTAGATGTTTGACAAAATGAAGTCGATAACCAAGTCATGTAAGTATTCTTGCACGATTCATGATATCTTTTGTAGGAAAAGTGCAAAAATTGTTTTGGTAAGAATATTACAATCTAGAGGTACTAGTACTTAATATTTGTTATAGAAGTGATTTGTAGGTAATTTTTTATATATATAACAATTTATATTTTATAGAGGTGTAAAATATAATATTAATTTAAACATATATTTTTGTTAATGAGAAAAAACCGTGATAAATTGTTCAAACTTCGTTGTTATAGTGGTAAAGATGTATAGAAACCAAAGGTGGTTTGTTATATTCAAGTTTATATATCGTCATTGATTGTTTTGGTGGTTTTCTTAAGCCAATCTACATTTACTTATTTGCTCAATGAATACCTATTATAGTTATAGGCAGTGGGACTTGAATATTGATGCCAATTATTTCAATATTGTTTCATTAAGTTCGTCTAGGTACTTTGAATAGTAATGTCAAGTTAAGTATTGTATCTTTCTAAATTAAAAAGTCGGACATATGATATCAGAATCTTGAATCAATAAACAAATATTCCTCAAACTTATTAATCTTTGTACTTTGCTGAATTGGCTTAACGTCTTTTTGAGGATTAACAATTTTAAATAAAGAAAATAGACATAGAACCAAAGCTTCCTATGGTTGAAACGATGTCATCTTTCTAACATTAATTAAGAGGTGATCACAAAATGATCACAGTAATGATTTTTTTTTTTCAAATTGTCAAATGACCATCAAGTTCGAAACCCTGGACAGTTTCGAATTATTAAGTATATTGCATACTTCATTTTCGTACAAAAAGTGGTATGAAACTCTCAAATTAAAGTTTAGCAGTTAGCCCTCGAATTTTCAAACTTCTTTAGTTTAACAAAATTTTATGTCATCTTTAAAAAACGTACCACCACTTTGGAATTTTTCCTATTTTCGAACTTGTAATGTTAGTAAGTTTGAAGTATTTGTAAGCATGTTGTCCTCTGCATCTGTTCTAATAGTGAAGATTTTTTTACGACTTGTCACATTCTGATTTAATATGTTAAATATCATTTTGTGGTTATTTTATTTTTATTTCACATGTTATTTTATGGTTTTTCGATTTTATTAAATTTCATATATTATTAAAATACAATAATAAATGGATATTAATTTCATTAAACAACTTATTTTTTAATTTCAAAATTACTAAATTAAATGTTCATTTGTTTCCTTTATTTATTTATCTAAATTATTTTTTTTAAATTTAGAAGAAAAAAACATTTTAATTTTTATAATTCAATATTTTTCTCATATTGCTTATAAATTCAAACTTCTTAAGTATTTAGAATTTTATATTTAGTTTTTTCTTTCAAATAAACTCATGTAATACATGAGTCTCATACTTAGTTTATGATAAATACGTTTTCTCCAAATCTTTAAACACATTTTCGAAAAAAAAAAATGAATTCAAAACTAAAAAAAATGATATCATGTGGTGCATAACATCATACATAATTGAATGAAAATATTTTATATTTTTTCGAGGATATTAACTATTATAGTTTGGTTTATTTGGTGATTGGTCTAAAATTGGTTCTTTCGTTGAATATAAAAAAACTGAGCTCCTTTGGCCCTCTTGTGGTAGGAAACTTCGTAATGGGCTATTCCCAATTGCCATCAGGAGGCCGCCATTAGGGATGAAACTTCATGTGGAAGTTGTTAGTCGAGATGCTAGTTTCATTAGTCGTTTACCATAAAGAGAGCCAAAAATATTATGAATTTCATGCACCTTCTTCGACAACTATCTGACCAGTTGTGAATTTCTTGACTAACCTGATAGAATGAAGGTCAACCCTTAGATTGGCTAATATATTGGTTTTTGATGGGTTGAAAGGGAAACAAGCTTGTACGGACCTTACATGGGTATTTCCTATCTTGGGGTTGAGTGTTGGGGGGTTTCAAGGCGGAGCAAAATACCTCTAAAGTTATATCCCATAGATTTGTAGATGTAGTCTTCAAAAGAATTGATTTTATCATTCAAAAATGTTTAGTGACATAACATGTTTTCCATATTCCTCCTCACTTATTGTATTGTGATCAGTAGATATTTATAAAGGATAGTGTTATTTAATGAATTAGAAAAAACTATCAAGATAAATGTAACAAGTAGGCATATCAGTTCCTATTCTCAATTTCATGGGATGAACATTGTTATTGAGGTAGTTGATGACAATGATGTCAGACCTTGTGGGTGTTTCTTGTTGTTTTTTTCCATGGGTAACATCTTTGTATGTTTTTAGTATGGTCCAAAATTAAATTTATAATGAAAAGAGATTAACTAGTTGAAACGTTTGGTTATTAATCATTTAGGTGGAAATCGATTAGTTGGAAAGGGGTGGCGTATAATAACAAAAGAAATCTAGAGATATTATGTTGACTATAGAGGTAATCATTTTTAATATGTATCGTCCTCCAATATATGAAACACCATCTCTTATGGATGTATGTAATATGGCAACATGTTCAGATGATGATGTTGATAGGTTGTATAGTTTAAAATTTAAGCATGATACGAAATAACTCAACCCTTAAATTCACATGCAACCTATTTGGATGTAAGTTTTCTCTATTGATAACTATAATCTATGAACATCAAGAACCCTAAGGAGATCGTACTATAATCGAAATTAACAAGGGATTGGGGTTTACATAACTTTTGATTATTATAGCAAATAATCAAACCAATTCCTTTTTTCAAGTGTCTTGGAAATGAAGCACTAAAAATCCAATGCCTCTAATGGTTTGTATCTAAACCTTAGCATTTACAACACTTAAGGAGAGAGGATAGATTGTTGGGATTTCAGATATTCCTTTAGTAGAAGAGATGGCCAAAAATGAGGACTCACAAGGGTCCTATTTTTAGATGATAGGAAAACCCTAAAAACCCTAATGAAATAAAATAATATTATTTCAAATCTGGAATTATCTAGTGTCTTGATTATGCACATTATCCACATGGAGCATTCTTGAAACCTTACAGGCACACCAAAAGTCGGCCACACATAAGAAGAATCTAGAATTCTTCGCTTGTTCAACTATTGAACAATTATAGCTTAAGTCCTTGCACTTTTAATTAATACAATTAATCTTACAATTAATTCCAATTATTTATTAATTAAATAATACTATTTCTGATTAATATATTAATCCTAAAGTATATTAACAACTTATTTATTGCTATAATAAATCAATAAATCTGTCACTCTCTCTAAAAGCCATTCTAGTGTTGAGGGCAACCCAAAAAGGACTTTGCATTTAATTAAATTATATACCAATTTATTTATTGGTTTAGACACTTTAGTCTAACAGTCTGCCACTTGGATAATTTTGTAGTACAATTGCATGTATAGCTTCTAAATAAAACAACAAAGTGTGCTTTCCGAAGCAACTGTAACTTGGATCCAATCAGACATTGGCCCTAAGATAAGTCATCAAATATTCATTTGTTCTTCAAGATATCATAATGACATGAGACATGGATTACAATCAATCTCTTCTCCAAATTTATTTTTCCCGATTTCCTTATTTGTGATGACGTCATTAGACTACTAATTGAACACATCAATTCAGTCCTGGTTGTGCCCAACACTATAAAGCCAACACCGAATCACCAGGGGGCAAAGATATCTCTTTTCCTGTTAGGACAAAAGGAATGAATAAACTACGACTTATATACTTGTATCTTTTACTCACCAAATCATACATGACACTACGTTTTTATAACATCATGTTATTGAAGCGATTTTGCAATACCAATGTAGAAATGACTTGTAAATTACAAATTATATATCTCTGTTTGAAGAATAAAAGATATTATCATTTTAGAAATACATTTTGATATAATCCATGAAGTAATTCTCTGAGTGTGGGTCTATCTAATACTCAATATCCTCATTTTCTAAGTATTCATGAACATTGTAGCAAACCCATTATAATGTCTAATCTCCATAGACAATCTACAATTTATTCATAATAGTCTTAATTCACTACCTACTTCCAAAAGTACGAGTGACTGTGGAATTTTAATAATCAAATCATTCAGGAAGTAAAACATTCAAATTTAAACACAAGAATAAAATAATTGAAAAAGGAAGTAACCATAATCATAAATAATTCTTTATATTAAATCGCCAAAATCAATTACATTTATTCTGTTACAAAGTTTCAACCTATCAACTAACTATTAAAACTAAGATCGTCTCTCAAGCCAATGTTCATAACATGTTGGTTATGTTTAACCCTACTCAGAGTCTTCGTGAAAGGATCTGCATGATTGTCTTCTAATGATACTTGCTTCACCAGGAGATGACTTTCTTCTACCTTATGTGTGATATAATGGTATTTTCTGTCGATATGCTTATATCTACCATGATCCTTTAGTTCTTTTTTCAAAGCAACCACCCATTTTTTTTTATTACACAAAAGTTCCAATGACTCTTGAATGGTCGGGATTACTCCGAGGTTACTGATGAAGTTCTTCAACCAAGCTGCCTCCTTCGATGCCTCACTTGTTGCGATGTACTCTGATTCACAAGTAGAATCAGCCACCACATCCTTATTGGAAATTTTCCAAGTCACCGCTCCACCATTTAACACAAACACCCAACCCGACTGAGAACAAAAGTTGTCTCGATCTGTCTAAAATTTGGCGTCACTGTATCCACTCACTCTTAACGTATCACTTCCACCAAGGACCAGAAATATGTTCTTCTTCCATTGAAGGTACTTAAGAATATTCTTAACTATAGTCCAATGAGCTCTGACAGGATTTCCTTAAAAGCAACTAACCATGCTTAAAGCATAATACACATCAGGGTGAGTACATTTCATAGCATACATGATCGAACCTATAGTCGAAGCATATAGGACCCGACTCATGTCATCTATTTCCTCATCAGTACTTGGGCTCTGAGTCTTACTCAACTTAACACTATGAAAGATGTGTAAATCCCCTTTCTTGGAATTCTCCATAGTAAAACATTTTAGTGTTTTATCCGAGTATGTACTCTGAATAAGGTCAATAAAATCATTTTTTTCTATCCCTCAAAATACTTATTCCAAGAAGATAGGCTGCTTCCCCTAGGTCCTTCATGGTGAAACAATTTCCAAGCCTAGATTTCACTTCTTGCAAGGTTGGAATGTCGTTTCCCATAAGGCGTATGTTATCAACATACAATACTAGCAAAGTTACTATACTCCCACTAAACTTAACATACACACATGACTTGTCCTTACTCCTATAGAAACCAAACTCTTTGACTTTCTCATGGAAGAAAAGATTACAGCTGTGAAATGCTTGTTTTAATCCATAAATGGATTTCTCAAGCTTACACACTCTATAGGGAAACTTGTCATGTACAAAACCCTATGGCTGACTTATATAAACATCCTCAATTAACTTCCCATTTAGTAAAACTGTTTTAACATCTATTTGCCATATTTCATAATCATGAAACACCGCTATTGCTAGCATAATCATGATATACATTATCTTAGCCACTATTAAGAAGGTCTCATCATAGTCAATCCCTTGGGTTTAAGTAAAGCCCTTTGCAACCAGTCATGCCTTAAATATGTGCACCTTTCCATCCATGTCGGTCTCCTTCTTGAAGATCCATTTGCACCCAACTGTCTTTACACCTGGTACATGATCAACCAAATTCCAAACTTGGTTAACATACATAGACTGGGTCTTGCTATCCATTGCCTCTTTCCATTTAGCAGCCTTAGGGCTCACTATCACTTCCTTTTAGTTAGCTGGCTCATCTAAATTTACCAGTGTACTGTCACCGATAAACGTGTCACTATCCGATGTTATATGGAAACCATAGAACGAAGGTGGCATGCTATTCCTTCTGGACCGAGGAAGAGTTAATGAATTAATAATGGGCCCAAAAAGAGTCTCATCCTTTGTTAGAAAGCTAGTTTCTTCTAAGGTTCCTTCATCAGTTAACTCTTGAATCTCTTCAAGGTGAATTGCAGTCACACTATGCTATTTAAATATGATCTCTCTCTCTCTCTTTCTTTCTCTCTCTCTCTCTTTCTCTCTCTCTCTCTCTCTCTCTCAGAATCTCATTCGAGCTATAAAGACCATGTTCTCAACATATCTGTAGAACAAGTATCAAAAAGACTTATGTAGGTAGCTAATGAAAATACACCTATCGACTCTAGGTTCTAGTTTGTCTTGATTTCTCATCTCATGAGAGCCTTACAACCCCAGAACATGACATGTGCCAACGAGGAAAATTTTCCTATCCACATCTTGTGAGTTTTGGCAACCTTCTTAGTAGGAATAAGGCTAGAATGTAGGCGACTATCTCTAAGGCATACCCCTAAAAAATAAATAGAAAGTGAAGCTCGAATCATCATGGAATGAACCATGTCTAACAAGGTTTGATTTCTCCTATTAGCCACACCATTAAGTTGTGGTCTCCTAGGAGGAGTCGATTGTAAAAAGATTCTACATTCCTTAAGGTAGTCGTGGAACTCAATACTAAGATACTCTTTGCCTCTATCAGACCGGAGCAACTTTATCTTCTTGCCCAATTAATTATCGAACTCATGTCTAAACTCTTTGAACTTTTCAAAGGTTTCTAATTTATGTTTTATTAAGTAGATAAACCCATATTTGCTATAGTCATCTTTAAATGTCATGTAGTATCAATTTGCATCCCTTGTAGCAGATCTGAAGGGTCCACTACATCAGTATGGATACGGTCCAATAATCCTTCAACTTTTCACATGTTCTAATGAAAGGTGATTTTGTTATCTTCCCTAATAAAAAATACTTGCATTCATCATCTGACCTTAAGTCAAATGAATCCAACACTCCATCCTTTTAGATTTGGGTGATGCATTTCTTGTTTATGTGCCCATGATGACAATGCCACATGCATGCTTTGTCTACACCCTTAGACGAATCAATGTGAAATACACTATTACCTATGTTATTAACAAAAATCATAGTTTCATACACACCATTACAAGGTAAAGCTTTAAACATAACAACACCATTTTTACAAGTTAAAATCGAACCATTCACATCATCAAATAATATCGAAAAGCTTGTATAAATAATGTATGAAAAGAAATAATGTTTATTGTCATTTATGAAAAATAGCAACCATTAATCAAATCTATTCTAACATCACCACCGAGTACAAAGACCATAAGTTCTAATTCTGGTAATAGGTGAAGATTACGTATTCCCCATGATTAGATTTGTTATCCATGCTCCACCTCCTCACTTTCTCTTATCCCCTATAAATCATAACAAATGTTGAAACCACATCTTATGTTAAAGACCCAAGAATGAGTAATTTGTGAGTTATTGACTTGAATAGTGTACATACCTGCCGAAGATGGCTTGACTTTGACTTCCTTTAAATCCTAAAAGTATTTAAGGAAGCATTGTTTCTAATGCCCTTTTTCGTTGCAATAGTAGCAAGTGGCCTCTTTAGGGTCACTAAAAGCATGAGTATCATAAGTGGGCTTTGACTTAGACCCACTACCAGACGCTTTAGCATGGGTCTTGTCTTTCCAGTTTAATTGGTGATTTTCTTTCCTCTTATTTCCTCCGTTTTTTCCAATGGAAAGGACAAGAGAACTTGTCGCAAAGGGACCTGATTTTTCTTCATTCCTTATTCAGTTGTCTGCAACAAGTTGTGGAGTTGTGTTAATGTGGTCTCTGTGTTTTTCAAATGATAAGTTAAGATAAATTGACGAGAACTGGGAGACAAGGACTTCAGGACCATGTCTATGTCCAACTATGTGTCAAAAGACAAATTGAGCTTTCCCAACCGCTCCATATATCTATACATTCTCTACCCATCATTCCAGACAAATTCACCCTCCTTTAACTTGCATGCCATTAACGCCTTGACGACCTCATACCTCTCTTGACGCGATTTCTTGTAAAACGTTTTAGCAAGATCTAAGCACATCTCATATGGCCAATAGTCCTCATAGAAATTTTACAACTCAGGTACTATGGTTGCAACCATTATGCAAGCGAACTTTGTTGGTCATCATAGTGTTGTTTGTAGGCATCTTGCTCCTCTGGAGCAGCAGTTGACTCTTTGATTTCGAGTAGAGGTTTATCAAGGACAAATTCTTTTCCCTCCTATCGAACAATCATTTTGAGATTTCGTATCCAGTCCATGTAGTATGGACCAACTAATTTCTCCTTGGATAGGATTGATAGAATACTGAAGTTTGAGTTGGTGGAAGATTGAGCAACAATAACATCTCTAGGAGTAGACATCTGTATAAGAGAGTTAGTTTTAGTTAGTTGACATACATCCTTAATATTTTAACCTAAAATAAATATTCAAGGCTAAGATCCAAAATACAATTCACAATCAACAGGAGTGATATCGTAGTCTTATTACGAATTTATGAAGGTTAGGTAAATTTTTTTTCAATATATGAAATTCCTAGATCTTTTGAGATTCATTGAATCTTATCAATGACATGTTTAATATCAGATTATGCTCTTCTATTTGTGACTGGGATATCGATGATCACAAACAAGATGTGAATAACCATACAACTACGCTTGAAAACCTCGATGCCATTTATCATTTCTAATTAATGTGCCACCATGTCAATTTTATAGTCCTAAATTAGTGCGACGGTTAGCCACGTATGCTTCACTAACGATTTATAAAGAATGATGTGCATTTTCATGGATTAGTATACCTTTCACATTTTCATAAAGTAACTAGATTTGGATTTTAAAAGAAGGTTCTACTACTTTTATAGCATTATACGTTTAATGAGATTATATCCTATCAAACTTGTTCAACTAACAACCCTCCATCACAAAGGAGAGTAGTGGGTGAGAGTGGATACACATTCAATGACCATTATATAGGTTGTTTCCTTATACGCTCTTTATCGCATAGATTCGTGAATGAGGCTTACTAGCAATTCGACAGACTTTTCTTATACATATAATATATATAGTATAAGGTGTATTTTAAAGCTTTTCAAAATATGAGGTTTGAATATTAATTATCTAAACTAAACTTTTTAATCAATTAAAATTTAAACTGATTATGATTTAATCTTTATATTTTAATTAAACAATTAATTAAATTAATTTAAATCATTTAATGATTAATTTCTATTAAACAATTAATAAAATAATTCAAATTTAATCCTAATCCAAATCCCTTATAATTTTCGAATTAGGGTTTAGGGTTATCCATTTTTAATTATTCGAATTTTAAGGATTTTAAAATAATTGTAAAGTAAACAAGAAAACCATAAGGGAACCCTAGGTATTTTCGAAAATAAGGGTGGAGGATATTGTTTCAAGAACCCTAGTTATTTGCGAAATTCACGGCTTTAGGGTTTAATTTCTATAAACCCTAATTTTGATTTATTCATTACTATGCACAATCAAATAGAAAACTAAGGTTGTGATACCACTAATAGGTTTTATAGGTTATAATTCAAGCATGAGGCAAAATAACGTAACCCTTAAGTTCACATGCAACCTATTTGGATCTAAGTTTTCTCTATTGATAGCTATAATCTATGAGCATCAAGAACCCTAAGGAGGCCTCACTATAATTGAATTTAACAAAGGATTAGGGTTTACAAACTTTTTGATTATTATAGCAAATACTCAAACCAATTCCTTCTTTGAATTTCTTGGCAAGTAAGCACCAAAAATGCAATGCCTCTAATGGTTTATACCTAAACCCTAGCAATGTGAACACTTTAGGTGAAACGTCCCAAAAATGTGATCCAAAAATTTCATTTTTAATTTAAGTAAAACAGTATTCCAACATCATCCATACATCCCAAATAAAAAGTGGATCAAATATCACTAAAATCATAATGAAGTCTCCAGTGCAGAATCCATGCGGTGTGGCGATGCAGTCAACCCAAGCTCTTCCCTTTGGATCCGGAAGTACTTGAAACATAAACCGAAAACTGTAAGCACAAAGCTTAGTACTTTCCCCAATCTACCTCATACCATACATAATAAATTATACACTAGGCCCCCACCCACCATCGAGCCTCACCTGATATTGAGTGCCACAAGGCTTCGGGCCCTGTCCGACTTCGAGCCCCGCCTAGTATACGAATCTGTTATTCTTAGGCCCCGCCTGACATCTGGCCCCACCCACTATTCATATACAATATACATATCACATAGTCATGCTAATACATACAATGATCATAAAACAATAGCATACAAATCAATCATCGGGTCTCACCTGGCATACATAGCAGCACATAATACATTCAAGGGTCACACAGACTCCTAGCATCCTAACATAATCAATAAGGGAAAAAATTGGTGCCTTAGACGCTAACATAGTGAGGAAAATTACCTTGAATCGTGAATATCACTGAAGATCCCTACCTTATGCCCTAACGATTCCCCGAACTATCAGTACAAAATAACACCCAATTAATACTTGGGTTGTATTCTGTATCCAATAACCCATACGTGGGGTAAAATGACTATTTTACTCCTGGCCTAACTTGATCCAAGACTAGATCCCAAATCCACAATCTAAAAGGCCTAATACCAAATAATCCTTTAAGGCCCACTTATGGCCTAATTTTCAAAATTGTGCCCAAACCGACAATATGGGCCTTACCGTAAAGCCCAATAATTTTCCTTAGCCCAAAAGCTTGATTTTAGATGGCCTAACTAATCCTCAAGCTTCTAATCCCAAAACATGGCCCATACCTAAAGCCCAACATCGAAACCCACTGATCACGCTACACTAGCGTAACTCTAGTACGCCCCATATACCCGGCTTGTAACGACCCAAATTTTCAAATAAAAATTTCATTTTTAATTAGCCAAACATTCCTATAAAATGTAAAGTAACATTAACAACTGTTTTCGAAATTCATAACATTAACATTTTATTCAAAACATCAGATTGTCCCAATCAAAACAAATGTTGGAGAGTGCATGTTGCGCCATCAAGCCTTGCCCTTGCGCTTAGGCTCTGAAGTAACTGAAACAATTCAAAAAATTGTAAGCTAATGCTTAGTGAGTTCCCCAGAGAATACCCCACACACAATCCACATAAACACATATAATATTGTCATAAAAGCTACATATACCACATGTGCCATCCATACAACATATAGGGATGCCGTGGGCTCGTCCCCAGGGTCTTACTACAGGATGTCGTGGGCTCTCCACATGGTCTTACACCTAAGTGACATGGGCTCTCCCATGGTCTTTAATAACAAATCCATGGGCTCTCCACATGGTCTTACTTCCGATTGTCATGGGCGCTCCCATGGTCTTTAGTCGGAAAGTCGTGGGCTTTCCACATGGTCTTACATCCAGGTGTCATGGTCTCTTCCATGGTCTTCCATACAAGTGTACCACTTATACAACTAGCATATATCCTAGAACATAACCAACAATTATGTCTCATAATATAACTTCAGCTAGTGTACCACATATAATAAAATGGGACAGACTCACTTCTCGTGAATGTTGAACTTTCAAGCTAAGATCAGATAAATCCCACATGTTGCCCCAACTCAACAGATTGTAATCATCATGTAATCGACTTGCCATAGTCATGAATTACCATAATTATCCTCAAAGTCAACCATGGTCAAAGTCAAGGTCAACAGTCAATGTTGACCTCAACTCGTCGAGTGCATCCAGTAACTCGTTGAGTTCCCGAGTAACTCCTTAACTCGCTGAGTTACCTATGCAATTCGTTGAGTTCTTCAATATCCAGAAGACCAAAATCCCATGCAGGCCAAAAGCCCCCAATCCTTCACAAAAATCACTCGAAATTCACAAAAACGGGTTAACCCTACTCGACTCGTCGAGTTGTCTAAGGGATGAGTCCCTTCATTCCTTTTTGTGTTTCAATCCTTTCTAGTGAGATTAAATACCCCAAACTTCAGATCCAACTTCTCGTAGTGTAGTTACAATGCAAAGTTGCAAACTTTACATGCATGCAAGGCCTCACAAGGCTAAAACACCAAAACTAAGGTTCCTACAAGGTCTTAATGCATGGAAAGGACGTAAGCTGAATAAAGTGAGCAACTTTATGTCATTGAAGACCTAGAGGGGTACAGACCTAGAACCATATCCTTGTGACAAGTCGAGATTCAAAGATGGCACCCTTTTTGCACCAAAATTGACCATTTACATCCATGAAAAGATATCTAAGCAACTAAAGGTCAAAATAGTGACTGTATACCACAATATGGTCACAAATGCAAAGTGGATTTTAGATCTACTACTTCCCTTTTTGCTCCTTCTTCTTCAAGCTCCAAAATCTTCACAACCACACCAAAAATCACTCCTAAAAGCTCTCTTTTTCTCTCAAGAAGGTGAAAGGCTAAAACTAGGGTTTCTCTGGTTGTAGGAACGATGGAAGAGACTGCAAATGAGCCATACGACCTCTAAATAGGGTACAAACTCTTGAAAATTAGGTATTCTCATTACAGTGCCTACTTGTCGAGTCAGGGGCCTTTTGACTCGTCGAGTAGGATCTGAATCTTGCATCCTCATAAATGACTCTACTCGGCGAATTGGGGCTCCCCAACTCGTCGAGTCCAAGCCAGAAACCCTAAAACTTGAAATTTAAATAATACTTGGAACAAGTGTTACAAGGCTGCTTTGCTGGATCGGGAAGTCTCACGAGTATGCGTGATGTACTCCCATTTACACTGGCTGTAAATGTAAAAAGATCAAAAAGTCCATTAAGCACTTAATGCTTAATACCAAGTGTCCAAATCATTGATCTAGCTCATAATATACCTCTAAAACCATAAAGTCACTGACTTTGTGACTTTGCATGCCTTAAAAAGTCCCATCTTCAAAATATAACAATCTACTTCCACAATAAGGGTCTTAGCCCATGCATGGGTGATTCTCAACCCAAAATATGATAACTTTAAGGCTTAGAATCCTCAAAAAGTCAAGAGGGGCAACTCATAAATTCTGAAATTGCATCAAGCCACCAAATCTATCTCATGGGACCAAAAGTTAATCCAAACCGAGCTAGAACTAGATCTAAACGATGACACAACAAGTTCAAAGCTTTATACATCTAATGAGTGCCAAATGATGATGATTTTTCTGATCTACAAGCTCACACTCCTCCAATGATGCTTCAAGATGATCTCCTTCCTTCAAAACACTAAAATACACTCAAAATGACTTTGCAAGCTCAAGAACACTTAACACTGGAGTTAGGGTTTTGTGGAGACTGATTAGGTATAAAAGGGGGGCTAATAGAAAAGATCCTTGGGACATAATGTTCTTTAAATAGTGCTCAAACCCTAAATATTAGGGTTTTCAGGTCTGGACATGCACGTTGTGCATACCGACTTCATATGTCGTGCATGGGTATATGGCATCCACATTCCATTTACTTTAGTATGCCCTCCGTACATTGGGTGGTACACTCTGCGTATGGCACACCGCAAGCCCAAAATAGTTAAGTCCAATATCTTCAAGGCGCGAAATCAAAAAAATAAATAACCAAATTTAAATAAATACCTTTGAATTATCGAGTGTTACAATTCTCCCCCACTTGAATCAGACTTCGTCCTTAAAGTCTGCTGCCATAGTGAAACACACACTAAGGGAAGATATGTATCCTAACTCCCTCCAAAGTGCAACACACACATCATATCCTCAAGAGTCTGAATAGTCTACTCGCTCTAACCATCGGTCTATGGATAAAAAGTTATTCTGAAAAAAAGTCAAGTACCCAGCTCATCATGAAACCTCTTGTAAAATCTGAAAGTGAAATGAACATCCCTATCAAATACCACAGATACCAGCACCCATGACGTGCCACCAACTCCCTTATACATAACTCAGCCAAATTTTCTGCTGAAATACTCTCTTGAACTGGAATAAAATACGTGCTCTTTGTCAAACGATCCAGGATAACCCATACTGAATCCACTCCACGCACAGTCCCCATAAGCTTCATGATGAATCCATTGTGATGTCTTCCTATTTCCATACAAGAATCTCCAAGAGCTTCATCTTTCTGTGAGATCCCTGATACTCAGCCTTGACTTTCCTGCAAGTTAAGTACCACTCTACGTACCAGGACACATCCCGCTTCACACAGGGCCACCGATAATCAATAAGAATATCCCTATACATTTTTGTCACCTTGGGATGAATGAAGAACCTCAATTTGTGAAACTCCTCCTTCAGAATCTAGCATACACCACTCCAATAAGGAACCTAAACTCGCTGATGCAGAGTCAACAATCCACGACTATCATAATCAAAGGAAACCCCTAGAACCACAATGCGCCCACTATTCCGACGCTCTTCCTTCATAGCCTTGGCATGAGCCTCGCGAATCAGCTCCAACCATGGATTAATCACGTTCATCCTCAAACATATATATCTTATCGGAGACGTGACCACCTTGCGAATGAGAGCATCACCACCACATTGGCCTTCCCCGTGTAACATCCGGACTCCCAGGTATATTATTTATATATTTATTTTTGAGATCTATTGAGTAACTTGACGAGTTGGTGCCTTAACTCGTCGAGTAGAGACGAGTTGACCACGTGGGTTTAATAACCGACTCGATGAGTCAGAGAGCCGAATCGCCGAGTTGGCGCTTTGAGATGAAACCCTAAATCCCCAGGGTTGGGGCCTATTTAAAAGAGCTTATGTCCTCTATGTGAAACCCTAATCGTACTAGTGAGCTAAGAGAGAGATCTAGAGCTAATCCGTAAGTATTTTTTGTGCATCATTTGAGGAGAAGAGGAGAATATCAAACAAGGAACGATATAGTATTGTTGGATCTAGTGCTATTTTCGTCTAGAGCTTCTGTGGAAGGTAAAAAGCCTACACCACTACTAGAAAAACATCTTTTTACGATGCCCAATGCGCGTCATAAAACGCACAGACGACACGTAAATGCGTGTCAAGGAAGGCCATATCATACCGAGAGACACCGTGCATTTACGATTCGTATTTATGACACGCTTTTACGACGCACAATTATGACACGTAATGTCTATCAAGGAAGGCCCTGTCATAAAGGAAGACGACACACATTTGCGTGTCGTAACCTAACGACGTGCGTGTTTACGACTCACATTGCGTATCATTAAAGCCCTTGTCAAGAAACGCCATGTCATAAATGAAGATGACACACCTTTTTGCGTATCGTAATTTTAAATGTTTAAAAAATATTATTTATAGATTTATTAATTTTCAAATTAAATTTGGATTCAATGTCTCATAATAGTAAATAAAATATCATATACAAAAAATACAATCAGTTACATAAAATTTAATATCATACAAATAATCGTTCCATGGAAAGATAAAATAAATCAATAGAAGTTCTAATAGAAATTTTCAAACTAATAGTTCTAATAACCTATTGTTTGCCTCAATGTAAACAAGATTTATAGCAACTTTTTTCTTTGCAATGTTATTTGAAACTGGAGCCTTGAGATTTATAGCAAGTTTTTTCTTTGCAATGTTATTTGAAACTGGAGCCTTGGGAGCAGTTGGAACAGAGCTAAATTTAATCCTCTACCAGATGGATCACTAACACCATTAATCTCCAATATTTCAATGTTTCCTCTATCCCGAACAACAATATTTAAGACTTCAAACCAATCAATCATATCCAGTTAAGTATTAAGTCCCTGTTTGTTTTTTTTACCTGATTTGTACAACAAAGTTGCTGCTTAAATTCCTGGGAGTTATTTGTAATTCTCTCTCGATGTGGGAAGCATCAGCTAAAGCTATTGCTTTAGTAGGGAGTTGATTCAATGCAGAGGAGATACCACATGGATGAGTCATGCTGATTCCTAGAAGTTTCAGTCTATACATTCCAACTAGCATGCTTTCAAAAGCACACACCTAACACACAAAAAAATAAGATAAAAGAAAAGGAAGATAAAGATAAACATTAAATAAAAGTGAAAACATACATTTTGTGGTGTCACCATTCTTCTAAGCTCATCCTCTAATGGAATACGAAAATTTCGCACATCCAAACACCCTATCTCTAGTTGAACTAGTTCAGGTAACCGAATTTAATCATAACACTTATATGCCATAAAGTTAGAATCTAACTATTGGGTATTTTCGGGTATATCAATGCAAAATGAGGAAAAAATAAACTTTGACATTGATAACAAAAAAACACCATAAAATTTAATTATAATTATCATCATACAAATAACAAACCACAAAACAATTTAAACACCATTAACATCCATATATAGTATTTACCAAACAAAATAAACGGTACGTTTTGATTTGCTTCTTACCTGTTCGATTATGGGTTTGGACCACTAGGAACTTCATGTGCAGCTGCATGAAACTCTACATGAGTGGTGGCAATGGTGGTGGCCATGGTGGTTTTGGGTGGCTGAGAATGCTTCAACAACCGCCTCCCAGATGTCAAAGAACCTGTTTCAAGAGGATAAACAACGGGAGGAACAACAAGAGTAAGACCAAAAAAGAGTAGAAGCTTCTTGCTAATTACATCTGCCATGAAAAAGCTACTTACAGCTATGAACCTGCAGTCCCCAAGAAGTATGTAAAAGATCAATATTTATGAACCAATTGAACAAACTCTAGTTTGGAGAGCAAGAAAATTAGGGTTTGTGTTTATTTTTGGATCAAGAAAAGGGTTTATTTAGAATCTTGATACATTATGCCCTGAAAAAGAAGGTTTATTTTGATGAAAGCAAAGCTTCGTCTGCATTTTTCTTTGCTGGGTGACTTTTTCAAGATTTGTAATATATATGATGAACATCTTGTGATATACTTCTAGTTTAATGAATATTATACCCCTTTTTCTTTGTTGCTAAGTTACAATAAAGTCCCCAAGATTATGAACATGATTAGACTAATCGCCTATATATGGCGACTGTGTTGGGGTCGGGGCCTATTATAGACACACAAATAGATCTACTTGAGTATTTTTTTTCAGAAAGCAAGAAATAAATACAGAGACAGTATCAACGATATTTATGTATAAAGTTTTAAAAACAAATCTTACAACTTGACATACGTTCCTAATTTTCGTATCTATATAGTGATTGGTTTTTCCTTCTTTAATTGCCGTGTAGAAAGTTCCTTTTACATATGTTAGGTGAAAATTTGTGAAAATTTGTGACATAAACTGTTAGTATATTGAATAACTTTAACCTCTTTCTTAAAGAAACTTCAGCTACATTTGCAAACTATGCAGATTACTCATTGGCACGAATGGCAGATGTCAATACACGTTTTTGAAGAGCATGAAACTCACGATACATGAACACCAGAAGCGTATTCATATTATACATCTGAACACCTTTTGATACAGGGGACATGACCTCTATGTGAGGCTCCTATTTACGTTACACATTTTAAATAAATATACAGATGAAAAAAAATGAAGGAAAGATATAGGTCAAACTTGTTGACCAACAACGTAACTCCGACATCATATCCCTACATTGTTTTTGCAAACATTTCGTCAATAAATATTAGACCTGAGAGCCCTGAAGAATTCCCATGTAGGAGTGTAGAGAAAGTACTTACACTTTTCCCAAGAGACCATTTATCCTTCCTGTCATACAACAGAAAGTAAAGTAAATAAAAATAAGGCACATTGACACCAAAAATTGAAATAAGAGTGAAGCGTGTCATACCTTAGTGTTGAAAGTTGAACTGTTATTGATTTTAATGTTATAATTTGGGAGTATTGAAGTCCAAGAGAGTCATCAAGGTAAGCATTTATACCATGGATTTTTAAAGACTCATCGAGCCTTATTTACCCTTGACACTGGTAGCTTCCATTATTGGAATTAGATAGGTTAACTACTTGAAGCTCCATCATATGCATGCACTCTGTTGTTAAATCATTTAAAAGATTTAGTGACAAATAGATTCACTAACACTTGAAGAACTAAATCAACTTGATCGTATGTATCAAAGACTCATTATAAGATATAAACAAAAGGCAGAACATAAAACATTTAAAATAGAGTAATGGGTAACAACTTGTATGTAAAGAACTTGAAATATACATAAATCTCGAGGCTTAAAAAATTGATATGTTTAACCATTAAAAAGTCAAATGTGCGTTTGAAAATTGAAATAGTCAACTCACATTCTGTAGATTGTGATTGACCAAAAGTCAATTGAAATCCCACATCCAGTTGCCGCAAAAGTCCAAACAGATAATCCAACTCCAATAAGCCTAAATGGATTAATGTTGCAAATATAGAAAACATTAAAGATTATTAGCATATGAATAATATAGAAAACATTAAAGATTATTAGAATATGCATCTCATTTAAGAATGTAACACATTTCATATATTTGTTTCAACAAACATTGATCAAACAACCACTAATATAAGAAAACATATCAATATATGATAATATGATATGATATGATGCCGACTCACTTTTACCTTTTACCTTTTACCGATTACCATACTAAAACTTAAACACCCCACCCATGCAAACCTATAAACAACCGAGTTCACCACCAACGGGTAACCAAACACCGGAAATACCCCTCGTGCGAACACATAAGGGAAACACAGAGCTGTTAGTAGCTTCATCTTTTGTAGTGCATACTAATATTTATATCTCCCACACCATCAATAAAGGATTTCTTTTCATCATCCTTTTCACTGATTCCTTCTTCTGTAACTCTTTCACTTTGCGATATTCATCATACTGCACCTTTCCTTTCTTCCTATAGCTTCTTGCACTCTTCCCACCTTCATCATCTGAACCCTCATCATATCATGAGTTTAATTTTTTTTTTTTGAATAAAAGAAAAGAAAAAGGGTGAAGATGATAGGAACAACATAGATCATGATCCATGGCATCTGCTTCATCTTCATCATCTGAAGATGTCCATCCATAATGGGTGTTACTTTTGCTACTAGAAGATGCCATCTCATTCAATGCTGAGCGAATTGCTTCAGCATTCAGTCTGATGTAGCTGTTATCATCTCCTTCAAGGAAACTACCAGAGCCCCCAATACGAGATAAAGATCCTACAACAAGTCAAGAACACTTTAATTAATTTACATAACAAATTAATAATTAATTTAAATTTAATGGAATATGAGATATGTATAATACCATCAGTATTATGCGTCATAGGATGATATGGAGTTACCCCTTGTTAAGCTGGTAACTAATTTACCAATAGCCAATTGGTCATTTTGTCTTATCTGAAAATATATAAAATTAATTAAATTAATGGGAAAAATGTCTACAATTATCACATTAAATGTGGTCATTTTGGTCATTTTGGTGAAGTATTGGTCAAATTCACATCCATTGTTACATTGAAAATCTTGATTGTCTCATCGGAATTGATTTTTTTATATAGATATAAAATGGAGAAATTTTGCGAACACTTGAGCTATTAAACATAAAGGATAAACCCAAAGAAAGTGCGAGTATCGTAATCCCCAAGATCTTAAAGTTAGGAGTGCCATTTGATGCACTTTTTTTATAGACCCTCCATAACCTGATATCAACTAACAAATTTAAAAGACATAGTCACTCAAGAAGGATAGTAATAACTAACAATTAAACACCAAATAATTGCTTATTATTCAAGATAGTAATTATCACAAAGAACTTTCTACAAAATATTTGATTACCTTTCTTTACCTTCTAACAACTATATATACTACTAGGAACACTAGACCACAAAAATGTTGCCACCATTGACATAGTACTATTACTACTGAAAAAGCCTACAATATCAGTAAAATTACTAAATTACTCTCCAGCTACTTTCTTGTAGGAAAACAGAAGTGGTTTTTGAGCTAATTCTTAGGATCAGTTACTTAACTGTGTTTGGGTAACTAGTTTTCAGAGGGCTTTGCAATTTGTTTTCATTCGTTATATTTTTATCACTCAGACTTGGTTTTGTAATTGGAGACTCAACCCCTCTCGAGTAGGGTCTTATTGTTCTATTTTTGAGCTAATTCTTAGGATCAGTTGATTAATTTCTTGCTATTTCCTTAGATTTTGTGAGAAGGATGTGTTTGAATTTTAGAGACAATAGAGGAGTATTGTTTTAGTTTTGATACCATGTAATTGTGATATTTTCCCATAAAAGTTTTCCTAATAATCTCATAGAATAACATATAAATAATACAATGGGCTAGCCTAGGTTAATAAAATATCAAAGACTAGGCTGAGATACATAGGGCTGGATAATGCAAACACACAATATTATCTACATTAGGCCTAGCTAACAAGAAGAAAATGTGATACCACTGAAAATGATATGAAGTAACTGTTTTTTGTTTGCCAATTTGTAATGAGTAGAAAGACTGACTGTAACCGGTAAATGAGTTGCAGATTACATGGAGGTATTGATGATAATTCGCGATGAGATTGCGGCTCCTCTCAGAAACATTTCAGAAGCAATCTTTACTGCAAAACAATTGTATGCCTTGATCTCTCACTCTGATTCAGGTATGTATATATATATATATATATATATATATATATATATATATATATATATATATATATGCGTACAAACAACACTGTAGAAATAGATCTTGAAGTCAACACATACGATTTATGGAAAAATGACTTGGAAGATGAATCTGAATACCATACACATTAGAACACCCACACGTACAACCATAACCACCGAATAGTGATGGGTGGTGGCAGAGAAAAACGCCAGATGCCTTAGCTGCTGACCGTGGTGTTAAGTGGTGCTTGGTGGGGAAAACATAAAAGAAGGAGAAGAAAAGAATATGCATCGATACCTTAGCTTGGAGTAAAGTTTTTCCCGAGGTCCTCTTCCTCCTCCTCCCTCGACGGTGACTCAAAAATCCGACAGCCTCATATAAAAACTTGAACAACTCATTTTCTAGCCTCCAAGACGAACGAATGGAAGATTAGGGTTCTTTTAGGTTGCTAAGGGTTTGGTTAGAGGGGATGTATGAACTAAATATGATCAATCGGCACTAACAAAAAAGCCCTACGGGACGCCGACGTAGAAATGTGGCCACCAATTAGGCTTTCATCCCAAGGGTACTTGACGTCAAAATGTGGCTGCCAATTGGGGTTTTCTTTTCGGAATGTGGAGGATGTAGTTGGAGGTTTTCTCTTAGAGAAATCCTGAATTGTGATTAATAATCGTAGAAGGGTTAGGGGTGCTCGAGGTGGGTGAAGATGAAGGCCATAGGGCTTCTTTCTTGCTAATTCAAAGATTAGCATAGATAGCAGAAGGTGGAGGCATCAGCAGAGGGAATAAGGGAGACTGAGATTGGATCGAATAGGGGGGGGGGGGTTTAATTTTTGGGGATTCCATTTCCCCCTGAGGCTATTAAAAATGCGTGTTGCGTTAAAAAATTATTAAGCGACATGATTAGATGACACACATTTTATAATAAGCGCCCTCCGTGTTTTTATTCTGACACAAAATTTAGGACGCGCAAAAATGCGCGTCCGAAATCCTTCAAAATTTTAAAGAGATGACATTACGTTTACATCACACACTTTTGCGTATTGTAAATTCGTGCGTGTCATAAATTGCTCGTCATTAAAGGCCTATTTTCTAGTAGTGCACCTTTCTCATTATTTTTGTTAGATCTCATACTTATGGAGTTTAGGGCTTTTTCCACCTTTTATTGGGACTTTGAGTGCATTGAGCTTATCAGGACGTCTAGACTTCAGATCTGGAACTTGTGAGGTCCCTAGAGTCCAAAGGTCCCAACTTTATCCATCTATAGAAGAGCTTTTGTGATTGACACCCTTGTTAGAGCTTGTATTGGCATTATGGAGAAAATATGCCATGCATGAACGTAAAGATCGAAGCTTTGCGTGACATTCATACCTTGGAAGGCTAGATCTCAAGTTTGGAGTGGTAGATCTGCCTTAAACATTTGAATGATAATTCAGACTTAAAGGACTTACCGAGTTAACGAGCTGACTCGACGAGTCGGCTAGGGTTTTCCCCAATGAGTCTGAACATGTATAACACGACGAGTTGATGAGACAACTCGATGAGTGAAATTGGACTTTCATGATATCTTCAGAAGAAACGAGGGGACTCGACGAGTCACATAGATGAACTCGCCGAGTCAGGTTAACATGGACTGTTGACTTAAATGTTGACTTCTGTTGACTTTAGGGTGTGGTCAAGACTAGGTTTAGGGGGTACTATGTAGGGGTAAAATGGTCTTTTACCCATTCCAAGAGTTAAAGAGATAGAGAGAGAGTAATTTTGGTATATTTAGAGTTTTGAACACATTATTAAGTAGAGATAATTATCCTATGTGTTAGGTTGAGGCTAGTTCGAGATTAGTGTACGAGGTTATTACTTGTTTGCTTGTGAGGTGAATCTTCTCACTATACCTTACCTATAGTGGTAATATTTGTGTGACCAGAGGGTCTTATGTGTTATATTGAGTATTGTGCTATCCTACTAACGTTTATGTTTATGTTCTTTATGATGTGCATTATTCTCAGCTTACTAAGGTAGGACCGAAGGCTTCACCCGAGTAGCGGGACCAGAGGGTCCCACTAAGACACATTGAATTGAGGATCTTATTAGAGTATAGGAATGAGAGGCTAATGAGATGCGTGTGGTATTTTGGGGAACTCACTAAGCTTCATGCTTACCATGTTAGGGCATAATGTATTTTAGGTATGTCTCAAGATCACGGGAAGGAACCGGCTTGATTGTATAGACACACACCCGAGTTAGAGATATGTTTTGGGATGATTCTGGATTGTATATAAACTTGTTTTTGGAACATGTGTTTTTGGATAACTTAATAGTTATTGAGAGTTTTGTGATTGTTCTAATGAGATAATTGTTTTTTGTAAATGAAAAATTTGTTGAAAATTTTACGGTGTTACAAGCTGGTATTAGAGCCTTGGTTTGAGGGATTCGGATATACCTTCGGTTGTGTCTGGACTCAAACTAAGGATTTGAGAATTTTTTTCAAGAGAAATGACTTTTCTAAAATGAGAAAGTGTTTTAATAGAAAATGAGTTAGAGGAGTGTGTACAATCAGCCAGACCCCAAACGGTAATTTCCCAAATACCCTTACTTTTTGTGTTATGAGATATTAGTTATGCATGGTAGAAGATAGGCTAGGAATTTCATACTTTAGGACTAGAGTTTCCTGAGTTATGATGCCATAGCCTAGGAATTGATGCTATCAGTTATGTGCTTTGATCATGTACTCAGTAAGAGTATCTAGCAGGAATCAGCTAGTGGGAGTTCCAAGTTGAGAGATAATCTAGGAGAGATACCTAGATGAGCTTATGAGGGGTATACTGAGAGAGTATTCTAATATTCATGAGAGATGGAGTATTTGTGAATTAGGATCCTAGGAGGAGGACATGGGATGACTACAGGTTGGTCTGGAAGGTAATATTAGGAATGCACTACTAGAAGCACCGGATATGTAAGCAACCCAAGTAAGAATCTTTAGGATGCTAAGGAACAAGTAGGGGTGGGTGATCGAGTGTGAGTATGATCGAGCGAGTCTCTGATGATTTTCGTGTTGTGTTTCAGAGATATCATGGTGAGTACGCGCCATAACCCAGCGAGCAGTGGGACTAGCGATGATGAGATTCATTGGATGATTCATGAAGAGGTGGCCACAGCCATTCGAGAGGAGATATCATAGATGTTTGGGTCTATTAAGACCACCCTGATTATGACATTTGATGAGAGGTATACTGTTGTTACCTAGGCTGCTACTGCTGCAGCCACCACAACCATTACCACTGCTAGGCCACAGGAAGGTGACTCGTTGTTGCTATAGGAGTTTAGCAACAAGAAGCCATAGAGTATGACGGGACACATGATCCGATTGTGGTGATGAGATGGGATTCTGATATTAGGGTTATTTTTACACTTGTTCATGCCAAGAGCATTTGAGTGTTCGTTTTGCGCTAAACCAGCTTCGCTTGGGAGAGAAGGACTGGTGGAAGTTTGTGACTACCAGTTTTACTCCTACTAACCATGTTGTAGTGATATGGGAGAGGTTCACACAGATGTTCGAAGATAAGTATGTTCCCTCGGTGGAGAGGGAACGTTTGACACATGAGTTCCTGTCTCTCAAACAGAAGATAGAGTTATTGACTAAGATTACGAGGATGTTTCACGAGAGGGAGTTGATCTTCCCTGAGCATCTGCCTACTGAGCAGGCATGTGTGAGCTAATATATGAGTATACTGAGGAAGGATATACGGGAGTTCATAACGAACTCGTCATACCAAACATTGGCTGAGCTTTAGACCAATGCCAGGCGTAGTGAGATTGAACTAGCGCTACAAACCAGAGAGGAAGAGGAGTCCCAGGGTAGAGACAGGAGACCAGTATAGTCGAGGCCGGTGATGAATCGGGCTAAGCCCGCTGATATGAGGACTAGGGGCCTGAAGGGCCACACTTGTGGCAAGTGCGGCAAGACTCACGAGGGATCGTGCCGAGCAGGGATTTGCTACAAATGTAGCAAGGAGGGGCACATGATGAAGGATTTCCCCAAGGGACTTGCAGTTTGCTTTCACTACAACCAGACTGACCATCAGAAGGCCGGGTGACCACAACTTCTTCAAGGATCTGCACTTGCTGCGTTACATGCTACTGATAGTTGGCTACTGAAGGCCGAGACACCGAGGGATCGTGGGAGAGCTTTTTAGCTGATAGCAGAGGAGGTCCACGCAACACCTAATCTCATGGTTAGTACATATTCTTTACCTATATTAGTTTGAGATTTACAGTGCTTATATTGTGTTATATGTAGGTACTTTTCTTGTGAGTTATGTACCAACTTTGGTGTTATTGAACTCGGGTGTGAGTCGATCTTTCGTGTCTTTAGCTTTTAGTCGTAACATCAATATTCGATGCGAGGCATTGAGTCGACCTTTGAGAGTTTGTATTGCCGAAGAGTATGCGTTTTTTGCTACTGATGTGTTTCGGGGATGTGTACTGGAGATCTTTTGTGTCGAGTTTCTAATAGATTTGGTGCCGATCACGATGGGTGATGTCTGTGTCATCGTGGGTATGGATTGGTTGAGTCATTTCAGAGCATTGATCGACAGTGAACGTCAGATGGTGACCATACGAGAGCCAAGTGGGGGAGTGCTTACGGTGTACGCCAAGGGTACCCGATCTAGATCAGCTTTCTACTCTGCTGTCTGAGCGAGACAGAGTTTACATCAAGGTTGTATGGGACTTTTAGCATACGTGTCGGATACGCAAGTTGCTACCAACAGGTCGAGTTTTATCGCCGAGGTTCCGATAGTGTGCGAGTTTTCATATATTTTTCCTGAGGAGTCGCTGGGTGTGCCTCCCGAGAGGCAGGTGGAGTTCTGGATTGATATGGTTTTAGGAGCAGCGCATATTGTCAAGGTACCTTATCGCCTTCTGCCACCAGAGATGCAGGGGTTATCCTCAAAGCTCCGGGAGCTTCCGGGGAAGGGTTTTATTAGACCAAGTAGCTCACCGTGGGGACATCTGATCGTTTTTGTCATGAAAAAGGATGGTTCACACCGGATGTGTATTGATTACCGGGAGTTGAATAAGCTGACGGTCAAGAACCGTTATCCACTACTGAGGATCGACAATCTGTTCGATCAGCTCTAGGGGATGTCTTGGTTTTCCAAGATTGATTTGAGATCTGGATATCATCATATGAGAATTTGATAGGAGGATATCCAGAAGAAGACCTTTAAGAGTCATTACGGGCACTACGAGTTTGTGGTGATGCTTTTCGGACTCATCAACGCACCGGAAGCGTTCATGGATCTCATGAACCGGGTGTGCAGGCCTATGTTAGATCGATCGGTGATCATGTTCATGGACGGTATTCTAGTGTATTTGTGATCTAAAGAGCAGCATGATGAGCATATTAGAGAGATCCTTGGAGTACTGAGGGCAGAGAGACTTTATGCCAAGTTTTCCAAGTGTGATTTCTGGTTACGAGAGTTCTAGTTCTTAGGACACTTCTTTAATCAGAATGGGATATTGATCGATCCAGGAAATATTGAGGCAGTTTTGAGATGGGAGGTGCCGAGATTCCCTATTGAGATTAGGAGCTTTCTGGGATTGGCCGGCTACTATCGGAGATTTATCAGAGATTTCTCCAAGATTGTGGTTCCTCGCACTAGGTTTACCCGGAAGGGTGTTACTTTTTCTTGGGGGCCCAAGCAGTAGGCCCCGTTTGAGACTCTTCACCAGAGATTATGTGAAGCCCTTCCTAAGGCAATATAAGACTTTGTAGCTTATTGTGATGTGTATATATCCGGGATGAGTGCGGTGTTGTTGAAGAGGGGCCACGTGAAAGCATTATGCATCGAGGCAATTGAAGCCTTATAAGACGAGGTATCCCACCCACGGCATGGAGTTGGGGGCAGTGGCGGTCACCCTTAAGATCTGGTGGCACTACCTGTATGGGGTCCGGTGTACCATTTATATGGACCACAAGAGCTTGAAGTACCTCATGGATAACGCCAATCTAAATATAAGACAGAGGAAGTGGGTGGATGTAGTGAAGGAATATGACAGCGAGATATTATATCATCCAAGTAAGGCTAATTTGGTAGCCGACGCCCTAATCTGTAGAGCAGCGAGTGCTTCTATCCGAGATGTGTGCATGAGGATGACAATTGTGACAACATGATTTTTTTTTTCTTTATGAGTACAATCAACCTTAAGTCAGACTCATTTCTGCTATCTTTTAGTACTATTTAGTGTCTGTTTGAGTGTTTTTAGCCTAGTACACTTACGGAATGAGTGTTAGGAAATACCTGCTAGAGACACTGTGTAATGTTCAAGCCTTAATCTCTACCAAAAAGGAGTTCATGACCAAAGCAGAAGAGTTTAAGGCCGTAAACTCAAGGATGACTGTAAACTCCTCCATATAGTCTCATATCCTTCAACATTCATTCATTAGTTCACTTTCACCTCAAGAACTTCCATACCTCTCTCAAGTATCATCGAATCCATCATCTTAGATCATCAAAAATGTAAGTGTTATTCCTTTAGTTTGTTGTTAATCCTTCTTAACTAGCTTCATCCTCATGATTCATCCATGGAAATCAACTTTTCTTAGATCTTCAAGAAACACCAAGAACACACACTAGTGCTCTTGGACCTTAATCACCATTTCAAGCCTCTATATCGCAGGTACTCTCTCCTTATCCTGTTATATAGTTGAAACACTAGATCATAGCCTTAAAACTTCATCAAACTCATCATCAAAAAGAGTTTACGGACATGAGTTTACACCCTGGCCGTAAATCCTTGAAAGTGTGGTGTCATGAGCCTTAAACACTTCTAGACCCTTGCTGACCCATAAAACACTTGAACTTTTTAAACTCCTTGCCTTTAAGACCCAAAATAAGTCTATTAGGTGAGTTTACGACCATAGGGTTTATGGTGTGGCCGTAAACACATCAACACCCTCCAATCAATTGATTTTGCTCATTATTGTGAAGAGCAATGGTCCCTCAAGTTTCCCTAGCATTCAAACAACCTCTTATGCACCTTACCATTAGTTTACGGCCATAGTGTTTATGGTGTGGCCATAAACACCTTTTCTTGGCCTTAAACATCCCTTAGAAGAATCACATGTGCTTCCAACACTTGGTCAAAGTGTTTCCTAGTCCCGTGAGGTGTTTCCTTGCATTTGGTTGCCTCTAAACGCTATATTTAAGTCAACATATGCCATTATATATCATTTAGGACTCAGTAAGTTGCGGGAGTTCATTCGTGGAGCTTCTCATCTTTATGCGTGTACTCGTTTGAATCACCAACATTAGGTGAGTTCATACCCCGTAATTAATCTTTTAAATTGTTTTATATGCCTTAAAGGGGGGAATACAAGTTGAACAGGATGATAATTGTGTTAATGTTTGCTATAAATATATTTCAAAATATTGCTTCTGTATTTTATAAGTGGTCAAAACATTTCAAAATCTCTTTTCAAGTTATGTTACTCTCTAGTTTAACAAAACTCCATTTTTAAAGTACAAGCATAACTTAGTAGTCAATCGAGTCTTTTCAATAACTGTTCAAGTAAAACATTAGTAAAGAATAAGGGGTATAATTTAGAGGTTCAGTTCATACTAGATACAATACACGATAACAGGAAGAACATACTAAGATACTATAACAGAACAGACATACTAAGTTGTTATAGAATGGAACTACTACAAGATCTAATTATACCAATGAATCACTAACTCATTATTCTAAACAAAAGGTGATAGTTATATTATGTATACATGATCACATAACTTTAATGTGGATTACACAACCTAGCAACTGGTTTGCGGAAGTCACGTTTGGTTCCCAGAATCTCTTGACTGGGAGAGCATATAATATGGGTACTAGCCTTCACATTATGGCCTTAATAAACAAACATTTTTTAAGGAAATCAATATGCCAGGTTGTCAATTTAAAAGAAATTTGAGTACTTTCATTTTCCCATTACTTTCATAAAGTGACAGTTCCACTTGAAAATTAATGCATACTATTTTCGAGTCAAGATAGTTATAAACTAGGGAAAACTTACATTTTACAAACGACAATCAGAACAGTCGAGTCTAGTACATTCAGTAGAAAGGGACCCTAATGCTAACCTTATGCTTCCTTAATGTACACATCAAAGGATATATAATAATAGGATCCGACCGGTAATAGGATGTGTGCTTTCCACTTCATTTCATGCTCCTTGTTTGGTTGTGGTCTTAGAGCGGATTCACACAACCTATTATCCATTCGATCTTAGTTATATATACGTTCCGTATACATTAAGTCATCATAAGGGGAAGGTATGGGTCAGGTCATAGGACACTAAATCAATTCACATTTTTCTAGTACAAAACATACTTTGCAAATCAGAACTTTTGTTATACAAAACTAGAAACGTACTAGTAAAGGGTTTAATCCATTTTTATTAAACCAGTATAACTTAAAGGACCTTAGGTGATTAATTCTATAATACCTTAGTTTATACATCAGGGTTATATATAATTAATACCTGATAGGTAGTTAGATGTGTGCCTTCCGCCTCATTTGCTTTTCCTTGTTTGGTTGTGGGCATTTGGCAGATTCACACAAGTAACTATTTATACGGTATTAGATTATATATAGCTAGTATAAACTAAGTGACTATGGAAGGAACCACTGTGGTTACTATTTTATTATAAGAAATATGGTATTTCTTAAAGGATCTTTTCATCAAATATAAAGGAAATATTACAGTTAACTCCGTGAGTACCAAGTGAATAAACCAGGGTTATATACAACAATGATCTAACAACCAATGGGATGTGTGTCATTCGCCAGATTTCTTGTTCCTTGTTTGGTTGTGGGCATAGGGATGATACACATAATTGATTGCTTGTTTACTCTGCGTTTTATATAACTTGTATCCATTTATTACTCATAGAAAGGATTATAGAGTCAGTTTATTTATCTTTCATTTAAGCAGGAAAAATAGGATTTTCTAGAGGAACAAGCGAAATTTTCTAAATGTAACATACAACTTACTAAACTTTCTACAACTTACTTACATCAATAAAATCTTATGAACTCACTAGTTTAATTGATGATAAACTCTTTCAAATAACTTGTATTCTCAGGACACTAGTAGCCAGGTACTGACGCTGGGAATTTAGAAGATGGAGCAGTATAGCTTCAAGTCTTGTTTTTTTATTTTGTTATGTACTCTATGTTTTATGAACACACACTTTGTAAACACTTTCTTTCTAATTAAATGGTTGTTTATTTAATTTGATTAATATGATGCATGTCTTGTGATACTAAACATGACGTCCTCCACCCTCGAACATTTTCACCGTTCCGGTTTTCGGGTGTGACAGATTGGTATCAAAGCATTGTTTATAGTGAACTAAGTATATCAACAAATAAAAGATATATAACTATAAATACAATGGGGCTTAAGTGCTCTGAATAATAATATATTTTAAGAATATAACTAGAAGTTATAAAAATATACCTACTTGCTTATACATGTGTACCTACTAGAACAAGTATCACAACAAGAACAGAACATAAGTATTTAATGGTTGAATATTACGGTCAAACCTGGGCAGTTATGTAATCGTATGGGATCAATATAGCCTAATCAACTATACTCATTTGGGATGCGACCGGCATATGCTTGGGAGTGATGTGGTGTTGCAACGGTGGTAAAACTTACCTAACTCTATACAAGGGATCTCTAGATCAGAACATGAAAATTACAATACTATAGGAGTATTCTATGATACTATAACACCATAACAAGTTTGAAATATACTAAGTACATTATATTAAAATACTATAGGAGTATTTTAGGCACTATGTAAATAACTTATGTGATAACTTAAAAGACCCTTACGGACAAGTCTATAATATTGCAATGTATACTCCTAAGGTTTTATATAATTGAGGTTTTATAGACTTAGAATTTGTGATCTATGCTTCACTACCTGTTCCTTGTTTGGTTGTGGTTTTGGAGTAGGATCACTTATTCCAAGGCCTATTTAATCTTAAATTATATACAACTTTTATACATTGTACAATTATAGAAGGACTCGGTAAGGATTAACCCATTAAGATATCCTAAATCTCATAGATTCTCTAGTCACATCCATTCTCAAACGACAAACCTAGATAGATGTAACCACTTCCTCATAGTAGTCAGCAAAAGATTCAAGGAGGAACAAGAGCTAGTCCATGAGAGGTTTTCGTAGAAGGATCAACCAAAGTAACCAAAACACCTTATACGTCACACTAATAAATAATAATCTTGGTTAACTTAATGAGTTAGTGGAAACACTGCTCACCCTATGTGTTAGGATTATTTTCTTTACATGTAACTGGTAACAGTTATTCAGGTCACATATATTCATTCAAGGATAGCCATTCAAATTCATAAAGTTTATTCGGTATAGACTCTATTATGAATCGTTTCCAAAACCCTGTGGAAGTCAAGACCCCATATATTCAGAACTAGGATAACCTTGTGCTTCAGCTTTCAGCGTTTATCCACTGCTATAGACTTATTCCATCTCATCTTTGTATTCTTTTAGAAAAGACGCCTCCTCGCAGATCGAACAGATGCACTACTCCGATAACTCCAACTCAAGCACCACTACCTCCACCACTACAGTTCGACCTAGCTGTTTTTCAGGCAGCGGTAACAGTAGCAACGGCAGCCGCCCTAACCCAAATTCGCGCAAGTGGTATCAGTGGATCTGGTAACGGTGCTCACCAAACCAACCATGAAGATACCCACGAACACCCAAGGTAATGTTTGTACAGAGACTTCGTGAATTACAAACCGAAATGCTTCAATGGAGATGGAGGAGTCATTGCTCTGATGCAATGGTTCGAGAAAACAGATTTGGTCTTCCAAATCTGTTTGTGCCCAGAAGGGAGCAAAGTGAAGTTTGTTGCCTACACCTTCTTCGATAGAGCCCTAACATGGTGGAATAGCCATGTTAAGTCACTGACCCTATCCTTGGCTAACTCAATGGGTTAGGAGAACATAAAAGAGATAATGCTAGAAGAATATTGCCCGATGGGCAATTTTCAGAAACTGGAACAAGAGCTATGGGAGCCGACGATGGTCGGCTCAGACATAATGGCCTACACTGACAGGTTGAGCAAGCTGGCAGGACTATGCCTCAAGATGGTTACCCCGGAGAGCAAGAAGATAGAAAGATACATATAGGGTCTAACTGCCCTGACCCAAGGATATGTATTGTCTTCTAACCCAGCCACATTTGATAGCGCCAAATTCCCAGCACAACGACTCATCGACCATAGAGTCCGCCATGGAGTAGAAGACTTTGTTCTCGAGCCATCAAATGGAAAGGACTATAATCAGAAGTCGGGGAACAAGATGAAGAATAAGAGAACAACACAGGAACCCCCGCAAGAGCAACAAGCGAGTACTATGTACGCCGCTACAACACCTGCTGCTCCAACACCTGACAATCGATATGTTGGAACCTTCCCGAAGTGTGGAAAGTGCAACTACCACCACACCGAAGTATGTCGGGAAATGCAGTGTCTGAACTGCCACAGAAAGGGACACACAATCCGTTTCTACAGGGCATTGACTCAACCGTTCTCCCAAGTCCCCAGAGTTGAGGAAAACCATGCCTGCTATGGCTGTGGTGAGACTGGACACTACCAGAGAGACTGCCCGATAACAAAGAACTCAAGCGTGGATGGACGAATTCTGATGCTCACCGCAGGAGAATCAACCCCGGAGTCGCCTTTAAGTAGTGGTATGTTTTCGAAATAATAATTATTTTAAAATTAATTTATATTTATAGATCAGATTAAAACTTGGGGAAAATACTTAAAAGTCATTACAATAACTCACATATTGAAATGGATCATAATATTCAAGAGAACTAAAAGATCCGTTTAAAGAAGCTATGATGGCTTAGCGTATATATATCAGGGTTGTGCATAGCTAAGATGTTGCAGACTTAAAGTGAGTGATTCCGCCCTAATTCCTATTCCTTTTTTGGTTGTGGATCTGAGCCAGAGTTATTCTATCAACCGTCTTATTCATCTTAATTATTCATAACTTGTATATGACAGGCAATTTTAGTGGTACCAAGTAGGATCGTAGTATAAAGTATCGACACTAGATATCAAATCACTTTCATTGTATGTACTCGCTCATCATGGTATGATACGTAGAAGTGTTAACATCAAACGGAAAACAGAAAGCACTAGAACATTTACAAAGAGTACATTGTCGAACACACTAGGAGTACATTGTCGAACACACTAGGGGTACGTCATCGTATAACAGACGTCTCTTTCAAATCGGCCAAAAACTTTGTTCAGTAAATAGTCTATTACTATCATTCGTCATGAGTTGGCGTGGTCCTCACCATACTAAGTTCATACGTTTCTATTGCTTTGACCATCATTCGTCATTCGTATCGAACAATCCGATCTAAAGCTCAGTTTATCTTTCGTAATCCTAAACCTCGAAGTACTCGTGTGAAGGGTACTTTGTCCTTCGAAGCCTTGTCATCGTATGTTCAACAGACCTTTCCAAAATACAACTCATCCAGCAGACCAAGTTCAAGCACAGAGGCTAAAGATGAATACAGCCCACCTATTACTATTCAGTGTATACGCGAGGGAGGTATATGATTATGATTACGCAGATTTAGTATGTGAGCTTCCACCCTATCTCTTGTTCCTTGTTTGGTTGTGGACGTAGGGCAGAGTCGCATATCTAACCGTCATACTAATCCTAATTATATGCGGCTTGTATACATGACGTAATGATAGATGGACCCAATATGAGTCCTATCCTAAACACTAGGGAAAAATGTCAGGTCTACGAGTGAGAATTCTGCAAATTAGAGGAGCGCAACCCTAGTAGTACTGCTAAGAAAGCTAATTTCGGGACAAAATTCCATCTAACACGGGAATGATGTGACAACCCAAATTTTTTTTATTTATAAGTACAGTCAACCTTAAGTCAGACTCGCTTCTGCTATCTTTTAGCACTTTTTAGAGTCTGTTTGAGTGTTTTTAGCCTAGTACACTTAAGGAATGAGTGTTATGAAATACCTGCTAGTGACACTGTGCAACGCTCAAGCCTTAATCTCCACCAAAAAGGAGTTCACAGCCAAAGCACAAGAGTTTACGACTGTAAACTCAAGGATGGCCGTAAACTCCTCCATATAGTCTCATATCCTTCAATTTTCATTCATTAGTTCACTTTCACCTCAAGAACTTCCAATCCTCTCTCAAGTATCATCAAATCCGTCATATTAGATCTTAATATATGTAAGTTTTCTTCTTTTAGTTTGTTGTTAATCCTTCTTACCTAGGTTCATCCTCATGATTCATCCATGGAAATCAAATTTTCTTAGATCTTAAAGAAACACCAAGAACACTAAGAACACATACTAGAGTTCTTGGACCTTAATCACCATTTCAAGCCTCTATATCGTAAGTACTCTCTCCTTAGCTTGTTATATAGTTGAAACACTAGATCATAGCCTTAAAACTTCATCAAACTAATCATCAAAGAGAGTTTACGGCCATGAGTTTACACTCTGGCCGTAAACCCTTGAAAGTGTGGTGTTTTGAGCTTTAAGCACTTCTACACCCATGCTAACCCTTAGAGCACTTGAACTTTTGAAACTCCTTGCCTTTAAGACCGAAAATAATTCTATTTGGTGAGTTTACGGCCATAGGGTTTATGGTGTGGCCGTAAACACATCAACACCCTCCAATCAATTGGTTTTGCTCATTATTGTGAAGAGCAATGGTCCCTCAAGTTTCCCTGGCATTCAAACAACCTCTTATGCACATTACCATTAGTTTACGGTCATAGTGTTTATGGTGTGGCCATAAACACCTTTTCTTGGCCTTAAACATCCCTTAGATGAATCACATGTGTTTCCAACACTTGGTCAAAGTGTTTCCTAGTCCCGTGAGGTGTTTCCTTGCATTTGGTTGCCTCTAAATCGCTATATTTAAGTCAATATATGCCATCATATGTCATTTAGGACTCGTTAAGTCTTAGGATTTCATTCGTGGAGCTTCTCATCCTTACGCGCGTATTAGTTAGAATCACCCACATCAGGTGAGTTCATATCCCGTAATTAATCTTTTAAACAGTTTTAAATGCTATAATGGGGGGAATACAAGTTGAACACAATGATAATTGTGTTAATATTTGTTATAAATATATTTCAAAAGATTGCTTATATCTTTTATAAGTGGTCAAAACATTTCAAAATCCCTTTTCAAGTTATGTTAATCTTTAGTTTAACAAAACTCCAATTTTAAAGTAGAAGCATAACTTAGTAGTCAAATGAGTCTTTTCAATAACAGTCCAAGTAAAACATTAGTAAAGTATAATGGGTATAGTTTAGAGGCTCAGTTCATAGTAGATGCAATACATGATAACCGGAAGAACATACTAAGATATTATAACAGAACAAACATACTAAGTTGCCATAGCATGGAACTATTACAAGATCTAATTATACCAATAAATCACTAACTCGTTATTCTAAACATAACGTGATAGTTATATTGTGTATACATGATCACATAACTTTAATGTGGATTACACGACCTAGCAACTGGTATGCGGAATTCACGTTTGGTTCCCAGAATCTCTTGACAGGGAGAGCGTATAGTATGGCTACTAGCCTTCACATTATGGTCTTAATAAACCAAACACGTTTTAAGGAAATCAATATGCCTGGTTGTCAATTTAAAAGTCAATTGAGTACTTTCATTTTCCTATTACTTTCATAAAGTGACAGTTCCACCTGATAGTTAATGCAAACTATTTTTGATTCAAGATAGTTATAAACTAGGGAAAACTTACATTTTACAAACGACCATCAGAACAATCGAGTCTTGTACATTCCGTAGAAAAGGACCATAATGCTAACCCTATGCTTCCTTAATATATATATCAAGGGATATATACTAATAGGATCTGACAAGTAATAGGATGTGTGCTTTCCGCTTCATTTCATGTTCCTTGTTTGGTTGTGGGCTTAGAGCGGATTCACCCAACCTATTATCCTCGATCTTTGTTATATATATTTTTCTTATACATTAAGTCATCATAAGGGTTACCAGTTATGGTTCAGGTCATAGGACACTAAATCAATGCACATTTTTCTAGTACAAAACATACTTTCCAAATCATAACTTTTGGTATACAAAACTAGAAACTCACCAGTAGAGGGTTTAATCCATTTTTATTAAGCCAGTATAACTTAAAGGACCTTAGGTGATTAATTCTATGATACCTTTGTTTATACATCAGGGTTATATATAATTAATCCAAGATAGATAGTTAGATATGTGCGTTCCTGTTGGATAAGGTGTCTAAGTCCATAAATTATTTGATATATGCTTGACCCGACCCGGCATGGTCCATTTGGGTTGCACTTCACCCGAACAATTTATATGGATAATCTTATGAGAATAGTATGTTTATGATTTATTAATATATTATAAGTTATAATATATTAATATAAAGTCATGTTATTTAATTAGTTTTAGTTTTAAATTAATTATGAATTAATTTAGTGATTAAAAGGAATACTAGTTAAACATGTGCAATCGCATTTTATATAATGTGAGCTTCAACTCATTAGGAATGAGCTAAGCATGCATGGGGGTCCATGGATGATCCATGGGGCTTTTAACCCATGGATCCTTGGAAAGGAAAAGACATGGGTTATTAAGGTTTGCCCTAATCCGCCACACTATATAAAGATGCACATATTGCAAGAAATGGCAACTAGTTGTGTGAGACTTTGTGGTGGCCGATTTCTACATAAGCATATTATTCTCTCAAGGTTTTTCCAAGTTTGTGGTCATTTGTGATTCCACTTGAGGCATTCAGATTATTGGTGCTAGGATCTCAAACTCCAAGCAATCAACCACCATTAAAAGGTATGTATTTCTACTAGTAGTTTTATGATTCATAATCCTTATGCTATGCTAGTTAGGAAGAAACCTTGGAAATTATTATTTGCATGTATTTTAGAAGAAACCATAGATCCAAGGTTTATAGGGTTCCATGTACACCATAGGAGTGTTAGAATGCTCAAAACCCAGCAGTGGTATCAGAGCCTAGGCTTGTTTTCTTGAATACTTGATGCAAATTTCTTGAAAAATGTCGAAAAATTGCATTCTGCATAGCTGACTCGCCGAGTCCTTCATGGAACTCGCCGAGTCCATGTGTATATTCAACCAACTCGCCGAGTCAGTTCATGCACTCGATGAGTTGGCAGGCCTGAGTGTAGTTTTTCAAGTTTTGGTGCTGGAATTGGTCTAGAATCATTACCTTAAACTGTTTGAACTTATAAAACCTGTTTTTGATGTGGTAATGATGATGGTGGACAAATTTCAAAGTTATAATCAAAGGTTCAAGTTTATATATGCTTATATGATTCTTGAAAGTTGTTGCTCATGAATGTTCATGAACTTATGAGTTTTGGTAGATCATAGGAATTATGTGCAAATTGTTTGATAGTATAATTCTTGATATTTATGACATTGAATGAACTCCATAACTTGTCCTCAAGTTATGGAATTCCAAAAGTTTTTTCTTTTAAATGTTTTTAAGAAGTCATAAGTTACACTTTTGAAGAGTTTTTTCTAATAAATGTTTTTATGAACTCCATAACTTATCCTCAACTTATGGATTTCCGAGAGACTCTTCATTAAAATTTTTAAACACTTAATTAAAACTCATAAGATATTAATATCCAAAAGTTTTTGAATTGTTCAAAACTTGTCCTCAAGTTTTGGAATTTGTAAAGTCTCACACAAACTTTAATTCCATACCCTAGAAGTTTTAAAAGTTAAAATTTAACCCTTATACTATTATAAGATTAATGGTTAATATTGATATATATGTATAATAATAAGTCGTTCTACCGTTAGTAGGCCTCATTCATGAAGCCGGTCTATAAGAGGGGTATAAGGTTGCTGCCTATAAAATGGCAGCTTAATGGGTGTCCACTCTCACCCACCGCTTCCTTGATCGGTGGAGGGTCGTTAGCCGAACGGGTAGGATAATGACTTTAAATTCTCATTAAAAGTATAATGACTATAATAAAGTAACTAAATATTTTTTTAATTTCCAATCTTAGTTACTTTAGGAAAAAGGTGAACATGGTGCTAGTCCATGGAATTCACACTTTGTACCTTACCAAGACGTTGGTGGAGCGTGTGTGGTTAACCGACACACTAACTTGGACTAGTAAGGATCACGAAGGGTGACTTAATGTTTTTCATAGATCAATGGACCGTGTGTGGTTAACCGGCACATTGATTACATGATAATGTTAAGGGTACCAAGTGAATTAGTATGGTTATTCACACCTTGTTTTGTGATCCTCGACATCCCAGTCACAAAATTTGATAGGGCACACTCGAGATTGAAACATGCCATTGAAAAGTTCAATGAATCTCAAAAGATCTAGGAATTTCAAATCCAATTAAAACCTAATAAATTATTTCGTTTTTCATGGTGGAAATTGGTGAATCATCATTCGCCTACCTTCACATATTTTATAGCTTGGATTACGGCATACCTCTTCCAAGTTATAAAATATTGTGTAGGGTCCTAGCCTTAATATTTCATATTGGGTGTTATATTTTGTACTTTGAATCAACTAACTTGATTATCTCCCATTATAGATGTCTGGTTCAGATAACTATGATGTTTCCAAAACTCTTGGAACAAGCTTTCCTCTTGAAGATGATGTTCCTCAACATCATGCTTCTCTTCCTCCACCTCCTCCAATTATTCTCCCTAACCCACAAGTTTAAGGTCACTCAAGCCCTATTGGCAAGCATAGTCTATGTGTGCTCACATCTTGGAGATAAAGTCACATATTGTCAAGCCGGGAGAGTTGGGTGTCAAAGTCTTGTGAAAGTTGGATGTTCAATCACTTTCTTGGTAACATAGTGAGACTACTATGAGACAGACTATGACATGACCCTTAGTGATCTTATCTATTTGCTTGGTGGTGCGGAATCAACAATGATTTTTAACACTAGTAAAGCAAATTTTGTTAGAAGATCAACTTCGCAAACCTTAAATAGACATTGACAATGGTAGCGTTGGATATCTAGAAAATGATTTCTCTTCCCAATGGAAAGGGATCGGCCATAGTTAAATCGGTTGACCACATGGTAAAGAGAAAGGCTAAGTCTGAGATAGTCTCATGTGCCATTACTAAAGGGTCCATATGTTTTATTTCCAAAGGGATGGACACTGATTACGAAGCTTCCATATTTACCTGAAAGATCATAAGATTGATCAAGTCAAGAAGTTTGACTCTACTTCAGTTAAAGTCCACTGTCTAACTCTATTAAGTTCCTATTTGGAGATTCTTATTACATCATGTGAATGGGTCACATGTTGATGTTTTTAAGAATCAAAGAAAAGATAGGAAGCTTAAAGGAAGTATATGCTGATTCTGATTGCGAAGATGGGTTTCGATCGCATGGTTCGGTGATCATAATTTTGAGTTGTTGCTTTATAGTTATGATATATTACTCTGGAATAAATAACAACAACATTTTCATATGGATTGTAAGGGTAAGTTTTTCCGCAAAGTTTTTAAAATAAACAAAAGGTTTTAATTTTATTTATTTTAAAAATATCCTTAGAATGGAATTTGTGAAAAATTGTTGCTTATATGTTTCCAATAATAACAATATTGGAAAATGGATTTGATTCTTTCGTTTTTGGTAATGTCTGAATTTACTAAATGAGGAAAGGTTCTCATCACCCAAGGTTCAATTGGACCGAAACTTAGAATCATACAAGCTGTATTGTATGATGGATGAGAATTTTCATCTCTGGAAAATTAAGACTAATTCCTTATGTGAACAAGGATAGGACTAAAGGGATCGAGTACACATGCTTGTGCACTAGTCAAGTCCACCATAATGATTGATAAGACTATTAGTCATGATTTGCTAAAGCTTAGTAAATATGGTTATACTTACAAGGTTAAGTATAATTCTGAAGCATTGAAAATTGTTCAATGTGTGACAGAACGAATGGTAAAGAATCAAATTAGGCAGAAAGATAAAAGTTTCTCAAATCTAAAAAGATGGGAGAGTACTTTAGTATCATGTTTTATGATCATCTTAATCATTAAGATACCATATCACAAATTCATACTCTAAGGACATCTTAGTTCATTGTTATGACTAAGACGAGGGGTCATGAATTATTGGAATGGTTAAAATCAAGAAGATGAATCATACTTTGTTCCAAAATAGCTCTTAGGGTCATACTCCAAGATTGTAACATTAAGTGACATAAAGTAATGTTTAAAACACTTATCAAATGTAGTGTAAAATGTTTTCTACTCCTGTACATTTGAAATTGGTAAGTTGTGATGTCTTGGATAAGACAAAGAACAAATAAGACCAATTATGTGAAGTGTTTATCTTGATAAGAATCTGCACTATCCCTTGAATATTTGTTTTGTCAAGGAATGGTCCTTGACTAGGGAAACTTATATGTGAAGAGGACAGTGGGAGTCTTAAAGATCCTGAAAGGATTTCAAGATTTAATCTAGAGTAAAACCTGAGTTTTATCACTAGCACCCGACTTAAGGTTTGCAACCTATTAAGTTGACATAATTCTTGTTTATGTGTCTGTTCCTATTAAGTTGACTATGCATGTGAGTTTTGTTAGTACTAAACTGTGTGTATAACAGCTTGGAAGCATTGGTGGGCCTTGTGCTACCAGGTGACAAGAAATTAAGATTTAACAAGTTCAAGCCATGTAAGACTGAATTTATCACTAACCTTGTCTTATGATTATGGTTTTGAAAAATTCACATGGATAGGAACTCATACACCATAATAGCTAAGTGTCATAAGGTTTCTCTCCGATTCATGAGAATGATGGTGAGGAAACACTTTCACTAAGTAGAGTTTAAGTAGATAGGAATTGTGTTATTTGCATTTTCAAAAGTCGTTAGTGGAGCGTGTGTGGTTAACCGACACACTAACATGGACTTATGAGAAATGGAAAAGGTCTAAACAATTGAGACTATGATTATGGCATCCCTTTCATAGTTCTTAAAATTGTTTAGACAAACATGTGAGCTATCTACAAAAGGGTATATGAATCTAAATTTTAGAAGTCCAGCCGATTTATGAATACATGTCAAAGCTAGTGGGAGCATAAGTGTTATGCTAATAATCATCATGTTAGTGGGAGCATGATAATTATGATTATTATTATTGCAAGCTAGCTATGTTAATTATAGAGAAACAAAAGTTTCAATTCGTGAAGTTGCAGGGGTTGAAAAATTGTTTTGCTATAATTAAGGAAGAGGAAATTATACTTCAATTCAATTCTAACAACTTAGATTGAGATTTTAATCATCTTTAGTCAAGGATATATATATATATATATATATATATATATATATATATATATATATATATATATATATATATATATATATATATATATATATATATATATATATGTCACACCCCGAAAACCAAAGGCGGAATCATTTCCGGGGCGGACTCCACTTTGAGTATCAAACCAATGCACATAGTAAGCAAACTAAACAACCATTACATTACATATATAAAAGTTTACATTTGTTTCAAAAGTAAATTGTACAAGTGTGATACATAGTATATATGAACAACATGAGACGAGTCTTCTACGCACTCCGTCTTCGCCAAAAATGATCGTCGGGTACCTGTCTAATGCGGACCTGAGAATACAAGCGGTTTGAAAATCAGCATAAAGCTGGTGAGTTCATAAGCGGTTAGTTTTCTAAAAATTATACGAGTTCCTTTGGTTTCCTGAAAAAGCAGTTATCCAAGAAAATCCCATATTTTCTTAAAAGTAATGTTTACCAAATCCAAATTGTAATGTAAAAGATGTACACTGAAATCATAATTGTTCTTGTGAATTGTAAAGTTTAGTTATCTAACTTGCTACACTTTTCTCGTTACATACTACTGTTACTCAGGAAAATCCTATATTTTCCTACATGTGTGTGTGTGAACTGTTACCGATTCTGTGTGTGCGAACTATTACCGATTTCGATTATGTTCAATGATATCCCCAGGAAAACCCCATGTTTTCCTGAATGTATGTGAAGTCTCCTGAAAGTCCGATTATCCTTAAATGTACATTGGTTTTATTACGTACATAAAACTAATAAATAAGTGTAAAGTGTTAATAATCTTGATTACGAGTCCTTAACCATACTTCAGACTAGATATGACTCGGGTCGTGGCCAGTATCCTTTTTATGACTTTCGTCACCCTTGAACCTTTCAGTTCGGCTGTAGCTAGCAGCCAGGTGCGGGATTGTCAGTCCCGTATAGATCTATACACTCAAGTCACACTCTCCTCTGTTCGGAGATTCTAGTTATAAGAGTAGTCCTCCACTCTCTCGTGCCAAGGAAGTGTTACAGAGGACGTGTCTCCAATATTTAAGATATCCCTTTACTTCTCGTGCTAAGGGGAAGTAGTATCTATGACTATCTATGTTCTAATGAATCCTGTCCTTTACACTCGAGCCTAGGTGTTTTATCAAGGACATTACAAATGTTTTATGTTTTCTAATGGTGTTTGTCCTTTAGACTCGAGCCTAGCGTTTTTTATTAAATACATTCATATGTGTTATTTTTTCTAATGGTATTTTTCCTTTATCAATATAAGTGTGAAAAATCAATTGTGAAACATTACAGTATTTACTAATAAGAATTGAAATCGTTTGTACAAACAACTCTGCAAGTTAAAACAGTTTGTTAGTGGGTTTTCAATTCTTAAAAGCATGCGAATTATGAAACCATTTAAAATGAAGTAATGAATTTAAGTACAATATATCCTTGTACTTTTGCTTGTATTCCCCCCTGAAAACATTTAAAAACCATTGAAAAAGGGTAGGGGTATGAACTCACCAGTCGAGAAGCGTGTCAGATTTGATGCTAAGTGTCGGTTCGGGGCTTGATAATGCGTGAGGTTCCTATGTAATATGAAATGATATGCGAATGTATCTAATTAGACTTTAAATCACTAATTAGATATAAATATACACTCCAAGACGCGAAAACACTTCAAATCAAGTGTTTGGAGTGACCCGGGTGACATCTAGAGACGTATAAGGCTCGGATATGGAGTTTACTCCTCAAGAGTAAATTCATAAGAGGGTTTACGGTTCTAATGACTCATTCCCCATGAGTTTACGGCCGTAAACTCATGGTTGGTGTGTTCTTGGATGCCACAAAGTCTTACAATGCACACGGGAAGGTTCTAGGGTCGATTTCATGGCTTAGGAAGTGATCGGGACTTGAAATGGTCTTGGAAATGAGTGTAAGGTCTAAGGAGATGTTCTTGGGGAGTTTACTACCTTAAACTCATGAGTTTACAACCGTAAACTCATGTTTTTCCATGAATTAAGGGCTTTGATGGTTGTAATTCAATCACATGTGATTCTAGGTCCAAAACTAAGCTTTTCAAGGAATTAAAGGCACCTTAACACCCTTTGTTGGGTGTTTATGGTCTAAGGAGGTGGGTTTATGGTCCAAGAATGTTCTTGGGCCGTAAACTCAAGTTTTATGCATTTGAGGATGTTTTGGTGCATCACATGAAGGTTTATGAGGTTCTACACTCCCATGGAAGCATTTTGAAGGTGTTTAAGGGCATTTTGACTCATTAACATGAGTTTATGGTCCATGAATGAGGGTTTACGGTCCAAGAACATTCTTGGGCCGTAAACTCATGTCCATACAACATATGTCATGATTTTGGGGTCCTTAGTCCATGAATGCAAGTTTCTAAGTCGAATCTAAGCCCTAGAAGTGTCTTGGAGGAGTTTTGGGGCTTCAAAACCCTCTCAAGGGGTGTTCACGGTTTTGGGAGGGTGCCTAGACCGTAAAAACTTGTTCATTGGTGTTTTGGGGTGATTGAAACATAGATTTGCATGACAATCAAATTAGATAACAAGTTAGGTTAGATTGCTTACCAAATTGAGGCTTGAAAGGAGGCTTTTGGACTAATTTCGAGTTCTAGAGGGAGAGTAGTGAGAGAAAGTTTTTAGAGAGAGAGTAAAAGCCTCAAAATGATGTCATTCAATCCCTTATATAGGGGTTGAGTTTGTGGGCCAGAGGAATTTTACCCGATACTGTCGTTAGACGGGGCTTTTGGTCGCACCCGATAAAGTTGCCGTAATTACGACTTAAGTAAAACTAAATATTTTCTAAATGAAATGGAACATATTTTAATGTTTTTAAAATTTATTCTAACATTATTAAAACATTAATAGAAGTCGCAATAATTTAATTAAAACAAAGTTAAAGGAAAATTTTGGAACTTAACGGCTTTGTTAACGAAAACGGGTTTCAAATAATGGAACGAACTTCAGGTTGTCACATTATCCCCCCGTTAGCGGGAATTTCGTCCTGAAATTCAGAATTAAGATACAAATCATGAAATGAAAGAGATGCGGATGGATCAGCTGCTCCGGGTTCTAACGCTCCCAAGTGACATTGGGTCTCCGCTTGACTTTCCAGCGAACCCTCACTATCGGGACGCGTCTTGGTTTCATTGGGTAGATACTTCTTAACGACCGAGACATGAAGTACCAGAGGAATGTCACTCAGTTTTGAGGTTAGCCGAAGTTTGAAGGTTACAAAATCGATCCTACGAGGATCGCAAAGGGTCTAATGTATCACGAGGGAAGTAGTTTGCACTACTCAAAGCATATCATGCTTTCTCTGGGATAAAGCCTTCAATAGGATACACGCTCCAATAGGAAAGCACATCTTCATGGAGCCGAGTAGCTAAGGGTCTGGTGGTTCTAGAAGAAATTTCTGGGTAGGTCTGCGATAATAATCGATGGGACCTAAGAATGGACAGGTTTCTGTGGGTATTTTCCGGGTGCCGACTAATTCCCTATCGCCTTAGTTGTTGAAAAGGTTCATCGGTATGACTGCTTTGCTTATCTACATTACCGGAAAGTGGTTTGACCGAAGGGCACCACTACTATCTCGTAGTGATCGTATCAAGTCCTCGTTGCTGTCTTGGACACATCGTCCTTACTAAGGTTTTGGCTACGAGGTAATTGCAAGGATTAGGTCGATGTGAGACTTGACTACGCGTTTGGAAGGAATTATCGAAAATTTTCGGGAAAGGCATCGGGGAAAGAGTTGCAGACTTCTCGTTTCCCAAATATCACACGGACGAGGAATGCATGGGAAACTTTCTAAGCTTTGATGCACGAAGATGCGAAGGTTTGATGCCGATGATCACGGAAGTCAGGTCGGGGGAAAGATTCGGACGGACGACACTTTCGAAGTCAAGGATAACATCATGAATGAGGCTCGGTCAATTCATGCCAAATATGGCATCAAAGCATTTCATGAAAAGTTTACCATTAGATCGAATGGAAAGGAATAATCATCCGAATTAAGGATACGATCTATGGATATGGAGTTAGCGTTCTCCTTCTCACTTGATAACGATCTCGACGGTACACGTTTTCGATTACTAATGAAGGATAAGGTTTAGAAAGATGTTTGAGTGGACGGTTAACAATTTCTTTCAGCATTAGAATCAAAAAGAATCACATGCATAAGATTTATCGAGGGAAATATACCTGTGGCAATGGTGGGATCGGTGGCGGTCTCCTCTTGTCCTATCGCTAGAACTCTTCCGGTGTTGCCAGATGTTACTGCCTTAGGGCAGTTTCGCTTGTAATGTCCAACTTCTCCACAACCATAGCAGGCCCGACCAATGCCCGCTCCGGAAGCTTGACTGGTTGATTGGGTTGGTGTCTTACAGTTTTTCGCCATGTGACCCTTTATGCCACAACTGTTGCAAAATACCTCTATACATGGACCGGAAGGAAGGTGATGATAGTTGCACTTGTCACAACTAGGAAGGGTTCCAGCATACCTACTGGCGGGTTTTTGAGCTGAGGATCCAACTGTTGGATTAATGTCTAAGTCCATAACTATAATTGGTAAGACTTGACCCGACCCGGCATGGTCCATTTGGGTTGCATGGCATCATGCACTTGGATAGACTATAATGAGAGAAATAAGACACTTACGGTTATTAATATATTATAAGTTCTAGTATATTAATAATAAGAATAATGAGATTATTTAATTAGTATTGATCAAGAATTAATCTAGAATTAATTAAGTGATCAAAAGAAGACTAATTAAATATATGGGTTGATTGTGTAAATCATTCATTCTTATATACGTGGGCTTGTGATCCAAGATTCCTTATGTTGGACTAAGTCCATGGGGTGACCCATGGATACTCCATGGAGGTTAAAATCCATGGAGCATAAGGAATGGGTAAAGTCATGAGTTACATGGTGTAACCCTAATAGCCACCATATAAAAGAAACCCATGGCTCAAGAAATCGTGACTAAGACTAACACTATGTGTGTATGTATGAGGGCTACACGATTTCATGAAGTGTTCTAATTTCTCTCTAAGTTATTCCAAGTGCTTATGGTGTTGTGTGAACCATTTGAGGTGTCACACTTGGGGCACTAAGCACTCAAGCTTCATGAAGACAAGCACTATCAAAGAGGTATGTATTCTATCTTGTTATATCCATTATTTTGTATGCTAGATTAGGATAATACCTTGGATGTTCATATTTGCATGTATAATAGAGAAAACATAGATCCAAGGTATTTAGGGTTGCATGTACACTTAGGAGTGTTAGAATGCTCATAACCCAACACCAACAACAGAGATAGTTGCAGGGGTAGTAGCAGCGTAAACTGCCACAGTTTGTTGCCTCTTCGAAGACTCTTGCGATATCTGACTTTCCTTCTTCTTCCCAAATTTTCTTTTCTCGCCACTCCTCTCTGTCGGTTCAGGAGTGGTAGATGCTTCTTCAAAGTCATCATTATGGTCTATTAGGATTCGTGCTAAACATTTAGCGTTGTCGTATGTGTCTGGTCGCGCAGCTATGACATTCCCTTTTATTAGCTGGGTCAGCCCCCAGATGAATCTCTCTATATTTTTACTCTCTGGGGTAACCATTCCCGGACAGAGTAGCGCCAGGTCATCGAACTTGGAAGTGTAAGACACAATATCGGAACCCTTCATCTTCAATTTCCAGAGTTCGTGTTCTAACTTCTGCATTTCGCCCCGAGGGCAATACTCAGCTAGCAGAAGTTCCTTCATGGCCTCCCAACCCATGGCATTAGCTACGGGTAAAGTTAGGGATTTGACTCGGCTGTTCCACCAAGTCAGGGCTTTGTCGATAAAGGTGCAGGCGACGAACTTCACCATATCAGATTCTGAGCAGGCACAAATTTCAAAGATTGATTCGGTTTTCTCGAACCATCAAGTGAGGGAAATGACACCTCCAGTGCCATCAAAGGACGTAGGTTTTGCGTTCATGAAGTCTTTATAGGAACCCCCTCTTCAGTATCCCTGATTATCTTCTAGGTTTTGGGGCTGGGGACCACCTCCTGAACTACTGGGGTTTCTTTGTGACATGGCGGCTGTCACTACCGTAGTAATAACTGCCTGAAGTGTTGTAAGGTCGATTTGAAGAGAACTTGGTGGCGGAGGGTTATTGGTCTTTGAGCTGGGTCTCTTTCTTGGAGGCATCTTGATCTAATAAGATCAGGAAACAGAGGATGGTAAGTCCTCTGGATTGAATCAAGAGATATGATAGATATATATTCCGAATAAGCGATAAAGCAGGAAAGAATTATCAAAACAAATAAATTATCGCTAAAGGAATGATCAAGGAACAACACATGAATGAATATTTCTACAAAGGATTGGCTTGAGAAATACTCCCATAGTATTTCATGATTTGCTACGACCACGGTTCGATGTTTTGGATACTAGGGTAAGTTTTAGCCATGCCGCACACCACAGTCACTCCCAAGCAAATGTTGGCCGTGTCTCGAATGAATATAGTTGGCCAGGCTATATTGATCCAAGACACAACTACATAACTGTCCAGGTTTAACTGCAGCATACAACACCCATTTACTTATGTTTTGTTCTACTTGTAGTTTCGGATCTCGATGGTTAGGTATACTTGTATACTTTTGAAAATACTTATACTTCGTAGGATACTTTTAGTTCAGAGCACTTAGGCGCCTTAGTGTTTATAGTTTTATACCATGTAAGGTTTGGTATACTTAGTTCACTCTAAACAAGGGCTCTCATACCAATCTGTCACACCCCGAAAACCAAAGGCGGAAACATTTCCGGGGCGGACTCCAGGTTGATTATCAAACCAATGCACATAGTAAGCAAAGTAAACAACCATTACATTACATATATAAAAGTTTACATTTGTTTCAAAAGTAAATTGTAGAAGTGTGATACATAGTATATATGAACAACATGAGACGAGTCTTCTACGCACTCCGTCTTCGCCAAAAATGATCGTCGGGTATCTGTCTAATGCGGACCTGAGAATACAAGCGGTTTGAAAATCAGCATAAAGCTGGTGAGTTCATAGGCGGTTAGTTTTCTGAAAATTGTACGAGTTCCTTTGGTTTCCTGAAAAAGCGGTTACCCAAGAAAATCCCGTATTTTCTTAAAAGTAATGTTTACCAAATCCAAATTGTAATGTAAAAGATGTACACTGAAATCATAATTGTTCTTGTGAATTGTAAAGTTTAGTTATCTAACTTGTTACACTTTTCTCGTTACATACTACTGTTACTTAGGAAAATCCTATATCTTCCTACATGTGTGTTTGTGTGAACTGTTACCGATTCTGTGTGTGCGAACTATTACCGATTCCGATTATGTTCAATGATATCCCCAGGAAAAACCCATGTTTTCCTGAATGTGTGTGAAGTCTCCTGAAAGTCCGATTATCCTTAAGTGTACATTAGTTTTATTACGTACATAAAACTAATAAATAAGTGTAAAGTGTTAATAATCTTGATTGCGAGTCCTTAGCCATACTTCAGACTAGATATGACTCGGGTCGTTGCCAGTATCCTTTCTATGACTTTTGTCACCCTTGAACCTTCCAGTTCGGCTGTGGCTAGCAGCCAGGTGCGGGATTGTTAGTCCCGTATAGATCTATACACTCAAGTCACACTCTCCTCTGTTCGGAGATTCTGGTTACAGGGGTAGTCCTCCACTCTCTCGTGCCAAGGAAGTGTTACAGAGGACGTGTCTCCAATCTTTAAGATTTCCTTTTACTTCTCGTGCCTAGGGGAAGTAGTATCTATGACTATCTATGTTCTAATGAATCCTGTCCTTTACACTCGAGCCTAGGTGTTTTATCAAGGACATTACAAATGTTTTATGTTTTCTAATGGTGTGTGTCCTTTACACTCGAGCCTAGGGTGTTTTATTAAAGACATTCATATGTGTTATGTTTTCTAATGGTATTTGTCCTTTATCAATATAAGTGTGAAAAATCAATTGTGAAACATTACAGTATTTACTAATAAGAATTGAAATCGTTTGTACAAACAACTCTGCAAGTTAAAACAGGTTGTTAGTGGGTTTTCAATTCTTAAAAGCATGCGAATTATGAAACCATTTAAAATGAAGTAATGAATTTAAGTACAAGATATCCTTGTACTTTTGCTTGTATCCCCCCTGAAAACATTTGAAAACCATTGAAAAAGGTTAGGGGTATGAACTCACCAGTCGAGAAGCGTGTCGGATTGGATGCTAAGTGTCGGTTCGGGGCTTGATAATGCGTGAGGTTCCTATGTAATTTGAAATGATATGAAAATGTATCTAATTAGACTTTAAATCACTAATTAGATATGATTATACACTCCAAGATGCGAAAACACTTCAAATCAAGTGTTTGGAGTGACCCGGGTGACATCTAGAGACGTATAAGGCTCGGATATGGAGTTTACTCCTCAAGAGTAAATTCATAAGAGGGTTTACGGTTCTAATGACTCATTCCCCATGAGTTTACGGCCGTAAACTCATGGTTGGTGTGTTCTTGGATGCCACAAAGTCTTACAATGCACACGGGAAGGTTCTAGGGTCGATTTCATGGCTTAGGAAGTGATCGGGACTTGAAATGGTCTTGGAAATGAGTTTAAGGTCTAAGGAGATGTTCTTGGAGAGTTTACTACCTTAAACTCATGAGTTAACAACCGTAAACTCATGTTTGTCCATGAATTAAGGGCTTTGATGGTTGTAATTCAATCACATGTGATTCTAGGTCCAAAACTAAGCTTTTCTAGGGATTAAAGGCACTGTAACACCCTTTGTTGGGTGTTTAAGGTCTAAGGAGGTGGGTTTACGGTCCAAGAATGTTCTTGGGCCGTAAAATCAAGTTTGATGCATTTGAGGATGTTTTGGTGCATCACATGAAGGTTTATGAGGTTCTACACTCCCATGGAAGCATTTTGAAGGTGTTTAAGGGCATTTTGACTCATGTCAATACATCATATGTCATGATTTTGGGGTCCTTAGTCCATGCATGCAAGTTTATAAGTCAAATCTAAGTCCTAGAAGTGTCTTGGAGGAGTTTTGGGGCTTCAAAACCGTCTCAAGGGGTGTTCACGGTTTTGGGAGGGTCACTAGACCGTAAACACTTGTTCATGGATGTTTTTGGGTGATTGAAACATAGATTTGCATGCCAATCAAATTAGATAACAAGTTAGGTTAGATTGCTTACCAAATTGAGGCTTGAAAGGAGGCTTTTGGACTAATTTTGAGTTCTAGAGAGAGAGTAGTGAGAGAAAGTTTTTAGAGCGAGATTAAAAGCCTCAAAATGATGTCATTCAATCCCTTATATAGGGGTTGAGTTTGTGGCCCAGAGGAATTTACCCGATACTGCTGTTAGACGGTGCTTTTGGTCGCACCCGTTAAAGTTGCCGTAATTACGACTTGAATAAAACTAAATATTTTCTAAGTGAAATAGAAAATATTTTAATGTTCTTAAAATTTATTCTAACATTATTAAAACATTAATAGAAGTCACAATAATTTAATTAAAACAAAGTTAACGGCAAATTTTGGAACTTAACGGCTTTGCTAATGAAAACGGGTTTCAAATAATGGAACGAACTTCGTGTTGTAAAATTATCCCCCCGTTAGCGGGAATTTCGTCCCGAAATTCAGAATTAAGATACAAATCATGAAATAAAGAGATGCGGATGGGTCAGCTGCTACGGGTTCTCATGCTCCCAAGTGACATTGGGTCTCCGCTTGACTTTCCAGCGAACCCTCACTATCGGGATGCGTCCTGGTTTCGTTGGGTAGATACTTCTTAAAGACCGAGACGTGAAGTACCAGAGGAATGTTACTCAGTTTTGAGGGTAGCCGAAGTTTGAAGGTTACAGAATCGATCCTACAAGGATCGCAAAGGGTCTAATGTATCACGAGGGAAGTAGTTCGCACTACTCAAAGCATATCATGCTTTCTCTGGGATAAAGCCTTCAATAGGATACACGCTCCAATAGGAAAGCACATCTTCATGGAGCCTAGTAGCTAAGGGTCTGGTGGTTCTAGAAGAAATTGCTGGGTAGGTCTCCGATAATAATCGATGGGACCCGAGAATTGACAGGTTTGTGTGGGTATTTTCCGGGTGCCGACTAATTCCCTATCGCCTTAGTTGTTGGAAAGGTTCACCGGTATGACTGCTTTGCTTATCTACATTACCGGAAAGTGGTTTGACCGAAGGGCACCACTACTATCTTGTAGTGATCGTATCAAGTCCTTGCTGCTGTCTTGGACACATCATCGTTACTAAGGTTTTGGCTACGAGGTAATTGCAGGGATTAGGTCGATGTGAGACTTCACTACATGTTTGGAAGGAATTATAGAAAATTTTCGGGAAAGGCATCGGGGAAAGAGTTGCAGACTTCTCGTTTCCCAAATATCACACTGACGAGGAATGCATGGGAAACTTTCTAAGCTTTGATGCACGAAGATGCGAAGGTTTGATGCCGATGATCACGAAAGTCGGGTCGGGGGAAAGATTCGGACGGACGACACTTTCGCAGTCAAGGATAACAGCATGAATGAGGCTCGGTCAATTCATGCCAAAGATGGCATCAAAGCATTTCATGAAAAGTTTACCATTAGATCGAATGGAAAGGAATAATCATCCGAATTGAGCATACGATCTATGGATATGGAGTTAGTGTTCTCCTTCTCACTTGATAACCATCTCGATGGTACACGTTTTCGATTACTAATGAATGATAAGGTTTAGAAAGATGTTTGAGTGGATGGTTAACAATTTCTTTCAGCATTAGAATCGAAAAGAATCACAGGCATAAGATTTATCGAGGGAAATATACCTGTGGCAACGGTGGGATCGGTGGCTGCCTCCTCTTGTCCTATCGCTAGAACTCTTCCGGTGTTGGGATTGTGAAATGAGCATCATTGGATTCACGTTCAATTGATATATTTCACAAAGTAAAGATCATAGACAAACATAGTGTGCATACTTGAAGTATGGCATAACTATTGTTTAGAAAAACAAAGTGTACATGCTAGGAGCATGGGATAACTATTGTTTTTATTCTAGTATTAAGTAGATTATTTGAAACATTATGCAATGAATAATGTGTAATCAATGTGGTGATAAATAAAAGGTGTTCTATTTATGCTCAACAGGGTTCTGAGACCACACTAGATTAGATTATTATTTTCTTTCACTATGCATGTTCTGACTTTCAAAATAGTTGGGTTATTCTGTCCAAATGACTAAGTTATTTAAACACTCCACAATCGATCATACGTCGGAAGTAGGTATGAATTAAGACTGTCATGAATTGAGCTTGTAGATGGCTTAAGGTGTTTAGACATAGCAATGGTTGCTACAACGTTCATGAGTGCTCATAAGTTATGAGTATTGAATTAACCCACGCTCACTTGTATCACTTCATGGAATTTATCTCGAGTGATCGTGAGACGAGAATATCATATAAGTCTTCAAACCTAGAGATATGAGTTGTTACCTATGAGTTGGTTGTGCATTGATTGCACATAAACGCATTAGTAACTTGATGTTATAAAACGTGCCTTTGTGTACAATTCAACAAGTAGTAGAACAAGCATATGAGTCGAAGTTTATCTGTTCCTTCTAGAAATAGGAGCGATATCTGGGCCCCTCGATGATTTTGTGTTGACCCATGTACCGGGCTCGGTCAGAACTAAACTGATGTGTTCAGTTAAGTTCTTGGTCCAACAAATAGGAAATCGAGAAACAACTGCCAGACAATAAGTAAGAAATTGTTCCATGTATTTGTCCGGCTGATATCATGAGAACAGAGGACTATATGATCACTTATCTAAAATGACGTTTCATAGTTCAACAGAGTTTTCAAGAGCTACGATTACTGGTTGGTTCCTGAAGTAATATACGCAAATACAATTATTAGACTTATCCAAGTGGGAGACTATTGGATAAGGTGTCTGAATCCATAACTTATTTGGTATATACTTGACCCGACCCGACATGGTCAATTTGGTTTGTACTTCACCCGAACAATTTATATGGATAGTCTTATGAGAATAGTATGTTTATGATTTATTAATATATTATAAGTTATAATATATTAATATAAAGTCATGTTATTTAATTAGTTTTAGTCTTAAATTAATTATGAATTAATTTAGTGATTAAAAGGAAGACTAGTTAAACATGGGCTATTGCATTTTATATAATGTTCGCTTAAACTCATTAGGAATGAGCTAAGCATGCATGGGGGTCCATGGATGATCCATGGAGCTTTTAACTCATGGATCCTTGGAAAGGAAAATACACGGGTTATTAGGGTTTGCCCTAATCCTCTACACTATATAAAGATGCACATATTGCAAGAAATGGCAACTAGTTGTGTGAGACTTTGTGGTGGCTGATTTCTACATAAGCATATTATTCTCTCAAGGTTTTTCCAAGTTTGTGGTGATTTGTGATTCCACTTGAGGCATTCACATTATTGGTGCTAGGCTCTCAAACTCCAAGCAATCAACCACCATCAAAAGGTATGTATTTCTACTAGTAGTTTTATGATTCATAATCCTTATGATATGCTAGTTAGGAAGAAACCTTGGAAATTATTATTTGCATGTATTTTTGAAGAAAAAATAGATCCAAGGTTTATAGGGTTGCATGCACACCATAGGAGTGTTAGAATGCTGAAAACCTAACACTTCGGCCTCATTTCCTGTTCCTTGTTTGGTTGTGGGGTTAGGGCAGATTCACACAAGTAACTATTTATTCGATATTAGATTATATATAGCTAGTATAAACAAAGTGACGATAGAAGGAACCACTGTGGTTACTATTTTATTATAAGAAATAATGGTTTTCTTAAAGGATATTTTCATCATATATAATGGAACTCTTGCAGTTTACTCCATGAGTACCAAGTGAATACACCAAGTTTATATACAACAATGATCTAACAACCAATAGGATGTGTGTCATCCGCGCCATTTCCTGTTCCTTGTATTGTTGTCGGATTAGGGAAGATACACACAATTGATTGCTTGTTTACTCTGAATTTTATATAACTTGTATCAATTTAGTACTCATAGAAAGTATTATAGAGTCATTTTTACTTATCTTTCATCAAAGCTTGAAATATAGGATTTTCTGGAGGAACAGGCGAACTTTTCTAAACATAACTTACAACTTACTAAACTTTCTACAACTTACTTACATCACCAAAATCTTATGATCTCACCAACTTAACTGTTGATAAACTCTTTCAAATAACTTGTATTCTCATGTAACTTATAGACAGGTACTCACGCTGGAAATTCAGAAGATGGAGCAGTATAACTTCAAGTCTTGTTCTGTTATTTGCTTATGTAGTCTATGTTTTGTGAACAAATACTTTGTAAATACTTTCTTTCTAATGAATTTTTTTTATTTACTTTGATTACTATGATGCATGTCTTGTGATACTAAACATGACGTCCTCCACCCCCGAATGTTTCCGCCGTTTTAATTTTAGGGTGTGACAACAATGATGAATTTAATCTTAGATACCATCCGAGAGGCCCAGGTGGAGGCTGTGAGAGCGGAGAACCGCAAGAGGGAGTGAGTGATTAGGTAGGTTTCTGAGTTTGTGATAGACATTCATGGGTGTATGACTTTTCAAGCAGATTTAGTTGCCCCATACATGTGGAGCACGACGCATACTAATGGATGAGGAACATAGATTGAGATTCTCGATCGATCTGGTAGCCACTAAGATATATTTGGACTTGAAGAGAGATTATTGGTGGCCCTATATGAAGAGAGAAGTGGCATGGGAAGTTGAGAGGTGCCTGACTTGTCATCACGTTAAGGGGGAGCACTATCGCCCACATGGCCCTTTACAACCTCTAGAGATTCCCCAGTGGAAGTGGGAACAGATTTCTATAGATTTTATCACCAAGTTACTGAGGACTGCGCATGGGGTTAACGCGATATGGATGATTGTAGACCGGTTGACGAAGAGTGCTCACTTCCTCGCTATTAGTGAGAGATCTTCTATAGAGAAACTGGCTGAGATTTATGTGAGAGAGGTGGTAGCAAGGCATAGAGTACCAACCTTGATAGTGTCAGATCAAGATGTGTGTTTTACTTCCAAGTTCTGGAAGAAATTTCATGAGGAGTTGGGTACCCGGTTGCATTTCAGTACCGTATACCACCCGCAAAAGGACATGCAGAGTGAGCGGATGATTCAGACACTTGAGGACATGATGCATACATGTGTTATGGACTTTGGAGGAAGGTAGGACACCTATTTACGCTTGAGGACATGTTGCGTACATGTGTTATGGCCTTTGAGCTTCTATACAGGAGGAGGTGTCCGACTCCCATCTGTTGGGGAGAGGTCGGCCAGCGAGTGATGGGTGGCACTGAGATAGTGCTGAAGATGACTGAACAGATTGAAAAGGTCAGAAAGAGGTTGCTGATGGCCCAAAGTTTCCAAAAGAGTACTAAACACCAAAGATGATCCAAGCTAGAGTTCCAGGTTGGAGATTTTGTCCTCCTGAAGGCATCCCTGTGGAAAGGGGTGATATGATTTAGGAAACGGGGAAAGTTGGGCCTTAGATACATTAGTCCTTTCAGAGTAATCGCCCGAGTGGGTAAGGTAGCTTACCGATTGTAGCTACCTGCAGGGTTATGTCAGATTCATAACACCTTCCATGTGTCCCAGTTGAGGAAGTGTGTAGTCGTTGAGACGATAGTGGTAGCATTAGAGGACATTCAGGTTGATGAGAGCCTGAATTATATTGAGAGGCTGATAGCGATCTTGGATTGGTAGGTGAAGGTCATGAGGAACAAAGAGGTGCCCCTAGTTCAGGGCCAGTGGCAGCATCGAAATGGATCCGTGTGGACTTGGGAACTGGTGTTCGAGATGTGCGAGTATTATCCATAGTAATTTCCGTAGCATGGCTTCGAGGGGGAAGTCTAATTCTAGTGGGGGAGAATTGTAACATCCGGACTCCCTGGTATATTATTTATATAAATTTTTTGATATCTATTGATTAACTCAACCAGTTGGTGCCTCAACTCATCGAGTAGAGACAAGTTGACCACATGGGTTTAATAACCGACACGTCGAGTCAGAGAGCCAACTCGCTGAGTTAGCGCTGTCAGATGAAACCCTAAATCCCCGGGGTTGGGGCCTATTTAAAGGAGCTTATGTACTCATTTCTACCTCACCAGCTACGTAACTCCCCTGTGAGAAACCCTAATTATTGCAGTGAGTTAAGGGGGGGGGGGGAGAGAGAGAGAGAGAGAGAGAGAGAGAGAGAGAGAGAGAGCTAATCCTTGTGTATTTTTAGTGTATCATTTGAGGAGAAGTGGAGATTATTAAGGAACAAGAATGGATTGTTGGATCTAGTGCTATTTTCATCCAGAGCTTCTGTCGAAGGTTAGATCTCATACATATGGAGTTTACGGATTTTTCCACCCTTTATTGGGACTTTGAGTGCATTGAGCTTATCAGGAGGTCTAGACTTCAGATCTGGACCTTGTGAGGTTCCAAGAGTTCAAAGATCCAAACATTATCTAGCCATAGAAGAGATTTTGTGATTGACACCCTTGTTAGAGCTTGTATTGGTATTATGGAGTGAATATGCTGTGCATGAATGTAAAGATCGAAGCTTTACGTGACATTCATACCTTGGAAGGCTAGATTTCGAGTTTGGTGTGGTAGATCTGCCTTAAAACGTATGAATGAGAATTCAAACTAAAGGGACGTGTCGAGTCAAAGAGTTGACTCGACGGGTCGGTTAGGGTTTTCCCTGATGAGTCTGAACATGGGTAACCCGAAGACTTGATGAGACAACTCGACGAGTTAAGTTGGATTTTCACAATATTTTCAGAGGAAACGAGGGGACTAGCCAAGTCACATAGATGCACTCGCCGAGTTAGGTCAACATGCACTGTTGACTCGAATGTTGACTTCTGTTGACTTTAGGGTTTGGTCAAGACTGGGTTTAGGGGAACTATGAAGGGGTAAAATGGTCTTTTACGCATTTCAAGAGTTAAAGAGAGAGATAAGGAGAGAGAGAGAGAGAGAGAGTAATGTTGGTATATTTAGAGTTGTGAGCATAGTATCAATTAGAGATAATTATCCTATGTGTTAGGTGGAGGCTAGTTCGAGATTCGTGTATGGGGTTATTACTTGTTTGCTTATGAGGTTAGTCTTCAAACTATACCTTACTTAGAGTGTTACTCTTTTTTATGACCCGAGGGTCTTATGTGTTATATTGAGTATTGTGTTATCCTGTTTATGTTTATGTTTATGTTATTTAGGTTGTGTATTATTTTTAGCTTACTGAGTTAGGACCGGAGGGTTCACCCAAGTAGCAGGACTGGAGGGTCCCATTAAGACACATTGACCAGAGGGTCTTATTAGAGTATAGCCAGGAGAGGATAATGAGATATGTGTGGTATTTTTGGGAACTCACTAAGATTCGTGCTTACTGTGTTATGTATTATGTGTTTCACGTACCTCTTAGGATCACGGGAAGGCACCGAGTTGATTGTACACACACCCGAGTTAGAGATATGTTTTTGGAGCATCCTGGATTGTGATATACAATAGTTTTTGGATAACTTAATACTTATTGATACTTTTGTGGTTGTGCTAATGAGATAATTGTGTTTTTAAAATGAAAATTTTGTTGAAAAATTTACAGTATTACACCCCGGGTAATAAAGGATCTCGCAATCATAATCCTTCACCATGTCCACCCATTGACATTGCCTCATGTTCATATTCGGCTAATCCATCAGGTACCTCAAGCTCTTCTGATCCATTTAAATAATACAATGAAACCCAAAGAGTTAATGCCAACAAATCGTGAGGACGAAAACAACAACCCTAACTTTAAATCATGCATCAGATAGTTTTCCTCACGAGGCTTCAACTGCCTCGATGCGTAAGCAATCATACAACCTCACTGCATCAATACTCTCCTAGACCAAAGATTGAAGCATCACAATAAACCACAAAATCATCTACAACCACTGGTAGGGTCAGAATCGGTGCCTCACACAACCACTGTTTAAGAGTCTCAAATGATGCATGCTGCTCAGACCCCCAATGAAATGTCACCGACTTCTTGATGGGTTTTGCATACTACAACATCCTATGGTGCACATACAACAGTAAAGATTTGGATCTATGTTTTTTCTAATTATACATGTAATGAAATATCCAATGCGTAAGCCTACAACTAGCATAAGATTTGACACTCGAATCATAAAATATAGTAAGAATAATTACCTCTTTGTTGTAGCTTGATGTATTTGGCCTTTAAGAACTTAGCACTCCAAATGTGATGCTTCAAACAATTCAGAAAACACACTTGAACAATTGGATGACTTGAGAGAGGTTTCTAGGCACACAAATCGGCTATGCTTCTCCAAGAACACATCATCTAACCGATTTTAGCCATCGGGTCTAGTATATATATGTAGGAATCCAAGAGTCATGGATTAAACTCTAATCCATACTCTTGGGTTATGATCCATGTTTCATGTGGGCTAACTCTTCATGGGACTTACATAAACTTGGCCCATCATGGATCAATAGCCCAAACCATACATATAGATATCATTGATTTACATAATCAGTTCCCATTAATTTAATTAGTCCCTTTTGATCACTAAATTAATTCCAAATTAATTCTTGATCAATACTAATTAAATAATATGATTTCATATTAATATATAAGAACTTATAATATATTAATAAATCATAAATAACCTCTTACTCAAATACCCATCCACAAATTGTACTAGTGATATGCAACCCGAATGAACCATGCTACTCTTGGGTTAAGTACATACCAATTATAGTTATGGGCTTAGAAACCTAATCCAAAAGTCTCCAACTTGGATAAGTCTAATAACTATTATTGCAAGTGCGACTCCACAATCCCGACTAGCGATCGTAGCTCTTACAAGTCGCTGTCGAACTCTAACCTAGTCAATGACACGTCCCTTAGATAAGGGATCACATATTCCTATATTCTAGATATCATATGGACATGAGACATGGATTATAATCATTCTCTCTGTCCGTCAGTTGTTTCCCGATTTCCAATTTATGACAACCGACTAATTGAACAAATCAAATCAGTCTAATCTTGTCCAAGCGGTTAGGGTTGTCATCACTAAATCATTCAGGGGCCCACAAATATCGCTTTTATACCTCTAAGAGTAAAAGGAATGGATAAACTTTAACTCATATGCTTTCTTGTAATTACTCATCAAATCACACATAAAAATGTGTTTTATATCACCTAGTTACTGGTGTGTTTACATATGTCAATGTGCAACCGACTAGTAAATTACAACTCACATGTTCGGGTTTCAAGAATATAAGATATTATCGTCTCACAATCACTCGTGATAAAATCCATGAAGTGATTCAAATGAGCATGGGTTGAATCCAATACTAAAATCTTATTACAAGAGTACTCATGAATACTGTAGCAAACTTGTGATTTGTCTAACACCTTAGACAATCTTACAGACCCATTCATGATAGTCTTGCCTCAATACCTACTTCCTAAGTATGATTGACTGTGGATAGTTTGAATAATCTTATTATTCGGGAAGTCAAAACATTCAAAATGAAACACAAGAATAATCAAATGTAATATGGCCTTAGAACTTATGAATATAAATAAAACACCTTTTATTTAATCACCACATTGATTACACATTATTCATTGTATAATTTTTCGACTAATCAACTTAATACTTGAATTAAAACAATAGTTGTCCCATGCTCCAAGCGTGCACACTATGTTTATCTATGGTCATTTCTTTGTGAAATAGATCAATTGAATGCATCTTCAATGAAACTCATTTCACAAATCCAAATCTTTACGGTAAATGTAAGAATACCAAATTTTTTCCATTTACGATAATCTATTAGATTCTAAACTTATATGCAATGATCCTCTTGTAATGACTATGCACAAAAGTCACAAAGACTTAGCAACAGACATTACAAAGTCTTCCAATGAAGAGCAATTATATGGAAACGAAGTCTCACATTCAAAGTACATTCCATTGAACATCTTTCTTGCATTAAGTTTTCTAATCTTACATAGAATAAAAAACTAACTTCCACTTATGGAAAAATTTCCATATTCTCATTTTGACTATCACTTCTGAACAAGAGTTAGCTCTTCTCAGAGTATACCAAAATGGTCCTTCCAAAATTTACACTATACTTCCAACTGTCCATAAACAACCAATCTTTGGTAAACCTCAGATTGTCCTTGACAATTGCTTAACCATTTTAGTCATATCCAATTTTTGTCCATTTTCCCTCTTAATTCCCTAGGCATTTGGAAAATTAAGAACACATAAATATTATAACATATGCAATCGAACCTATACCCGAAGCATATGGGATACGATCCATAATGTCTCACATAAAGACGTGATACTTTACCATTCTCTTGCTATAATATCTCCATATGTAAAATTTCCTTATGTCGAATCATTTCAACATAACATTCATATATACTTTTAACTAAACTTGATTAAAATCTCAATCTAATCTTTTAGAATTGAAATGAAGTATGAATTCCTCTCCCTTAATTATAGCAAAACAACTTTTCAAACCCTACAACTTTGCGATTTGAAAATTTTGTTTTCTATAATTAACATTGCTAACTTGCAACAGTTAACGTAATAATTGTGTTCCCACTAGCACAATAATTACATTCTTATTAGCATAACACTTATGCTCTCATTAGCTTTGACAACTCCCCAGAAATCAACTGGAATTCTTGAAATCAAAATTTATTGACTTTCATTACCAAATTTCATATTTTTGATACAAGATGCTTCGATAAGACTTTATCTAGAATTCTCAAAATCATACACCTTTCCTTAGATAGCTCACATGTATGTCTAAACAATTTTAGAAATTACAATAATAAGTCTCAATTGTTTAGACCTTTGCCATTTCTCACAATTTGAACTATGAAGAGGGATGTCGTAATCATAATCGAATTAGAGAATGAAAGTACCACAATTGCTATCTCCTTAGAATCTGGATAGTGAAAGCGTTTCCTTACAATCATTTTCATGAATTGGAGAGAAACCTTATCAAACTTAGATTTTCTGGTGCATGTGTTTCTATCCTTGTGAATTTGTCAAAACCATGACCATAAGACAAGGTTAGTGACAAATCCAAACTCATACGAACTGAACTTGTTCAATCTTAATTTCTCGCCTACCATTGCTTCCAGGTTGTTATGCAACCAATTGAGAAATCTCAGAACTCACATGCATAGTCAACTTTAACTGGAATGGGCACAAAAACGAGAATATGTCAACAAGATAGGTTCAAAACCACAAGTCGTGTGCTTTTGATAAACAATTGGTTTTATTCTTGATTAGTTCTTGAAACTTTTTCAAGATCTTTAAGACTCCCACTGCCCTATTGACATATAACATTCTCTTGCCCTGAACCATTCCTTGACAAAACAAATATTCGAGAATTAGTGCAAATTCTTATCAAGATAAACACTTCACATAATTGGTGTTAGTTGTTCTTTGTCATTACCAAGACATCACAACTTACCAATTTCAAATGTACAAGAGCAAAAACACTTTACTTAACTTTTGATGGGTGTTTTAAACCTTCTTAAGATTATGTCACTCAAGGCAGAATCTTGGAGTATGACTCTAAGACTTGTTTTGGAATGAAGTATGACTCGTCTTCTTGATTTCACTATTTCAACAATCCATGATTCCTCTTCTTAGCCATACAAATGCACTAAAATATCCTTAGAGGATCAATTGTGATATGGTTTTTGATAATCATTAAGATGATCATAAAACACAATACTAAAGTACTACCCCATCTTTTCAGATTGGAGAAACTTTTATCTGTCTGCCTAATTTGATTCTTCTCATTTGTTCTTCCATACATTGAAACTTTTTCAATGATTCAGAATTATACTTAAACTTGTAGGCATAACCGTATCTACTAACTTTTAGTAAATTATGATGAGTAGGCTTATCAATCTTTGTGGTAGACCTGAACAGCACAACCAAGTGTACCCAATCTCCTAGTCCTTCACATGACTCGCATATTCATGTGAACAAGGAATTAGTCTTAATTTCCCAAAGACAAAGGTTCTCATTCATCACACAATACAATTTACATGATTCCTAGTTTTTATCCAACTGAAACTTGGGTGATGAGAATCTTTCCTTTTTTGGTAAATTTTGACACTTCTACAAACAAAAGAGTCAAATCCATATTGCTAACAATAGAAACATATAAACATCAATTTTCACAGCTGCCATTGTAAGGAAACTTTAAAATAAAATAAAATCAAAAATTTTCTTTTATTTAAAAAATTTTAGAATTTTTTTCCTTATAATGCAATTACAAATGAAAACTATGTTACTATAATTTTCTAAGCAATCTATCGTAACTCCTAAGCAGCAGCTCAAAAATCCGACCTTTGAATCATATGATCGAAAACCATCTCTTCGCGATCAGATTCAACATGCTCTTACTTTTAAGCTTCCTTCCTTTTGCAGGATCCTACAAAACATCAAAAAATGCAAAACTTGTCACATTATGTATGAAGAATCAACAAATAAGAACTTAATAGAGTTAAATAGTGGACATACCTGAAGTAGAACCATACAATTTGATTAAAGTTCTCAGGTAGTTAGGGAAGCTTTGCTTCCAATGTTCCTTCAAATTGACATAGAAACAAGTGGACTTTTTGGCATTTGCACATGGAAGTATCTCAGAACTGGCTTTTCGCTAATGGTCAAATCTTTTGACCATAGCGAATTCCCTTCCCATAGGAGAAGGGATCTTTTCTGGACTATCTATGTCATTGCCTATGTCCATGGCAGCTTGGGAATTAGATATTCCAATCAAATTTACTTTACTAGGGCGCCAAATCATTGTTGACTTAGAAGCAATTAGCAAATATGTAAGATTGATAAGGGTGATGTCGTGATCTATAAGATAGTAGTCTTTGACAAACTCTCTATATGACTCAGGAAGTGACTGAAGAACCAAGTCAATATCCAACTTCCATGGAAACACGACACCCAACCTTCCCAGCCTATTAATACGCAACATCATGTCCAAAACATGAGCACATACAGACCTTCCATCTTCATGTTTGCTTGCTAACAGGGCTTGAGTGACCTTGAACTTTTCAAGTCTTCGAACAGTTGAGCCAGGGAGAATTATTGGAGGAGGTGGAGGAAGTGAAGTATGGTCTTGGGGAACATTATCTTCACGAGGAAAGCTTTTTCTAATAGATTGGGAAGACCATAGGTGTCAAAACTAAACATCTACAGGGAGAAATTCAAGTTTAGTTGATTTAAGTCCTTAATAGAGCACCCATAATGAGATATTAAGGCTAGCACTCGACAAAAGTTTTATCTTTTTGCCTAATTTGATTATTCTTGTTCATCCTGCTATACATTGAAACCCTTTCAATGATTCAGAATTACACTTAAACTTGTAAGCATAACCATATTTACTTACTTTAGTAAATCATGACAAATAATCTTGTCATTTTTGTGATGGACCTGACTAGCGCACAACCAAGTTTACCCAATCTCCTAGTCCTCCACTTGACTCGCATATTAATGTGAACAAACAATTAGTCTTAATTTCCCAAAGAAAAAGGTTCTCATTCATCACACAATACAACATGATTCCAAGTTTCCATCCAACTTGTCACACCCCTAAACCAGAATGGCTGAAACATTCGGCGGTGGATGACTTCACGTAGTACCATAACAATTCAATATCGTAAAGAAAATAACACAACCATCATATATATAAAATAAAAACGTTCATTGTTGCGTGATACATATTTCCAAAAGAATATTACAATATGATGATTCAAAATGTTTGATAATAAACGCCTTAGCATTCGTTCTTCAAAATGTTTCGAAAAAGTGTCAACAATAAAGTTGGTGAGTTCATAAGTGTTTTTGTATTGAAAAAGTATGTCTTTTTGGAAGAAAATAGATGAACGTAGTTTCCAGAAAATCCAATATTTTCCACTTATAGTTTGAAAAGTTCCCAAAGTGGGAGGGCATTAGTATCTTTCGTGCTTTAAATGATAAAGATGAATTTTTGTACTCAAAATAATGTAAATACTGAATGCATTCATGAGTTTCATAATTCAAACTTGTTTTTATACTTTCGTGTGAGTCTTATAACAATGCTATTGACACAGACTGCCTGTAACAACATTCTTCAGGTGTTGTAGTGTTATGACATTTGTCACCCCAGACTTGTCGGTCTAACTGTAGCTAATAGTTTAGGTGCGGGGTTGTCAATCCCATATAGATCTATACACAAGTATCACGCTCTTCCTCCAAGAGATTATGGTTTATAATACAGGACTTGAAATGCATACTTGAGAGTATGTTGAAGTTGAGTATCTCACAATACTTAGTATAAATAGATTTACGATAAGAAATTCATTATTTCCCTTCAGATAAAAGTATTACGTTTTTCAAGATGTTTATGTAAGAATGTCTGAATAACTCACAAACTATACGCATTAAAGCTTTTGTTTTCAAAAAGTGTGTTCCATTTGGTGAAAGTGACTCGGTGAAATACTACTTGATACGTAGGGGTATGAACTCACTTGTTCGGTTTGAAGAGAGTGAGGCTAGAGTCGAGCAATACTTCAACTGTGGAAAGCTGCGTCTTCGAGCTTTTCGGAGATCTCGGTAGCGTAGAACCTTCATCGGGGCTCGGGTATGGAATCGAGGGCATCGGGATGGCCTCTGGAGCTTACAAGTGTGTGAAAGTGAGGGAGAGTTTGAGAAAAGTGTGCCAAAACACGGAGTTCATGCCCTCTATTTATAGGGTTGAAAGTGTGGGTACGCTGGGCGTACTACGAGAGTACGCTGAGCGTACGCATTACGCTGGGCGTACTTCGGTTACGTTGGGCGTAACTTTGCGTCATGGCTTACGACTCGAGTCTATCTAGGCGTAGATCCTGCAGCCGATGGCACTCGACACTGCACCTGAGTATGCTGGGCGTACTCTTAAATTACGCTGGGCGTAATTCCTGCTTCAATCTTCTAAATTCCGTAACTATCGCGTACGAGCTCTGTTTTTTGCATTCTTTATATCCACGTGTAGGTGAGACTATGCTCTACAACTTTCATTTAGAGTCTGTCGGCTAGTTTTGAATTTATTTTTAAGGTTATGTTTTTAATAGGCCGAGACTGCTAAAGTCTGTTAAAAATTCATAACTTCTTTATCCGACGTCTGTTTTCGATTGTCTTTTTATCATCCTACTCTTGTTGTGGAGATCTTCATATGAGATACAATTTGGGCGATATTTTTATGCGTGTTTACGGTTTAATGAACTCTACAACTTTTGCTTATATGCTTAAGGCTAAAATGTATTTTTATTGAAATTTCACATTTTACATTAAATAATGTTTTACCGGGTGTGTCATGAATATTTGAGCGGTCATAATTTCTTCATTATAACCCGGTTTTGAACGTTCTTTATGTTTTTGGACAATTTGGCACTATATCTAACATTTGATGCATCCCAAATTTAGATTTTTGAATACTTTATTTTTGAGGTTAATTTCGTTGATTCCAATGGTTTCGTTCTATTTGACTTTTGAGTGTTACATTGCTTTGGAAATATATAGGGTTGTCACATCATCCCCCCCGTTAGAGGAAATTTCATCCCAAAATTTAATCTAAAACAGAGTTTACGGGTTAGGAAAAAGATGCAGGTACTTTTGTTTCTTCTGATCCTCGCGTTCCCAGGTGTATTCAGGTCCTCGCTTAGCGTTCTATCAGACCTTTAAAATAGGTATGCGGTTTTTTTTAGTTCTCTTAGTTTCCCGATCCATGATCTCTACTGGTTCTTCTATGAATTGGAGATTCTCATTTATTGCAATTTCATCCAGAGGGATGACGAGAGTCTCATCTGAAAAACACTTCTTTAGGTTTGATACGTGAAAGGTAGGGTGTACGTTCTGGAGTTCCTGAGGTAATCGAAGTTTGTAAGCCGCCGAACCGATCCTGGCAAGGATCTCGTATGGTCCAATGTACCTTGCGTTCAGTTTCCCATGCTTTCAAAAACCTATTAATCCTTTCCAAGGCGAGACTTTTAGTAGGACACGGTCTCCAACCTGGGATTTCAAGGGTTTATGTCTTTTATCCGCATAACTCTTTTGTCTGTCCCTTGATTCCTTCAGTCGTTCCCGGATCTGAACAATCTTCTCCGTAGTTTCTCTTATGATTTCTGGCCCAGTGAGAGTGTTGTATGTTTCTTGTCCTCTTGTTAGTTGTGTGTCACCCACTTCAGCCCAGCCCAGAGGTGACCTGCACTTGCAGCCGTAGAGGGCTTCGAACGGGGCTGCCGTGATGTTAGTGTGGTTGCTATTGTTGTACGAAAACTCGACCAATGGTAAATGGGTGTCCCATGCCTTGCTAAAATCGATTACGCAAGCCCTCAACATATCTTCTAGGGTTTGTATAGTTGTCTCACTTAGGCCGTCGGTTTGAGGGTGATACGCAGTTGTCATGTCTAGTCTTGTTCCTAGAGCTCTTTGCAGCGACTGCCAGAACCTTGAGGTAAATCTACTATCTCGGTCCGAAATAATGGATATTGGCACACCATGCCACCGTACAATCTCCCTAAGGTATGTTCTAGTTAGTTTCTACAACTTATATGTTTCTTTGATTGGTAGGAAGTGCGCAGATTTAGTTAACCTATCGACGATCACCCAGATGGTGTCGAGTCCGCTTGTCGTCTTGGGTAATTTGGTTATGAAATCCATGGTTATCCGCTCCCACATCCATTCGGGTATTTCTGGTTATTGTAACAATCCCTAGGGTTTTTGGTATTCCACCTTGACTTTGGCGCACGTCAGACATATGCTCATGTAGGCAGCAATTTCGGCTTTCATGTTCGGCCACCAGTACAGCTTCTTGAGGTCCAAATACATCTTATCAGAGCCGGGATGTATGGAGTATCGTGTCTTATGGGCTTCGTTCAAGAAGACTTCTCTGAATCCACCAAACTTCAGTGTCCAGATCCGATCCATGAAGTAACAAACTCCATCATTCTTGACCTCAAGATTCTAATCCATTCCCCTTAAGGCTTCCCCCATCACATTTTCGGATTTCAAGGCTTCTATTTGGTCTTCCTTGATTTGCATGGATAGGTGTGAATGGATCTTCATAATTACAGACTTCACTTGGCAGCCCGAGTATTCCTTTGCTTCTTGAATAGATGAGTATATCATCTATGAACACAATCACAAACTTATCTAGGAAGGGACGACATAATCGGTTCATCAAGTCCATGAACATTGCTAGTGCATTTGTCAATCCAAATGGCATCACTACAAACTCGTAGTAACCATAGCATGTTCGGAATCCCGTTTTGGGGATGTCTCCTTCCAGCACCCGCAGTTAGTGATAACTAGATCTTAGAGCGATCTTTGAGTAGTAGCTTGCTCCTTGTAGTTGATCAAACATATCTCCTATGTGCGGTAGGGGATATCGGTTCTTGATCGTGAGTTTTTTCAGCTCTCGGTAATCGATGCACATGTGAAAGGATCCGTCCTTCTTTTTCACGAATATGATCGGTGCTCCCCATGGTGAGAAGCTCGGTCTGATGAAGCCTTTGCTCATCAGTTCGTTTAGTTGACTGGATAGTTCCTGCATCTCGGTTGGGGCTAGATGGTACGGTGATTTTGCTACTGGGGTAGCTCCAGGCATCAAGTCGATCCTAAACTCGACTTGGTGTTCTGGTGGGAGCCCTGGAAGATCTTCTGGGAAGATGTCTAGGAAGTTGAAAACTTACGGAATGTCTTTAATGTTCTTTGATTCTCATATCTTGTCTACAATGTGGGCTCGAAAGGCATGATATTCCTTGCGAAGGTATTTTTGTGCCTTGACGCAAGAGATGATTTGTAAATTCATATTGGGTTTGTCGCCATAAATGACAAGAGTTTTTCCGTTTGGCAGATTGAGGCGAACGGCTATTTCGTGACAAAGTATATTAGCATGGTGAAGGCTTAACCAGTCCATACCAATGATAACGTCAAAACTTCTTATTGAGATAGGCATAAGATCGATTTGGAACAAGTGCTCGTTTAAATTTAATGTGCACCCTACGTACATATCGCTTGTACTTTCCGTTTTACCATTTGCCATTTCTACAGTGAATATTTTATTGAGTGGTTGGGGTTTTTGATTAAGTATATGTTTGAATTTATGACTCACAAAACTTCTCTCTGCACCGCAGTCACAAAGTATGCATGCATAAATGTTGTCGAGGAGAAACGTACCCGTAACCACTGTGGGGTCAGCTATTGCTTCATTTTGTCCTATCACCAAGACTCTTCCTACACCGCCGGTATTCTTTGCCTTAGGGCAATCCCTCTTGAATTTCCCAGTTTCTCCACACCCGTAACATGCCTGGCTTACTCCAGTTCCAAGAACTTGAGTGATCGGTCGCGCCGGTGCCTTACAGAAACGGGCAGTGTGCCCTTTCCTGTCGCAGTTTTTGCAGTGCATTTCTCGGCAATTACCGTGGTGATGGTAATTGCATTTGTTGCACTTTGGCAAGTTCCCAACATATTGTTTCGTTGGCGCACGGGTAACAGGAGTTTTAGTGGAGGTAGTAGCGGCATGGACCGCCACCATTTGTTTCTTTGAAGGTTCTTGCAAAGTTTTCCCTTTTCTCTTGTTCCAGAACTTCTTCTTGTTGATGTTGTTGGCATTGTTGTCGTTGTTGTTGCTTCCTTTGGTTGGTTCGGCAATGACGGTTGTGACACTTTCGCAAACACCATGATTAACGAGAGATTGCGCCAGTTCTTTGGCGCTATTGAACGATGTGGGTTTGGAGGCTAACACACTCCCTAGAAGTTGGGGTGATAGTCCCGAGATATACCTTTCCACCTTTTGGCTCTCCAGGATCATCATTCCTGGGCAAAGTATTATCAAGTCACTAAATCTGTTGGTATAGCCTACGATGTCCGATCCTACCATTGTAAGGCCCCACAGCTCCTGTTCGAGCTTCTGAATCTCGCCTCTTGGGCAGTATTCTCGTAGGAGCATTCGTTTCAGGTTTTCCCAACCCATGGAGTTTGCCACTACTAGGGTTAGTGTATTGACGTGGCCATTCCACCACGTTAGGGATCGTTCGGAGAAAGTACAGGCAGCGAATTTTACTTTGCTTTCTTCGGGGCATGCACAAATTTCGAACACGGCTTCCGTTTTCTCTATCTATTGGGATAGAGCCATCACTCCCCAAGTCCCATTAAAGGGAATAGGTTTGCCGTTGGTGAAGTCTTTGTAAGTACGTTCCCCGGAACGGCCTTGGCTTTGGCCATTTGTAAAGCTATTTATTCCTCCTCCTGACCCGTTGTTACTCATTTGTGCCATTGTTGCGCTTACAGCGGTGGTTACAGCAGCTTGGAACATAGTTGCATCCATAGTTGGAGGGGGTGGTGGAGGTGGTGTTGGAGCTGAGTTTCTACGTGAGGATCTAAGAGGAGGCATGTTCTGGTAGAGAAATAATAATGAAGATTATGAGTTTCTAACGATTTGACAATCGTGTACTAGAGGGTTAGTTATATCTCGTAATTCGTTTTGACTTTAGTTAATGGTTTCAAAGTAGATATAGCAATTTAGATAATTCTATAAATTTTGAGAGGTATGTAAAAAAAATACTTCATATTTATATATATGTCACACATACGGTGCGTTACATTATGCTTCGTGTTTAGGAAAATTTGACCTATCTAGAGGTCTCCGATTACAAGTTCCAAAGAAAGTAAGAAAAACTTTATCCGAGGTCCTATTCTATATCGAAATTGTTGGAGCCGGGCAAGTCCTACTTGCAGCATATTGTGCGTTTGGAACTAGACTCGGTATCCGATTGTTTGACTCCCATTAAACGCCTCTCAAGAACTGATTGTTGTTCCTTCCTCTCTCTTATTTCTGCAAGTGCTGCCTCCATTTGGCTTTGAAGCATCCCTATGTGGAGTTGGGTACCTTCGTGTAGTCCTTCCAGACGAAGGATGTCTATGTCGTTACCGTGTGTAGCAGCATTGATCTCACGAACTTTGGCCGCTTGCATGTCAGAATGGTAGTTCTGGGTGGCTATAGTGCCCACAATAACGGGAAGCGTTCGATCGACTGAGCCTTCCCCACTGACATTGTAAAAATCTCGACACATGCCGAAAGGAGGGCTTACACCTAGTTGGCAACTCCAATGGTAGAGATGGTTGTCCCAAATGGGAATGAGACCTTGGTAACTGATTCGAACTTCGGGAGGACGAGGAGCGGGAGGGTTGATTACTTCCGGCTTGGAATCTGTTCCATTCGTGACTTCTTCTTCCTCCTCGATTTCCTCGTCGACTTTGTATTCCTCTTCGACTTCCTCTTCGATTTCCTCTGGGTCTTCTTCTGGATCTTCATCTATCCATCCACTGTTACCTTCGTTTGGGTAGTAGGGATCTCCCGGTATATGGAATTCCACCATTTTGTTTGTACTAGCAAAAGTGTATAAGAATTTATAGGAAAAGAACTTTCTATTTAACGGTATCCTAAGTTTAACTATATCTTGTGGTGTGCAGGTTTTTCATTGTCCTTATATTTTATAACAATTCTCATATAGTATTTCAAATTTTACAAGTTTAGAATTTTATTCTATAAGTTTTTGACTCGTTGTCCACTACGACCATTCCTCGACGTACGTTGGCTAAATCCAGGATAAATATAGTTGATCAGGCTATATTCATTCTCGATTTGATTACGTACATCGAGGCCTAATCATAGTGTCGCAACTTGACTTAATACTTTTTAGAAAACTTTGTTATGATACGAGAGTGATGCATGCGTGTAAAAATGTATATTTTTAATATATATATATATATATATATATATATATATATATATATATATATATATATATATATATATATTGTTTATGAAAAACGTTTCGTGAGAGGGTTTTTGGTCCCCTTTGCATTTATAGTTTGTATATCTTATGTGGTTCGATATACTTAGTTCACTATAAACAATGCTCTGATACCAATCTGTCACACCCCCAAACCAGAATGGCGGAAACAGTCGGGGGTGGATGACTTCACGTACTACCATAACAATTGAATATGTAATAAAAACGTTCATTGTTGCGTTATACATATTTCCAAAAGAATATTGCAATATGATGATTCAAAATGTTTGATAATAAACGCCTTGGTGTTCCTTCTTCAAAAGTTGGTAGTTACATGTATTACTGATTCCCTGAGAAATACAAGTGGTTTCGAAAAAGTGTCAATAATATAGTTGGTGAGTTCATAAGTGTTTCTGTATTGAAAAAGTATGTCTTTTTGGAAGAAAATAGATGAACGTAGTTTCCAAAAAATCCAATATTTTCCACTTATAGTTTGAAAAGTTCTCAAAGTGGGAGGGCGTTAGTATCTTTCGTGCTTTAAATGATAAAGATGAATTTTTGTACTCAAAATAACGTAAATACTGAATGCATTCATGAGTTTCGTAAATCAATCTTGTTTTTATACTTTCGTGTGAGTCTTATAACCATGCTATGACACGAACTTCCTGTAACAACATTCTTCAGGTGTTGTAGTGTTATGACATTTGTCACCCCAGACTTGCCGGTCTAACTGTGACATCCCCAAAATCACGGCCAGAAAAGACCGCTTTTCATTTATGCTTTTAAAATAAATTCGGAGTAAATCCTTTTGATTTGAAAGAGTTGCAGAATTTGTTCCCAAAACAAAACATGATAAAATAATATTTATCAAAGCATTTCATCAAGAGATGCATTTTCATTATATAATTAAAACTCGGGGTGTCATGTTCCGATACAGACCATTAAGCATAAACAATAAACATTACAAGTCATTCATCAAATACATACATATACAGACTCGTAAACAAAACAACTTGATGGTTCGTCCATCTTACGCCCTTGCGCCACTTCCTGTAATACAAATAGAACTGAGTGGGTCAGGCTTGGGAGCCTGGTAGGGTTTTCAACCTACAATAAATAAATTATATTTAATTTCACCAACAAATCACTATCCCGATTACCATTCCCGTTATCCTCACTTTACGTCCCTAAAACAACATCTATCTCGAGGGACCTAATCTAGGATTTTCATCGGGACGGACATTACAGCCAAGGGGTTTCCTCAACAATAGATATCCTAAGGCAACCATGAGGGGGATAGAGTACACCGGTGAACACATCGTTCACAACACCTACAGGTTATGAACCTGCTAGCGTTCCACGAGACTGTCTAGAAGGAGTCTGTGGTCGTTATCCATACTCCGCTGAATAACTAGGTCAACAACAACAACAACATCGAGGCCTCTCATCTGTTTATTACACACCAACTATCTACCCATGTTCTACCCAACAAATTAGTAGATAAAAATATATATTTTTATACATAGTTTAAAACCTGTATAGCATTTTCATTCAATACATATTCCACATAACAGAAGAGGCATACCCACATAACACGTATTTCATAGAAAACAATTCAGATATATGAGATTGAAAAGAGTGAATATACATTCACGCACATAACAACAAAATTATACACATAACACGTATTTCGTATAAAATACTTCATAATTATGCGTTAGAAGAAAGTAACTACACACTCACTTGATCAGAAGATGATCAGACAGCACTACGGCTTGCAGAAGTAGTAATCCTCAGTAGATCTGGAAGATCTCTACAAAAATCGAACTTCTCGCGGGTAGAGCTTCGGCTCGGAAACCGCACTTCTCGGGACCTTCGGGATCTCGGGACTTGCTTCGGGACTCGGGAATATTACCGGGGTTTCGGGGTGGCTTCGGGGGTAAAAACGCAGAGCTTCGGCACAAAAACGAGAGGAAATTAGCAATTAAACCCGGACCCCTCGCATCCTATTTATAGGAGGCTGGAACCCCGTCGTACGCGGGGCGTACGCCTGTACGCTGGGCGTACAGGCTCCAAAATGCGTCACTGCATGCGTCATCCGAAGTGTCGACACTCTGGCTGTATGCGGGGCGTACCTCGGATCAGATTTGTGACTTGCCTGCGGATAATACCAAAATTAAATAATTAAATTTAATTATTAATTATTTAATAAACTTCGAAAATTCATATCTTCTTCATACGAACTCCGATTGCGACGTTCTTTATATCCACATGAAGGTGAGACTACGGTCTACATCTTTCGTTTAGACTCTATCGGCTAATTTTGATTTATTTTTATTATTTATTTTTAATAGGCCGGGACAGAAAATTTCGTTATAAATTCATAACTTCTTCGTTTGACGTCCGTTCTCGCCTAGCTTTTTATCGCTTTGATACTAACAACGAGATCTTCGATTCTCGTTTAGATCACTAAGGCTAAATATTGCTCTAACGTAAATTTCACTTTTTACGTTAATCAACGTTGCCGATTCTGTCGCGAAACTTCGACAGGTCATAATTTCCTTGTTATAACTCGGATTTCGGCATTCTTTATATCTTCGGAAACCTTGTTTCAACTACTACAGCATTATCTAAAGATATCGAGTTTATTTTACACTTAAATTTTGACGCTTATTTTTATTCTTAATTAATCAAACCACATAATTAAGCAATTAAGCACAAAACACATAATACTCAAATAATACACTTCTATTATTTCAAAACGGGTTACAAAGGTTAACCTAGACTATCACATTGCTAAAAATGGCAAGCCCAGAAACACAGGTGTTACAATTCTCTCCACCTTAGAATGATTCCGTCCCCGGAATCACACATCAACAAACAAATGCTGATAGCGACCCATCATGTCACTCTCCGTCTCCCAGGTGAGATTCGGCCCATTCGTGTGTTTCCATCGAAAAAGCACTAACTCGACCATCTTGCGTCGCAACTTCTTAGTCTTTCGGTCAACAATTGCCTCTGGTTCTTCAATCAACCTTTTTTTCTCATCGATTCTCAACTCCGAAAGTGGAATCATGTCGGGAACTTCCCCCGTGAACTTCCGTAAATAACACACATGAAAAGTGTTATGAATTCCATTCAGTTCTTCTGGTAGTTCGAGCTTGTAAGCTTGGTTCTCAATCCTCTGAAGAACTTTAAACGGTCCAATAAACCTTGGACTCAACTTTCCCCTTTTACTAAATCTTATACGTCCCTTCCACGATGAGACTTTAAGCAAAACCGAATCCCCAACTTCGAAAGTCATCGGTCTTCGCTTTTTGTCAGCATAGCTCTTTTGACGATCCTGAGCCGCTAACATTCTTTCCCTAATTATTTTCAACTTTTCAGCAGTTTGATGAACCATCTGCGGTCCCACAAACTGCTTTTCCCCAGCCTCAAGCCAACAAGACGCCGTACGACACTTTTGTCCATACAAAGCTTGGTAAGGTGCCATCTTAATGCTCGAGTGAAAACTATTGTTATAGGAAAATTCTACCAATGGTAATTGTTCATCCCAATTACCTAGGAATTCCAAGGTACATGCTCTCAGCATATCTTCAAGTGTTTGTATCGTTCTTTCACTCTGACCATCAGTCTGCGGATGGTAAGTTGTACTTAAACATAACTTGGTACCCATTTTCTCTTGTAGACATTTCCAAAACCTTGAGGTGAAACGACTATCACGATCCGACACAATTGTTAGCGGAACACCGTGAAGTCTCACAATTTCCTTCACATAAGAATTTGCAAGCTTTTCCATAGACCATTTCTCCCTGGCTGCTATGAAATGCGCACTCTTAGTGAATCGATCAACAACCACCCAAATCATGTCGTGACCATTCTTTGTTTTGGGCAGTTTAGTGACAAAATCCATAGCAATGTCTTCCCACTTACCCATAGGCACAGGCAATGGTTCTAAACTCCCATACGGTTTCTGATGTTGTGTCTTGACTCTCGCACAAGTCACACACTCAGCCACATACTTTGCAACATCAAGCTTCATCGTCGGCCACCAGTAGTAGGGTTTCAGGTCCCTATACATTTTAGTGCTACCGGGATGAATCGAGTACATGATCTTGTGAGCTTCTTCCATCAGAAGATCTCTGATTCCCCCTGACTTCGGTATCCAAATCCGACCCTGGAACACCTTTAGTCCATGACTGTTCACACCGAACACCAACGTTTTGCCCAAACGTGCCTCCTTTCGGTCATTCTTTTCAAAAGCTTCGCTTTGAGCTTTCTTTATACTTTCTAAAATAGTCGAGATAACTTCAATTCTCAACGCTCTTGGCCTTTTCCTTTCAAGATTGACTTTCCGACTGAGGGCATCAGCAACAACATTAGCTTTACCGGGATGGTAAAGTATCTCATAGTCGTAGTCCTTGAGTAACTCTAGCCAGCGTCGTTGCCTCATATTTAACTCTTTCTTATTGAAGAGATATTGGAGACTCTTATGATCAGTGAAAAGTTTGCACTTCGTGACATAAAGGTAATGCCTCCATATCTTCAGAGCGAAAACTACCGCTGCCAACTCCAAATCATGAGTCGGGTAGTTCTTTTCATGCTCTTTTAGTTGTCGAGACGCATATGCTATCACCTTTTCTCCTTGGGTCAAAACACAACCCAATCCAACCCCAGACGCATCGCTATAAATAGCGAAGTCTTCAACTCCATCGGGTAGAGAAAGTATCGGTTCCTCGCATAGTTTCTTCTTTAGCTTCTCGAATGCTTCTTTATGCTTATCACTCCAAGCATAAGTAGCTCCTTTGTGGGTCAAAGCTATCAATGGAGTAGAAATCGAAGAAAAGCCTTGGATAAACCTTCGGTAATATCCGGATAATCCTAAAAAGCTTCGGATCTCCGTGGGACTTTTCGGTTGTTCCCACTTCATCACAGCTTCGATCTTCGCTGGATCAACCATTATCCCCTCTTGGTTGACCACGTGACCCAAGAATTGGACTTCACGAATCCAAAATTCACATTTGGAGAACTTAGCATACAGCTTCTCCTTCTTCAAGACTTCTAACACTTCTCGCAAGTGTCTTCCATGCTCCTCCTGGCTTTTTGAGTAAATCAGAATGTCATCTATGAACACTATCACAGATTTATCAAGGAACGGATTACAAACCCTATTCATTAAATCCATGAATGTTGTCGGAGCATTGGTTAGTCCAAACGACATAACCAAGAACTCGTAGTGTCCATATCTAGTTCTGAACGCAGTCTTCTCTATATCATGCTCTCTTACTTTCAGCTGATGATATCCTGACCTTAGGTCGATCTTCGAGAAATAGCTCGAACCTTGTAGTTGATCGAATAGGTCATTAATCCTCGGCAACGGATATCTATTCTTTATTGTTGCCTTATTCAGCTCTCGATAATCAATGCACATTCTCATACTCACATCTTTCTTCTTCACGAATAACACCGGAGCTCCCCAGGGTGATGAACTAGGTCTAATGAAACCTTTGTCCAATAACTCCTGAAGTTGCATCATCAGCTCCTTCATCTCCGTCGGTGCTAATCGATCAGGTGCTTTTGCTATTGGCGTGGTTCCTGGTAACAAGTCAATACTGAATTCCACTTGTCAATCGGGCGGTAATCCAGGAAGATCTTCGGGAAATACTTTCGGATAATCACACACAACAGGGATATTTTGCATTACCTTCTTTTCCTTCTTAGCATCAATCACGAATGCTAAGTATGATGTACACCCCTTCGTCAAACATTTTCTGGCTTTCATTAGAGAAATGATTCCAGAATTTACTTGGCGTTTGTCCCCATACACCATAAACGAATCTTTTCCAGGTGGGTTTACTTTAACAATCTTCTTCTTGCATAAAATTTCGGCATCATTGGCGCTGAGCCAATCCATTCCCAACACGATGTCGAAACCGTTAAGTTCAATAGGCAATAATTCCTCGCGGAACTTATTCCCATTCAAGTCAATTAAGATGTTTTTCATACGATGGCTAACAGGTACAAACTTGCCACTAGCAACTTCGACTAATAAAGCATTATCTAGTCTATCAACAGGCAAGGCTAGTTTTCTACCAAATTCATGCGATATAAAGGAGTAGTTGGCTCCAGAATCAAATAAAATTTGGGCAGGCAAATTGTTAACGAGAAAGGTACCTGAAGCGACATCAGCTTTATCTTTAGCAGCTTCCAGTGTCATCTGGAATGCTCTCGCCTTTGGCTTTGGCGAAATGTTGGATCTAGCTGCCTCCTTCTTCTTCGGGTAGTCCCTCGACATGTGTCCCTCCTCACCACAACCATAACAAACTTTCTTAGTGAGGGTACATTCATTGGCATAGTGACCTGGCTTTCCACACTTGTAGCATGTGGCCACTACCTCACATTTTCCATGATGCTTCTTCTTACATTTGTCGCACCATTTCGCTTCGCCTCCACTTCCCCTCGAACCAGACTTCGAGAACTTGTTTTTCTTATTGGACCCTGAAGTTCCATCGAACTTCCTCTTCTCACCAACGTCTATCCTTTCAAGACCCTTTTCCTTTTGTTGGGCCTCCACATTCTTAGCTGCGCGAACAGCCGTTTTCAGAGTAGTTGCCATCTTGACTGTCGGACCAAAGTCGGCAGGCAGTCCATTAGCAAACCTCTCAATCTTGGAGAGTTCCGTTGGCACTAGGTACGGAAATAATTTCATTTTCTCAGTGAATGCCATAGCATAGTCGTCTACGCTCATCCTCCCCTTCTTCAAATTTTGGAACTCATTGTTCAGATCAATCAGATCTATCTCTGAACAATATTGCACCCTTAACTGTTCCAAGAACTCTTCCCATGACATTTTCAGGGCTTTCCCTTGTGGCATAGTATCTGCCAACAACTTCCACCAACTTAATACTCCAGTCTTCAGTTGTCTGACTGCAAAGACAGTCTTTTGTTTGTTGCTACAATCGCAACTTTCAAATACCATCTCCATTTCGGAGATCCAATCCATTATTTCAACAGGCTTTGGGCTCCCAGAAAGACTTGGCAGTTTGGCGCCCAAGAAATTCTTGTACATTCACCCATCGTTGTTGTTTCTCCTTTCCGGATTGTTCCTTCGTTCTTCTTGAGTCCCAACTTGAATCAAAATGCGACTATTGTTCCCATCCTCCGATTGCTCGGGAATCAATTCAGGTTCCTCAATAGGTATGATAGGTTCGTCCCTATTATTATGCAACATTTATCGCATCTCCTCCCTTTGTTCGGCTAACATAGCCCGAATCATGGCTTGTACTCCAGCCATGGTGATTTGTTTTGGTGCTGCTGCTACAACAGGTATTTGCTCAATCACTGGCGGTTGATTCCTGTTTTCATCTGCGTTTCCAACGCCACTCCTTGTTCTCACCATTTTTGATCTACACACCGAATAAGGTGAAATTTAGATCTTCGTTCATGATAGATTTCAAATCATCCTTATCACTCCGAAACGATTACATGCTAGTTCGAATATCGTATACATACGCTTAGAATCCTAAACACATAAACCTTCAGATCCGGTTCGCAACAAACCGTAGATCCGAACAAATAATATCATATATGGCAACATATAACATTTAGCACATAAAAGCATTTTAGGCAACGTTCCTAAAATAAACTAGTGCTTGTGTCTAAAATCCAATAGACACACATCTCAAATTCCACTTAGCATTCTAAGTTTAAGTTTAGAAATCCTACAAATTCCTAGTTCGCTTAAACTAATGCTCTGATACCAACTGTGACATCCCCAAAATCACGGCCAGAAAAGACCGCTTTTCATTTATGCTTTTAAAATAAATTCAGAGTAAATCCTTTTGATTTGAAAGAGTTGCGGAATTTGTTCCCAAAACAAAACATGATAAAATAATATTTATTAAAGCATTTCATCAAGAGATGCATTTTCATTGTATAATTAAAACTCGGGGTGTCATGTTCTGATACAGACCATTAAGAATAAACAACAAACATTACAAGTCATTCATCAAATATATACATATACAGACTTGTAAACAAAACAACTTGATGGTTCTTCCATCTTACGCCCTTGTGCCACTTCCTGTAATACAAATAGAACTGAGTGGGTCAGGCTTGGGAGTCTGGTGAGCATATAGGGTTTTCAACCCACAATAAATAAATTATATTTAATTTCACCAACCAATCACTATACCGATTACCCATTCCCGTTATCCTCACTTTACGTCCCTAAAACAACATCTATCTCGAGGGACCTAATATAAGATTTTCATCGGGATGGACATTACAGCCAAGGGGTTTCCTCAACAATAGATATCCTAAGGTAACCATGAGGGGGATAGAGTACACCGGTGAACACATCATTCACAACACCTACAGGTTATGAACCTGCTAGCGTTCCACGAGACTGTCTAGAAGGAGTTTGTGGTCGTTATCCATACTCCGCTGAATAACTAGGTCAACAACAACAACAACATCGAGGCCTCTCATCTGTTTATTACACACCAACTATCTACCCATGTTCTACCCAACATATTAGTAGATAAAAATATATATTTTTATACATAGTTTAAAACCTGTATAGCATTTTCATTCAATACATATTCCACATAACAGATGAGGCATACCCACATAACATGTATTTCATAGAAAACAATTCAGATCTATGAGATTGAAAAGAGTGAATATACTTTCATGCACATAACAACAAAATTATACACATAACATGTATTTCGTATAAAATACTTCATAATTATGCATTAGAAGAAAGTAACTACACACTCACTTGATCAGAAGATGATCGGACAGCACTACGGCTTGCAGAAGTAGTAATCCTCAGCAGATCTGGAAGATCTCTACAAAAATCGAACTTCTCGCGGGCAGAGCTTCGGCTCGGAAACTGCACTTCTCGGGATCTTCGGGATCTCGGGACTTGCTTTGGGACTCGGGAATATTACCGGGGCTACGGGGTGGCTTCGGGGGTAAAAACGCAGAGCTTCGGCACAAAAACGAGAGGAAATTAGCAATTAAACCCGGACCCCTCGCATCCTATTTATAGGAGGCTGGAACCCCCTCGTACGCGGGGCGTACAGGCTCCGAAATGCGTCACTGCATGCGTCATCCGAAGTGTCGACACTCTGGCTGTACGCGGGGCATCCTCAAGTACGCGGGGCGTACCTCGGATCAGATTTGTGACTTGCCTTCGGATAATACCAAAATTAAATAATTAAATTTAATTATTAATTATTTAATAAACTTCCAAAATTCATATCTTCTTCATACGAACTCCGTTTTCGATGTTCTTTATATCCACGCAAAGGCGAGACTACGCTCTACATCTTTCGTTTAGACTCCATCGGCTAATTTTGAATTTATTTTTATTATTTATTTTTAATAGACCGAGATAGAAAATTTCGTTATAAATTCATAACTTCTTCGTTTGACGTCCGTTCTCGCCTAGCTTTTTATCGCTTTGATACTAACAACGAGATCTTCGATTCTCGTTTAGATCACTAAGGCTAAATATCGCTCTAACGTAAATTTCACTTTTTACGTTAATCAGCGTTGCTGATTCTGTCGCGAAACTTCGACAGGTCATAACTTCCTTGTTATAAATCGGATTTCGGCATTCTTTATATCTTCGGAAACCTTGTTTCAACTACTACAACATTATCTAAAGATATCGAGTTCATTTTACACTTAAATTTTGATGCTTATTTTTATTCTTAATTAATCAAACCACATAATTAAGCAATTAAGCACAAAACACATAATACTCAAATAATACACTTCTATTATTTCAAAATGGGTTACAAAGATTAACCTAGACTATCATATTGCTTAAAATGGCAAGCCCAGAAACACAGGAGTTACACTAACTATAGCTAACAGTTTAGGTGCGGGGTTGTGAATCCCGGATAGATCTATACACAAGTATCACGCTCTCCCTCCAAGAGATAATGGTTTATAATACAAGACTTGAAATACATACTTGAGAGTATGTTGAAGTTTAGTATCTCACAATACTTAGTATAAATAGATTTACGATAAGAAAGTTATTATTTCCCTTCAGATAAAAGTATTTCGTTTTTCAAGATGTTTACGTAAGAATGTATGAATAAATCACAAACTATACCCATTATAGTTTTTTTTTTCAAAAAGTGTGTTCCATTTGGTGAAAGTAACTCGGTGAAATACTATTCGATACGTAAAGTAAAATGTTGATATCGAATAATAATACGATAGAAGTTGTATTTATATCTATGTAAAATGATACGTTTTCTTGTATTGTACTTGTATTCCTTCCCTAAAACATGAAAAGACTTGAAAAGTAGGGGTATGAACTCACTTGTTCGGTTTGAAGAGAGTGAGGCTAGAGTCGAGCAGAACTTCAACTACAGAAAGCTGCGTCATAGAGCTTTTCGGGGATCTCGGTAGCGTAGAACCTTCGTCGGGGCTCGAGTATGGAATCGAGGGCATCGGGATGGACTCTGGAGCTTACAAGTGTGTGAAAGTGAGAGAGAGTTTGAGAAAAGTGTGCCAAAACACGGAGTTGATGCCCTCTATTTATAGGGTTGAAAGTGTGGGTACGTTGGGCGTACTATCGGAGTACACTGGGTGTACGCGTGACACTGGGCGTACTTCGGTTACCTTGGGCGTAACTTTGCATCATGGCTTAAGAATCGAGTTAGCTAGGCGTAGAGCCTGCAGCCGATGGCACTCGACACTGCACCTGAGTACGCTGGGCGTACTCTTAAATTACGCTGGGTGTAATTCCTGCTCCAATCTTTTAAATTCCGTAACTTTCGCGTATAGGCTCCATTTTTCGCGTTATTTATATCCACGCTTAATATTATTGGGCACAACAAACAACCAGAAGCCATATCTTTCGTCGCTTGCTGCCAAACAACCTATTGCTATTGACAAGAGTCGGTCAATGCCATTCAATGTCCAGCCAATAACCAATTGAGGAAGCAAGCCGAATCCTTATATACGAGAGAATAAAGGGATCATAGAGGTGAAGGAGTACGACCGGAGAGAGGAGCTTACAAAAATAAGCTACTAAAAGCGACGAGGGCAGGATGTCTTTACTGGGGAAAGCTGCCAAATCATTCATATTATCGGAAGCTCTTGTCAAAGGATTTTACCTCTGTTGGACCTAAAGCTTTCAAATCGGAACCTGAAAGGTAAGGCACGTTGGTTAAGTATCTCATTCCACAAAAGTTGCACAAATCTCTTAAGACATGAGAATAGGAAGGCGTATACCTTACGTACTTTTTATTAGCCGGTGTGTTGATGATCCTCGTGTTATAATTTCTGTCTATTAGTTGATGATCGAGCTCTTTATGATTGAATGAAGTGAAAGATCAAACTCAAAGGGCTCTCCCTTTATTGTCATCGTCGCTATCATAGTTGCTATCATCGTCGCTAAAGCTCCTCCACTTTCCTCCTTCCTTTGCTAACGCTCCTCCCTTTGACCAAAAACACAAAAGACGGTGCATGAGGGAGAGAAAGATGTTGCTCTCATACCAGATGCTTTGAGCAAACTAGCGTATCTCTCGGCAGGATGGTGTGCCCAAACTGTCATTTCATTCGAGGCGGGATCGGAGTAAGGGGCGAAGTCTCGAGCATCGGTACTCGCAGCCTTTAGGTTTAGGTAATCGTCAGATTTCCAAAGCCGATAGGCCTTCACGCCCCGACCCTCAGATGCGTGGTTCACTGAGCAAAGGAGTCCGCAGATGTTACATTTTTTTAGAATCCACCTTCGCGAAACTACTAAAGAGAAGGCTAACAGTCTTTAGCGCAGCTTATTAGGGATTTCCCAACGGAAAGGCTAGGTGAGAGTATGCTCTACAACTTTCATTTAGACTATGTCGTCTAGTTTTGAATTTATTTTGAATTTTATGTTTTTAATAGGTCGGGTTTGCTAAAGTCCGTTAAAAATTCATGACTTCTTTATCCGACGTCTATTTTTGTTTGTCTTTTTATCATCCTACTCTTGTTGTGGAGACCTTCAACTCTCGCTTAGGTTGCGTTAGCTAAATATCGTTTGATTTTTAATTCGAGTTTTTAGCCCTCTACTGCTGTTACGAAACTTAGAAAATTCGTAACTTCTTCATATGAGATCCAATTTGGGTGATCTTTTTATGTGCGTTTACGGTTTAACGAACTCTACGACTTTTGTTTAGATGCTTAAGGCTAAAAATTTATTTTATTGAAATTTCACTTTTTACGTTAAATAATGTTCCACCGGGTGTGTCGTGAATATTTGAGCGGTCATAATTTCATCATTATAGCCCGGTTTTTAACGTTCTTTATGTTTTTGGACACTTTGGCACTATATCTAACATTTGATGCATCCTAAATTTAGATTTTTGAATATTTTATTTTTTAGGTTAATTTCGTGGATTCCTAATAGTTTCGTTGTATTTGACTTTTGAGTGTTACATTGCTCTGGAAAAATATAGGGGTGTCACACAACTTAAACTTGGGTGATGAGAATCTTTCCTTATTTGGTAAATTTTGTCACTTCCACAAAAGAAAGAATCTAATCCATATTTCTAACAATAGAAACACACAAACATCAATTTTCTAAAATCCCATTGCAAGGAAACTTTAAAATAAAAGAAATTCAAACCTTTCTTTTATTTATATAATTACGGAAAAAACTTTTCCTTACAATGCAATTACAAATAAAAACTATGTTACTACATATTTCTAATCAATCTATCATAACTCCTAAACAACAGCTCAAAAATCCGATCTTCGAACCATATGATCAAAATCCATCTCTTTGCGATCAGATTCAACATAGTCTTACTTTTAAGCTTCCTTCCTTTTGCATGATCCTACAAAACATCAAAATGAAGAACTTGTCACATTATGTATTAAGAATCAACAATTAGGAACTTAATAGAGTTAGATAGTGGACATACCTGAAGTAGAACCATACAATTTGATTAAAATTCTCAGGTAGTCAGGGCAGCTTCGCTTCCAATGTCCCTTAACTTTTAAATAGAAACACACATGCTCATTTGGAATGGCATATGGAATAGTCTCAGAATTGGCCTTTCTCTTGTGATAAAAACTTTTGACCATGGCCAATTCTTTTCCGTTAGGAGAAGGAATCATTTCTGGGATTTCCATGTTAGCTTGGGATGTAGATCTTCCAATCAAATTTTCTTGACCATTGCGCCAAATCATTGCTTATTCAGCAACAATTAGCAAATAAGTAAGATCAATAAGGGTCATATCGTAATCTGTCATATAGTAGTCTTTAACGAACTCACTATATGACTTGGGAAGTGATTGAAGAACTGAGTCAATAGCTAACTTCCTTGGTAACATGACACCCAACATTCCCAGCTTGTCAATATGCAGCTTCATGTCCAAGACATAAGCACATATAGACTTTCCATCTTTGTGTTTAGTAGCCAATATGGATTGAGTGATCTTGAACTTTTAAAGTCTTTGAGGTTTTGGATTAGGGAGAATAATTGGAGGAGGTGGAGGAGGTGAATTATCATTTCCACTTCCACGATCCAATCATGCTACATCATCTTCAATAGGAAAGTTTGTTCCAAAATATTTGGGTAGACCATGGTTGTCTGAACTAGCAATCTACAAGGGAGAAATTCAAGTTAGTTGATTTAAGTCCTTAATATAACACCCAAATTAAATATTAAGGCTACGACCCAACACAATATTTTATAATTCGGAAGAGGGATGGTGTAATCCAATTGTAAAATATTTGTAGGTAGGTAAATGATGATTTACCAATTTCGACCATGAAAAATGAAATTGATTATTAAGTTTTAATTGGTTTGGAATTCCTAGATCCTTTGAGATTTATTGAACTTTTCAATGGCATTTTAAAATCTCGATTGTGCCCTTCAAGTTTGTGACTGAGATGTCGAGGATCACAAATAAGGGGTGAATAACCATGCAAATTAACTTGGTACACCCAATGTTACAGATCCCCTAATCAATGTGCCAGTTAACCACACACACTCCATTGATCTATGATTAAGATGAAGCTATCCTTTGCCACGCACTGTCAGTCCCGGATTAGTGTGCCAATTAACCACACACGCTACACCAACGACCTAACAAGGTGCAAAGTGCAATTTCATGGGGTAGCACCAAATTCAAATTTTTCCTAAGTAACTACGATTTGGAATTTTAAGTGTTTAGTTACTTGGTATTTTCATTGCACTTTTAATGAGAATTGGTGTCCTATCCTACCCGTTCGGCTAACGACCCTCCACCAGTCAAGGAAGCGGTGGGTGAGAGTGGACACACATTTAAACCACCATTTTATAGGCAGTAACCTTATACCTCACTTATAGACCGGCTTCGTGAATGAGGTCTAGTAATGGTAAGACTGACTTTTTAATTATACATATATAATTGTTAAACTTTTAATATTATAATAGTATAAGGGTGTATTTTAATCTTTTAAAATACTAAGTGGTTTAATCTATTAATTAAACTATACTCTTAATTTAATTAAACATAAACCATGTTATTATGGAATTATTAATTCTCTTTTAATTAAACACTTTAATTAGTTTAATAAATTCTATATGGTGTAATTTGAACTATTCAAAAACATCAAAGTTCTAAATAAAAATTCAAAATTAAAACTATTTAATTAATTTTTTTAATGTATGAACCCAAGAGTTACAGCTTTTAATTACAAGAATTTCTTAATTTGAGACTTTTTCAAATACCAAAACTTGAGGGAAAATTTTGTAACTCGTGAAAACCCTTTGATTTCCATAACTTAAGAGTTTAATGTGGTTTTTATGAAAAAACTTTTCATTTTCCATAAATTGAGGACAAGTTATGGAAAACTTTAAAACCATTTAAAATGACTTTTGAAAATTAGATGAGGACAAGTTATGAAGTTCATAAAAGGCATTTAGATCATTATTTTAATTAACACACTAATCAAATAATTCATACATGATCTAGTTAAACTCATAAGAACAAGATAATTCATATAAACAATCTTCTTGAAATTAGCCTAATCACATAAACTAATACAAATCTTGAAATTATGACAATTATCTTTTAATTGGACATGGATGATCATTACCTTATCGAAAAATAGATTTCATGGTTCAAAAAATAGTTTGGGGGTAATGCTCGTAATCCAATTCTGGCCAAAAACTCGAAATTCTGCACATAGGAGCACCAACTTTACGAGTACATGAACTGGACACGTCGACTTGATCTGTTTCTAAGTGGACTCATCGAGTTATCCAGTAGACTTGGCGAGTTCACCAATGAGAAGGTAGAAAATCAATTTTTTAACTTTGAAAATTAAGCCATGCATCAAATATAATAGAAAGCAACCCATGGTTGTGATACTATTGATGGGTTTGTGTACTACAACATCCTATGGTGCACATACAACCCTAATGCTTTGTATCTATTTTTCTCTAATTATACATGTAATAAAATATCCAAAGCATAAGACTACAACTAGCATATGATTTGACACTTGAATCATAAAATGTAGTATGAATAATTTGTTGGATATAGTGTCTAAGTCCATAACTTTATTTGGTATGAACTGGACCCGACCCAATATGGTCCATTTGGGTTGCATGGCATTGCAATACTTGGATAGACTAAATGAGAGAATAAGGCACTTACGATTATTAATATATTATAAGTTCTAATATATTAATAATAGTATTGTTTAATTAGTATTTGATCAAGTACTAATCTAGTATTAATTTGGTGATCAAAGTGAGACTAATTAAATATATAGGGTTGATTATGACAATCATCAATTCTTTTATGGTGGATTAATCATCAATCATGGTTCATGGGTTTGGTTATAACCATATGGAGCTCCATGGATAGTCCATGGGAGTTACAAACCCATGGGTCATGAGAAATGAAAAGTTATGACAATTAGGGTTTACATTTGTAACACATAATTATGACACACTATAAAAGAAACCGTATAGCATGCAAAATCGGCACTAGTGTGACTAGAGAGGGCATAACCGATTTTTGAGTGTAAGAAATATTCTCTCAAGTTATTCCAAGTTTTGTGGTGTTTTGTGAAGCATTTGAGGCACAACATTTGGGGTGCTAGGCTCACAAAGTCTTGAAGGAATCCTAGCAACAAGGTATGTATTTCTACTAGTTCTTTATTTTTTATGCAATCCCCATGCCATGCTAGTTAAGAAATAACCTTGAAAAAGAAATTTACATGTACATAGAGAAAACATAGATTCAAGGTTATTAGGGTTGCATGTATACTTAGGAAGTGTTAGAATGCTCAAAACCCAACAGTGGTATCAGAGCCTAGGATTGTTTTCTGTATACTTGATGCAAAACTGCTTGAAAATCAAAAATTATGCATTCTGACGATTGTACTCGCCAATTCGATAGGGAGGACTCGCCGAGTCCATGAACAAATTCATCCTGCTCGCCGAGTAGGATAATGCAGTCGCCGAGTAGGATCGAGCTGGGCAGATTTTTCGAGTTTTTGTTGCTGGAAATGGACTAGAATCATTATCCCAATCTGTTTTGGACTTGTAAAATCTGTTTTTCAAAATGATAATGATTATGTTAATCCATTTTACATGAATTTTAACAATTTCAAAGTATTGTATATGTTTATATGTGTGACAACCCTAAATCTATTCCCGTTACAAATCCCATTTTCACTAACGGAATACGTTAACGTACGTTATTTTATGTAATATTTGGAATCGTTAATATCCGAATATCTAATTATATGCATGTCCTAATATCACTATAAGTAATATAACTCATACGTGTTAATCTAGTTTAACCTAATAGAGTTGTATTACTATTTCAACCACTTCACCCGGGTAAAAAGTTTTAACCCCGTTAAACTTTAGCATCGAGTAACCGTGTATCGGGTACAATACCCGAGACATATAAAAACACTTGAACACTTCAATTGGACTCTTTTACCACAATTACACCTCTCTCTCACTACTTTCTCTCTCTAGACCCGAAATCGACTCCAAATCCGCGAATTTCCGACTTCCAAACGTAAGGATTCATCCCCTAACTTAATCTAATCATACTTTACTGCTTTTAGAGTCCAAAATCATGAGAATCAAGGACCATAAAGGAGTTTACGGCCTAAGAAGCTACTTAGGCCGTAAACCCCCAAAATCATGCCAAAGATCAAGTTTTTCCTCATGTTAAGCTAGTATACTAATTAAGGCATGTATCTAGAAGGGTTTGGACACTAAAACACATGGATTAGACCTGTAAAAAGGAGTTTACGGCCCAAGCATGTGCTTAGGCCGTAAACACCTCAAACACCCCAAAAACACTTGTTTAAAGTCCCAAAAACTCATCTAGGGTGTTTGGCAATTTAGACTTGACAACAAGGAAGGCTTAAATGCATCAAACAACATCATTTGATGGCAAAAAGAGGAGTTTACGGCCAAGGCTAAGCTTGGGCCGTAAACACCCATATTTTTGTGTCAAACAAGTCCCAAAACCCCTCAAATGCATGTAAGGATTTTAACTAAGGCCTTTGGAAGTGTGTTGTACCATTAAACTTCACATTTGAGCACAAAATGAAGAGTTTACGGCCAAGGATGTTCTTGGGCCGTAAACTCCCCAAAAATATATGCCAAATTGTCCCAAACTCACTATATGGCCTTCTAGGATTTTATCTAAGGTGTATGAGACTTTGTTGTACCAATAAAACATACATCTTGAAGGGTTTACAAGAGTTTACGGCCCAAGAACAAGTCTTGGCCGTAAACTCCCCAAAAATGTCACAAATTATGATGTTTAATCCCTTAAAATAGTCCAAGACACATACCACTAAATCAAGGAAGTGAAATAAGACCTTAAACATACACTTTGGAGTGCCACAAGAGTTTACGGCCAAGCCTAAGGGGTTTACGGCTGTAAACTCCCAAAGGATGGCTTTTGGGCCATAAACTCCAAAGGAGTGAGCTCGTGAACCCTCCCGTAAATCATTCATGACTTTGTACCACTCCCGGGAACCCCTTCTAGGCCTTAAAACCCCGAAAACGATGCTAGAATGTCCAAATACTATAATGAAAAGCATAAGATGATTAACTTCTTGTAAAATACATATTTCATATGACATTAGGGTCCTAGGAGGTGCTCAAGAGGTTATTGGGTACCAAACGCTCAATCGACACTTTTACCCGATTTACCCGATTTCCGCGATTTCAGGTGAGTTTATACCCCTTAATGAACCTTTCAAATGTTTTATATGTTTTAGGGGGGAGATACAAGTTGAATATACATGTTTATGAAAAGTTATACAAGACTATTTTTCAGATTTCAGAGTTAATCACATGTGATTCACAATCTGTAGTTCAAATCACATGTGATTTATCACTATGCTTTATAAATAAATCAATTGTTTTCAAAACTATCTTGGATTAACAAACAAGTTTTAAATGTTCCTTTCATACAATACTTTTGTTTAATAAAACTCTTTATAAGAATGTAATCATACTAATATATTTATATAAGTAAGACTTGAAGGACTTAGGACCGATAGCTCGCCTTATTTCCTGTTTCTTGTTTGATTGTGGGCTTAGGGTAGTGGTTATCCATCCGACTGTCATTGATTTCTTAATTATATATCTCATATATTAGTACAGATTATGAGTACCTCTTAATTCATTAATTACCTGAATCACTACTTGATTAGAACCACATACACTAAATTAACTATAATGAGTATAGTTAAGGACTCTATCCCTTGTTTCCACTATTACTCTACACTACTATAATTCTTTATATTATGAAGCAATACACTAATAAGAGAATACAATACAAGTTATACGAAAGATTACTACACTATAATACAAGAGAATGCACTAATCATGAGACAACTCACTAATTCACTACGGGATACTCTATACGCTATACACTATGCCCGAAGTTTTCCGATGGGAAGACGACACTATATGTATACATCTATACGGGGCAGACGCTATTACATCCCGACTGATAACTTCAGTCCGAGCCGCTCAGGCCCAGGGATGCTTTTACACTACTACACTATGCATGACTGGGAAGGTCATGGGGGTTCGTTATTACTCACACTATTGGGAATATACTAGAAAGACACTATAACCGCACTAAAATACTAAAAGAAAGACGAAGTAATATCCCGAAGTAAATAAGTATCTAATACTAAAGGATGCTGCACCACTATTATATACTCTAAGAATAACTCACTATATTACATTACTTAATGTTCTGGAAAATATGGGATTTTCTAGGTTTCACCACTATTTATGATTTCAAACTTCAGTTTTCATAATAATGACTCTAATGCTTTTTATACAAGTACTCACACTAAAACTCTTATGAACTCACCAGCTTTATGCTGATATTCTTTTCAAAATAACTTGTATCTTCAGGTCAAAGATAGATAGGTACAGCAGCAGCATTTTTGAAGAAGATGGAGGATACAAGACCCATCTCTTATTTTTGTTTACTTTTGGTGTTTGTCAAACTTTACAAAACACACTTGTAAATACACTTACTATATAAATGAAATGGTTGTATGTTTCTTGCTTTTACTATTATACAATTGTGATGATACTGTACACTACGTCATCCACCCCGAAACGTATTCCGCCGTTATCGGTTTTGGGGTGTGACAGATTGGTATCAGAGCATTGTTTATAGTGAATCAAGTATATCAACCTATAAAAGATATACTAACTATAAACACTTCGGGACTAAAACACTTTGACCAAGAATATATACTGTCAAGTATCTAAAAGATTTAACTAAGTATATATACACACATCACTATAAAACACAGAAGTCAGTATCGTCCTAGAACCAAACAAAAGTATTAAGATTGTTGGATAGCACAATTGAGCTTAGAGACATATAGTCACATTTAGGTGGATGTAGCATGATCAACTACGTTTTCCTGGGAGTGACTAGCATGTGCCTAAGTTTGGTTGTGGTATTGCAACAAGTCTAAAACTTACCAACACTACCACAATAACGTTAACATTAGAATACTATAGGAGTATTCTGTACCTCTAAAAACATACATCTGTGAGATCTAAAAAGGGTCGTTACTGATGGAGCAATAGTTGCTAGATGGATACTTTCCGGTTACATGTGACTAGGGCGTTATAGACTTAGAATCTGTGATCTTTGCTTTACTTCCTGTTCCTTGTTTGGTTGTGGATTTAGAGTTAGGGTCACTTATTCGACGGACTATCCTGCCCCAATCACATGTAATTAGTATGCATTATGCAAGTATTGGTCCAACTCGTGATGACCGTCTTATAAGTAATTTAGGTTAGTACGCCTAATAACCTTCTTTTCCCCTTTTCTCGCATAGATACCATGGCTGGCTTCCACCCTCCAGGCGACCCGTACTACCCAAACCAGGGTAATGGGGGATGGCTCAGTGAAGAGTCGGACGATGATCACCCAATCCCCTTGGATGACCACCGAGCAGAAGGCTTTCCGGATAACTCCGACTCCGAGCCAGAAGTTAATAACCTACCCCCTGGAGTCCCAAACCCCAACCCCCATCCGACATTTCAGGGCCCCACTCCTATGTGGGCCATATCCTTGCACAGATGGAGCGAAGAGCAGGGTCAGCCCACGCCATACAATGGAAACCGAAGTTTCTACAACATAAACGAAGGTGGATCAGCAGATCAGGTTCTGCCCATCATGATCCGAAGGATTGCCAGGAATGTCGAGCAAGGTCAAGCTGCAATAGGTCGAGTTGTGGAAGTGGATGCCAACTCAAATCTCAACACAGTTCGCATCCGCCAACTCGAAGAAGCCATGGACATGACAAGGAGGACTAACGAGGCTCTGCAGCACCAGCTGGCTGCATCCCGAGCTGAAGTTAGAGAACTTCGTGCACGCCAAAGGACTCATGATCGACACCTTCAAGAAGTTATGCGTCAGCTAGCAGAACTGAGGATTCACCCGACAAGTAACCGTCGCCAGTAGAAGACGTCTAGTTACCCCTATCTTTTGTTTAATGGATTAACCTATCCACTCTATGTTCCGTAGATCTATTATCTGTAAACATTCCTAGCTTGAAAGTACTCTAGTCGAACCTCTAAACTGCCAAACCTTTTCTCTATGGTATGATGTAAGACCTATTGCTAGTTCAAATTTTCATGAACTTGTGTTGCATCATGGATACCAATATATTGGCAGTTGATTTCTCTATTACTATAACTCTCATCTTGATCTTGGATTATGTTGATTTAGTCCACGAAACACTCTATTTATATTCGCAATAGGCCCTTACTATTGCTATCATTTCTATACTTCTTCCAGTAAAGGATGCCTCCACGAAAGCGTCCCGCCAGAGGAAGACCTGCAACTCAAACCCCTACTCCACCACCCCCTCCTCCACAGATCGATCCGGTGTTATTTCAAACAGCGGTAACTGCGGCCGTGACAGCAGCCATGGCCCAAATGAATTCTGGGGATGCGAGCGGTGGTAACTCCAGGTTCGGTGAAGTCCATCATCGAGTGCAGGGATGTACTTATAAGGATTTCATGAACTGTAAACCCACCTTCTTCGATGGTACTGGAGGAATTCTGACATTATCCCGATGGTTCGAAAGAACCGAAGTTGTGTTCGAGATGTGCTCTTGCCCCGAGGAGAGCAAAATCAAGTTCGCTACCGCTACCCTTACCAACAGGGCCTTGACATTGTGTTCTTATGAGTTTTTAGAAGATCATAGGAAATATGTGTAACCACCATGTGTGTTTAATTCTTGATCTTAATTGTATTAATGGTGTCCATAACTTGTCCTCAAGTTATGGATAACCAAAGGTCACTTCTTTAAATTGTGATTAAAGAACTAAAGAGGCTTCATAAAATGAAGAGTCTTCATTTTTATGAACCATTAAAACTCATAAGTTACAAATTGAAGAGACTTGGAATAGTTTCAATACTTGCCCTCAAGTTTTGGAATTTGTAAAGTCTTACACTTTAATTCCAAATTATTTTTTTTTAAAAGTTAAAAAAAATTCAAACTTTATGGACTTCATTAAATTAATTAAAGTGTTTAATTAAAAGAGTTAATAATTCCATAAAGACATGGTTTAGGTTTAATTAAATTAAGAGTATAGTTTAATTAATAGATTAAACCACCAAGTATTTTAAATGTTTAAAATACACCATTATACTATTATTATAATTTTAATTATATAGATATGTATAAGAATATGTCATTCTTACCGTTAGTAGGCCTCATTCACGAAGCCGGTCTATAAGGGGGGTATAAGGTTGTTACCTATAAAATGGTGACTTAATGGGTGTCCACTCTCACCCACCGCTTCCTTGATCGGTGGAGGGTTGTTAGCCGAACGGGAATGATGTGACTTTAAATACTCATTAAAAGTATAATGAATTATAAAGTAACTATACATTATAAATTCCCAATCTTAGTTACTTTAGGAAAATGTGAAATTGGTGCTAGCCCATAAAATTACACTTTGTACCTTACCAAGTCGTTAGTGGAGCGTGTGTGGTTAACCGGCACACTAACATGGACTAGCAAGAGTGGCAAAGGGTAACTTGACTTTATTATAGATCGGTGGAGCGTGCGTGGTTAACCGGCACATCGATTAGGTAATATTGTTGAGGGTACCAAGTCAATTTGTTTGGTTATTCACACCTTGTTTGTGATCCCCGGCATCCCAGTCACAAACTTGAGAGGGCACAATCGAGATTCAAACATGCCATTGAAAGTTCAATGTATCTCAAAAGATCTAGGAGTTTCAAATCCAATTAAAACTTAATTATATTTCGTTTTTCATGGTGGAAATTGGTAAATCCTCATTTACCTACCTTTAACTATTTTATAATTTGGATTACGGCATCCCTCTTCCAATTATAAATAGGTTATTCGGTCCTAGCCTTAATATTTCATATTGGGTGTTATATTAAGGACTTTAAATCAACTAACTTGAATTTCTCCCATTATAGATGTCTAGTTTAGACAGTTATGGTCTTCCCAAATCTTTAGGAAGAAGATTCCTAATGAAGATGATATCCCGAATGGCAACCAAGTTGAAAGATCAATCCCTTTGTTGTGCATTAGTGGGACTGGAAATCATACTTCACTTCCTCCACCTCCTCCAATAAATCTCCTTATCCCACAAGTTTCAAGACCTGATAAGTTCTAAGTTACTTAATCCCTATTGGCAAACAAATTCTATATGTGCTTAGGTCTTGGAGATTAAGTCATATATTGACAAGTCGGGAGAGTCGGGTGTCGAAGTCTCAAGGTAGCTGGCTGTTGACTTGGTCACTCCCTGATGACAGATCACGACATGACCCTTAATGATCTTACCTATTTGCTTGATGATGCTAAATCAGCAATGATTTGGGGCATTGGTAAACCAAAATTTGATTGGAAGATCAACTTCCCAAAATTCCATGGACATTGACAATGGTAACATTGGAAGTATAGAAAACCTTTCTCTTCCCAATTGAAAGTGATCGGCCATAGTGAACTCGGTTGACCAAATGGTAAAGAGAAATGCTAAGTCTGTGATATTCCCATGTACCATTTCCAAAGAGTCTATATGTTTCTAAAGGAAGCGCATTTGTTGCGAAGCTGCCAAATTTACCTAAAAGTCCATAAGGATAGTAAACTCAAATGTTTGACTCTACTTCAGGTAAAGTCCATTGCCTACCTCTATTAAGTTTCTATTCTAAGATTCTTATTGCATGTTGTGACTGGATCACAATTGATGTTTAAGAATCAAAGAAGAGTGAAGAAACTTAAAGGAAGTATATGCTGATTCTGATCGTGAAGATGGATTTCGATTGCATGGTTCGGTGATCAGAATTTTGAATTGTTACTTAAGATTTAGATATATTGCTTAGGAAAGGATAACAACAAGTTTTCCATATGGATTGTAAGGATAAGTTTTCCACAAAGTTTTAAAATAAAAGAAAAATGGTTTTGATTTTATTTATTTTAAGTATCCTTACAATGGCATTTGTGAAAAAGGTTGTTGCTTATATGTTTCCATTGATAAGCAATATGGGTAAATGGATTTGATTCTTTCATTGGTGGTAGTATCATAATTTACCAAATAAGGAAAGATTCTCATCACCCAAGTTTCAGTTGGATAGAAACTTGGAATCATGCAAGCTTTATTGTGTGATGAATGAGAATTTTCATCTTTGGTAAATTAAGACTAATTCCTTGTTCACATTCACATGTGAGTCAAGCAAAGGACTAAGCGATTGGGTACACTTGGTTGTGTGTTGGTCAGGTCCACCACAAAAGGTTGACAAGATTATTCATTATGATTTACTAAAGTTTAGTAAATATGGTTATGCTTACGAGTTTAAGTGTAATTCTGAAACATTGGAAAAGTTTCAATGTATGGCAGAGTGAATAAGAAGAATCAAATAAGGCAGAAAGATAAAAGTTTCTCCAATCTAAAGATATGGGAGAGTACTTGTGTATTTTTTTTTATGATTATCTTAGTGATTATGAAACCAGATCACAATTGATCCTCTAAGGACACCTTAGTTCATTTGTTTGGCTAAGGAGAGGAATCATGAGTTGTTGAAATGGTTAAATCAAAAGATAAATCATACATCATGTTGGGATTAAAACCCTAATTGAGATTTGATGAACAAGATGCGGAAAATAAGAACAAACACAAATATGAAGATTATGTCGAATGATCACTCGATTTATTGAATTGTGGGGAATAAATTACACTTAAGAAATAAGAATCTAACTCTACAAGAAACCTCACAACGTGGCGGCTACATTTTGCCTCACTCTCTTAACCCTAATTGTGAATAATACATGACTATTTATAGGGAAAAGACAAGTCTTGGGCTTTTAACCTACACTTCATCAAAGGGGCCCATTGCCATCATCCATGGAGTGCTTTGAAACCCTACAATCTCCCCCTCAAAGTATGGAATGGATGACAATGCTTTCACTTCCAAAACAAGCATCTAGCAAATAAAAGGATCTTGCAACGAGGAATAGATGAAGCAATCCACGAATCTTGATTCTTCAATAGTCTTCAAACACGGGCTCTAGGATATGTAAATCAAGCACTGAAGTAATGTCTTTAAACTTCATTTTCGAATGTAATCCCAAAGAATCTTCATGAAAACCAAACCCGCCATAAAAACCCATTTCAGAACAAAGAAACCGAATCACTTCTTGTCTTTGAAGAGCTCCCCCTCCAAGCCACAATGATCTTTAAATAAGCTAATGATATAATCCATGAAAAATATCATGTAACAACCCAAACTTTAAGATTCGTAACGCCACTTGATCGAGAAAATACAAGAAGTCGGAGATATAACAAGTCCTTAGCAGAGCTCGATAAAGAACTTCCGCTGTAAAGGATACTTCTCTGTAAAAACTTTAGCAGAGCTCGATGAAGAACTTCCGCTGTAAAAGCTACCTTCATAATTCTACCACAAGCTTTATCAAAAATCTTCAACTTTGAAAAGTCACAAATCCAATTTCGAATGGCCATACCAAATTCTCCCCCGATTTATAATCAAAAACATGATTATAAAGCCTTCAAATGGTCATGAGAATGATCTTGAATGGATAAAAATTTACGAAGCTCCCCCGCGACAAAATGATATACACAATGAAGTATAAAATCTGAAAAACTCATGAAAAATTTGACGTTATCACGAATAAACGACTTTTCGAACCGCCAAGACTTGATGGAATCTTTATTTTTCTGTTCACGAAAAAATATATGCATTAAAAATCCAAATTTATTTATCAGCCCTTAAATTTGCAAACAATTCTAAATATTGGCAGAAACTGTCATTTGCCGAAAGTCAGTGGGCTAAATAGTAATTCTGCATCATTTTCCCCATTAGATTGAAATAAATTAGAAAATTACACCAAAGCTTTCATGTTGCTGAAGATACAGGGACCAAATATGCAACTTGAAGTCATCTTCCCCATTTACCCATTTACGCCCTAATAAACGAACGAATCCTCACAACAGGTAACAATGCCGATCAATCATTCGTTCCGAGCACCCTGATGCGACCGAATCTAAGTTTGTTCCAAGATCGTGAATTATTCACCTGAAGCGAACCCAACCGAAGGTTCGGCTCCTTTCGTTTCTTATTTCCATTTCAAGCTTCATCCGGCGAAACTCCTTTCGCTTTCGGTCCTTCCTTCGTTCGCTCCAACCATTAAGAAGCAAACCCAAGGTCGTTGTTCCAGGTTCGGTCCAAGCGCATCAGCTTTATCCCAAGGTGAAACCATTCACAGGTACGCATATTATTCTTCCCTCTTTCGCTCCAAGCTCTTTCGTTCCAAGAGCTTACATACACAAATTCGTTCCATGTTCTTTTCGAGCACGAGCCTTTATACCGATCCTTGAGTTCTGAACGCCAAGTATCACACCCAAAGCGAACCAATTTCAAACACGAACCGAACGATCGTGGGAGAAGAACGAGTGCAATCCTAGATTTCCATTCCCGATTTCTCACCTTTTCGCTCCTAATCAACAGATCAAAAACGAATCTCCAGGTAAACACGAAACCAAGAACAAGTTTGTTGCGAATCACAGCCAACAAATATTCATCGGTAACTTAATCTTGACTTTCGTTTGACTGTTCTTCTTTCCAATTGAGTTCCTGTTACAATTTCATTCATTCGCAAGGAAAGTTTTTCAAACTAATTTTGACCTTGAGTTTTGACCTGTAGAAGCGAACAGCTACACAAAAGCCATTCCATCTCTTTTTGAATGACACCATTGGACATTTTTTTTTAATCGCTTCTAAGAACAATGATTCGTCTTGATACTGAGAGACATCTGATAACCATGGTCACCTTCGTTTCAATTCTGTCTTCGTTTCCAATTGCATTTTCTTGATGATCCAATTTTGCTACAATTTTAACTTTTAGCATTTTCTCAGCACGTTTTCCAGATCAAGCAAGTCGATTCCCAGATAAAACATCACATTCAATCAAAGATTAGTACTAACTCCATCAGTTCATGACAATACTTCATCTGTTCTTCATCGTACAGACTCATGCCGTCATTCACAAGCACCATGAATCACAAACAAAAAAAAATGAATCATAATCGACATGTTCATTATTGCAACAATTTAGAACAGAAAAGCTTTTCCAAGAGGTTCGACTTTAAGTATACGCAAGATCAATGTGATTAGATTTTGCAAACAAGAAAATTCGAATACCCAAGAAGTCAAAATCGACTTTCAGATCTGATCATAAAAAATGAATCCAATCACAAATTGAAGGAAATCAATGAATCTTAATAAACAATCGAATATCAAGCAAGGATTGATTGATTGAAACACAAATGGAAAACATAGGTTCGAAGATAGATTTTTCAATGAAAGACGATAATAACTTAGACCTAGAATGAAGGAGTTTAGACAGAAAGAATTTTGGGCCAGAACAAATGAATCAATGAACAGTAAGGAGTAAAAGCTTTGGGCTAGATCAAAAGAGATATTATTGATCGATTTTGGATCAAACAATTGATCAAATCCAAAAAAAATACGAAAAGGATTAACAAACAATTACCCAGATGAACAGTGGATGAACAATCCCCATGAACAGTAACTTGAACAGAATTTTGATTCGATGCCGCCAAAACACCAATAATATTCAATATATGTGCAGAAAATCACCAAACCAAGAACCGATACTTCAAAAGTCAATAGATCTTCAAAGACCCGCTCTGATACCACTTGTTGGGATTAAAACCCTAATTGAGATTTGATGAACAAGATGCGGAAAATAAGAACAAACACAAATATGAAGATTATGTTGAATGATCACTCGATTTATTGAATTGTGAGGAATAAATTACACTTAAGAAATAAGAATCTAACTCTACAAGAAACCTCAGAACGTGGCGGCTACATTTTGCCTCACTCTCTTAACCCTAATTGTGAATAATACATGACTATTTATAGGGAAAAGATAAGTCTTGGGCTTTTAACCTACACTTCATCAAAGGGGCCCATTGCCATCATCCATGGAGTGCTTTGAAACCCTACACATCAAATCTTAGAGTCATACTCCAAGATTGAGCCATTGAGTGACATAATCTTTAGAAAGTTTATAACACTTATCAAATGTAGAGTAAGATGTGTCATACTCTTGTACATTTGAGGTTCGTTAGTTGTGATGTTTTGGATAAAACAAAGACCAACTAAGTCCAATTATGGAAAGTGTTTAACTTGATAAGAATCCGCACTAGCTCTTGAATATTTGTATTGTCAAGGAATGGTTCTTGACAAAGATAAGTCTTATATGTCAAGAGGACAGTGGGAGTCTAAAAGATTCTAAAATAGTTTCAAGAACTAATCAAGAGTTTTGTTAATCACTAGCCCACGACTTGAGGTTTGTAACCTATCGTGTTGACATATTCTGTGCTCATCTCAATTAATGTTGGTTTTGCATTGGAGTTTTGAGAGTTCTCGAATGTTTCCATAACAACCGGGAATCAATGGTAGGCCCCTGTGCTGTCGGGTGGCAAGAAATTAAGATTGCACAAGTTCAATCCATATGAATTTGGAAGTGTCACTAACCTAGTCCTGTGATTATGGTTTTGACAAAATTCACATGGAAAAGAACACATACACAATAAAATCTAAGTGTCATAAGGTTTCTCTTCGATTCATGAAAATGATGGTCAGGAAACGCTTCAACTAAGAAGATTTTAAGTAGATAGCGGTTGTGATATTTGCATTCTCATATAGTTAGTGGAGCGTGTGTGGTTAACCGGCACACTAACTAGTGAGAATTCCAAAAGGTCTAGACAAACATATGAGCTATCTAAGGAAAGGTGTATGTCAAAGCTAGTGGGAGCATAAAGTGTTATGTTGGTAATCATTATGCTAGTGGGAGTATGATGATTATGTTAAGTGTTGCAAGTTAGCAATGTTAATTATAGAAAGCAAAAGTTTCAATTTGCTTTGAAACAAAAGTTTCAATGTCTACAGCACTTCCCTCAAGTGCTCATCATGTTGCTGTTGAGTCTTGAAATAAACCAAGATATCATCAATAAATACTATCAAAGACCAATCCAACATCGGTTTGCACACACAGTTCATGAGATCCTTGAACGCAGCTAGAGCATTGGTGAGCACAAAAGGCATCACCACGAACTCATAATGACCATATCGAATCTGAAAGCGAACTGATCGGCCGAATAAATCTATTTTCTAAAAGCTCCTGCATCTGAGGAGGAGCCAACCGATATGGTGCATTGGGTATTGGAGCCGTAATTAGAACCAAATGGATCCTGAACTCAACCTTCCTCTCCGGAGGCACCCCCGAAAAATCCTTCGGGAATACTTTCAGGTAATCCTGCAGAGTCAACAAATCATCCACGTCACCTTACCCTTATCACAGGTATCCATGAAATATGAGACAAAACCTGAGGAACCCTTAATAAGATATCGTATGGCTCTCGCTGCAGACCATAAAATTGGCCCACGTTATGATCTCTCACCTAGAATCACCAACTATTACCCACATGAGGATCGAACCCAAACTACCTACTGCTCACATTCAATCATTACCCCATTAGGGCTCAACCAATCCATGCCCACAATAACCTTGTTCTCACGCATAGGGATGGAAACCAAATCAACCGGATACTACTCGTTGAATAACTGGAGGGTTTAACCTCGATGAACCCTCACAACCCAAACCATCCAATCATCAGTAATATCAACATGAAGAGCGACATCTAGGTCCCTTGGAGCTCCAGCAAATCTCTTGCTAAGCACAAGTGATACAAAGGATCGGGTAGCCCTTGCGATAACGACTGGTGCAGAAGGCGTTAGCAACATCTGCTAACCACCATCGACTCACTATAGGGTCCTTCTCCCCATGATATTCTGGAGCTCCACATGCGAGAAACTCCTTGAATGTTAAAGAATTTGCTCCGGCTAGTGCCGTCATCTCATAAAGAAACAAGCTGAAACGCTCATCCAAAACCTTCAGGATGCCCTCCTTGACTGAGCCGAAGATCATAGGAGTCTGATTCAGAATGCAACAAGAATTCTCAGACAAGAGGAAATCCATAGTCTGCTTATCAAGCTACCCAATTCCAAATCCTGAGCCTGAACCCTCAACGACACCAGAATTGCCAATAGGCCTGCCGTGCAATACCACCATACTAAGAATAGAACATATAAACCATCAGAACACATACATCAAAATATATTTATAAATGATAATCACACACTCCTCAAGCTCCCTAGTCTCATTGCAGCTCTGCTTGAATCGAGTACGAATCCTCTACTTCCAATAGTATTGGCCCATAATACCTTTCACATCTATCTGTAGTTTCCTCAAGAGGTTCCTTGACGCAACCAAGTTACTTATTGTTGTGATATGTCGTCAGGCCGCCGGGTCTTCTAAGTTGTTTCCTGATTGGAAGTTTGGAGGTGGTGCCGTCAGTAGGTTTTCAACGAGATACCTTAGCATACATCACAACAAAGTCATTAGCCTTGCCCCAGGGACTGTACCCCGGGAGCAAGCTTCGACGATCAAGTTAGTCTGGATGGAAGAGAACATGGTTCTTCCTAGCCGGAAAGAACCATCTTGGTGCTGACGATGATGTGTTTAGCCATGGCGGCTAGTTAGATGCTAGAAGATATGAGAGAAGTCCCTTAGGGTTTCTATCAGGAAAGAGATGATCCTTTAAAATAGGTGGGGACATGTTCTATTTATAGGGTACGATTAGGTCAGAAGGGCAATTATGTCTTTTCCTATTGGAATTAGATCAAATGGAGATTAGGTTAGGCCTTGGGCCCATCCAGTTTAGTCCCAACTAGCAAGGAGTTGGACCAGGCCTCCATAGGTCGTCAAGAGAGCACCCAAAGGTCTTCAGTTGACCGCTCGAAGGTTAGGAAGTGAGCGCTAGGCACGGACACTATACAAGGCTGGCAAGAGAGCGCCTGCATGGGCTAGTAGGAGAGCACATGACAAGGATGGTAGGTGTCACACCCGCAAACCGAAACAATAGAAACGTTCAGGGGTGGAGGATGTCATGTGTAGTATCACAACAATTGCATCATAGTACTCAAAGCAAACACAACCATTACATTAAGATATGAATATTTACATTTGTTAGTTTCATTGTTTTTGTACATCACAAGTATAACAAAATACGAATACATGACTCTGTACGCTCCGTCTTCTCAAAATGTTGCGGGAGTACCTGTCTCTTGATTTTTTGAGAATATAAGTGATTTTGAAAGAGTATTAGCATTAATCTGGTGAGTTCATAAACGTCTGTTTTAGAAAACTGTTTTGTTCCCTTTCGAAAAGTGCATTGTGTTTCTCCAGAAAACCTTATATTTTCTTATGTAATGAATGTTAAGTAAAAACAAATGATTCATACTAGTTCCTCCTGTGAGTACATAGTGTATACAAATCATATACAATTCAGGTCGGACCAACAATCGGTTGTATGGTTCTGCCTCAAGCCCATAACCAAACAAGGCACAAGAAATGAGGCGTAGTCACATATCCCACTGCAAGTTGGATCTTTAAGTATATATCCTTGAAGTAGTCACTAGATACATACAGATTTTAACTATATTGGTCCTTTGATAACTATTGGTATTGTTCCTCAAGATAATCAAATATTTTCGAACATGTAATTTATGTTTGAAAACCCTGGCTATCGCCAGTATGTATAGCATGTTCTGTTTGAAAACCCTGGCTACCACCAGTATGTATAGCATGTTCTGTTTCAAAACCATAGCTACCACCAGTATGTATAGTATTTTTATTAAATAAAATAAAACTAATGAAGAATGGAATATCGTAAACAAAGTTTAGTTTATAATATTGTAAGTTCGTATAACCATGCTTGATATGACTGATGACCTTAGCGACATTCTTCAGGCGTCATATGGTATGATATTTTTCACCCCAAGCATGCCTGCCTAACTGTAGCTAGCAGTTTAGGTGTAGGATTGTCAGTCCCGAATAGATCTATTTACAAATCCCATGCTCTCCCTCCAGGTGACTCTGGTTACACTAAATGTTGAGGATTTTCCCAGTACTCAGAAGGGTACAATTGAAGAGTTCTCTCACAATCCTTTATTAACTAGTTTACGTGTAGTTCTGTATCATTTTCTCGTAATTGAAACCGTTTGTATACTTGGTAGAGTATTAATAATTATACTTAAATAATTATTTAGTGTTATACTCTTGTTATCCGAATGCAATAATCAATATCATAAACTAAAGTTGTCATAGTTTAAATGTTTGCCCAAGTATAGTTTGATTCGGTAAAAACTATGTAATGAATTCCCCAAACAATACCCATTATAGTTTCCTGAAATGTTATGTACTTGGCTTGTGAATTGTTCTGAAAACTATGCAATTATGTTTTCTAGTTGAAAGCGTCCCTTGTGCTCACCATATTACAAATGGGATAAATTATCTAAATATTTTATAAGAATGTGGAAATCGGTTGACTGTATCAATTGCGTAAGTTTTAAACTTGTTGAAATCCTTTTGTTTTAGTTCACAAAATCATTTGTGTTTGGCTTGTATTCCCCCCTAAAAACATTAAAAACGATAAAAAACATAGGGGTATGAACTCATTGTTAGTTGTGTGCAAGCATCGAATCAACGAGCTGGAAATGAAGACCCTCGAGTTGTTGTATGTGGCACTTAACAGAATCCTAATCAATTAAATACATATATCTATCTAAATTAGGGATTTCATTAGATATTGTGTTAGAAAAATACTTGGCTTCAGTTAACGAATGTTACCGGGACCTGATTGAATTGGGGAAAATGAGTTTTCAGTATAATTCACCAGTTAGGAAGGGTTTGTGGCCGTGAAAGGGTCTTATGGCCGTGAACAGCCTCTTGAAGGGTTTACAACCATGAACAGCCTCTTGAAGGGTTTAGGGCCATGAATTGTGAGCGGTCTTTGAAGATTTGAAGATTTGAAGGTTGTACGGTCGTAAACTCGAGAACACTGATGTTGGATTCGGTGAAAACACATTTTAGATGCTCCAAAACAACCACCAAAGCTGATTTCTTGATGATTTTCGGAAGAAATGAGGGTGTTTTGGGGTTTACGGTCGAGATGTAGAGAACGAAAATGAGAGAGTTTTCGGCTAAGAAGGCTCAAATGAAGGTGGGAGTCCTGTATATATAGGCTGGGGGTATGGTCGGTGGTAGTGGCTACCTGGCACCGGTCGTAAATGGATGTACGACCGTAAATAGGTTTATGACTATAAAATCACTCAGTGCGAAAACTTTTGGTTTTCAAGAAAATTTGGGTTTTTCGCATGATTTTGGTTCCAACTCGTATATAAAATTTAATTATATAAAACTAGACGATTTTCTAAACCAATGAATTTGACGGAAATCCAATAAAAATCGTATTTTATTAATAGAAATCGGTTAATGTTAACGGAAAAATGTTCAAGTTGTCATAGTAGAAGAGCACCAAAAAAGGTTGTAATGCCAAATCTTCACATCTGGACCATGCTAATGGACCATATGTTAAAAAGTCCCCACAGTCCGATGTGATTACTGAGCAGCCAATAACATTGGACTAGAAACAGTCAAAGCAATAATGCATTAAGGAGAAAAAATGAAGGAACAAACCTTGGCCACAAGAGATGTGGTGTTGTACGATGGGTTTATGCTGCATTGGTTGGCTTGATACATTGTTCACCTCACGAGTATGATCTGAATGATGTGATGCAATCTGGATGTTATTGATAATGTGATATAGGGCAAGGATACTAATGATGTAATGTTCAGCAAGGCATCTATGTGAAAATGGTGTCAATAAGATGATGCCAGGGTAGCTAGGAAGCACAACCTTGTCATACGGTTTGAGATCGTTACTCTGCACGGCTGTTGTGTCAAGCTCCGAAGCTCGTAAAGCAACTACGACATACTTGATTCATGATTACTGCCTCCTAGTCACAACTGAAGGTTGTCCATAGAAACATTGTTGAGAAAAACATGCATGCCTTAACAAGTGGGATAGGATGTGTGGCTAGCGCCATCTAACAAGTTATATTTCTATGCCCATGGGGAAACTTTAGTTGACTGGTTAGCAGTGCTTATTTCCCGAGTCCCCTGTAAATGCTTTTCAAACCGATATTTGCTCTATGAGTGTGATATGTGGGAGGTTCCTTAGAGCTTTCTCAAATTTAACTTTGGGTGTTTAGGATGACAATACTAGTGCTTTGTTCAATCTATAATTTTCTTAGTGATTTTCCTTGAAAGTGTGTACTTAGTAATTAAAAGCGAGTTCTCAGGTTTGATGGTATGGCTCTGACCCTCGCATCACTAGAGGGGTTATCCAAAGAGACAACACAATCAAATTATAAGTTGATTTAAATTTTCTTTCACAACGTCTTCAAAACTCTTTGAGGGGTAGCAGTAGTATCGTAATGTTCTTCTCCTCCCCCCATTTCTTCAGAAACCAAGTGGACCGAGCTGCAACGCTTGTTTGAAAGCATATCTTCTTTAGCAGGTTGTTTAGCGTGTGAACGTTTGAGTGAGGTTGATTTTTTCATGCAGAGTTAGTGGGTTGTTTGTTGTCTTGAACTTCCTTGCTTCGGTCTTATACGGTTCATTTTGTTTCAGTTTCTTCTCCAAGGATAATGTCGGTCCATTAGATTTATTTGTTCATGTTTATCCCATCAGAGAGATTTCTTTCGAAGGGGGAACAAACTCTCATTAAAACAACTCAACTACCATAAGCAAACACTGAGAGTGTTTCCTACTTGCTTTGTGGGGTGTTAAGATTTGAAGGATTCTCTCTTTTTGCTAAAAGGATTTTATTTATACGTGGACAAATTTCATTAGCTTTGTCGTAGGAGTTCAGACTCGCGAGCTCGGGGCTCGTCTTTCCTTCAAGTCCTTAGACTATATTTTTAGGTCGAGACCTTGGCTGGCCCCTTCTTGTGAACATTGACTAGTTTATTTTGCTAGGGTACTCTTTTTAGCTAGAGTGGGCTTTTGAATTAGTCTGAAATGTTTAGGAAAAATTTATGAGCCTTTGAACCCTATTGGTTGCATTCTCGCATCGATTTCGCTCAAGTGATGTGAATGATCAGTCCTTGTTATCACTTGGTAAATGTGCACAAACTCTTACTGAGATAATTCAAGCTTGAATATTAACGAACATTTAGATTGATATGAAGGGTTTTGAGCATTCTAACACTCCTAAGGTGTACATGTAACCCTAGAAACCTTGGATCTATGTTTTACTAAGATACATGTAAATTTGATTTTTCCAAGGTTATTATCTTAACTCGCATGGCATGGGGAACTTTTAAACATAATAGCTAGTTGAAGTACATACCTTTTGTTTTTTGGATTCCTTGATAACCTTGTGAGCCTAGCACCTCAAGTGTGATGCCTCAAATGTCTCATACAACACCACATAACTTGGAATAACCTTGAGAGAAGGACACTTACACTTCAAAATCGGCTAGCCCTCTATTACTTGCTTGTAGTGGCCGATTTTTCTAGTCATGTGGTCTTTATATAGTTGTGTCACAAGTAGTGTTACACAATGTAAACCCTAACAGACATGGCTTTCCATATTCCATGATCCATGGGCTTGTAACCTCCATGGACTATCCATGGAGCACCTTATGGATTTTAGCCCAATCTTCACAAACCATGGATCATTATCCCACTATACAACCATAGATGATTTACACAATCAACCCCATATATTTAATTAGTCTCTTTTTCAACACTAAATTAACTCCAAATTAATTCTTGATCAATACTAATTAAAAAATATTATTAATATATTAGAACTTATAATGTATTAATAAACCTTAAGTGTCCTTTCTCTCATTTAGTCCATCCAAGTGTTGCAATGCCATGCAACCCAAATAGACCATGCCAATCGGGTCAAGTACATTCTAGAAATATTTATGAACTTAGACACCTAATCCAATAGTCTCCCACTTGGATAAGTCTAATAACTATATTTGCAAAAATGTCTCCAAGGAACCAATCAACAATCATAGCTCTTCCAAGGTCTCGCAGTATTAATATGATGATGATATGCCATTTAAGATAACCGATCATATAATCCTTTGTTCTAGATATCAGTCGGAAAAATATATGGAACAATGTCTTACTTATTGTCCAGCAGTTTGTGTCACACCCTGAAAACCGAAGGCGGAAACATTTTCGCGGTGGACTCCACGTTGAGTATCAAATCCAATGCACATAGTAATCAAAGCAAACAACCATTACATTACATATATGAAAGTTTACATTTGTTCAAAAGTAATGTGTTACAAGTGTTATACATATATATATATATATATATATATATATATATATATATATATATATATATATATATATATATATATATATGAACAAAAGTAGAGACAAGTCTTCTATAAGCTCCGTCTTCTCCAAAAGGATCGCTAGGTACCTGTCTAATGTTGACCTGAGAATACAAGCAGTTTGAAAATCAACATAAAGCTAGTGAGATCATAAGATGTTTGTTTTCTGAAAAATGTACCAGTTTCCTTTAGTTTTTCGAAAAGGATTGTTACCCAAGCCAATCCCATATTTTCTTATGTAAAACAGTTTAGTTATATTTCATTACCAGTTCAATTATGCGTTATATGTTACCCCAGGAAAGTGACATATTTTCCTAAATGTAAGACCGATTGAATATCACAGAGTATAGTTTAATACACAAAACTATATATTGAAAATCATGGGATTACTATCCCGAATTAGATATAAAATACTTTAATATACGTGAACTGTAGATGAAAAGTAGTTTGAAAACCTTGGGACTAACATCCCGTACTACATATAAGATAGTTTGGTATACATGAAAAATATAGATTGAAAACCAGGGGACTACCATCTCGGACTAGACATAGATTCAAAACCATGGGATTATCATCCCATACAAGATATAGTTTCAAAACCATGGGACTACCATCCCGTACAGATATAGGTTGAAATCATGGGACTATTATCCCGTACTAGATATAACATCAATAGACTGAAAACCATGGGACTATCATCCCGTACTAGATATGGAAACTATAGATAGAAAGTAGATATGGAATCGAAACAAAGTCAAAACCAAACCCAAAGCGATGCCGTGAATAAACTTATATTAATACGTATTGTGACTCGGGTAACCATGCTGATACAACAAAGAGACCTCCTTGACGTTTGTCAGACGTCGAAACTCTACCCAAGAATTTGTCACCCCAGGCATGCCCACCTAACTGTAGCTAGAAGTTAAGGTGTGGGATTGTTAGTCCCGAATAGATCTATTCACAAATTCCTCGCTCTCCCTCCAGGAGACTCTGGTTACACTTCCGGGGAGGATTTACTGATAACCCAAAGGGTAATGACGAAACTCACAAGCTAGTACTAAATTATTCACAGGGTTCTCATACGATATCAAACATACAAAAGATTACGAAACATAATACATACAATGAAACTATCTGGCAATACATTCAAACGAAACGGAGATAAACTGAATCAGACACAGTTTATCTAATAACTTTATATATATATATATATATATATATATATATATATATATATATATATATATATATATATATATATATATATATATATATCAGTACATGATTAAACAAGAACTAAAGAACCCCAAATTATTCCCATAATAATTTGATTAGTTTGGTTATTTGCTTAACTGAAATTCATTTGGTTGTGGTTGATAAATCATCCCTTATGCTCAGCATAATATATAAGAGGTAAAGATATTTATAATTTTCCAGATATTTATTGAAATTCATCAATGTTATGTTTTGAAAACATTTGTAATTTTCTTGTATTCCCCCCTGAAAACATTGAAAAACCATTTAAAAAGGGTAAGGGCATGAACTCACCAATCGCGGAATGTGTCGGTTTGGATGCTAAACGTCATTTCTAGGTTTGCAAACGCACGAGGTTCCTATGAATTATGAAAAGGTACACATTTGTATCTAATTAGGACTTAGATTATTTATTTGTTAGGGACAAGCACTTCTAGTTGCGGAAACACCTGATTACGAGTGTTTGGAAGGACCCGGGTGGCATTTGAAGTCACATAAGGCTTAGATATGGAGTTTACACTTCAAGAGTAAACTCATAGAAGATTTGTCGGCCCCTTAACACCTCATCCATATGATTTCACGGCCATGAACTCATAGATGGTGTTTTTGGGTGCAAAATGGCTTCACAACATTTGGGATTAATGCTAGGCTTGGGTTTTAGGCTTTGGAAGGAATTAAAACTCACTTAGGGACCATTTATTGGAGTTTACGGCAGTAAACTTGGAGTTTACGGCCGTAAACTCCCCCACACATAGAATCCTTAATGTTTTGGTCCTTAAACAATCACATGTGATTCCAATGATTTTTCCCAAGCCTTGTATGGATTTTTAGGGAACTTTTGGCATGGATTTAGGAGTTTACGGCCCATGAACCCCCTCATGGCCGTGAACTCCTTAGATGGGGCATTTAATATGTTTTTAGGTCCAATTCTTGTTTGTAGTCACTTCTAGAATTTATCCCAAGGCTTATGGTGTGTGTAAATGGCATTTTATCACATTAGAAGGAGTTTACTCCACAAGATAATGAGTTTATGGCCCAAGCATGTTCTTGGGCAGTAAACTCAAGTTTACTCCTCGAAATTAATGTTCAAGGTGTTCCAAGGCTAAATCCAATATTCTAAAATTCATATCTAAGCTTCAATGTAGTTTTGGAAGTGTTTAAGGGCATAAAAACCCCATTTATATGAGTTTACGGCCCAAGCATGCTCTTGGGAAGTAAACTCATGTTTACTCTTCAAAATCCATGTTTAAGGCATACTAAGTCCAGTCCATTAAGCCATTAAGCCATATCTAAGCTCCAAAGGTCAATTGGAAGGGGTTTTTGGGCTCCAAAACCAATTTTATGTGAGTTCACGGCCTAGGACTATTCTAGGGATGTAAACTCATGAATATGGTCCTATTCCATGATTTGAACTCGAATTTGAAGGCCTAAGATGTTATACTAGGAGTTAGGGTAGTTACCTTGGTGATTTGGAACTTAAATTTGATGATTTTGCACCCTTAAACTTGGTTTGAGGAGAGAGGTTCGAGAGAGAGTAGAGAGATGAAGAAAAAGCTTCAAATGAAAGCTTGAACATGTTTACATAAGTCTCAAAACTTGGACACGGTGGAATTCTACACGATACCGGCATTAAACGGGGCTTTTGGTCGCACCCGATTAAGTTTCCGTAACTCGGCGGGGACGTTTCTATAATTTCTGAAATAAACATTTTGGGCTAATTTCATGAGTTCCTAAGGGGTTTGGACACTCATTAGATTATAATAAACATATAACTTTAAATAATTTAACCCAAAACAAAATCAGAACGAATTGATAAACGGTGCATTTTTACGGGTAGAACGGGTTTTCGGCATTGGACAACTTGGGGTTGTTACATTATCCCCCCGTTAGAGGGAATTTCGTCCCGAAATTCAGAGATTAAGATACAGGTGATGAATTTGAAATGAGATACGGATGGATTTGTTGCCTCGGATCTTCACGCTCCCAAGTGGAATTGGGTCTTCGCTTGGCGTTCCAGCGAACCCTCACTATCGGGACGCGTCTTTGTTTCGTACATTGACTCTCTCAATCCATAATCTCAATTGGTTATCCCATGGAGGTTCCGACCCTTGATGACTTCGGTCTTCCCAAAGGAATCACTAGGTTTTCGTTGGGTAGATAATTCAAAGGATTCGAGACGTAAAGTACCGGATGGATGTTACTAAGTTCTGAGGGTAGCCGAAGTTGGAAGGTTACGAAATCGATTCTATGAGGATCAAGAAGGGTCTAATGTATCACAAGAGAAGTATCTTACACTTCTCAAAGCATATCATGCTTTTCTAGGATAAAGCCTTCAACAGGACACACGCTCCAATAGGAAAGCACATCTTCATGGAGCCGAGTAGCTAAGGGTCTAATGGCTTTTAGAAGAAATTTATGGGTAGGTCTGCGATAATAGTCGATGGGACCCAAGTATCGACAGGTTTCTATAGGTATTTCTGGTGCCGACTAATTCCCTATCGCTTTAGCTTTTGGAAAGGTTCACGAGTACGCCTGCTTTGCTTAGCTACATGATTGAGGAAAATGATTTGACCGAAGGATACCACTACTAACTCGTAGTGATCATATCAATCCTTGGTCACTATCTTGGACACGTCATTCTTACTGAGGTTCGGTTACAAGGTGGTTCCATAGATTAGGCCGGTGCGAGACTAGACTAGACGTTCGAAAGGAATTCTCGGGAATCCTTTGGGAAAGAAATTTAGGGAAAAGAGTTGTAGACTTCTCGTTTCCAATGATCACAGGAATGAGGGATGCGCGACAATTCCTGTAGGGAAAACTTTTTGAGCTTCGATGCACAAAATGATGTGAGGATTAGATTTAGGTTCGATGCCGAAGATCGCGATAGTCGGGTTGAGAAAGGAGGGTTGAGAAAGGATCTGGACGGGCGATCCTTTCGAAACCAAGAATAACGACATGAATGAGACTTGGTCATTTCATGTCAAACATAGCATCAATGCATTTCATGAAAAGTTTTTCTATTAAATTGAATGGAACAAAATAATCCTCCAGATTGAGAATACAACTTATAGGTACAAAGTTAGCGTTCTCTATCTCATTACTTAGCTGTCTCGACGGTACACATTTTCGATTACTAACGAAGGATTGAGTTTAGAAAGATGTTTGAATGGATAGATAATAGGTTTCCCTTTTAGCACTAGAATCGAAAAGAGTTGCATGCATAAGAGTTGTCAAAAAGAAATATACCTGCAGCGACAGTGGGATCAGCGGTTGTCTCCTCTCGTCCTATCGCTAGGACTCTTCCAGCGTTGCCAGTTGTTGCTGCTTTGGGGCATTTCTTTTGAAGTGCCCTACTTCGCCACAACTGTAGCAGGCCGGACTGACTCCCGTTCCGGATGATTGGTTGGTTGATTTGGCTGGTTTTCTGCAAGTTCGAGCAAGGTGGCCCTTGTTGCCACAGTTGTCACATATTCTTTCGCGACATGGACCAGGAATACGGTGATGATAGCTGCACTTACCGCACCAAGGAAGGGTACCAGTGTATCCACTGGTGGGAGTTTGGACCGTGGATCCGATAGCTGAAACAGCAACAAGGGCAGTAGAAGCATGAACTGCTACCGTTTGCTGTTTCTTAGAGGAACCTTGCGTACTTTTGTCACACCCCGAAAACCAAAGGCGGAAACGTCTCCGGGGTTGACTCCAAGTTGAGTATCAAATCCAATGTACATAGTAAGCAAAGTAAACAACTATTACATTACATATCAAAGTTTACATTTGTTCAGAAGTAAAGTTATACATTTGTAATACATAATATATATGAACAAAAGTAGAGACGAGTCTTCTGTACGCTCCGTCTTCTCCAAAAGATTCGCTAGGTACCTGTCTAATGTTGACCTGAGAATACAAGCAGTTTGAAAATCAGCATAAAGCTGGTGAGTTCATAAGATGTTTGATTTGCGAAAATGTACGAGTTTCCTTTAGTTTACCGAAAAGTTGATATCCAAGAAAATCCCATATTTTCTTAAAAGAGGAGGTTGGTTGATTGCTAGACTATACGGTTCTGATTGTTTAACTATGATCCCAGGAAAGTCCCATACTTTCCTAATTGTATAATACTAATTGTGAAAGATGTAATGTTATTCAGTTTGCTACTCTTTCTAGTTGTATAAATGTTACCCAGGAAAGCCCCATGCTTTCCTGCATGCTGGTTTCTAATGTGAACGATGTTAAAGATGTAAAAGATGTGAACGTGATTAGGTAATGTTTTGTTTTCCCCAGGAAAGTCCCGTACTTTCCTAAAGTAATTGTTAGTTATTGAACTTCGATATACTGATTTATTTCCATTCGTACCTTTTGTATTAACTAGTTATGTTGATATCCTAATGGTAATATTTCGGAATGTACTTAGATTCACATCTTCATATTCGTGTTCTTATTCTTAATTAATTATGATTGTACTTATTCGTGTTCGTATTCGTATTCGTTAATGTATTCGTTTTCTTATTCCTAGTCCTATTACTATTCTTATTCATATTCGTATTCGCAGTCGTATTCGTATTCGTATTCGTAGTCGCATTCCTATCCCTAATCCTACTCCTAATACTATTCACAGTCGTATTCGTATTCGCAGTCGTATTCGTATTCGTTCTGTTCCTAATTATAGTTTCGTTATCCATTCTGTTCCTAATTATAGATGTGTTATTCGTTCTGTTTCTAGTTGTAGTTTCGTTATTCGTTTATTATGAAACATAGTTTAGATTAGAGCATTTTATCGAGAAATCTATGATTAGTTTGAAAGCTAAATTCGTGATTCGAACTATTTGATAAACACAGTTATTGATATTAGAACATACAAAATGAAAATGATTAAACTGAAAACAATAAGTTTGAGTACAAGTTTTCCTTGTACTTTTGCTTGTATCCCCCCCCCCCCCCCTGAAAACAGTGAAAACAGTTGAAAAAGGGTAAGGGTATGAACTCACCGGACGAGAAATGTGGCGAATTCGGATGCTAAGTGTTGGTCCGCGACTTGTAAACACGCGAGGTTCCTAATTATGATGTAAAGATACACATTTGTATCTAATTAGGACTTAGATTGATTGTTGGATAGGGACGATTGTTTCAAGTCGCGAAAACACTCCGATACAAGTGTTTGGAGGGACCTGGGTGGCGTTTAGGGACATGTAATGATGCGAGGGACTTGGAACTTGAGTTTACTCCCCATGAATAAACTTATACAAGAGTTTTTGGTCCAATACACCCATTCCCCATGAGTTTACGGCCGTAAACTCATGGTAGGGTGGTTTATGGTGCAAATTTGGGTCATAAATGGATATGGACACTTGGAAATGCTTTGATTAATTTTACTTAAGCCTTGGATTGAATTAAAAACATCATTTGAGATACTTAAGGGAGTTTACGGCCTAGGCATGGGATCTTTGGCTGTAAACTCTCAAATCCCCTTGATTTAGTGTTTTTAAGGTGTTAAAATTAATCACATGTGATTTTAAAAATTCCCACAAGCCTATAAATGAGTTTAGCGCACCATTTGACACGCTTTTATGAGTTTACGGCCATGAGACATGTTCTATGGTCGTAAACTCTCAAATGTGGGATTTTGATGTTTGTAAAGCCTTAAAACTATTTTTGGTTGGTCCTTTGATTTATTCCAAGGCTTTTGGTGGTGTTGGATGGCTTTCAAACACCCTAGAATTGGATTTGCACCATGTTTCATGGAGTTTACGGCCCAAGCACAAGCCTTGGCCGTAAACTCATGTAAGTCCCCCAAAAATTGTGTTTCATGTGTCCAAATGCAAAGATCTATGTTCTATAATTCATAACTAAGACATATGAGTGGTTTGGAAGGGTTTAAGGGCATGAAAACCCTAGTTATATGATTTTACGGCCCAAGAATGATCCTTGGCTGTAAACTCCTTCAAACTTCACAAAGTTCATGTTTTAATTGTTTAGAGTCCATCTCTTGAAGCCATTTAGCCATATCTAAGTCCCAAACTTGTCAAGGAGGGGTTTAAGGGCTCAAAACCCTTCATTTTTGGTGTTTACGGACTAGGCACCTTCTTGGGCCATAAAATCATACTTTGTGTCCTATTTCATGATTAAGTCTCGAATTTGGAAGTCAAATAAGCTATACAATGAGGTTAGGAAGTTACCTTAAGGATTTGAGGCCTTAAAATTGAGTTTTGGACCCTAAATCTTGGATTTTAGGAGAGAGGTTAGAGAGAGAGTAGAGAGAGAAGGAAAAAGCTTCAAATGAAAGGTTTAACACGTTTATATAGTTCCCAAAACTTGGACACGGTGGAATTCTACCCGATACCGGCATTAAACGGGGCTTTTGATCGCACCCGATTAAGTTACCGTCACTCGGCGGGAATGTTTCTAACTTTTTGAAATGAACACTTTTGGGTTAATTTCATGAGTTCCTAAGGGATTTGAACACTCATTAAATTATAATAAACGTTTAAATTTAATTAATTAACCCAAAGCAGGAACAAAACGGACCGACTAACGGCGAAATCTTACGAGTAGAACAAGTTTTTGACGATAGAAAACTTCGGGTTGTTACAACTTTGGGCCTTCCGCTTGTTCCAGAATTTCTTTTTACTTCCACCTCCACTTGTGACTGGCTCAGGAGTGGTAGCCTCCTCATCAGAGTTGTCTTCGTGATCGATCAGGGTTTGCGCAAGACATATAGCGCTGTCATAGGTGTCTGGCTTCGCAGCCAAGATATTCCCTTTTGTTGGTTGGGTCAATCGCCAGATGAATCTCTCAATCTTTTTACTCTCCAAGGTAACCATTCCCGGACGGAGTAACGCCAGGTCATCAAATCTTGATGTATAAGCGGCTATGTCGGAACCCTTCATCTTCAGGTTCCAGAGTTCGTGTTCTAGCTTCTGTATTTCGCCACGAGGGCAATACTCTGCAAGCAGAAGCTCCTTCATAGCTTCCCAACCCATAGCATTTGCTATAGGTAGAGTTAAGGATTTGACTCGGCCGTTCCACCAAGTCAGGGCTTTGTTAAGGAAGGTGCAGGCGACAAACTTTACTTTGTCAGATTCCGAACAGGCACATATTTCAAAGATTGATTCGATTTTCTCGAACCATCGAGTTAGGGAAATGACACCTCTAGTGCCATCGAAGGATGTGGGTTTCGCGTTCATGAAGTCTTTATAGGAACCCCCTTTTTGGTGTCCCTGGCTGTCTTCGGGGTTTTGGGGCTGGGGACCACCTCCTGAACTACCGGGGTTCGCTTATGATATGGTTGTTGCCACTGCAGCAGTAAAAACTGACTGAAGGGTTACCAAATTGATTTGAAGAGAAGGTGGTGGTGGAGGAGGGTTGTCGTTGGTCTTTGAGTTGGGTCTCTTTCTTGGAGGCATCTTGATCTAATAAGATCAGGAAAAAGAGGATGTTAAGTCCTTCAAACTGAATCAAGAGATATGAAACAAGAGATATCTCTTTATGACAGACATAGAATTCTATTAAGCGATAAAGCAGGAAGGAGTTATCAAAACAGATAATTTGTTGCTAAAGGAATGATTGAGAAGCAATGCTGGGATGAGGATTTCAATAACGAATTTGGCTCGAGAAATACTCCCATAGTATTTCTTGTCTCGTTGCAACGACGACTCATTGTTTGGGTATTGGGTAAGTTTTAGGCATGCCGCACACCACAGTCACTCCCAAGCACATGTTGGCCGTGTCTCGAATGAATATAGTTGGCCAGGCTATATTGATCCTAGACACGACTACATAACTGCCCAAGTTTAACCGCAAAGTACAACACCCATTTACTTATGTTTTGTTCTACTTGTGGTTACGGATTTCGACGGTTGGGTATACTTGTATATTTTTGAAAATACTTATATTTGAGGTATACTTTTAGTTCAGAGCACTTAGGCCCTTTAGTGTTTATAGTTTTATACCATGTAAGGTTTGGTATACTAGTTCACTATAAACAAGGGCTCTGATACCAATCTGTCACACCCTGAAAACCGAAGGCGGAAACATTTCCGAGGCAGACTCCACGTTGAGTATCAAATCCAATGCACATAGTAATCAAAGTAAACAACCATTACATTACATATATGAAAGTTTACATTTGTTCAAAAGTAATGTGTTACAAGTGTTATACATATATATATATATGAACAAAAGTAGAGACGAGTCTTCTATAAGCTCTGTCTTCTCCAAAAGGCATGTTTTATAACATCGAGTTACCAATGCGTTTTTGTACAATCAATGTACAACCAACTCATAGTTAACAAGTCATGTCTCTAGGTTTGAAGACTTATACGATATTACCGTATCAAGATCACTCAAGATAAATTCCATGAAGTGATACAAGTGAGCGTGGGTTGAATCCAATACTCAAAACTTATGAGCACTCATGAGTGTTTTAGAAACTCTTGATATGTCCTCCAGCTTAGACATCTACAAGTAACTCATGACATTCTTGATTCATATCTACTTCCAACATATGAATGACTGTGGAGAATTTGAATAATATGATATACCATAACATAATTATTGTGGAAGTCAAAACATGCAAAAATGAAATGATAGTAAATGATTGACAAAAGATAGAAACACTTATTCTTATTAATAAATAACAACTTTTATTTATCATCAAATGTCAATTACATTTTACAAATTTCAAAGCTATCTAACTACTAAAACTAATATCATCCTTTAGCCCTACGCGCCTAGCATGTTGGAGATGCTTAACCCTGCCCAACCCCTTCGTGAGGGGATCTGCTAGGTTCTCATCTGATGATATTCTCTTTGCCATGAGGAGTCCTTCTTCTATTTGATGTCTGATGAAATGGTATTTCCTGTCGATGTGTTTGGATCTTTCGTGATCCCTTGATTCCTTGGCTAAGGCAACAACACTTTCACTATCACAGAAAATTTCAACAAGCTCCTTTATAGATGGTACAACTCTAAGGTCTCTAATGAAGTTCTTTATCCATATAGCCTCCTTCGCAGCCTCACTTGCAGCTATATACTCTGATTCGCAAGTTTAATCAGCTACTGTCTCCTGCTTGGAACTTTTCCAAGTAATTGCTCCTCCGTTTAAGGTAAAGACCCAACCTGACTGAGAGTGGAAATTATACCTATCAATATGGAAGCCAACATTACTATACCCTACTTCTCTCAAGTTATCACTCCCACCGATGGTAAGGACCCAATCTTTAGTCCTCCGCATTTACTTGAGAATGTTCTTTAACGCAGTCCAGTGAGCCTTGCCATGGTTCCCCTGATATCTGCTTACCACGCTCAATGTGAAGGCCACATCAGGATGAGTACAATTCATAGCATACGTGATCGAGCCTACTGTGGAAATATACAGTACTCGACTCATCTCAGCTATCTCAACCCCTGTACTCGGGCTTTGAGTCTTACTCAGTCTGGCATTACTCTATATTGGTAACCCTATTTTCTTGGAATTCTACATGTTGGACGTATTCAACACCTTATCCAAGTAGGTCCTCGAACTAAGTCCTATTAGCCTTTTACTCATGTCTCTCAAAATCCTTATCCCTAGGATATAGGAAGCTTCTCCAAAGTCCTTCATAGCGAAACACTTCCCAAGACAGGACTTAACCTCCTGCAAAATTGGGATGTCATTTCCTATAAGTAGTATGTCATCCATATACAATACCAAAAAGATAACTATACTCCCACTAGCCTTGACATATATACAAGATTCATCTTTGCTCCTCAAAAAGCCAAACTCTTTGACTTTCTCATCGAACAAAGATTCCATCTATGAGGTGCTTGTTTCAATCCATAGATGGATTTCATAAGCTTACACACTCTATTAGGGTACTTTATATTGACAAAACCCTCTAGCTGACTCATGTAAACATCCTCATCCACCTTTCCATTAAGGAAAGCGGTTTTGACATCCATTTTCCATATTTCATAATGATGTAATGCAGGAATGGCTAACATAACCCAAATAGACTTAATCGTAGCTACCGTTGAAAAGGTTTCATCATAATCAACTCCCGGAGTTTGTGAAATGCCCTTTGCAACCCGTTGTGCCTTATAAGTGTGTACATTACCATCTATGTCGGTCTTCTTCTTGAAAATCCATTTGCAGCCAGCTGTCTTATGACCTAGTACATTGTCAACCAAGTTCCAAACTTGATTGTTATACTTGGACTGTATCTCACTGTCCATAGCCTCTTTCCATTTAGCAGCCTCAGGGCTTGCCATAGCTTCCATGTAGCTGTTAGGTTCATCTAGACCTATCACTGTATTATCACTAATAAGTGTATCACCTTCCATAGTAATATGTAAACCATAGTAATGCTCAGCTCCATTCCTAACTCTCGTGGAATGCCTTAGAGGTACAGACTCATCCGTCAGATCAATAAGAGTTTCCACCTCAGGTTGATTACTAGGGTTTGAGGTTCCTTCACCACTTGACTCTTAAATTTCTTCAAGGTCAATCAATTGAGATTCAAACTTGTTTCTGCAATATTTTAGCATTATTATGGATCGTTTTATGAGTTCTAAGCCTAGTACACTTAAGGATTGGGTGTAAGGATTGGTTATCTTCAGTTCATCAAGTTGTATTCAAGCCATACACTCCTTCAAGAGGAGTGTACAGTCATCACATGGGTGTACGGCCGTACACTTAATGTGGCCGTACACCACCTACTATATATAAGCCATCCCTTAATTTTTATGCATTTCTTCAACTTCCAAGTCAAGAACTCGAGTTCTCTCTCAACTATCATCAAGCTTTTTCATTTGGATCTTCAAGAAATTAAGAATTCCTTCCATTTTTTAGTTGATCCATTGTTATATCTAGCAAGGATCCATGATTTCATCCATAAAACATCTTCAAAACTGAAGAACATCAAGAGTGTACGGCCGTACACTCTATCTATGGTCATAAACCTTTGTTAAGTTCATAACCTAAGGCCTTAAACACTTGCTAGTCATTTGTTACCCCTTAGAACTGTTGAACCCTTGAACCCATTTGAACCAAGAGTGTATGACCATACACACTTGGTATGGCCATACACACCGCAAAACCTTCCAAAATGATAAGTTTGCTTATCCTCTTGTTGTGTAATGGTCACCCTAGATTCCCTATGGATCAAACACCCTTCCTTTTGCATGTTCTCCACGAGTGTATGGCCATACACTCCATGGCCGTACACCCATTGGCTGTAGACTTTATGATGTGGCCTTAAACCCCGTTTGATCAATCACATATGATTGTAACACTTAGTCTAAGTGTTTCCTAGTCCCGAATGGTGTTTCCTTGCATGTTAGTTGTTTAAAATGGTAATTTCATTCCTATGTATGTCATTTAGGACTTGTTTCTGTCTCGATAATTCATTCGTGGAACTTCTCATCCTTACACGAATCTGCAACTGAATCACCAACATAAGGTGAGTTCATACCCCTATAATCAATCTTTTAAATGTTTTTAAATGCTTTTAAAGGGGGGGGGGGGGGGAATACAAGTTGAACACAATGATAATTGTGTAAATGTTATTTGGAATAACTATTAAATTCAAAGGATTTCTTATACTTTATAAGTGATCAAAACGATTTCAAAAAAATCTTCCAAGTTATGTTACTTTATTGTTTATGAAATGCCATTTTTAAAGTACAATCATAACTAAGTAGATAAATGGATCTTTTATTCAAGTCAGTAACAGTTCAAACAAACATACTAGTAAACTATAAAGGGTAGAGTTTAAGGGTTCAAATGATATAATAACAAGAACAGGAGGAACATACGATAGAAGAACAAGATAACAATAATGCGAAACCACTACTTCACGACTTAGCAATATACTTGTTAGGTCGCGTTTTGTAACCAGAGTCTCTTGGAGGGAGAACATGAGTTTTTGTATAGATCTAAACTGGATTGACCATCCTACACCTTGTTGCTAGCTACAGTAGGACCTACAGGCCTATGGGTGACCAATGTCATACAATTTTGATTTCTCTGGAACGTCATGTCATATACCAGTCGATCAAGCATAGTTACAACCATCTCACATTTTAACCTTAATTAACAAGCCAGTTGTAAGGTAGTCAGTACTTCAGTAGTCACTTTAAAATACCACTGCATACTTTCATTATTACAAAAGACAAACACTAGAATCGAGTCTTAGTACATTCACTTAGAAAGGGGCCTATAATGCTAACTTTATTATTCCTTCGTTCATACATCAAGGATATATTAATCGGGTCCGATAAATAGTAGAGTGTATGTTTTCCGCTTCATTTCCTGTTCCTTGTTTGGTTGTGGGCTTAGAGCAGATGTACCCAGTCTACTATCTATCCAATCTTAGTTATATATATATATATATATATATATATATATATATATATATATATATATATATATATATATATATATATATATATATATATATCCCGTATACACCAAGAAATCATAAGGAATACCAGGTATGGCTCAGGTGATAGTATAAATTCAATACACCGATTTCTAGTACAAAAACATACTTTTCAGATAGAACATGTAGTAAACTAAACTAGAAACTTATCAGTAAAAAGGTTTAATCCATTTTATTATACTAGTATAACTTAAAGGACCTTTAGTGGTTAATTCCATAATACCTTAGTTTATACATCAGAGTTATATTTAATTAATATATGATAGGCTGTTGGATGTGGGGTTTCCGCCTTACTTCTTGTTCCTTGTTTGGTTGTGAACTTAGGGCAGCTTCCCACAATTAACTATCTGTTCGATATTATATAATATATAACTAGTATAAACTAAGTGATTATAGAAGGAACTATTGTGGTTACTATTTTTACTAAAGTAAATAAGGGTTTTTCTTAAAGAATGTTTTCATCACATTGAAGGAACTATTACAGTTAACTCCGTGAGTACCAAGTGAATACACCAGGGTTATATAAAACGAAGAACTAACAAACAATGGGATGTGTGACTTTCACCTCATTTACTGTTCCTTGTTTGTTTGTGGGCTTAGGGCAGACTCATACAACTGATTGTTTGTTTACTCTAGGTTTTTATATAACTTGTATCCATTTAGTACTCATAGAAAGGATTTTAGAGTCATTTTTACTTATCTTTCATCATATCAGAAGATATAGGATCTTCTACAGGAACTGGCAAACTTTTTTAAAAAGAACTTACAACTTACTTTACATCACTAAAATCTTATGAACTCACCAGCTTAAATGCTGATCTACTCTTTCCAAATAACTTGTATTCTCAAGAAACTAGTAGACAGGTACGCACGTTAGGATTCAGACGACAAAGTATAGTAGCTTCATGTCTTATTTTGTTATTTGCTTTTGGATTCAATCTTTTGTGAATCACTACTTGTAAGAAGTGATCAGCCAGAGAAACTAAAACGTGTGTTGTGATACTAAACATGACCTGCTCCTCCCCCAAATGTTTCCGTCGTTCCGGTTTGGGGGTGTGACAGATTAGTATCAGGGCATTGTTTATAGTGAACTAAGTATATAAATTGATAAAAGATATACAACTATAAATACAATGGGGCCTAAGTGCTCTGAATAATAATATATTTTAAGAATATAACAATACTTTATAAAAGTATACATACATGCTTATAATATATATACATACTAGAAAAAGTATGACAAGAAGAACATAACAAAAGTATTTAAAGGTTGAACATTGCAGTCAACCATGGACAGTTATGTAATCATATCTGGGATCAATATAGCCTGATCATCTATATTCATTTGAGGTATGACCGACATGTGTTTGGGAGTGATGTGGTGTTGCAACAGTCTTAAAACTTACCTAACATTATTCAAGGGATTTCTAGACCAGAACAACAAGTTAGAATACTATGGGAGTATTTTATGATTCTATAAAACAAACAACAAGTTTAAAACATACCAAGTACATGACATTAAAATACTATAGGATTATTTTAGGAACTATAAATAACTTATGTGAGTATTTAAGAGACCTTTCTGGTAGGCCTATGATTCCGGAGTGTATACTTCCAAGGTTTTATATAATTGAGATTTTATAGACTCAGCATTTGTGATCTATGCTTCACTATTTATTCCTTGTTGGGTTGTGGTTTTGGACTAGGATCCCTTATTCAAACATTTACTAGTAAATCTAGGTAAACTAAATGAATGACATGATTCGCAGTCTTTAGATCTCCAAAAGTCGCTGGAAGAATACAAAAATCGCCTTCAGAAGTGGTTTATGTCGTTTGGAATCATCTCCCCTTCACATATGATTATGAGGGTTGTATTTATACTTAACTTGGGAGCTTCTGGAATAAGAATCTGGTAACATGCGATCGCAGGTAGGCCATATGCGTTCCCAAGTTTTCTTAAAAACGTGTATTTGGTTGATTTAATGACGTACATTGTTGTTCTGGGATTTTTTGGACAACATGCGATCATAGGTACATGTATATGTGATCTCAAGTTTGGAATTTTTACTACATATGACTTCCAAGTGACTTAATTTGACCCTAGGGAGCTTCGTGTAAAACATGCGATCGCATGACCAACATGGGATCACACTTGCAATCACATTTTTGGCTATTTAATCATTGATGTAGCCTTTTTCAAAAAGCATGAAAGTCATTGGAAATTGTTTCTAGTTTTCACATTTGAACCTTGTCAAACGGTGTTACGGTTCATGAGTTGTGATCAAAATACTGCTAGAGGATGAATGCTGGCAGCAACATCCTTTTAGCTTCAGATTGTAGAATCTACCTTCGTGTGATCAATTCGATTGAATGTTTCTTTACCAAAACATCTTCCAAGCATTCCTCAACATAATCCTTCAGTTCCAACTCCATTTAGGCTCCAAATATGCATCCAGTTGCTCCCAAAAACACATTCAAAGCTACTCCCAAAGTACTACTTCACTCGAACTTTCTGAATTTGACACAACAATGCTAGAAGTATGAGAATTCTAATAAAATACATGAGTTGGACATTATTTAAACAAAAGACATGAAAAATGTATAAAATATGATGCTAAATGATAATAAAAACTATCCGAAAAGATGCATAAAATGGCATCTATCACAACTTCTTTTCATTCTCTTTGAAAAATGATTTTTGACTCTTTTGTCATTGAAAAACATGCGATCTTTTGCTTAGCCTATTCTATTCCATATTTTGACTTGAGTAAAAACCATCATCAATCACTTTTCGATTATCTTCTTTCAACAATTCTTTTATTTTATTGATCAAAATTGTTAGCATTTCCTTTTGTCAAAAATACTTGACTTGGAAGACCTTTTATGCATGTAGGATGAAGAACAAAATTCGTTCCAAATAATGTTTTTCTATTTCTTTCAAAATCGTTGAAAATTCCTCTGTATCCTCATACACTTGTGATTCCACAATTCGAGGAACTTCCTTCTCAAAAGAATCATCATCAATATCACTTTCATTCTTTGTTATGTCCTCAAAAACAACATTTTCATTTTGAGAATCACAAGTATTAACTGTCGAAGATGACTCATCATTTAGCTTTGCTTTTGAATCAACAACAACTTTGTCTTTGGCTAACGAAGTGACATTAATGACATATAGTTTCGACCAATTAACACATTCCTCTTCCTCGATTTTACTTATATCTTCATAATCATCTTCAATATTAATAAAATTTTGTTGAGTACTTTGTGTTGAATTTCAGTTTTTTTTTTTCAAAACTTTGATTTGCTAATTTTTAGTCAAGGTCTCATTCACAATGTTAACAAGTTCATTAGCATTTAAAAAAAATCATTTATATTAACAACACCATAAGCATATGAATCATTCAGAATGGTGGCATAGTCAGCTACTTTACTCTCACAGTCGAAAATAGTCTCATCAACTAACTCTCACTGGAAAGTAATGAAGGGAAGTAACTGAAAGTTTTTGAGCATTCTAACACTCCTAAGGTGTACATGAAACCCTAGAAACCTTGGATCTATGTTTGTCTAAAATACATGCAAAATTTGATTTCCAAGGTTCTTAATCGTATCTAGCATACATGGGGAACTTTAAACATAAAATGTAGCTAGAAATACATACCTTATAGTAATTTGGATTCCTTGAAAACCTTGTGAGCCTAGCACCCCAAGTGTGATGCCTCAAATGTCTCACACAACACCAAATTCTTTTGAAATGACTTGAGAGAAATGTCACACACATAGAAATCGGCTATGCCTCTCACTCTTGCTTAAGTGCCCGATTTTGGTGAACATGATGATCCTTATATAGTGTGTTACAATTAGTGTTACACCATGTAAACCCTAATTGTCATGACTTTTCAATTCCATGACCCATGGGTTCTATAACCACCATGGAGAATCAATGGAGCATCCTATGGGTTTTAGCCCAACTTGATAATCCATGAAGCATTAGCCCACTATACAAGTATGGATGATTTATACAACTAACCCGTATATTTAATTAGTCACCTTATTGATCACTTAATTAATTCTAAATTAATTCTTGATCAATACTAATTAAATAATATTATTAATATATTAGAACTTATAATATATCAATAAACCATAAGTGTTACTTCTCTCATTTTATTCTATCCAAACGCATGATACCATACAACCCAAATGGACCATGCCAAACTGGGTCAAGTACATACCAGAAATAGTTATGGACTTAGACACCTTATCCAACAGTAACTTTCTATGTCGTTCAACAAAAAATGTTAGCAGAATGGTAAAGATCAGTTAGCTTTCCATGCAGTCTTTTCGTTGTGTTACAGTGCATATTACGCTGTTTAATTAACATTTTTTTCTCCATTCTAAGAGTGTCCCTATCACACATAATATTCATAATATAAAACTCTAAAGTCTCTATTTTAGATTTATTCTCTTCCACTCTATTACAAGATTCATATAGGGACGCCTTAGATTTCACTTCGTCTACTCATAGAAACAAGCATGTCATTCAAGTATGAGAAAGTTTCGTCAAATTCACATAAAACATTATGATACGAATTCAACAAAATATTAAGTGAGACGAAAAGATAACATACCTTAGCAATCATTGGAGATTTTCGAGTCGTAGAAATGAAACACCTCCTAGTTTCCTCCTCTTCATCACGTACCTGAACATTCTCATTCATCTTGATTTCCTCATCCTCATCACTATCTTCTCCAAGCTCTTCATCATGATTAGGGTGACGCATCACTTCGTTATCAGATCCAGACGACCATATTTGATACATACCATCACTCTCATCTCCTCATTTGGCCATAAGCAAATTAATTTTGGTTTGACCATGAACCCGCTCTAATCTCTTTGCATAATACGCCTCATCTTTACTTTCTCATTCTTCTCTTCCGTCTTCCTCGATATTTAATCCATGGCTAAGTGATTGTGACCTTTACAATAATTGCAGTTGTAGCCTGAATCTCCTTTCAAATTCAATTCTAATTTATTCTTTTCTTCTTTCTTCTCAACTTTCATCTTTTCATTTTGACTTGAACTTAAATTCGACACTTGTTACTTCTCAAAGTTTTTCTTAAAACTTCCATTAATTAGTTTCTTTAAAAACTTCTTCACTTTATTGTTTGAGTAATAAGCAATTGTTTCATCATCTAAATTTTGTACAAATCCTTCTTCATTTTCTTTCGCATCATCCTCAAGCTCATTTTTCTTTATAATTGCTTTCGAAACCAATTCCATTGGACCTCTGTAGTTCCACTTGTTCCCCTCAACAATCTCCACTACCTCTAATTCATATATTTTGAGAATGTTGTACAAATTTGATAGTAAGATTGAATTCCAGAGAAGTATGTTTCCCTAATCCTTTCTACATCCACTCACGAAAGTAAGATTGAAATCCAGAGAAGTATGATTTACCCCATATCGATTGCACCTAAAGATCAGATCATTCATCCTGTCGTAGTGTGCTTTAATGTTTTCTTTTTCTTTCAGCTAGAAATCAGCAAGTTCAAACAAACATTTTGTCACCGAACTATTCTTTGTCCTCTCACTACCTTGACAAAATTCCTTAGCAGTTTTACATCCACGAACATAGCTGTAGACGGCAGTTGAAAGTGCTCCTCTCAGCTCACAAAGAAGTTTCTTATCATTAGCCTTCCATTTGTTTGCTTGTGTAACCATTTCTCTAGCAGCTCCGACAGTACTAACAGCTTGAACCAAATCTTCACAATAAGGACCTTTTTTAATTGACGTCCATAGATCATCATCAATTTTGTTAAAGTAGTCCTCTATTCGATCTGCCCACTGATCATAATACTCTAGGATCAACATCGAGATCTTTGTTGCAGATCCAAGAAGATTCGTGTAGCTCATCATTATGTTCACATTGAGATTATTTTATTTTATGAAAAGAAGATTTTGTGGAAAAGATATTGAGATGATTATAAGTGTAACGGTAACATCCCAAAATTATGAGTTAAAAATTACATGGTTAATTAAACCAAAACATTAATCATTTTTTAAGTCAACATTCAATATCCTCTTTCTAATATTCAAAAGTACTTTATAAGGAAACGATTATCAGAGTATAATTCCAAAATCATCATAATGCGAAAACATGTGTGGATGCGTTGCGATCAAGATGGGCCCTTACCTTTCGAACCGGAAGTATTTGAAACCATAACCATAAAAAAACTGTAAGCATAAAGCTTGGTGAGATCCCTAAAATACCACATAATATACATATCAATATATATTGGGCCCCCACCCTTCTGCACGCCTCGCCCGACATCGGGACCCGCCTGGCATCTGGCCCCGCCAGACATCGAGCCCAGCTCGGTATAAAGATCTGTTAGTCATCAGGTCGTCCTAGAATCGAGCCCCACTCGGTAAACATATAAACATATCAACATATAATCATACGAAAACATGTAATAATCACAAAGAAAATAGCATACAATACAGTCATCGAGCCTTGTCCGACATCGGGCCTTGCCTGGTAAGCATTCCATCACTTACCACACGCAAGAGTCATGCAAACATCTAGTGTCCTAACATAATAATTCATGGGCTGACATCAGTGATTTCGACCTACTAAAAACAGTAAAGAAACTCACCTCAATCTGATGATAAGCAGATGAATGTTTGGGTCGCTGAACCGGATTACCTCGCGCCAACTGACAATAAATATAAATCTTAATAAATAATTATCCAAAACACAAAATATGAGGCCCACTCTATAAACAAACTTCTTAAAGGGTAAAATATCATTTTACTTTTTTTTCATTTGTAACAAAACCAAGGCTCAACCTAATAGCACAAAAAAACACAAAATGGAAACCCAAAGCCCAATATGGCCCAACATCCTAATTTGGACCAAATCTCTCATGAGACCAATACCAAGAGATTCCACACTCTAACCATGGGCCAAAATCAAATTTCCAATGGCCCAATAAGGCCTAAAACTCAAAAGGCATACAATAGTTGAACTACGAAATACGCACCACGTAGTCAGCCTAGAAGCACAAGGTACAAACGAGTGATGCATAATTTAGCATTACGCTGAACATACCCCCATATACGCCCAACATACTCATTAGAAGCCTAAAACCATCCTTAAGCTCTTAATGGGTTAATCCAACATGTCAAAAACATAGATCTGATCCCTAGACAAGGTTATAACCAATAAAGTTGCCAACTTTACTCTCATACATGCCTTAATCGGACTCAACACTTAAAAAGGAGCTTAATAAAGGTTTTAATGCATGCATGGACCAACAACCTCCATAAAGTTTGCATTTTTATGAACAATGGACCTTATTGGAGCTTTGATCAAGCATCCAGAACTTCTGGAGTAGATCAAAAGATCAACTTTACTTCAAGGGACTCAAAAATGCCAAACAAATACCATAGAGTTGATCCACCCAAAAAACATCATCAAGGCGTAAGCTTTTTACCTTAGAAAGCTTGGAAATAAGAAGATACTCCTAGATCTACAATCTGAAGCCACTCGTCTGAGTATTCCTTTTCTTCTTTTTCACCACAAAACACTTGAAAATCACTTTTCTAACTGAAAAATCACCAAACAACACTTAGGGTTCGAATCTAGGTTTTATTGGGAATGGAGGCTGAATATATTAGGGTTAGGTGATGAGATAAGGAGCTTAAATAGGGTCCAAGACCGTTAATTAGGGTTTGCATTTAACTTTAGTATGCCCTGCGTACTCCCATTACAGTTATTGTACACCTTAAGGGTGTCAGGATCCTCTTCCTTCATACACCCCGTGTACTCCCTATGTCCCCCCCCCCCCCCCGGCGTACTAGGGTTATCCTTAAACCCTACCATCCTTATATCAGTAAACGTGACGAAACACTCTACACTTCTACCATTTCATACTTGCCTCTAAACTTCTCGAACTAAATTCCAATTTCCATAAAAGCCCAAACTGACAATTTACTGATATACCCCATGGCTCCGAAACACAAACCGAACTCTTGGATCATCTAAATTACCTTTCCAACACCCAAATGGGTCTCAAAATCTCTTTCCCCAAAGGCCCTAAGCCTAATGATTACCCATCTTTGGGTTACAACCTCGAATTAGAAAACGATTCGAAATAGGGCGTTACAACTCTCCCCCACTTAAATTAGATTATGTCCTCAAAATCACTCCTTACCACTCTCCAGGGATCCAACGCTTCGATCAAAACCTTCTAGTTCTAAACAAAACATTGATCCCATAACTGTCAATCCAACACGATGCTGATAAATTTCCGAAATCCCCTAATTTGTCTAACCTCCACATAGGGGGAACCAATCCGAAACACAGTCACAAGAGTCACTTTCTATAACTAAAATTGAAAACACCCTTTTTAACCGTGGACCTTCCAGCTGATTGCCTGGCATACAGATTCCTTAATCAAAAAACTTATGAGGTAAAGATCTTGTATGTGTGTTTATGTGTGTGTGTGTGTGTATATATATATATACATATATACACACACATACACACACACCATCAACTCTAAACGTGATTCTCGACCAAAAGCCAACTCGGTGAATAACTCAAAACCTGAGATTGAAGGATTTACACTTGCATTTCACCTGAAATCCTCTGATTCACTGCATCCATTCACTAAACTGGGACATAAAAATCCTTAATCCACCCCTGAGACTACCAGTCTCACACCTAGTCTAGCCACCAGGTTCCTGAGAGTCCACCTGATAAGGCTACCCTAGCCTATGCACCACACTACGCCACTCCCTGGCAAAATAATCATCCTACTAAAACCATAATCCAATTCCTTGACCCAATCGGTCTATACCAGGTCTCACCTGCATTGACATAATCACATGGGCCTTGCCCACGGGTCTCACCCAGTCTATACCAAGAAATGGGCAACGCCTACGGGTCTCAGCCCATCGAGAGATACATAGGCCCAACCTCACCTTGGAGCCTAATTGCTCTCCTCCACTAATAGAGAGATGCTCTCCGACCCTACTATTCGCCTTGCCCAAGGCACGAGCTGATTGTCCTTTATACTCACCACCACCCAAACGATGGTCTAACTCAGTCTAGTGAATGCTACGATCCCATCACATACTTCTAACAACTCCATACTATATATCAATCTAGTGAATGCTACGGACACCCTTTAGTCTTTGGCACATCTAACCCACCATGGTTACCACCCATGGTCTTACCACACCTCTACCAGGTGTTCGGGTCATGCTTCGAACCCCAAAACCTTCATCAAACAAGAATAGGCAGCGAGTCTCTAACACAACCCTCAACCTGGTTCCATCCACATGCCTACTATACAATAAAAAGAAGACGCCAACCAGCTGTTAGAAGTTTCCTGAACTCCCAACTTATACAACTTCAATCCAAACGGAAACTTGACTCGTCTTTCCTCCCGATTGGGAGGTGAAACTCACCTTAGTTTCACACTTGATTCAGCTCCCAGAATTCTGAATGATTCTCCCCTACTTGGATTTGCCAAAATTCTCAGAACCTACAAATTTGGATGGATTCCCAACCCATCTTACCTCCTTATAACTCAAACGGTTGATGACCTACGCTTACCAATACCAGCGTTCAATCACTAGCAAATCTTGATGATCGCAACACTCTTGAATTCCAAATGAATACACCCTGAAATCTTTACAGGTCTAATAACCCCAATCACTTCCCATGAAACATCACAAAATCCTTAAGTCCCTTTATGTTGGTGACAAAACTATAACCCTTGCTCTGAACTGGCGAATCTTCACTCCAACTTCCTATTCTCCGAAGGATCTCCAAAATCTAACCATCTTCAACCCTTGCGATGATAAAATTCCCCTAGCACTTCCAATGACCAAACAAAATCATATGACTGCCATCACCATCTTCTTTCTACTGTTACTTCCCTGGTAATGGTAGAGATTAGACCCTAAGGTCCTGCCATAGACTATTGAAGATCATACCATAACAAATTCTATCACATCTAAACTTGGACTTTAATGAAGAACTAACAACCTAATCTGACCGTAGACCTTCCAAAAGATACCCTTGCATTGACCCATCAAATAACCAGAACAACAACCGAACAAACTGAATCCCACTCAGCAAGACACGGCCCATTAATGACTATTGGCATGAAAAATGGCATACAATGATTCTTGATGACATAGTCCAAGCAATAACAGAGAACTAAACCCAAGATAATGCTTACCCATACCCAAACAAGATTCCAAAGCAATATAAATACTGATAATAATCAAACAGAAAGAAAAACATAACATGCCCACAATAGCATCTAATGAAATCCTGGCCTCCTCTAACTTACACTGCAATGCTCTGCTCCTTGCAGTTGTGGCTCCTACTGTACCCTCGCGACCGTCAATGATCCTCAATGTAAATGGAGCAAGTGCACTCAGTGCTCACCCATCAACATCGGGCATTTGACATTGTGTCCCAACTGGTTGCAACGAAAACACATCATATTCGACTCACAATGGAAATCCCTACTAAAATGACCCATTTAACTACAACTAAAACTCATCTACCTGTCTCCCAACATCCTCGCTCATGGGTCCTCCAACACTTGGCACAACAGCCCTAACCCTGATGGCCTCTGAAACGTGAATCTTGAGTCTTGGGCCTCTTCACTTGGCCCACTAAATTTTGATTCTACTCTGGCTTCCTCTTCCCGAGGTGCTCCAAATCAATCTCATGCTTTTAAGCTCTAGAAATCATATCATTCAGGTTCTCGCACCCTGAAAAACCCACAAATTCTCTGATGTCATCCCTTAGTATGTCATGATACCTTACCTGCTTGATATCCTCATTCGCAACATACTGCGGATCCAACAAAGCTCTCTCCTAGAAGATGGCATGATATCTAGCACAGGCTCAGGTTGTCTGGCAGAGGTCCTGAAACTCCCTCGCCAACTGCTACACCTCAATAGCTGGTGCAAACTCGGCCCTAAAGCGGTTCACAAACTCATCCCAAGTCATCGTCTCTAGGGCTTCGCGTCCCACAACGAAGTTTACCTCCTCCAACCAATCTTGAGCTCTATCTTTCAGAAGACATGAGGTAAATCTGACATATGACCCCTCGGGGTAGAAACTCATCCTGAAATCGTTAGCCATATCCACTAACCATGTCCTACTTGTAATGGGGTCCTTCTTCGTAAAGAACTCATGATCTCCATAAGAATGGAACTCATAGAAAGAAAGAGTACGAGCTCTAATAATAGCCATGACCTCAATACAGAATGCGCCCAAACACTCATCAAAATCACCTCCATGATCGTACCAAAGATCACAAGTATCCGCTCCAAAATACCACGGGTAATCTCCAATGAGATAAACTCCTGCATCCACTCATCAATCAGCTCAATACACGCACCTAAGCCTGAACATGAACCCAAACATCCTTCCTGAGTGTTCATCACCATACTGAAATACAACATGAAAATGATCATAAACATACACAACCATCCTCATCCCATTGGCTTCCTAGATTCTCCGAAACTCTCCATGATTCGGGTATGGATCCTATGTTTTCATTAGTATAGGACAATTAATACCTTCCACACCTATCCATACTTTCCTAAAAAATTATCCCGAATCCTCTAAATCACCTTCTCAAACTGATACTCCAACCACTCACTAAAACAACACGACTAAAGCCACTGAAGCACTTCCTAGGCTTTGCTAGGTTTCCGACCTCACCCCTCTATCAGCTACTGAACAAATCACCATAATTTCAGTTAACCACCTCATGAATACAATCACATGCAACAAAGCATATATAATCATTCGAGTAAAAGACTCACCCTACAACGGTTAGACTCAAATGAGAGCTACGCAATAGGGTCAAATTTATCACTCTGATATTATTCAACCTTTGTCACATGTGCCTTAACATATTCACTTAATAGCTAACTCACATCACTTAATAGTTCCGCAACGCATAAACCAAGTAGCATTCATGCGGTAGTACTCTAATACATAGAATAACCAAATAATATTCAAACTCACATACTACAATGCATGCTAGAAACTTCCACTCTCACTGTCAATTGCATTATGCAAGCAAATTATATACAATACATGATCAAATAGACTGTTGAATAAAAGACTCCACCCTAGGACCACAACCAAACGGTGAACAGGAAATAAGGCCAAATCATTCACTATAGGGATATATGATCCTAACCGTATAAAATTTTTAAAGAATACACTTAACAATTAATGATACCAATACATATTCCCAATCTAGCATAGCATCCAATGCTTCCTAGGCTACAAGGCATCACATATGAGGCCAATCTATTATGCAATTCCTGAAAGTATCCATAGCTTTATCCTAGCATGCAATTCTCATAACATATCATCATAACAAACATGTATGGGTATTCTGGGAATAACTTACTTGATCTCGACCGATTGCACACATCATACCCCCTTTTGGCTTTACAAAATCCTTTTTGAAGTTTATTGCCTTTTTCAAAATCTTTTTAGAAACTCATTCCCTTTCAAAAGATTATTAATTCCTTAGTTTTAGTTCATACATACCCAAGAGTGTGTAACTCCCCATTCCTAGTACGTATTTAATCTATTTATATCATTTTATAAGAGTAACTGGATGAGTATCAGCCCTAACTCGTCGAGTAGATGCGAGGAGTGGACGCAGGTTTTAAGTGATCTACTCGCCGAGTCCACGCCTGACTCAACGAGTAGGCCAGTCTGGATGAAACCCTATTAAACGGTTTGCACCCTATGTAAACAACATTATGAGCTTCAAGCCTAGCATCCATCACCTCCAGAGAATTCCTTTCGAAACCCTAATTCCCTTTTGGCAAGCTTGAGCTTTTTTAGTGACTTAGAGGGTTTTTGGTGCATTGTGTATCTAGTAGAAGAGTTAGAAGGAAGAAGGATCAAAGGAGAAGGACTAGATCTAGGAGAAACATCAGTTTCTCTTCACTTTTAGGTAATCAAGCTCCAAACTTGACTTGTGGTTTTATAGATTTTCTCATTTGTCCCTTTATAGAGTTTTGGGGTCAATAAGCTTGATCCTTAAGACTTGGATGTCCCAAGTCGATTCACCTTCAGATCTAGACTCTAGAACCGAGTTGATGGCATAAAGATGCAAGCTTTATGGCCATATTAGCCCATGCGCCCCTTTTGACCTCATTTTGGGTCCTTAAAGCTTATACTTCCATGCATGCATGTAAACTTCATAACTTTACATGCTAGATCGATATTGAAAGCCCAAATATACCTTTTGGGTGAGAGTTGTACACCAGAAATTCAGTTATGGACTTGGATAATAGGTAGCTCAAAGAAGTTGTTCTTGGAACTCAGTGAGTTCGGGGCTTCAGTCCCCATTCTGTTGTGGTTCAAAGGGACCCAACTGAATGATAGCAAGCATTTCGATGATTCTAGAGGAGTGATTCGACATATTGAAATATGGCCACAATCTGGAAAACATGGGACTCGACGAGTTTTAGAACACACTAGGCAAGTCCAAGGCAATCTCCTTACCCACAAGAACAGACTCGATAAGTTGATCATACAACTCAACAAGTCATAGTCTGGACGTGTTCATATGATGAAGATAAACTCGACGAGTTGTTCATACAACTCAGCGAGTCGGATGAAGATTGACTCGATGAATTATAGAAGGAGAACTCATTGAGTCCTTGCTAAGCTCAATGAGTAGAGCCGTGTAAGGGGGGTAGAAGAAAGGATAAGGACTCAGCGAGTTGGGGGGCCCAACTTAGCGAGTCGGGTGAGCTGGAAGTGGACTTTGACCAGGATATTGATTTTGACTAGGGGTAAAATAGTCACTTTACCCTAATATTAGTTATCGGTTTTTAATTAAGTGTCATTATAGGAATTGTAGCCGGGGAGTTGCCGGAGTAGCAGTCAGATTTTTCCTGCTTAGTATATTAGCAGTTTCTCCTTTGAGGTGAGTTTCCTTCCAGTAGGAATGGGTCTACGGCCATAATGTCGGCCCGTTTAGATAGAAGTAGCTCATTATGCTTGATGTCTTTGTGATTCAGGCATGTCTATGTGTTATGTGTTCCGGGTTGCGGTCCGATGCAGTATGCAGTACATGTGTTATTGTTATATATAATTATTATGATATGCTATGTTCAGTCAGTTCCGGACTCCGGTCCGATGCAGTGGTCAATGCCCTAGTTAGCTCCGGACTTCGGTCTGATGCAGTGGGCAAGGCCCAAGTCAGTTCCGAACTTCGGTCTGATGCAGTGGGCAAGCCCAAATTCAGTTCCGGACTCCACTCCGGTGCAGAGGGCGAGGGCCTAGTCAGTTCCAGACTTCAGTCCAATGCAGTGGGCAAGGCCCAGTATGTGCTTTATTTGTTATTGCATGGTATGTGGTAGAATGGGGGAGCTCACTAAGCTTCGTGCTTACAGTTTTAAATTTTGGTTTCAGGTATATCAGTGAAAAACCCCAACTTTCGTATTTTGAAAGACCCAGACTTTCATACTTCACAATATCATTACTCCAAAACATGCTATTTGCATATTCATAAAAGCAATATTTTACATTGATAAAAAGGGAATTACAAACTATTGGATACAAACCTTCTATTACAAAGTGTTATATATATTACATAACTACCCAGGATATTGTAATTTTTACAAACATAAAAAGTAGTACAAAAGTACTATTACAAACTATTCTACATCTTTCAATAGTATGTAAACATACTAGTTACTTATCACATGCAATTGTTAAACATTAATAGGGTAAGCGGTGACGCTTAGTGTGTTCAAAAATAGATACAATATAATGTTATGCCATATATATACTTCAATGTGGCAAAAGCAAAGAGGAACAACAAGATGTATGTGAGATCATGTGACAAGCATTCATATCAATCAAAGACATTATTTAAAAATATTCTTTTCAATTCTTGATATACATCAATAAAGCTTTGGCCCAAATGGCATAGAAGACATGCAATTTCTGATTAACATCTTGTTAGATTTCAGGCTTATAGTCCTATCTAACCATTTGCAAATGCCATAGAATAGAAGTCATTCTCTTACGGAGACATGCTCTACATGGCCAGAGGCTACGTACCAGTACAAATGTGAATCTAAGTCCTTTCACTGATCACATGGTCAAAGGTATTACAATTGCTATAAACATAGCGAATAACACGAGAAAATAAATTAGAATAATAATACTAAAAAACACATAGCACATATAACACATAACATACAATAGTTCCTATATATTGAACTCACCTTAAGTTAACCGGGGGTTAAAATAGTAATTTGGACAGCACTTCGACTTTAAATATGTCTTTCTATGTTGAAAACCGGGAGATTGATTGAAAATCGGGCTCTGCGAAGGTAGGGCTTCAAACCCGAAAAGATAAAATTTATGGGCTTCTCGGGGGTCTCGGGACGTGTTTCGGTAGCTAAAATTGATTTCGGGGCTTCGGGGAAAGTCAAAATGAAGAAAATATGGAAAGAGGGGCTAAAAGTGGAAATTTTTAAAAGTTAGTCGGCAAGGTTCGCAGCCCTCTATATATAGGGCCAAGGCCGAAGTCGGCTTGGGAGGGAAGCAAGCAGCAAAGCAGCTCAGTGGCGTCAGGAGTGAGAGGCAGGTAGCGCGAGAGGCGAAGGCCACGAGGCTGCATGCGAGGCTCGGCTTCGAGGCGGGTAAGCAAGACGTGGAGGGGCGAGACTCGGACACCGCAGCAAGGCGCATCGGAATTCCCTTGGACCGCACTTCGGTCGAATCATTAAGCGACACACGGCATTTCGAGGTGAGGCCACATCTCCGGTGACGCACCTGCTTCGTGCGAGGTGACGTGGCCGGTTACTACTCATGCGAATTTCTTCGGTTTTCGGGCCCCGAACTTCTAAAATCCATAACTTTGGCATACGAGCTCTGTCTTTAACGTTTCTTATATGCATGCGTAGCTAAAATTACGCTCTACAACTTTCGTTTAGACTTCGTTGGCTAATTTTGACTTTATTTTTAATATTATTATTTTTAACAGACCGGGACAGGAAAATCCGTTAAAAATTCATAACTTCTTCATCCGACATCCGTTTTTGTCAGACTTTTTACCGTTGTACTACATATGACGAGACCTTCGATTCTCGTTTAGGATGTATCGGTAAAATATTGCTCGATCTAAAATTCGAGTTTTTAGTTGTCTACTGCTAAGTTGAAACTTCGAAAAATCATAACTTCCTCATACGAAGTCAGATTTTGGCGTTGTTTTTATCGAATTTCTCGTTTTAACAAATACTAAGAATTTCATTTAGATTTATAAGGCTAAAAAGTAGTTTATCAAAAACTCACTTTTTTACGTAATTCGGTGTCGTGCCGGTTTTGTTGCGGATCTTCGGTTGGTCATAATTTCTTCGTTATAACTCGGATTTTGACAAGGTTTTCGCCTACAAGTTTCTAACGAGATTCTCTACAACATCAAATAATAAAATCTTACTTATTTAAAATTTTATATTTTCGCTAAATTTCACTATTTGGCTTTTAATTGGAATCTCATAAGACTTCCAATATTTTCTGAGTGATTCTAAACATAGTTTTACTTTATTTCTAGTAAAAACCATCTGTTACAACTCAACACTCAATTTTACATAATATTTTTCAATTTTATTCATTACAAAACAAGATTTCAAAACGTGTATGTTACAATCAACTAGCAAGGGGAAGGGCTCAGGTTGATGGCATGGCACAGACCACAATTTAGCCTAGGAGTTAGACTCTGATATTTTGACACGATCATGACATCATATTTGATTTGATACATTTATTATGACATTTTGAGACACACGACTTATGGTTTTGTTATATGATATTTGGATATTATGGTTTTAGTAATGTTCTTTTAAATGAAATTTTTGGCTTGTATTATTGGGTTGTTTTAGAGTGTGCATGAATCCCTCAAAGTAAGGCTCTGATACTAACTTGTAACATCCAAAAATTACGAGGTAAAATTTTCATTTTTAATTCAACCAAAACATTAATTATATTTTAAGTCAACATTCAATATCCTTTTTCTAAATATTCAAAAGTACTTTATAATAAAACAGTTATCAGAATATATTCACAAAATCATCATAATGTAGAAATATGGGTTGATGCGTTGCGATTAAGTCGGGAACTTCCCTTATGAACCAAAAGTAACTGAAACCATAACCATAAAAAACCATAAGCACAAAGATTAGTAAGTTTCTAAAATACCACATACCGTACATATCAACATATACTAGGCCCCTACCTTTTATCGGGCCTTGCTTGACATCGGGACCCACTCGACATCAAGCCCCTCTCAGTATACAAATTTGTCAGTCATCAGGCACCACTTGGCATTGAGACCCTCCCGATTCAAATATTAACATATCAACATATAATCATACTAACGTATTTGATAATCACAAAGACAATAGCATACAATACAATCATTGAGCTTCACCTGCCTCTAACCTTGCTCGGTAAGAATTTCATCACATAACACATGCAAGATTCATGTAGACATCTAGCATCCTAACATAGTAAATCATGGGGAGGAATTGTTGTTTTTGATCCACTAAACACAATGAGGAAACTCACCTCAATCCGCTGATAATCAGATGACTACTCGGGTCGCTAAACTGGATAACCTCGCGCCAACTAACAATAAATAAAAATCTTAATCAACAATTATCCAGAACCCAAAATAAGAGGCCCATTCCATAAACCCACTTCCTAAAGGGTAAAAGATCATTTTACCCTTTTCTCATTTGGCCCAAAACCAAGGCCCAACCTAATAGCACAAAAAAACCCAAAATGGCAACCCAAAGCCCAATATGGCCCAACTTCTTAGTTGGGCCCAAAGCTCTCATGGGACCAATACCAAGAAACCCCACAGTCTAACAATGGCCAAAAATCAAATGTCCAATGGCCCAACAAGGCCCAAATTAAATGAACTAGGGAGTACGCGCTGCGTACTCGAGAGGTACTCCCCGCGTACTCAGTCTAGAAGCACAAGGTACAAACGAGCGATGCATAATTCAGCATTACGCTGAACGTACCCCCATGTACGCCCAACATACTCGTTAGAAGCCTAAAACCATCCTTAAGCTCTTAATAGGTTAATCCAATATGTCCAAAACATAGATCTGATCCATAGACAAGGTTATAACCAATAAAGTTGCCAACTTTACTCTCATACATGCCTTAAACGGACTCAACACTTAAAATGGAGCTTAATAAAGGTTCTAATGCATTCATGGACCAACAACTTCCATAAAGTTTGCATTTTTATGAACAAGGGATCTTATTGGGGCTTAGATCTAGTATCCATTACTTCTGGAGTAGATCAAAATATCAACTTTACTTCAAGGAACTAAAAAATGCCAAAGAAACACCATAAAGTAAATCCAACCAAAAATGATCATCAAGGTATAAATGTTTTTACCTTAGAAAGCTTGCAAACGAGAAGATACTCCTGGATCTACATGATCAATCCACTCCTCTAAGTAGTCCTATTCTTCTTCTTTACCACAAAACACCCACAAATCACTTTCCAAGCTTAAAAATCACCAAAAGCACTTAGGGTTCGAATCTAGGGTTTAAAAGGGATGGAGGCTGATAATATTAGGGTTAGGTCATGAGATAAGGAGCTTAAATATGATCCAAGACCCTAAATTAGGGTTTGCATGAAACTCAAGTACGTCATGTGTACTCCTATTTCTCTCAACATACTCCTTAAGCGTGTCGTGATCCTCTTCCCTAGTCCGCCCCAACTCAACTAACTCATCCCGATTCCAACTCGACTGCACTCCAACTCAGCTAACTCAGTCATGGACAACCCAATAGCCGACATCATGACGTGAAACTTCGTTTGTCATGTCGTGATCACATCTAGAAAAGTTAATCAAGTAATCATCCATCGTTACGTCGTGACACTCTGCTGGTCACGACCTGACCATTGCTTGAAGAAAAATTGTAATGGTTTGAATCTTTAATCCTATAAGTCTTCAACTCCAACTTTTCTAGAAGCTTTAGGGATTTAAAAGGTCCATAAAATGATAACTTTAAGGATATGTATACTCAATGCATCTCCTCTACCCGACCTAGGACCAAAAGCCATGAAATTTACCTAAAACACTTGCAAGGTTCTCAAACCACTTCCCAATCTTAGATCCACAAGGTATAATGCTCCAAGGACTTAAGAGGACCATAAAGTTGCTAACTTTAATACATCACATCACTCAAATGAAAATCATGAACCAAAAAGGGACCAAAATAACTAGATCTAAGAGAATAACTCATAAAGATAAAGACTTGAATCCTTACAAATAGTTCAAAATGTGAAATGATAGATGTTATGATGTTGCTTGCTTGATCCTTGCACCAATCCTTATTCTTCTTTCTTCAAAGTGCACTAATACCACTTAGGATGAGAAAAAACCACCAAGATTGATTAGAGTTAGGGTTTTATAAGGTTTGAGGGTGATAGAGGCTGATAATGAACCCTAAAATCGAGCTGATAGGGTTTAAATACAAAGGAAATCCTAAAAATCATGGGCTTGGGCTGCAACCTTCCTTACTTTATGCCCACCTATGATCCATGTCATGACCACAATCTCGATATGTGTTCTTCATTTTCATTTGTCATGTCATTACCTCGGCCACGTCGTAACACCTGGTTTTTCCCAAAATCCAAGCTTTTGAATCCTTAATACCTTAATCCGATCCATTTTGGAAAACGGTTGTTACAGATGAATCAAAATATACTTATCACATTAGTTATTATTACCTAATGATTCAATATAGAACCTAATGGAGAGTTGTTTGAACAAATTAATGGTACAGATAACTTAGATAAATATAAATATAAGTATTATGACTATGAGGAAAATGGTCACACCTAAGGAAATACTTTGTTTGAGGTATGCCTCCCCTATTACAAATGTTATAACTGATTTCAACATATACATCACCAATTGCCCATGAACCAATGGAAAATATCAAAAACATGTTAGTGCTCTAAAGAGCATAATATATGAAGCTATCTATTGGATAAAAATGTGTTCACGAGTGATTAGAAATTAGAATCATGAAATCTATGAAAACATTTATCAGACTAAACTTCATGATAAGAAGTATAAACTATGGATTCATGCTACATGATACAAAAATGTTAATTTGTTTCAAGTTCGACTTATCATAGAAGAACATAGATGCTTAAAAATCTAAATACATCCCCACCATTTCCAAGCAAGTAAAAAGTCTTGTGCCATTTTAGATGTTGTAATGGTTAACTGTAATAAGATTGGATATTATGGGAACGCATAACATCAACATATCAATCCTCGATATAAACTATCATAAGATTAAATCGTCTATAAAGGTATTATATATTTTTTGTGATTCTCATTTTGTCAGAATACGTTCTTGATAATCGTATTCAGTAAGAATGAGAATGAGTGAAAAACAATGCGTGAGAACAATTACGAATAAAAATTAATAAGAATGCATGATAATGATGATATTATGTGACGTCGAATGTATTCTCATTACCAAACACCCTATCCTCTTAGGTATTCTTATAGAATAACACTATCCAGGCACGTGCGCACAACAGATAGCATCCACATTTTTATCTCTCTCTCTCTCTCTCTCTCTCTCTCTCTCTCTATATATATATATATATATATATATATATATATATATATATATATATATATAGATATTGAAAAACAATGCGTGAGATCAAAAACGAATAAAAATTAATAAGAATGCATAATAATGACGATATTTATGTGACGTCGAATGTATTCTCATTACCAAACACCTTATCCTCTTAGGTATTCTTATAGAATAATACTATCCAGGCACTTGCCCACAATAGATGGCATCTACATTTTAATATCTCTCTCTCTCTCTCTCTCTCTCTCTATATATATATATATATATATATATATATATATATATATATATATATATATATATATATATATATATATATATATATATATATATATAACATGTTTTTTTTAACTTACAAAAATATAATAATATCACTATCAAATCTAATTAATATTTTGTATCCATTTTAATTAATTTTATATTGTATGTATTAATTTTGTAAGTTTTTAATATATTTGTAGTGTTTATTGTTTTATTTATTGAAATGTTATTTTAAATTTATTTATTTTAGTTTAATTTACCAAATGTTTAATTTCAAAAACAATGTTTTTTTTTAATTGAGTAGATTAGAAGGAGATGTGAGATATGAGTTTACATTTGTTTTGCGTTTGGAATTGGATGAATGGAAGCTAAAAGAGGAAGAAAAACTAATATAGTCGTTATGTGATAAATTGGTTGAGAGGGATGTGAAAGATTGACTGATTCCCTAATGAAATTTTTTATGGCATCAAAAGTTAACTCAAAATGTATTGAAATATGTGTTTATATTATATTAACGTGGAAATAAAATTTTCTAAATTTAAATTAATTTACTCTAGAGAAATATAATTCCGCCAAACTTACGCTTGTTCCTTAGTTTTTTGTAAATTTATTAAAAGAAAGGGAGAGAAAATATTAACGGAAGGAAAGGAAACGGAAGGAAAATTTTATTTAAACCGTGTTTCCGAGTTCGAAGGAAATGAAAGTAAAATGTTTAGTTTATGTGTTTCCGAGTTAGGAAGGAAAATAGAAGAAAATTAAAATATTACAATTATACCCCTATTTACACATCATATTAAGAACATATAAACAATATGAATAAATTACAATGGAAATCAAAATCAATCAAAAACATTAAAAATAAAAATAATAATAATAAAAAAAAAAACAAACAAACAAATGAAGTCCAACGCAACCTACTATAAAAAAAACAAAAAAAAAATCTCGTAAAACCTAAAGATATGACTCAATTTTTAGCTTCACTCGTCATATTTTTTAAAAAGATCTTCCTCATTCTCATTGAAAAAATAAAAATTGTCTTAGCATCGGCTTGATTACGTGACAAATATATGAAACCATCTGCAAATTCATCGTCATCCAAACCCATCAACTCTAACTCTTTCTCGATTTCCTCACATGTATAGTCACGAGATTTGTTCCCTTCCCTCATTGCATCAACGATTTTTTTTTAATGTTTTCACAATATTGTGTTCAAAAGATTCAGGTTGAGGTTGAGGTTGAGGTTAAGGATCATGTTCAGCTACTACTTCATCTTCATCTTGAAGTTTGCTTTCTAGGTTTTTTTTTTACTCTTCAACTTCTTAGCTTTTGAAATTCCATTAGGTGAAACATCTATTGCTGACACTATTTGAATGTCCTCATCATCATCTTTGTGTTCGTTCTCCAAAATTACCTCCTTATTTGTCATTAGTTTATCCACATCAACAATTTTTTCTGTTTTAATTTCTTTGGATTTGTTTAACCGGGTGTTTTTTTCTTTTGTTGCTTCCGCTTTTGATTGCAATGCTCTATCATCTGAAAATAACATCATCAACTGATTGTAGTTTGAAATTTTTTTGGTCCTGAATGCAGCTGCTTCAGGGTTTGCTTATTTATAAACAAACCAAAAAATTAATTAGTAAAGTTAATAGTAAAAAAAATTATATAAAACAATAAATCAAACGTAAAACCAACACGTACTTTAATTAATTGTTCTCATACTTCCTCCTCTGCTTCGATGTTTTTTGTTTGAGAATTCCATGAGAACCCACTCAACGAAGTACCCCGATACATATCATACCATTTACTAAAATTACTTTTTAAAGTTTTCATTCTGTTTTTAAGTTGATCTTTTATAATAGACTTGTTAAACTGTTTACTCAACCCTGCAATCATGTTCACATATGTTTGCGAAGTGAATGTAGCATTCACCCGATTACCTATATCATCTTCCTTTACAAGAGCTTCAACTAGAACATTATCCATATGATCTGTCCATGTTAAATTTTCTTTTTTCACAACACTTCCATCTGCTGCCCTTTTGATCATGATTGTTCTGTACATACAAAGATAACATAACGAGAAAAGCATTGTTAAAAATTGTAAAAATATTTACAAAAAAGAAAGGGCTCATAATTTAAATAACACCATCAAAAAAAAAATTTGCTAATGTCACTACAAAATTAAACTAAATTAACAGAATGAACTAAAACTGATAAATTGTTGATCTACTATAAAACTAATTAGACATATCTATTTCATTATTTTGTTTCAACAAGTAATCATTCCACATTTGAGTTGTAATAGCGTTCCTCAATTCCTCAGACCCATCACTACGCACATGTCTGTTATTAACATCATGTCTCACTTGTTGTGGTTGTTCATCCAACACCTCTTGTAAGACTTCATGTTCAAGTTTTTTTATCACGATCTTCGTCTAGTAGAAAATTATGTAAGATACAACATGCCACAAAAATGTCCGATTGTGTGTCGCAAGAGTAAAAAGGTTCTTGTGTACTTCTAACGACTGGGAACCTTCTTTTTAAAACACCAAATGACCGTTCTATTGCGTTACGTAAAGAAGCATGTTGAAGATTGAACAACTATCTTGCATTCACTAGGGGTGAGTAGAATACTCTTTCAAATGATGCCTGACACCTCTATATGGTGTCATTAGCTCAATGGTATGAGGCAAACCAGCGTCTACCAAACAATATCGGCCTATAATTAACATGTAATTAGTTTTTTAATAAAAGACTACACACAAAATTAAATTAGTTAACAAAAATTACCCCTAGGAATTAGTAGCTTATCGTCTCTTTTAAGTGCATCTTTCACTATCCTTGAGTCTGAGACAGTGCCCTCCCACCCAGTTAAGATGTATGTAAACTTCAAATCAAATGGACATGCGGAGAAGACATTTATGGTAGGGTAACCCTTGCGACCATGATATCTAGGGACATCTCTATTGGGTACTTTTACACGAACATGTGTCCCGTTAATTGCCCCTACACAATTCTTGAAGTAGGGATAAAATCTCTTTTTCTCTTGAATTTCTTTCGGGACCACATCACCTTTAGGTTGTTGAATGTAGTAACTTTCTAGTGCTACAACCGCGTTAAGAACTCTATGGAAGCACCTACTTGTTGTAGATTTAGCACGGCCATAAATGAAGGAGACCATTATATTTCTCATATCGTTACCTACGATGTGTAAAAACCTTGCAACATGTTATTCAACAGACATGCGTTGCGTAGATCGCAGTCCACCATCACGTCGTAAGATAGTACACAACTTTCTAAAAGCTTGTTCACTCACACGTATAAGCTCACGACATTTCCCACCTTTAATAAGTTTGTGTAATAGTCGTTCTCATTCATGTTGACACTTTAATATTTCTTCCTTACTAAGTAAACTATGGTTATTTTTTTTTCGAAATTCTACGTTGTATTACAATGGCCATGAACATCAGAGTAACCACTAGCCTTCGTCTTTTTTCCCCATCATCATCTTGGCTGGTCATGGCACTTTCCTAATACTAAAAATTCATTTGATCAAGAAAAAGAAAAAAAAATTCATTAGCTATGTGAATTTGAACTCGAAGTCAGCTCATATGCTACCTCTTGGACCACTTTGAAGTTTAAAACTATGCATAAAGGTTATTATTGATCTTACTCTACTTTTACTGCTGCAGAACAAATGGAATAAGCTAGAATGATCTTGCCAAAGAACTTGGCATTAAAAACAACATATACAATATATTAAGGAATCTTGAGACTTGTGGGTTAATTGTGAGGAAATCAACAATAGTAAGGAAGAAAGAAGCTAGCAATGAATTGGAAGACAAAGCAGGTTCAATATTAAACACCAATATGCTCCACTTATATCGTTATGCAAAGCATTTGGTAAGCTTGCAAAGACTTGAAATTACGAAAGAGAACGATGCAGACAGAGGAGTTGTTACAGAAGATGGTGATTCTGAAGAACACATCAAAGAGGATGTACACATAAAAGACTATGCATCTGATATGAAAGCTATCTGTGGTACACTTGAAAAAGCTGATGACAAGGTTACCATCATAACATAAATTGTAATATATCACCTAGCAACATTAGTCTTTGTCTTTTAGGCCAGCAAAACATATATAACCTCTCATGTTCAAGTAATTTTTGTATATACTCATAAGTTGTATAGCTCATCATAACATATATTGTACATCTGTTATAAAAGGATTATATAAATCCCATAGTGTTATTCGGGTGTTTAGGTGTTATGTGATTCATGAATCAACAAAAACAACAAAAAGTAGATGACAGGAAGCATCGATCACAGTGAAGTCACATGCAGTTTTTTATAATCTTTTCATATTCAATGGTTTCATGCATACACAAGATGATTAGATGGAGGAATTGAGCAAGAAGATTGTACAGGGATATGGAAGATATACCTGATCAGGGGGACAAATTGAATTGCGGGGTCGACTTGAGCAGGGGTAGACGAATGAGAATTCTATATGGAGGTATTGATTATGCGGCTACATGATTTTATAAATAGGGTTGAGGGTATTATGGTCCGTAATATATTCAGTGTACGTATCCTTCAAGTTTTCTTCCCAAATCCGCCCAAATTAGGAGGAAAAATTGGAAGGAAAATGGGGCTTCAAAATCCTTCACCTCCCCCCACTTTCCTTCCATAATTTAAACTCAGGAACAAGGTTTTCCGTCCATATCCCTCACCTCACCTCCAAATCCTCCCGTTTCCGTCCTTAAGTACAACAGGGGAACAAGCTGGTAGGGTTTACTTGCACATTATAAAAAATAACTATTTTCATTTGATGATTTGATTTTTATACTTATTATTTTAGTTAATGAGAAAGAATCATGATAAAAATATAAAAATCTAATCACTAATAAAATTGATTAATAAAAAAAATCAAATTGAAATATCATCTCTTATGTTAAGAGTCTATAATTTTCTCTCTTAATTAGGTAAACAATAAACCAACAATCGAATAATGTAATTTATTTGAATAACAAAACCTTACACATCGGTTAACATAAACTGGGCTTTGGCCGAGTTACATAAAAGCTTTTAGGCTTACTCAATTGTCAAGTATGTAAAAGCAACCCAAGCTTGAACATGTTGTGGGCTTGTGGCCTGCTTGACAATATAATTAAAAAAAAAAACGTTTATGTCGTTTTTTATTGTTGAAGACAATATTTTTAATTACTTTTATTATTATTATTAAGGCTTTGAAGATATGAGTTTGTCACTTAACTTGATGTTTTGTCTTTATTTTATTATTATAACATTTAATTATTTGTTTATGAAGTTTTCTGTCTGCGTGTCATCTATGTGGATTTGTTTCTTTATATTTCACATCATATGTATGGGTTGGTTTGGGAATTAAATTCCTAACTAATCAGTTTCGGTTACCGATTAAAATCGCTTAAATCTGGTTAACAGCTATAGAGTACTTTGTGTAATGAATTAATAGCCACTAATATTTGTTGTTGAATGTGGTAATTGATGTAATAACACATGTATTGTTATTGTAGGTGGGTTCAAAATTATTACGAGTTCAGGTAGGTTTTTACGTTTTTGTAGTCTGGAATTGAGAAATTGGGATTAGAAACCATCGACTTTGTTTATGCTTTTGATTAAGAACAAGATGAGAGTTGTACGTATTCCCTTAAACTGCTAACTAATGTCATTCACTAATGTTTGAGAATATAGATGATTCTTGCATTCTTTCCAAAACAAGGTAAATTCCGAATTTTAGGAGGAATTCCTAAAATATGAGAAGATTAATGATCATTAGTGATTCATTGAATTTTTTTAGATATAATAGGTGTGCTAATTCTGGGACAATGTAAGGTGGTGTTAGGCCTGACAATTGGGTTGGTTCGGGTTGGCGGGTCACAGGTTGACAGGTTAGAAAACATAAACCCAACCCAACCCATATAATATATGAGTTGACGGGTTGGCGGATCACGGGTTGGTGGGTTGGAAATCTCAATCCAACCCAACCCATATAACCCGTTTAACTATATGTGTTCGCAGATTCACAAGTTAATAGATCAAACACAACTCATATAACATGTTTAATAAATAAACAACATATTTTAAAAAATAAGGTTTTTTGAACTTAAATTCATAAAATATTAAAGTAATTAACATAAAAAAAAAATGTTTTCAATATAAATTCATAAAGTCAATAATATAAAAATAAAAATGAAAAATGAAAACATTCATAGAAAGTGGTTGTGTTCTTCGTTCGTGACTCGTTAAAATAACGACATGTATTATTTATTTTTCTGATTAACGAACCGCAAATGCAGATTAGTCACATACGAATACAATGATATGGAATATTACAAATAGAGATGGAAATCAAATTTGATTAATAATTAAATATATCAATTTTTTAAATGTAATATATATATATATATATATATATATATATATATATATATATATATATATATATATATATATATATATATATATATATATATATATATATATATATATATATAGAGTCAAGATCAAATAAGAAGGAAATTTTTGGTAGGAAGGTAAGAAGTTTTTTTTCTACATATTTCTTTCGCGAACAAACAAAATGAATCATTAGATGATTCATTTGTAAGATGATTCACAAGAAAAAATTCTCAAAAAAACATCTAGATGATTCATTTATATAATGATTTTGTTGTTATTCACTAAAATTGTCATAAAAGTGAAGTTTTCCTTAATTTATTTAAAAATGAATCATAAAGATGTTTTTTTGAGAATTTTTTCTTGTGAATCATCTAGTGATTCATTTTTTTTGTTCGTCAAAAAACTATGTAGAAAAAAAAATTTCTTACCTTCCTACCAAAAAAATTTTCTTACCGGATCTATATCGTATATATATATATATATATATATATATATATATATATATATATATATATATATATATATATATATATATATATATATATATATATATATATATATATATATATATATATATAGGTTGGCGGGTTGACTCGCGAACCTAAACAGATAACCCAACCCAACCCATGAAATAAACGGGTTGGTGGGTTGGTGGGTTGACGGGTTGGCAGGTCAAAAATCTCAACCTAAATCCGTCTATTTTCGGGTTGGGTCAGTGTCGGGTTACGGGTTGGGTAGAGATTTGTCACCCCTAGGTGGTGTTTGTTTTTTGTCCGCATATCTCAATGGCCTCTTCTGTTTACGCAGACAGACCACGCACAGACATTACCTTCGCAGACTGTTTGTCTTTTAAAAACTGCAGACCTAAAAATGTATGTGTGCCCTCTTCTTGGCGCAGATGTGGAGCAGAGTTTTCTAACATCTTCAGACATCTTTTAGCTTAAAAAAACACATATGCTTTATTTTATTTTTTTAGATTTTTTGAATTTATATTTATTCAAACTTTATTAGTGAAACAATTTGAAAAAAAAAGTTACAATACTTTAAAAAAAAGTTCGACGACACAAATATGATATTTTTGAAAAATTTATAAATAAAAGTTTATTATAATAATGGTCGTTGAAGTTGTTTATATAAATATGAAAATAATAATAATAATAATAATAATAATAATAATAATAATATATTCTTATAGTTTTTGTCCTAAATTTTATAAAACATGGTCATTTTCTTAGAAAAAATATTTATGACACGTTTTTAATAAATTTAATTTAAAAAATCGATGTTTATTTCCATTTATTTATATATCAAATTCTTTGATTCCTAATTAGGCATAACTTTGCGACCAAAATTGTTGGTTTTATCAAATATATACGTTAATTTATACCATTTTTATTTTCACTTTTTATACAATAATACATAAAAATTGATTTAGATTTGTTAATTATTTATAACAAAATCATAAGTATATTAAAAATCGTTTTGTAGTTTAAAAAAATCAGTTTATTTAGATTTTAGTAGCCTGCAGATGTTAATAAAAATAATCAGTCTTCTTTTTTCAGATTCTAGACTTTTGGTCTACCTCTTCTGCTGCAGAGGTCTGTAGATGTGCTCCGCAGACTGCAAATATTTTGCCTCAAAAAAAAAAAAAAAACAAACAACACCAAAATATTTTTCAATCTTGAAGTTATATATGATGTAATCAGTCAAATTTGTTTCCTCGTTACATTTTAACGATATTGTCGATGAAGATTTTTTAGTGTATGAATGTCTAATTAAAGATCATAGATAACTAAGATTCGAAGGATAATTAGTGATGCACTTGTGAGTTTGTTAAGCAATATCGACATTATTCCTCATGGACATACTTATACTCTATTATGATTATACTACCTTGACTATTCCATTAACATTGTTTAGAATGGATATACAAAATGTAATAAAATCAATTTTTATGGATCGGTTCAGTTATTAGTGGCTTGCGAGGGCTGAAGGTGACTGTCGGGATAGACTGGTTGGGGGGCCAATGGGGCCATGATAGATTGCGAGCGCCAGTTGGTGAGGGTTCGAACCCCAAATGGGGTAGAACTGGTTATTCATGGAGAGAGGGCCTCATAAGGGCCAACCCTCTATTCAACTACGAAGGCTATGAGATTTATACAGCAAGGTTGTACGAGATTTCTGCCATATATCTCGGATACGAAGGGTGAGACCCCAATGGATTTGCACAGTGTACCGGCTATATAGGAGTTTCGGGATTTCTTTCCCTAGGATTTACCTAGAGTGCCTCTCGAGAGTTAAGTGGAGTTTCACATTGATTTGGTACCGGGTGCCTCTCCAATGGCCAAGGTACTGTACCAGCTAGCTCCGCACGAGATGCAGGAGCTATCTATGCAGCTTCAGGAGTTGCTAGACCAAGGGTTTATCCGTCTGAGCAGTTCCCCATGGGAAGCTTCGATCCTGTTCGTGAAAAAGAAGGACGGTTCACACAGGATGTGTATTGATTATGGAGATTTGAACAAACTAACGGTGAAAAACCGTTATCCAATACCAAGGCTGAATGATTTGTTTGATCAACTGTTGGGTGCGTCTTGGTTTTCCAAGATTGATCTTCAGTTGGGTATCATCAGATGAGGATTCTAGATAAGGATATACCGAAGACAGCTTTCAGGAATCGGTTGGGCACTACAAGTTTGTGGTGATGTCATTTGGGCTCACCAATGCACCAGCAGCGTTCATGGATCTCATGAACAAAGTGTGTATACCGATGCTGGATCGGTCAGTGATCGTTTTTGTTGATGATATCCTGGTCTATTCTAACATCAAGGGGCAGCATGAGCAGCATCGGAGGGAGGTATTAGAGACACTGAGAACGAAAAGGTTGTATGTCAAGTTCTCATAGTGTGAATTATGGCTGCGAGAGGTGCAATGCTTGGGGCACATCATCAACCAGTAAGGTATTTTGGTTGATCAAACCAAGGTTCAGGAAGTGATGCGGTGGGAAGTAACACAGAATGTATCTGAGATTTGTAGCTTCTTGGGTCAAGCAGGGTATTATCGGAGATTCATCCAAGATTTATCCAATATCGTTGTGCCTTTGACCCGTTTGACCAAGAAGAATGTAACATTTCGATGGGCCCCGGATCAGCAGTTGGCTTTCAAGAGCTTGAGATAGAAGTTATGTGAATCCCCGATTTTAGTACTACCTAAGGGGCAGGACGATTTAGTAGTGTACTGCGATGCATCGATCTCGGGGTTAGGCAGGGTACTGATGCAGAGGGGGCATGCGATCGCTTACGCCTCGAGGTAGTTAAAGCCTCATGAGGTGAATTAACCTACTCACGACCTAGAATTGGGGACAGTGGTGTTTTCCCTCAAGGTATGGAGACACTACTTATATGGAGTAAGGTGCACTATTTATACTGATCATAAGAATTTGAAATATTAGATGGATCAGTATAACCTCAACATGTGACAGATGAGGTAGTTAGATGTACTAACAGAATATGACTGTGAGATCTTATACCATCCAGGGAGGGCTAACATAGTGGCCGATGCTTTGAGTTACAAGACGACTGGTTCCCCGATTAGGAACATTTGTTTGAGGATGCCATTGATCTCTCCATTGTCGGATATGATCAAGGAGGCTTGGGTGGATGGTTTAAAGAAAGAAAATTGGAAGTTAGAGCGGATATGGGGACACATTCATTTTTTCATCAGGAATGATCAGGGTTTCTTGACCCTGTGTGGCCGAGTGTGGGTCTCAACATCTGGGGGAGTGAGACATAAGTTATTGGAGGAGGCGCACAAATCCAAGTTCTCTATACATACGGGAAGCCACACAAATCTATAGAGATATGAGACCCAGCTATTGGTGGCCCTGCATAAAGCGGGAGATCGCTTGGTTCGTAGAGTGGTGCTTGACCTATAGGAAGGTCAAGGCCGAGCATCAGCGCCCGTATGGCAAGGTTCATCTGTTACCCATTCCTATGTAGAAGTGGGAGGAGATCACCATGGACTTCATCACAAAGTTACCAAGGATAGCAAGGAGAGTGGATGCCATATGGGTGATTGTGGACAGGTTAATGAAGAGCGCCCACTTCATTCCGATCTCCGAGAGCATCTCTGCTGATAAATTGGAGGATATTTATGTTCAAGAGGTGGTGGTTATACATAGGGTTCCAGTGTTAGTAGTCTCTGACCGGGATATTTGATTCACATCTAGATTTTAGAGGAATTTCCACGAGGAACTAGGCACTTAGTTGCATTTCAGTATGGCGTACCACCCCCAGACATATAGCCAAAGCGAGAGAACGATCCAGACGCTCGAGGATATGCTTCGGGCATCCGTGTTGGATTTTGGAGGTAGTTGGGATGCATACCTCCGATTGGCAATTTTCGTATAATAATATTTATCATGCCAGTATCAACCGACCATTATTTAAGATGTTGTATGGTCGAAGGTGTAGGACCTCAGTTTGGTGGGGGGAGGTTGGCCACCGAGTCATGGGGAGCACCGAAGTAGTGCTCACGACTACCGAGTTGATTCAGTAGGTATGCGACTGGCTGCAAGTCGCACACAGCCGTCAGAAAAGCTATGTTGACCAGCAGCGACCGGGCCTTGATGTCCAGGTGAGGGACATTGTGTTGCTGGAAGTGTCCCCATGGAAGGGTGTGACAACCCAAAAAAAAATTTTCTCTATAAATCCAACAGTCAACTCAACTGAGTGTCAGACTCATTCTTGTTGTCATTTAGCCTTGTTTAGAGTCCGTTCTAGGGTTCAAAGCTCAGTACATTTAAGCATTGAGTAAAGGATTGGATCGCGTACACGTGAAGTACCAAAATTGAGCCTTACAGTCCAACATAAGGAGTGTACGGCCGCACACATGGGTGTGCGGCCGCATACCCCTCTCCTGGCAGCACACCCCTCTCCTGGCAGCACACTCACATGTATAAGTATATGTCTTAGCCTTCTTTCATTCCTTGTCACTCTCCCAAGTCTAATACTCGATTTCTCTCTCAACTAGCATTTGATTTTCAGCCTAGATCTTCAAGAATGTAAGCACTCTTTCCCTTTTGCTTCAATCTTGTTTAGAACACTTGATTTAATCTTAGAAAAGGACCAGAACTCATAATCATATGGTGTGTGCGGCCGCATACATAGGTGTGGCAGTATACCCCTCAAAACACCCATAAAAGCTTCCATATCGTGAGTACCATCCCCTAAGCTTGTTACTTACTAGATATGAGCCTTAGAAAACGTCCAAATGAAGTTCATCAAGGAGTGTGCGGCCGCACACAACCCATGTGGCCGTACACCCCTCTGTTTAGTGCTTAAGGGCCTCCCAATGTGCCTTTCCAGCTTCAACACTTGATGAACATTAGTCCTACAAGCCTCCCTACCATTGGAAAACGAGTTTGTGCACTCTTTACCATAAGTGTGCGGCCACACGCTTCCTGGCCACACATCCATGGTAGCACACTCCTCAAAGTGGCCATACACTCCCTTTAGTTCAATCACATGTGATTCCAACACTTGGCCAAAGTGTTTCTTAGTCCCGTGAAGTGTTTCCTTGCATTTGGTTGCTTCTAAACACTATATTTATGTCAATATATGCCATTATATGTCATTTAGGACTCGTTAAGTCTCGGGAGTTCATTTGTGGAGCTTCTCATCCTTACACGCATATTCGTTTAAATCACCCACATCTGGTGAGTTCATACCCCGTAATCAATCTTTTAAACTATTTTAAGTGCCTTTAACGGGGGGAATACAAGTTGAATACAATTGATAATTGTGTAATTATTTGTTATAACATCTTTCTAAGGTTACTTATGTCTTATATGAGTGATCAAAACATTTCAAAAACTCTTTTAAAGTTATGTTACTTTTTAGTTTAACAAAACTCCATTTATAAAGTACAAGCATAACTTAGTAGTAAAACGAGTATTTTCAATAATAGTTCAAGTAGAACATTAGTAAACTATAAGACTAAACTGCACAAATGTTCCCTATGGTATGTCGAAAATTGCTACTTTGGTCCAAAAAAGTTTGGACTAGCACCACCGGTCCAAAACTTTGATTTTGTTGCGAGTTTGGTCCAATCTATTTTGAATCTTTTTTAAAATGACATATTTTCCCTTGTCAATTTGTTTTTTCATTTTTCTTTTATTATAATAATTAAAAAGAAAATAAGAATAAAAACAATACTACTCTGCCTCCTCCTCTTTCTCGTTTAACACAAAACACTCAATTTCTCTTCCTCTGTAGAAGAGCATCTCCGACACCACTATCGTCAGTCGAGCCACCACCGCCTTCATCCCCCTATCGTCTCTGCCACCACCAACCTCCGACAAGAAAACCCTTTAAACGGATATATGTAAACCATCCCCTTGAAACACCGTCGTAGTCCTTCGTCTTGCACCCAAACATTGTTTCCTTCGCCTCTCTAGAAAAAAATGGTGTCGCCCTTCGTCTTCATCCGACTGAGCTTCAACAGATCAAACCAGAGATGGACAGCTCCAGTGGTTGTTCATATCTGAAGCCTCCCTCTGAAACAATCGCCGCTTTTTCGACTCGTCTTTCCAGATCTGAGCCTTAGCGTCATTGTTATAATCGTTGTCGGAGATATTACTGGCAATATTGATGTCCCAGATCTGCGACCAAGGCCGGCGGCTACGAAAAATGGGGTTAGAGTTTCCAGGTGATGAGACAGGTTGGAGAGGGTCGCTGGAAACATCAGCTATTGGCGGCGGTGTCCCACATCAACGGCTACCTACTATAGTGGTCGGAGGTTGCTTCGGCAGCCTTCGGCCTCGTTTTTGGTTGGGTTCTGGTCGAAATCAGTGGAGAAATCAAATGGGAGTGGTGTTTGGTGGTGATTTTCAGTCGAGAGGAGGGGGTATAAAGTGGTAGTCGGACTTTCATCAACAGTGGCGAAACAAGAAGGTGAAGACGGTGGTGGTGGGTGGAGATGGCAGCTCCGCTCTTTTCGTCTTCCTGTTTCGACGGGTTTGACCAGATGGAAGGAGGAGGGAAAGGGTTGTGGTTGGTGGGTTGATCGGCGATGGTAGGAGGGTAAATAGGTGGTGGCAGTGGTGATGTTCTGGTGGTCCCTGGTGGTTTTCTGGTGGCACAACTCTATGACCGGAGGAAGGCGATAGGCGGTGGTGAGAGCGTTGCGGTGGAGGTTTATCACAAGACAATAGGGAGCAAGGCAGATCGGAGGAGGTGTCTGCGTGGATATCCTTGTCCAAAGGAGAGAGAGAGAGAGAGAGAGAGAGAGAGAGAGAGAGAGAGATTTAATTTTTTTTTTTTTATAAAAAATTATAAAAATAAATAGAAAATGTAAATTTTCTTTTTTAGTTTTTCTTTTAATAAAAAAAGTATTTAAATAAGAAAAAAACTGAAAAAAGAAAAAAATAATAAGGGCAAAATAGTCATTATGAAAAAGTTTAAAGGAAACTGGACCAAACTCGCAATAAAATGAAAAGTTTGGACCTCTGGTGCTAGTCCAAACTTTTTTGGATCAAAGTGACAATTTTCAGCTAACCACAGGGACTATTTGTGCATTTTTGTCAAACTATAATGGGTATAGTTTATAGGTTCAGTTCATACTAGATACAATACATGATAATATAAGAGAACACACAATAAAGAGAAACATGGAGGAAGATACAATACACGATAACTAAAAGAACATACTAAGATACTATAACAGAACAACCATAATAAGGTGCTATAGCATGGGACAACTACATGATCTAATTAAACCAATGAATCACTAACACATTGTTTTAAACAATAGGTGATAGTTATATTGGGTATACATGATCATATAACCTTAGTGTGAAGTTACACAACCTAGCAACTCGTTTGCTGAAGTCGCGTTTGGTTCTCAAAATCTTTTGATGGGTAGAGCATTTAGTATGGGAACTAGCCTTCACATAATGACCTTAATAAAACAAATATGTTTTAAGGTAATTAGTACGTCAGAATGTCAATTCATAAGACAACTGAGCACTTATATTTTCCCATTACTTTCAATAAGTGACAGTTCCACTTGAAAGTTAATGCAAACTATTTTCGAGTCAAGATAGTTATAAACTAGGGAAAAACTTACATCTTTTCAAATGACAAACATAACACTCGGGTCTAGTACATTCAGTAGAAAGGGACCATAATACTAACTTTATGATTCCTTAATGTATACATCAAGAGATATATATTAATAATATCTGATAGGTAATAGGATGTGCGCGTTCTGCTTCATTTCCTGTTCCTTGTTTGGTTGTGGGCTTAAAGCGCATTCACCCAGCCTATTATCCATTCGATATGAGTCATAGATATGTTCCATAAACATTAGCTCATCATAAGGGGTAGCAGGTATAGGTAAGGTCATAGGACAATAATTCAATGAACAATTTCCTAGTACAAAACATACTTTTCAAATCTGAACTTTGGATATACAAAACTAGAAATTTACCAGTAAAGGGTTTAATCCATTTTATTAAACCATCATTTTAACGGACCTTAGGTAGTTAACTTTATAATACCTTAGTTTATACATCGAAGGTTATATATAATTAATATCCAATAGGTAGTTGGATGTGTGCCTTCCGCCTCATTCCTTGTTCCTTGTTTGGTTGTGGGCTTAGGGCAGATTCACACAATTAACTACCTGTTCGATATTAGATTATACATAGCTAGTATAAACTAATTAATTATAGAAGGAACCACTATGGTTACTATATTATTATAAGAAATAAGGGTTTTCTTAAAGAATCTTTGCATAAATTATAAAGGAACTATTACAGTTAACTCCGTGAGTACCAAGGGAATACACCAGGGTTATACACAACAAGGATCTAACAACCAATGGGATGTGTGTCATCCGCCTCATTCCCTGTTCCTTGTTTGGTTGTGGGCTTAGGGCAGATACACATAATTGATTGCTTGTTTACTCTGAGTTTTATATAACTCGTATCCATTTAGTACTCATAGAAAGGATTGTGGAGTCATTTTTACTTATCTTTCATTGAAGCAGGAAATAAAGGATTTCCTAGAGGAACAAGCGAACTTTTCTAAACATAACTTACAGCTCACATAACTTACAACTTACTACACGTTTCAACTACATTTTTCAATAACTTTCTATAGCTTACTTACATCACTAAAATCTTATGAACTCACCAACTTAATTGCTAATAAACTCTTTCAAATAACTTGTATTCTCAGGGAACTAGTAGACAAGTACTCTCGCTGGCAATTCAAAAGATGGAGTAGTATAGCTCCAAGTCTTGTTTTGTTATTCGCTTATGTACTCTATGTTTTGTGAACACACACATTGTAAACACTTTATTCCTAATGAAATGGTTGTTAATTACTTTGCTTACTATGACGCATGTCTTGTGATACTAAACATGACGTCCTCCACCCCCGAACTTTTCCGCTGTTCTGGTTTTGGGGTGTGACAAAGGGAGTCATCAGGTTCTGTAAGATGGGAAAGTTAGGGCCCCGATATATTGGACCATTCATGATTATTGCTCTAGTATGCAAAGTGGCATATCGCTTGGATATGTGGGATGAACTTAGATAGATACATAACACCTTCCATGTGTCTCAGCTTCGGAAGTGTGTCACAGATGAGGCCGCAGTTGTTTCTCTAGACGACATTTAGGTGGACGAGATCCTGAACTACATTGAGAAGCGTATTACGATTTTGGATAGGAAGACTAAGGTCCTTCGAAACAAGGAGGTGAAGTTAGTAAAGGTGCAATGGCAGCACCAAAGGGGCTCCGAATGGACATGGGAGCCGGAGGATGAGATGCGAGATCACTATCTAGACTTATTTGTGTCAGTAGACTTTGAGGATGAAGTCTAGTTCAAGTGGGGGAGATTTGTAACACATGTTCTTGGTATCATTTAATTTTTCCAAGTTTTAGGGTTTTATCCTAGGACTCGACGAGTTGAGGAGCTCCAACTCGTCGAGTAGAGATCATTTATGAGTACGCGGGACTTCGGATCTACTCGACGAGTCGGAAAGTGTTGTAAAGGAAAACCCTAATTTTTAGGGTTTGCACCCTATAGAAAGGACTTAATCCTCATACTTTGACCTCCCTTATCATTTCATTACCCAGAGAAGGAAACCCTAGCTGTCTTTGCTACTTCTTTGTGCTTGTGAGGTTAAGAGAGTGCTTTTGGTGCATTTGTTGAAGAAGTTTGAAGCTTGAGAAGCTTGGATCGGGAAAGAGCTTGTAGATCCAACATCTACATCATTTTGGCTTCAGTTTGAAGATAACAAGCTATTAACTTGATCATTCTAGTATTAGATCTCCTTGTTCATGGGTTTAAGGCCATTTTTACTATATTTGTGGATCATTTCGGGTAGTGGGCATAATCTGAAGGTGGGACTTCGGATCTGGACTCCTTTAAGTCCTTAGAGTTGTAAAGTTACTGAATTTATCAAGCATTGGCCCTTCTCTTTGGCTTAAACCCCTCCCTTAGCTTGGTTTTGGCATTTAATAGCTTGCATGCATGTAAAGTTTTCAACATTACTTGGAAACCATGCCCTAGGAGGCTAGCTCTGCAATTTGGAGCTTTGGGGTAGCTTAAAAACGTCTGAGCACAAAAAGGACTGAAGGGACTTGACAAGTTGCTTAGCCAACTCGATGCGTTGGGTACGGTTTTCTCGCTTTTGGGATCCAGAGTGATTTCAGTGAGAGATTTCAGACAAGTGACTTCGGTTCAGAGTATTTGGCCCTTGGAAGTTAAAGAACTCGACGAGTTACTCAGGTGACTCAGTGAGTTAACTCGTGATTTCGGTTGTATGGAATTTGAAGGAACTCGATGAGTTACTCAAGTGACTCGACGAGTTAACTTGGTATTTCAGTTGTATGGACTCTGAAGGAACTCGACGAGTTGCTGGATGCACTCGACGAGTTGAGGTCAACATGGACTGTTGACCTTGAATGTTGACTAGGTTTACCTTTAAGGGTATTTATGATATTTTGGGATTATGACAAGTTAATCACATGATGGTTATAGGCAGTTAATTTGGAGCTACGCGTTGGGACTTATCTGATTATATCTTATCAGTTCGACATTCTTGAGTAGTGGGTTTCCTCACCATACCAATGGGTCCAAGGCACCAAGGCCGGCCCATTTTGTGATATGTGGTACACTTGTTGTTGTAGGGATATGAGGTATGATAGCTAGTTAGGCTAAGTGTTATGCTAGTTATATATATGATCCTTGCAGGGAAGACCATGGGGGAGCCCATGGAACTTGGATGTAAGACCATGTGGGGGAGCCCATGGCTTTCCAAGTAAAGACCTTGGGAGGAGCCCATGACACTTGGATGTAATAATATATAGGGGAGCCCATGGATATCCAAGTAAAGACCATGGTGGGAGCCCATTTCACTTAGTTGTAAGACCATGTAGAGGAGCCCATGGCATCGTGGAGTAAGACCATGGGAGGAGCTCACGGTATCCTTATATGTTTGTATGCATGGATTATGTAGTTTTGTAGCTTTTATAGCAAATATGATTATGTGATTATGTGGATTGTGTAGGGTATGCTTTGGGGAACTCACTAAACATTAGCTTATAGTTTGTTGATTATTTCAGGTATTTATGAACCTAAGGGCAAGGGAAAGGTCTGATGGCGCGGCATACACTTTCACAGGCGTTTTTTCTTATGGGACACTCTGATATTTGAAATAAAGTTTTTTGATGTATGAATTTTGAAAACAATTGTAACAACCCAAAAATACGGTCCAAATTTTTCATTTTAAAATCATTACGGAATACCATAATTCATCAAACATCACATTAAAGATCATACGTTATATATCTTAAATCATCATAATAAAATATTGTATTAAAATCATGTCTCAAAATATCAGAGTAAATCATCCCATACTAAAATAATGGTGTGTGCACTGCACTCATCTTGAGCTCTTCACCTTGTTACTGGAAGTACCTGAAACCAAAACTGAAAACTATAAGCACGAAGCTTAGTGAGTCTCCCCAAGCTACCACATACCATACACATAATCAGATAACCACAAACATTGGGCCTAGCCCACTACATCGTGCCCCGCCCAGCATCAGACGAATCCGGCATCAGGTCCCACCTAGCATTAGGCCCCGCCTAGCACTGAGCCCCGCTCGGTATACAAATATATTTCTACTAGTCCCCGCCTGTCTCTTGGACCCGCCCAATGTACACATATAAACAATAACATATAATCATGTAGTACATAACACGCAGACAATACACTATAACTACTAGTCCTAAGACCTTACCTTTCTTGGGCCCCGCTCCTACTATGCTAATAATGAGATATGGAACCCCTTCCACACTCAGGTAGTGATGAGATACGCCCCCCGCCCACACTCACCTCCTTACTAGGCACATACAAGTATCACAAAGACAACAAGTATAACTAAACATGCATTCCTTCATCGGGTATCGCCCGACATTGAACAGTATTTCAGAATCATACATATATACCTTCCTCGGGCCTTGCCCGACATCGGACCGTAACCCGGAAACATATAAACTACATCGGGCTAACCCCGACATCAGATCTAAATCTGGTACTCACTAACATACTTAAACAGGCCGATAATGGAGCCTTCGACCAATTCCTACTGGAGAAAACTCACCTCACAAGCTGACTGCAGAATCCTACGAATAAACCTCTCGCTGCCAGCTGGCAGATCCCCGAACTGCTGATCTCTCGACTTCCCGAGCTATCATTACCAACATAATACTCAGTCAAGAACAACTAATCCTTCAAAGTCAAAATCAACGCTTGGTCAAAGTCAAAGTTAACACCCTGAGTTGACTCAACTCGTCGGGTTCTATAAACCAAAACCCTGAAATCATGATCCAACTCGTTGAGTCACCCCCTGACTTGCCGAGTTCCCTGGCTACTCATAGTCATGATTTTCCGAAACAACTCGTCAAATCCATTCACAGACTCATCGAGTTCTACCTTAAACTGGATTGATACATCACAACTCAACTCGTCAAGTTTCCCCGTCCTAACAGACTAAGCCTCTAGTCTCCAGATCAAAGCTTCATACTCCTTCTACTTGCTGCAAATTCCCTTTCAAGGGTAAAGTTTCCAACTTTACATGCTTTTAGTCCTTCTTAATAGGTTTAGCTAAAACCCTAATTCTTTAGGTTATAGATCTTTGTCCAAAATCCAAAATACTTCAAACCCAAGCATGAAAATCAAGATATGGGTCCTAAACACCAAGTGAACACAAAAAGCTCAGGCTTTCCTTCCATTCATGGCCTTTTAGGGCTTAAAAGGCCATAACAACACCTTAAGCCTTGCATGGGGCTTCCATGGTCATAAAGTTTTCACCTTTATGCCATGAAACCCCTTCTAGATCCTAGATCTATAAGGTAAATCACTTGGGACATCCATTTACCAAGGAATAAGCTTCTTGGACCAAAAACCCTCATAAAGTGAAAGAAAGATATCTATTAAACTACTAAGCAAGGTTAAGACTTGCTTACCAGAAAATGAAGAGGATGGAAAGAAGTCTATGGATCTACTATCTTCTTCTTGAATCCTCTAGCTCCTTCTTCTTCATCAAGCTTCAAAAACACACCAAGATCACTCAAAATAGCTTACCACCTCACACAAAGCTCTAAGATTTCGTGGATTAGGGTTTGGATAATGGAGGCTGGAAATGAGGCCATAAGGTGGGGATTAAATGCTTAAGTAGGGTACAAATCCCTAAATCTAGGGTTTCCTAAACCTAGACCAACTCGTCGTGTTGGTCCTCCCTAACTCCAAGTTGGTTTCTCAACCTACATCCCAAAAGTTTATGTCTACTCATCGAGTTGTCCCCCTAGGACTCGACGAGTAGACTTTCAATTTGCATAATATCTTTCCTTAATTAGCCTTTTGATATCCGGGTGCTACAATTCTCCCCACGTAAACTTGACTTCGTCCTTGAAGTCCGCTACAACCACCTACCCCTCAAACATCTCACTCGCCACGCCCACAACTTTCCTCCTACCTGTCCTGGACCACTAGTGTTTTCTATCGCCACCGGTACTCACCATCCTGGAAGTACTACTATCATCATGTGCAATCAATGGACTTCCCAAGTTAGGTGAACCCAACCATTGAAACCTTCCAAGCCTGAAGAAAAATTACCTTTATTGTCATATAGAGAACTACTTTTGTCTTTCCGAGATCTAAATTCTATAATGGTCTGTCTCCCTGTAAGACCGCTTATGCTCCAAAAACTACCATGTTAAAACTTCATCAAATAACCGTTCAACTATAACACTTCTCTCCCTGATTATCTCGATGCCACCATCAGAAACCAAATCCATGTCCATAACCAGCTGTAGAGTACTTATACTTGATAGAAGGCTTATATAATCATTTGAGTAGAAGATTCATCACTGAAACGATTAGACTCAGACGAGAGCTACACAACATGTGCAATCAATTACCCTGAGATTATCCAATCCAACTGTAATTGTCTTCGCTCTTCTGATCTGCAAGCCACCCTACACACAAAACCTGATAATCACTACTTCTACCCGCACATCACACTGCCTCTTTTGTAACTTCCAAAGGAACGGGGACCTCCCAGGTCCAAACTTATTTTTCCACTAACGGGAATACCGGATTCCACCCAGTTACTGAACCAATAATCACCCTCTCAATCACTCCCAGCGACTTCCGAAGAAAAACTTCGGCTATGGAAAATGTTCTATCCACCTTTCCACTCACGACTCTATAAATCCTAGAATCCCCAATCTTGTATCTCGACCCCACGATCTCTACCAGGTCCCACATGCCTTGCCATGAATGTACGGGCCTCACCCAAACCACACTACTGAGTGGCCTTGCCCCTATGTCGATCCCTATCTACCTATCCTTTCCTGATTTTGATCATGCTAACTAGGAGATACGGGCCTCACCCACACTCTTCTGACTAGGAGATATCGGGCCACCGCCCATACACCACTAACTAGGAAATACGGGCCCCTACCCACACTCCGCTAACTAAGAGATACGGCCCCCCGCCCACACTTTTCTATCTGTTTGCTAATGAATGTTGCAGCTAACCCACAATCTCACAACATTTTCCACACTGTCTGGCTGCTAGTGAATGCTATGGCTATCCCATAGTCTTAAAACACGTTCCATGCTATCTGCTGCTAGTGAACACTACGACTATCTTGTAGTCTTACAACACTTTCCACGTGGATCATGCATAAGACCTAACATCCTAGATGAATTCGCGTTTTGATAGAAATTTACTCAAACTAATTCACAAAGTCAACTATCGTACACCAAAAGACACGAATCCTACGTTGGGAAGTTTCCCAAACTCCCAACTCACATACCCCCAATTCAAATCAGCCCATGGGCTGCCTCCCTTCATGGCGAGAATGCAAACTCATCCTATGTCCACACTTCCTTCTATTCATAGACCCTTGTAGAACTCTCCCCCACTTTGGTTCAACTGATATCTTATGACACACCCTGCTGGAAAGATCCCCAATTCTTCGTATCATCCAGTGATCAATCTTGATGGCAACCATGCTTACCACTGTTAGTGTTCCCAAAACTAACCGAAACTAAGGCAGTAAGACCCATAAAGACTATCGGAACACTTCCCCAGTTCAAATTACACTTGCTACATCTACCACATCATGAGAACCCACTTTATACGGAGACATCCGCACATTACTACCCTAAGACCCATGGTATGCAGATGCCATATAATCCAAACATAAATAGGAAGTATAATCCCAAGATATAACTACTAATATGGATTCAAGAAAAATAGAAATAAAATCATAAATAGAAACTGATAGGAAAGCAAAAGATACACACTTGCAACATCGGAAGCTGCTCGTGTCTCCTCTGTAATTAACTGGAAAGCCATGCTCCTCACCGCAAGCGCCTCAACTTGGCCCTGACGACCTTCTGTAATCCTCAATGTCACAGGGGCAGGTGCCATCACCTGTCCGGTTGCAGCCAAACTCGAACATTGGGCCTTCTTGTGGCCCCTCCGACTACAATGGAAGTAGATCATGTCTGATCCCTGGTTGGTGGTAGCAGTACAATCTCTGCTATAATGACTGATCCGACTACACTTGAAGCAACCAGAATCACCACCACTACCGCTCCTACACACACCCTTGTGTGTCCTGCCACACTTGCCACAACGGCTATGGACCTGATTCCCTCTCGATATAGAATCAGATACCTTGGGCCTCTTACCCGTCACTGTAGATGTCTGCATCTTGTTTGGTTTCGTCTTCTTATCTTCCTCTAAGTCGATCTCCCTCTCCCTGGCTGGAGCGATCATATCCACCAACATCTTGCAGCTGGACCGGCTCATGAACTGTCTAATGTTGCACATCAACATCTCATGGTACCGAGCCTTCTTCATCTCCTTGTCAACCACATACTGCAGAACAAGAAGGGCACTCTCTCTGAACTTGGCGGTGATCTCCGACACTGTCTCTATAGTCTGGTGGAGGTCCTGGAACTCCGATACTAACTGTTGCACCTCAATAATTAGTGCAAACACGACCTTGAAACTAGCCATGAAGTCATTCCATTTCATCGCGTCCAACGCGGCATCATCTCCAATAGCATGTCCAACCTCCTCCCACCAATCACATGCCCTGTCCTTCAGAAGATAGGAGGCAAGTAGGACCTTATCCCCCTCGGGACACCAGCTAGAGCGGAAGGCTTTGGCAACATCTACCAACCACCGGCTGCTAGAAATGGGGTCTCTAGCCCCAGGATAGCCTGGAGCTCCATAGGCTCTAAACTCCCTGAATGTTAACATGCGTGATACCATCATGACCGTCATCTCGGTGGGGAACACACCCAATCTCTAGTCTAAAAGCTCCATAATGCCCTCCTTGACCGTACCAAAGATCACAGGAGTCTGGTCTAAAATACTGCGCATAATCTTAGCTGAAATAAATTCTCTCATCTGCTTATCTAGTTGCCTGACTCCAGATCCTGAGCCTAATCCCTCACTGGGATTAGAACTGCCCACTGGTCTGCCATGTAATGTCACCATGCTGCAACATGTCATAACAACCATTAGAATACTCATCATTATCGAGGGATCACACACAAACACTATAAGTTTCCCGGTTTTATCTCAACCTTCCTTGATTCGAGTATGGATCCTCTGCTTTCAGTAGTATGGGCCCATACTACCTTCCACATATATCCGTACTTTCCTCAAGAACTGCCTCGACTCTACCAAGTCCTTTTTCACTACTACTGCTCCCAACACTAATTTCATCCTAGGCTTGCCCTATGGTAATCACCATCCCTCTCTCTGCCATCAACTGCATAAGAAGCCCCTGTTATCTCCCCTAACTAGCTCATAAATACCATCATATATCGCTAAGACTAGATAATTCTTCACATGAGAGGTCCTACTCTACAACGGTTGGACTCAGACAAGAGCTGCGAAATTGAGCTACACCTAACGTTCTAAAATTATTTAGTCCTTGCAATATATAACTTAACGTATTCATTCATTAGTAAGTAAAGGATAACTAGAACTCCTAAAAGCACCAAGCAAGTAGCATTCGAGCATTGAGTACACATAATCAAGCATATCCTAATCAGGCCATCATATCACTAACTAAATTAAACTAGCATGCATTTCATAAACTAATACACATATAATAGGCACATAAGGTATCCTTCCTACATCCTTAGCCCTAATCTAGCATGCAGCTCTCATAAGCATATCATAACGTAACTTGTATGGGAAATTTGGGAGTACTTACTTGAGCTCAGCTGATCGCATGCACCACACCCTTTTTTCATTTTCAAAGTTCTTTTTTCTTTTCCAAAATTCTTTTTTTTTTCTCAAATTCCTTTTTATAGAAATGATTTTCTTTTGAAAATTATATACCAATTCCTTAGTTTGAGTTCAGACACACCCGAGAGTGTGCCCAAATCCCTCAAACCAAGGCTTTGATACCAACTTGTAACAACCCAAAAATACGGCCCAAAAATTTCATTTTAAAATCAGTAGGAAAGACCATAATTCATCAAACATCACATTAAATATCATAAGTTATGTATCTCAAATCATCATAATAAAATATTGTATCAAAATCATGTCCCAAAATAGAAATCATCCCAGGCTAAAAGATGGATGCGTGTACTGAAGTCCTCCCGACCTCTTTCCCTTACTACTGGAAGTACCTTAAACCAAAACTGAAAACTATAAGCACGAAGCTTAGTGAGTCTCCCCAAGCTACCACATACCATACACATAATCACATAACCACATACATTGGGCCTATCTCGCTACATCATGCCCCGCCCAACATCAGACGAATCCGACATCGTGCCCTGCCTAGCATCGAGCCCCGCTCGGTATACACATACAAACTGTAACATATAATCATGCTAGTACATAACAGAAGAACACTACGCTATAACTGCTAGTCTCATGGCCCCGCCTGTCTTGGGCCCCACCTCCACTCTGCTAATATTGAGATATGGAACGCCATCCACACTCAGCTAGTGATAAGATACAAGCCCCACCCACACTCACCTCCCTACCAGGCACATAAAAGTATCACAAAGATAACAAGTATAAATAAACATGCATTCCTTCCTTGGGTATCACTCGACATCGAACCTAGTTCAAAAACATACATATAAACCTTCCTAGGGCCTCGCAAGACATCAGACCGTATTCCGGAAACATATAAACTACATCGGGCTAACCCCGACATCAGATCTAAATCTGGTACTCACTAACATACTTAAATAGGCCGGCATTGGAGCCTTCGACCCGTTCCTACTGGAGAAAACTTACCTCACAAGCTGATCACAGAATCCTGCCAATAAATCTCTCACTGCTAGCTGGAAGATCCCCAAACTTCTGATCTCTCGACTTCCCGAGCTATCATTACCAACATAATACTTAGTCAAGAACTGCTAATCCCTCTGAGGGTAAAATGACCATTTTAATCTTGGTAAAAGTCAAAGTCAACTCTTGGTCAAAGTCAAAGTCAACACCTTGAGTTGACATTTATAAGAACTCAGTCTTTGTTTTGTGTTGTACTTTGTGTATAAAAGAAAGATATAGCCTCCCAATTACAACGTTGTACTTTTAGAGTACCACGTTATTAATATTTAAACTATTTTAAGTTGTTCTGTGTGGCACACGGATTATAATCTAGTATATGTTGTACTTTTAGCGGATGAACATCCTTATGTTGAGGACTGCTAAGAGAAACCTTAAAGACAAATTCGTTGCACAAAATCCTACTCCTACTGCTGCCCCAGTCTTGGCTATTGGGTAGGGGAAGGGTAAGAAGAAGAAGGCTCCTTCAAAGAGCCACCATAAGGGAAAGTCCCATGATAGCACCTCTTCTAGTGGAACCAAGGTTGGTCCCACTGTACCCACCTCCAACCCAAAGGATGCAGAGTGCTATCACTGCCATGACAAAGGGCATTGGAAACGAAGCTGCCCGAAGTATCTCCAAGATATCAAGGATGGAAAGATCAAGCCATCCTTCGCAGGTATTTACAAGGTATGGTTTTCACATTTGTTCTGATTTGCAGGGCCTATGAAGAAATAGGGATGTGGAGCATGGGAAGATAAACTTGATCATGGGGAACAGAAGAGCGTCGCATGTCACCAAGATTGGAGTTTACTCTTTAGTGCTTAGTAATGGATTGAGACTAGATTTGAATAAATGTTACTATTCGCCAGAAATGTCAAGAAACATCATTTCTTTTCACGGTTTGTATACACAAGGATTTAGATATTCATTTGATAACAAAAAGGGTTATATAAATGATTATCTTAATGGTGCTTTCTATTTTGAAGCATTGCGTTCTAATGGAATATACGAAACTAAAATGGTTGTAGAGAATTTAGGAAATGATGTGTTATGTATCGATTCTTCCAATAGTTTGGACAAAGCATGCCTTTAACATTGTCATCTTGGATATGTCAACAAGAAATGCATAGCCCAACTCCAAAAGCATGGAGTGTTGGAGTCATTCGACCTTAGGGACAATGATGTGTGCGAGTCTAATTTACTTGGAAAGATGACCAAGTCACCCTTCACTGGTTCTTGTGAAAGCGGTGAGGGTATATTGGATCTCATACACACCAATGTGTGTAGACCCTTTAGCTCCAACACAAGGGATGCAAGTCGCTTCTATGTGACTTTCACTGATGATTATAGCAGATATGGGTATATCTACTTAATCAAGCATAAGCCAGAAACCTTTGAAAAGTTCAAAGATTTTAGCCAGGAAGTGGAGAATTAGCTGGGTAGGAAAATCAAGATGCTTCGATCCGATCGAGGTGGAGAGTACCAAAGTCTTCAATTCCACGACTACCTCAAGGAATGCGTAATCGTTTTGCAATTGACACCACGTAGGACACCGGAGTTGAATGGTGTGGCTGAGAGGCGTAATTGAACCTTGCTAGACATGGTTCATTCCTTGATGAGTCGTGCTTCGCTACCTATCTCATTCTGGGGGTAAGCCTTAGAGACTGTCGCCTATATCCTTAACATAGTCCCTACAAAGAAGGTTGCCAAAAGACCTCACAAGATGTGGAGAGGGAAAGCTCCCTCGTTGGTATATATCAAGGTTTGGGGTTGTGAGGCTTTTGTAAGACGAGAAAGTCACGAGAAGCTCGAACCTCATAGTGGGCGGTGTATTTTCATCTGCTATTCGCAGAAGTCCTTTGGATATCTCTTCTATAGACAGAGTGACAATGTTCTCTTTTTTGCGAGGAGAGGGGTTTTCCAAGAGCAAGAACTCATAAGACAAGGCGACAGTGGGAGGCAAATCGATCTTAAAAAGCTTCAAGAGTTTAACAATGAAGGAACCTCTAACACTGGCGGTCAACCCGAGGAGGAAACTCCAGTTGAACCGATTCACGAGTCCTTACCTCTTAGACGTTCCAATAGATTTAGTGTTCCACTGTGTTATATGGTTTTCAAATAACAAGTGAAGGTGATATGTTTAGTAGTGACAGTACACTGATAAATTTAGACGAATCTAACAGCTACAAGGAAGCCATGGTAGGCCTGGAGTCTACGAAATGGAAAGAGCCTATGGACATTGAGATTCAGTCCGTGTATGAAAACCAAATTTGGAATTTGGTTGACAATGTGCCGAGTTGTAAGACGGTCGGGTGCAAGTGGAACTTCAAGAAGAAGACCATCATGGATGGGAAGGTACACACTTATAAGGTGAGATTGGTTGTGAAGCGCTTTACTCAAACTCCTACAATTGACTATGATGAGACGTTCTTACTAGTTGCGAAGATAAAGTCTATTAGGGTGATGCTAACCATAACTATGTTCCATGATTATGAAATATGGCCGATCAACGTCAAAACTGCTTTCCATAATGGGAAGTTGGCTGAGGATGTATACATGAGTCAGCCAGAGGGTTTTTCAATGAAAAGCATCCAAATAGAGTGTGTAACCTTGAGAAATCCATTTATGGATTGAAATAAGCATCTCGCAAATGGAATCTTTATTTCGATGAGAAATTCAAAGAGTTTAGCTACCTGCGAAGCGAGGATGAGTCATGTGTATATGTCAAAGCCAGTGGTAGTATAGTTAGCTTCCTCATATTGTATGCCGATAACATACTACTCATAGGAAACTACATCCCGACCCTGTAGGAAGTCATGTTCTGGCTTGGGAAGTGTTTTACTATGAAGGATCTCGGAGAGGTTGCCTATATTCTAGGAATAAGGATAGTGAGAAAAATGAGTAAAAGACTATTAGGACTTAGTCAGAATACTTACTTGGAAAAGGTACTGAAACATTTTAGTATAAGGAATTCCAAGAAAGGGGAGTTACCAATCCAAAGCAATACCAAGTTGAGTAAGACTCAAAGTCCGAGTACTAAGGCCGAGATAGCAGAAATGAATCGAGTACCTTACGCTTCCGCAGTTGGCTCGATCATGTACGCTATGACCTGCACTCACCCTGATGTGGCCTTCGCTTTGATCATGGTCAGTATATATCAAGGGAACCCTGGTAGAGCGCATTGGACCGTAGTCAAGAATATTCTTAAGTAACTTCGGAGGACCATGGAATGGTTTCTAATCCTCGGTGAGAGCGATGACTTAAGGGTACGAGGGTATAGTGATGCCAACTTTCAGACCGACCGAGACAACTACTGTTCTTCATCGAGCTGGGTCTCTACCCTAAATGGAGGAGCAGTGACTTGGAAAAGTTCCAAGCAGGAGAATGTAGCTAATTTAACGTGCGAATCAGAGTACATAGCAGAGAGCAGAGTGTCAAAGGAGGCGATATGGATGAAGAACTTCATTGGAGACCTTGGAGTTACGCCAGCCATAAAATAGCCTATGCAGATATTCTATGATAATAAAGGAGCGGTTGCCTTGACCAAGGAATCGAGGTATCATGGTAGATCTCGAAATATCAACAAGAAATATCATTTTATTCAACATCAGGTGGAAGAGGGACTCCTCGTAGTGAAGAGGGTATCGTGAGAAGATAACCTAGCAGATCCCCTTACGAAGAGACTGAGTAGGGTTAAGCACTTGTAGCACGCTAGGAGCATTGGGCTGAAGGACGATATTAGTTTAGATTAGATAGTTTTGAAATGTGTAACAGATAAATTGTAATTGACATTTGATGATTAAATAAAGGAGTGTTATTTATGAGTAAATTTACTATCTTATATTAATTATTTACCTATTGTTTCATTTTGCATGTTTTGACTTCCTAATAAATAAGATTGTTCGAACAGTCACTAGTCGCTTATATTTTCGAAGTAGGTATAAATGAAGACTATCATTAGTTGGTTTGTAGAATGTCTAAAGTGTATTAGGCATAGCAAAAGTCCGCTACAACGTTAATGAGTGCTTATGAATAAGATTTGAGCATTAGATTAGACCCACGCTTGCTAGTCTCACTTCATGGAATTTATCATGTGATCGCAAGATGATAACATATGGTCTTAAAACCTAGATATATGGCTTATTATTTGCAAATTGGTTGTGCATTGATAATGCGTAAACGCATCAGTAACTTGATGTTATAAAACGTGTTGTTGTGCATAATTTGATGAGTGAATGGTAAATTCATATAAGTCGAAGTTTATTTGTTCCTTTTATCCTAAGAGGGTAAAAGCGATATATGGGCCCCTCGATGATTTGGTTTGACTTATGTGTCGGTCCCGGTTAGGACTGAATTGATGTGTTCAATTAAGTTCTATGTTAGAAAAATCAGAGATCGAGAAACAAACTGATGGACAATAAGTTTGACTATGTTCCATGTAATTGTCCGCACAATATCTAGAATGGTGGAATATAGAATCCCTTATCTAAAGGACAGGTTAATTATAAGATCAGAGTTCAACAGTGGCTTATGAAAGCTACGATTACTAATCGGATGCTGAAGTTGTACTTGCATTTATAGTTCTTAGACTTATCCAAGTGGGAGACTACGATTACCATCCATACTCTCTCTCATATTCATCCTTTCACTCAAGTGTGTTTGTGAGTCATTTGGTTTGACTTATTCATCCTTTCTCTCATAGAATACATACCTGTTTTTGTTTCGTCGAAGGAAAATAAGATTGTTAGAAGCGAAGCACTGTGCGAGTTTGAAGTCATCACTATAACAAGTAAATGCATAGTTACTTTAATGTTACACATAGATATGAAGTATTTAATATAAATTATGTGTTATATGTGTATATTATATGTGTTCTTGATATCTATGTTGGATGAATGATTTATACATGATTTACTTGATTTAATTTGTATATGTATTTTATACCTATAAATATGTTGGTTAAATATGGGTAAAAGAGATAGATGATGAAAGATGAAATAAAATGACGAGAGGCCTCAATACCTAAGTTGATTCAGTCATCTAGGGAAGTATGGATGACAACCACTGACTATTTTAGACAGTCTAGTGGAACATTGACAGGCCCGTACCTTGTAGGTGTTTGTGAATGATGTGTTCACCAGTGTACTCCATCCCCCCATGGTTGCCAGACTGAAATATATTACTGAGGAATCCCCTAGGTAGTAGTGTCATCCTGATGATGATCATCAGTCTAGGTCCCTTAAATTAGATGCTTTAGGGACAGAAAGTGAGGATAACGGGAATGGGTAATCGAGTTGAATGATTTGATGAAATTAATAATCTTAATTATAGTGAGTTGAAATCTATATGTGCTCACCAGGTTCCCAAACCTGACCCACTAAGTTTCTTGCATTATAGGTAGTGGCAAATGATCACATGAGTGTTGATATGAAGAAAGATCTATGGATTATAAGCCATTAGAATAATAGATTTTGTAAGGCCTGTACAATTTCTGTTTATGCCTTTGATTTGTATTGACAATCACATCCCAAGTTTTTTAACATAATGAAAATATATTTCTTCGAAAATGCTTTGATAAATTCTTTATCATATTTTTAGGAACAAATTTCGAAAAATATTTCTTAAAAAGTTTACTATGATTTTCAAATAAAGCATAAACAAATCGGTCTTTTCTCGCCGTGAAATTGGGGAAGTCACAGTTGGTATCAGAACATATCTTTAAGCGAACTAGGAATTTATAGTATTTCTAGACTTAAATTTAGAATTCTAAGCAATGATTGTGAGATGAGTGTCTACTATATTTTAGACACGAGCATTAGCTTATTTTAGGAATGATGCCCAAGTTGTTTTTGTGTGCTAAATGATTTATGTTTTAGGTATAAGGATGCCTTATATGCTATTATTTGGATGGATCTATGGTCTATTCACCTACTTTGGTGTATATATCGACATGGTGAGAACAAGAAGCGGAAACTCTAATGGAAAAGCTAATCAATGGCCTGTGATTAAGCGTGCATCGGAAGTAGCAATTGTAGCTGATCCAATCATGATGGAAAGAGTCAAGCAATGATTCAAATGATGTTGGATCGTTAGATGGAAGAGACAAGGCATATACTTCAATAGAATAGCGATGAACCTACTATGCCTGTTGAACAACTTGAACTGAATGCGTGTCAGTCAGAAGAAGGAAACTATAATAGAACCGTTGGCCAAGTTGAATCTCCAATTCTAGCCAAAAAGCTCGAAAATCTACAAGCAGGAGATTCTACATGTCGAGTGCATGAAATGGACTTGTCGAGTTGCTAGTCTGTGAGTGAACTTGTCGATTCAGAACTTTGGACTCATTGAGTCCATCAGTCAGAGGCCAAAAATGTTATTTTTCTAGCTTTGAAAAACAACCATGCATCAATATAACAGAAAACTATGTTAGGCTCCGATACCACTGATGGGTTTTGAGCACTATAACATCCTTATGGTGCATATACAAACCTAATGCTTTGGATCCAAGTTTTCTCTATTTATACATGCAAATTTCATTTTTCCAAATCATGAAGCCTATCTAGCATACAACTTGATATATGAATCATAAAAACTAGTTAGAAGATTACCTCTTGTTGTAGCTTGTTGAATTTGGCATTTCAAGTGCTTAGCACCTCAAGTGTGATGCCTCTAATAAGTCACAAACACCACCAAAAATTGGAGGACAATGAGAGAGAGCATCTAGGCACCTAAACTTGGCTATACTGGTGCTAGAATACTTGTGTGTACCGATTTTGGGCCAAGGGGTTACATATATATAGTGTAGAATTCCAAGGGTCACTTGTAAACCCTAATCCATACACTTAGGCTTATGATCCAATAGCCCATGTGGACTAACTCTTCATGGAATATCACATAAACTTAGCCTATCATGGATCAATAGCCCAAACCATATATATCACAGATTCACATAATCAGTCCCCGTTAATTTAATTAGTCTATTTTGATCACAAAATTTATTTCAAATTAATTACTGATGAATACCAATTTAATAATATGATTTCTCCATTAATATATTATACTTATAATATATTAATAAATCACAAATAACCTCTTTCTCAAATATCCATCCTGTCAGATAGTTCTTGTGAAGGCATCGCAAAAGGACCATGCAACTATCAGGTTAAGTACATATATGTTGTAGTTATGGGCTTAGACACCTAATCCAACACATGTCTCTTCATAAGAGAGGATTCCATGGTCGATAAAATCATCGTCGGGAAGAGCCAAGATGCTTTCGTGAGAGACATACATTTTTCAACCCATGGTGGAGAGAGTAAAAGCCTAGAAGAAAAGTTACCTTCTAATTGCAAGACAGCACACGAGAAGAAAAGAAGAACAGATAGGAGAATATGAAATTGATCCCTCATATTTATACTGGGCCGGTGAAAATGATTTGACTGATCACAGCTACTAAAGTATCCGTTCGGAATTAAATCATCTAGCCGTTATGGGCTAAAATTGAAAATTACTATTCTCTTTTATTTTACCTACTTACTTTAAGTTATTCATTTAATATTTACGGAACTAACCTCTATATTTTCAGGAATAACTTAGTGGCAATTGTTAGAGCCAGGATCCTTACTCTAGCTCAAATATCTAGGATCCTTAGCAACATCAGGATCCCAACTAATTCCCATTATTATTATAATTAATACTTGTAACGGTCATATTTGTATATAACTAACACGTGTGCCGAAGTAGTCAATGGAAGACCAATTGTCAATGAAGAATTACCTCAACAATGTTAATGTCTCGGAATACTTGGTCAAATAACGTTCATAAAGCTGGTCATAGAGGATCCCGGAAATATCGGACATCTTGTTGACTAGATTAGACTATAAATTGGCACTTGTAATCTACACACAACACACGAATTCTTAGTCTAGTCTTACTCTACGAATTTAGACATTCATTCTTAATGAAAACTCACTATACTCTTTACCTTATATCAATAAAATCATCAATGCATGTGATCATTATCACCTCCCATGGTTTTGTACCAAAGATCATAATAAGGATCAAAGGCTTTCCTTGTAAACCATTATATCGCTTTTTTTTACCACTTTCTTTTACACAATCTGAACATCACAACCTCTCATTTAATTTGCTTGATTAGTACTTGTGTAATATTTGACCAAAAAAGTGACCAACAATTTTTTCACATGTGCATCAGTTGTCTCATTAAGGATAAACATGTTTTCTACCATGCGTCCAAGATGCCATTGAAATTTGTAAAAATATTCAAAATGAGAGGATGTGTGAAAGCGGATTTCCTCAGTCCACTTTCAAGGATTGATAATTTGTTTGACCAGTTATAGGGTGTGTCTTGGTTCTCCAAGATTGATCTGCATTCAGGCTATCATCAGATGAGGGTTTGGGATGAGGATGTTCAAAATACATAATCATGACTCGTTATGGTCATTACGAGTTCACGGTGATGCCATTTGGGCTCACGAATGCACCAAAAACATTGATGGATTTCATGAATAGGGTTCATAGGTCTATGCTAGATCAGTTCGTAATTGTTTTGATTGATGATATTTTGGTCTATTCTAAGAAAAAGGAGTAGTATGAGAATCATCTACGAGAGGATTTGATTGATGATATTTTGGTCTATTCTAATACAAGAATTCTTCAAGATCACCCTGAATCTTAACTCATTGCAAATGTAAATCCTTGTATTCTCACTAGTAGCACAGTCAGCAATAACTTCTACATGTTTGTGAATTTTTTCTCAATGATTGAACAAAAGAATGTTGCTAATACTCTGAAAGAGGTTGACTGGACCAAGGCTATGGAGAATGAGCTGAATGAATTTGAATGTCACCATGTGTGGATTTTTATTCCAAAGCCTCAAGGAAAAACCATTATTGGCACTCGTTGGGTATTCTGAAACAAGATGGATGAATATGGGATCATCGTAAGAAACAATAACAAGACTTATGGCTCAAGGTTTTTGTCGTCTGGAAGGGTTAGACACTGATGAAACATTTCCTCATGTTGCTAGACTTGAAGCTGTTCATCTATTTCTTGCCATTGCTTCATTCAAGAACTTCATGGTCTATTAAATGGACGTTAAGAATGCTTTCATACAATGATATCTTCAAGAATAATTCCTTCTAAAGAAACCTCAAGGGTTTGAAAAATAAGAGTTTCCAAATCATGTATATCGTCTTGATAAGGTTGTTTATGGTTTAAAATAGGCACCTAGATCCTAGTAGGACACATTGGTGAGTTATCTTCTTGCAAGTGAATATAAACGAGGAATAATTGACAACACTTTTCTCATCAAGCATTCAAGATCTCACATCATTCTTGCTCAAGTGTATGTTGATGATATCATTTTCCAATCCGCTGATGAAAAACTAAGTTCAGAATTAGCTAAGATCATGGCTAAGAAGTTCGAGATAAGCATGATGGGAGAACTAACTTTTTTTAGGTCTGTAGGCTAAACAACTAACAGAAGTTATTTTTCTCAAGCTAAATACATTTCAGATATGCTAAAGAAGTTTAGTTTTTCTGATTGCAAGCCAACAAAGACTCCAATGCCCTCGTCAACATCTATTGGCGCTAATGTGAATGGGACTCTGATTCATTGATCGCTTCCTTCAAGTAACATATTTAATGGTAATTTTAAAAAGGGAAGAAACTTATAAATATAAGTGGGAGCTAAGCTAAGTTGACATCAATATCAATGTTAAAATGTTCTATAGTTGATAATAAAAAATGTGGAGTAATACACTACAATTTCTTAAGGGGGGGGGGGGGGGATCATTTGATATTTTTAGAGAATTTAAAACATCAATCTTAATATCAAGGGGAGGACAAGCTAAATAAATTATCAAAGTTTAGTTTTGACATTATCAGATAGGGGAGATTTATGATCTGATGAGTCAAACACTCTACACGCTGACCACCAACGCCAATGCCAACATCAGCATAAGCGTTAAAGCCTCAAGACTTATCAACATCAACATGTAGATAGTTATATTGTCTTTGTATATTAGGTAATGATATAGATATGTATACAATAGGTAGCAGATTCAATATCTATATGATGAGGATGGGTTCTTAGTACATATTAGATACACTCCCTTCAATCAACGGATATACTTGTCTAGATTAGTATATATTTTACATTACGGTGAAACCCTAATGTGAAGGTCTTGGTGATCGTGATTGTGACACCCCGTTTTCTGGGTGACAACAAACCCTTTCTTGGCAAAAGACAATTTGGATAATTCTTCATGTTCTTTACTTTTTCTGTTCTTTATTTGCTTAGTTTAGTCTGTTCTTGTTTGTCATACTTGTGTTGTTCGTATGAATCGGGTGTTAAAAACAAAATCAATGTATATAATCAATAAAGAGCAAGGCTGTAAATATGATATGTTTGGCTCTTTGATTATTCCTGTAAGAGTACAAGAGTTCTTAAAGAATAAAGTGATCTCGTTCTCACCAGAATACAAAAGTTAACCTCACCCTTATACCTACTCCTATTTATAGGGTCATCTAGACACATACCAATAAACATAAGGACTAGACATCATATCTTCAAACTCTAAACGGTGCCTTATGTAATACATATATTCAAAATACAAACATAGACTTCTAACCTAATTAGGCCTAGCTGCACTTCAACACATCATAACAGACTTCGAACTCTATAATCCCTCCCTTTGTGGCCTGATGAAGTGCTCTTCGAACCACCGTGTAACAAATAATCATCTCTCAAATGTCAGCCTTATCTCCTGTTGTGTTCTTCTTGCAATTATTAAGACGAACAACTAGATTCGTTTATTGAAAGTTCGTGTACCTCTCCACATCACGAACCTAAAATAAAAACTTTGGTACCTTGTTATGCTTGTTCCTTGCAACAAAAACTACACCTAAAGTTTTAAGAGCAATCTCCCCATCCTCAAATTTTTTTAGAGTAACTTGCCATTTCCACATCAATTGAGGCACTGTCACTGTTCTATTCATTGCCAAAGAATGTTCAACATTTTTTATAGCTAGACAATTTTAGTAATTTTCTATGAACAGTTTGATATGTGTTAAACCTATCAAGAAATTTTCTTTGTTTTTCACTTGCAGTTTCGACACATCGACAAAGCTTAATATTTTTTGCCACATTAATGAGATCATTGAGGTTCATAAGAGGAAAATCTGCCACTAAAAAGTCACAAGCAACATTGTTTTCTCTAACCACATGGTATCGAAAGTTCTGTAATAAGCCTTCGAAGAAAGTATCCTTGGAAATATTAAACACCTTGAAAATCTTTACCAAAGACCACACTTCCTCTTCTTTCTTACCCAGAATAGCATGAAACCTCAACTTCAATCTCTTGAGTTCATCTTATCTTCAAACTTATCTACCAATTGATATTGAGGAGAGGTGAACATCATGTGGTTAATCAAAAAATCCAGCTAATTAAAATCAGTATTTTCGATTTCATATCTCTTCTTTGGAATTTTCTCAAAATCATGCATAAATCCAGAAAATACAATTTGATCTATTGTCTTGTAACAGTACTGCTTGTAACGATCACCTTTGTCTAAGCTTGGTGGGTCACTTTGTCTTTGTCGCATTATACTGTTTATTTGTCTCTGCTTCTCAATCTCCTTCTCCAAAACTTTCTTCCTATCTTCTTCTGAAGGATTGATCCTGATCCACATCCCTTTATTTCTTTTTTCTTCTTTCAAAGGTGGTGGCTTCGATCTCAAACTTGATCCCCCTCCACTTTATCCTATGACAATACCTTTAGTCAGTGGTCTCGAAGTTATTGTAGTCAAAGTGGATGTTAATGAAACAAAAAGTGATGTTGGAATTTGTGTCGACATCACATACCCTACAACCTTTCCTGGATCTAAATCTTTCGAAGTGCCAAACCCCTTATCTAATGTGAATTATGAATATTGGTTTGGCATTTGGGATTAAAGAACGCACAAAGAACACGGTGATTTTGGTGTTTAAGAGATGCATTCGATTATGTTAGGTGTTATAGAAAGAGGATCTAGATCTAAATCGACATAATTAACACACACTAACACTCTCAATGTTACATCTTTCAAGCACACCTCTAGATGTGGAATGAACCCACCATATATAGAGGCATTTACATGTCTCTCTCTCTCTCTCTCTCTCTCTCTCTTTATCTCTCATGTCTCAAGGCTACTTTACCACATGCAAGTGGGTCTACAAAAGTCAAACCATTTACAAAGTCATACATGGATAACTTTGTAACCAATTCTTCTTCTTAAAGTTAGGAATGGATGACTCGCTTCAAATTCCAAACTCAAGCAACTTCATGAACTGAGCCTCAAACGTGACACATGTAGAGATGAACATCAAATCTTCAATTCTTCCATGATTCTTCAATTTGGGTTCTAGAATGTGAGACCATACGAATCGAGCATCAACGGATAATTAGGAGTTTCTCAATCTCCAAATAATCACCCTAAAGTTGAGCATAAAAGCACACCCCAAAGATATTCAATAAGTCTGAACCCATCATGAACCGAAACCACTTCTAAATCTCCAATCGAATCATCTTGTGTACTTCAAATACTCGAAGTCACTTCGGTTTCAAGTTCGAATAATATGAAATTTTCAACTTTCGAATTTCCATATCTCCCCCTTTTTATAATCAAAAATTGATTATAAAACCAAAAAAGGAATACGAAAGCGCTAAATTTGGAATTTTTCTATCTAAAACTCCCCCTTATGGCATAAACATTTTTCTTCAATCCGGAAAATACACAAAAAATCTTCAATTTTTAGTTTCATTCATGGACCGCCTTTGACAAAATTTCTCAAAATTGGATAGAAATTGTCAATTTCAAAATTCTGTAGGGGACCTATTCGAAAATTATTCCATTTCTCAGCTTTAATTACACCATTTTAGAAGTTGGGTATAAACTACCAAACTTTCCAAACTGCAGGTTGTACTTTCAAAACTGCTGCCTCTTTTCTTTCAAACCTTCGAAAATTAGTCCATCTTTCGAATATGTGTATAAACTATCAAATTTTGAAAGTTGCAGGGATCAATTCGAAAATTCTACCTTATCTCTTCCAAACTATCGAAAATTACCCCAAATTTCGAAGGTGGGTAAAAGCTGTCAAACTTTCAAAACTTTAAGGATCACTTTCGAAAATTTATGTTTCTTCCCCAATTCATGAAACCTTCATTGTTCCAATCGTGAACACCAAAACCTTCGAAACATTGACACAATACTTTCGCGATCAAAATCTTCGTTGGTCGATTTTCCAAACCACTTGTGAAAATGAAGCATATCGAATCGTTGAACGACTTCTGGACCATTCAATCACTGAATCATTGCTTCACTACTTCAATTGTCGAACTCCTATACCCAAATTCTTCACTTTTCATCATTCAAACCAAAACATCGACTTTACAGAAACCTAAAGGAAGTATCGATTTGGTTTTCATTCCATGGACTTCTCAAAATATTGATATCCTTATTCCAAATCATTCCCCAGTCGAGTTCCAAAACACCATTCACGTTTAAAACCATTTGGTTTTCCTGAAGATACCAAGCAACAACCCAACTTCGACTAAAATTGACACTGCATGTAACACCCGAAATTAGAAAGGTCAAGAAAGGAAAGGAAAACCATAAGTTAAAGTGGGTCGACTCATCGAGTCCAGGGAGGAACTCGACGAGTCGGAGTGGGATCCTGGTGTAAAGTAAGTGACCGACTAGGCGAGTCGGCAAGTGGACTCGGCGAGTCTGGTATGGGTTGGGAAACCCTAATTCCGGGACTTGGTACCCTGTTTAAGCACATTATTCTCTTCCCCGAGGCTCATTTGCGGCCCCTATAGTCCAGAACCCCAAACCCTAGCCACCATATCCTTTTCTTGGAGCAAGATCTAGCCTTGGAGAAGTAATTTGCAAGCTTTGAAGAAGAAGAAGAAGAAGAAGGAGAAGGAGTTGGGAGGTCCAAGGAGAAGCCTCTTGGTCTAGTATTAGCTTCTCAACCTCATCACTTTCTGGTAATAAAGCTCTAACCTTGGGTATTGTACTTCTAGATCTAGTTTGCCCCCAAATGGATGGTTTTGAGCTCAAAAACCATAAATTCGTAATGATGAAGCAGTTATATCGGTTCATATTGTAGATCTAGACATCCTTGAGCTCCAGGAGCTAAAGAAAGACATCTTTTAGTAGCCATAACCTTGTTCTAGCCCAATTAGTCTCCTTAATAGTTAATTTGTAGTGTTTCAGCTTCATTGCATTATAGACACACGTAAATTTAGCAACTTTGCATGTTCAGATAGTCTTAGAAGACCAGATCTATTGTTTGGAGCAAAGGGGAAGCTCTGTGACTCGAAATTATTGGAATGCGCGTATGGACTCGGCAAGTCTGGAAGATGACTCGGCGAGTTGGGCTAGATGTTAGACTTGAGTCGCATAGTAACTCGGCAAGTCACATGGGTAGACTAGGCGAGTTGTATGAAGATGGGAAGGAACTCGACGATTTGGAAGAACAACTCGGCGAGCCTGATGAAGATTTCCTTAGACTCAGCGAGTCTGTTCTTGGACTCGGCGAGTCAGGCTGCGAAACCCCAAACCCTTCGAGTTAAGACTCGGATCAATGAGTTGAGTGGGGACTCAGTGAGTTGGACAGGTTAGGACTGGGAAATCAGTAGACTCGGTGAGTCGAGTCGCGAATGAAAGGGGTTTCTGATCTTATGAACTCGGTGAGTCACTAGACTGACTCGGCGAGTAGGTTCAACCTGGAAGGTTGAATTTGACCAGGACTTTGACTTTTACAAGAGTTGACTTAGTTGACTTTTGGAGGACTTTTAGACTAAGTGTTATATTTATATTGGTAGCACGGAGAGCAAGAGGAGCAGCGCCTCAAAGGGTTATCGGTTAGTAGCCAGAGGGTTATCAACAGAGCTCAGTAGTTCAGGTGAGTTTCCTTCCAGTAGGAACGTGTCTAAGGTCACAATGTCAGCCCATTTAGCTAGCAGTAGTTTTCGGATTTTGGTCCTATGCAGTAGTTAGTATGTTTGATGCCTTCGTGGCTCAGACAGGATTTATGTGTTATGTGTTCCGGGCTACGGCCCGATGCAGTATGCAGTATATGTGTGTTCATGCTAGTTGATATGTTTATGTTATGCTATGTTCAGTTAGTTCCAGACTTTGGTCCGATGTAGTTAGTCCGGACTTTGGTCCGACGCAAGGGACTAGGTCCCAGTCAGTTTCCGAACTTCGGTCCGATGCAGGGGGCAAGGCCCTAGTTAGTCCGGACTTCGATCCGATGCAGGGGACAAGGTCCCGGTTAGTCTCCGGACTTCGGTCCGATATAGGGGCAAGGCCCCAGTTAGTCCGGACTTCGGTCCGATGCAGGGGACAAGGTCCCAGTCATTTTCCGAACTTCGATCTGATGCAGGGGGCAAGGCCCCAGTTAGTCCGGACCTGGGTCTGATGCAGTGGGCAAGGCCCAGTATGTGCTTTATATGTTATTGTATGGTATGTGGTAGTTTAGGGGAGCTCACTAAGCTTCGTGCTTATGGTTTCAGTTCTTGGTTTCAGGTACTTGTTTTTCAAAAGAGGAGCTCGGAGAGGTTGCACTGCACATACCATAGTCAGTTAGCCTGGGAATGTTTACTCTGATAATAAAATTATGTTTTGGATTTATACTCGGAAATTATGTTATGACTTATGATGCAGTTTTTATAAATATGGTTTTAGTAATGTTTGTAATAAAAAAAAAATTTAGTCGTGATTTTTGGGTTGTTACAAGTTGGTATCAGAGCCATGGTTTGATGGATTCGGACATACATGAGAGTGTGTCTGGACTCAAAGTAAGGAAACGGGAAAAAGGTTTTCAAAAGAGAAACATTTGCGAAAGGAATTTTTGGTAAAAAGGAGTTTGACAAATGAAAAGAGTTTTAGAAAAAGCGAAAAGAATATTTAGAAAGAAAATAACTTGAAAAGAGAAAAAGTATGTGGTGCATGGAATCAGCCGAGCTCAAGTAAGTACTCCCAAATTACCCATACAAGTTTATGATTATCAGTTTCAGTTTCTGTTTCAGTTTTAGTTCTAGTTTAAGTTTCAGTTTCAGTTTCAGTAGAACAGCATGCTAGTATAGGACTAAGGATCTGGGAGGATGCCTTATGTGCCTGCTTATGTGCTTCAACCTTATGAGAATTGAATGCTAGTATTAAGTAGACAGTATTAGGATAGCCTGTTTAGGTTATGCCTGATAGTATGAGTTCAACATTGTATGCTAGTACAGTTTCTTGATTATGAGAATAGTTTGCATGAGTATGTTTCCTTTATCTGAATGCTTCTTGCTCTGTGCTTGGTGGGACTCTGAGTGATGGGAGTTAGCCATTAGGTGAATACATCACATCACATGTGATCAGGGTTGAATAATCTCAGAGTGCTGGATTTGGCCCTATTGCGCAGCTCTCGTCTGAGTCTAACCGTTGTGGGGACGAGTCTTTTACTCGAAGGATTAGTTGAGCCTCGTCACATGTGATAGTATTCAGGTGGTGGCTAATTGGCATTACGAGGACGCCTTCAGCAGCTGAGGACTATTTGGGTGGAGTCAGAGGTTCCCTAGGGCAAGCCTAGGATGAGAGTATTAGAGATTAGCAGTAGAGAAAAGGGACTTGGTGGAGTTGAGGTAACTCTTGAGGAAAGTACGGATAGATCTGGAAGGTAGTATGGGCCCATACTACTGAAAGCAGAGGATCCGTACTCGATTCAAGAGGGGCCGAGGCAAAACCAGGGAACTAGTAGAGTGTGAGAGGCCCCTCAGCAGCGGTGTGTATTGATCAATAATGTGTTATGCTTTCAGCATGGTGACGTTGTGCGAGATATCAGTTGGCAGTTCAGGTGTTGGGGAGGGGTCTGGCTCAGGTTATAGAGCTGGGCAGCTTGATAATCAGATGATGGATTTCATTTCCGCAGAGATTATGTGTAACATCATTGATCAGACTCCAGTGATTTTTGGTTCGGTTAGAGAGGCCATCGTGGAGCTCATGGGCAGTCATCTTCAGGCCTTTAGGGCCAGGAGAGTTTCAGGACAGTTTGGGGCTCGTCTAAAGCTCGATTCTTATAAAGTTTGGGGATCCATCAGAGAGGGGGATTCCATTTCTGGCTTTTTCCATCAGGGGTCAGGGGTGAGTGGGGCACCCTTGCATGATTGGGTAGTTATTGAGGTTTCGCTATTCATTCGCGAGGAGTTACCCAACATCATTGGGCAGGTCAGTGGTAGGTTGACCATGAAGCTCCGGGATCGGACAACGGTTGTTCAGATGATGGATGGGGTTGACGAGGTAACGCATGAACGAGAGTTGGGTAGGGAGTCTGAAAGGAAGAGGAAAACGAATGAGAATCAGGTAGCCACAGGTTCGGGTAAGAGGCCCAAGGGGTCGGATTCGAGATCGAGGGACTATCAGAGCCACAGTCGATGCGGGAAATGTGGTAGAACGCACAAGGGTGTGTGCATGCGTAGAAGTGTTGGCGATGTTGGATGTTTCAAGTACGGTCGGATTGGCCATTTTAGCAAAGATTGTATTGTTACCATCGCTCAGGGGCTTGATCCGATATGTTTCCGTTGTAGTCAGAGGGGCCACAAGAAGGCCTACTGTCTGAGTTTGTATATAGCAGGGCAGGTGCCAGCTCCTGCCCCTGGGACTTTAAGAACCACCAGCGGACATCACGGTCAGGCAAGGGCACCCACGGCTTGGAGCCGAGTATTCCGGTTGATTTCAACAAGGATTTGAGTAGCACTGAATGATGGGGGTATGCATATTTTACCTTCCTGTCAATTATTATTCATAATATTATTGTTATGTTGCTGCTTTGATATCAATAAGCATATGTGTTGGGGTATTATATTACCTGCCTATGGTTAAGTTATATGCCATTTGCATACCTTGGAATTAGAATGGTGAACTGGAGGTCGTCCCCTTTAGATCAAGTTACTTTAGATGCGGTGACTGTAGCATGTATTTGTAAGATTCAGTAGTGCCTCACTACTTTTCGGAAGATGTCATTCGGGTATTGATTAGTTATATCCTCAGTAGTGACGATTAAAAGCTTCTAGTGAAGTAGCTAGCGGATAGTAGGAAAGTGAGTTGGAGATGTTTACCCTGAACGCAAGTTCTCAGGATGCAGTTACTAAAGCAAATACAGTGAAGGATTGAAGAAAACTCGGTTAGTTAAGCAGGAATGGTCCAGATATGATAAGGGTTAGTTGGAGTGCCAACAGAGGTAATCGTCGGCGGGCAGCGCATTACCCTTTTTCATGGAAGGACGGTTGGGGAATCGTTTCGACTAGTGAGCAGTAAGGAGTTAGTCGGATCCAAGTGGGGGAGAACCCTCCAAGTATACAAGGGTAAGAGTACACAGACCCAGAATAAGTGTGCGGCCTCTGAGAAGAAAAGATAGTAGCACAGCGATGGATGGATTGAGGAGTTTAGGTTGGGAGTTTGAGGAACTTCCCAACAATTAGTTCATGTGATCGAGATGGTTAGTAGCTGGTTGGGAATTTAGGGTTGGAGTACCGCCTGTAGGACTCTAGTGAGTCGGAATGAGGATCTTGAGAACGGTTAGGAAGAGATGCTTTCGTGTTAGTAGTCAGTAGCAGGGACAGCTAGCAGAGCAGGGTGGAGCGGCGGGAAAGCCGCAACATTTTTTTCAGCAACGGCCAGTTAGTAGGAAAGTGTTGTAAGTCTACGGTGGTAGCCGTAGCATTCACTAGCAGTCAGATAGTAGTAGAGTGTTGTAAGTCTGTGGGGGTACCCATAGCATTCACTAGCAGTCAGATAGTAGTAGAGTGTTGTAAGTCTCCGGGGGTAGTCGTAGCATTCACTAGCAGTCATATAGTAGTAGAGTATTGTAAGTTTGTGGGGGTAGCTATAGCATTCAATAACAGTCACATAGTAGTAAAGTGATGTAAGTTTGTGGGGGTAGCCGTAGCATTCACTAGAAGTCAGATAGTAGTAGAGTGTTGTAAGTCTGCGGGGGTAGCCGTAGCATTCACTAGTAGCAAGATATTATTGGAGAGTTGTAAGTCTGCAGGTGTAGTTGTAGCATTTATCAAGCTGGTAGGCGGCATGAGCACGTTGTTTAGATGCGGGGGAAGCAGTATTACCCTCCAATTTAGGTGCAACATTGAGGATATGAGAATCCACAGGTTAGATTTCGGATTTCCCAAATGGTCCGGTTATGGTTAAGTCGACAATTTGTTAGTGGATCTGTAGACCACTTGGGTTCGTGTATGCTAAGGGCTACCGTTAGTCTGGGAGCCATCATTTTTTTAGTCTTGGATTTGATGATGTCATGATTCGATGTATGGACCCGGTCGGTTGGATCGCGAGGTTGTTAGGGTCACAATGACAGGATGACTAGTTGAAACTAGTTCCAGAGAAAGATTTCATTAAGAAGTCGTGGAACGACTAAGTAAGGAGTGCTTGGGCTCCACTATTGAGTTGGAACTCGATGTTGTGGATAACCGACGAATGATTGCAGACCAGGAAGGTCTTGAGATATTTTAGGACGCAGCCACATAGTAGTTCAGTGTTTCAGTCAGTTCAGTGCTTCAGTCAGTTCAGTGTTTCAGTCAGTTCAGTGTTTCAGGAAGTTCAGTCTTTCAGGCAGTTTAGTGTTTCATGCAGTTCAGTGTTTCAGGCGGTTTAGTGTTCCAGGCAGTTCAGTGTTTCAGTCAGTTCAGTGCTTCAGTCAGTTCAGTGTTTCACGCAGTTCAGTATTTCAGGTAGTTCAGTGTTTCATGCAGTTCAGTGTTTCAGGCAGTTCAGTTTTTCAGGCAGTTCAGTGTCTCAGGCAGTTCAGTGTTGCATACAGTTCAATGTTTCAGATAGTTTCAGTGCTACGAACAGTATTGGTATTTTTGTTGGAATGCAAGTGCTGACGGTATAGTTGGTTGATTTGGAAATGGTGAGTCCCTCTTAGCGGGATCATTTGAGTCTTCTGCCAAGCATAAGTGATCTGGAAGGATAATTAGGCAGGTAGCCTTTCTTTCGAGATGGAAGGCTTGAGTTAGTGGAATTTGAGTAGTCAGGTGGGAGATAAGCAGGCTGGTTCTAGCAGCATCGATTCAGTATGAGCGGCAGAGTGGATAAAGTAGTTATAGCTAGTTAAAGTATCTTTAGTAGTCGCTGGAAGCGACTAGGAGGATTTGATGGGTTGTAGTGACCGGTGGGAGTCCGATAACCCAAGTATCGGCAGATTAGTTGGACGAGGGTGGTCTCAATGCATCCGGTAGGCAGATGAGGGGCAACAGAATTTTCCGTCAGAGGTAGTAACGATAAGGGAAGTATGGTAAGAGGCAGCAAGTTGATAGATGGTGCTACGCCTCTCACAACAGGGTTGGATAATCTCAGAGAGGAGGGTTTTACCTTGTTGCGCAGCTCTCGTAAGATTCTTAACCATTGCAGGGATGAATCTTTCACTCGAAGGATTATCTGATCCATTCGCTGGGACGGGTTCTCAGCACTAAGTTATGGAAATGAGAAGAATTCAGTATGTACCAGTAGTAGTGACCAGCACTGAGATTGGCTGGAGTGATGCACAAAAGGGTTAGAGTCACCAGGCAAGGTGTTCGAGGCGGATTGCAGGTCAGTTGAACATAGAGAACTTCAAGGATGAAGTTTAGTCTAACTGGGGGAGAGTTGTAATACCCGAAATTAGAAAGGTCAAGAAAGGAAAGGAAAACCATAAGTTAAAGAGGGTCGACTGGTCGAGTCCAGGGAGGAACTCGGCGAGTTGGAGCGGGATCCTGGTGTAAATTAAGTGACCGACTCGGCGAGTCGGCAAGTCGACTCGGCAAGTCTGGTCTGGGTTGCGAAACCGTAATTCCGGGACTTGGTACCCTATTTAAGCACCTTATTCTCTTCCACAGGGCTCATTTGCGGCCCCTATAGTCCAGAACCCCAAACCCTAGCCACCATATCCTTTTCTTGGAGCAAGATCTAGCCTTGGAGAAGTAATTTGCATGCTTTGAAGAAAAAGAAGAAGGAGAAGGAGTTGGGAGGTCCAAGGAGAAGGTTGTTGGTCCAGGATTAGCTTCTCAACCTCATCACTTTCTGGTAATAAAGCTCTTACCTTGACTATTGTACTTCTAGATCTAGTTTGCCCCCAAATGGATGGTTTTGAGCTCAAAAACCATAAATTCGTAATGATGAAGCAGTTATTTCGGTTCATATTGTAGATCTAGACATCCTTGAGCTCCAGGAGCTCAAGAAATACATCTTTTGGTAGCCATGACCTTGTTCTAGCCCAATTAGCCTCCTTAATATTTAATTTGTAGTGTTTTGGCTTCATTGCATCATAGACACACATAAAGTTAGCAACTTTTCGTGTTCAGATAGTCTTAGAAGACCAGATCTATTGTTTGGAGAAAAGGGGAAGCTCTGTGACTCGAAATTATGGGAATGCACGTATGGACTCGGCGAGTCGGGCTAGATATCAGACTTGTATTGCGTAGTAACTTGGCGAGTCACATGGGTAGACTCGGAGAGTTGTATGAAGATGGGTAGGAACTCGATGAGTTGGAAGAACAACTCGGTGAGCCTGTTGAAGATTGACTTAGACTCGGCGAGTCTGTTCTTGGACTCGGCGAGTCAGGTCGGGAAACCCCAAACCCTTCGAGATAAGACTTGGATCAGTGAGTTGAGTGGGGACTCAGTGAGTTGGACAGGTCTGGACTCGGAAATTGGTAGACTCGGCACGTCATGGTCTAACTCGGCGAGTCGAGTCGTAAATGAAAGGGGTTTCTGAGCTTATGAACTCGGCGAGTCAGTAGGATGACTCGGCGAGTAGGGTAAACTTGGAAGGTTGACTTTGAATAGGACTTTGACTTTGACAAGAGTTGACTTAGTTGACTTTTGGAGGACTGTCAGACTAAGTGTTATATTGATATTGGTAGCACGGAGAGCTAGAGGAGCAGCACCTCACAGGGTTGTCAGTTAGCAGCTAGAGGGTTATCAACACAGCTCAGCAGTTCAGGTGAGTTTCCTTCCAGTAGGAATGAGTCTAAGGTCACAATGCCGTCCCGTTTAGCTAGTAGTAGTTTCTGGACTTCGGTCCGATGCAGTAGTTAGTATGTTTGATGACTTTGTGGCTCAGATAGGATTTATGTGTTATGTGTTCCGGGCTACGGCCCGATGCAGTAAGCAGTATATGTGTGTTCATGCTAGTTAATATGTTTATGTTATGCTATGTTTAGTTAGTTCCAAACTTCGGTCCGATGCAGTTAGTCTGGACTTCGGTCCGATGCATGGGACTAGGTCCCAGTCAGTTTCTAGACTTCGGTCCGATGTAGGGGCAAGGCCCTAGTTATTCCGGACTTTGGTCCGATGCAGGGGACAAGGTCCCAGTTAGTTTCCGGACTTCGGTTTGATGCAGGGGGAAAGGCCCGAGTTAGTCCGGACTTCGGTCCGATGCAGAGGACAAGGTCCCAATCAGTTCCCGCACTTCGGTTCGATGCAGGGGGCAAGCCCCAGTTAGTCCGGACCTCGGTCCGATGCAGTGGGCAAGGCCCAGTATGTGCTTTGTATGTTATTGTATGGTATGGGGTAGTTTGGGGGAGCTCACTAAGCTTCGTTCTTACAGTTTCAGTTTTTGGTTTTAGGTACTCAATTTTCAAAAGAAGAGCTCGGAGAGGTTACAGTGCAAACACCATAGTAAGTTAGCCTGGGAACGTTTACTCTGATAATAAGATTATGTTTTGGATTTATACTCGGAAATTATGTTATGACTTATGATGCGGTTTTTATAAATATGGTTTTAGTAATGTTTTTTAAAGAAATTTTTAGCCGTGATTTTTAGGTCGTTACACTGCAACTTCAGTTGATTCAACCATCGAACCATCACTCGCTTTGAGTTAACTGGAACTCCAAAATTGAATATCATCAATCCATTCATTCGTTAACAATTCCAAGGAACTATCAACATCAAAATCAACCATTCGATAGCAATTTCCCAGTCTATACCCTTTGTTTGTATTCCCATCTAAACTTCAGAATAGTCAGAATTGACTCCAACCCAATTCATCAAAGTCCAATTCGTCTTCAAGCAACAAACGTCAAACATATGATTTCAAACATCCACAATCGACATCAAAATCAAAAGTCGATTAATTCCAAAATCAAACACAGTTTGTGTTCAACTGTAACTATTCATAACAGTCAACGAATCGAAAATCTCATCTCTTTCATAGTCACATGATTAGAAATTATCAAATAAACCAAAATCTACCATTAACTTTCCCAATAAATTCCAAATGCTATTTAATTTCGTACCGACTATTGTTTTAAGTCCATCCCTCAAATTTGATTTCGTATCGACTTCCAATATCATGAATCAACAACAAAAATTGATATTCAATCACCAAACTCAAGAATCAAACGATGATAATGCAATTGTACAACTCAGTGAAGCATGCGTACAATTTGAACGAAGAACAACAAGTTTCACTTTTTATTTTGACTCTTCAAATCCACATTGATTCCAAGTCAGTAGGTTCGATTTGTTAAGCTTTTGTCAATCAAAATCAAAAGCAATGTCGACTTGAAATTTTCTATCAATTAAAGAAATTGATTTTGACATGAAGCTACCATGAAATTGATATGAGATAAGCAAAATACATGATAAAAAGGATTTCAAATCGGTAATGAATAGCAGTTGTATGAGTTATTGGGCTTGAAACCAATAATGAATGGTTTGATGATGGAATGGGCTTCGAAATATGTAGACGAACAATATTCAAAAAACTTTTGAACATGAATGAACAAATCATTTTGAATATTTGCTAAACATAAAAAAAATCATTACGAAATTAAAAAAAAATGTGAAAATATGATTTTGATTTTTATGATTTGATCTAAAAAAAAAAAAATATAATTGGATCAACTATGGAATTGAAACAAATTAGATCCAATGAATTAAAACGATCAAAAATTCAAGAACGTAACGCACGAATCAATGAGATTTAGAGAGATCATAGAGAGACTCACCATAAATGCTTGAATTGTGACAAATTTAGCCAAACCGAGAATCGTTTCTTTAAAAATCGTGTTGATCTTCAAAGACCCGTCCTGATACCAATTATAGCTACAAAGAAACCGAGTTTGAATAAGAAGATCAAAGTATTGAATGATTGATGAGCACAAAGAGAATACACAAGTTTACATGAATGAGCAAAGCGAAAAGTCCTCTTCTACTCTAGTATAATTCCCTATTTATAGGAAATATGAAAGCGAACAAAAATACAAGGAACTGGGAGCACTATACTTCGTCACATAAGTATCCTTGTAATAATATTACAAACTAACGAAACTTTACAATGATATTCGACACCTCACAAATAAGTTCGACATCTACAGACTCCGACAAAATCGATATTCCAATCTCTCCATTCGGAAAATACTACATCAATTTTGCTACTCATCATCCAAATGATGATCCACAGACTATCATCAGTACTGAGCGAGAGAGATTGAGAACATTCTTTTCTATTAACGCACGTCCTCAGAAAAAAGTGTGATCTTGAAAGTGGATCACAAAGACTGTTGGTTTCGAAAACAAGGTTCTAAGCAAACTTGACCATAATTACATGTTGTACAGATACTACAACTCTCAGAACAAGGAAGCTAAAATCAGAATTATGGATGTCCACTTTCCATAGATTAAACCCAATGACATTCTCTTCATTCCAACTCACCTCCGAGATCTCCAATCCAATCTCTCGAGCATCAGAACATACAATGTTGGCATGAACTTCCTGAAGGACTATCTAGCTGAATTCTGTAGATCCGACATTGTGAGAACTAGAATTTGATCACTTGCACAGTGACAAGGTTTGAGAAGACAAACCTTGAATGAATGATTAAGATCAATGTCTGCTTTCTAAAATAAGTTCAAGTCTTAACAGGAAAGACCAGTCACGTCTTAGATATAATATTCAACAAATGATCAATAAATTTAAAGAGGAACTATAGTTAATGATCAAAGTAAAGTAAAGATAATAAAAATGAAGAACAAGAAGAATTTTTGAAAGATATTAAATGACGAGTAAAAATTCCAAAATGTTGAGCAAAGATCCGTATCTTATCTTGAATTGAAAGCTCCTTTATATAAGAGAGAACGTTGCAGTGAATTAACCAAGTAACTTACATAGGACTGGATAATAGAACTATTTCTGAAATTCTGATTGTCAAATACAACAAAATGCTAAGTCCTATGAAACATCACATCAATACAAGGATAATTAAGGCTAAACGACAAAATGGATGTTCTTCCGGATCTGCATACATTTCGGACGTGAGTGTCACTCCGAATGTGTTTCTCTTAGAGTTACTCTTCCACTCCTCTTCTTCTGCATCAGTCTAGATTCCAGAGTGCTTTTCATTTTGGAATGACCCATCTTCGGAATATTTGCTTAGGATTGCTAGATGTTCACTTTCAGGTTCCAACAATCCCCCTAAGTGAACTTAGCAATCCAACAAGCTTAGATCTGTTCTTCCTTGATGAAGGTGTAGGCCCGAAACAACCAATTACAGACTTCGATGTACCATGCCAGTAGACTCACAAACTTTTCCTTTACGTGTTCCGGAGAATCAGTCTTGGATGCATGCGAAATGAACTTTTTTAAAGCTTTGGTTGGAATCAAGTGTTTGTCCAGGACTCGAAAGCAGTCCTTTTTGTTTGTTTTTCTTGTGGTGTAAATAAACCCTAGAACAGGCTCTTCAATAGGACCATCAACGATGAGTTCAGCTTCCGGAAGGAAAAAATCAATCTTAGGAACAAATTTCCCTGTTCCGTAAAGATGAGCAAGTTCGTAATCTCTTCGGCTGAATTCTGCAACATAGTCTTTGAGAAAACTTAGTGCAGCATGATAGGAGCACATATTGAGGTCATCCTTTTGATTTTATTTGAAGTAGGCAGCCAAGGTAAGAATTTCGTTCGGATTCATTGATGGAAAGTCCGCATCAGAAAATGTAATAGGAGTGGGCTTGTTCTGGAGAATGTGAAAGTGAAACAGCAGACAATGCAGCTCAAATTTTACAAGAATTATTCTTCCGAATCCGTTGACCTGAGTAATCTTTTTCTTCGACCACACTTCCTTGAATGGCATGGCGTTCTTGGAATAGAGTAATCTTTCTCTTTCTATGCGAATAATCATTTCTGGAGGATCTATGGGATGAAGTGGAGGAAACTTGGTGTAGTACTTGCTATAAGGAGAGAGAGGGAGATCGAGTTGCTCAAAGTCATTTGAAGGAATGTCGTAGGACATGGTTGGAATGATTTCATGACCCTGAAGGATACCTTCTCGGCAAAGAGGAAATATCCCACGCATTGGGTCAGGATTATCTTTCAGAGCCTGGATCTGGATGCTTTCTTCAAGGGCTTGATTTATTTCATCTTGAGACCATCCATGTTTTTGTTTGATAGGAGGTCCGGAGTGTGGATCTGTCATTGGTTTCTTGCCTTTGTCTCTTTGAAGAGCATAGATGACCATCTTCATATTCTCATCAATCGTGAATTCTGGAGTAGGATTTGGAAGTGGGTCTTTCAGAATGTCATCAGGGATCCGAAGTGGAGAGCCCAGATCAATTGGAACAATTTTAGGATGTGAAATTTGAGGTTGTTCGGAAGGAGTGGCCCAGAATGCCTGGACTGTTAAAAAGGTTTTGGCCTTAGCCATTTTCACAACTTGTTCAAAAACTTCCGGAAGAGAGGATGGCCAAGAAACTGCAGACCATATCTTCTTTTTTTCTTTAATGATGACTTTGGGAATGGACATTTTGGGAGCTTGAAGAGCAAGGATGCCTTTAGGAGCGTCATCAGAAACATGTTCGCTTTCATCTTCACTTTCTTCATCTATTTTTGTTTTGGAAGGAGAGAGAATCTGAACATCATCGTCTTCTGATTCTTCCTCCTCTCAGAGTGAAAACTGAGTGGCCGGTTTCCATTCTTTGTTGGGTCCTTCTCCCCCTCTTGCATTAGTAATCCGGTGGACCGGTGCAGGAAACAGAGAATCCTTAAGATCATCAAACTTGGAGAAGACTTTTTGAAGACATGTGGTAAGTTAAAGAGAGATAGAGAGAGTATCATAGGCTTTAGCGGTGGGAGCTTACTCTGAAAGGTGCTTGAAAGTGCTATTGAGGATAGTAATCATCTCATCGAATTTTCTCTTCGTAATATCAACAATGTTCCAATTTGAACGAAGTAGTTTGATGAGGACTTGTTGAATTATCATGCTCATCTCATCTTTTTGCTTGATCTCCTTTTCTAACCTCTGAATCTGTTTTTCATGGAGAATATGGGTCTGCTTGATTAGGTCATTGGTAGCAAATACCAAATCGTCATGTATCTTGAACATCGAAGAGATGGCGTTGAGGTAATTGTCTACGAGAACATCGTATTTAGAATCGACCTATTCCATGGTATGCTTGAGCCCGAGGGAGATTAATTGATCTCATTGATCTTCTTTTTCAGTAATTAACAATCCGGACTGTTGGGAGAGAGAGATCGAAGAATAGTATCAAGTTTCGCATCTAGTACGGAGACTGTTTGATCCAGTTTGGAGTTGACTTAGGTAACTGACGTTTCTACTGAGGACACTTTATCCATAGTGTCCAATACATTGTTGCGGATCTCTAGAAGAGCAAAAGGGTCGACAAAGTCACCAACTAAGGATTCCGAATTAGATTCATAGTGTTGCGGAGAAGTAAGATGAGTTGAAGGTTTGGGCTTGGTGGTAGCATCATCTTCTTGATGTTTGGTGAGTGATACGCCGGCTGGAGTGGTTGATGATGAGGATCTGAAGTCATATGCAGACTTAGAAACAGTTGCCTTGGATATGAATTGAGTAGAATCCTTAAAGGTGTATTCCAGAATAATCCTTGCTTCATTGTCCAGCATTAGTTCTTCCGAGATTTCTTCTTCCGGATTGATTTGGAAAGCACTTGGATGAGTGGTGACAAGTGGTTGTTTTGAATTGATCTCAACATCTGCATCTACATCAGTAGGAGGGACATAGGGCATGTTGCTTTGAATAGCCCGATTCCTCATAGAGATTAAAGTGGATTCCACTTGAGCTCGTGACAAGTTTAGACGTCTAGATGCAGCCCTATTAAAAAAATCTTCCCAATCAAGCTCATTAGACCATAGTCGTCTTTTACTCCTTCCGGGTATCAGACCAGTTGAGGCATCAGAAGTTGGAGGGACTTCTCCTCCTTCCGGATGCAATGGGTTCGGAACAACGGTTCCGGAGTGTGTGCGTGTTGAAGAGATAATGGGAATATCTAATTTGACACGTGAGTTCCAGAGGGCGGCAAGGAACTTTGATCAACACCAGCATCACCCTTTTGGGAGAGAGGGTGGATTATGTGGAGACTCCCCGTGTGTGTGTGTGTGCTTGTGTTTTTGAAACACGGAGGGGTACCTCAGATGAGTGGGTAGGTGGGGTATGTGGACGGCCAGAATCAGCCGGAATCTCATGGGTGCCAGCCTGTTGAGAGGGGCACTGACTTTGGTTTTCTTTTTGGCTTTGGGTTTTGTGGGAGATGCTTTTCGTTTGATTGATTTCTTCAGTTTAGGTCCGGATACAACAGGTCCAACCTCTTCTGAAGTGGGGTCAACAGAGACCGGGGCAGGTTGTGTTGGCTTGAACACAACCGAAGTCTCTAAATGATGTCTTAAATAGGGAGAGTCATAAGGAACTATGACCAACATGTGGTTTGGAAGTCGTCAGACCGGACCAAAAGATGATTGGTCCAAAATTCTATATGACTTAAAGATTTTAAAAGAGATGCATACCTCCAGAGGGATTGTGCTAACCGGAAGTGGTTTCGAAAGATCAGTGAAGAGTTTATGTAGAGTCAAGGCCCATAATCTAGGGCTCGAAATTTCATTTGGCTTCCTCTTAATGGTGAACTTGCAAAAATCTTGCCATAAAACTTCAGGGAGATCCACAGCGTTTGCGTGTCCATAGTAGATGCTGAAGACAAGGTTTAGGCGATCCTTGTTCAATGTAATGGTACCTCCATTCTTGCTAGATAATCCACGTATGATGAGATGCATAAGAACAATCCAGAGACTTGAAACAACATATTTCTTGAAGTCCTTGGCCTTGTAGTCTTGTGTATAGCCAATATAATGTAGGAACGTATGGAATTCTTTAGTAGTTGGTTCAACAACTTTGAAACCTTTGGGATTAGGTTTGACATCGATCTCCTTGAGAAAGGTTGATTTGTAAATGGGAACAGTGCGATCACCGATAATGTTGATTTGCAGGGCATCATCTTGAATTTTGATGCTAGTGAATGTGCGATGAAGATGATGAAGTGGTAGCGGAAGATGTGGGATTTTGGTAAGAGGAATGGAGATAGGATGATTGGCGATGAACTCGATCATCACTCTGATCAACTCATCGTAGCCAAGTGGATGTAGAGACAATAGTTGAGTTGTATCTCTAAAAAGGGCTCTTGATCAACAAAAGAAGACGAACCCTTTGATCCTTTTGATGATTTCTACCTTGCGATGGATTTATTGGGAGTGGATGCAGTTGGAGTTGCTTTCTATGAAGACACCATTGTTGAAGGAGGATGAGTGCTCGAAGAACACAAAGAATAGTAAGAGAGCTTAAGAGTTTTGGAGGTTTTGATCGCATAAGGAGTGAAAATGGGTTTTAACGGGTATTAATAGGTAAGGGTGGATGGGTCGGGCTAAAAAAATAATGATGATGATCCGGGAATAAATGGGTTGCATTAAATGAGTTTGCGTTTTTTTGGGGGTTGAGATGACAAGGAAATTGAAAGTTTGAATGGATTGTAGTTCCAAAATGGAATTATATAACGACGATTGGATGTTTGCTTTTAAAGATCATGCAATAGTGGCACAGATATCAAGACTAATTGGATAAGAATCCCGAAAGAGTTTGTTTCTGACGATTCATCATAAGATCCTTTGGTATTCCGGATAGATGAGTCCGGAACAGCTATTATCTGCTAGGTACATTGGTGAGTTCTAAAAATCTTCTTTTGAGACAGTTTCAGAGTAAGAGCGTGGAGTTCCGGAACAATGTTTGGGGTTCCGGAGTAAGAGTGTGGAGTTCTGGAACAAGGTTTGGGGATCCGGAGTAAGAACATGGAGTTTCGGAACAGGGTTTGGGGATCCGGAGCAAGAACGTGGGGTTCCGGAACAGGGTTTGGGGATCCGGAGCAAGAACGTGGAGTTCCAGATTTTTTTTATGAGGATAGCAAAGTACCGGAGCAAATATTAAAAATTCCGGAGTTGATGATCCGGAGTAAAACTTCGGAGCACATTTTGAGAAGAGGTTCAGAAGATAATTTCCTTCCGGATATGTACTTAGGGTGAACTGATCAACTTAACACTTAATAGATAGTTAGAAATAAAGACAAGTAAAATGATCCTTTGTATTCGTAAGGAAAATAGCTTCGAAGAGAAAATTTGACATCGGAACCAATTTTTCTACAAAATACTGCAATCAGAGAGAACAGGTCTCTTGAAAGAACTGAGGATCTGGAATCATCATAACCATTTTGGTCAGAAAGCCATTGAATTTGGTTTTGTCTAATGCCTTAGTAAAGAAATCAGCAATCTCATCGTTAGATGGAACAAAAATAAGTTCAATGTTACCGTTTATAACATGATCTTTAATAAAACGGTACCTGATATCCATGTGCTTTGTCATGGAGTGTTGAATTGGATTGTGATAATTTGCAATGGCACTTTGAGAGTCACAGTAGATAGGAATGCGTTGAAATCAGTAACCATAATCCAAGAGTTTGGATTTCATCCAAAGAACTTGTGAGGTACAGCTGGCAGCAGCAATATATTCAGTTTCGGCTGTAGAGAGAGCAATGCAGTTCTGTTTCTTCGATGACCAGGTGACTAATCGTCCATCAAGAAATTGACATCCAACGGATGTACTTTTCCTATCACATTGAAGTCCACCATAGTTTGAATATGAATAGGCTTGAAGAATAAAGCTTTCATTTGTTGGGTACTAGATTCCAAGATGTTTAGTGCCTTTAAGGTATCAAAAAATTTGCTTAACTGCCAGAAGATGAGACATCTTGGGATTAACTTGAAATCTGTCACATAAGCATGTGGAAAACATGATATTCGGATGACTTGCTATTAGATAAAGCGGAGATCCAATCATTCCTCTATATTTCTTTACATCAACTGCGACACCTGAAGGATCAGCAAAGATTTTGTGACCAAATCCCAAAGGTACTTTGGCAGAGGCACAGGTGTCCATAGAGTACTTTTTGAGAAGTTCTGAAATGTACTTCTCTTGGTGAATAAATATTCCTCGATTGGTCTGTTTGACGTGGAGACCAAGGAAGAAACTTAGTTCCCTGTTTATACTCATTTGAAATTGATTGATCATAAACTTAGCAAAGTCAGCAAACATGGTTGAATCCGTAGATCCAAAAATGATGTCGTCCACATAGATTTGTACCAGCATGATGTGACAACTGTCAAATTTCGGTCAAGTCAAAGTCAACAAGTCAACCGTTTGACTCAATTTGCCCTTGGGTACTAGAATTTACATTATGAAATTTCTACATAACTCTCTATTCTAATGAGAGATCATAAATCAAAAGGTGCGAACATCTAGATCAACTTAACCTAAAACTGGGGTACGTGGCTAGCCAAACCGATAAAACAATGTTGCATACTCATCGGAAGTGTGTAAGATCCTTAAACAAGGCTTAACAGGGTTTACGAACCTTGCCTTGCGAAGCCAGACACTCACAAATGCCACACTCGAAACCTCTCTCAATCGTTTTCACTCTATCCTTCTCTATTTGAAATCTCTCTAAGTATGTGAAACCTCTCCCAAAAGTCTCTTTGTATGAGAAATCTCTCCAAGAATATCAAATCTCTCCCAAATCTCTCCAAGTATGTGAAATCTCTCTCAAATATCTCTCTGTATGAGAAATCTCTCCAAGAATGTCAAATCTCTCCCTAATCTCTCGAAGTATGTGAAATCTCTCGCAAAAATCTCTTTGTATGAGAAATCTCTCCAAGAATGTCAAATCTCTCCCAAATCTCTCCAAATGTGAGAAATCTCTCCCAAATCTCTCCAAGTGTGAGAAATCTCTCCCAAATCTCTCTAAAAAGTTTCCCGTAACTTTTTAGAATCATTCGGGTAATTCCAACCCTTAACAGGGTCAAAAAAAAGCTTAAAACGGGGTAAAAACGAAAAAACTGGACCTTAGGAACCGAAACCCTTTTTAAGGAGCCGAAGCTCCTTAAGGCTGAGACTAGGAACCGAAAATGCCCCAGGACCGAACCGAGCCCCTGTAGCTGAGACCGAGTCTCGGTCTTTGTTGCTTCTCCTCTCTGTTCTCGCTTCTCGCTCTCGGTCGCTTCTCTCTCTCTGTCGCTTCTCGCTCTCGGTCGCTTCTTCACTCTCTGTTCCTCCCGCCTCTCTTCCCCTCTCGGTCTCTGTTCTCTGTTCTCTCCTCTCTGTCTCTTCTCTTCTCTCGGTCTCTCTTCTCCCCTCTCGGTTCCTTCTCTCCCTCTTCTCCCCTCTCGGTTTCTGCCCTCTCTCCTCTCGGTTTCAACATCAGAAGGTCGAACCTCGGCCAGATTTCGGAAATTTGTCACTTTTAGCCCCTTTTTGATATTTTTAACATTTTAAGCCCGTTTTTCGTGATTTTAAAGCGGGATTTTCTCCAGAAATTATATTTTAACATAATAAACCCTAAATATTCATAATTTAAACATATTTTGATAAAAATCATTATCTAAATGATAAAAATCTAATGGGGGATTTATTTAAGGTGGAGTGTTGACCTTGCCTTAACTGATATCACAAGCAACCACCCCACACCCACTCTATGACCAGCCATACCTCCCCACCATACCTAGGTCACTTCAATGTCCCTTACACTCAATTTACACTCATTCCCACATTTTTAGAGCTGGAACAAACATCCTCTCTCCTCATGTCTCTCATTTGCTCTCATTTCACTAAGTATCAAACACCACTTTTCTCTCAAACTTTTTCTCCACCAAACTCGAGATTCAAGGCTGATTATCAAGTGATCTTCCACATTTGGTAAGCATAATCCATTCTCCTTATGATTATCTCACTTATTTCCACTCAAATCATGGATATCTTACACAAACTCCATCATATTTGTGTTAGAGCTTCGAATCTTCAAGTGATTCTTCAAGTGTTCTTGGGTTGAACACTTCTCTTCTTCATCACTTATCTACTGAAATCACTCAAGGTGAGTTCATACCCCTACATTTTCATGTTTTCTCAAGTTTTCAGGGGGGGGGGGGGGAATACAAGTTAAAACACCAAGAACATAACTAAAATTTTCTAACAGCCTTCATCAGAAAAGTTCAACTCCATTCACGGACTGTTTTGGGCATCTTAAACATTTTTGTTTTCAAAACTGTACAAGGTTCAAATAGTTCAAGCGTTGATTGGCAAAGAAAGGATGATTGTAGCCAAGCGTTGATTGGCAAAGCTACAAAATTGCATCGACCTTGCCTCAGGCATCACAAGGGATGGATCATCGTAAGTAGAGTTCATGCCGCTCATCAGACCTGGTAAATTAGTTTCATAAGTATGCGCTGGTGCTACTCTATTGTAAGTAAAATCACGACACTACAAACTAAATGGTCATACTAATCGAGAAATCTATCCACTATCAAAACCCGCCCATGCACAAATGTGAAGTAGACCTGCATCGAGGTCAAAATTTTTACTGAAACCATGATTACTAAAGTCATATTAACAAGATGGGCTTAGGATGTACCTAACAAACTCGAAGGACTATCTAGCCTTAATTATATAACTAAGCATACATCAATAGGTCGTGATAAGGACCTAGCTTGGGTCAAGTATAAGGTTTCACTTGGATACAGAGCTACTAAAATACATGAGTTTATTATACAAAGAATCTCGTTATAAATTGTTTTCAGAACACCCTAAACAACCGAACTTTGATACAAATCGATATGAGATAAACTTAGTTAGAAAACTCGCGACATATAGCCATTCTAAAAACTCATTATCGTCTCACCTTTAAACACTTGTTGAGAAGTTTCTTCTTCATAGACCTATGGAGTGCGAACGTTCCAGCACTAATGCACCGGATCCCATCAAAAATTCCTCAGCCAAGTGTGTTCGGACAAACATGATTCTAAGAGGAGTAAAGCTTAACGTCCGTATGAAACCTACTCCTACCTACTGCCATAACTCCATCTCGGGAGCGTTAGCAGAAACACTAAGAATAGTACAGTAATGTGCAAAAATTTATATGCGTAAATATAAATGGTAAGGATGCACTTAAGACAATCATTTCCACTAACGAAGTCGTTTTTCGTCATGAAACAGAGCTATGTCTTCACCAAAAGGAAACAAACCAACTAGCAAGGCGCCAACACTTCAGATAGACGCTGCTACTTTTCAAGCTGCAATCACGGCAGTCGTGGTAGCCGTGATGGTGCATTTCAATACTAACAACGTCAGCAGGGGTGGAAGCGGTACTAACAATACAAATTGTGGTAACAATCAGGGACACCAATGGGTACCTACCAACGAAAATACCTCAGACCACGAACCTACGAACAAGAAGAGAAAGTTTTGGAACTTGAAAGAGCGCCACCAATCTCAAGGATACACTAAAAGACAACAACCTAGGGCCGCCCCTACCATTACAACAGTAGTCATGACACATGCCTCGACACTATCCACGGGGTCCGCCACCCAAATGCCTGCCAGACCATATGAGGGATCACTCCCAAAGAGCAACCAATATGGCTTTCATCACCGTGGGGCTTCCCGGGAGATGCACTGTAAAAACTGCAACAGGAAAGGGCATACCGTCCGTTTCTATAGGTCCCTGGCCCATCACCTCCCTTCAATCACCTGCACCAAGGTAGGCCCAGTATGCTACCTATGTGGTGAAACGGGACACTTCAAGAGAGAATGTCCAACTGAGAAGAATGACGAAGGAACAGGAGGAATGTGATGAACACACCAACAGGAGCAGCAAGGGAACCATGTTAGGACTTTTGTAATGTTCCCAACGACAAAACGTTTAAGTACTATATGTTTGTAATGAATTTGGTACGCTTACTAAAGTAACCTTCCTTCTAAAAAGTAGCTAAAATATTTTCTCTCTCATACAAATCAAACCAAAGACATTCATATGTGACCTTAGGAGCATTACCTGTAAGTTGTGATGACCTTGTCCATACATCGGGGTAATTTAAAAATCAAAATACTAAAGTCTTGAAACAGATAATTCCATCCTGACTCTGATCCCATGTCTAGTATTAGGGGTTGAGTGGGGTCACCCACTCGACGATTTCACGATATCAATTTACATACGATGATCATATACCGCTCGACCGTGAGGAGACCTATCATGAATCATGATATCAAATATCATTACTGGCTATCGAAAACACACCCACTACCAGTGCTAGACACTGTGGTATGAACCATCTGCAATAATCATAACATTTAACAAAACGGAATACACAGAAAAGAAATACAGGACACTCTATCAATCTAGTGATCTCTTCCTTCGAATACAACTTATCTCATGTTATCTAAAAAGATAGTATTGTCGTTATCCAATTTTGATTGATATAGCCCTCGTCTTCCCGATTTAACGACTACAAAAGGGCCCTTCGCCTAACCCCCCGAATATCGAAACTATCATCTCTCATAAACATCCAGCACGGACCTTTGGGTCATCTCTCGTTGTGGAACTCCAAAACACGCACCAGAGGAGTGTTATACTTCCCGAAGCCTTATCACATGTATATACAGGAGACCTTCGGGAATGTCGCGCATGTAGCAGACAAGATTCAAGCATAGAAGCTTGGGACAGATATGGTACGAGTCCTGCCATGAGCTTCGGGCTAAGGTTGCCCAGAAGGACGAGTAAATGTCCTACTATTCAAAAAGGCCTAGTCGCATAAACCAAACCCACATACTTCCTACCAAGCTACAAGAGCTGTCAGGTCAAACCTATCGAACTACTCAACAATGAAATTGAAGAACCAAGCTTCTCACCCTGGAAAACTCTGGTCTTATTCATCAAATAGAAAATCAAATTGCTCATAATTCCATCGATTTCAGAGGCCCCGACAACATCTCCAATAGAAACCTTTACTATCTGCCTCGCATAGACGAATAGGCCGACCAACCGCAAGGAACGAGGTACCCTTCAGGAATTGGACCTGAGATCTGATTATCACCAGTCACGAGTATTGAAGAAGGATGTCCGAGAACAATCCTCTAATTTCGATGCAGACGCTGAAAGTTCGTAGTGATAACCCTCGGATAGGACCCAAACCCACTCGTAGGATTCATGAACGTAATAAATAGGATATACCATTCTTGCTAGGATCAATTCATCATCGTCATTACAGATGACTTACTTATCTACCCTCGTAGTAAGAAGGAAACCAAGGAGAGCAGCTACAACAAACCACGGAAGCAATACGATCAGAGAAGTATTACCCGAAGTTCTCTAGATACGAGTTTTGGAATTGAGGAGTTCAATTCTCAAGACACATCGTTATCAAGGTGTAAATTCATAAGGACCCTTTCAATTGATCAAAACCATTGAGAAACAGTTAGCACCGAAGGCGTTAGCAGGAATACGCCAAAATTCTGGGTCTCGCTGACCTACCGTCTTAGTTCCTTTGGAACTTCTCGAAAAATACGGACCCCCCTCCCAACTTTGACCCTAAAGGGAGCAACCCTTTACAGGAAGAGAAGCAAGAGGAAGAAACCTTTAGAACGCCAGTATAACCGACCAAATTCCTCTAGAAACACTCACTCTGGGAAGGCTTAGTACGCTTCGGAAATCATGGAAAGCCAATACCCAAAAGAATTGTGTCTTTCGAGATCCTTTTCAGAATCAGCCCTGTAACTCTCTACTTCAATCTACTCCCGCGAGCTTGGTAAAGTACACTCTACCCAACACGTCCCAAATTTACAAGAAGTATCTATCCGACGAGACTCTTGCAATTCCCCTCGACAAGATCGAGTTCCACAAGAGCCTCACCTTCTTGGAAGAACCATAGTGACCAAGGACCGAAGTCAAGCGGACGAAACAACGCCACTTTCCATTAGTGAAAGTTCGCTGGAATACTAACCAAGCACCTAGAGTCACTTGGGAGCGCGAGAATTAGTCGATTAGGAAGTATCCCCACTTCTTGGCTTGATTATTCATGCCTACCCCTTGCCTAAATTCAAATTTCGGGACAAAATTCCCTCTAACGGGCGGATGATGTGACAACTGTCAAATTTCGGTCAAGTCAAAGTCAACAAGTCAACCGTTTGACTTAATTTGCCCTTGGGTACTACAATTTACATTATGAAATTTCTACATAACTCTCTATTCTAATGAGAGATCATAAATAAAAAGGTGCAAACATCTAGATCTCCTTAACCTAAAACTGTGGTACGTGGCTAGCCAAACCGATAAGACAATGTTGCATACTCATCGGGAGTGTGTAAGATCCTTAAACAAGGCTTAACAGGGTTTACGAACCTTGCCTTGCGAAGCCAGACACTCACAAATGCCACACTCGAAACCTCTCTCAATCGTTTTCACTCTATCTCTCTCTATTTGAAATCTCTCTAAGTATGTGAAACCTCTCCCAAAAGTCTCTTTGTATGAGAAATCTCTCCAAGAATATCAAATCTCTCCAAGTATGCGAAATCTCTCTCAAATATCTCTCTGTATGAGAAATCTCTCCAAGAATTTCAAATCTCTCCCTAATCTCTCCAAGTATGTGAAATCTCTTGCAAAAATCTCTTTGTATGAGAAATCTCTCCAAGAATGTCAAATCTCTCCCAAATCTCTCTAAAAAGTTTCCCGTAACTTTTTAGAATCATTCGGGTAATTCCAACCCTTAACAGGGTCAAAAAAAAGCTTAAAACGGGGTAAAAACGAAAAAACTGGACCTTAGGAACCGAAACCCTTTTTAAGGAGCCGAAGCTCCTTAAGGCCGAGACTAGGAACCGAAAATGCCCCAGGACCGAACCGAGCCCCTGTAGCTGAGACCGAGTCTCGGTCTTTGTTGCTTCTCCTCTCTGTTCTCGCTTCTCGCTCTCGGTCGCTTCTCTCTCTCTGTCGCTTCTCGCTCTCGGTCGCTTCTTCACTCTCTGTTCCTCCCGCCTCTCTTCCCCTCTCGGTCTCTGTTCTCTGTTCTCTCCTCAGTCTCTTCTCTTCTCTCGGTCTCTCTTCTCCCCTCTCGGTTCCTTCTCTCCCTCTTCTCCCCTCTCGGTTTCTGCCCTCTCTCCTCTCGGTTTCAACATCAGAAGGTCGAACCTCGGCCAGATTTCGGAAATTTGTCACTTTTAGCCCCTTTTTGATATTTTTAACATTTTAAGCCCGTTTTTCGTGATTTTAATGCGGGATTTTCTCCAGAAATTATATTTTAACATAATAAACCCTAAATATTCATAATTTAAACATATTTTGATAAAAATCATTATCTAAATGATAAAAATCTAATGGGGGATTTATTTAAGGTGGAGTGTTGACCTTGCCTTAACTGATATCACAAGCAACCACCCCACACCCACTCTATGACCAGCCATACCTCCCCACCATACCTAGATCACTTCAATGTCCCTTACACTCAATTTACACTCATTCCCACATTTTTAGAGCTGGAACAAACATCCTCTCTCCTCATGTCTCTCATTTGCTCTCATTTCACTAAGTATCAAACACCACTTTTCTCTCAAACTTTTTCTCCACCAAACTCGAGATTCAAGGCTGATTATCAAGTGATCTTCCACATTTGGTAAGCATAATCCATTCTCCTTATGATTATCTCACTTATTTCCACTCAAATCATGGATATCTTACACAAACTCCATCATATTTGTGTTAGAGCTTCGAATCTTCAAGTGATTCTTCAAGTGTTCTTGGGTTGAACACTTCTCTTCTTCATCACTTATCTACTGAAATCACTCAAGGTGAGTTCATACCCCTACATTTTCATGTTTTCTCAAGTTTTCAGGGGGGGAATACAAGTTAAAACACCAAGAACATAACTAAATTTTTCTAACAGCCTTCATCAGAAAAGTTCAACTCCATTCACGGACTGTTTTGGGCATCTTAAACATTTTTGTTTTCAAAACTGTACAAGGTTCAAATAGTTCAAGTTTTTAGCTTTAAAATGACTACTTGCGCATCTCCATACGATTTTTCTACAGTTTATGGTGATTTTTACAAAACTGCCTATCATTTCAAACAACAATCCGGACCAGTCTGCGATTATGGACTTTTTCACCCAAGTTGGAGGTCATTAAAAATCGTGATAAAAATTATGAATAAACTAGACACATTTTGTGAACTCTCAGAATTTACGAATCTAGTTTTCAATTTCGTATGATTTTTCTATGATGTTTCCAAAACAGTGCAGAATGGCTAAAGTTAGCCAACAGCATGTAAATATTATAACACTTTGTATTATGTTGAGCAAAGTGTATAATCATAAGTTCTAATTATTGAATGTGTTTCTTTGTTAGTTTATCATCATGAACTGAAACTAAGTCATTCATAATAAATATTATTCATTCATTTTAGAACACGTATATTAAACTATAAAAAAGTATAGTTTAATAAATTCATAACACTAATACATTTCCATAAAAGAGTTCATACATATTACAAACGTTTTAGATAAACTATAATAGGTATAGTTTATGATACATCACACAACACACTCGTACAGAAAGGGTACATTCATACAGAAAAGATTTATATTCACACACATTTCACGTAAACTTGTTAACCTATATTGTGAAACATTCACTCCCCGTACATCCGAGTGCGGGATATAATTCCTGGTAGTTATAATCAGAATCTCCTTGAGGGAGAACGTGATACTTGTATATAGATCTATATTGGGATTGACACCCCACACCTTGCTGCTAGCTACAGTGGGACCTGCAGGTCTACGGGTGACAAATGTCATTTCAGTTTTCGCGACGCCTGAGAAACGTCGTGGCAGGTTCACATAGTTATAGTATGATTATAGCGACTCACATAGGGATATAACAATCCATAAGGTATATGAGATTTTATTTATAAAACCTAAATGAGTTTTATGTCGATTTAAAATCACTTTTTATCTCAATGAGTATAGATATTACTGTACACTTTTGGTTTTGGTAGTTATGACTACACATCAATTGAAACCACATTTATACCTTTAAGTATAGTCAATACTCGTTCTTTCTCGGTCCTCGGATTTAGGACTACATATACATAAAGTATTAACAAACATGAGAACATACGGAAATTTCATTTAATTCCAAACGCGTCCATGTCCATTTAAACACATAACATTTTCTATTAGTAAGAAAGGTTACTTATACATTTTGGTCTTCGGTCATAAGACTACATTACACAGATTTTAAAGAAAATATCGGATTTTCTAGATACATATTCTAACGCTTTTACAAGGAAAACGGTTTACTTTTCTAACGAAATCTCTTATGAACTCACCAACCTTTGTGTTGACACTTTTCAAAACTACTTGTATTCTCAGGAATTCTGTGAAAACAGGAAATCAACAATGTTTTCAGGATGGGACGATAAATCGTCAAACAGTTCATTTTGTATCATAATGTAATTGATGTGATTCATGTAAACATGTGCTTTGATGTAACGTTTTCAATTATATTTGTGATGGTTGTATTTACTTTGAGCACTATTATACACATTGTTTTGATACTCTACATGAAGTCCTCCACCCCCGGACGTTTCCGCCATCCTTGGTTTGGGGGTGTGACAGATTGGTATCAGAGCATTGTTTATAGTGAACTCAGTATATCAAACCACATAAGATATACAAACTATAAATGCATTGGGACTAAGTCTCTGATTTAAAGTTTCAAAACAACTATACTTTTAAAAATAAATAGTTTCTTATTAAAGGTATACATGCATACATACATATTAAGGTCAGCACCACTCTAGAACAAAACAAAAGTAATGATTGTTGAATATCACAAGTAAGCTCGGGAATGTATGGTCAGTCTTGGGAGTGGCATAGCCTGATCAACTATGTTGGTCCGAGGAGTGATTAGTGTTGGATAAGGTGTCTAAGTCCATAACTTATTTGGTATATACTTGACCCGACCGGCATGGTCCATTTGGGTTGCATCTCATCCAAACTATTATGGATAATTTTATGAGAGTTATACACATATGTTTATTAATATATTATGAGTTATAATATATTAATATGAAGTTACGTTATTTAATTAGTTTTTAGTCTTAAATTAATTATGAATTAATTTAGAGATTAAAAGGAATACTAATTAAATTATGGGCTATTTGTTTTATATGGTGTGGGCTAATACTCATTTGTTAATGGGCTAGGCTTATGTGGAAGTCCATGGATGATCCATGGAGCTTTTAACCCATGGATCCTTGGAAAAGGAAAAGACATGGGTTATTAGGGTTTCACCCTAACCATGCACACTATATAAGCATGCTTATGGAGCATGAAATGGAGCCTAAGGGAAAACTAGTGAACTAGTGTGTGTGTGTGCATGTGTGTGGCCGATTTATACAAGGTGTATACTCTCATCAAAGTTTTCCAAGAGTTTGTGGTGTTTGTGATTCCATTTGAGGCATTCACACTATTGGTGCTTGGCCCTCAAACTCCTTAGAACCAAACTCACCAAAAGGTATGTAATCTCTTCTAACTCTTTTATGTTGAAATGTTCCCCATGCCATGTTAGATAGGTTATAAACCTTGGAAAATTATTATTTTGCATGTATTTAGACAAACATAGAAACAAGGTTTATTAGGGTTGCATGCATACTTAGGAAGTGTTAGATTGCTCAAAACCCAACAGCGGTATCAGAGCCTAGGCTTTCTTGTTTGATACTTGATGCAAAATAGTGAAAAAAAGTCGAAATCGTTGCTATCTGCATGGTGGACTCTCCGAGTCCATTGGGGGGACTCGACGAGTCCAAGGCAAACTTCAACCTACTCGACGAGTCAGTTCATGCACTCGACGAGTAGGATCGAAAGAATGCAGAATCTCTACTTTTGCCGCTGGAAATGGACTAGAAACATTACCCTAAATTGTTTTGGTGTTATAAAACTTATTTTAGTTGGTGTAATGGTTGTTCTAATCCATTTGCAATAGCATATATCAAAATTCCATGATTTTATGTGTTCATATAATTCTTGAATTTTTGATGATCATGTTCATGTTCTTATGAATTTAGAAAATGATAGGAATTATTTGCTGAATTGTTTAGGATTAATTCTTTATCATTTATGTGTTTTAATGGAGTCCATAATTTGTCCTCAAGTTATGGATTACCAAAGGTCACTTTCATTTAACACACACTTAAAACACATAAGTTACATGAAAATGAAGAGTCTTCATTTTTATGAACCTTTAATTCATAAGTTATGAAATGAAGAGTTTTGCAAATTTACAAAACTTGCCCTCAAGTTTTGGAATTTGTAAAGTTTCACACACTTTAATAAACTTTAATTCCAAACCTTATAGTTTTAATAGTTAAAATTCAACCCTTATACTATTTATAACATTAATGGTTAATTATTATATATATATGTATAAGAATAAGTCGTTTTACCGTTAGTAGGCCTCATTCACGAAGCCGGTCTATAAGGTGGGTATAAGGTTGTTGCCTATAAAATGGCGACTTAATGGGTGTATACTCTCACCCAACGCTTGCTTGATCGGTGGAGGGTCGTTAGCCGAACGGGTAGAACAATGACTTTAAATCCTCATTAAAAGTATAATGAATATTATAAAATAACTAAACTCTTTTAATTCCCAATCTTAGTTATTTTAGGAAAATGTGAACATGGTGCTAATCCATGGAATTCACACTTTGTACCTTACCAAGTCGTTGGTGGAGCGTGTGTGGTTAACCGACACACTAACTAGGACTAGTAAGGATCACGAAGGGTGACTTAATGTTTGTCATAGATCAATGGAGCGTGTGTGGTTAACCGGCACATTGATTAGGTGATAATATTAAGAGTACCAAGTGAATTAGCATGGTTATTCACACCTTGTTTTGTGATCCTCGGCATCCCAGTCACAAAACTTGAAGGGCACAATCGAGATTGAAACATGGCATTGAAAAGTTCAATGAATCTCAAAAGAATCTAGGAATTTCAAATCCAATTAAACCTAATTAATCATTTCGTTTTCATGGTGGAAATTGGTGAATCGTCATTCACCTACCTTTCAAATATATTATTACTTAGATTACGGCATCCCTCTTCTAAGTGTAATATATTGTGATTGGATCCTAGCCTTAATATTACATTTGGGTGTCTTATTAAGGATCCTAAATATCTAATCTAAACTTACTTTCTTCTTTTAGATGTCTTCCAACACTAATGCTTCAGGCTCTAACCCAACTGGTTCTTTCTCTCTCATGAATCTTTGTGGGAGGGTCATCTTTGATGGTTCCAACTTCATGGATTGGATTAGGAACATCAGGATGGTTACTCGTTACGAGGACAAGGAATATGTCCTCGATAAGGAGTTAAAAGAACTTGATGAGTCTACTGCTACTCCTGAGGAGATCGCTGAATTCAGGACTCATGAGAGAGATGCTACTAAGGTGGCATGTATCATGATGGCCACGATGACAGCCGAGCTCCAAAAGTCGTATGAAGATTTCTACCCTTTTGAGATGCACCAAGACCTGATGGAAAGGTACCATCAGAGTGCTCGTCAGGAGCGGTATGAAATAATCTCCTCCATAATAACTACCCGCGTGAAGGATGGTGAATCCGTCACGGGCCACATGCAAAAGATGCAAAGGTATGTGGACCGTTTGCTGAAGTTGAATGTTAACATCCCCGAGGAGTTGGCAATTGACATCATTTTGCACTCCTTGCCTTCTTGTTATGATCATTTTCGAATGACATATCATATGAACAAGGAGGAAGTTACCCTCAGCAAGCTTCAAGGACTCTTGAAGACCGCTGAAACCGGTCTTAAGAGTAAAGCGGTAGTTACCTCTACTACTCCTACTCCAACATCTAACCCTGTTTTAGCTATTGGGCAAGGCAAAGGGAAGAAGAGGAAGCACCCTTCGAAGGGTACCAAGGGAAAGTCTCTTGAAGGCTCCTCATCAAAGACTAAGAACGGTTCTGCCACTCCTTCTGCCATTCCCAAGGATGCTGAATGCTATTATTGCCATGAAAAGGCACACTGGAAGCGAAACTGCCCTAAGTACTTGTAGGATCTAAAGGATGGGAAAGTGAAACCCACCTATGCAGGCATTTACACTATATTGTCTAATTACTCAACATATTCTAACTCTTGGGTGCTTGATACAGGATGTGGTATTCACATATGTTCTGATTTGCAGGGCCTAAGAAGAAGTGAGGATGTGGAGCACGGGAAGATAAACTTAATCATGGGGAATAGGAAGGCTTCACATGTTTCCAAGATTGGAGTTTATACTTTGTTGCTTAATAATGAGTTAAAATTAGATTTGAATAAATGTGTGTACTCGTCTGAAATGGCGAGGAATATTATTTCTTTTCATGCTTTGTACAAACAAGGTTTTACCTTTTCGTTTGATAATGAATGTGGTGGTATTAATGCTTTCTTTAATAATGTGTTTTATTTTAAAGCATTACCTTGTGATGGCGTGTATGAAACTGTGTCGATTGTAGACAACTTAGGGAATAATGTGTTGTATATTGATTCTTCTACTAGCCTAGATAAAGCATCATTGTGGCATTGTCATCTTGGACATGTAAACAAGAAACGCATAGGCCAACTCCAAAAGAGTGGAGTCATGGAATCATTTGACCTTAAATCAGATGATAGTTGTGAATCTTGTCTACTTGGAAAAATGACAAAATCACCCTTCACTGAAACTTGTGAGAGGGGTGAGGGTTTGTTGGACATAATACATACTGATGTATGTGGGCCATTCAAAACCGCCACAAGGGATGCTAATCGGTATTATGTGACTTTTATTGATGATTTTAGTAGATATGGGTATGTCTACTTAATCAAACATAAGTCCGAAACCTTTGAAAGGTTTAAGGAATTCAAGCAGGAAGTAGAAAATCAATTGGGCAGGAACATTAAGATGCTTCGATCCGATCGAGGTGGTGAGTATCTTAGTACCGAGTTCCTTGACTATCTTAAGGAGTGTGGGATTGTCTCACAATTGACTCCTCCCAGGACACCACAACTGAATGGTGTAGCTGAGAGGCGTAATCGAACCTTGTTGGACATGGTTCGCTCTATGATGAGTCGAGTTTCGTTACCAATCTCTTTTTGGGGGTATGCCTTAGAGACTGCCGCCCATATCCTTAATCTAGTCCCTACAAAGAAGGTTACCAAAACACCTCATGAGATGTGGACTGGGAAGGTTCCCAATTTGGACCACATCAAAATTTGGGGTTGCGAAGTCTTCGTGAGGCGCGAAACTCATGATAAGCTTGAACCCCGAAGTGAAAGGTGTATTTTCATCGGCTACCCACAGAAATCCTTCGGTTACCTTTTCTACAGACCCAGTGAGAATGTGGTCTTTGTAGCACGAAGAGGGATCTTTCGCGAGAAAGAATTTATAAGCCAAGGAGACAGTGGGAGGCAGATTGATCTTGAAGAAATTCAAGAATCAATTGGTGAAGGAACCTCAGACACTAGCAATCAACTTGAGGAGGAAACTCCTGTTGATCCAGCTGACGAGTCTGTACCTCCGAGGCGTTCCACACGGGTTAGGAACACACCTCCGTTTTATTATGGTTTTCATATTACTACGGAAGGTGATACGTTTATTAGTGATAGTACACTAGTAAATTTGGATGAACCTAGCAGTGTGAAGGAAGCCATGATAGGCCCGGAGTCTGCTAAATGGAAGGAGGCTATGGATAGCGAGATACAGTCCATGTATGACAATCAAGTTTGGAACTTGGTTGACAATGTACCAGGCCGTAAAACAGTCGGGTGCAAATGGATCTTCAAGAAGAAGACCAACATGGAAGGAAAAGTGCATACTTATAAGGCTCGACTGGTTGCGAAGGGTTTTACTCAAACTCAAGGTATTGATTATGATGAAACCTTTTCGCCGGTAGCAAAGATTAAGTCTATTAGGGTTGTGTTAGCCATTGCAGCATTTCATGATTATGAAATATGGCAAATGGATGTCAAAACCGCTTTCCTTAATGGAAAGTTGGCTGAGGATGTGTACATGAATCAGCCAGAGGGTTTTGTCAATGCAGAGTACCCTAATAGAGTATGCAAGCTTGAGAAATCCATTTATGGATTAAAACAAGCATCTCGTAGCTGGAATCTTTGTTTTGATGAGAAGGTAAAAGAGTTTGGCTTCTTGAGAAGCGAAGATGAGTCTTGCGTGTATGTCAGAGCTAGTGGGAGTATAGTTAGCTTCTTGGTACTGTATGTGGATGACATACTACTCATAGGAAATGACATCCCAACCTTGCAGGAGGTTAAGTCCTGGCTTGGGAAATGCTTTGCTATGAAGGACCTAGGGGAGGCTACCTATATCCTAGGGATAAGGATATTAAGAGAAAGGAGTAGAAGACTAATTGGACTTAGTCAGAGTATCTACTTGGATAAGGTGTTGAAAAGATTCAACATGGAGAATTCCAAGAAAGGAGATTTACCGATCCAAAGCAATACCAAACTTAGTAAGACTCAGAGTCCGAGTACAGACGCAGAGATAGCTGAGATGAGCCGATTACCATATGCTTCCGCAGTTGGCTCGATCATGTATGCTATGACTTGTACCCGTCCTGATGTGGCATTTGCTTTGAGCATGGTCAGCAGGTATCAGGGGAACCCTGGAAAGGCTCATTGGACCGCGGTAAAGAACATTCTCAAGTACCTGCGGAGGACTAAGGATTGGATCCTTACCCTTGGTGGCAGTGATGACTTGAGAATATTAGGGTATAGTGATGCTGGTTTTCAGACTGATAGGGATAATTTCCGCTCTCAGTCGGGCTGGATCTTTACCTTAAATGGAGGGGCAATTTCTTGGAAGAGTTCCAAGCAGGAGACGGTGGCTGATTCGACTTGTGAATCAGAGTATATAGCAGCGAGTGAAGCAGCGAAGGAGGCGATATGGCTAAAGAACTTTATCGGAGACCTTGGAGTTGTACCAGCTATTAAGGAACCTATAGAGATTTTCTGTGACAACAATAGTGCGGTTACCTTAGCCAAGAAACCAAGAGATCATGGCAGATCCCGACACATTGACAGAAAATATCACTTCATAAGACACAAGATTGAAGAAGGACTCCTTGTGACAAGGAGGATATCGTCGGATGAGAATCCTGCAGATCCCCTTACGAAGGGACTGACGAGGGTTAAGCATTTTCAGCATGCGAGACGCATCGGGCTGAGGGACGATATTAGTTTTACAGATTAGATAGTTTTCCTGAAACTTGTAAAATGTAATCGACGTTTGATGATGAATAAAATTTGTGATTTATTTATGAGTAAAGTGTTACTATCATTGTCAATTATTTACTATTGTTTCAGTTTTGCATGTTTTGACTTCCAGAATAATTAATTTATTCAAACCTCCACAATCGATCATACGTCGGAAGTAGGTATGAATCAAGATTGTCATGAATTGGGTTTATAGATGCCTTAAAGGTGTTTAGACATGGCAATGGTTGCTGCAACATTCATGAGTACTCATAAGTTATGAGTATTGGTATAAACCCACGCTCACTTGTATCACTTCATGGAATTTATCTCGAGTGATCGTGAGACGATAACATCTTATAAATCTTTAAACCTAGAGATATGAGTTGTTACCTATGAGTTGGTTGTGCATTGATTGCACGTAAACGCATCAGTAACTTGATGTTATAAAACGTGCCTTTGTGTACAATTCAATAAGTAGTAGAACAAGCATATCAGTCGAAGTTTATCTGTTCCTTCTAGAAATAGAAGCGATATCTGGGCCCCTCGATGATTTTGTGTTGACCCATGTACCAGGCCTGGTCAGAACTAAACCGATGTGTTTAGTGAAGTTCTTCGTCAAACAAATCGGAAAATCGAGAAACAACTACTAGACAATAAGCAAGACATAGTTCCATGTGTTTGTCCGGCTGATATCATGAGAACAGAGGATTATGTGATCACTTATCTAAAATGGCGCTTCATAGTTCGACAGAGTCTTCATTGTTCGAGGGATTTTTCGAGAGCTACGATTGTTGGTTGGTTCCTGAAGTTATAGGAAAATATAGTTATTAGACTTATCCAAGTGGGAGTCTGTTGGATAAGGTGTCTAAGTCCATAACTTATTTGGTATATACTTGACCCGACCGGCATGGTCCATTTGGGTTGCATCTCATCCAAACTATTATGGATAATTTTATGAGAGTTATACACATATGTTTATTAATATATTATGAGTTATAATATATTAATATGAAGTTACGTTATTTAATTAGTTTTTAGTCTTAAATTAATTATGAATTAATTTAGAGATTAAAAGGAATACTAATTAAATTATGGGCTATGTGTTTTTTATAGTGTGGGCTAATACTCATTTGTTAATGGGCTAGGCTTATGTGGAAGTCCATGGATGATCCATGGAGCTTTTAACCCATGGATCCTTGGAAAAGGAAAAGACATGGGTTATTAGGGTTTCACCCTAACCATGCACACTATATAAGCATGCTTATGGAGCATGAAATGGAGCCTAAGGGAAAACTAGTGAACTAGTGTGTGTGTGTGCATGTGTGTGGCCGATTTATACAAGGTGTATACTCTCATCAAAGTTTTCCAAGAGTTTGTGGTGTTTGTGATTCCATTTGAGGCATTCACACTATTGGTGCTTGGCCCTCAAACTCCTTAGAACCAAACTCACCAAAAGGTATGTAATCTCTTCTAACTCTTTTATGTTGAAATGTTCCCCATGCCATGTTAGATAGGTTATAAACCTTGGAAAATTATTATTTTGCATGTATTTAGACAAACATAGATCCAAGGTTTATTAGGGTTGCATGGACACTTAGGAAGTGTTAGATTGCTCAAAACCCAACAATTAGCACATGCCCAAGAATAGTAGTGATATGGCAACAAGTCTAAAACTTACCAACACTACCACAATGGGAACATTAGAACAGAACATGAGTTTAAAATAATATAGGAGTATTTTGTAATATCATAACTTATATGAAAACTAAATAGATCCTTAATAATAGGTCTATAGTCCCTAAGTGGATACTTTAAGGTTATATATAACTTAGAAATTATAGACTTAGAATTTGTGGTCATTACTTTACTTCCTTTTCCTTGTTTGGATGTGGACCTAGAGTGGGATCACTTATTCAAAGGTCTATCGTATCTTGTTATATGTAATTAGTATGCACTATGTCATTATAGAAGTAACTAATAAGGATCACCCCCTATAAGTAATTGATAATAGAGTTAGACACATAGTACTTATCTCCTCCACTCCTATTCTCGCAAATACGGCATAGCAAAATCCTACTTACCGGACGACCCTTACTTTCCTAATCCGAACTCGAGGAATGGTGAATGGTTATGAGAAAAATCATAAGCGGGACCGGAGGTAATCAATCCTCCATGCATAGCAAGGGTTCTGCGAACCGTTTCAACTATATCGAACCTGTACCCCGTTGGATAATCGTGATCGAGGGTTGAATGTCGACAACAATGACAACAACCACCATGTGGAGACCAACGAGGGTGCTATGACCTCAACCACGGGGTACTGATGGACAGAGCCCTCCCGGCAAGGACCCGGCGGATTGCGATCACCGGGGATTAAAACAGGAAGACTACAATATGAGTTCAGAAAACTGCGCGCTACTATAGACCCCACCATCTCATGGACCGGTGACTCAGAATTATACTACTATTCTCGAGACCAACTCTCTTCTTAGGACGTTATCGCCACTCGTGAAAAGGAAAGAGAGTAACAAGGTAGGACACACAACATTCAAAGAAAGGATGATTGTAGCCAAGCGTTGATTGGCAAAGCTACAAAATTGCATCGACCTTGCCTCAGGCATCACAAGGGATGGATCATCGTAAGTAGAGTTCATGCCGCTCATCAGACCTGGTAAATTAGTTTCATAAGTATGCGCTGGTGCTACTCTATTGTAAGTAAAATCACGACACTACAAACTAAATGGTCATACTAATCGAGAAATCTATCCACTATCAAAACCCGCCCATGCACAAATGTGAAGTAGACCTGCATCGAGGTCAAAATTTTTACTGAAACCATGATTACTAAAGTCATATTAACAAGATGGGCTTAGGATGTACCTAACACACTCGAAGGACTATCTAGCCTTAATTATATAACTACGCATACATCAATAGGTCGTGATAAGGACCTAGCTTGGGTCAAGTATAAGGTTTCACTTGGATACAGAGCTACTAAAATACATGAGTTTATTATACAAAGAATCTCGTTATAAATTGTTTTCAGAACACCCTAAACAACCGAACTTTGATACAAATCGATATGAGATAAACTTAGTTAGAAAACTCGCGACATATAGCCATTCTAAAAACTCATTATCGTCTCACCTTTAAACACTTGTTGAGAAGTTTCTTCTTCATAGACCTATGGAGTGCGAACGTTCCAGCACTAATGCACCGGATCCCATCAAAAATTCCTCAGCCAAGTGTGTTCGGACAAACATGATTCTAAGAGGAGTAAAGCTTAACGTCCGTATGAAACCTACTCCTACCTACTGCCATAACTCCATCTCGGGAGCGTTAGCAGAAACACTAAGAATAGTACAGTAATGTGCAAAAATTTATATGCGTAAATATAAATGGTAAGGATGCACTTAAGACAATCATTTCCACTAACGAAGTCGTTTTTCGTCATGAAACAGAGCTATGTCTTCACCAAAAGGAAACAAACCAACTAGCAAGGCGCCAACACTTCAGATAGACGCTGCTACTTTTCAAGTTGCAATCACGGCAGTCGTGGTAGCCGTCATGGTGCATTTCAATACTAACAACGTCAGCAGGGGTGGAAGCGGTACTAACAATACAAATTGTGGTAACAATCAGGGACACCAATGGGTACCTACCAACGAAAATACCTCAGACCACAAACCTACGAACAAGAAGAGAAAGTTTTGGAACTTGAAAGAGCGCCACCAATCTCAAGGATACACTAAAAGACAACAACCTAGGGCCGCCCCTACCATTACAACAGCAGTCATGACACATGCCTCGACACTATCCACGGGGTCCGCCACCCAAATGCCTGCCAGACCATATGAGGGATCACTCCCAAAGAGCAACCAATGTGGCTTTCATCACCGTGGGGCTTGCCGGGAGATGCACTGTAAAAACTGCAACAGGAAAGGGCATACCATCCGTTTCTGTAGGTCCCTGGCCCATCACCTCCCTTCAATCACCTGCACCAAGGTAGGCCCAGTATGCTACCTATGTGGTGAAACGGGACACTTCAAGAGAGAATGTCCAACTGAGAAGAATGACGAAGGAACAGGAGGAATGTGATGAACACACCAACAGGAGCAGCAAGGGAACCATGTTAGGACTTTTGTAATGTTCCCAACGACAAAACGTTTAAGTACTATATGTTTGTAATGAATTTGGTACGCTTACTAAAGTAACCTTCCTTCTAAAAAGTAGCTAAAATATTTTCTCTCTCATACAAATCAAACCAAAGACATTCATATGTGACCTTAGGAGCATTACCTGTAAGTTGTGATGACCTTGTCCATACATCGGGGTAATTTAAAAATCAAAATACTAAAGTCTTGAAACAGATAATTCCATCCTGACTCTGATCCCATGTCTAGTATTAGGGGTTGAGTGGGGTCACCCACTCGACGATTTCACGATATCAATTTACATACGATGATCATATACCGCTCGACCGTGAGGAGACCTATCATGAATCATGATATCAAATATCATTACTGGCTATCGAAAACACACCCACTACCAGTGCTAGACACTGTGGTATGAACCATCTGCAATAATCATAACATTTAACAAAACGGAATACACAGAAAAGAAATACAGGACACTCTATCAATCTAGTGATCTCTTCCTTCGAATACAACTTATCTCATGTTATCTAAAAAGATAGTATTGTCGTTATCCAATTTTGATTGATATAGCCCTCGTCTTCCCGATTTAACGACTACAAAAGGGCCCTTCGCCTAACCCCCCGAATATCGAAACTATCATCTCTCATAAACATCCAGCACGGACCTTTGGGTCATCTCTCGTTGTGGAACTCCAAAACACGCACCAGAGGAGTGTTATACTTCCCGAAGCCTTATCACATGTATATACAGGAGACCTTCGGGAATGTCGCGCATGTAGCAGACAAGATTCAAGCATAGAAGCTTGGGACAGATATGGTACGAGTCCTGCCATGAGCTTCGGGCTAAGGTTGCCCAGAAGGACGAGTAAATGTCCTACTATTCAAAAAGGCCTAGTCGCATAAACCAAACCCACATACTTCCTACCAAGCTACAAGAGCTGTCAGGTCAAACCTATCGAACTACTCAACAATGAAATTGAAGAACCAAGCTTCTCACCCTGGAAAACTCTGGTCTTATTCATCAAATAGAAAATCAAATTGCTCATAATTCCATCGATTTCAGAGGCCCCGACAACATCTCCAATAGAAACCTTTACTATCTGCCTCGCATAGACGAATAGGCCGACCAACCGCAAGGAACGAGGTACCCTTCAGGAATTGGACCTGAGATCTGATTATCACCAGTCACGAGTATTGAAGAAGGATGTCCGAGAACAATCCTCTAATTTCGATGCAGACGCTGAAAGTTCGTAGTGATAACCCTCGGATAGGACCCAAACCCACTCGTAGGATTCATGAACGTAATAAATAGGATATACCATTCTTGCTAGGATCAGTTCATCATCGTCATTACAGATGACTTACTTATCTACCCTCGTAGTAAGAAGGAAACCAAGGAGAGCAGCTACAACAAACCACGGAAGCAATACGATCAGAGAAGTATTACCCGAAGTTCTCTAGATACGAGTTTTGGAATTGAGGAGTTCAATTCTCAAGACACATCGTTATCAAGGTGGAAATTCATAAGGACCCTTTCAATTGATCAAAACCATTGAGAAACAGTCAGCACCGAAGGCGTTAGCAGGAATACGCCAAAATTCTGGGTCTCGCTGACCTACCGTCTTAGTTCCTTTGGAACTTCTCGAAAAATACGGACCCCCCTCCCAACTTTGACCCTAAAGGGAGCAACCCTTGACAGGAAGAGAAGCAAGAGGAAGAAACCTTTAGAACGCCAGTATAACCGACCAAATTCCTCTAGAAACACTCACTCTGGGAAGGCTTAGTACGCTTCGGAAATCATGGAAAGCCAATACCCAAAAGAATTGTGTCTTTCGAGATCCTTTTCAGAATCAGCCCTGTAACTCTCTACTTCAATCTACTCCCGCGAGCTTGGTAAAGTACACTCTACCCAACACGTCCCAAATTTACAAGAAGTATCTATCCGACGAGACTCTTGCAATTCCCCTCGACAAGATCGAGTTCCACAAGAGCCTCACCTTCTTGGAAGAACCATAGTGACCATGGACCGAAGTCAAGCGGACGAAACAACGCCACTTTCCATTAGTGAAAGTTCGCTGGAATACTAACCAAGCACCTAGAGTCACTTGGGAGCGCGAGAATTAGTCGATTAGGAAGTATCCCCACTTCTTGGCTTGATTATTCATGCCTACCCCTTGCCTAAATTCAAATTTCGGGATGAAATTCCCTCTAACGGGCGGATGATGTGACAACTGTCAAATTTCGATCAAGTCAAAGTCAACAAGTCAACCGTTTGACTTAATTTGCCCTTGGGTACTACAATTTACATTATGAAATTTCTACATAACTCTCTATTCTAATGAGAGATCATAAATAAAAAGGTGCAAACATCTAGATCTCCTTAACCTAAAATTGTGGTACGTGGCTAGCCAAACCGATAAGACAATGTTGCATACTCATCGGGAGTGTGTAAGATCCTTAAACAAGGCTTAACAGGGTTTACGAACCTTGCCTTGCGAAGCCAGACACTCACAAATGCCACACTCGAAACCTCTCTCAATCGTTTTCACTCTATCTCTCTCTATTTGAAATCTCTCTAAGTATGTGAAACCTCTCCCAAAAGTCTCTTTGTATGAGAAATCTCTCCAAGAATATCAAATCTCTCCAAGTATGCGAAATCTCTCTCAAATATCTCTCTGTATGAGAAATCTCTCTAAGAATTTCAAATCTCTCCCTAATCTCTCCAAGTATGTGAAATCTCTTGCAAAAATCTCTTTGTATGAGAAATCTCTCCAAGAATGTCAAATCTCTCCCAAATCTCTCCAAGTGTGAGAAATCTCTCCCAAATCTCTCTAAAAAGTTTCCCGTAACTTTTTAGAATCATTCGGGTAATTCCAACCCTTAACAGGGTCAAAAAAAGCTTAAAACGGGGTAAAAACGAAAAAACTGGACCTTAGGAACCGAAACCCTTTTTAAGGAGCCGAAGCTCCTTAAGGCCGAGACTAGGAACCGAAAATGCCCCAGGACCGAACCGAGCCCCTGTAGCTGAGACCGAGTCTCGGTCTTTGTTGCTTCTCCTCTCTGTTCTCGCTTCTCGCTCTCGGTCGCTTCTCTCTCTCTGTCGCTTCTCGCTCTCGGTCGCTTCTTCACTCTCTGTTCCTCCCGCCTCTCTTCCCCTCTCAGTCTCTGTTCTCTGTTCTCTCCTCTCTGTCTCTTCTCTTTTCTCGGTCTCTCTTCTCCCCTCTCGGTTTCTGCCCTCTGTCCTCTCGGTTTCAACATCAGAAGGTCGAACCTCGGCCAGATTTCGGAAATTTGTCACTTTTAGCCCCTTTTTGATATTTTTAACATTTTAAGCCCGTTTTTCGTGATTTTAAAGCGGGATTTTCTCCAGAAATTATATTTTAACATAATAAACCCTAAATATTCATAATTTAAACATATTTTGATAAAAATCATTATCTAAATGATAAAAATCTAATGGGGGATTTATTTAAGGTGGAGTGTTGACCTTGCCTTAACTGATATCACAAGCAACCACCCCACACCCACTCTATGACCAGCCATACCTCCCCACCATACCTAGGTCACTTCAATGTCCCTTACACTCAATTTACACTCATTCCCACATTTTTAGAGCTGGAACAAACATCCTCTCTCCTCATGTCTCTCATTTGCTCTCATTTCACTAAGTATCAAACACCACTTTTCTCTCAAACTTTTTCTCCACCAAACTCGAGATTCAAGGCTGATTATCAAGTGATCTTCCACATTTGGTAAGCATAATCCATTCTCCTTATGATTATCTCACTTATTTCCACTCAAATCATGGATATCTTACACAAACTCCATCATATTTGTGTTAGAGCTTCGAATCTTCAAGTGATTCTTCAAGTGTTCTTGGGTTGAACACTTCTCTTCTTCATCACTTATCTACTGAAATCACTCAAGGTGAGTTCATACCCCTACATTTTCATGTTTTCTCAAGTTTTCAGGGGGGGAATACAAGTTAAAACACCAAGAACATAACTAAATTTTTCTAACAGCCTTCATCAGAAAAGTTCAACTCCATTCACGGACTGTTTTGGGCATCTTAAACATTTTTGTTTTTAAAACTGTACAAGGTTCAAATAGTTCAAGTTTTTAGCTTTAAAATGACTACTTGCGCATCTCCATACGATTTTTCTACAGTTTATGGTGATTTTTAAAAAACTGCCTATCATTTCAAACAACAATCCGGACCAGTCTGCGATTATGGACTTTTTCACCCAAGTTGGAGGTCATTAAAAATCGTGATAAAAATTATGAATAAACTAGACACATTTTGTGAACTCTCAGAATTTACGAATCTAGTTTTCAATTTCGTATGATTTTTCTATGATGTTTCCAAAACAGTGCAGAATGGCTAAAGTTAGCCAACAGCATGTAAATATTATAACACTTTGTATTATGTTGAGCAAAGTGTATAATCATAAGTTCTAATTATTGAATGTGTTTCTTTGTTAGTTTATCATCATGAACTGAAACTAAGTCATTCATAATAAATATTATTCATTCATTTTAGAACACGTATATTAAACTATAAAAAAGTATAGTTTAATAAATTCATAACACTAATACATTTCCATAAAAGAGTTCATACATATTACAAACGTTTTAGATAAACTATAATAGGTATAGTTTATGATACATCACACAACACACTCATACAGAAAGGGTACATTCATACAGAAAAGATTTATATTCACACACATTTCACGTAAACTTGTTAACCTATATTGTGAAACATTCACTCCCCGTACATCCGAGTGCGGGATATAATTCCTGGTAGTTATAATCAGAATCTCCTTGAGGGAGAACGTGATACTTGTATATAGATCTATATTGGGATTGACACCCCACACCTTGCTGCTAGCTACAGTGGGACCTGCAGGTCTACGGGTGACAAATGTCATTTCAGTTTTCGCGACGCCTGAGAAACGTCGTGGCAGGTTCACATAGTTATAGTATGATTATAGCGACTCACATAGGGATATAACAATCCATAAGGTATATGAGATTTTATTTATAAAACCTAAATGAGTTTTATGTCGATTTAAAATCACTTTTTATCTCAATGAGTATAGATATTACTGTACACTTTTGGTTTTGGTAGTTATGACTACACATCAATTGAAACCACATTTATACCTTTAAGTATAGTCAATACTCGTTCTTTCTCGGTCCTCGGATTTAGGACTACATATACATAAAGTATTAACAAACATGAGAACATACGGAAATTTCATTTAATTCCAAACGCGTCCATGTCCATTTAAACACATAACATTTTCTATTAGTAAGAAAGGTTACTTATACATTTTGGTCTTCGGTCATAAGACTACATTACACAGATTTTAAAGAAAATATCGGATTTTCTAGATACATATTCTAACGCTTTTACAAGGAAAACGGTTTACTTTTCTAACGAAATCTCTTATGAACTCACCAACCTTTGTGTTGACACTTTTCAAAACTACTTGTATTCTCAGGAATTCTGTGAAAACAGGAAATCAACAATGTTTTCAGGATGGGACGATAAATCGTCAAACAGTTCATTTTGTATCATAATGTAATTGATGTGATTCATGTAAACATGTGCTTTGATGTAACGTTTTCAATTATATTTGTGATGGTTGTATTTACTTTGAGCACTATTATACACATTGTTGTGATACTCTACATGAAGTCCTCCACCCCCGGACGTTTCCGCCATCCTTGGTTTGGGGGTGTGACACATGAGATGTTTACCATTGGATCATTGGAACAGAGTGGGATCAAGAATTCCCCTCTGAAAGCCTGAGCGCTTAATAAAGTCGGTAAGAGTGTCGTACCATGTGCGAGGAGCTTGTTTAAGACTATAAACCGCCTTACATAGTTTGTAGCAGTGATTCGGAAATGCAAGATTAATGAATCCGAGAGGCTATTGAAGATATACATCGGTCTCAAGTTCACCATTGAGAAAAGCACTCTTAACATCCATTTGGTAGACTTTGAAGCTTTTGTGAGAAGCATAAGCAAGGAAGATTCAGATAGCTTCAATTCGTGCAACAGGAGCAAAGGTTTCATCGTAGTCGAGCCCTTCAATTTGAGTAAAACCTTTGACAAAAAGTCTTGCTTTGTTCCGGATGATAACTCCATCATCGTCTAGCTTGTTGTGAAATACCCATCTCGTGCCGATAATAGGATGGTTTGGAGGAGGAGGTATGAGAGTCCATACTTCATTTCGGTCAAATTCAGCTAATTCTTCTTGCATGGATGTGATCCAGTCAGAATGCTCTAATGCTTCCTTAATGGATTTGGGTTCGATCATGGATATGAATAATGAGAAATGACATTCATTTTGGATGCTTGAGGTAGAACGAGTTTGTACACCAGCATTGATGTTTCCAATCACTTGGTTTGGAGGATGATCTTTGGTCCAGATATACAATCTTGGAAGTTCTTGAGCAGCAGATGAGCCAATATCAACAATAGGATTGAGTTGCTCCTCTTAAATGATTTGAACTTGATGATGATGCTCCCCCTGAACTTCTGAACCAGAGAGATTTATATCATCATCCGAAGAAAAGTCATGGAAATTTTCATTGTCATCGAAATTAGCAACTGCATCTTGAAAACTATCTATATTTTATTCAAGAAATGAGTGAGCATTCTCCCCCCAACCTGAGAAGGTTGAAACGGTTCATAATCAAATGGTGCGAGACATGGAATTGGACTGGATACATTTTGAGAGATGGGAGCTTCAGGAGTCATGTTTATGCTTTGCCTTGTTCGAGATTCCGAATCAAGAGCTGTTTCAAATGGTCCAAAGAGAATATCAAAATCAACTTCATAAATTACTTGGATGTTTGGATATTCTGGGGATGGAGCATCGAACTCCATGATGTGGGTTGTAACATGAGTAGGACTGGAATTCCGAATGAAGTTGTCATTAAAAGTAACATCAAAACTTTCTTCAATAACTCGAGTATGTCGGTTGAGGATCCGATAAGCCTTTGATTTAGAGGAGTACCCAAGGAAAATTGCTTCATCAGCCTTGGGTTGAAACTTGGTAAGTTGATCATGATTGTTCTTGACGAAGCATCTACATCCAAAGACATGCAGAAATGAGATTGCAGGTTTGCGACCATTCATTGCTTCATATGGAGTTTTGTTGAGGCGGCGATTTATGATACTTCGGTTCTGAGTGAAGCATGCAATTGAGACGACTTCATCCCATAAATAGAGTGGAAGATTTGCAAAGTTGAGCATTGATCGAGCAACTTCAATAAGAGTTGCAAAATTGAGCATTGTTGAGGAGTATATGGAGCAGGGAAATTGTGGTCAATACCCTTTTTGGAAAGAAAGTTTTCAATGGACGAATTGGTGAATTTCGAACCATTATCACTTCGGATACGTCTAACTGGGAGCTTGATGAGAACTTCTATTCCTTTGATAAAGTCGATTAGTTCAGAAGCGGTTTCGAATTTTTCCTGAGGAAGAAGACCCAGGTGAATCTAGTGAAATCGTCCAAAATCAAAAGAATGTACTTTTTGTGATGTAAACTTTCCACTGTTGATGGTCCACATAAATCAATAGGCAGGATTTCTAGAGGTTCCGAAATAGATTTTTCAATGATGACAGAATGACCTTACTTAGACTGCTTCCTACATTCACACGCAGCACACAAATGATCATTTTCAAATTTGAGGAGTGGAAGTCCTCGAACCATTTCTCTTGACACAAGATCATTCATGTATCTAAAGTTTAAGTGAGCAAGTCTTCAGTGCCACAACCAGCTAATGTCAGGAACAACTTTAGAGAGTAAGCACAGCTAGGGCTTGCCAATGATCATGTTGATGTCAAGAGGGTACATGTTCTTGTTGTGATTGGACTTGATCAAAAATTCGCTTTGGTCTTCGGTCATGATGTAGCTGTGTTTCTTGTAAAATTCAACTCGACGATTTGCACCAGTGAGTTGTGCCACACTTATCAAGTTGTGTTTTAGGTCAGCTACATATGCCACATTTGAAATTGAGAAGTTGCCATTGGTAAGAGTCCAATAACCTCATATTTGAAAGTTTGAATTGTTGCCATATGTTACATATCCAACATTTGATGAAAACTTAAGATCTTGTAGAAAGTTCTTCTATCTCTTCATGTGCATGGAGCAAGCACTATCAATATACCATATTGTTTCTTGCTCCGAAGCATAGAGTTCCTGCAAAATTAGTGAGTTATGGAGTTTTAGGCTTTGATTTAGGTTTTGAGATAAGGGTATGAGTCTTGGATTTGGAACGGGACTTGTGAGCAACAGATCTAACAGGTGCATTCCGAGAGCTTTTACGAAATACATAGAATGATAATGTTATTTCATCAATCCAATAGTCATACTTAGTGGCATGAACTGTTGGGGCATTGTGTTTCAGAACATGATGTTCCGGAGAGGTCTTCTTAACTAATTTTTTCGGAGTCTGTTTTTCTTTGAAGGAAGATTTGACTTTCTAAACAAGATTTTGTTTGGATGATTTTTAAAAACTTATGTTTTGTGTCCTTTTTGATTGGTTAGACGACACGCTGTTTTTTGAAGAATTTGATATAAAAATGGTGCTGTCAGTTTTAGCAATAAAGACTGAGGAAACATTCCGGGATGGAGTGTTTTGAGCTAGTGAATCATGTTCATGATTTTTAAGTGGAGTGGAACTGACTCCGGTCTTGTGTTGAACAGTACTAGGAGAACTTAGTCTTTTGAGTATCTTAGTTGGAGCAAAGAGGTTTTGTCTAGATGTGGATGAGCTAGAGGTATGAGATCTGTTCTTTTTAGAATTCTCAATGAATCGAGAGTTTTTTCTAGACCTAACTTCATTCTTGTAAGCATTTTTTTTCTTCCACTTTAGGATCTACCATATCCTTTCTATAGAGTTCTTCTTTCAGCTTAGATCGAGATACAGATTTCGAGGTTTGTCCTACAAATGAGTTGCTAAACTTTGGATCAATGGGAACCAATGTTGTTTTTGAAACTACAAGGGATTCGGATTCACATGAATCAGACGAGACATCACTAGAGATTTCAACCTTATCATCTAAGGATGCCCATACAAACTTAGATGGAGTCGTTTCTGAAAGAGTAGGAGCAATTTCCTCAACAACACAGTTGTTAGGAGCTTTGTTGTTCGGAACATAATCTATTCTATTTGAAACACTATAATGGAATTCCGTGGTTCTATTCAGGTTTAGGTTTATCAGAGGCGGAAAAAAGGTGGAATCAGGACACTTAACAACAATTGGTTGAAACTTAGGGATCAAAGACGCAAAGTTATCGTTTTTTTTAGGAAGGGGTGACAAAGGAGAAACAGGGGTGTCCGAATGTTTGATGTTCATAACTTCTCCTAGAAAAGTCAAATTTTGTAGCTGCTCAGAGGACTAACGATTGGCTTTGGAAACTCGCTTCCGAGTTCAGGTCCTTTCTACCATGGATGACGAAAATTATGAGTCATTTGTTCATTTGCTTCAAGCATGTTAATAGAGTTGTGCAAAGCATCTACTTTAGTGTTGAGACGTTTATTATCAGAAATCAAAATGTTTCTTTCTAAGTAAGTAATTTCATACTCGAAACATAACCTAAGACGGTTCAATTCAACATCCTTCTTCTCACAGGCTTCTATGGGTGACTCATAGGTTTTGTAAATGACATTCATGTTTGATTGAATCTCAGTTAGACGTGGTTCACAAATAAACAAATCAAAATTAATTTTTGTAATTAAGCGTTGTACCTATTGAATGATGCTTCTTCCTGGAGGATCGTTTTTAGCCATGTAGCAGTAGTTGCGCTCAGTATCTTCATCATCTTTCTCTGATCCAGATGACCAATAGCCATCATCACATTCAATATCTTGTCTTTCCATCAAGCACATATTTCTTCCAATGAATGCAACATAATCATCATCTTTGGATGACCACTAATCTTCAATGTCTCTTGAACTGTTGTTACAAAGGCTTTTTCACTTTTAGCCATTTCTTGAGCTTTTTGAGCATAGTAGGTAGAGTTCTTGATTTTTGGTTTCAGCTCTAATTCAGCTCGGCAATCTTTTTCAAAGTGGTTAGGATGTCCACACTTATGACATACAATTTTTGGTTTGTCCGAAATGGAATTCTGAGAGGATTTAGCTGCAGTGTTTGACATAAAGAGGTTTGGTTTGTATGCAGGAGAATTTTCGGAAGTTGGTTCAGGTTCAAGACTTAAGTATGATTGAGGATTGTTATGGTGAGGTGCTTGGAATTTGTTTTGGTGTGGCTTGAAAGAAGGGTTAAAAGGACGTTTATATTTCATTGAGAAAAGAGTGAAATCATGTTGGAAACGGAGTTCTTAATCCATGAGTTCAGAATCATCAATAGTATAGTTTTGAGAGAGTATTGATGAATTGATTAGTGAAACAGTGGTTTTGAGAAGATCTGAAGTAGAAGAATTCGAAATACTTGGCTCGAAGGAACTGAGAAGAGCAAGTGGACCTCCGGAAAGTTCCCTTATGGTTTGAGAAACATTTAACTCATGTCCTTGACGTTCATCAAAAAGTTGATAGTGCTTCAATTTCTTCAAAGAACCATTACTTTGAAGGCAAGATTTTACATTTCCCCATCCTTTGCCAAGACTGTTTATGAATTTAAGATTGTACTCCAAGGGAGTTCGAACAATCCCATGAGCAGTCATGTTGTTGACCACAATTCGGTAATGGTTGCAAGCAGAGGCCACTGATTCACCAGGAGAGGTTGTGAAGGTGTCAATGTCATTGGCAACTGAAGTAAGGCGCTTGTCTTTCATGTTTTTAGAACCTTCAATTAGGTCCTGAAGAATGTCCCAAATCTCTTTAGCTGATTTGCATAACTTGATGTGTTCAAAGAGCGAATGAGGAACACCAAACACCATTTCGGAGAAAGCGACTTAGTTTGCATGAAGCTTTTCAATGTCATCAGCAGTTAGAGGAGCTGGACGATTTTCAACTTGACCCATAAGATAAGCAGCAACATCTCTTACAATAGTTCTAACATGAACATGAGGACCTTCTTTCACGGATCTCCAGATCTCTTCACTTTTGTCTTTAGCTAAGAGAAACCTTTCCATTCTAACTTTCTAGTTATCATATTCTTCAACAACTAGTAATGGGGCACATGTAGGGCCACCCACACTATTTGCGATTTGCATTGAAATCATTTGTTGGGGATTAGAAGCAGCCAATGAAGTTAAGATATTGTGAGCAAAAGTGGTATATGGAAGAACTTTTATCCGTAAGACAAAAATGGCTGAAATACCAAGGTATGCTCGAACCAACTATAATCTGCTTTTGTGGATTCAAAGTACAACCACTGAAGCTATGATACTATATGTGAGAACTAGAATTTGATCAGTTGCGCAGGGACAAGGTTTGAGAAGACAAGCCTTGAATGAATGCTTAAAATCAATGTCTGCTTTCTAAAATAAGCTCAAGTCTTAACTAGAAAGACCAATCAAGTCTTAAATATAATATTCAACAAATGATCAAGACATTAAATGAAGAAATAGAGTTAATGATCAAAGTAAAGTAAAGATAATAAAAATGAAGAACAAGAAGAATGTTTGAAAGATATTAAATGACAAGTAAAAAAGCTAAAATGTTGAGCAAAGATTCGTATCTTATCTTGAATTGAAATCTCCTTTATATAGGAGAGAGCGTTGCGGTGAATTAACCAAGTAACTTACATAGGACTGGACAATAGAACTATTTCTGACATTCTTATTGTCAAATACAACAAAAGGCTAAGTCCTATGAAACGTCACATCAATACAAGGATAATTAATGATAAAAGATAAAATGGATGTTCTTCCGGATCTGCATATATTCCAGATGTGAGTGTCACTCTGAAATGTGTTTCTCTTAGAGTTTCTCTTCCTTTCCTCCTTTTCTGCTTCAGACTAGGTTTCGGAGCGCTTTTCATTTTGGAACCAACCATCTTCAGAATATTTGCTTAGGATTTCTAGATGTTCACTTTCAGGTTCCAACAGACATCGAGTCCGCACACTTGTTCAAAACTGAAAATGTGTTGGCAAAGATAAATTATGAACTTCCTGAAGCTCAAATCCTGGTAGAAGGTCTGATTGAGGAACCTGAGCTCGGATACATCTATCTGAGGAAGAAGACCAACAGAAAAGAATTTTTCTGAGTCTTTGATAATAATCTTGTTCCTTCAACCATTCTGCAAGAGTTCATCGCTAGTGCTGCCAAAAGTGATGCTCCTGAGCCTGTGAAGAAGAAATTCATTGATCACTTGAAATGGTATATGGAAGTCTGAAGTTGGCTCCGTAATGCTTACATTTTCATATGTGAAGATGCCAAATGAGTTTATAGATTGCTAAGTTCACTTTGGGGGAGATTGTTAATCCATAAGAAGTGAACCTCTAGCAATCAAAAGCAAATCTAAAGTCAACTCTGTTCTCAGATGTGAAGAAGATCAGAAGCTCCTTTTGAACCGAGATAGAGTGTGTCTGAAGTTAAAGTCTGTACAACCATTTAATGTTTTTTGTCATTTCTTGATGTATCATTTTTATGACTTTTTCAACAAATCTTTTAAGTGCCTGATTTGCCAAACTCATTGTATTAACTAGTCCTTAGATTGTACTTCGGTTTGTACCATGTTCCTTTTTTTCTATTTAAGGAGTGAATGTTTCATGAATTAAATACCAAGAATAGAAGCAATCACTATTCTCTTCATATCATTTCAAACTCACTTGAAACTCAATTTCTTTCACTTACATTGTACTTGTTCTAAATTGTATTTACTTTTATTATACTCAAACTCACTTTATTTTTCTACTTGAATAAATTGTTGAATATAATCTTCAAGTCTCTACTAGTTTACCAGACTTGAATGGACCAACTAATTAGAAGCAGACATTGATCTTAAAGATTAACTCAAGGTTTGAGTTTTCAATCCTTATTCACGCATAGATTCTTGCTCTCACAATGACAGATCGATTATGAGAGAGACGAACACAGATACACTGTGGCGATGTTCTCTAGAAACCTAGCTCCAAAAAAAACCATTTTGTTTCTCCGTTCTGTCTTTGGTTGTGGTATTCATCATCAAAAAATGTTTAAGATGGAGGAAAACAATGTTTTATCCAATTTATGTTCACTATGAATCATAAAATCAAACGTCGCCGATTCCTTCACCTTATCGGATTCTCCCCACCTCCTCTCTAATATAATATCTTCATCGGTGTGGAACCAGCCTCATTTCATCTGTGCTTTCTACTCCATTGCAAGAACGTAGCGAGGATAGACGTATTATTTGATTTTACAAATTAGAGGATCGGTTCTTTTTTTGGGTTGATTTGTTTCTCTAAATCAGTGTGCTTTCATATTCATCTTCTAATGTTTATTCAAGAACGCATATTTTTAGCCCAATTGTATTGAACCCTGACTCAATTTGTGGTTATTCGGTGTCTAAAATATGTTTTCCTGGTGTGGAATTGGCTTCATGGTTTCTCGGTTCCTTGCAAATGATTTTCGATTTGTGCACTGTGCACTGGAAACTTCTTGGTTTAGGTTTTACCTAATTCTACATTTTGTAGATCAATTTTACAACTGCAAACATGGTAGTGGTTCACAAATTTGTTGTAGATCATGCCGATTTAGATTTCTTCAATTAAACAAGAAAGCATGTGTTTATCAATTAAATAAGAAAGCTATTGAAAATGATCACCTTCAATTTTTAGAATGGCAGAAAGGAGGAAGAGACTGCATTAAGAGCATCTCCAACCTACCTTGAAACTCCATTTTTTCTTTATTTCTTCCTCCATTCTCCTCCAACCCTACCCCATTTCCATCTCTATTTTCGGAAATATAAATAGTATTCCCCCATATTTGGGGTTCCAAAAATGGAGTTGAAGTTTCGGTTGCCAACTTTAGTCTCTCTCGTTTTTATTTTATACATTTTTTGTTTTTTTGTCAACTAATTTTAATTTAAATGTAATATTTAATATTTGTAATATCATGTTATATACTAATTTATATTAATTAATCGTAAATATAGAGTTTAATATTTATTTATCGAATACATATAAAAAATTAAATATAAGCTAAAGACTTGAAATACAGTAATATAATTTATAAAATATAGTAATCCAATATGATCGTGATCTTGATATATTTATTATAAATATAATCTTATCTATTTAATAATTATTTATATTAAAGGAATAAATAATTTAAATTTATTTTCTATAAACATTTTATTTATGATAATATAATTTGTAATATTTTTGTAATGAAAAAATATAATATATGGTATTTGTTAAAATCTAATTAGTAGAAGGGTGTATTTGGCAATATATATATATATATATATATATATATATATATATATATATATATATATATATATATATATATATATATATATATATATATATATATATATATATGTGTGTGTGTGTGTGTGTGTGTGTGTATGTGTGTGTGTGTTATAAAATGAAATATTCAAGGAATATATTTTTTGGGATAAAAATAAGGTAGAAAATAGAGTAGAATTGGAGATGAATCACTATTTACCCTATTTTTTACTCCATTTATAGAGAAAAAAAAATAGAAACGGGTTGAAGATGATCTAATAGATTTTCGTGTAGTAGTCCATTCAAAGTCTCTTGTGGGTGGTAATGTTCATGTAGCATCAGGATTGAGACAATTTGTCAATCCACGAAGATAGGGTATAATTAAATTTAAATTATTAATTTCATTTTTTTCAATCTTTTTCTAATAAAATTTAGTAATAATTAAGTTCTTTACGTTTAGTTAGGTATAATGTTGCAATTGCTAATTACAAAATTGATGATTCATGTGCCAACCATCATAGAGTCTACATTGCTCAAGGTGCTAATTAAGATCAATTTTAGTGAACAAAACGTAGTAATATGCATTCCTTTCCAATAATATTGTCTTTCCTTTATCATATTTCATTTTTAATTTATTCTATTTTTTATTTTTTTTAATATTCAGGCTCCGAAATCTCTCAGGGAAAATAATGTTGAGATTGGTGCAAATTCATGCATTGATAGAGGCAGAAGAGATTATATTGTTTTCTTTATACAATATAATACACTCTCAGCCTTGAGGTTTCTAATTATACAAAACTAGGAAAGTATCACGTGTTGCGAGTGTTGGAGTTGCGGGGGTTGGAGAGTATTTCATAGTCTTTTATAAAAAACAAGAAATTGTAAAATTTTTATAATGCTTTACATGAAACAAAAAAAATTACATTAAAATATGAGGATGTTTATTTTTAAAACCTTACACACAAACTAAACTACTTATTAATATCTATCAATGCCTCTTTTTCTCATGCAGCAACCACAATAAAAAAAAAAATATATATATATATATATATATATATATATATATATATATATATATATATATATATATATATATATATATATATATATATATATATATATATATAGTAAATCTCTCTACAATCTAGACCAAGAACGACTGAAATAACATGCTTTATAGTTTGTATGAGCGGCTACAGTCTCATACCTATGATGCCTCGTACAAACCTAGTAAAAGATAGCATGTGAAAAACAATTACAGAAACAACTCATATATAAGTTTAGCAAGGAAGTTATTACAACTTTTAATCATAACCAATAAATATAAAATTGTAATGATAGGGCCGTTAATAATTACTAAACATAATCTATGTTGACACAAGACGATGTTTTATAACCCAAAATTATAAAATAAGAAACTTTAACTTAAAATCCAAATTAGCTATAAACAGATCAATCTTACCTCCATCAGTCACTAAATTAGGACTTAGGTTACCACGTTGTTGGCATTTTTGCCCCCACCTACACACAATCTGTCACAAACATGTATCGCTTTAATGTAAAAAGTTGATGTAATGATATGAAGGAATCTTGTATTTGTCCTACATCAATCAGTTTTGCATTGAATTTTCGTCTCAATGTCTGTTAATCTTGTAAAAGGGTAAAAAAAAGTCAAAACAAATTGAATATGTATTTTGGACAACTCATACCTGAAAGTACAATGCTATTTACGGCATTTATAACAAAAAATTGGAAATTTAACCAATTGAATATGTATTTTGGTTTTTGGGAGGTCAAAGTACATTTAAAGAGATCAAGTACTGTAAGAACCTGTTCTTTGCTGTCAACTTGAAGAAAAAATTGTGTTATTAACAATATCAATGCAGTGATTTCAATAACAAAAAACAATTAAGAAAAAATAAATAAAAGCAGTAAGGTCGAGGCCAAATGAGTAGGCTAAACAACACCAACTAACGAAAAAAGTTCTTCTTTTTTGGACAACTCATACCTGTTAACTAATTGGTGCAATACGAAAAGTGGTTTTAAAAAATGGAAATGCAATGATAAAAACGATTATTTTTTTAAAGAAAATTAAGATCGCAGTGCTAAAGCCGATAAGTTTTTAAAAGGAAAAAGAAACTGTTATTGGTTAGTTTTTCAAGAAAATAGAAAGTGAAATGCTAAAATTGGTTAGGTTTTCAAAAAAAAAAAATGCAATGCTCCTATTGGTTAGCTTTCAAAAAGAAAAAGAAAAGTGTTTTTATGGACATTCAATATGGTTAATAGTTACAACAATAAAAATATAATATGTATAAATTACCAAGATTCAGATTGATTTTGGTGATAGATAACATCTCTTTTTTCGTAGGCTCCACTTCATTATCACATTGAACTCTTGAATTCCACTATCCTTCTCTACATAAATATATAAATCATCAAATTCAGATTGATTTTGGTGATTTTATAGCATTTGAACATAACTGTAACTTGGTCTGATGTTAATATACCTAAAAAAAAAAAAAAAGAACATCCAGATAAAACGACCAAAGTTTTGCTAGAGTGTATATTCACATTAACCCATCTTCCCCATGTTATCAAGGCTTTACCAAACACTTGCAAAACATTAAGTTCACCATAGACATGGGTGCCTTGTATATAATAATCTTTCCTGTAAAGTTTTGATTTCGATTGTTAGGGTTAAGAAAAAACTTTTTGGTGGATCAAAGAATGAAAATGCGACATCCCATTATGTGGGTTTTCCATGAGTCCTAAAGAGAATAATTTGTAGGTTGAATAAGTGCAATAAAGAGAATAATGATCCAAGTTAGAGCAAAAGTGAAAAGCAAAACCCCATTTCAGTTCATAAAGAGAATAACCAACACTTGTAATTGGCTAAATTCTTGTTTACCAAAATATGTTATTAAACATTACTCCAGATCATTTCATCTTTTAGAGGTCTCCTCCTTAGCTAAAAATTCCCAATACAACAAATATAGCTTACCTCACAGCAAAATCCGATAGTACGGTATAAAATACAGAAATATTGATAAATATTATAGATAGTTCCACATACTGTTAGGGCTAAAATGTTGTAATAAGTCGAAGAGTCAGTTTGTTTGTTACGAAGTATCTTATTGTCTTCGTATTTATGGGTCTTCGTATATATAGTTATTTTACTAAGGCGTTATAATGTGAAAGCTTAACGTTTAGTCCTTAGTATTTTGTTATGCTTTTATTCTCCTATAAATAGGGGTATCTTCTAGTGATCTACGAATAATTTTCACACACAGTTTTACAGTTTATTCATTGTATTATGTAAACTGAAAAGCATAATATGAACTTATCAAAGATTATATTTACTCTCGTGTTCATCGTTTCAATTCTTTACTCAATTACTTCTAGAATTACATTCAAACTCGATTCCAAAACTCATCAATTGGTATCAGAGAAGGAATCCTTTCTGTGATCGGTTTTTCATACGTTCAAGAAGGTTTTTGAGTCTACTGTTTGATTCAAAAAGTTTCCGTTCTTTTTGTGTAGAAAATACTTCTTGATCTAGGTTTAGGATTTGATTTTGCAAAAAAAATTTGTGAATCGTTTGTTAGTAGTGTGATTCTAATCTGAAAAATACAATGTGATTTCAAAGTCTCCAAGTTTTCATAATAATCTTGAGCTTTTGTTCCGTACAACAATGGCGACATTCAATCTTAACTCCATGACATCATTTTCTCATTTTCTTGGATCATCCACAAAGATTCCGATGTTAATTCCAGAATATTAATATCAGTGGGCAGATCGTATGCAAGACTACTTGAATGGATTGGATGAAGAACTATGGAATTGTATTTCAGGAGAAATCAATCAACCTGAAAGAGTTCAACCAATCGGAGCATCTTCAAGCAGTTCGGAGGTTGATAATCAATCAAATCGTTTGAAACAGCTGGAGAAGAGGTGCATGAGGGAATTAGGAGGTGCTTTGCCTCCTGTTGTGTACAATTATTTCAGGACTTGCATGACAGCAAAAGAAATCTGGAACAATCTCAAAGACAAATTTCAAGGTAGTGAAAAGACGAAGATCACTTCAGTGAAACAATGTTTGGTGGAACTCAAAGATTTCAAACAGAAGGAGTTTGAATCCATTGAAGTTTATTATGATTGGTTCAACAAGTTAATCTACCGTTGTAATCATTATGGTATCACAAGATCTTCAATGGAGTTCAAGTTGATATTTGTAATGGGACTTTGAAAGGATATGGAGAAGTGTAAGTATGATGGTGAAAAATCAGCAGAGTTTTGACACTTCGACTTTAAATGACTTGTACAATCAATTGAAATCTCATGAAAATAAGGTTAATGAAATAGCTGAGGAAGCTATGGCAAGTCTTGGTGGTCCATTGGCATTAATTTCGAAGGTTCCAGAAAAAGAAAGTGAAAAATCAAAGTCTGATGAAGAAGAAGGTTTTCTGATGAATTCTGATGATGAGGCTGTTGCATTTTACTCAAACAATAGAGTAAAGAAATTTTTTAAGAAACCTTTTAATACAAAGAAAAAGTCATCAGATTCGAAAGGAAATTATGAGAACAAAAATAGAATGGATGAAAAGGTGAAAGAAGAAAAGAAGGTTTCGAAGAGCGAAGAGGAGAAAATGGAAAAGAAGTTAAAGGGAGACACTGGTATTAATTGCCACTATTGCTATGTGTAACAACGCAAATTTTCAAATAAATTTTTCATTAAAAATAAAGTAGTTTCATTCAACCAATAATATTTATTTCATGTTTCATATCAAATACATATATAAAATCCCCAAGATCTCAATTAGCAGCAGTGTGTATGCATCATGCCGGCGCCTTCCCACGGTCCTCGCTAGTACCTGAAACACATACATAACAACTTGTAAGCATAAATGCTTAGTGAGTTCCCCAGTATACCACTACACATATACGCCTTTCCAGGCCCGAACCTTACGGTCCACAGTACAACGCCTTCCGACCCATGAGATAATCGCCTTCCGGCCCATAATATTTTGCCTTCCGGCCCATAACATATTGCCTTCCAGCCCGTAACATATTGCCTTCCGGCCCATAAACATATGCAACACATAGTACAATTACTTAAACACATATAGCACATATATCATATATCATACCTGACCTTTCTGTCACATAATACTTTTCCTTCCGGCCCATAGAACATACATAGCATGCATAGCAACTACCTTTTCAATTATAGCATATATATATAACACATAACATATTCGACCTTCCGGTCACACATAGATACCCTTCCGGGTACAGTATAGTGAGAAGACTCACCTCGTAGTATGTAAACTATAAACTCTTGAAACCACTCGCACTCAGTCCGCCGATCTGCAGTCTCCCTATAATACCATATACCCTTATTAATAATCTTATCAAACAAGACAACTGACCCTACGAAATTACATGCAGGTCAACTCTGGTCAACGGTCAACTTGACCGGACTCGTCGAGTGCAAAGGCGACTCGGCGAGTCTAGACGTCCTCCCCGATTTTTCCCTGTTGTTCCCCTTTCTACTCGTCGAGTATCCCTCTTGACTCGACGAGGTCCTCGTGGAAGAATCGCGGGGCCACCCCGACTCCACTCGCCGAGTCTGAAGAACAACTCGGCGAGTCCCAGTGAATCTTCAAGCTACTCGCCGAGTCTGCTCATCCGACTCGGCGAGTCCATGCCATGCAGTCGATCAACTGCTTCCTGAAACACGTATGGTCCCGAAATACACACTCATGGGACTATCTGGACCTCTAAACATCCTATTACTAGGGTATAAACACTTGGGTAATAACATAATAATCCATCTAATCATCAAATGGGTTTTATAAACCCTAACTTCATATACACATCAATCACAGAAGAACGAGATCCGAGATATTACCTAATTGATGCACTTTCTGTGTCCCCAATCCTCAGAACGTGATTCTCTTGCTGTTCCTTTAGCTAAACCTTCCTCTTCCTTGCACACAACTCTTCCAAACCCAACAATGGTCTTCAATCCTTGCTCCAGATGTACACAATCGTTCTAGGGTTCTTCTCAGTAAGCAAAAACGAACAATGACGGCCTAAGAGGCGTTATATACGATCCCAAACCAGACGGCTAGGGTTTCTGCTGAACAGCGTCGACTCGCCGAGTCCATATCTGGACTCGTCGAGTCCAGTCGCGAACCCGCGACCAAACCTGTGATCCTACTCGGCGAGTCAGGTAGCACTTCGCCGAGTCCCCTCCTAAAATGCCCCAAAAATAACTTTACAGCAATACCTGAAATTCCGGGCTGTTACACTATGGTGCTAATCACTTGGAAATAGATTGTTTGTTAAGAAAGAAGGAAGAAAAGAAAAATAGAACAAAGGATGAAGCATATTATACTGAGAAGTTGGAGGAAGTGAAGTCAAAAGCAAAGAATTTGTCGCTGGTGGCTCATGGAGAAAATGAATCAGATGGTACATATCAAATATGGTCTTTAGGCTCTGATGATGAAGAGATGAAGAATCCATCACATGGAGCTTTGTTTGCAAAGGTTGAAGAGGATTCAGATGAAGAGCAGACTTACGAAGTGCGTGGGCAGTGCTTCGTATCGAAGTCTACTGACAGGTCGCCTATGACAACAAAGGTACGTAACATTCTTGAATCTTTTAATATTCCAGTTTCTGCATATAATTCTGAATTAGAATCTTTTGATGAAACTGTTACGTACTTTGATTCACTTGTCGTGTCTGCTAGCAATGAAGTGGAAAAGTTAAATGATCAATTACTAGAGACAAGAAAGAAGTTAGATTCAAAAGTCACTAGGATTGATTATCTAGAATTGCAAGTTACAAATATTGTGGCAGATAGGGAGAGTTTAGCTAAAGAAATAAATTTTTTGTTAGCACAGCGTAATATTTTTTGTAATTCTGCAAAAAGACTTTATGGAAAATTAACTGAATTTGCATCATTCTAGTGAGATGAGTAAGGAACAACATAGAAAGTTGCTACCATTTTTAGCTTACGACAGAGCTAAGGTAGATAGTGTTTCATATGATTGTGAAAAAAAAATATCTGATTTTAACAGAGTTCCAGATGATAGGTATAGATATGGAATTGCAAAAGGCGAAGATTATCTTGATGCTGATGATTTAGTAAAAATTGTGAATGAGACTTTAAGTAAATCAGCACAAATTCGAATTTTGAAAACGACTGTGAACTCTACATCTAATTCCCAATCTAATTTTGTTGATATTGAAGATAATTCTGATAATATTAGTGAAATTAGTGATTTAGAGGATGTAGATTGTTCTCAACTGTCTGTAATAAATGTTGCAACTTCTTTTAAAGGGAAAGAAAATTGTGAAGAATTATTGGTAAAATTGACACTAATAAACTCTTAACTTCGAAATTTTGTGATATGGATTTTGTGGAGATACATGATAGTCAAACAGATGATAGTGATAATGAGGAAGAAAACAAAAATTCGAAGACACATGAAAGTTTGAAAGAAGTTGAGATTCCTCGAGTGGTTGTTGATCAGGTTTATATGGATTCACAAAAGTTTGAGAAAATTCTTAGTGAAAAAGGTTCTCATTATCTTGAATCAAATACAGTGGTTTATTCAATCTTCAAATGCACTGATGATATTGTATTCCCAAATCAAGTCTTCGTAACAACAGACAATGTTGAAAATATAAAGCCTGAATTCAAAAAGTTGGTAGAGGAGGACAATAAGAAAACTTCTGATGAAGGTTTTTTTTCAAATCAAAGCACAGTTGAAAACAATCTAACAAAGAATTAATATACATTTCAACGTCAAAAACCAAAAAGAATATGGATTGAAAAGTCGATAGTTGCAAAGAAGATAGCTAACACAACTGAAAAAGAGTTACCAAAGAACGAAGATGTTAAACCAGTGTTTAAAGAGGTTAACAAAGCAATAGAATTGAATTCAAAGGAGTTTAAGGATCAAGTTGAAAATTTTTCAAAAGAAAATAACATTTCTAAAAGAAAAGCAAGAACAACAATTTTTTGGCAAACCATTGAGTCATTAAATAAGAAATCAATAAATTTTTCAAAAGGAGAAAAAGTTTTTAGAGCAAAATCAAAGAGTCAAGTTTTTGAAAAGAAAAATGCTTCGTTTTCAAATAATCAAACAAAAATAACACTTCCAAGAAAAAGTTTTCAGAAAAAGGTTGAAAAACAAATTTGTAAATCACAAATAAATACGTCTTATCATGAGTCCTATCTATTAAAACCAAAAGTGGATTATGTTCCAATTTCAGCAAAATGTTATAATCTTCCGAAGAAACAAGCTGACAAAGCCTCAAAAGCGAAGGGTATAACAATTAAAAGACATATTGATCATTGGTTGGAAGGAAAAGGAAAAATATATCAATCAAGTAAGTTTTCGAAAGAACAGATACATGAGGCATGCGAAAAGTATGTAAATTCTTCAATGAATGGCAGTTTATCCTCCAAGGAATCAAATATTTCAATTAAAGTTTGGAAGCCAGTCACCAAAGCGAACATTGTCATATCACAAACTCAAAATGCGAAGAGTACAGTCAGTGAAAATTTGAAAACAATAAAAACTCATATATCTGACCACCCTTTGAATGAAAATGTGAAATTTGTTGACAGTCTCAAAACTAGAGTTTGTGATTGGGTTAGTGGTCATACTTTACAATTGAAAAAGACACCTAATATAAATGGACCCAACAAGTCTTGGGTACCTAAATTCTTTCAATAATCACAGGAACTTCGTGACGAGTAATATGATGACAAATGGTATATTGATAGCGGTTGCTCACGTCACATGACTCGGAAGAAGGAAAACTTGTGTGATTTTCGAAGCTTAGAGAATGGTGGAGTGGTTAAGTTTGGAAATAACCATAAATGCAAAGTCAAGGGTTATGGAAAGATAACTAATGGGAAATTCACTGTAAATCGAGTTGCATATGTAGAAGGCTTACAACATAACTTGGTAAGCGTTTCACAACTTGTTGTGGGTACTGGCAATCAAGTTCTTTTTAGTGAATAAGAGAGTGTCATTTCAAATGTTGAGACAAACGACGTCTTACTCAAGTCCAAACGGAAAGGTGATATGTTTACATTGGACATTATTCCAATTGTAGGCAAACCGGTTGTGTGTCTACTTTCGAAGGCTGCTGCTGATACAAGCTGGTTATGGCACAAGAGGCTATCACATCTCAATTTTCGAAACATCAACAAACTTTTCGTACAAGATTTGGTAAGAGGTTTACTCATTCTTAAATATGATAATGATAGTTTGTGTGCAGCTTGCGAAGTAGGAAAACAACACAAACAAGGTCATCCAATCATAATAGATTCGAAGATTGTTGAACCACTAGAACTCTTGCATATTGATTTATGTGGTCCTTCAACAGTTGCTACTCTTAACAAGAAAAGGTACATTCTAGTTATTGTGGATGATTTTTCAAGATTTACGTGGGTTTATTTTCTCAGGTCAAAGTCCGAAGTCTCACAAATGATGATTGATTTTATCAAGCAAATGGAAATTTCGAAGAAAAAAAATTGAAAAATTAAAAGTGATCATGGAACTGAATTCAAAAATCATGTTTTAGATTCGTTTCTGGCGGAGAAAGGTATTTCACATAATTTTTCATCTCCATACACACCGCAACAAAATGGTGTAGTTGAAAGAAGAAATCGATCATTATGCGAAGCTGCAAGAACAATGTTGGCATATTCCAATTTACCTCAATATCTTTAGGCTGAAGTTGTTTCAACTGCATGCTTTACTCAAAATTGATCAATCATTCATAGACGGTTTAATGCTACTCCATATGTAATCATCAATAATAGAAAACCTAATGTCAAATTTTTCCATGTTTTTGGGTGCAGGTGTTTCATAATGAATCGTAAGGATAATCTTTCGAAGTTTCAAACAAAAGCTAATGAAGGAATTTTCTTGGGATATTCACACAACTCTGTAGCTTATAGAGTGTTAAATAAGTGAACTCGTAAAGTGGAAGAAACATTCAATTTGACCTTTGATGATTTTTATATTAAAAAGACTGATCATCAGTTTGCAAATTATCCTATTTTGCAAAATTCTTCAAATGAAAACGAGCCAATAGAAATAGATGATGCTGATTATGAATCGATTTTTGGTATTTCAGATCATGCAATTGATGCAGAGAGAAATGCACCAGATAATCAACAATCAGAAGATTCGAAGCTTCATGATGAATCAATCTCGCTTTCCAATCTAAACCCTAATGAAATATCTGATGGTCCAGTGGAGGGGGAGCACTTAGATTCAAACACTTTTGTTGAGGGGAAGCATTCTTACAAAGCAGATAATATGTCTATCAATATTGATGTTGAGGGGGAGCCAATAATTGAAGAGGAGCCAATACACGAAGAGGAGCAAATACTCGAGGGGGAGCCACTACTTGAGAAGCATCCAGTATTACAAGAGGAGCATTTTGATGATGCTAAGGATGCATGTTCAATAAATGGATCAGAAACTGATGCTATGTTCGAAGATGCAGCTTTGGACTTTGATCCTGATTATCCACCATTGGATAACTGGACAAGAAATCATCCAAAAGAACAAATTCTTGAAGATCCACAAGCGGGGGTATTGACAAGGGCTCAACTTCATGCCCGAAATGAGGTACTGAATACTCACCAAGAGCTATGCATGTTTAATGTTTTTATTTCCAAAATCGAACCAAAGACTGTTAAGGTTGCAATGGAACACTCTGATTGGGTTGTTGCAATGCAAGCTGAATTGTCTGAATTCGAAAGAAACAAGGTTTGGAGATTAATTCCTAAACCTGTTGATGTTTCAATTGTTGGACTTAAATGGATTTTTAAAAACAAAACCGACAAAGATGGAAATATTACTCGAAATAAGGCCAGACTTGTTGTTAAAGGATATTCTCAACAAAAAGGAATTGATTATGAAGAAACTTTTTCCCCTGTCGCAAGACTCAAGGTTGTTCGTATTTTTTTGGCTTATGCATGTAACATCCGGATATGGACTCGGCGAGTCTGCGCTGTGTAATGAAACCCTAAATCTCCGGGTTTGAGGCCTATTTAAAGGGCCTTATGGCCGTCATTTGTGCTCACCCAACCCTCAGTGAGTGTCCCTAGTGTTCTTGAGCGATTTGTGAAGAGAAGGGAGCCATTCTTGACCTTGTGTGTGTTGTTTAGCAAGAAGAAGGAGATCCTAGGCAAGAGGAAGCAAAGGAGGTTGCTATTTCGTGGATTTGGAGCTCAGATCATCACTCTAGAGGTATTATCTCGGACCATTTTTTGTTTGGTGAAGCTTGTTACGATTTAGGGTTTGTTGAACCCTTTTATGGCAAGATTTGGTGTCCTTTTGGTCCCTTATGAGGTTGGAACCATAGATCTGGACCCTTAGAGGTCCAGAGTGTCCCTTTACCCAAGCTTTTTGGGGATCAATGGAGGCTTTGGATTGGAATCCTCATGCCTTAGGTCAAAAACTCCATTATTGAGCTATAGGGTGTGTTATGAGCACCAAGATAGGAGCTTTACGTGATGAATCAGTCGAGGGAGGCCAGATCTATAGTTTTTGGAAGCAGATCTGACCTTAGAAGCGAGTTTGAGTGGTTGCATGGCATGGACTCGCCGAGTCTGTTCATCCGACTCGGCGAGTAGCTTGAAGATTGCCTTGGGACTGCTCAACGAGTGGTCCAATCGAGTCACGGGTAGACTCAGTGAGTCAGGGTGAGTTGGAGAGGGATGACGAGTGGACTAAGTCAAACTTGGACTCGCCGAGTTGTCCTTGAGACTCGGCGAGTTGAGTCGGGGTGGCCCCGCGATTCATTCAGGTGAAACTCGTCGAGTAAAGGGAGGGATACTCGACGTGTAGTAAGAGGATTTCAGAGGGTAGGTGAAAACGTCTAGACTCGCCGAGTCGCCATGGTACTCGCTGAGTCCGGTCAAAGTTGACCATTGACCGTTGACCAGAGTTGACCTATGTTGACTTCTTATAGATAGTCAACCTTAGAGATATAAAGTGTTAATTAGAAACGTATAATTTTATAGGAGGATTAGAGCTCGGAGGATCGAGCACGAGGGATTTCCAGGATTCGTGAGATACCGAGATACGCGAGGTGAGTCTTCTCACTATACTTTACCTTGAGTAGGTAACCAGAGCTATTTGATGGAGTATATGTATGCTATGTATGTTATGTGTTGTACTGCATGATTTCTATGTGATTTATGTGGTGCATGTTTATCAGAGTTAGAACCTGAGGGTTCACAGGGTTTGGGTGCACGGACCCACAGAGTTATAGCCTAGAGTGGCTAATATGTGTTATATGTGGTATTTTGGGGAACTCACTAAGCCTTGTGCTTACAGTGTTGATGTTATTTGTTTCAGGTACTAGTGACGACCGCGGGAAGGCGCCGGCTTGATCCGTACACACACACGTTTGGAGCTTGACGCTATGATCTTGGGATTTGTATTGTTTTGTTGGACGATTAAAATGGTTGTTTTAATGAATATTGATGGAATTATGTTTTATAAAAATTGAAAAAAAAAATTCGGTTTAAATTTTCGGTGTTACAAATTGGTATCAGAGCCTTGGTTTGAGGGATTCGGGTACACCTCCGGGGGTATTTGAACTCAAACTGAGGAATTAAAGAGATATTTTCAAAATAAAAACCAAAAGTTTTCTAAGAGTCAAAGATTTTCCAGGAAGAAACGTGTGTACGATCAGCCAGCGCCCGAACGGTGAATTCCCAAAATATCTTTTATTACGTGATAATTATTAATGCGATGTGTTTGCATGCTTGAGTAGGCTAGGTATTGCTGATAGGACTAGAATGGCCTGTTTCGTGATGCCTTAGCCTAGGGAATGGTGAGCTGCTATGAGATGCTGAGAGTAATTAGGTAGCAGCTAGAGCTTTGTGTGAGACCTGTTACAGAGTGATTTAAGTATAATAGAGTACTTGGGGATTGGGATCCGAAGAGGAAGATTTGGGGTGTGTACTGAGACGGTGCGGACAGTAGTATTGGGCCCGTACTACTGAAAGCACCGGTGCGATACACAGTCCAAATAAGAATCTTGGGATGCCAAGAGTCAAGGAGGGGTGGATTGTCGAATGAAAGAGTGTTCGAGTGAATTCTAATTATCGCATGTTGTATTTCAGAGGTTGAGCATGGTGAGGACACGTCACATGCCAGAGGATGCCGGAACTAGCGATGAGGAAATTCGACAGATCATTCATGAGGAGGTGGCTGCGGTCATCAGAGCTGAGTTACCAGAGATGTTTGGGTCCATTAAGACCGCGTTGATTGAGACATTTGACGAGCGCTATGCCGCTCTTTCTGAGGCTGCGGTTGCAGCGGCTACCACAGCGATTGCTGCGGCAAGACCCCAGGGAGGTGATGCGACATTGTTTAGGGAGTTCAGCAACACCAAGCCACCAGAGTTTGATGGTACGCAGGATCCGGTGGTAGCTATGAGGTGGATATCTGATATGGAGGGATGCTTCTTCACTTGCTCGTCCCCTGAGCATTTGAAGGTTCGGTTCGCGCTGAACCAGCTTCGCTTGGGAGCGAAGGACTGGTGGAAGTTTGTGACTGCGCACTTCACACTGACTGAGCTTTCGGCAGTGACCTGGGAGAGGTTCACTACCATGTTCCGAGATGAGTACGTTCCTCAGGTGGAGAGGGAGCATCTGGCACAGGAGTTTCTGACCCTCAAGCAGGGTACCGAGTCAGTTACAGCGATTACGAGGATGTTTCATGAGAGGGCGATGTTCTGCCCTGAGCACGTGTCCACCGAGCAGGCACGTATGAGCCGTTACCTGAGCATTCTGAGATGGGAGATTCAGGAGTTCGCTGCGAACTCCTCATACCGGACATTTGCCGAGCTTTAGGCAAATGCTCGGAAGAGGGAGATTGAGCTTGAGACTCAGGCCAGGGAGGAGGCGGAGTCTCTGGGGAGGGATCGGCGGCCGGCACAGTCCCAGCCGGCAGCCAAGCGGGCCAAGCCCGCTGATCCCAGACCCGGGAGCCAAAAGGGCCGCACTTGTGGGAAGTGCGGCAAGGGTCACGATGGAGTCTGTCGGGCAGGGTCTTGCTACAAATGTGGCAACGAGGGGCATATGGCCAAGGATTGCCCCAAGGGATTTGCAGTGTGTTTCCACTGCAACCAGACCGGACACCGGAAGGCAGAGTGTCCGCTGCTGCGCGGAGCATCTCAGGGGTCTGCTCCCGCCGCCATCAGAGCTACTGCTACAGAGAGTCGGCCCGTGAAGGCCGAGGCACCGAGGGCTCGGGGAAGAGCCTTCCAGCTGACTGCGGAAGAGGTCCGCGCTGCACCCGACGTTGTGGCTGGTACGTTTCCTTTTCATTATTTATTTATGGTGTTGAGATATTATGCTTATATTATGCTATGCATAGGTACCTTCCTTGTGAATTCTGTACCTGCTTTAGTGTTATTTGAGTCGGGTGCGAGTCGATCTTTTGTATCTTTGGCATTTAGTCAGCGTATCGGTGTTAGTCGTGGGGCATTGAGTTGGCCCCTGCGGGTTTCCATAGCCGCCGGCAGAGTGATTTGTGCTACAGAGGTCCTCCGGGGATGTGTATTGGAGATTTTCGGGGTTGATTTCCCGATCGACCTGATTCCTATTGCGATGGGTGATGTCGGTGTTATAGTGGGCATGGACTGGTTGAGCCGATTCGGTGCGGTTATCGATTGCGAGCCTCAGCTGGTGACTATGCGAGATCCTAGTGGGGGAGTTCTTTCGGTTTACGGCGAGGGCACACGTTCTGGATCGGCCTTTTGTTCGGCTGCTAGGGCGAGGCAGTGTTTACAGCAGGGCTGTAAGGGTTTTGTGGCGTATGTGATGGATACGCGAGTGATCTCCGAGAGACCGAGTTCAGTGGATGAAGTTCCGGTGGTGCGTGAGTTCCCAGATGTCTTTCCCGAAGAGTTACCAGGTGTGCCTCCCGTGAGGCAAGTGGAGTTTGGTATCGAATTGGTTCCGGGAGCCGCGCCTATTGCTAAGGTGCCGTATCGCCTTGCGCCTCCAGAAATGCAAGCGTTATCCTCGCAACTTCAGGAGTTGCTGGGGAAGGGGTTTATTCGGCCGAGTAGCTTGCCGTGGGGAGCACCCATCCTGTTTGTGAAGAAGAAAGATGGCTCGCATCGCATGTGTATTGATTACCGGGAATTGAATAAGCTGACGGTCAAGAACCGTTACCCGTTGCCGAGGATCGACGATTTATTCGATCAGTTACAGGGAGTATCTTGGTTCTCCAAGATTGATTTGAGGTCGGGCTATCATCAGGTGAGAGTGCGGGACGAGGACGTCCAGAAGACAGCATTCAGGACGCGTTATGGGCATTATGAGTTTGTGGTGATGCCTTTTGGGCTCACCAATGCCCCGGCTGTGTTCATGGACCTCATGAACAGGGTATGTCGGCCGATGTTGGATCGGTCGGTGATTGTGTTCATTGACGATATTCTGGTATATTCGAGATCTAGAGAGCAGCACGAGGAGCATTTGAGGGAGGTTCTTGGAGTTTTGAGATCGGAGAAACTTTACGCAAAGTTTTCCAAGTGCAATTTCTGGTTGCGGGAGGTCCAGTTTCTGGGACATCTCGTTAACCAGAAGGGGATATTGGTCGATCCGGCCAAGGTCGACGCAGTGATGAGATTGGAGGTGCCAAGGTCACCTTCTGAGATCCGGAGTTTCCTTGGGTTGGCAGGATATTATCGGAGGTTTATTAAGGATTTCTCCAAGATTGCGGTTCCACTCACCAGATTGACCCGGAAGGGTGTTGCATTTTCATGGGGTCCCGAGCAGCAGAACTCCTTTGAGACGCTTCGCCAGAGGTTGTGTGAAGCTCCAGTATTAGCTCTTCCGGAAGGGATGGAAGGTTTTGTGGTATTCTGTGATGCATCGATTTTAGGACTGGGAGCGGTATTGATGCAGAAGGGTCATGTGATAGCATATGTATCGAGGCAGTTGAAGCCTCACGAGACGAGGTACCCCACACATGATTTGGAGTTGGGGGCAGTGGTGTTCGCCCTCAAGATTTGGCGGCACTACTTGTATGGGGTTCGTTGTACGATTTACACGGACCATAAGAGCTTGAAGTACTTGATGGATCAGCCTAACCTAAATATGCGGCAGAGAAGATGGTTAGACGTGGTCAAGGATTATGATTGCGAGATCTTGTACCACCCGGGCAAGGCTAATATGGTAGCCGACGCATTGAGTTGCAGGGCGGAGAGTACTCCACTGCGAGACGTATGTTTGAGATTGACCGTGATAGCTCCAGTCCTGGACGCCATTCGTGGGGCTCAGGCCGAGGCCGTGCGTCCGGAGATGCAGAAGAGAGAGCGGGTCGTCGGGTTGGTTTCTGAGTTTATATCGGATAGTCGAGGCCTTATGACTTATCAGGGCAGGATCTGGGTACCGTTTGTGGGCGGTACACGTACTACATTGATGGAGGAGGCTCATAGATCGAAATTTTCGATCCATCCCGGGGCTACAAAGATGTATTTGGACTTAAGGAAGGAGTATTGGTGGCCTTGTATGAAGAGGGATGTCGCATGGTTTGTCGAGAGGTGTTTGACCTGTCGAAGGGTAAAGGCCGAACACCAGAGACCTCATGGCAAGTTGCAGCCATTAGAGGTTCCCGAGTGGAAGTGGGAACAGATCACTATGGATTTCATCACCAAATTGCCGAGGACTGCCAGAGGAGTCGATGCAATTTGGGTGATCGTGGATAGGTTGACAAAGAGCGCTCACTTTCTTGCCATCAGTGAGAGTTCTTCGGTGGAGAAGTTGGCGGAGATTTACGTGAGGGAGGTTGTATCTCGGCATGGGGTGCCGATCTCGATTGTTTCAAACCGCGATGTACGTTTCACTTCCCGTTTCTGGAAGAATTTTCATGAGGAGTTGGGTACTAAGCTGCATTTTAGTACCGCATACCACCCCCAGACCGACGGTCAGAGTGAGCGGACGATACAGACACTCGAGGACATGCTTCGAGCATGTGTATTGGACTTTGGGGGTAGTTGGGACACGTATTTGCCGTTGGCGGAGTTTTCCTACAATAACAGCTATCATTCGAGCATTGGTATGCCGCCCTTTGAGCTGTTGTATGGTAGGAGGTGTCGGACTCCCATATGTTGGGGAGAGGTTGGGCAAAGGGTAATGGGCAGTACAGAGATCGTGAATCAGACGACAGAGCAGATACAACTGGTCAGACAGAGGTTACTGACCGCTCAGAGCCGACAGAAGAGTTACGCGGATAGACGCCGGTCCGAACTGGAATTTCAGGTCGGCGACTTTGTTCTCCTGAAGGTTTCTCCTTGGAAAGGAGTGATCCGGTTCAGGAAGAGGGGCAAATTGGGGCCCCGATTTATAGGCCCGTTTCGTGTGATTGCTAGGGTAGGCCGGGTAGCCTATCGGCTGGAGTTACCAGTAGAGTTGGGACAGATTCACGACACTTTTCATGTATCGCAGTTGAGGAAATGTATAGTCGATGAGTCGGCAGTGGTTCCACTAGAGGATATTCAGGTGGATGCAAGCCTGAATTATGCTGAGAGACCAGTGGCTATTATGGATCGAAAGATCAAGATTTTGAGGAACAAGGAGGTACCTCTGGTATTGGTTCAGTGGCAACATCGGAAGGGATCAGAAATGACCTGGGAGCCGGAGGGTATGATGCGGGAGCAGCATCCCGAGCTGTTTTAAAGCGAGACTTCGAGGGCGAAGTCTAGTTCTAGTGGGGGAGAGTTGTAACATCCGGATTTTACCAGGTAGCTTGTAATCTAATTTTTTGTTATATTGTGAGAGGGACTCGGCGAGTTGGAGCTCAGACTCGCCGAGTAGGGACGCGGGATTGAACATTGGTGCGCGCCTGGACTCGACGAGTCCAGGATATGGACTCGGCGAGTCTGCGCTGTGTAATGAAACCCTAAATCTCCGGGTTTGAGGCCTATTTAAAGGGCCTTATGGCCGTCATTTGTGCTCACCCAACCCTCAGTGAGTGTCCCTAGTGTTCTTGAGCGATTTGTGAAGAGAAGGGAGCCATTCTTGACCTTGTGTGTGTTGTTTAGCAAGAAGAAGGAGATCCTAGGCAAGAGGAAGCAAAGGAGGTTGCTATTTCGTGGATTTGGAGCTCAGATCATCACTCTAGAGGTATTATCTCGGACCATTTTTTGTTTGGTGAAGCTTGTTGCGATTTAGGGTTTGTTGAACCCTTTTATGGCAAGATTTGGTGTCCTTTTGGTCCCTTATGAGGTTGGAACCATAGATCTGGACCCTTAGAGGTCCAGAGTGTCCCTTTACCCAAGCTTTTTGGGGATCAATGGAGGCTTTGGATTGGAATCCTCATGCCTTAGGTCAAAAACTCCATTATTGAGGTATAGGGTGTGTTATGAGCACCAAGATAGGAGCTTTACATGATGAATCAGTCGAGGGAGGCCAGATCTATAGTTTTTGGAAGCAGATCTGACCTTAGAAGCGAGTTTGAGTGGTTGCATGGCATGGACTCGCCGAGTCTGTTCATCCGACTCGGCGAGTAGCTTGAAGATTGCCTTGGGACTGCTCAACGAGTGGTCCAATCGAGTCACGGGTAGACTCAGTGAGTCAGGGTGAGTTGGAGAGGGATGACGAGTGGACTAAGTCAAACTTGGACTCGCCGAGTTGTCCTTGAGACTCGGCGAGTTGAGTCGGGGTGGCCCCGCGATTCATTCAGGTGAAACTCGTCGAGTAAAGGGAGGGATACTCGACGTGTAGTAAGAGGATTTCAGAGGGTAGGTGAAAACGTCTAGACTCGCCGAGTCGCCATGGTACTCGCCGAGTCCGGTCAGAGTTGACCATTGACCGTTGACCAGAGTTGACCTGTGTTGACTTCTTATAGATAGTCAACCTTAGAGATATAAAGTGTTAATTAGAAACGTATAATTTTATAGGAGGATTAGAGCTCGGAGGATCGAGCACGAGGGATTTCCAGGATTCGTGAGATACCGAGATACGCGAGGTGAGTCTTCTCACTATACTTTACCTTGAGTAGGTAACCAGAGCTATTTGATGGAGTATATGTATGCTATGTATGTTATGTGTTGTACTGCATGATTTCTATGTGATTTATGTGGTGCATGTTTATCAGAGTTAGAACCTGAGGGTTCACAGGGTTTGGGTGCACGGACCCACAGAGTTATAGCCTAGAGTGGCTAATATGTGTTATATGTGGTATTTTGGGGAACTCACTAAGCCTTGTGCTTACAGTGTTGATGTTATTTGTTTCAGGTACTAGTGACGACCGCGGGAAGGCGCCGGCTTGATCCGTACACACACACGTTTGGAGCTTGATGCTATGATCTTGGGATTTGTATTGTTTTGTTGGACGATTAAAATGGCTGTTTTAATGAATATTGATGGAATTATGTTTTATAAAAATTGAAAAAAAAAAATTCGGTTTAAATTTTCGGTGTTACAATGCAGCTCATAAAGATTTTGACGTATATCAAATGGATGTAAAATGTGCATTCCTAAATGGTGAACTTGAAGAAACAGTTTATGTTGAACAACCACCAGGTTTTATAAATAACGAACATCCTGATCATGTTTATATTTTAGATAAAGCTGTGTATGGGTTGAAACAAGCACCAAGAGTATGGTATGCAACTTTAACATCATTTTTAAAACAATCTAAATTTAAACAAGGATCAGTTGATCCCACTTTATTTCGAAAGAAAGTTGGGAGTCACCTGATGCTTGTTCAAAATTATGTTGACGATATAATTTTTGGCTCTACTGATCCTGCTTTGTCTAAAGAATTCGAAGATTTGATGAAAAGCAAATTCGAAATGAGTATGATGGGCAAAATTAATAATTTTTTGGGTTTGAATATACGTCAAAGCAGAGAAGGCATCTTCATTAATCAGGAGAAATATACGAAGAATCTGCTTGAAAATTTTGGAATGACGAATAGCACAAGGTTACGAGTACCAATGGCAACATGCATCAAGTTAACTCCTTCGTTAGACAAATCTACTGTCGATATCACTTTGTATAGAAGCATGATAGGGTCATTATTATACTTAACTGCAAGTCGACCTGATATTATGTTTTCTGTTTGTAATTGTGCAAGATATCAATCGAATACACATGAACCATATCTAACAGCAGTGAAGAATATTTTTCGATATTTAAAAGGCACCACTTCGTTAGGTTTGTGGTATCCTTCGAAAACAGGGTTCTTTATACAAGCTTATTCAGATGCGGATCTAGGAGGATGCAGTCTTGATCGAAAAAGCACAACTAGTGGGTGTCAATTACTAGATGGAAAATCGGTCAGTTGGCAATCGAAGAATCAAACATGTGTTTCGATCTCTACAGCTGAAGCTAAATATCTTGCTACAGTTGTGTGTACATCACAAATTATTTGGATTCAAAGTCAATTACGTGATTATGCTATACATATGAAAAAGATTCCTTTATATTGTGATTCACAAAGTGCAATAAGAATTTTTCATAATCATGTGCAGCATTCGAAGACTAAGCACATTGATCTCAGATATCATTTCATAAAAGACCATGTGGAAGAAGGAAATATTGAAGTTCATTTTGTGAAAACAACGGAACAGCTCGCAGATATTTTCACAAAGGCATTGGATGAAAAATCATTTCTTCGCATTCTAGAAGGATTGGGAATGCTTGATGGAAATTCAATTTCATATGACAAAAGCGAAGAGTGATGTCTCATAATAACAAAAGCGAAAGTTGTTCAGCATTCAGAGGCTACTGTTCATGGTCAACGCTTCGAATTCTTCGCATTCGTATGTTTTGTTCCTTGATGAAGTCTGTATTCAGAGACTACTGTTCAGAGTCAACTGTTCGATTGTTTTGTGTTCGTTTGTTTTGTTCTTTGAAGATATTCTTGTTCAGAGGTCATTGTTCTAAATAAAATCTTTGCATGGTTTCGCATTCAAACTCTTCGCATTCACACACATTTCAACTAAGGTATGATTTCAATAAACGTTGGAATAGTTAGGATGTCCCTAGAAGCATGTTGTTGCATGTTGACTCAAGCCTCATATGACTCAATGTGTGAGAGGAAAGCCTTGATGAAATTATCTCATGAAAATTTCTTACCAACAAGGCTTGTATTCGCATTAGTCAACAGAGCTACCTTACTCTTCTTATATGAGTTAAGAGTTTTATGTTTTGTCCACGTATAACAGAGGTACATTCGATCTATAAACCAATCTTTTTCATCCTAAATTTCTTTACACAATTCACACACAATGACGTATGTCCCAGAGATTTTGATCAAACCAATTGAAATGTAGACATACAAAAACTCTGTGTTTATGATCTGAAATCATGAGTCCGTGATGAAAGTGAAACCCTAAAATCCAACAAATGAAGGAATTGATGGGGAACTTTGTTCCAGAACTTACGAAACATTTGTTTCAGTACCTTTTATACTCCAAATTGTATTCATTTTTGTTGAGTGGTCTTGATCAAACATTCGAAACCTACGATGTTTGTTCCCAACAAGATCCAGCATAATAATTTTTTTTTATGAATATGATTTCCGTGTGAGTATATTTCGAAAATCCTTGTTACGTTGTATATCATTCCATACCAATTTTTCACTGACTACATTGGTCATACAAATAATTTCGGTTACAATTAATCACCTTATGTTAAGGTTGATATGTAACAAAATTTTCGAAGCCACCCATTAGCCTTATAAAAGAAACCCTTCAAAACTTCTCTACAAGTTGTCGATTGTAATTCACGGGAAACCAAGCAAGCTGTTGATTATCTCTCTTGATAATTTTCGAAGAAATCTTTGCCCGGGATTTAACTGCTTTTGTGTCAAATAAAATTTTTGACATCACCACTTTCCAAATTTTTTTACATTTGTTTCTTATCTAAATTTTTGGAACACAGCACACACGAAATCCTTGAGGTTTTGAGTATTACCAACTCAGACTGATGATTTCGAACCTCTGGCATATGACTTCGCTTTTTAAGCCAAAAGTGAAAGAGCCTTACCTCTATTCATTCCGAAGGGTTCCGACGGTTAAACTTCTCTTGGGGCAAACCAAATAGTCTTGTCTTTTGGTGACGTATGGAATACGATACGAGTTTTAGGCGTGCTGACAGTTACGTTTGTTACTTTTTGATGAGTGAGGTCTGTATTTCAAGGTGCCATGTCAGCAAGCATTTAATGCATCCCGCTTGAAATTCAAAATTCTAGGGTTACATATAAAAAGGGAACTCAGGGGTCCATAACGTTTTATGCGATCAAATATTCTCTTTCTTACAAATTCTCTCTGAAATTCATTTTCTTCAAAAATCATTTTCTTCACATCCAACAATGGCGACTCAAAGGCAAGATTCAATTCCATCCTCACCAACAACTGAAGAAGTTGTTTCTGTTCCGATATTGAAGATCCAAGGTTCAAATTATCAAGTCGAGTCTGATTTATCCAAGTATCCGGATGAACTCAAGATGTTGGTGGTTGCTTTACAAAATTATGTTCTATCTAAAGCAATGTTTAATTCGTTTGCGGTTCCGATGTCCTGGTTATCTAAAGCTAGATCAACAGCATCGTACAACAAAGAGACGGGGAGTGTGGAGTTTACAATGGTGAATGAAACACGTATTCGGGTGTCCAAGAGGTTATTTTGCAAGATTTTGGGAATTCCGAACACAGGTCCGTATGTGGACGTCACTTATTCACAAATTGTGTTCATGTTCAATGAAATGGGTCATCAACCTCCATTGACGCGTACAGTGATTTTAAGAAATCAGGTTTACCTACGGTATAGATTTTTTTATTTGGAATTTTTCTTCACTGTCTTACCGGAAGAACAGTGGGTCTAGATAAAGGGTGAATGGAAGTCTATGCAATGGTGGCTGGGCTTTATTATGATTTACAAGTTGATTACTCTGAACAGTTATGGACAGAGTTCTTGACAAGTATATCGAAGACCAATGTGTTGCGTCAAAATATGGTTTATACTTTGCTTTTCTGGGAAATTATATTTTTCTGTAATATTTCTGGAGTTTTCGGCGCATGTTTACGGTTGAGTTTACGGCCGTAAACCCATTTACGGCCCATGTGTTATCCGGCCCATATTCCAAGTATAAATAGAGGTGTTAGGGTGAGGAGTAGAGATGGATGAACCCTAAGAAGTTTATGGCCAGAGAGAAGAGAGAAACTAGAGAGCATTTTGTGTGTGAATCTTTTGTATCTAGAACTTTAATTCTAATCAATTCATACAGAGATTCATATTATTCTTCTTCTCCTTCTCTTCTATTTGATCTGACATCATCCGTTTGATTGTGATTCCGCACCATCAAACGGATTTGATTGATACACAACCAGATTAGGGACTTACAATTGGTATTAGAGCCAAGTTATATCAGTCAATTTTGTCAAATTTGAGGCATTATTTGATCTTATTTTCGAAATATTTTTGCTTTTTTGGATAGATCTCGCAAAAATAAAGGGCGTTTGTTCTTCACGTTTTTCGTAAAAACGGGTGTGACAACTGCCAATTCAGGTCATTCTTGGACTCATGCATCTTTATAATAACCATTCATGCACAACATGCCATGACCTAGTAGTATAAATTAGGTCAAAAATCTTGCATAAACTAGGATCCAACTAAGGTCTAGGACTAATATACTTGATACTTACAATTCTAGTAAGTTGCTTAGCTACAATAGGAAATGCCAATACTATAATTAGAATAAAGCTTCAAGCTTTGTTATAATTGAAATAGGGTATAAAACTCTAAAAATAAATTAAAACATTCTAATTATACTTCAACATGTTGTTGAATATCAAACAATATTCCAAAAACCCTAAAGAGCCAAAAATCCAAAGTTATAAATTATAAAGCTTAAAAACTTTATAAAATTTGGCTATAAACTTCCTAATATCAAATTTTATTAATCAAATTATGGATTATACCAATGAACTAGAAATATAAATTACAAGTATTAATCATAAATTATTTGTTGAAAACAAGATTTTTAAATAAATCAAATTGCTTAATAAACATTTTATAAAAATGAATATTTTTATATAAAATATAGGAGGGAAGTTTATAAAGTTTAAAATTTAGGAGAGAGGAGGCCAAAATGCATGCAAAAACCGGCCATCACCTCTCCCCATGCCCTCTCTCTTCCCCAAAACACAATCATTAAGCTTAAACCCTTACTCCACCTCTTCCCTCTTCACTCTCTCACTTCACTCTCTTCACACACTTCACTCTCTTCTTCCCTCTCTCTAAACTCACGAAAATCCTCTCATTTCTCTGCAAAATTTCGAGATTGTGAAGCCCTTGAAGTGTTCTTACTTCTCTCAAGGTCAAAACCAAGGTAAACAACAACATCTTCTTCCATAGTTTCATGGTTAAACCTCTTTTTCTTCTTAGTCTTCTCTACTTTTCGGATTCTATGCCTTTCCATGGCTATAAATCTTTATTCTCCCCTTGTGGTTTGTAGATTCTCACCATAACACAATGCATGTGTTAGAGATGGTGAAAATCCGGGATCAAACCCATGCAAGGAGTGGAAAAGATGCACATATGATCATGTGACATCAAAACCTAATATTTCATGTTCTTCTCCATTTCTTTTGTGTTCATGCATGAACAAAAGCATTTAAACCATTTCTAGTACATCGTGGATGCTCATTCATTCCATGCATGTGTTAGAAATCGGGCCTTACCAAAGACATGCATGATGTTCTTGTTGAAATACCCTAATAATGCACACAAGCAAACATGCAATCTGCCAGATTACTTTGTTCGACTTTGAACAGTCATAACTCAGTCATTTCTTAACCAAATCATGATATTGTTTTTGTATTGGTTAGTTCCACGAGTTAAATTTCAAACCCAACTGGTCTCACTGTAAAATATTAAATATCCGATTTTTAGCAGATTTTACAAAAAGGTTGCGCATACAGCTCTTTTTCTGTGATCACTATTTTTATCTTGCTTAAACAATGGCCTTAAACCTAACCATAAATCTGAGGAAAACTACCTTAGAAACTTAACATATCTAGTGAACTATGGTTGAAATTTCGTGGCTTAAAACCTCACTGAATGGGCTACACAAATTCATGAACTTCAGCCACATTTACACTTCATGCATTATTGCATGCAACTTTTCTTAAATTGTTTGGAATCATTACCCTCATTTCTCTTCTGAATAAATTTTTTCACATTTTTCCTTTTGAAAGCCCTTGCATGCATGAGATAATCTGGAAAATTTCAAGAGCTTTTGTTATTTCTTTGATTTATTAGAATTATTGCTAAAACCAAGGGCATAAATCATATAAAATACTTCCAGAGGTCAATAAATCCTAAATAAATTCATGGATGATCCTTATGGGGAATAATGACCCCTCACCAAATTTCAGCAATTTTTGTTACTGTTTCATATGATTTCTAATTTTCTTTTATTTAGGACATAATAAATTACAAAACCACTTTATAGGATGTGAAAATTGTATCTAACAATTTTCGCATACCTTACCTGTGATGGGTGACTCCAGAAAATAATTTCAAGATTTTCCATCATGTTTTACTATTTTTCCAAATTTTTGGTAATTATAATGGTCTAAAAATGGGAGAAATAGTTCTGATTATCCAAAATTCATGAAAATTTACCATGATATAATATTATAGAGTAGGAGGTTACATAAAAAATTTTGAATATTTTTCTCTACTGTAAACTATTTTTCTCTTATTTTCTAAAGTTAATTGCACTAAAATACACTTAAATATACATAAATACCCAAAACCAGTTTATACATTATGAAAACCACTTTTGATATTTTTCCCAGGATATTTATACTGTAAATGATGTTACAAAAATTTATGGTGATTTATTTTAACTGTTTAATATTATTTCTTTAATTAATGACTATTTAAAGGAATAAAGCAAGGAAAAATAGAAATACCCACTAAAAAATATCTTTTATATTTTTCCCAGCCTATTTATGTATAATAACAATTAAATAAAAAGTTTGGGTAATTTTGGAAACCGTTTTCTATTTATTTCAATTTTTATTGAAATAAATGCTCAAAAATCATAAAATATAATTAAACAGCTTGGAAATCCATTTTTATAATTTTTCCAGCTTAGTATTGTGTAATAACAGTTAAATAAAAAGTTTGAGAATTTTTATCCCTCGAACGCTATTTTCGTGAATTTATGTTGTAATAAGGACTTAAAAATTTGGAAAGTTTATATTCCAAGGTTGTAATTAATCGCCCGATATATAGAATTTCATTGCTTCAGAAAAAGTGTAACTAATTGATATAAAATTCAATACTAAAACATAAATTGGCATTTCCCTATATGTAGAGTTTAGTATATTAGCATTAGATATCGACATGGAAACTCACTAGTGCGTGTGTTTGATGTCGTAGGATCCCGGTAGTAAGACGTTGGTGCATCCCGAAGTACCGCTTGTGTCTACACAAAACATCGTGAGTATTCACGCACTCCTCTATTTTCAGTTTTTATGTTTTGGGGTGGAAAAGCATGTCCAGAAAAACTATTGTTTGCATGATGTATTTAAATTGTTTATTATCAAACTTGATTGCTATTGTATTGCTATGTATCTTTATGTATGTTTATGCAACACGGAACATGAGAACTTATCGTACTAAGGCCCTTCCCTTATCTCTAACCATTAACTCTTTGAGCCAATGGTCATTATGGATAACGCTATTAGGAATTGACAACTCCTCACTCGCCTGAATCGCTGGAGTGCATGATACCATATTCATCTATGGAACGATAAGCATAGATCTCGATAGGGCTTCAGTCATAGGTTTGGTTGAGACTCATTGTTTGCTCATACACATACAAACTCGTTTCTCGTTATAGCAATAAACTTGTATTCATTAATAGCAATCAACTTGTTTATCATTGAAGCAATGTACTTGTATTTACGAAAAGCCTTATTGTACGCTCGATTTTTATAAACTTGTGATACTCACCAACTATTTTCATAGTTGACGCTCGTTTTACATGCTTTTTTAGGAAGTAATTAGTAAGTGGATGTAAAGATTCATCATCATAGAGCATGCTGCATCGTGTTGAAGCTATTATGAAGCTATATTTTGAACAATGTTATTTCAAAAAAAAACTTGTATTTTGTTTCTTTTGAAGCTATGGGTTGTAAACTTTTAAATACTGCTATGGTGATGTATCTTTATCTTTTGCATTGAAACCGTTATCGCTGTCATACCTTGCATTTCCGCTTTAGCGGGGTGTGACAACGGGTTTTTGATCGAGTTTTGGAGCAAAAAAGGGCAAAAATCACTGTTTTTGGTCGTAACCTGCGAGGGGGTGGCGGCCAGCAGTTAGGGTTTCCGAGGAGTTCACGGCCCGAGGTTTGCGGCCTCGGAGTTCACGGCCTTCGCGTTCACGATTAGCCTCGGTCAGGAGCTTGTGCGAGACTTCGATCAGGGTCCGAAGTTCGCACGCATACACTTAAAAAGAAGGGGGCGCGGATCATTTTTGGGGGATGCCGAGATTCGAAGCCGGGTCTACCTCATAAAAGACCAAGGCTTTACCAGTTGAACCAAGGAACAACTTGTTAAAATCCTTTCATTTCTTTATTCATAAACACTCCCTCTTGCACCACTTTTCCTATTTTGACACTTTTAACACAAAACTCAATTCCTTTTAATTTTAAATTTCTTTTTCATCCAAAATAAAAATAATAATAATAATAATAATAATAATAATAATAAATTTAAAAATAATAATAATAATAATAATAATAATAATAATAATAATAATAAATTTAAAAATAATAATAATAAATTAATTAAATTAAAATTAATAAATATAATTATATTTTAATTTTTAACTTTTATTTTTTAACTTTTGACCTGAAATTTTGACTTTGACTTCCAAGTTTGAACTTTGACTTTTTCATTTAACTTTTAAATTTTCAAATTTAGCTTTTCGGTTTGACTTTTAAGTTTGACTTTTGAGTTTAACTTTTTAAATTTGACTTTTAAGGTTGACTTTTGAGGTTGATAATCAAAGGGTTTGACTTTTAAGTTTTATTTTATCTTCTAGTTGTGTTTTTTAATTGATTTTAAGGTCTACGAGGGAGTTGAAAACATGAAAGAGAGTCGTCAGGATATGTTAAGACAAAATTTCAACATTTTCGATTATATCCCTAGAGAAACCCTTGAAACTCAGTTGCAACGATTTACTACACTCACTACTGAGATGAATATAGTCGGGATCTTCTTGACTAAGTCCGAGATAAACAAAAAGCTGCTAAATTCACTTCCGAAATCGTGGGACATGAACGTGGCTATCATCAAGAAGACAAAAGATCTTAATCATCTTAGTCTTGCTGATGTAATTCAAGAACTTGATGCTTTGAAGTGTAGAGAAACAATGAGTTCTGAAAACATTCCGGTCACTGAAGTTACATGTACTCCAGCTTGTGAAGCTACGATTAAATTTCTTCGGGAACAAACTAAATTATTAAAAAGAGAAGTTGAGGACCTGAGATATGAAGGATATCAACTCAGGAAAGGACACAAACCCCTGAAGGCTGAATTAGAAGCAAAAACCAAGGACTTTAGGAAGTTTCAGGAAGATTATAACAACAAGTGTGAAAATTATGATTATACTAAGAGACAGCTTACTGCTGTAACTGAAGAACTTGACACTTTAAAAATTAAGTGTGGAAAAACAGATGTCAGTTTCAAAAATTATACTGCGTTAAGTCAGACAGTCGAGTCCTTGTATGAAACTCAATTAAAATTCAAAGAAAATCAAAACAAGGGTCTAGGGTATGATAGTGTACCTCCTACTTATAATCATAACTACACATCCATCCCTATGACACAGGACGAAACTGATAGGGAGCCACATCTTCGTTATGGCAAACGAGCTGGATTTGTGTCAGGAGGAGTTATTAATGTTGAAAATACTAATGTTTCTGCTTCATGTGTAGGTAAAGTAGCAGAAGATGAGAACAAGGAGAAAACCATTGAACAAACCAACATCTCCTTGAATTCTGAATATGTTGCTTCGAACTCAACTGCTTCTGATCAACCTTCCGTTGAGAAATACAGGCCTCCAATCCCAACGCAACAGAGTGCATGTCGCAAGTGTGCATGTGGGGACAATAAGAAACAAGGAAAAGATACGCCACCAAGGGCAGGAAGACACAACTTCCCAGTGAAGAAAAAGACTTGTTTTCACTGTGGAACACCTGGTCACATTGCCCGAAATTGTCCAAATCATGCATACGTTCCCTACTATGCACAAGGATGGAAGAACGCGCCAAGAGGGAGATACTCCAAAAGAAACCCCTTGAGATCACGATCAGACATTGACGACTGGAATGCCAAGAAGGCCAAGAATTCAACTCCAAAGGACAAGAATCAAAATCCCAAAGTCAAGAAGGGAATGCCAGTGAAGAATCCCAATCCAAGAGATGCTCCACTGAAACAAAGACCAGTTAGGTCAAAGTCATCTCAACGGCCGACATCAACATCAAAAGCAAGTGTCGAGCTACCCATCAGATCGAAAAAGAAATGGGTTAAACCCAACTACAAATGGGCACCAAAGGTTCAATCTCCCAAATCAACTAACGACTCTAATATTTCTACATCTTCTGTTTATGATAAGCAGGACATGTCATAGGAGAGAGTACCGTGCAAGGATGACAAAGTTCGGCCTAGTTTCAAAATGGATTGGGTTCCAAAGACCAACTGATCCCGCTCTGTGCTGGAGCAGCTATGGAGGCATATCATCATACTTCAGTTTGTTGGTAGTGGCTGCTCCTGGCATATGATTGGGGACATCTCTCAATTGTACAACATTCAGACCTTTGTTGAGAGTATGTGTTCTTTTGCGGGAAAGGAAGAACGGAAGAGATCACAAATGGGGTTAGTGCTTAATGATATGAAGAATTTTCAGATCTGTTCTGAGGTTATGCTTGCTGTTCTTAGACCTTCTGAATGCAGATTCAATCGGTGAATTACGGTTTGCGTTTTCTTCTCTATACTCCTGAGTTTTTCTTAAGCTGATTTACTTTAAAGACTAATTTTTGTTTTAGGATAGTTTAAATTTGCGCATTTACTTTCGTTTCTCTCCTATGCACAAATTTAGGGGGAGAAATAAAAACAAAACAAAAATTAGAAAATTTTCAAAAATCCAAAAATATTAGAAAATCAGAAAATCAAAAATACATTGGTTATGATATGTTCTTGAGGGAGATATTCTGGGAAGTGATATTATCAACTGACAATAGGCAACCTGAGTCTGCATAACGTACCCAAAGTTGAAGGGTCTATGCTCCGACTTGATGCGTCGGTAGGCACGAAAAATTCTAAATGTACTTGACTAGGCAGAGTTGAACTTAGGAAATTTATAGACTTGACAAATTTTGACCTAGTTAGATCCATTCAGCCTGACAATACGACGCTTGGATAGGTTGAGCAGGGAGATATATATGAGAATCTACTTGTCACATTAATTGAACCCGTACTTGGAACCGTGGCTTAACTTTTCCTCGATGTGCGGATTCTGTCCTTAATTCCGGTTGGATGGGGCGACTGGTAAATTCCGATAAATTAGGTCTATAGAATATCATTTTCTTTCTTTCCGTCTGTTAGTCATATGTTGCACCATTTGCGTGATTGGAAGAGATTCGACATGGATTGAAACATATGCAACTCTATTTCTCTGCAAGTTATACATGTGAAATACTTCTTATCTGTTAGTCATATGTTGTCTCCTTTGTGTGACTTCTAATCCGACCTGGTACACAGCATATGTAACCTTCTTCTTCTCAACCCCTCTGAAGTAATAAGTAATAGAATTCTGAATCTATCTTCTCTCTGAATGGTTGTCTGCTCACCCGGTGTAAGGAGTACTCTGGAAGTTCTTGATGGCTGGGGCATATCAGGAAGCGGGAAACACGTTCCAGTACACTTAAAATTGAACTCATACAGATTGTCTATAGATCTCGCTGCTCAATTTAGGTGGACAACAATATCCTTGGTCGTCGTCAGATGAATGGTCCTTAAGATATAGTATTTAAAGAATTAGGATCATATGTAAATTTTAGGATTTTAAGTTCACCCTGTCTTGTAACAAATAGTATGTCCTAAATTTGTCATAATTTTTCATGTTTAAGTGGACCACAATACCGACGATTGACCATACAAAGATGTGAATATGAAAAGTACCTACAAGTGGATAAAGATTGTCTAACAACTTTGATCCCAAATCACTCTTAAAGTTAGATATCATTTTATTTTTGTTAAATTTGTTCATAGTTTCTTCTAATTTAAATATTAGGGGAGAATTAAAAAATTTTAAAAAAATAAAAAATTAAAAATCCAAAAATAGTGTTATTTGTGTTTTATTTCTTGTTCAGAAAAATTAAAAAAAATCCAAAAATATTTTTGTTACTGTTTAAATTTGTGTGCTAAGTTTTCTTTTAGTTTTGTTTTGTCTTGAAAAGTGATTTCAGATATAGATAAGACTCGTGGAGTTTGTGTTGAAGATTTTTGAGCCAAAGCCTCGTCCGTGAGCATCGAAGAATTCACATTCGAAGGAGTAAGAAATGAAGATTATTCTTTCAAATTCAACCTGTCAACCCCAGAAGCAAGGTGAAGCAGAAATTGAAGATTATGTAACGGATTGCATTGAAGCCTCCTCAATCAGTCTGCTACTATCGTTGTACCTGCTGAAGTGATCCAGAAGATTTGTTTTCTCTGATGTTTTCTCTGAAGATTCTCAAGCTGAAAGCATCATCTTTCAAGAATCAGTACAAGAAGTCTCCTCACCTAATGTGCGTTCAATGTCAAATTCTGAAGAAAAGCCCAACTGCTCAAGATAAAGTCATTCATTGAAGATTCATCAAGTTCATCTTGAAGCTGTGAAGTCATCGAAGATAAACGTTGAAGCTAATTTCCAATTGAAGATTGACAAGAAGAGCCAGCTACTTTTTAGGGGGAGCTTGTTGGGTCATTAAGAAAAGAAAGCTATAAACCAAGGGGGAGATTGTTGGGTCAAAATATGGTTTATACTTTGCTTTTCTGGGAAATTATATTTTTCTGTAATATTTCTGGAGTTTCGGCCCATGTTTACGGTTGAGTTTACGGCCGTAAACACCTTACGGCCGTAAACCCATTTACGGCCCATGTGTTATCCGGCCCATATTCGAAGTATAAATAGAGGTGTTAGGGTGAGGAGTAGAGATGGATCAACCCTAAGAAGTTTACGGCCAGAGAGAAGAGAGAAACTAGAGAGCATTTTGTGTGTGAATCTTTTGTATCTAGAACTTTAATTCTAATCAATTCATACAGAGATTCATATTATTCTTCTTCTCCTTCTCTTCTATTTGATCTGACATCATCCGTTTGATTGGGATTCCGCACCATCAAACGGATTTGATTGATACACAGGCAGATTAGGGACTTACACAATGTCAGGCAAGGGATTTCATGTGACAGATATTGGAGTCTTATTCATCAGTATGTTTATTCCAAGGAGAGGATTGCAGTTCCTGAAGATGAATAAAAAGTTGTTTTCCATATGTATGGCAGTCCAAAGGAGGTTGTTGATGATCCTGCAATTTTTACATTTGTTGCTCGTATTCCAGATGTGATGCTCAAAAAGGTGGATCCAACAAATAACGTCTTGGTGTCATATATGCAGTCAATTGACACAACCGTTGTTAGTGGTGTTTTATTTGATGCAGAAGTGAAGAAATCAAAGAATTCGAAGAAGACAGATGTTGGATCTTCGAAAACGAAAGTGAAGGTTGAGAAGAAGAAGAAATCTCCTACAGTCAAACCAGCTTCAGTCGAAGAAAGTTCTCAACAGATTATTTCTCCCATTTCGACGACTGTTGTTGCTACACCAACAATCGAAGCTTCTCAGGAAAAAGAGATAATTCCATCAAAGACGGGGGTTTTTCGCTGAATCAAATTTAAGCGAAAATCTTCGTCTCAGATTGTTCAGAAAACTCAAATCACACATCAGGGTGTGATGGTTCGTGAAATTCCAGTCCCTATTTCTCCATCGTCGAAAAAGCGAAGGGCTGAGGATCTTGTCAAGTTTATTAAGAAGAACCAAAGGACTGAGGAAGAAGAGAAAGTTCTTAAAACACCTGAAGTCCATATTCCAGAAGCAACAAAGATCTGTCCACCTATTACTATTTCAAAGCCTGCTGATTCGAGACCCGTTGAACGAGGTCTTGTTATCTCTCTACCCCAGGTTACATCAACTACTGATTCTCCAACTTTTTAATCTATCATGGATCAACCGTACACTACAATTTTTTCTACTCAATCTACTGATCCAACGAACCCATCGTCCCCTGTTGATGAAACCATGGCTACTGATGCTGGAACTGACAACGAAGGCTTTGGAGGAACATTCGAAGCTCTTCACTTTGATACTTCCAAAGAAGATTTTCCAGACTACATGCTGATGACGATGAAGCAGTTCAAGATTTTGAATTCAAAATTAAATTCAATCTTGCAATCACAAGCACATGTCGGTAGTGTTGGGGTGACGAGTTTGGAGGTTGATTCATTCATGAAATTGATGGAAGGGCGCGTAATTTCGAAGGCTTCTGGATTAATTCGAGATTCAAAAAGTAGAGTTCTTGAAAAAATTGATCAAAATCATGCTTCTACTGAGAATCGAATTAATTCTCAGAATGTTGATTTTGTACGAGAAGTGAAGGATTTGAAGATGGTTACGAAGGAGCGTAATGTGCTCTTCGTACAAGAAGTTAAAAAGGTAAGGGAGGATGTGAATCCACAAATCAGAGAACTTCGTGAAGAAATGCAAAAGGAAGTTCAAATCGTACAATAGGATTATGCTTTGGCTAATCAGAAAATTGATATCATCTGTGATGTTGTCACCAGATGTGTCAAACTCTTCGAACAAATGAATGCAACGCTGACATCTCTTTCTGCCAAAGAAGAACAAAACTTTGGAGAGTTGGTCGGTTTATTGAAAGAATTAAAAGCCTTCTCTTCGAATTCTGTCTCTCCGATAATTTCCCAAGAATTTCTTTCACAGAAGTTTTCCCATTTCGAAGCCATTTTACACAAGAATCTAATTCCGCTGCTTCGCATTTCCAGCCTTTTACCAACAGTCTCAGATGCCCCACCTGCTTTCACAAGGGTGCAAGGGGGAGAAAAAACAGAACAAATAAAGGCTGGGGAACAAGCAAAAAGTTGCGAAGGGATGAAGACAACTACAGAAGATGCGAAGGTAGTTGGAAAGATATACCCTTCGAAGGTGGTGGCAAAGGCAACTGTTGTTTCTGCTGGTCCAGTTACTTCAGCTGTGATCACAACAGTTCCAATTCCTGAACCAATTTCAAAGGGAGTTGTTATTGGAAAGCAAACAGGTGGATCTTCTTCAGAAAAAGTTGATCTATCAAAAATAAGGGACAAGGGCAAAGAGATACTGATTGAAAAGTCCAAAGAAGAGAAGAAAGCAGAAGTGGCAGCTGAAGTAGAAAAAAATGAGACATGTACAGAGCATAATGAGACAAAGGGCTCTGGAAGGTTCAAATGTTGATAAGGGTGATCCATTAAAAGTGTATAATTACGAAACCATTGAATCCAGGGTGATGTTTGATCATATGTATTCGTTTGAAAAGATCCCAAAGAAAAGCTACGTGGTGACAAACATTGATTTTTCTCAGCTTGATTTCCCAATCAACGAGATGATGTTTGTCATGCCACAATTTAAAGCTGAGTCAAAGACAATGGAAACAGAAGAGGGAAAGAAGATGAAAATAAGGTTTCATGCTGTGTTGGCAAAGGCTCAGGAAGAAGTTTGGTTTTTGGAGAAGATAAGAAAAGTGATATCTATCAAAAGAGATGTCATTTTCAAAGGGAAGTTTGAAAATGTTAAATACATTGTTGCAAGGGCAAGTGGAAAAATTCAAGAATTTACGATGCCAAATTTTCCTTTGATGAACACTTATGATCTCATCAATGTCGCCCTGATGCTTAAAGACAAATCATTTTCATTTCTGAAAGATACTAAGCCTGATGTTTTTAGCCTTGGGTGCAATCACATAAAAATATACTTGGAAAATTACTTCGAGTGCTTGGCTCAAACAGATGTGGAACTTGCAATAGTGAAAGGAATTGACATAACTGCACCAATGGCACCAACAAAGAAGCAAAATGAGTTGAACAAGTATGAAGATGGTGAAGGTTGCTTAAAACCATTGGGGATACTTTTTACTGGGAAGGATAAAGCTGGAAGAGCTAAACGATTTTTGTTCCAAACCTGTGAAGTGGAGAGATACATCAATTCTCAGTATACGAACTTAATTGTTCATATGAACAACTGCAAGAAAAACTCTGAAGGAGACAAGAAAGAGATAAAGAAGGTTATTTCTTGGTATACGGAGATCCGAAGAGTGCTGATGTATGCCGTTCAAGCACTGGCTACTTGATGACTTCGACCTTGATTCCAAAGGGGGAGATTGTTAGGGCTAAAATGTTGTAATAAGTCGAAGAGTCAGTTTGTTTGTTACGAAGTATCTTACTGTCTTTGTATGTATGGGTCTTCGTATATATAGTTATTTTACTAAGGCGTTATAATGTGAAACCGTAACGTTTAGTCCTTAGTATTTTGTTATTCTTTTGTTCTTCTATAAATAAGGGTATGTTCTAGTGATCTAGGAATAATTTTCACACACAGTTTTACAGTTTATTCATTGTATTCTATAAATTAAAAAGCATAATATGAGCTGATCAAAGATTATATTTACTCTCGTGTTCATCGTTTCAATTCTTTACTCAATTACTTCTAGAATTACATTCAAACTCGATTCCAAAACTCATCACATACGCACATACCTTTTTGTTTATTTCTTTTTAATTTATTATGTTTGACTCAATTCTATTTGAGCTATAAATCTGCCTGCCCTAAATATCGAATTTGTCACATGTACGTAAAATCATACAATAAATGTAAAATCTAATTTGATTTACAAATTATAATTTTTTTTCTTTATTAAATCTCTAAGAGTTTCTAGAATTTTGCTTGCTATGTAAAATTTAAGATATTTGTTAAATCGTTAAAATAATATATTATTCAAATTATACATACATCATCAAGTTTAAGTTAACTAAACTTTGGTATGCTCCTATATATGAAAATATACACACATGATAACAGATAAATAACAAATAATATTCATATACAATGAATATGTACAAATGAGTTAGAATGCTGATGGAAAAAATGTTTATATAGTTGTAAACGATATTAACTATTAAAAATAAGCAAAAGTAGTTGAAAAGAATACTCTTGAAGCCTTCACTCCACTTGTTTACTGTAAACAACAAAAAAGAAAGCACAAAAACATATAGGTAAGTTACCTGTAAAGCTTGCTTGTGGGTTTAAGAAAGTGTAGAGAAATTCACCATGAAAACGTACAATTTGACTAAAAAAAATGGTTGCTCCAAATTCATGTCCGGGTATTGGCTACATCGAACACCTTTCAATTGGAGAGACATGGTGAAGAAAGACAAATACTTTACAAACAAACGTATATAGACAATTCCAAGACCAAATATTAAAAAAAATTAAACCAAACGAACCTATAATTTTGGAAGTCATTTTCATGATCCAACGAACCTAAATCCCCTCTTGAGAATAGAAGATAAAAGAAAATTGAAAATATAGATTTGGGACAAATCAATTATCTATACAGGGTATAGAAAAAGAGGGTGGTGGGAATACCTCATTGGCTGACAAGCACGGTGTTGATGGCGTCAAAGTTATGGCTTTGAAGATGCATGGCTTATATTAATAAAGGAATAAGTGAAATAACCCTAAAGACAAACGGAGTCACCTCTATGTAAGAAGTTATTTCAAAATCAACTACAGACCACAATAAACATACCGAATTTCAAAACGATGAACACCAGTAGAGAGAAATCAGAAGTCCCAAATCCACAACAGCAACAATGTCAACCGTTCAGATGCCGAATATAACAACGAAACATAGTAGAAGGTGAGGATTGGATATGACGAAGAACTTATGAAGACGACAGAAATCAACTCAAAATGAAAGAATGGATGAGAAAAGGCATAAATATGGTAGAGACTGGGTATTTTAAGTGATTGACAGTGAATAGCATTTTCCTTCTTCTGATCGTGTAACAACGTAAATTTTCAAACAAAAATTTTCATTTTTAAAAAACATAAAAACTCATAATATATCTCAAAATCATAATGGTCTCAAGTGTCAACAAAAATCCACTTAAAAATGTCACTATCCCAAAATCATCCACGTAATTTCGAATCAGTGTGTACAATCAAGTCGGTGCCTTTCCGTGATCTTGAGAGGTACCTGAAACACATAACACGTAACACGGTAGGAACGAAGCTTAGTGAGTTCCCCAAAATACCACACACATTTCATTAGCCTCTCATGGCTAAATATCAATATGGAACCTCTGGTCATGTGTCTTAATGGGACCCTCCAGTCCCACTACTCGGGTGGACCCTCTGGTCCTAACTCAGTAGGCTAAGAATAATACACAACACAAATCACAAAGGCATAATGCAGGATATCACAATACTCAATATAACACATAAGACCCTTCAGTCACACAAAGATTACCATTCTAGGTAAAGTATAGTGAGAAGACTCACCTCGTAAGCAAGCAAGTAAATAATCACGTACACGAATCTCGAACTAGCCTCCGCCTAATCACATAAGACAATTATCTCTAATTAACATTTAAGTTATGACTCTAAGTGAATAAGTTATTCTCTCTCTCAACTCTTGGAATGGTGACCAAACCCTAAAGTCAACAAAAGTCAACACTCGAGTCAACTGTCCAAATTGACCTGACTCGCCGAGTGCATCTATGTGACTCGCTGAGTCCTCCTTGTTCCTTCAGAACATCGCAAACACCCAACTTAACTCGTTGAGTTATCTCATCAACTCATCGAGTTACCCATGTCCAAACTCATCGGGGAAAACATTAGTTGAATCGTCGTGTCAGCTCATTGACTCGTCGAGTCCCTAAGTCAAATTCTCATTCAAATGTTTTAAGGCATATCTACCATTCCAAACTCTATATCTTCCTCCTAAGGTTTGAATCTTATGTAAAGTTCAATCATTAAGTTCATGCATGGAATATTTGCTCCATAATGCCGATATAAGCTCTAACTAAGGTGTTAAAGCACAATAACTCTTTGATGGCTAGATAAAGTTAGGACCTCTGGACTCTATGGACCTCACAAGGTCCAAATCTGTTGTCTCAATGCTTGGCAATCACAAGTCATACAAAGTCTCATGGAAATATGGAAAAAGCCCCAAAAGCTCCTTATTGACAAGATCTAAACAACAAGTGAGCAAGGTGATGACTTTTACACTCTAACAGAAGCTCCAAGTGAATGAATATTGGATCTCACAGTCTTTCCTCCGTCATTGCTTGAATCTCACTTCTTCTCTTCCAATGATTCACCAAAACACTCAAATATTAGCTCTATCACTCTCTCTTAGTTCAAATGGTCGATTAGGGTTTCACACAGGGGAGTTGGGTAGCTGGTGTGGCGAAAAGGAGGACATAAGCTCCTTTAAATATATACCAACCCTAGAGATTTAGGGTTTCATCTCACAGCGCCAACTCGGCGAGTTGGCTCTCTAACTTGTCGAGTCGGTCGTTAAACCCACATGCTCCATTCAACTCTACTCGACGAGTCGGACACACAACTCGTTGAGTCACCCATTAAATCCCAAAAATAAATATATGACTATAATACTTGAGAGTCGGGATGTAACAACTCTCCCCCACTAGAATCATACTTCACCCTCAAAGTCATCCTCCGGAAACAACTTAGGGTATTGCTCCCACATCTCGGACTCTGGCTCCCAAGTCTACTTGGATCCTTTGTCGTGCTCCCACTACACCTTAACTAGGCACACCTCCTTCATCCTCAAATGGTCACCAACGTGAGTATCCCCCAATAGCACCATTTCCAAATCATTCCATGCAACAGTCTTTTTCCCAAGATGCCTGAACCCATATAGGAACTCCCTATCCCAAAACAGAAGGATCCCTCTGTCGTTGCGGCTCCAGTTCTGACTCTTCCAAACCTAGAAACTCTAGTAGTCTGACTCCCTGCACGACCGTTCATGCAAGATATCATCAAGTCATTCGCTCATCGAATGGTCGGTCTCAAAATCATACTTCCAATTGTGACTATCTTGATGCGACTGATGACCATAACAACTTCAGATCACTCATACCTGACATCAAGGTTGTAAAACTCGTTACTCGTTACCTATTCGGCCAACTACCGAGTAACGAGTACTCGGGAATACTTGGGGAGTACTAGGATTCGGTAATTCATGTAGAAATATTTTTAGGGAAATTATATATGTCAAAATCATAAGCTAAAATCAAAACTTGATTGAAATATATAACAAAATTAGATACATGTGAATACACAAAAATAGAAAAACGCATAATGATCTTAGTTCATGAATAATTGTTGAAAATTTATGATATATATATATATATATATATATATATATATATATATATATATGTAGTAATAATCATGTGTATATGTGTTAAATAATAAATCATTTTATACATATTAATCGCTGAGTCGACCAGGTTTTACAACACTACTTAGTTCAATAAGAGGCCGATCGGGGAGTACTTTGGATTCTGCAAGTCGCCTCGGTACAGGGTCGGGTAGCGACTACTCGGAGGAGTATTCGGACAACTCAACGAGTTTTACAACACATCTTGACACAACAGTCGATCCATATCGTACTCCATAGAATGAAAAGGGTCACATCCCACCAGGGACCCATCAACTACACTACTATTAGAACCCACCTGAACAAAATGAACCTCAATACCCTATTCTCAAGCACAATAAATGATTCTGCCCACTTAGCATGACCCTCGGGCCTCTAAGAACATAATCCCCAACCTGCTGTCACATATCCCTTCCAACACAGAGCACCAGGTCGGCTCCCGACCAAACAGATGAACCTCCAAGGACTATCCATTGCACACCCAATAAAATGACTTTACAGGATTTCCTCTCATAAAAACTATCTCGACCCATCGTGACACACAAGTCATGAAGTTCACCTTACCTCCAGCGAACACTATAACCCCATCTAAAGTCGCCTCACCTCCGACCTCTGTCTTCTACTACTCATCGGTTCCAAGAGTCTCGCGGTCCTTCCCATACCAATGAACTGACCCACTCATGTCTAATACATCAGATGGAAATCAATACCCCTCATTATGAAACCCATCTATGAATCTGGAATCTCATCCTGACTACTCAATACACAAATTGATCCAAACTCAAGCTCGAGAGTTTGATTCAATAGCAAAAATTGGAACCACTCACCTCCAATTTGATACTCAACTCATGACCCGAGATTCGCGAACTCATGCGCACACCATCTATCTAATTTCTTCCGATTGCAATAATCCCTCCTCAACTCGGGATATAACAATTCCTGACCATCATAGAGACCCCAGTCTCGCCCCTGGGGTAGCTACTAAGTTCCCGATGACTCATTTGGTAAGGCTACATAAGCCTATGAACACCTCAGCGGCATGCTCTTAATAGCGAATAATATGGCTCCTCGTAGTATCACAACACTCGCTCGCTGACTAGTGAGTACTACAGCTTCGCGCAGTATCACGACTCCTTCTCGCTGACTAGTGAATACTACGGCTCCTCGTAGTATCATGGCTCCTTCTTGCTAACTAGTGAATACTACGGCTCCTCGTAGTATCACGACTCCCTCTCGCTAACTAGTGAATACTATGGCTCCCCGCAGTATCACAACATTCTCTCACTGACTACTGAATACTATTCCCCCCCCCCCCCCGATTATTATAGACTCATGGGTGCTACGGCTCCTTATAGTCTTGCAACACTTTCTCTTATCACCCCACAAACTCATCCTCAGGTCATCACCATTCTATGTATACAAACTCATACTCCGCAGCCCAACGTAGATAGGTGCGCACACCTACCCAGATTACGCATCACTACTCTCAATGAGACTTCTCATAGGCAAGGCACCTTTTCTCAGCATAGTTACACCCCAGGACAGTCTCCATCTGGCGACAACTAACTAATGACCTCTTACTCGAAAACATAGTTTCCCGGTTTTCCACTTGCCATCTGAAAAACCCATATCTCATATTGATCCAACAATCTAGGGCATCTTCCTTCGATACCCAGATACAACATCCCAAAATCCCATGATGTCTTGGCTCACCCATTGATCTTCCACTCATAGTGTCACACTCGTATACCACTAAGCACCATCTCAGACTCTCACAACATCTTGTTATGACCATTGATCCCCCTTTCGTATAACTTGTTACCTCGAAATACCCCAATCTCATGGTTGAAACACAGAGGAGTCACCAATAACTTAGAACACGTTGACAGTAATCCTAACTCCTATTCTCCACTAAATAAGTCCCATGCGAGAATACCCATTCCGACTCTGAAATTGGCCGCCAAAACATCTGTTTCCCTTCCCGGAGTTCAGATAACAATCCATACATCAAACTGGCACTTTGACAATCAAATCCAGACCTTAATAAATTTCTATGACCAACGGCCGCCTGCCATGGATACACTCATCCTTTCTTGAACCCGTACACATGCATCATTTCGCTCTGTATCTTGCCTTACCAGCCACTACCCTAGTATCAAATATCTGCACTACGGATCCCCATAACCCAAACCCCTAAACCACAACTCGAAATAAATGGCTGATTTACCCAACAGAATATCCCAGTTCTCCCCCACTTAGGGTTCGAACCATCGCCAATTAGCATACCAACAGACTACACCACAGACTGATTCACCAGGTACAACACACTTACTCTTGAAATGTACCACATAACACTCGATGATCTTTCGCTAAAGACCATGCAGCTCCAAATATCCCAAATCTCAGAAGAAATCCCTGGAACTTTCCAACATGACTGCCCCTAGTTACTAAAATATCATACCGACACACTACTGAACATCTCAACTATTACAAAGTAGACGTGACCCTCCATATGACAGTAATGCACTATCACACATCTCATCCTGATCCCTCAACCAACATTCCATCGCTTGGATTATCATAGAAGCAAGAGATCTCACTATCACAGTTGATGTCCGATGTAAACCACAAGGACCACTACACCGATATATTCCTCCTAATAACCCAGAACTGCTATTGATTATACCTTACTTCATTTGACGAGGGTATCCCCCTCCTATCCTCATCCATCTCAGTCCCTGCTGATGACTCTCTTATGGTAAAAGTGGTACCTCCCGACAGACATACTGCCCAAATATTTTAGTGCAAAGGTCGCCATATGCTACCCCACGGGGTTTACCTCCAAACTCGGAAACCGTAAGCTCGTTATCTCTTTTGCTTCTCACAGGAAACGGGAATAGCGCAACTCTTATCACAGAAAGTGACATCTTCGCTATCGGCCGATTGCCCATCTCAGATAGCAATCCTCCACAAAGCGTTATCTCTACTCAGCCCTGAGTCTTGTGATTCTAGCTGGCATCTCACCAGTAAAATCTCTCAGAACCTAACTCATTATCCCTCTCAAGGTACATTCCATTGAATCGCATCCGACATGGCCCTCTGGCCCCATACCCTATCACATCAGTTCTCAGACCGACCAACCACGATGAGGAAACTGGTAAGGACAGAAGCACTAACGACTACCAATCATGGTACTTGAACCATGTTAGCTCCTCTCAATCTGCTACCAATCATCGTAATCCAACCATGTTATCTCCTCTCAATCTGCTACTAATCATTGTACTCAAACCATGTTATCTCCTCTCAATCTGCTACTAATCATGGTACTCAAACCTTTTTATCTCCTCTCAATCTTCTACTAATCATACTACTCCAACCATGTTATCTGCTACTATTCATGGTACTCCAACCATGTTATCTCCTCTCAATCTGCTACTTAGAACCTTTGGAATTCTCCCTGTTTCGAGTATGGGTCGTTTGCTTTCAGTAGTACGGGCCCATACTACCTTCCACCTCTACCCATACTTTCCATGCAGATGGTCCCAGATTTCCTAAGTAGTTGCCTAACCTCCTCGATCACCAATCTCATTACACATGTTCACTCTCCAACGATTACTCTCCCTTATCAGCTTACTCATCTGACTATGGTCACTCCCTAGGCTCTTCCTAGGTTCTCACACTTCTTTGCCATCAGTTGTTGAAGAACTGCTCATGATGTCATCCATCTACCTCCTGGATATCCTCATATTCACTTAATAGCTATCTCCCATCATCAAGAGTTCCACAAAGCACAAAACAAGCAGCATTCGGGCATCGAATCACCTCCACCAATCACATAAAATCACTCTATCCTACAACTACACTCACTCCATCTACAACTCTAAATGGAGTTACCGAACTCAGGCAACCCTACCTCTCTTGGGTATCCAACTACTCTCTCAGTAGACCCCTCATATGCTCATCTAGGTATCTCTAATAGATTATCCCTCGACTCTGAACTCTCTCTAAGTGATCCCTGCTAAATATTCCTACTCAGCATATACTCAAGGCAAATACACAGATAGCAACACCTCCTAGGCTAAGGCATCACAAATCAGGAAACTCTAGCCCTAAATATGAAATACCTAACTTATCCTTTAGCATGCATCTCTAACATCTTATAAGTATTCTCATAACACAAATAAATAAGGGTATTTTGGGAAATCACCGTTTGGGCTCTGGCTGATTGTACATACTGATCCTTCTCGTTTTTCTCTTAGAAACATTTACTCGCTTTATAAAAATCATTTCTTTTGAAAACATTTCTCAAATCCTCCGTTTGAGTCCAGATATACCCAAAGGTACATCCGAATCCTTCAAACCAAGGCTCTGATACCAACTTGGAACACTGTAAATTTTCAAACCAAAATTTTCATTTTTAAAACACATAAAAACTCATAATATATCTCAAAAACATAATAGACTCAAGTGTCAAACAAACCCACATAAAAATGTCACTATCCCAGAATCATCCACATAATTTCGAATCGGGTGAGTACAATCAAACTAGTGCCTTCCCGTAATCCTAAGAGGTACCTGAAACACATAACATATAACACGGTAAGCACGAAGCATAGTGAGTTCCCTAAAATATCACACGCATTTCATTAGCCTCTCATGGCTAAATATCAATATGGACCACTACTAGAAAAATAGCCTTTTACGACGCGCAATGTGTGTCATAAAACGCTCAAACGACGCGCAAATGTTTGTCAAGGCGCTTCGTCTATAGACGATGCACATTTATGACACGCATTTACGACGCACACTTACGACGCGCAATGCCTATCAAGGAAGCCCCTGTCATAAAGGAAGACGACACACAGTTACGTGTCATAACCTTACGATGCACGTTTAGGACACGCATTGTATATCATTAAAGCCCTGTCATAAATGAAGATGACACGCATTTGCGTGTCATAAACTTCAGCAACCATTTACGATATACATTTAGGACGCGTCTTTATGATACTCATTTACATATAATACAAAAGTATTGAAACAAATATATATCAAAACAATCAATTTCATCCATAACATCATGTCAAATTTTTGTAATACATTAGTATTAAAGGGATCAGATTGTACATTGTTATTAAGATGTTTTTCCGAACAATATAACCTAATACTACATTGATATTAAGGAACACCTTCTTGTTTCTACTTCTGATTGTTACGCTTCTGTTTCCACATGATGTCATCTTTAGTCACCACAATTGTATGGGCTCTCCAATAGTAATAAAGTATGTTTCCCGTAAGCTACAAAAAATAAGTAATCAAGCTAGAGAATTAGAAAATAAACCCATATTATAATTTGTTACTTACTATTGAACTATCATTATTATTGAGAATTAACCTAGTTTTAACAACTTGTTGTCATAACATACTTGAGTTAATTTTATTCTTTAATGTTGTCTTATGCGGCTTAATCTCTTGATATACTTTTTTTTGTTTTATTCTTCATGGCGAGTTGATTTTATTTCCAACTTTGGTTCCATTTGCTAAAGGATGAGGTCTTGGAGGAAAGACAGATGTTTATGTTTATGTTTTTGATATGTATTAACAATGATATCTCAAGGTTTTTAATATAATACATTTCTACAGAAATGCTTTGATAAATTCTTTATCATATTTTTGGGAATAAATTCCGCAATATATTTCTTTAAAAATATATTCTGGTTTTCAATTAAAGCATAAACAAATCGGTCTTTTCTGACCGTGAATTTGAGATGTCACAACACACAACTCGTCAAGTCACCCATTAAATCCCAAAAATAAATATATGAATATAATACATGAGAGTCGGGATGTTACAGATCGGGAATTCATCAGTGTGATTGAGTAGAATCGGAAGCAGATGAAGGGAGATGTGATCTCAAAATTGAATTAAGCAGCAGTTAATATAGCGGTGAAGGAGTAAGCGAAAGGTTCAACAGGTTTGAGTTTTAAAAGATGGAGGAATAAGCGGTGGAAGACCGAAAAAGGAGAAGGCATAACATATTTTGAAGGTAGCATTTCTATGGCCATCTCATCCGAGAAGGATCCATTGAAGTAGATGGTGAGAAGAGGCGGTAGAAAAGAGTATTGGGTATGTCGATGGAAAAGAGAATAAATATATGTGAAGGATCATCGTTGCGTGCGAAAAAACGTATTAAGCTTTTGAGACGGTGGAGGAAACGTAAAAGGATAAGGAGAAAGCGGTGGACATCAGTCTAATCCCCATTGGCTTAAATAGTCGGTGCATTGGAAGTTGGGCAATGAAGAAGACAGAAGACATGTACCCACCGTGCTGACACATTATAAGAATAAATAATACGATAAAAATTGGATAAATAACAAAAAAAAATAGGCATATTAAAAAAAAAACAGTCAATCACAGTAAAGAACTGTTTCCTAAGGGGGTTATAAATTAAGCTATATATAAAGTCGGATGTTCTTCCACTTGGCAACCCAGGCTTGTAAGTTTTCAAAATTATATTTATCTATGTTCTCTTCTGGAGCAATAATTGAGGCATGGTTATCTTTATCATTTGTATTGATTATGCAAAGATGATTCACAATTTGAATCATTTAAAATTATATTTATCTATGATAATTTTGATAAATTCGACAATAATTCCACAGGTACATGTGTATTTTTGAACTTAGTCTCCATCATTCGATACAAACTCAGGAATATTTGTAGGTGTTAATATGCATTCATCCGACAAATCCCCAACAAATATGACATCGTTTCTAGCATGTAACATATAACATATCTAATAAATGTATTTAAATTGATATTACCAGGCCACCCATTGACGAACGCAAAGCAAAATACTTGAAATTAAAACCCAAATATAGTGTATTAATGTATTTCAAATGAAATACAAGAACGAATGACCTCTCATGCAAATAATGTATGAATGATACACTTTAACAGCTACATGAAAATACAATCAAAACAATCAAAAAACCATAAAAATGCGTATAATTTTGTGGATATCCATTACTAATATTATAAAACGAGTGACTATAGATTTGAGTATTTTTAATATTTCGCGGAATTTCATAAAAAAAAAAAAATTAGACAATGAGTTTGATCGAGAGATTTGTGTGTGAAAATATGTCTTGTGATAATGTAATTATTGTGATCCAACTCCAGTATAGATCCGGTGCTTAACAAATCACTAACATATGGCCGAGGACATGTTAAAAAGTAGACATGTGATAATCAATAGAAAACATAAATTCCTTGCAGTGACTAATTAAAAAATTTTAATTGGCTGAAACATTAATAAAAAATTGTAAATCTATTTCTTTTTCTATAGTTTATCCTCATATTATATATCTACACTTGCATAACCACCTACCAGAGGCTTAGGTATTATTGGAACAGCATATAATATAGGCCCCAAACAACCAAGTCCGAAAGGCCACCACCATCCAAGTCATAGTCAATGTAAAGTCTATCTCTTGAGGGAACCACATCGTAGTTTCTTCAATAAAAATAACTTGACTTTTCGAGCACACATTACTCTACATAAATAATGAACAATACACAAACTCACACACACATATAAATACAAAAAGAAAAAAAAAAAAAAAAAAAAAAAAAAAAAAAAAAGTTTAAGGGATCTAATTTATGTTTAAGGGATGTAATTTTTAATTTTACTGGCCATTAAATCACTTCTTAAACATTTAATTCGCTAAGGAGTGATCCTCTCATAGGAGAGGTCATGGGTTCAAGTCTCTATGAAGACATAGATGGTTATTTAGGAGTAGGTTAGTTAGTTTGTCGTTTCAAAAAATATATATTTTTTATTCCTCAGCAAATTAATTGCTTAATTAATAAGCTAGTTGACGGCTAAAAAAAAAAAAAAAAAAAAAAAGTCTCAAGAGAATTTAAAAATAAAAATAAAAAAAGTTTTTGACCGATATTTGAGTTCTCAAATGATCCTAACCAATATATATATATTGCTGCAAAATCCTCATGCATATCGGCCCAATGAAGGAATGTAATATACCCATGTAAATATAAATGTAACTATATTCTTGTGGTTACCACTCCCATCATCACTACCAACACTGCACAACCATTACTACCATTGTCGCCGCTACGTATCAACTCTGCCACCAACCATCATATTTATATATGAATAATCACTTGAGAATTGACATATATATATATATATATATATATATATATATATATATATATATATATATATATATATATATATTATTTGTTTCATCGTCTTGGTAGGTTGGAGTGCTTATGTAGAGTGATACTTGTTGTGATATATCGAAGCTTAGGTAGTTGTCTTAGTAGTGAATGTTATGTCAATATCAGGTACATTTTTAGAGTCATTATTAATGTCGAAGTCCTGATATGTTTTTTTGTCTCCGTCGGTACTCTATAAATAGAGTATGTACATAAGTCTTTTGTAGCTTTTGCCATTGTGAGCCTTGTACTTTCTCTCTTTACATTTATACTTGTAACAATCTAGATAAATCGAGCTGAAACAAGATCTTATTTATATCATGTGTTCATTTGTACTCTGATTTCATTTTTACAATTTGTTAAACATTTTTCAATTAGTATCAGAGCAGGAATCGACAAATCGATTGACGCATCTCGTTTGTGTTTTCATTTTATTAAATCATTTGTTCCGATTCAATCTTTCCGCAAGTGAAAGCATAGTTCTTCGATTGATCCCTATGATTTAACGATTCTATGATCGTTAATTAATCTTTTCTATATGATTTTTTTCTTTTCAAGTTTTTTCTCTTTTCAACTTGATTCACTGGTGAATTTGAATGTTAACATCGTGATCAACTATGTAAATCTGCTTGATCTTCCACAAAAATTCTAATGTTGCTTCCAAAATATTACGATCAGTAGGCAGATCATATTAAAAATTACCTCAATGGAATTGATGAGGATTCGTGGAGATCGATTGACAAAGGTTTGTATCATGTCGATTGTATTCAAGCAGTAGAAACAGAAGGTGAAGCTGAAGATACGATTGCCTTGGGTAACAAGCAGAAGGCTAATGACAAGAGATGCATTCGCGGATTATGTGGAACTTTGCAACCGGTCGTGCACAACTACATTCAAGGTTGCAAGACTGCACAAGATATTTAGAACACACTTAAGGAAAAAAAATCCAAGGAAATGAGCATACTAAGAAAAACTCGATGACTCAATGCTTATCAGATTTAGCTAACTTTCAACAAAAAGATAATGTATCTATCGAATCATACTACAATCGATTCAATGAGATCATTTAAAAGTATACCAAGTATGGTGTTATTCTCACTACTCTTAAGTTCAACATAACTTTCATACTTGGACTGAAGAAGGAATGGAATAATATTTGTCTGATGATCAAGACTCAAGAGAACTTCAACAAATACTTATTTTTGAATCACTACAACATTATGAAAAGTTCATGAGTCTGAGGTGAAAGAGATTGCATAGGAAAATAGAAAAATGAACTTTGGAGGTCCTTTGGCACTAGTCTCGAAAACCATTGGGAAAGAAGTTTTGTTCTGATGGTGAAGTGGATGATGGCGAAGAAGGTCTTTTGATGAATTCTGATGAAGAAGTCATTGCTTATTATTCAAATAATAGGTTCAAGAAATTATACAAGAATCCAATTGATGGAAACTTTAACAACAACTCAATTAAGAAGTCATTGGTGCGTTCTGGTGTTGGTCAAAAGAGTGTTGAAAACGTGGAAGCGAAGAAAGAAGAGAAAAAGATTGGGGAGAATCTAAAAGGAGATTCAAGTTATACTTGCAATTATTTTAATAGACAAAACCATCTTGCATGGGATTGCATGTTAAGGAAGCAAGAGGAGAAGAAGGAGAAAATGAAAGATGAAGCCTACTATGTTAATAAAATTGAGAAGCTTTTCGTGAAAAGTCAAAGAATATCTCTCTGATGGCGAAGGGTTCTAATGATGAAGATGGAACTTACCATACTTGGTATTCTAGTTCTAACGATGAGGAAATGCGTCATCTAACTCATTAATTCATGTATGTGAAGCACTATAGTGATAATTCTGAAGAAAAGAGCATGTTTGGAGAGTTTATGCAGCAGGTTTCGGAGGAGAGTGAAAAGGAGGAAAAGATGATTGAGGGAATATGTTTTGTGTCAAACACTTCGAGGTTTCCCATGACTGAGAAGGTATATGATCTTCTTATCTCTCTTAATGTTCCTTTAAATTCTTGCAGTGCTATTTTATTTGATTTTGATGATACTTGTTCTTACTTGAATGATATGATGATTTCTATGAGTAGCGAACTAGAGAAAAATAAAGCTTTTCTTTATGAAGCCAAAAATAAATTAGAGGAAAAGAAAACTAGGGTTGAGAGCTTAGACTTGAAAATTACAAATATCATGATAGATAAAGACTCTTTAAGAATGGATAATATTTCGCTAGTTTAACAAAGAAACATATATTGTAATACAACTAAAAGGTTGTATGGTAAACTTAGTCATCTTTATCATTCGTCATATATTTGTAAGGAACAACACCATAAACAAATCCCTTTCATTAATTTTGAGCGTGAATTAGTTAATGAGATTACTTATGATTGTGAGAGTAAGGTTGCTAAATATGATCAAATTCCTAATGATTCGTATGCTTATGGTATTGTTAATACCGATGATTGTTTGGATGTTGATGATTTGGTTGATATTGTGAATAATACTCTATCTAAAAATGAACAAATGAAAATTTTGAACAAAACAGAGACTTTGACACAAAGTACTCAACAAAATTTTGCTAATATTGAAGATGATTCTGATAATATCAGTGAAATTGAGGAAGAGGAATGTGTTGATTGCTCAAAATTGTTTGTCATTAGAATCACTTCATTAGCCAGAAGCAAAGAAAATGATGATTCAAAATCACAGCTAAATTATGATTCATCTTTGACAACCAACACTGATGATTCCCAAGAGTTTGTTATTGTCGAATACATAACGAACAATAAAAGTGACAATGACGATGATTCAAGTGAAAAAGAAATTCCATAAGTTGTTGACGCTCTAGTGTTTGAGGATTCAGAGAAATATACAAAGATTTTGAAAGAAAAAGGAAAACATTTTCTTAAACAAAACTCGGTTATTTATCCAAAATTTGTTAATAAATTTCCAAACCAAGTTTTTGTCACAAAAGCAAATAGGGATAGATTTAATCCAAAATTGAATGAATTGTTGAAAGAAGATAAATTGAAAGTGATTGGTAAAGGTTTTTATTCAAATCAAAATGTTCAGGAAAATGGTTTGAATCGTAGATCAAAAACTTTTCAACATCAAAAGAGTCAGAAATCCTTTTCAAAAAATAATAAAAATAACAAAAATGGTGTTTGGGATATGAAAACTACCAAGTTTGATGTCAACGGTGAATCAGAGAAAAGTTATGATAAGTCTTTACAAGATGATTTAAAGAATCAAAAAGCGAAGAATGAAACTTTCGAAAAAGATGTTTCCAAAAAGAAAGCTCAAAACAAAGCTTATTGGAAGAAAAGAAGAGACTTTGGAAGGAAAAGAAATTACAACAAAAACAACCACAGGCTAAAAAAATAAATTTTCAAATCGATCTAAAACTCATTTTTCAAAAGGAGTTTTGAAAGTTGTTCACAAAGGTGTCAATAAAAGTGTTGAGAACAAAAATCAAAGTGATTTTCACAAAAGTCAAAGGTTGTTCAAATTTCAAATAAGGAACAAATTTATAAAGTCCAAATTTTGATGAGAGGTGCGTTCACAAGAATTTTCCCCAAATTCATAAAAGTTTTCAAAAAGAGTCTTGTTTTGGATATCAAAATCATTTTCAACAAAAATCACAATAATCTTTTTTGCAAACAAATCCATCGGAACCAACAAATGTTGTGAAGAGAAATGTATCATTCAAATCTGGTGGTCTATCTTTTCCAAGTCCATCTTCTTTGTATAAATAAAAATTTTCATTTGTCAAAGGCAAAAATAAAATGAAAATTTTCAATTGTTGGTTTGAAGGAAAAGGAAAGAAATTCCAATCGAATGAATATTCTCAAGAACAAGTCCAACAAGATTATGAGAACTACTTAAATGAATCAATGAGTGTAAGTACTTCATCACAAGAATCATTGTTGAAGCCATCAAAATGGAAAGAAGTTAAAAGAAACAAAAAAGTTGATTTTTCTGCAAGTAAGGATGAAAAAGTGAAAATCAAAGTTGATGCTTCGATATTGAATGATTTTATTTTTGTGCCAAAAACTGGTGAAGTCAATTTAATTGAAAAAATCAAAACAAAAGTTTATTGTTGGATTTTGAATTCGGCACTATACGTAACTTTTCACACTAATGTACAAGGACCCAAAAAACCTTGGGTACCTAAATCTCTCTGAATGATTGCAGGTTCTATGTGACGAGCAATTTGAAGAAAATTGGTACATTGATAGTGGTTGCTCACGTCAAATGACTAGAAGGAAATATAACCTAAGAGATTTTTGGAAGTTAGAAAATAATGGAGTCGTGAAATTTGGTAATAATCAAAATTGTAAAGTGAAGGGTTATGGAAAGTTTACGAATGGGAAGTTCACTATAAATAGAGTCACTTATCTCAAAGGTTTGAAACACAACCTTATAAGCATATATCAACTTATTGTTGGAACTAGGAATCAAGTTCTCTTTGATGAAGAAGGAAGTGTGATTCAAATAAAGAAACGAAGGAAGTCTTGTTAAAGTCAAAGAGAAAGGGTGACATGTTCACTCTGGACGTAAAACCAATAGTTGGCATATCCTCTGTTTTCTTACTATCGAAGGCCACTTCTGATCTCATTTGGCTTTGGGGTTGAAGGTTTTCTCATCTTAATTTCAAACTTTTTAATAAACTTGTTATAAATGATCTTGTTCGAGGTTTACATGTTCTAAATTTTGATAATGATTCTTCGTGCGCAGCTTGTGAGCTAGGAAAACAGCATCGACAAGGTCATCCTATATTCATCAACTCAAAGAGTGTAGAAACATTGGAACTTCTACACATTGACTTGTGTGGACCTTCGACTATAGAGTCCATTAATGGGAAGAAGTGCATACTTGTCATAGTAGATGATTTTTCGTGTTTCACTTAGGTTCATTTCTTAGATAGAAATCTAAGACTACTCAAGTGACAAATAATATTATCAAAAGTATTGAACTGAGTCTGATTTAGAAAGTTTGACGCATCAAAAGTGATAATAGAATGGAATTCAAGAATCAAGTTCTTGGTTCATTCTTGACAAATCTTGGAATTTTTCATAATTTTTTGTTTCCATACACACCACAACAAAATGGTATTGTCGAAAGGAAAAATTGATCTTTATGTGAAACTGCTAGAACAATGCTCACTTATGCAAATTTACCTCAATATTTTTGGCAGAAGCGATTTCTACATCTTTTTTCACACAAAATCGTTCTTCATTCAACGAATATTTAACATCACACCCTGTGAAATCATGAATAAAAGGAAACCTAATGTAAAATTTTTCCATGTTGTTAGTTGGAGTTGTTTTATGATCAATATAAAAGTAAAATATAATATTTCGAACTTTCAGAAAAAGGATGATAAAGAAATCTTTCATGGATATTATCTTAATTTTGTGTCATATAGGGTGATGAACAAACGAATGCAAAGAGTTGAAGAAACTTTCAATTTAACATTCGATGATTAATATGCTAAAAGAGTTTAACATGAATTTCATCAGAAACGAATACTTTCTAATTCTAATGAGGAATCTGAACAAATGCTTACTTTTGATATTGACTTTGATTTTCTTGTTAGTATTCCTAATAGAGAAATTGATGATGAGGTTAATCTTTATGCCAATCAAGTATTTGAAGCATCGAAGCATTCTGATGACTCAACTATTATTGATGGACACATAGATGAATATTCATCTTCAACACAAAGATCTAATGTCGAAGAGGATTAAACTTCGATATCTGGTCAAGTTGAAGGGGAGCGCTTGACATCACAACCTCAAGTCAAGGGGGAACTATTAGTTTCGAATGTTGTTGTTAAGGGGGAGAAACACATAGTGAATCCATATGTACATAGGGATCCAAGTCACATACATACCAAAGATGATAATGGATGAATATCTAATGAAAATGATGACACTAATGATTCTTTATCTATTGCAGAAGAATTTTCAAAGACTGAAGAAATATTTAAGGATGCTTAGTTGGATTTTGATCCATCATTACCTCCTATGGAGAAATGGACTTGTGATCATCCAAAAGAACAAATCATTGGTAACCCTAATTTTGGTGTGGTAACAAGAGCACATGTTAGAGAAATAAATGAAGTTCTTAGTGTTCATCAAAATTTTTGCATGTTTAATGTTTTTATTTCTAAAATTGAACTGAAAGCAGTTAATATTGCATTAGAACATCCTGATTCGGTTTCTATTTCAAAAGTAAAGTTGATAAAGAAGGTAATATGGTTCACAATAAGACAATATTAGTTGTGAAAGGTTATTTTCAACAAGAAGGAATTGATTATGATGAAACTTTTGTTTGAATCACAAGACTCGAAGCAGTGCACATTTTTCTTGATTATGCAGCTCACAAGAACTTATATGTGTACCAAATGGATGTGAAGTGTGCTTTCCTCAATGGTGTACTCGAAGAGACTATATATGTTGAGTAACCACCTGGATTTGTGAATGATAAGTTTCCTAATCATTTTTATATCCTTGAGAAAGCTATTTATGGGTCGAAACAAGCACCACATGCTTGGTATGCAACTTTAACCATTATTTTGAAGATCGCTATATTTAACCAAGGTTCAGTTGATCCCACATTATTTCGAAAGAAAGTTGGAAATCATCGCATGTTTGTTCAAATTGAGGTCAATGATATAAATTTTGGTTCTACTTACCCTTCGTTATCAAGGGAATTTGAAGAGTTGATGAAAAGTCAGTTTGAGATGAGTATGATGGGTAAACTTAATTACTTTTTGGGACTCAACATTCGCGAAAGCAAAAAAGGAATTTTTATAAGCCAATAAAATTACGCAATGAACTTGCTTGAGCGCTTTGGAATGACAAATTTTTTAGATGCGAAGGACCCCATGGCATGTGGCACTTGCTTAAGTCCTTCGTTGGATAAGCCAACTATTGATCTAAAGATATATTGAAGCATGATTGATTCGCTATTGTATTTAACTACAACTTGACTTGGTATTATGTTTTCAGTTTGTAATTTTGCCATGTACCAAGCAAACCCTAGTAGAAACAGATCTGTATACCGAGAGGGGCTCAATGCTAGGCGGGGCCTGATGTCGGATTCGTCCAATGCCGTGCAGGGCCTGAGGTAGTGGGCTAGGCCCAATTTCTGCAGTATGTGTTTATGTGTATGGTATGTGTTAGTTTAGGGAGACTCACTAAGCTTCGTGCTTACATTTTTTAGTTTTGGTTTCAGGTACTTCCACTATCCATGGGAAGAGCTTGGGATGACTGCATGGCACACACCACAACTTGTAGCCTGGGAAGATTTACTCTGATATTTTGATATATGATTTTGATACAGTGATTGATAAGATGTTTTGAAATATTTTTCACGTATGTTTCCATGAGCTGATTTAGATTACTATGGTTTTAATTATAATTTAAAAAGAAAATTTTGGACTATATTTTTGGGGTGTTACATCATGAGTCAAGGATGAAGACTTTGATAATCAATGTTGTTACGAGTCTAGAAGAACGTCTTGCTAATCAATATTTTCACTTATGTTTCCATGAGATGATTTCGATTACTATGGGTTTAATTATAATTTAAAAAGAAAATTTTGGACTATATTTTTGGGATGTTACATCAAGAGTCAAGGACGAAGACTTTGATAAACAATGTTGTTACGAGTCTAGAAGAACATCTTGCTAATCAATCTAGTTCTTATAAACATGAAGTCAAGGAATTACATAATGTTGCTTGTGAAAGGCATGCTTATTTGAACAAATGGTTACCTCATCAAAAGATTTAATTATTTTAAATGTTCACGAATTTACTAATTTGTTTACAAAAGAAGTCAAAAAGGTGAATCTCTTTTGTGATGGTGTGAAGAATAATGTTGATGTTCTTTTGGGGGCTACACAAACTTTGGTTGAATACATTTGAGCCTTAAATATGAAATATGTTAGGGAGATTAAGCTCAAGAAGGAATTGAATGGGTGTTTAAAAATATTGATGTAGCACCTGGTTTCCGGTATGTGAATTTTATTTGAGCATTGCCCTAATTTAGCCTTGGACTCGGCGAGTCATAGGGTCCGAATCGCCGAGTAGGGACGAGACCCAGGACACGTTTAAGTTGGCGACTCGGCGAGTCCATATCCTGGACTCGGCGAGTCACCGCTGTTGGATGAAACCCTAAGTTTCAGGGGTTTGCTCCCTATTTAAACTCTCATTCCGCCCCAACTCGTCCCCATTCACCCCCAGAACTCCCCCAACATCGTTTTCCCTTGCTTCCTTGATATTTTGAAGTGTTCTTGGTGTGTTCTTGAAGGTTTTGAGGAGAAAGAGGAGTAGATCAAGAAGAGGAGAAGGAGATCAGCCATCTTTGTGTCATTTCAACATCTTCCTTGAGGTATATCTCGTTTTCCCCTGTTTCTATGCTTAGGATTTCATTTGGGACACTCTTGAGCAATCCTTCAAGCTTGTTTGTGCTTAATGTTTCGTAATAAGTGGATTAACCTTTAGATCTAAGCAATATTGAGCTCCAGGAGCTCAGATCTATGAGCTTTATGGCCCCATGTGGCTTGTTCATCCTAGATCTACCCTTTTGAGGCATTTTGCACTCTAAAATCCATATTGGTGAATATCTACACGTAAAGTTGGAAACTTTACGTGTGATTGGTGTCCTAGTAGTCCAGATCTATGAGTTTCACGAACTGAAATCAAGTAAATCGATGTATTTGGTGGATGCATGGCGACGACTCGGCAAGTCGTATAGGTGACTCGGCGAGTCTGGTCGCGAGTCACCGATTTGGTCCCTTCTTCATGTGTCGAGTTGAGCCATGAGTCACAGGGAGTGACTCGGTGGGTTGGGAGCTGAACTCACCCATGTTAGGACTCGGCGAGTCCAACCGTTGTAGGGACGGATCTTTTACTTGAAGGATTATCTAATCCTCATCACATGTGATGGTGTTTAGGTGGTGGCTAACTAGCATTATGAGGAGACCTACAGTAGCTGAGGACCAGTCGTGTTGAACTTGAGTTTTCCCTAGGGCAAGCCTAGGATGAGAATAGCAGAGAGTAGCAGTAGTAAAGGGGAGCTGGTGGAGTCGAGGAATTCCTCGGAGAAGGTACGGATAGATGTGGAAGGTAGTATGGGCCCGTACTACTGAAAGCAGAGGATCCGTACCCGAGCCGAGGAAGGCCAAGACGAGACCAAGGAACCTGTAAGTAGTTGAGATCCCATAGAAAGTAGCAGTACCACTAATGATTATTATGATGTTTTGCAGAATGGTGGTACTTCGACCGAGACCGACGGATGGCGGGTCAGGAGAGGGGTCAGGTTCGGGATCTGGCACCGAGCCGATTGATGAGAGGCTACATGAGTTTATCACGTCGGAGATCACTAGGGGCATCCTTGAGTCGACCCCCATCATCTTTGGGTCGATCAAGGAAGGGATCTTGGAGTTGATGGAGGATCGCCTACGGGCATTCAGGAGCGACTTGGCCTCTAGCCAGTCGGGATCTCGCACACTGTCCTTCAAGGACTTCAGGGGCAGTGGTGCACCGGATTTCCATGGGGTGAAGGACCCCATTGTCGCCAGGCGATGGATTGCGGATATTGAGTCCTCCCAGTTGACCAGCTTCTGCCCGAAGGGGTCGAAGGTGAGATACGCAGCAGGGTGTTTACGGGACCGAGCCCGGGATTGGTGGGAGTCAGTGGGTGACTCGTTGGGAGCCTCGGCTATCGAGGCAATGACCTGGTCAGACTTTGTGGCTAGGTTCAGGGCGGAGTTTGCACCAGCGGTCGAGCTTCAGCAGCTGGCCAGGGGGTTTCTAGACATGAGGCAGACGACAGAGACCGTGGCGGAGATCACCGCCAAGTTTCGGGAGAGGGCTTTATTGGTGCCCCAGTATGCAGGTGACGAGGATATGAGGAGGACTCGTTACCATGATATGCTACGAGCTGACATTCGGGAGCATGTTAGCTTTTCGGCTTGCCCTACCCTGGACTCCATGATTGCCAGGGCTAGGGAAAGAGAGATAGATTTGGAGCACATCCGGAAACGGAAACTTGAGGACGGTCAGGCAGCAGGGGCTTCGGGGAAGAAGCCCAAGGGATCAGATGGGAGGCCGAAAGGCCAGTCGGGACCGAGCCGCTGCAGGAGGTGCGGCAGGCCGCACGAGGGGGCGTGCAGGATGGGATCGTCAGGCTGCTACAAGTGCGGCAAGTTTGGGCATATCAGCAGGGATTGCACTGCTCCTGTGCCAGTTATTCAGACATCGGAGTTGCTGTGTTTCCACTGCAACCAGAGGGGCCACAAGAAGGCCAATTGCCCTATGTTGACAGTTTCAGCGCCAGTGAAGGCGCCAGCTCCAGCGACCCTGCGGATCACAGATGGCCGGCAGGGCAAGGCAGAGGCTCCAGTGGTGAGGAGTCGGGCATTTCAGTTGACTGCCGAGGAGGCACGCGCCGCGCCCGATGTGGTGACGGGTATGATTCCTTCCTTCTATCTTTTATTTTACGTGGTTGTGATATTGATATGTGCTCCGTATGTATACATGTGTATTAGGATCGTTCCATGTGAACGGCATCCCGGTTCAGGTATTGTTCGACTCGGGTGCATCCCGATCATTCGTTTCGTTTGCTTTTAGCAAGAGATTTCATGAGACTTCGGGCGAGTTAGATCGCCCGTTAGAGGTAGAGATTGCTGACGATCGATCGGTGCGAGCATCGATGGTGTTTCGAGATTGTGTTCTGCGACTGTTTGAGGAGCGTTGCCTGGTAGACTTGGTTCCCATTCCATTACGTGGGAACAAGGTGATTATTGGTATGGATTGGTTGAGCCCTAATGGGGCAGTGATAGATTGCGCACAGCAGCTAGTGCGAGTCAGGACCCCAAGCGGGGGAGAGTTAGTGATTCATGGAGAGCGGCCGCAGTGTGGACCCACTGTATGTTCAGCAGCAAGGGCTAGGCGCTACCTTCAGCAGGGATGCGCGGGTTATGTCACATATGTGATGGATACCCGGGAGGCTGGTAAGGCGATCGTGAACGAGGTCCTGGTGGTTCGAGATTTTGCTGATGTTTTCCCGGAGGAACTACCTGGGATACCTCCGGAGCGACAGGTGGAGTTCAGGATTGACCTCATTCCCGGTGCGGCTCCGATAGCCAAAGCACCATATCGGTTGGCCCCTCCCGAGATGCAGGAGTTGTCTACGCAGCTGCAGGAGCTGCTGGACAAGGGATTTATTCGGCCGAGCAGTTCACCCTGGGGAGCCCCGATTCTGTTTGTGAGGAAGAAGGACAGGTCGCACCGGATGTGTATAGATTATCGGGAGCTGAACAAGGTAACGGTGAAGAACCGATACCCGCTTCCGAGGATTGACGACCTATTTGACCAGCTTCAGGGAGCATCTTGGTTCTCCAAGATTGATTTGCATTCAGGGTATCATCAGATGAGGGTCAGGGAGGAGGATATGCAGAAGACTGCGTTTCGGACGAGCTATGGTCATTATGAGTTCGTGGTGATGTCGTTTGGGCTCACCAATGCTCCTGCCGCATTCATGTACCTCATGAACCGCGTGTGTAGACCGATGCTGGATCGGTCTGTGATAGTCTTTATCGATGATATCTTGGTCTATTCCAAGACTCGGGAGGAACACGAGGAGCATCTGAGAGAGGTATTGGAGACCCTGAGGAGGGAGAGCTTGTATGCCAAGTTCTCAAAGTGCGAGTTTTGGTTGCGCGAGGTGCAATTTCTTGGACACCTCGTCAACCAGAATGGGATTCTGGTTGATCCGGCCAAGGTCGAGGTCGTGATGAGATGGGAGGTCCCGAAGTCTCCATCCGAGATTCGGAGCTTCCTGGGATTGGCGGGCTACTATCGGAGATTTATCCAGGATTTCTCCAAGATAGCCGTACCCCTGACACGACTGACGAAGAAAGCCGTGGTCTTTCGATGGGGACCCGAGCAGCAGGCTGCGTTTGAGATGCTGAGGCAGAAATTGTGTGAGGCACCGATCTTAGCCCTGCCTGAGGGCGTGGAGGATTTTGTGGTTTACTGCGATGCGTCCATTTCAGGGTTGGGCGCAGTTCTGATGCAGAGGGGGCATGTCATTGCCTACGCTTCGCGGCAGCTCAAGCCTCACGAGGCAAATTACCCGACGCACGATTTGGAGTTGGGGGCGGTGGTCTTTGCCCTCAAGATTTGGCGGCATTACCTCTACGGGGTTCGGTGTACCATCTACACGGACCATAAGAGTTTGAGGTACCTCATGGACCAGCCGAATCTGAATATGAGGCAGCGGCAGTGGTTGGACGTGGTGAAGGATTATGATTGCGAGATCCTTTACCACCCGGGGAAGGCCAATGTAGTGGCCGATGCGCTTAGCCGCAAGACGGTGCCGATCAGGGACGTCTGTTTGAGGATGACTGTGGTGACTCCCCTGTTGGAGCAGATTCGGGAGGCTCAACAGGAGGCTATCAAGGAGGAGCATCGGAAGAGCGAGCGTGTGGTGGGTCAGGTTTCCTCCTTTGATTATGATGGCAGAGGACTTTTGACATTGCACCGTAGGGTGTGGGTGCCGTATCACGGTGGCGTGCGCCAGACTTTGATGGAGGAGGCGCACAAGTCCCGATTTTCTATTCATCCCGGGGCGACGAAGATGTATAGGGATCTTCGTCCGGATTATTGGTGGCCTTGCATGAAGCGGGATGTGGCATGGTACGTCGAGCGGTGCTTGACCTGCAGGAAGGTCAAGGCCGAACATCAGAGGCCGCATGGCATGATGCAGCCGTTGGACATTCCACTGTGGAAATGGGAAGATATCACGATGGATTTTATCACAAAGCTTCCTAGGACCGCACGGGGAGTGGATTCGATTTGGGTCATCATGGATAGATTGACCAAGAGTGCTCACTTTATTCCGATTCAGGAGAGCATATCGGCCGAAAAATTGGCCGACATCTATATCAGGGAGATTGTGGCACGGCATGGAGTGCCAGTATCGGTGATCTCGGACAGGGATGTGCGTTTTACTTCCAGATTCTGGAAGAAATTTCATGACGAGTTGGGCACTCGTCTACATTTCAGCACCGCCTTTCACCCGCAGACAGATGGTCAGAGTGAGCGGACCATCCAGACTTTGGAGGACATGTTGCGGGCGTGTGTGCTGGGTTTCGGTGGTAGCTGGGATACCTATCTACCTTTGGCTGAGTTCTCCTACAACAACAGCTATCACGCGAGTATTGACCGACCCCCGTTCGAGATGTTGTATGGGCGGAAGTGCAGAACCCCGATATGTTGGGGGGAGGTTGGCCAGAGAGTCATGGGAAGCACCGAGGTGGTGCTAGAGACGACCGAGAGGATCCAGCAGGTTCGGAGCAGACTTCAGACTGCACAGAGTCGGCAGAAAAGCTACGCCGATAGACGTCGATCCGACTTGGAGTTCCAAGTCGGGGATATGGTCCTCCTGAAAGTGTCGCCTTGGAAAGGTGTCATTCGATTCAGGAAGCGGGGCAAGTTGGGCCCAAGATTCATCGGGCCGTTCAGGGTTGTAGCCCGGGTGGGCAAGGTGGCGTATAGGCTGGATCTGCCAGCCGAGCTCAGTCAGATCCACAGCACCTTCCATGTTTCGCAGCTGCGGAAGTGCCTGGTGGACGATTCAGCCGTAGTACCGTTGGAGGATATTCAGGTTGATGACAGCTTGAATTACATTGAGCGCCCAGTCGCAATACTTGACAGAAAGACCAAGACGTTGAGAAACAAGAGGGTAGAACTAGTAAAGGTGCAATGGCAGCACCGCAAGGGTTCGGAATGGACTTGGGAACCGATGGACGAGATGATGGAGCATTACCCCGAGCTGTTTCAGGACCGGGCAGCAGACTTCGAGGACGAAGTCTAAAATAAGTGGGGGAGATTTGTAGCACCTGGTTTCCGGTATGTGAATTTTATTTGAGCATTGCCCTAATTTAGCCTTGGACTCGGCGAGTCATAGGGTCCGACTCGCCGAGTAGGGACGAGACCCAGGACACGTTTAAGTTGGCGACTCGGCGAGTCACCGCTGTTGGATGAAACCCTAAGTTTCAGGGGTTTGCTCCCTATTTAAACTCTCATTCCGCCCCAACTCGTCCCCATTCACCCCCAGAACTCCCCCAATATCGTTTTCCCTTGCTTCCTTGAGAGATTGAAGTGTTCTTGGTGTGTTCTTGAAGGTTTTGAGGAGAAAGAGGAGTAGATCAAGAAGAGGAGAAGGAGATCAGCCATCTTTGTGTCATTTCAACATCTTCCTTGAGGTATATCTCGTTTTCCCCTGTTTCTATGCTTAGGATTTCATTTGGGACACTCTTTAGCAATCCTTCAAGCTTGTTTGTGCTTAATGTTTCGTAATAAGTGGATTAACCTTTAGATCTAAGCAATATTGAGCTCCAGGAGCTCAGATCTGTGAGCTTTATGGCCCCATGTGGCTTGTTCATCCTAGATCTACCCTTTTGAGGCATTTTGCACCCTAAAATCCATATTGGTGAATATCTACACGTAAAGTTGGAAACTTTACGTGTGATTGGTGTCCTAGTAGTCCAGATCTATGAGTTTCACGAACTGAAATCAAGTAAATCGATGTATTTGGTGGATGCATGGCGATGACTCGGCGAGTCGTATAGGTGACTTGGCGAGTCTGGTCGCGGGTCACCGATTTGGTCCCTTCTTCATGTGTCGAGTTGAGCCATGAGTCACAGGGAGTGACTCGGTGGGTTGGGAGCTGAACTCACCCATGTTAGGACTCGGCGAGTCAATGCCCTGACTCGGCGAGTCCAAGGCAATCTTCATAGATCAAGAACAGACTCGGCGAGTTGTTCATACAACTCGGCGAGTCTTAGCACAAAGTGTTCTTCGGATGAAGATGAACTCGACGAGTTGTTCATACAACTCGGTGAGTAGGATGAAGGAGTTGAATGACAGTTAGAAGGTGAACTCGTCGAGTCATAGCCCGACTCGACGAGTAGAACCAGGGACCCAGGACTTTGGTTTGCTCGGGACTCGGCGAGTGGAGATCCACTCGGCGAGTCGGGTCAACTGAAAGTTGACTCTAGCATTGGCTTAGAGCTAGACCGGGGGTAAAATGGTTATTTTACCTAAAGGACAGTTAGCAGTGTTTGATTGAGTATGTTGTGGGAATTGCAGCCGGAGGACTCCCGGAGCAGCAGCAGCCAGTTAGTTCCCGATCAGTTCAGCAGCTACTTTGAGGTGAGTTACCTTCCAGTAGTGGTGGGTCTAAGGCCACAATGTCGACCCACCAGTAGGAGATGTATGATAGATGATTGTCTTTGTGATATCATCTAGGTTTGCTATTACCTGTTATGTTACATGCTATCATGATACGCTATATGCAGTAGTAGTAGAGTTCGGTTGTTAGGACCGCTGGGTCGTCAGACACCCCAGAATTATCTGACTGTATGTGATGGTATGCTCGTATGTTGGTCTGTTATGCTATGCGATAGTGGTAGCGGGCGGGGACCAGTCCCCGAGGATCGGTTGTTAGGACCGATGGGTAGTCAGCACCCCAGAATGGCTTGACACGGGTATGACGGCACCCCAGAATGGCCGTATGGGTAGGTCGGCACCCCAGAATGGCCGTACCGGGTAGTCAGGCACCCCAGAATAGCCTGGCAGTACGTATGTTATGTGTTTGTATGTTATGTGGTACGTTGGGGGAACTCACTAAGCTTTGTGCTTACGTTTACAGTTTTGTTTTCAGGTACCTCCTCAGCTGGGGGAAAGGAGCCGGCACGGTAGCAGCATGTCACACACACACTCTTCGGTTTCCGCATTACGAGATTCTCTGGGACTGTACTCTGATATTTGATGGATTGTATGGTTTCAATATTAAAACATGGTTTGCGATGTGTTATGGCGTGATCAAACAATGCTTTTATTTATTAATGTTTTCTAAAAGTAATACTTTAAAATGAAAATTTTTGGACATGAAAATTGGGTCGTTACAATTGATAACTCTCTCACGAGTTTTCATGATAGCTTATCGAAGTTTGATGTTCCATTAACAACTTGGATATCTCCAGAACAAATCTTTTATGTGGTTTCATCCTTGAAGTCATGTTTTAAAACGCAACTTGCTCCGATATTGTATTTGGTTCTTCAACTACCCAACCATGTTCCATGTCCATCAATGATCGTGTCACAGGGGGGAGATAAGAGAGGTGGTCATCGAAAGATAGTGGAGAAGATAAAGGAAAAGTAATTGGCAAGGTGTTTGCTACTCAAATTCCAACTTGAATTCCAATGAAATCCATTATGGCAACTTCGACAAAAAGTACTACACCAAATTTCGAAGTTGATATGTCAAAGCTACAATCAAATAAAGGTTTGAACATAAAAAGAAGGCCCATGTTTTTAAACAACCAAACCTGTTGCAACTTTTGAACCAAAAGATAAAGGAAAATATGTTCATGTGGAAACTACAGCAGGAGAGAAGAAAAAGCTTCAAGAGCTTGAGTTTGAAAGAATAAAGCAGTTGAACAACATCATGTGAACGAAAGCAAATGACCCACCTGGTCTTGATAAGGGAGATCCAAACAAGACGTGGTGTTACAAAACAACTGAAAATGTGGTGTATGGCAAAGTGGATGCGTTGACAAAAGTGCCGAAGAATTTTTTTGACATTGAAGATCCATATTTCAACCAATTGGACTTTCCAATTAATCACGCCACGTTTACTTTTGCTCAATTCAAGATTGTTGAGAATTATAAATATATAGAGGAGTACAAGAAACTGATGATTCGTTTCCATGTTGATCTTGGTAAAAAGGAAGAAGATGTTTGGTCCTTGGTGAAGATTGTCAAATTGATATCGATAAATTCTGATGTTATGTTCGTACAAGTCTTGAAAAACTATCAATATAGTGTTATTAAGGCAAACAATGTTGTGGTTGACTTCACAATTGCTGACTTCCCTTTGATGAATTTGAATGATCTCATCACAATTACGAAGATATTGGGAGATTTGAATAATCACCAAATCAAGACAAAGCTTCGTGTATCATTTGGTATGGTCGAATTTAGAGCTTCTTAAACTATTACTTTGGTAACCTAGCATTAACAAATTTTGAGTTAAATATTGTTTACGAAAAAGAAGTCAAAGGTTCCCAAATCATTGTTGAAAGTGAAATTCAACATTAATGATTATGAAGATGGTGAAATAATCAATCATCCTTTAGGAGTTGTTTTTCAATGGAAGAATATGAAGGGTGGCAAAAAGAAGTTTTTCTTTTGCACTGACAATGTAAAAAGATATCTAAATCATATAATTTCTTGTATCCTTCTTCAAATCAACAATTGCAAGAAGAATACGAATGATGATAGAGCAGAGATAAGGGAGATCATCGTCTGGTATATGGAAATTAGAAGAGTTTTGCTACAAGTGATAAAGGTACCACCCTTAGTCTGTAGATTTGATATTGATCACAAAGGAGGAGATTGTAGAGTCATATTTGTTGTGATATATTGAAGCTTACGTACTTTCCTTACTAGCGAATGTTATGTTAATATCGAATGTAAACATGATTTTGGTAGTGTATATATTGTATCAGACCTATTTATAGATTCGTTATTAATGTCGAATCCCTTATATGTTTTTTTGTATCCGTCGAGTACTCTATAAATAGAGTAGGTACATAAGTCTTTTGTAGTTTTTGCCATTGTAAGCATTTTACTCTCTCCCTCTCTCTCTCTCTCTCTCTATACATACATACATACATACATATATATATATATATATATAAATACACACACACACATTTGTACTTGTACGGATCCGGATAAATCGAGCTGGCAGAAGATCTCATTTACATCATGTGTTCATTTATACCCTAATTTTATTTTTACGATTGATTAAACATATTTTCAGCATAGGTGGCAAATTTGAAATTTATGAGGATATAATTACCTTTTTATTTATGTATGTATATTATATTCCACTGTCGCGCCTATACCCAGAAGGGTTTTTCAGCAAAAAATATATATGGCCCATATTTGTTCTCACGTTCTTAGTTCCATAATTCTTCTCATATATATATATATATATATATATATATATATATATATATATATATATATATATATACATATGTATGTATGTATGTGTATATATATATATAAAGAGAGAGAGAGAGAGAGCTAGGTTCAAATGTTTCTAGCAACTATTGTGTTCCTAAATGCACCAATCACAAATTAGCAAATAATTACATAATTAATTAAATCAAGAAGGGTATTTCTGGTTTTTTGCTCTTGCAATTAAGGAAACAAAATAAATATATGTTGATCTAATATCTCTTCTTTATAACCATCGACATACCTATATATCCCTCATCTTGCCACTCCATATCTTCTTCTTCATCCCTCTCCTTCGTCGGCTTCGTATTCCATCATTGAAATCGGTCTATGGCTGCCGCCGTACACCAACATCCTAGCCCTGGTATGTTCTTGAACTTAATTTCTATTTTTTAAACCTAATTTCTGATTTTACAATCAAATTTCTTTTAAGAAAGGAGTGATGAACAATTTGATCTTTGTCCATTTTTTCTATATCATAGATCCTAAACCATATATGTTATATCATTGAGATAGATTCTTTCGTTACAATTAAATGAATATATATATATATATATATATATATATATATATATATATATATATATATATATATATATATATATATATATAGCATTAATGTTGCACTTGTCCACATTAGGTAATGTGGAAAGGGTTAAGGCTTTTACACTCGTCTACATCCGATTATCCTTCCTGTTGATTTCCGATTCTTCAGGTTCGTCTTCTTTGTTTTTATTTGATATTGAAAAAGTTAAACGTTGATGTTCTCTAAAGAATTTATGTTTTTTTTTATTTTGCTTCTGATCACACTAAGCCTTTCACAAGATTTTGGTTTGTTTGATGATAATGCCTAATAAGTGTTTGTTTAAATGACTGAAAGAGAATATAAAGAAATTAACCTTGTGGTATGCATTCTGTCAGAATTACTAGGAACACATGTTTTATGTAATTGTTTAAAAAAAATAATTAATTTGTCTGTGTATTATTTTGGTTCAATTTGTGATTTTGAATTCCAATTTCTATTGCCCATCGTTATTGTATATTTGGAATCTAAAATTATATTACCAGTAAATACAATACTTTTGAATGTATTATATGTATTTTGTCAGAATTTATTCTGTTAGAATAAAATCTATGTATTCTGTCATAATATATTTTATATATTCTGTCATATTCTATGTATTTTACCAGAATATATAAATTGATAGTTAGTTACAAGTAACATGTTTTTAGTCATTATTAGTTTATGTTATATTTGTAATAGGAATTGTTGGAAGAATGCGTTGAAGACCTAATAGGAATAATTTGAAGAATGAATAAAGTTTGATCATACTTAGAATTTAAGAATGTTGTTATTTTTTAAGAATTTTATTCATTTTTGTTGATATTCTTTTAGAATATGTATAATTATATTAAAATATATAAGGCTTTTAGTCTGTAAGAATATGTATGAATTTGTATTTAAGTTCAGATGTATAAGAATATGTTAGAATATTGTTATTTTTCAACCTTAGATTCAATAATTTTGTTGTTCTTCAATAATATTCTAATAGAATAAAATTCTGAAAGATCATTCTAGCAAACAAATATTCTGATAGAATAAAATCGGTTATGTTAGGAAAATAAGTTAGAATTAAAATTGAACTAATTAAAAAAATTCATATTTTTAAAATTAGTAGAACTAATTATCCCTAAAAATCCAAAATTTCATTTTATAAATTTAGTTAATTGTCCAAAATACCCTTTTGCTAAAATTTATTTGATTATATGGTACATGTTATCTCATAATAATATCATACACTCTCAAATCATGTATATTGATTAATTCTATCTGTTGGTCCAGAACTGTGCATCTGACACACAATAGTTAGTAAAAACAAAATAATCTAAGTCTATATAGAATTAGGTTCAAATGTTTAATCATATTTTGAATTTTAAGGGTATAAGTTACAAATTTTTTTATACAAATCAATTATGCATAAATAAATTATTAATACTTTACAAAAGTTTGAAAACTTGAATTAAAGAAGGTTATTAATCAATTCAATCTAGAGCGACAAATTTAAAATATTAAATTCAAGTATATAAATTAATTTATATTTTTTATATTTATTACTTTACATCAAATGCATAAGCATGCAATATAAATATAAGATATAAATATAAATATATTTTTTTAAAACTGGTAACTTTTTTTATTTCTTAATAACAAAATAATAAAATCAAATAATTAGTTTTCCGTAAGAAAATTATCCGACAAAAAAGTTATATATTATCGTCGCGCGCACACACATACCAAGATAGATAGATAGATAGATAGATAGATAGATATAGAGAGAAAGAGAGAAAAACTGATCATAAGGGTAAAATGTGAACAATTTTAATAATTCAGTGGCAAATAGATAATAAAAAAAGTTTAATGACTAAATATGAACAAAGTTGAAAATTCGTTTCCGTCTCAAATTATCCTAATATTATACCCGAAAAGGTATAAAAAACAAATTATTTCATCACGCTCCTTAAGTTCTTCATAACTATTTCTAGCTATTAGGGGCTACCCCAAAAGTTTTTTGTTTTTTTTTTTTTTTTTTTTTTTTTTTTTTTTAGTTCATAAAGTTATATCAATTGAGTTTTGACCATAGACACCTAATCTAACATTATTGGCTACCAATAGGATGTTTTGATTCTATCTGAATATTGATGCTCAACTTCATCTTTGAATTGATGCAAGTTAGCTTAAAATCTTTATGAAGACGACATCTATAATGTAAATCCAATAGTTATTGATAATAGATTTAAAATTGATGTTGTTGCTTAATTTCATTAAAGAATCAACTTTTTTTTTTTCCTTCTCTCAGATGGTGTTGGTTAGTTCGTTGGATGGTTTCAATTTATATTTGACTCTGTGTGTTTCCTGTACAAAACTGGTCAAGAAAAGCTATTTTGTGTATGCTTAAAGTAAAAATATCATATTATTCTTTATCGTTTTTTCTTCTTTAAAGAAAATAAGATGAACTCATAGACAAATTAATAGTATACCATTTTATTTTTAAAATATAATCGTTAAAAATGAAAAAAAATAAAAATAAATTTTTTTTAACTAACGAGGAAGAATTCTTATAATAACTTTTTACATATGGGACTATTTTTGAAACTATAATATAATATAGACCATTTATGTATCTATATATTTGACCGTATGTATGTTTTCAACTATATGTATGTATATGTTAACATAAGTTGCATAAAAAAATTAAAAAGAATAATAATAATAAAAATACTACTAAATGTATGTTGTGTGTAATATGAAAATTTCAATATCTCTTTTAATAGTAAATATACTAATATGATGTACGTCAATACATGGAGTAAAAGATATACATATAATATTGGTTTCATTTTTCGTTTTTTATACTTTTTTCGGGGTATAATATTAGGATAATTTGAGAAGAAAACGAATATTCAACTTTCTTCATATTTAGTCACTAAACTTTTTTTCATTATATATTTGTCACTGAACTATTAACACTGTTCATATTTTATCTTTATGACATGATGTTACCGATCGTAAGGGTAAAATGTGAACAGTTTTAATAGTTCAGTGACAAATAGATAATAAAAAAATGTTTATTAACTAAATATGAACAGAATCAAAAATCTATTACCCTTTCAAATCATTATCCCTTTTAAAAACATTTTCACAAGGAAACTTTATACAAAGAAAAAAAGGGAAATCTTCGGAAAAGTTCCAAAGTTTTGTGTCAATTTATGATCTAGTCCTAAATTAAATTTCATTAATGAAAAAGGACGGGAAACCAACTATTGTAATTACTTTAACCCTTTTCACCTTTTGCAGTAGGTTACTTTGCTGAGGTGGCATGCCACATAGACTGTTTGGCTGAGGTGGCAGCTGATGTGGCATTCCCTTTCTTTATAATGTAAAAAACTGATTTTTTAGAGAAAAAATGGAAAGGAACTCAAACCTATGACATTTCACTCCCAAACCATTCACCTTACCATTTGAACTAGAAGCATTTATTTCTATTACTTCTTCAAATGTATTTATAAAATCTTATAATTTATCCTTAATTACCATCTAAAAGTTCGCATCTTTCTCCCTCTAATCCTTCTTCTTCCCTACATCTTTCTTCTAACTTCGATTCTCTTATCTCCTGCCATAATCAAGAAGATAAGCTGCTACTTCTGTGAAACCGGTTTCACCAACACAAACTAACCGTTTTAACCCTGGTTGACCAAGGTTCAATCACGGAGATTATCGCGTTCACAACCTCGTCTACGAGAGGTTTTGTTTGGTCAAAATTACGAGAATGCCCTAGGATTTCAACGGGGACACTTTGGTCTTTTTGGCGGATGTATCTACCAGTCCGGGATAAACATGGAGTTAAAGAGCTTCTATGTAAGATGCTTCTTGTTAAGAGATGAGGAGAATGGTCACGAATGGCACTGAGGTCGTTGTTTAAAACCATGTCTCCAAAAGTTATAGAGCTTTTTCGATTGGGAGACTTAGAGTTATTTGTAACCTTTGTTTGACTGTATGAGCATTATCACTTCGATCTAGCTCCATTCCTAAGACAACCAAATTTTGTTTGAATAAAGACTCGTCTTCTTCCTATGAAATGCTTCATCCCTTCCATTTTATCGGTTCCATAGTATTCTCTCCTTAAGGGATTACTGAAAATAGTGACTGCCATTTGGGTTTGAAGTGGATTGTCTGGGTTACGAGACATGAACCAAGGGAGGAGAAAAAATGGGTGTTCTTGAAGCCTGTAGCCCCAAAAGATGGATTATCCCAAATAAGATCTGAATCTAGAGACGATTCTTCAGGTTCTCAAGATATCATATGGTATCAGTGCATCTTAGTAATTCGATTCAGTCTATTTTCCTAATATGTACCAAAAGAACTGAAAGCAGAATCAAATACGAATCTAAGGACTGATTTCTTAAATCTATTTCAGAACACTCATGAAATTAAACTCAACGACCATGGAAATCAGCTTGTACATGTCACATTTTTAGATTATTTCTTTACATTGTTATTTACATGTAAGCTAACAGAGATAATTGGGATAATATGTACTAATTAGCAATATAATTAGTGTAAGGGTAAATTATAAAGACTTTATAAATACATTTGAAGAAGTAATAATAATAAATGCTTCTAACTCACATGGTAAGGTGTACGGTTTGAGAGTGGAAGGTCACGGGTTCAAATCCCATCCCATTTTTTTTCTCTAAAAAATCAGTTTTTTTACATTATAAAGAAAGAGCATGCCACATCAGTTGCCATCTCAGCCAAACAGTCTATGTGGCATGCCACCTCAGCAAGTAACTTGCTGCAAAAGGTAAAAAGGGTTAAAATGATTATAATAGCCGATTTTATTTTATCCTTTTTCATTAATGAAATTTAATTTAGAAGTAGATCACAAATTGGTTCAAAACTTTGGAACTTTTCTCTAAGATTTCCAAAGAAAAAAAAAACAAAAACAAATACAAAAAGGGAAGTTACTTTTGTTTTTAAGAAATAACAATTCCACCCAAAAAAAAAAAAAAAAAAAGATCGAAAAAAGGAATGATTTGTAGGTGAGTAGGTGAATAGTAATTTTGCAAGGCATGGGATTTCTTATCAAAGAAAAAAACGTTTTATTTTTTAGTTTTTCTGTTTCAGGATTTATAAAAAACCATTCACCCTTCATGATTACTATTACATTATTAATGTTTTTTTTTTTTTTTTTTTTACTTTGATTTTTATTTTATTGGTTTTGACATTTGATGATGGTTTTAATCATAGTTTTTGTCAAAAGAAAAAAAAGCATTTATTTTAATTTTTTTTCGTCACTTGAAAAAAACCATGTGTTTTGTTTTGTTCGTAGGAATCATAAAAAAAAAAAAAAAAAAAAAAAAAAAAAAAAAAAAAAAAAAAAACCATTTTCAAACAAAAAGTGATTTTATATGATGTAAAAAATTGTATAAAAATGAAGAAAAATATATCTTATATATTTGGTGAACCACTTAGAGCATATTAGAACACAATTTTATAACCCATTGACTAATTTCTCAACCCATTTTCGGATTCCGCGGACCTTTGGCCTATTTCTCACTCTTTATTTTGTAATTGATGGCTACTATAAGAAATCTTATAACTTTTGTCTCGATCTTGAAAAAACTAAACAAAATTAGACAAATTTGTCTTTTCTATGCGTATAAATGCCCACAATAGACGTTTTAATCTATTAACGTTCTTCAATAAAAATAAACCAACAATTTTACTCTTCTTAAGATTGGAATGAAAAAACCACCTAATCCCAACCGCAAACATTTATATAATAATAACTAACGGCAAAACAGAGTTTCGTTCCGAACCGTTTTTTGTGTTTTTTATGAGAACATGTAAAAGTTATGTAAAAGTTTTGATTGTAAGGACTAAAAGTATAAAAATGGCTAAAGAATTAAATGCGTTTGAATTAGTAAGTTTTTAGAAAAAGAAATAAAATTGTCAATTCTTTAAAGTTTTGTAGACAAAATTTGAATATTAAAAGGTTCTTAAAAAAATATAAATTTTTTTATTCCAATGATCAAAAGTGTCAAAATCAAAGGTGTTAAAATTACTATAGAATTAAAGTGGGTGGAATTAACAAATTTTTAGAAAAAATAAACCAAAGTCGTTAATTTCTTAAAGTTTTATAGCCAAACTTTGAATATTAAAAGGTTCCTAAAAAATGAAAAAAAATTGATTTTAATGACCAAAAGTGTCAAAATGGGTAAAAAAAAAAGGAGCAAAGTTGATAATGTCAGTTTTGACTTACCGATATTGTCAACACTCAAGTTTTTACGAGTTGTGACGAATAATTTTGTTTGTAAGGCTTGATTTAATACGACAATTTGGTATATATATATATATATATATATATATATATATATATATATATATATATATATATATATATATATATATATATATATCGTTTTTATATACATATATGATTTAAGATTACATTTTGTTAAAATCTTACTGTATGTACAAGTGTTTGAGTCATGACATGTCATTATGAGTTTTTTAGAACATTTAGTTTATCATAATAGGGGTGACAAATATCGATCCAACCTATAACCTGACACTGAATCAACCCGAAAATAGACGGATTTTGGTTGAGATTTTTGATCCATCAACCCATTAACCTGTTTATTTCATGGGTTAGGTTAGATTACATGTTTGGGTTCACGGGTTAACCTGCAAATCCGTGTGTGTGTGTTTGTGTTTGTGTCTGTGTGTGTGTGTGTATATATATATATATATATATATATATATATATATATATATATATATATATATATATATATATATATATATATATATATATATATATGATTAAAAAAATTAATGTGTGCTTTGAAGATACATATGATTAACATGTGATAGCATACGTTATATAATTGTACTTAATTAAATATAAACGTATTTTAGTTTACTAACCTATATTTAAAAAAAGGAAGATTCCTTATTTATTGTCTGATTTAATGAGATTTCTATTTAAATACTTATTTATTTTATTTTATAAATTTAAATGAATAATTATATTGTTTTTATTAAAACGTAGGTTCATATTACGAGGAAAATCTAACATCATAATTTGGTTTGAAACCTTGAATGATTAATTAAAGATTATGGAAATAATCAAAAGTTCAAATGTTTATCATACTTTGTGTGTCACAAAGCATCATTATTTTTTAGATTTTAAAACATATGTATGTATGCATTTGTGTCTATTTATGTGGGATGTTGTATGAGATTTGGTATAAATGTAAAATAACCAAACCTGTCGACTAAAAGTTGAAAATCGTTCTTTACATATGGAATGTGATATGGATAAAAGTTTATTAACAAAATGACTTAAGAAAAAATTAAAAATATCAATATGGTAAAGTTGTATTTGAATGAAATCATAAGGGTTCCTCTTTGAAATAAGTTATTTTAAGAGAAATTATAATGAACTGCAAATGACATACAATTTGTATTAATAACTCACACATTTATGAAGAAAAGTGGACATAATGGAAATTCTAAGTTATAGAAAATAAATATGAAAATGATTAATTAAAATTCATTTTTTTTAATAATAATCGATTATTAACTATAAAGTCTACACCTAAACATTTTTTTTTAATTAAAGTAAAATAAATCAACTTTTTGGTTGACTGTCAAAAGGAAAACACATAAACTGCAACAGAAACGGAAAAACATCAATTTGGTTAACCAGAAAATCGAAAAAGATTGTCATTTTTAGTTACTGGATCGGCTTTTATAAATTCATTTTATTCAAATGTGTTTTACGACAACCGTAATAAATTTGAATTCTTTAGATCGATTAACTAATCCTCGAAAAAAATCATAAAAACTTATTTGATAATCTAAAATTAAGTATGATATATAAGAGTTTGAGATGCATCTAATTAGGTACAAAGTGGATCTAATAGCCAAAAGAACTTATTCGTCACCGGCTGCTTTGAGCGGGTAAACGATTAGTGTATATATATATATATATATATATATATATATATATATATATATATATATATATATATATATATATAACATTTAAATAATAGATATATATATATATATATATATATATATATATATATATTTAAATATTAATGAAGTCTGATTTCCTTTCATATTCGTAATATTTCGTATCATTGTAATCTTTCTGTATTCATATGTTGTAGTTTGCATTTGCGGTGCCCTAATCAAAAAAGAAAACATGCTGCCATTTTTAGATACTTATGAGTTAGGAATGAATAATGCATCCACTTTGTATGAATGTTTTTATTTTTCAATTTTATTTGGATGTTAATAACTTTATGAATTTATGTTGAAAAAAAAAACTTCATTTTTTAAAATGTGTTGCTTATTTATTAAATTAGTTATATGAGTTGGATTCAACCCACTAACTTGTGAACCTGCGAACTCATATACTTAAACGAGTTATATAGGTTGGGTTGGATTGAAGTTTCCAACTCACTAATCTATAACCCGCTAACCTATATATTATATGAGTTTGATTGAGTTTTTGTTTTCTGTCTCGCCAACCCACCATCATGTGACCCACCAACCCAAACCCAACCTGATTTCCAGGCCTATATAATGATATTCATATATTTTAAATTTTGTATAGTAATACTTATATTTGTATAATATATTTTAGATATTAAATATATAGGATTTGTTAAAATTGGAATTATTAAGACATTCAAGTTATATTTTGTACGAGATTATGATCAAAGTTTACGTAATGTAAATTCCATCCGGTTAATTTTAACGTATTATACTAATAAATGGGATAACCGGTACCCGTAGCTATACATACAAACCGATAGTTACTTATTAATCGAGTAGTTGACAGAACGAGATCGAGTGTGAGATGTAACTATACATACAAACTCTATATTTTGCATTTTTTTTTCCCTTTTAGACTTAAAACATTTTATTTTAAAATAAACCAAACTTTTACCAATTCGTTATTTCATTCTTGGCATTGTTAATTTGTTATCAATAGATAAATTGGGTTTATTCCAACAAATATCTTATATTTTGCATTTTTCCGTTTTAAAATTAAAACTGAAAAAAAAAAAAAAAAAAAAAACTCAACTTTAACATATTCCTTATTATTCCATTAATGGAATCTATTACCAATATGTAGCTCTTTATCCCTCCACCTTATGTGCGTCTTAAGCATCAACATATCATATATGTACCAACATCTGGCTAAACTACTACCAATTTTGTTTAGATTACTTAAGCTAATATACAATCTATTTTCGATTCGTATTTTACGACACGCTTTGCCTTACAGGGCTGAATGCAAAACTTTAAATAGTCATAACTTCTCCATACGAAGTAAGATTTAAGCGTTTTATATATTTGTAGAATTCGTATTGATGTCTTCTACATGTTGATGATGATTATTTTGGTTAAAAACTAATATATTTCTACTTTTCATTTCATAATAATCGCTTTATATTACTATCTACGAAAATAGTAAAAATAGGATGTTACACTAACCCTACTCTGTATCACAGCCCTATTGGAGCGTTTTAGTACCTCACCTGCACTCAACCAGATATTTCATATGCAGTTCTAACATATATGCTTCCATGTAGCATGAAAACATGTATTATGCTATGTTCAAGGTCATTTTGATTATGGTCTTACACTTTATAATACTTGTTCCTCATGTCTTAAATCATACACTAATTCCAATGAAACCTGAAGAATAAGGTTCTAAATCCCACATATGGAAAAAGGTTTTGAATCCAAATCGAGATAACCGACCCACTCAATGTCAGTACATGCGGCGAGACATCTGGAAGGAGTATTATATAGTATAAGACCATAATCAAGAGAATTTTGAACATGTCATAGTACATGCCTTTAAGGCTACCATATGAGATTCATGAAGTTCATACATTTGGAAGCATATTTGATGAACTACATATAAGATATCTGGTCGGGTAAATGTGAGGTATTATAACGCTCTAACAAGGGTGCAATATAGAGTGGGGTTGAATTGTTCATAATTGGTACCTATTTTCATTTTTATCGATGGGAGGAGGAGTAGGTTTGGAATATGACATTCCAGCTCGTTCATGTACTTCCGTAACATATTTCTTTTAAAATAAAAACACACTCGCATGGCATGAAACAATGACACCGAGAAAATAGCTGAGAGGTACACGATTCTTCATTACAAATTCATGTGTAGATTTAGTTACGGTTTTGATACGAAAGTGATTTGTCGATGTTTAGGACACACATGAGTTAAATGATATACGGTTATCTGTTGGTAACCAATATAATTAATAAAATAACAAGGAATATATAAAATTTGATTGTTTTTTTTTTTTTTTTTTTTTTTTTTTTTTTTAAATTTAATTTTAGGCCTAAAAGAGAAAATATGCAAAATGTAGATCATCTTACTCTAATAAATGAAGGTTTTATTTTGTTATTTGTCATACTCTCATTCAATTTTCCAAATGTAATTTTGTGGTTATTTTGAATTAATTTTGTTCTCACATATCATTTTATGAGTTCCTCTATTTTATTAAATTTTATATAATATTTTAATGTAATAGTTGCAATAAATATAGTAATCAATAGACATGAATTTCACTAATAAACTAACCTTATAGTTTCAAATTTCCCAAAATTAATACCCATTATATTTATTTAAGTTATTTGTTAAATTTAAAAGATAAAAAAAACATTTTCATTATAATAACAAGTTTATAACCCGTGAGAACCATGGTTATAAAATTAATTAAACTTTCATAGTAATAATTTAAAATTATTAATCAATTATTTCAAATAAATTATTTTAAATAAATTTTCAATTAAGAGATATTTTTTTATTTATATAAAATTATAATCGCTGAATTAAATAAATATATGAAATTATATAACTCTATAATATATATTATTTTTTATTTTTTATTCTAATGTTATTAATTTAATGTAATTAGAGTGTGAAATTTAAAATTTAAAATTTGAAATGAAGAATCAATTATTAATTTAACTAGTTTATAACCCGTGGAAACCACAGTTACAAAATTAATTAAATTTTCACAGTAAAAACTGAAAATTATTAATTAATTATTTTAAATAAATTATTAATTAAAAGATATTTTTTAGTTGTATAAATTTATAATTGTTGATTTAAATAAGTACGTGACCTTATCATTTGTATTAATTTTATTTTAACTTTTATTTTAATGTTATTTAATTTCATGTAATTAGAGCGAAAAATTTAAATTTTGAAATTTGAAATTGATAATCAATAAATTGATATATGACATGACATTAATTATAAGGTTTAATAAGGTGACACATGACAAAAGGACAATCAACTTACTCTTTTATTAAAATAAGGATATAATTAGAATGAGAAATTTAAATTTTAAAATTTGAAATGAAAAATTAATAGGTTGACATGTAACATGATTAGTGACATATAATATTAACTAGGTTATAACCCGTGAAAACCACAATCATTATATTTAAAAAAATTTATAGATAAAAAATAAAATAAATATCAAAGAAAAATCAAGACATTGTCAATTGTAAGTAATTATGAATTTGTTAAGCAAAATAAACATAATAATGTTATTACGATATGATTTTGTATTTTCAAAATTTGAATTGAATTTGATTTTTACAAAAAATTAATAATAAAAATCATAGAAAAATACCACATGTCAAAGAAACATTATAAAAAAGTAACACATGTGATTTTTAGGTTTCATTTATTAGAAGATGTAATTTATTAGAAGATGTAAAGATATATGAAGATTTCTAATATTGTGATACTTGTTAATAAGAGAATAAACTTATTTATTTATTAGAATAGAAAATTTCATTATTTTTCTTATTTTCTTATAAATTCAACGTTCTCAAATATTTTAATATTTATATATAATTTTTTTTAAATTAACCCATATAATAAACTTATTTCACAATAAATTTTACGGAATAAACTCAATACCTAGCGGCACCAAACCAAAAAAAAAATTAATAATTTGGTGGAATAAATAATTAAGTCTTTACACAAGTCAAGAGCTAGGAACATAAAATTGGATTCTCTCTCTTCATTTATAAGTCTACGTTAAAATTCAAAAGTCTTCTCAATATTTAAACTCAATCATCCTCTATAGTCTATATACTCTATACCCTCTCCCTCTCTCTTTCTCATATATTTAAACTCATCCTCTATGGTCTATACTCAAAATGGAGTGCAGGAAACTCGAGTTGACCATTAATTCTGCACATGATTTACGAGAAGTGAGAAGAATTTTCAAGATGAAAGTTTACGCGAAGGTAATGATTTCAGTTCATTTTCTTGTATTTGACCCCGGAAAAATGAAGATAACGTTATTCGTATACCGAGGAAATAATATTTTCTTGCATAGCAGAAAATAAAACTTGCACGAGTACGCGATCTTCAAGATTTTCTATAGTTCAGTCAATTACAATAAACGGATAGGAGCAATTAAACATAATTATCATCTCTTATATATGCGTGTAGCGTGTCATAATTTTAATGTAGTGATAATAGAGAAAAGAAAAGGGGTGAAGAGTAATCCACACGCATCATCATAATACAAATTTCTTTAGTTATTCCTTAAAATTTGTTGTTAAGTTTTTGATGTTATACAAGGGGTATATATAACCAACCAGAGTTTGAACAGAAACTTATACATGGTTAATTTATCGTTACTAACGTGGCGTCCACTTAGACATTTATGCTGACAGAGATCTTTAATTGATATCTTTCAACATTAATATCTCAAATCTCCACCTTAATCAACAAACTTTTCTTTACACCTTAAAAAATTTGATTACAGGTACTTATCGGGGGTAACAAGACATTGGAGAAGCGAACTCCAGTAGACAAGCATGGCCAGACCAACCCCGCATGGCATAATACCATGAACTACACTATAACTGAGTCATGGTTACAACACCATGGCACCATGCTTGTAATTAAGCTCTATTGTAAGCGTAAGCTTGGGGATAGATACATAGGAGAAGTTTACCAGTCGTTGAAACAACTCTATGATCATGCATATCCACTGGGTGGCAGTGCGGTGATGTGTTTCCCGGTGCAGATGGGCTCCGCTGAGTCACAAGGTCAAATTTGTTTCTCGTATAAGTTCGGTGAGAAGGTGACCATTGAGAAGCTAATGCTTGCAGAAAGCATTGCTTCTTTTTTACTAACTGGACCTTCTGCTGCTGCAACCTGATGGGTGGATCCCAACCCTAGTACATATCTACAATGAGTGAATTTGTTGAAAGGTTTTTCTTTGGGAACATAATAGTTAAAGTAGACATTGTAAAAATATTGATAACGTACTAATTATAGATTGTTAAGCTTTTGTTGCATAATTATGTTGATATTGTTGGAAATTTTAATATAAATATTTATATTTCTACTAATTTTGAACCTAACACCTTTGTCATAGGTCTAAGGCTGTCATTGGAGGCCTCTGAACATTACTAGAATTAGACTTAATATATAATTTTTTAATTTTTTAATTTTTTAATTTAACCAGTTTAAATGGTATTATAATTTATGAAAGATCATAACCATAATAATATTAAATTTAATGTAACATATAGCAATGAATGTTTCAAATCACCGTACACCTCATCAGAAATGGTGACACTTTTGGCACCCTTGCCATATAATTATTTTTAATGCTACATTATTATTATTATTTTTTTTACATTTACATTTAACATTTGGTAAAGAGTGATAATACTTTTAGCACTCAAATTTTTTGTATTTTCTTTTTCTTTTTCTAATTTAATATATATATATATATATATATATATATATATATATATATATATATATATATATATATATATATATATATATATATATATATATATATATATATATATATATATATTAAAAATGTTTTTTTTATTCCGCATGCATACGGGAAAGGTAAAGCTGATACCATGTTAATAATGATAAATGGATCAATTGTCAAAATGTATTTCCTAAAATACCATGTTAATTATTAAAATGCATTTCCCAAAATACCATTTACATTTAATACGTTTGGTTTCTTGTGTCGAATGCGGTAAAGTTTTTTAATAGATTACAACGTATCATGGATAGTAATGTTATATCCCCTAGATTTTTGGATGTACTTTTTAAACGGATTAGTTTTACTATGCAAAAAGTCTTAGCGACACAACTTATTGGTTGTTTGTCGTCTCACTAATTGTACGATAATAATTAAATGAGCAATGAATGGATTTCCGTGTTTATTGATAAAAAAAATGATAAATAATATCTTACATTAGAATTTTTAGCCTTTTTAATATAACTATCAAAATAAAATGGTTTAACAATAAAAATAATTAAAATAAGTTTTGAAAAAAAATGTAAGATGTTATATTGGTCAAAAAATGAAAGTAAAATGACATTTTATCATTCATTTTGCCAATCATGGGTTGAATCAAAACTTACGTTTTTAACCATTTACAAACAACAAATTAATAGTTTCAAATGACAAACACCAAATAACAAACAGATACATTTATCGAAAATTTACAAAGAATAATATTTTCTTAATATTCACAGTTTTATGTTTTGGGTATAAGAATAAGATAAAACCGAAAGCAAATAAATATAAGACATACATATAAAACAAACCATAAACAGTAAATTCTAATCAGATCTGTATGCTAATATAGTTGTATGCTCGTTTATTTTTATTTATTTTAAGAAAAACAGTCACACAGTTGTGTGCTCGTCCAAGTCAGAACATATATACATCAGGCATTGCTCAAATTCCAAAACGAATAGATATTCAAGAATAAGAGGTTAAGTTACAAAGTTCTCAGTGGAAATGATTTAAAATCTTAAAGGTGTGATTAGGGTGAGTGAAGGCTAAAAGAGGGATGATTTTAGCATACCCTATCTATACTAAACTAATTAGACAACCATACCCTATTTACTAAACTAATTAGAATCCTAAACTAACTCAAAACCTTAAATTAAGAAAGTTTTCCCAAAATACCTCTGGGACCAAAAATGTCCCCGTTTTTGAATTGACCCAACAAGTGATTTGATGGGTTTTTTTTGGTCATAAGACATCCTATGTGCTTATACAAACCCTAATGCTTGGATCTAGGTTTATCTATTGTACATGCTTTGAATTCAAGACTATAAACCCTAATTCTAGCATATGAAATCGATATTAACATATGAATGGGTTTAAGAACATACCTTGATTGTTATATAGCAATAACAATCCTAATTCCACCTTGAATTGACTTTGGAATGCTTAGAGTCACAAGTGTCACTCCTCTAATGGCTTACAAACACCAAGAGCAAATGGAGAAGGTATAAAGAGAGAGGAGAGATGTTAGATTCCGTCCTTAGGACTTCTTGGGAACAAGTACACGAATTCTAAGGCCTTAGGGTCTTTATATAGGTGTAGAGATAGGGTTTCAGTCATTATCCTTATCTAGTTGCTTATCCACAAAGCAACCATAAGATAAGCTTTGAAAACCCTTATCCTTTATCCTTTGGACGATTTCAAGGATCCTTATCTCCTTGAATTCGTTCAACCCATATTTAGGATAACCATTACCATATTTTGTAACTATCACATAATTACAATTCAACCTTTCTAGTTTAATTAATTACAATTGATCACAAAATTAATTCCTAATTAATTATTGACCAATATTAATTAAGCAAATATGATTTCTCCTTTAATATATTATTCTTATAACATATTAATAAATCATAATAACCTCTCTCTCTTTATTTATTTCTCCAATCAAGTTGCTTTGGTGAAGGCAACCCAAAAGGACCATGCACCATCGGGTCAAGTACATACCAAAATAGTTATGGACTTAGACACTAATCCAACAGTCTCCCACTTGGATAAGTCTAATAACTATTCTGCCTATGACTTTAGATCCTGATCTGCAATCATAGCTTTCCAAAGCCACTGTCAACTCTGATCCTATCAGATACGCGTGTCCTTAGATAAGGGATCATATATTCCTCCATTCTAGATATCGTATGAGATATGATTTCGAATCATTCTCTTTGTACTACTTATCGATTTCCGATTTATGATGACAGACTAATTGAACAAATCAAATTAGCCCTAGCCCGGCCGAGCATTTACGTTTGTCATCACTAAGCCATCGAGGGGCCCAAAGATATCGCTTTTATCCTTCTTTGGATAAAAGGAACAGATAAACTTTGATACAATGCTTGCTTGCACTCATTCACCGAATTACATACAACAATATGTTTTATAACACCAAGTTACTAGTGCGTTTACATATTATCAATGTGCAACCGATTCACAAGATACAACTCACACATCTCAGTTTCAAGAATATAAGATGTTATCGTCTCACTAATCACTCGTGATACAATTCATGGAATGATCCAAGTGAGCGTGGGTTTAATCCAATGCTCAAATCATATTCATAAACACTCATGAACGTTGCAGCAAACATTTGCTTATGTCTAATACTCTTCTAGACAATCCACACACCAATTCACGACAGTTTTCATTCATATCTACTTCCAACATGTGAATGACTGTGGCCCGTTCGAATAATTCGATTATTCTTAATAAACTCAATTATTCTGGAAGTCAAAACATGCAAATGTGAAACACAAGAATAATACTAATCCCATATGGCCTCAAACCTTTGAGTATAAATAAAACGCCTTTTATTTATCACCATATTGATTACTCATTATTTGTCGTTTCCGGTAATCAACTTCTTACTTGAATTATTACAATTGTCCCATGCACCTAGCATGCACACAATGTTTACCTATAGTTCTTATTTTTGTGAAATAGACAAATTGCACACATTTCCAATCATTCTCATTTCACAACTCCAAATCCATTTTCATAAGTGAAAGAATATCAAATTCTTGCTACTTATAGAATATGCTAGATTCTAACATCCTATGCAATGATTCTTTCGTAATGTCAATGCACCAAAGTCACAAAGACTATTGTCAATGATATTACAAAGTCCTCTATCGGAGATTGTTACAAGACAATTCCTTAGATATGATGTCTCTCACTCAAAGTACATTCCTTTGAACATCCTTTTGCATAAAAGTTTCTAATCTAGACATAGATTTTCAATATTTACTTCCTAATATGAACACGCTTCCATATTTTCCTCATGACAACTCATTCTTAATAGAATCTTTTCTATTTTTAATGATGTCGATATGGTCCATCCAATATGGAAACATTTCCATATTTTCGAATACTATACTTCCAACTACTCACAAGCGACCAATCCTCGTTGAACTTTGATAGTTGTTTAATTATTTTAGTCAAAACCGATTCTAGTCCCTTTCCCCTCTAAATGCGCTAGAAATTTGGAAAATTTAAGAATGGTCAAACATTAAAGCATTTGCAATCGGTCCTATACCCGAAGCGTAAGGGACACGACGCATAATGTTTTATTTGCTATGTTCTCAAAATTCGAATTGTGAAGAGGAATGCCGTAATCATAATCAAAATTTTAAGAACACACTATGTACCTTTGACTAAATCTATTAACGTTTCACAACCTAATCCTTTAGATTTGAAATGAAGCATAATATTCTCTCCCTTAATTATAGCAAAACAACTATACAACCCTTACGACTTTGCAAGGTATAACTCTTGTTTTCTATAATTAATATTGCCAACGTGCAAAAAATTCCATAATAATCATACAATCATAACTTTTATGCTCCCACTATCATGATGATTACTATAAAACATAACACTTATGCTCCCACTAGCTTCGACATGTATTCATAAACATCTTAACTTTCAGAAAGACAATACCTATTGAATTTCTTAAGTCCATGTTTCTAATACTTAGTTCTTTGATAATCTTTTATCAAGGCTTCTTGAACTTATACACCTTTGCCTTAGATAGTTCATATGTGTGTCTTAACAATTAAGACTAATTGCCAAACCTCACAATTCAAATTATGGAAAGGGATACCGTAACCATGATCGAATTCGAGAATGCAATTTTACAATCACTATCTTCTTAAAATATTTCTTAGTGAAAGCATTTCCTCACAATCATTTTCATGAAGGAGGAAATCTTATTACACTTAGATTTAAATGGTGTATTTGTTCCTATCCATGTGAATTTGTTAAAACCAAATTTTACGACAAATTCAAACTCATATGGACCGAACTTTCTTAATCTTGATTTCTTGCCTTATGGTAGCACAGCTGCCCACCACGTCTTCCAAGTAGTTAAGCAACTCACCTTTTCCTATCAATGTACCTTTCATTGATCAAGGTTCCTTGCCTTTTACGTGTTCAAAATGAGAACTCAAAGAACTCGCATGCATAATTAACTCAATTGGAAACATCACAGAAACAAAATAATGTTAACATGATAGGTTGTAAACCTCAACTCGTGTGCTAGTGATGATCAATAAGGTTTATTTGATTTGTTCTTGAAACCTTTTAAGACCATTAAGACTCCCACTGACTCCTTGACATATAAGATTCTCTTATCAATAAACATTTGTTGACAACCAAATATTCAAGAGTTAGTGTAGCTTTTATCAAAACACTTCATAAATTGGTCCTAGTTGGTCTTTGTCTTATCCAAGACATCACAACTTTCCACATTTGATGAATGTTATAAACCTTTAATACTTTTTACTCATTGTCACAATCTTAACTTTAAGACTTGTTATTGGAACGAAGTATGATTGACCTTTTGATTTAACCATTTCTTCAATCCTTGATTCCTCTTCTTAAACATACAATTGTACTAAGACTCACTTAGAGGATCAATTGAGATATGGTTCTTAATCATTAAGATCTATCATAAAGCATAAAAGCTACTCTCCCTTCTTCTTAGAATGGAGAAACTTTTATCTTTCTGCCTACTTGATTCTTCTTATTCGTTCTACTATTGATCTAAACCCTTTAATCAATTCAGAATTACACTTAATCTTGTAAGTGTAATCATATTTACTAAGCCTTTAGTAAATCATGACGAATATCTTTGTTACTCTTATGGTGAACTTGATCAACACACAACTTTGTGTACTCGATCTCCTAGTCTTTCACTTGATACTTTGTCAACGAATTTGTCTAATTTCCAAATATGAAATTTCTCATTCGTCATGCAACCAAGTTGCGTGATTCCAAATTTCAGTCCAATTGAAACTTTGGGCGATGAGAAACTCTCCCTATTTGGTAAATTCTCGACATTTCCATAAATAACATAACTAAGAATCATATCCATTTGTTGTAGAAATATGCAAACATCAATTTTCATAACGATTTCATTGCAAGGAAGTAAACAAATAAATAAATAAGTCAAACAAAATTTATTTTATTTATAAAAGCAACGGAAAAACATTTGTCCTTAAAATGCAAAATCTATTGAAAACTATGTAAAAGGAAAATTTCTAACAACTCTATCATAACTATCTAAGCTCAAAATCCAATCTTCAAGTCCATGCGATCGAGATCCATCTCTTGTGATTAGATTCATCTTGCTCTCTTATCAAGCTTCCTTTCTTTTCACTGATCCTACAAAAATATTCAAATGCAATCTTATCACATCATGTATTAAGAATCAACGAATAGGAACTTAATTAAGTTGGATAATGGATTTTACCTGAAGCACAACCATACTCTTTGACTCTCCCATCTTTGGAATTTTCAGGCTCTTGGGGCAGACTTCTATCCAATGCCCTTTCTCTTGGCAGCAAGCGCAGGTCGCTTCTTTTAGAACGTCCTCGGAAGCATGGTCGGTTGACTCTCCCAACAAATGCGCTCCATTGCTTCGCCAAATCATTTCTGATTCAGCAGCAATGAGCATGTAGGTTAGGTCAATGAGGTTGTCGTCATGATCCATCATATAATACTTTCTTTTGAACTCATTATATGATTCAGGAAGTGACTACAAAACCCAATTTACAGCCAACTCATTCGGGAATGACACGCCCAACATTATCAACCTATCAATGTGTGATTTCATTACTAGAACGTGGGCACACACGGGCTTACCATCTTCATGTTTCATTTCCAATAGGGCTTTAGTGATATTGAACCTTTCAATTCTTTGATCTTGTGGGTTAGGGAGAACAATTGGAGGAGGAGGAGGAAGTAAAGCATGATTTCTTGTTCCTCGATCGAATCGTGGAATATCATCTTCATGTGGAATGCTTGTTCCACGGGATTTGGGAAGACCATGATTGTCGAACTTTGACATCTACAAAACGGGAGAAAACGAATTCAAGTTAGTTGATTGATTGAGTCCTTAGTAAATCACCCAAATGAGATACTAAGGCTAGGACCCAACACAATACGCTACAACCTAGAAAAGGGATGCCGTAATCTAGTTGTAGAATATTTGAAGGTAAGTGAATGACGATTCACTAATTTCCACCATGAAAAATGAAAAAGAAATTTAAGTTTTAAATCAATGAAAACTCCTAGATCCTTTGAGATTCATTGAACTTTCAATGGCATGTTTAAATCTCGATATGCCCATCTTGTTTGTGATTGGGATGCCGAGGATCACAAAGCGGGTGTGAATAACCATGCAAACTTACATGGTGCCCTCACATGTTACAGTCACCTATTCGATGTGCCGATAAACCACACACGCTCCACCGAACTATGACAAACATTGAGTCACCCTTTGCTACCTTTGCTTAGAACCATTTAGTGTGCCGGTAAACCACACACGCTCCACTAACGTCTTTGCAAGGGCACAAAGTGTAATTTCATGGAATTGCATCAATTCACTTTTTCCTAAGTAACTAAGATTGAGAATTTGAAAAAACATTTAGTTACTTTGTATTTCATTATACTTATAATGGAAGGTTTTGTCCTATCCTACCCGTGCGGCTAACGACCCTCCGCTAGTCAAGAGTGCGGTGGGTAAGAGTGGATACCTATTCAATCGCCATTTTATAGGCAATTTCCTTAAACACCCCTTATAGACCAGCTTCGTGAATGAGGCCTACTAACGGTAAGACTGACTTTTAGTTATACATATATAATGTTAGACTTTTAATGTTATATATAGTATAGGGTGTATTTTACACTTTTAAAATACTAGGTGGTCAAATTTAACAATTATACTTTTAATTCAATTAAATTGCAAACCTAAACTTTTATGGATTTATTAAACTTCTTTTAATTATACACCTTAATTAATTAATAAAACCATAAGGGTGTATTTGAACTTTTCAAAACATTTCTAGGGTTTTAGAATTTAACTTTCCTAATTAACTTTTAATCAACTTTTAAATTCCAAAACTTGAGGGCAAGTTTTGAAACCTTTTTCAAAACATTAGGGTTTTAACTATTTAAATTTCAAAACAACAAAACTTTTGGGTTCAAATTTAAACTATAAAACCTAAAGGGTAAAATATGAAACTTTTCATAACAACAAGGATCAAATAACAAATAATCTAAATTAACATTTAATCACATAATTATCTATATTTGATTTATTTAATGATTACTTGCAAAACAATTTATCAATCTAATCAAAATAATCAATCAATTATCATATAAGGAAACAAATATTTTATTAATTGATAATTATCTTTAATTTGATCAAGGATATAGTCACATATATATATCATAAAATCGGATTTATATTGATCTAACATGATAAGGTAACTATCCATATGCAAAAACAGCAAGAAATCCCGAGATAAGCACTATCTGACGAGTTGACTCGTCGAGTCAAGCCCGGACTCGTCGAGCCACCCTGGACTCGGTGAGTTCTGCTATGGACTCGGCGAGTCCAGTCTCTAGAACACCAAAAATCGAATTTTTTAGATATACAATGCATCAATACAATTGAAACCAATCTAGGCTCTGATACCACTGATGGGTTTTTTTTTGGTCATAAGACATCCTATGTGCTCATACAAACCTAATGCTTGGATCTAGGTTTCTCTATTGTACATGCTTTGAATCCAAGACTATAAACCCTAATTCTAGCATATGAAATCGATATTAACATATGAATGGGTTTAAGAACATACCTTGATTGTTATATAGCAATAACAATCCTAATTCCACCTTGAATTGACTTTGGAATGCTTAGAGTCACAAGTGTCACTCCTCTAATGGCTTACAAACACCAAGAGCAAATGGAGAAGGTATAAAGAGAGAGGAGAGAGGTTAGAATTCGTCCTTAGGACTTCTTGGGAACAAGTACACAAATTCTAAGGCCTTAGGGTCTTTATTAAGGTGTAAAGATAGGGTTTCAGTCATTATCCTTATCTAGTTGCTTATCCACAAAGCAACCATAAGATAAGCCTTGAAAACCCTTATCCTTTATCCTTTGGACGATTTCAAGGATCCTTATCTCCTTGAATTCATTCAACCCATATTTAGGATAACCATTACCATATTTTGTAACTATCACATAATTACAATTCAACCCTTCTAGTTTAATTAATTAAACTTGATCACAAAATTAATTCCTAATTAATTATTGACCAATATTAATTAAGCAAATATGATTTCTCCTTAATATATTATTCTTATAACATATTAATAAATCATAATAACCTCTCTCTCTTTATTTATTTCTCCAATTAAGTTGCTTTGGTGAAGGCAACCCAAAAGGACCATGCACCATCGGGTCAAGTACATACCAAAATAGTTATGGACTTAGACACTAATCCAACATGATTAGCCACAAGTACTCAGCTACAACTCTTAACCTCATTGCCCACTTCATAGGATGTGATTGGGCATGTACTCAGCCACAAGTAGCTTCTCATCATTTTCACAGCAGCAACCAAGGAGATTAGCCGCCCTATTAAAACTTAACTCCAACTTCTAAAGCATCAACAAGGGTTTTCTTCTTTGGAACTCCATTGATGTCAATCTTGATGGCTGTAAGTGTCAACCTCTTGAAGTTCATTTGGCCTCTTACCATGTTAGGAGCATCAACAAGTGTCTATTAATCAAATCAAAATAGAGGTAATTAAGACATGCGTATCTATAGCACATTACGTGTTTCTTTGAATCCATATAACAGAAGCCAAAAGACATGATCACATGGAGCATCTCCAATTCCTAATCTTAGTATTTTGTTACAACCAATTTCAGGCATTTTGAATAGAATTCATTTGAATTACATAGTAGTATTCTCATAGAGGCAAATGATTGAACACATGGTGTGCACAGTAAAATAACAACAAATAGCCATAGCCATAAAAGCAAATCTGAAGCTTAATGATTTGAACAGGTTTTTTAAAACTTCGGTATTTGAGTTGTATATGTATATAGCCATGGAAGTAATCAAGGCTCACAAAACTTGTTATAGCCATGGAAGTAATCAAGACTCACAAATGAATTGGATTTGTTACCTGTATTGCGTAGATGCACAGATTCACAGATGGACCACACACATACACATTAGATATTGTATTTAAATATGAAGATGAAACAAAAGTCAGGAGTGAAGATGAAAATCGACATTAACTAAAAAAAATTAACCGATTTAACTCATAGGTTCAACAATCAGAAAAATCAGACCAATCACATTCGTTTCTCTCTTTCTCTTTCTTCTCGCCAACACAACGATGAGTCTCCGGTGGTGAGCCCCCTAGCGAGGGTTAGGGGGCGGTGTTCTAGGTTGCTTAACGAGTTTGGTGAGGGTATTTGGCGACCCCACTCCACTTAGCCTAATATGAATGTGGTGTATATACGATAAAGAATCTATACATTATAAAACGGTATCTATACATAAGGACTAAATAGAATAAAAACCATATATGTATATATATATATATATAGAACAGTTCCATAGAGAACCATAATTATTGGTTCTTCAAAGAACCAAAACTTTTTTTTTTCAATTTCTAGAACTTATTCTTTATCGAAAAAAAATCTAAAAATATCTAAATTCATATATTAACATTGCAAACGTGAAAAATATTTTTTGGATTCACATTGTGAATTTTCAAAAATTCACATTGTGAATTTGACGTAAAAAAATCGAATTTTATATCATTGGAAAAAGGATAAAAAGTTATGAATTTCTTTATTTTTAGTTTTTTTTTGATAAAAAATAAGTTCTAAAAGTTGAAAACAAGATTGCTTCATTGGTTTCTTGGTTAATTATGGTTCTCTATTGAACCTCACCCTATATATCTTTATACCTTAATATACATATTTGGTCAAAAGCTGAAAATTAAGAGGTACAAGCCATTACAACATCATGTACAACGACTTAATGATGTGAAATCCAATCCGGTCTCTGCAGATATCTCTCGAATCTCGCCCGCCTTCCCCTATATCTTATGTTGCTTCTGAACTTTACATCCTCCAATTTCTCCAAGTTATTTTACTCTCTCAAAATGCTTGATGTGTCATTCTTTTATTAATGTTGGTTTGCCTGTTTCATATTTACAGAAGGCTTATGGTTTCCTTCAGGTTCAAGAAAACATAATGCCTTCTCCTCCCCACTAGAAATGCTTTCCCAGGTAAAAAACATCTATATCTTCTTTTTTGTTTAACGTGTTTGTATGATTCAGGAGGGGTTTGTTCCGTTTCAGTTTCATTATCCTCATTTCATTTAAAATTTGGTTTAACCCATTCTAAAAAATCTCTCTAATTATCTGGAGCCATTTCAAATTTCATCATCATCCTCATAAATCTTCTTCCCCCATCTGTGGTTCTATTTCTAAAAACAGAGACTGATGATCTTCACCATTCTACGTTGTAGTGTCGAGAAGAAATTTTGAGCCTGGTGGATCGTTGATGTAATGTTTGAATTCTATGTTAATATGTTTTTTCCAGTTTTCGCTAATTTTGATAAGCCTTTTAATGTAAGGTTTTCATTCTCTGTTACATGGTTTAGCTTGAATATTAATATCTTATTTATATATCTATATGGGAAGAGGAGTAGTAGATCTACAAGCTGCAGGCTATGTATGTTTTTAGTGTTAAAAGTTGAATTCATGAGGAACATCATGCACACCATGTGTTTGATAAGAATTCCCAATCAATATTTAATTGTCAATATAAATTATAAGCCTATTTTTTATGGTTTTTTTATGCAGATATGTTATAGGGAACTACATTGCTGAGAAATTAGTAGCACTCATTAAAATCCCACACTTGATTTATTGGCTTAAGGTAACAACCATTATTTTCATCTATTACTACCATACTTTAGTAGATGGAGAAATCACATAAGTTTCATTTTACGAATCTTGATAAGTTTTGAATATGGTCAATCAGCTAGGTTCATGTTTTACTTGATTATGATAAAATTTTTTGAGTTGAATGTTATTGTTGTTATAGAATAATCATTTCTTTGTATTAAGATTAATGTATGAAGCAGAAGATGGATGATATGAGAGAAATATTTGAGTTTGCAATCTTGAAATTTCACATAAAAAAGGACCTAACAATGAAGAGTTTGTACTTTATTTTCATGATGTGATTTTTGTATAATTAAATCAGTTCTAAATTTATTTCCTTATGATTGTTATTACAATCACATTGTTTAATTTGAGCATTATTTTGATGTATCTCTTTTTACGATGACAGGAAGTTATTGAGGAGCTATAAATTTATTTTTGGTCATTTGATCAGGGTGGTTATGGAAAGAATTATCCACATCCAAAGAGTTTTGTCAAGATAGTTGTATGTTCTTGATGATTAAGATCTATTTTTATCAAGATCTCGTTAAAAGTAGTTGTATGTTGATCAGGTGCATAATTTTTAGAAAATGGCATAATGGTCCTTTTTTGATTAGTATAAAAAATGGAAAGTTAATTATTCATGTTTTATGCCTCTGGAGTGGTTTGTTACAAAAAAAGATATGGAAAAAAGAAAAGAAATGAAGGGTCTATTAAGGTTGCTTGTATGTTTTGGTGTAAAAATATGAATAAATGGTAAATTGGTCTCTTTTTGGTTTATGTTGCAAGTTATATATCTATACAAGGTTTTATTGTTTAGGTTGATTTCGTTGTTCAAATTAGTCAAAGTAAGAGAATTGAATTGTAATGTCGTCTTTTTTTATTTTTTATTTTTTTTATTACAAATTCAACAAGGAAAGAACTATGTCGAGTGAGAAAGTATAATATATTCCAAAGTGATTGTTATTTATCATGCAAGAATGTCGGTAAAAGATGGAGAATAAAATAGGCATCCATAAACTAAAAAATGAAACATATTCAATGAAGTGTTTTTTTTTTCTTATTACAATGGAAGATCTTTATCTCTTATAATATTTGACCTTATAAAACCTTTTTTTTCATTTAAGACTCAATTGTTGATCACCCAATTGAACCATAAAATATTGGAAGTAACTAATTTGCCTTCATATTTTTTTATATATAAGTATCATGATTAATAATAAAATATGTTATATATCAAATATTTCCTAATAATCATAAACATAAAAAATATAAAAAAAAGATTTACATATTTTGATTTCATTTTAAGAATTTTACCCTATATAAGATACATCCTAATAACTACTAATGAATAATAAAAAATAAATTATTTGGGTAATCATACAGGAAAACATTATTTGCCAAATGCTTTTTTTTCTCTAATTTACATCAACAAAGATTTTATTTTTCAAATATGTTATGTTGATTTATTAACGTCTATTTTCGACACGATGAATCAAACATATAAAAACACCTCTTTATCATATAAAAAAGGGACACATAAGTTAAAAAATACATTAATCGTTGAAAAGAAAACGAATCTTAAAACTAATGCTTAATGATATTTAACAATACATTTGTGTGTTCACATATATTTGTAAAGAATCATAATTTTTATTTTTAATCTTATTGATTTTATTTCTGATATCATAATTCATATTTATAATTATTTAGATGTATTAAACTATTTGTGCAAAAACAAAAAAAAATTAATTGCCTGAAGAAGTGATTTCTGTAAAAACTATTCGTACACGTTGCTTGGCGCGGGTAGACGACTAGTGTGTATATATATATATATATATATATATATATATATATATATATATATATATATATATATACACACACACACTAGCCGTTTGCCCGCGCAAAGCGGTGGCGGCGAATAGTTTCTTTCAAGCAATTAATTCCATTCGAAGACATGTTATATTTCTAAGAACACTTGCACCATTATCGATCGGTTTCATAAAAATAAAAAGTGCAATGCCAAAACCAAAAAATATTGTGGTGATGAATTCCATGGAGGAAAAGGAGATGAAGATTTGAATTAGTCTCCAGTCAATAATATTTTATGCAAAAAATTAGGGAACTCCAATTTGAATGAACTTTTAAATTTCAAACGATTTGTCGAAAAGAAGTGTTTCAGATTTCGAATACACCAGATACCAGAGAAGAGATATTTTAGGAATACAAGTTGGCTCAAAATTGATGAAAATACTAATTCAATTCCTAAAAACAAGGAAATACTAATTTAAATGTGTTTTTAATACTTGTATCCCTTGAATTATCATTTGTAAGATATATATTATAATATTATTATATTAATAGTTGGTTGTACTTTAAGCTTAAAGGCTTGAACGTCTTAAAAAATATTATTATTATATTGATTCTATTTATAGAAATAGTAAGATTTCTTTTATAAGGTACTATATATATATATATATATATATATATATATATATATATATATATATATATATATATATATATATATATATATATATATATATATATATATAGTCAAGATCAAATAAGAAGGAAATTTTTGGTAGGAAGGTAAGAAGTTTTTTTTTCTACATATTTTTTTGACGAACAAAATAAATGAATCACTAGATGATTCATTTCTAAGATGATTCACAAGAAAAAATTCTCAAAAAAACATCTTTATGATTCATTTATACAATGATTTTGTTGTTATTCACTAAAATTATCATAAAAATGAATTTTTTCTTAATTTACTTAAAAATGAATCATAAAGATGTTTTTTTGAGAATTTTTTCTTGTGAATCATCTTAGAAATGAATCATCTAGTGATTCATTTATTTTGTTCGTCAAAAAAATATGTAGAAAAAAAACTTCTTACATTCTTACCAAAAAAAATTTCTTACCGGATCTATACCCTATATATATATATATATATATATATATATATATATATATATATATATATATATATATATATATATATATATATAGATGAGTTCAATTGAGAAAATAAAAAAAGGTTGAGAATGGAGGAATCATTCTCAGCCACTCATTTAATTAGTCTCTAAACATAAAGGACACGGTGACAAACTTGTAAATATAATATAATAGCCTTCAATCACAAATACATAAGTGTACAAAATTAGATAACAGTTGAAATTCATTCTAATCGATCGTTTATCATCCAAATTTCTCTTCCAACCTTCAACAATCATCAAGATTTCTTCAATCAAATCATCGATCAACGTGATCCTATGTTAATCAATCATCGATATTCATCAATAACACGTGTTGACAATAAAAATTCGTTTTTTGCTCTTTCAATCCAACATTCAATTTTGCTTGAATACGAACATATCTTCAACATCTACGATTAATTATACTCCCAACATCATTAGAACAACATCATTGATAATCAACAAAAAATTAAATTCGTATCATTCATTCAACATCGATCATCAAATAAAACATCGAAATTAAGGTTAGAAAAAGATCAAATCATTGTTTGTTTGAAAATTTTCATATATTTCTCTACCAATCTACTATTTTGTAAGATTTAAATAGTCAAAGTATCATATTTATCACATTTTTAAAAAAGTTAGCTTGTATGCACTTGAACTGTTTGATAAAATGCATAAAAAAAAATTACCAAGTTATATTCACATATGAATAAGTTTTCTCACCTGAATCAATATGTGATTATTAAAACACAAAACAAATATGTAAATCTGTATGTTATTCATATGTGAATAACATATAAAAATTATATATATTTCTGAAAACACTTTGTAATATTCATATATGAATATACTGTTCAATATTCACATATGAATATACCAACTATTATTCATAAGTGAATATACGATCTAATATTCACAAGTGAATATACTATGTACTATTCTCATGTGATATACCATGTAATACTATTTAATATTCATATATTAAAATATCATCTAATATTCATAAGTGAATATATCATCTAACATTCACAAATGAATATACTATGTAATATTCACAAGTGAATGCATCGTCTAATATTTAATATGAATGTACTATATTTATTATATGTTATATCCACATATAAATGATACTAAACTGTAAAAAAAATAATGATACTTTTTATTTATAACTGAATAATGATGTACTGTAGTAAAAAACTGATTTGTTTTTATTCAGTTATGAATAACGAAAACTGAAACTATAAAAAAAAAGTAAAAATTTTATTTTATCTTAAAACTATATCAATATAGATGTCCATTGATAGAGAATAAAAAATTATGAATTTTGATATATTTAAAATTATTTTTCGATAAAAATAATTCCTTAAAAAATAAAAAATAAAAAAACTATGTTTTTGTACATATTAAGGTAATGATTAGCATAGGTTAAGGAAACATGTTTTATTGGAAAACATATGTGCATTCTTTTCTCATTTCCACCGGTACGTTGGAGGCTTTTGCGACAAAAATAAATAATTGGTTGATAATGATTCCCCATTCTCAACCTTTTTTTTTTCTCAATTGAACCCTACTCTCTCTCTCTCTCTCTATATATATATATATATATATATATATATATATATATATATATATATATATATATATATATAGGTTGCTAATGACTAAATAGAATAAAAATGATAAGAATAGTTGTGCTTGTCTAGATATACAATAAACTCAATAATACACCAAATCCTTGCATATCTTATTGCACATGTTTATATGTATAAGTCATGTATGGTTCCATAACCTAATAACAAATAGGAAAAATTAAAATTTGGAACACATATGTAGCAATACACGATCTTGCTATACGCATACAACACAAGGTAGATATTTATAAAAACAATAATAAATCCATTATATATTATAGGTATTTATCATGACTTTCGAGATTAATAATAAAAGTATCACATAATGGAAACTTAAGAGGATAGGTTGAGTACAAGTAAACAGTTAATACTTCTTTCGAGTGTAACGTCCCAAAAATTAAGATAAAAAATTTATGTTTTTAAATAAATAAAACTATTATCCAAAACGTCATCATAAAAATCATGGTGAAACAGAGTCTATCGACTACATCAGAAAACATCAGATTAACATAAAAATGCAGAACGAGTTGGTGTGTGTACTACAATCATCACATACTCTTCTTCTTCGAATAAGAAGTTCCTGAAAACATAAATTGAAAATCGGAAATACAAAGCTTTGTGAGTTAACAAAAATACCACATACCATACATGATAAAAATATAACAGACCAGCCTGTCATCGAGCCCCGCTCGGTATACATATCTGTCAATCATTGAGCCCCGTCCGATATACATAAAAACATATAAACAGATAAACACATAACACATGCAATAATCACAGAGATAGATATCATACATAAAAATAATATGGCCCCGCCCAGTAAATATACAAGCACATAACACATGCAAGAGTCACACAAACATCTAGCATCCTAAACATAACAAAATCATGGACTGACTTAGAGCCTTCGACCCGCCAAACATAGTGAAGAAACTCACCTCTAGCTGCCGAAACACTTAAATGAATCTTTGACTGCTTGTCTAGAAAATCCTCGCGCTATCATCATCAAAATAATATCTAATTATTAATCGGATCTCGACAAATAACCAATAATCTATGCTACTTAGCCCATAAGTAGGGTAAAAGTCCATTTTACCCTTTTTCTTACTTGACCAAAAATCCAAGGCCCAACCCAACTACACAAAGGGCCCAAATCCTAAACGGCAACCCAAAGCCCAATACGGTATCTTGGCTATTGGAGCCGCACCAGGACCCAGGTTAATCCTAAACTCTACCTGCCTCTCCGGAGGCACTACAGGAAAATCCTCCGGAAACACATCCGGGTACTCCCGTATAATCGGTACATCATCCATGGTCGCCTTACCCTTATCCCGGGTATCTATAACATAGACGATGAATTCAGAACAAACGTGATGAAGATGGTGTCTGACCCTAGCTGTGGAACAAATCAGGCCCTTGTTGGGGCAGTCCATGTTCATGTAGCCTGGCTGACCACACATATAATATACTGTACCTATCCCCCAACAATCTCCACCATGAGATCTCCCACACTTGGCACACCGGCCACGACCATGCTGGCCCCTACTGGATGAATCCCAGGTCATAAGCTTTTTAGCCTGACTTACTGCTGTTTGTGCCTACTCAGGCTTCCACTTGGTGCGGAAGTCCAACTCTATCTACCGCTTATAGGCCTTCTCCACCATTTCATTCAGGGTTTTGCACCCTGTAAAACTCACAAACTCCTGGATATCATCCCTCAACATGGAATGATACCTCGTCCTCCTCATGTCGTCATGGGTAGCATATTGTGGAATCAACAATGCCCGTTCCCAAAACTTGGCGGTGATCTCCACCACAGTATCGATGGTCTACTGGAGCTCATAAAACTCCCTCACCAGTCGTTGCACCTCGATAGGTGGTGAAAACTCCAAATTAAATCGCCTAACAAACTTGGCCTATGTCATAACAACCACGCCGACTACTCCCACCTGACTTGTCACCTCTCCCCACCAATCCCATGCTCGATCCCTCAGCACACATGAAGCGAATCCCACCTTCGCTGCATTAGGGCATGAAATCATGCGCTGGCCATTCTATATTCGCCACTCAACGTAGGCTAAAAGTGGGGTCCCTGACCCCAAAAAACTCCAGTGTGCCGCACGCCTTGAACTCCCGGAACGAGGGAGTTCGGGAGCCGACATGGCCTGTAATAATATCGACTCTGAATGCCCTGAGCCTCTCCTCCATGATTTCCATCATACCCTCCTTCATTGTCCCAAAGATAATTGGGGTAGCATTAAGGATGCCTATCGTAACCTCGTCTGCAATAAGCTCACACAACGTCTCGTCAATAGGCTCGGTACCATCGTCTGACCTAGATCCAGATCCCGATCCTAACCCCCCTGCTCCAAATTGGGTCACCATCATATTGCTCTGCAATACCATAAAACTAATGGGTTTTGAGTATTCTAACACTCCTATGGTGTACATGCAACCCTAGAAACCTTGGATATATGTTTTCTCTATTATACATGCAAATTTTCATTTTTCCAAGGATTCATCCTAAGTAGCATATGATTGGGATATATGTAATATAAAACTAGTAGAATGACATACCTTTATTGTAACTTGGATTCCTTAAGACCTTGTGAGCCTAGCACCCCAAATGTGATGCCTCAAATGCTTCATACAACACCACCAACAATTGGAATAACATGAGAGAAGATTGATATGCACCAAAATTGGCTAGCCCTCACTATAATCACTTAACTGCCGATTTTACAAGGATGGGGCTTCTTTATATAGTGTGCATATTAGGGTTACACCATGTAACTCATGCCTTTTCATATTCTTCATGATCCATGGGTTTTAACCTTCATGGAGTATCCATGGGTAACTACATGGGTTTAGCCCATCATGAAGAACTATGGACCATAAGCCTACTACATATGAATGAATGGTTTACCAAATCAAACCCCATTTATTTAATTAGTCTCTTTTGATCACAAAATTAATTCCAAACTAATTCTAGATCAATAATAATTAAATAAATCAGATTAATATATTAGAACTTATAATATATTAATAAACCATAAATATCCTCTTCTCACAAAAGTTTATCCAAATTGTTCCAATGCCATGCAACCCAAATGGACCATGCTAAATCGGGTCAAGTACATACTAAATATAGTTATGGACTTAGACACCTTATCCAACAGTTTCCCACTTGGATAATTCTAATAAATATTGCTGCAGGTACGAATTTAGGATCCGACCAGTAGTTGTAGCTCTTTCAAAGTCTTGCGGAACTAAGTTGTGCCATTTTAAATAAGTGATCATATAATCCTCTTTTCAAGATATCATCCGGACAAATACGTGTAACAACGCCGTACTTATTGTCCAATAGTTTGCTTCCCGATTTTCGATTTGTTTGACATACAACTTAATCGAACACATCAATTCAACTATGACCGAGGGGCCCAAGATATCGCTTTTAATCCTACAAGGACTAAAAGAAACAGATAAACTTCGATTCATATGCTTGTACTAACTAATCATCAAATTGTACACAATAACACGTTTTATAACATCGAGTTACTGACGCATTTTCGTACTATCAATGTATAACCAACTTATATTCAACAACTCATATCTCTTGGTTTGAAGACTTATAGGATATTACCGTCTCACGATCACTCGAGATAAATTCCATGAGGTGATACAACTGAGCGTGGGTTGAATCCAATACTCAGAACTCTTAAACACTCATGAATGTTGCAACAATAATTGCTATGTCTAATACAATTCAGACAAATCTACAAACCAAATTCATAATAGTCTTATTTCAATACCTACTTCCAAAGCATGATCGACTGTGGATAATTTGAATAATATAACTATTCTGGAAGTCCAAACATGCAAAATGAAAAGATAGTAAATGATTGACACAAGATAGTACCATACTAGTAAATAAAAAAATGCCTTTTATTTAAACATCAAATGTCAATTACATTTCAACTATTACAAGTTTTGAAAGCTATCTAATTACTAAAACTAATATCACTCTTTAGCCCAATGCGCCTCGCATGCTATAAATGCTTAACCCTACACAATACCTTCGTGATGGGATCTGCTGGGTTCTCATCCGATGATACCCTCTTTGCCACGAGGAGTCCTTCTTCTATTCGATGTCTAATGAAGTGGTATTTTCTTTCGATGTGCCTGGAACTCTTGTGACCCCTTGGTTCCTTGGCTAAGGCAACTACACTCTCGTTATCACAGAAAATCTCTATAGGCTCCTTTGTAGTTGGTACAACTCCAAGGTCTCCAATGAAGTTCTTCAGGAATATTGCCTCCTTAGTCGCCTCTTTTGCTGCTATATACTCTGATTCGAAAGTTGAATCAACTAACGTCTCCTGCTTGGAACTTTTCCAAGTAATTGCTCCTCTATTTAGGGTAAAGACCCAGCCTGACTAAGAGCGGAAACGATCCCTGTTAGTCTGAAAGTTGGCATCACTATAACCCATTACACTAAAGTCATCACTCCTACCAAGGGTTAGTCTAACATCCAGATTTCCAGGTATATTATTCTAATATTTTATTTTGCAATTTGTGAAGGAACTCGGTGAGTTGATGCTTAGACTCGCCAAGTAGGGTCGCGGGTTATCATCCGGGTTTGCGTTTGGACTCGGTGAGTCCATGCTGTTAAATGAAACCCTAATCCTCCGGGGTTGGAGCCTATTTACGGTCACTCATAGCCTCCCATTGCGGCTACAAGTCCCTTGAGAAAACCCTTAGTGAGCTAGAACGTTTGGGAGGAAGGAGAAGCCATATTTGATCTTTCTACCTTTGGTTTAACAAGAAGAAGGTGATCAAGAGCAAGAGGAGACTGAAGGAGGTGTGATTCTAGTGGTTTCAGAGTCCAGAGACTTCAGCTTGAGGTATTTATTCGGACCTTCTTAAGTTTGGTATTGATTCTTAGATTTAGGGTTTTCTAACCTCTTCTGAGGATGATTATGTGGAGCAACTAGTCCCTTATCGAGTTTATGCTTTGGATCTGGACTCAAAGAGGTCCATAGACCTTAACCCTTGGAGCTTTATGAGTTATCTTGGGAGTTATGAGCTTAGAATGCCATTTTTGGGGCTAAATCACCAAATGATACCATCTAGATGATATATGAGTGTCAAGGTCTGGACTTTACGTGATTATTATGCTTGGGAAGGACAGATCTATGGATTAGAGGAACAAATCTAACCTCAGGAGGTCAATGGAGTTTGTGCATGGCATGTACTCGTCGAGTTGTTCTTGAGACTCGGCGAGTTGATTCGGGGTGGCCCCGCGATTCTTACCTGGGGACTCGCCGAGTAAAGGGAGGGACTCGATGTGTCAAATGGGACTAAAGAGTTAAGTGGACACAGGTGGACTCACCGAGTTGCCTAAGTGCACTCGCCGAGTCGGGTCAAAGTTGACCGTTTACTTTGGTTGACATTTAAGGTTTGGTCAACAATGAGGGCCGTTGAGCCAAAGGAGGGGTAAAATGGTCTTTTACCCTTCTGAGGGTGCCGAGAGAGAGTGGAGTCTAGTTCGGAGAGTTATATTTATGAGAGTATTACTTTATGTGTTTAGCGGAGGCTAGATCGTATTTCTACTGAGTCAGTGATTTACCGGGACATTTGAGGTGACTCTTCTCACTATACTTTACCTGGAGTGGTAATTAGAGTTAATTGCCAGAGTTATCGTGTGCTATTATGTGATGTATTGTACTGCATTGTTTTTATGTGATTTATATTAGAGTATATCAGAGTTAGAACTTAAAGGTTCACATAGTTAGGACAAGAGGGTCCACAGAGTTAGGGCCCATGGGCCCACAGAGTTATAGCCTCGAGTGGCTAGTATGTGGTATGTATGGTATTTTGGGGAACTCACTAAGCTTTACGCTTACAGTGTTATGTGTTATGTGTTTAAGGTACTAGTGATGATCGTGGGAAGGCGCCAACATGATTCGTACACACGCACAGATTTTTATGTATTTTTATCTTGGGAAATATTTTGTGAACCAAAGTTATGATACAATGGGATTTGTTTTTTAAATGTGTTTGGTAAAACGTGTTTCAAAATGTGAAAATTTGTTTTGAATTTTACGGTGTTACAATTTGGTATCAGAGCCTTGGTTTGAGGGATTCGGTTGCATCTTTGGGCGTATTTGAACTTAAACCGAGGATTTGAGGAAAAAATTTGATAATAAAGTAAATTTTTAAAAAAAGAGTAAAAAGAGTTTTGAAACAGACAGAGCAAAACCGTGTGTACGATCAGCCAGCGCCCGAATGGTGATTTCCCAAAATACCCTTACAATAAGTTGTAAAAGAAATGTTATGCTATGCTATATGAATTATATTATGCATGCTAGAGTAAGACTAGGTATTCTTATTAAGACTAGAGTGGCCTGATATATGATGCCTTAGTCTAGGGATTTTGCTATTAGGAATGCTTGAGAGTGTTGAGATAGCCGCAAGGAGCTTATGAAAGATTTGCTAGTGAGTAGCACATGATTAGAGAGAATAGTGTACTTGGGATTTGGGGCTCTAGGAGGAGGACTTGGTGTGAATGCTGAGTCGGTGTGGTCGGTAATATTGGGCCCGTACTATCGAAGGTACCGGGTCAGTGCGCAACCCAAGTAAGAATCCTTAGGGCACCAGAGATCAAGTAGGGTTGGGATATTGAGTGTGTGTACATCCGAGCAAATTACTGATATCTTATGTTGTATTTCAGAGAGGCATCATGGTAGGGACACGTCACAGACCAGGGACCAGTAGAGGGGGTGTGAGTGACGAGGCGCTCCGCCAGATGATTCATGATGAGGTGGTTGCTGCCATCGGCGATGAGATTCTAGAGATGTTCGGGTCTATTAAGACCACCCTGATAGAGACATTCGATAAGAGATACGCTGCTCTTTCTGAAGCTGCTGTTGCTGTGGCCACTGTAGCTGTAGCTGCGGCTAGACCGCACGGTGGTGATGCGTTGCTATTCCGGGAGTTTAGCAATACAAAACCATCGGAGTTTGATGGGACCCAGGACCCGATTGCAGAGATGAGGTGGATATCAGACATAGAGGGATGTTTCTTTACTTGCTCATCTCCTGAGCATTTGAGGGTCTGGTTCGCGCTGAACCAGCTTCGCTTGGGAGCGAAGGACTGGTGGAAGTTTGTGAGGACGCATTATTCGCTTGGTGATCTTGCTGTAGTGACTTGGGAGAGGTTCATTGCTATGTTCTGAGATGAGTACGTTCCCCAGGTGGAAAGGGAACGTTTGGTCCAGAAGTTTTTGACCCTCAAGCAGGGTACTGATTCTATCATAATGATTACGAGGAAATTCCATGAGCGGGCGATGTTTTGCCCAGAGCACGTGTCCTCCGAGCAGGCACGTATGAGTCGCTATCTGAGCATTTTGAGGAGGGACATACGGGAGTTCGTAGCTAACTCGACGTATTGGAAATTTGCTGAGCTTCAGGAAAATGCCCAGAAGAGGGAGATAGAGCTGGAGACCCAGGCTAGGGAGGAGGCCAAGTCTCAGGAGAGGGATCAGTGACCGGCACACTCTTAGCCGGCAGCCAACCGGGCCAAGCCCGTTGATTTGCGATTTGGGAGTCAGAAGGGCCGCACTTGTGGAAAGTGCGGCAAGAGCCACGAGGGGGTGTGCAGAGCAGGGTCTTGCTACAAATGTGGCAAGGAGAGGCATATGACCAGGGATTGCCCCAAGGGGTTTGCAATATGCTTTCGCTGCAACCAGACCGGACACCACAAGCCAGAGTTTCCACAGTTGCAAGGGACTACCCAAGGAGCACCTCAGGGATCTTCCCCCACTGCTATCAGAGCTACTGAGATCCGGCCAGTGAAGGCCGACGTACCGAAGGCGCGAGGGAGTGCCTTTTAGTTGACCGCGGAGGAGGTCCGAGCAACGCCCGAAGTCGTGGCTGGTATGTATTCTTTCGTATATTTATTTTTATGTTGAGATATTGTGCTTATATTATGATATGCATAGGAACTTTTCTTGTGAATTCTGTACCTGCCTTGGTGTTATTTGACTCGGGTGCGGGTCGGTCTTTTGTATCTTTGGCTTTTAGTCAGCACATCAATATTAGTCGAGAGGTGATGAGTCAACCTCTGAGAGTTTCCATAGCTGACGAGAGAGCGGTGTATGCCACCGAGGTGATCCGAGGATGTGTACTTGAGATTTTCGGTATCAAGTTTCCGATTGATCTAGTTCCTATTGCGATGGGAGATGTCTGTGTCATCGTGGGCATGGACTGGTTGAGCAAGTTTGGAGCGGTTATCGACTGCGAGAGACAGCTGGTGACCATACAAGACCCTAGTGGGGAAGTTCTTACCATGTACTGCGAGGGTACGCGTTTTGGGTCGGCATTTTGTTCAACCGCTAGAGCGAGACAGAGTCTACAGCAGGGTTGTAAGGGCTTTGTAGAATATGTGATGGATACGAGGATTGATTCAGAGAGACCAAGGTTAGTTGATGAGGTACCGATAGTGCGTGAGTTCCCGGATGTATTTCCGAAAGAGTTACCGGGTGTGCCTCCCGAGAGGCAGGTTGAGTTCAGCATCGATTTAGTTCCGGGAGCTGCACCTATTGCCAAGGCACCTTATCGCCTTGCACCTCCAGAGATGCAGGAGTTATCCTCACAGCTTCAGGAGCTGCTGGGGAAGGGGTTTATTCAGCCGAGCAGTTCGCCATGGGGAGCGCCCATCCTTTTTGTTAAGAAAAAGGATGGATCACATCGAATGTGCATTGATTACAGGGAATTGAACAAGCTGACGGTCAAGAACCGTTACCCATTGCCGAGGATCGATGATTTTTTCGATCAGTTACAGGGAGCATCTTGGTTCTCCAAGATCGATTTGAGGTCGGGATACCATCAGGTGAGGGTGCGAGATGAGGACCTCCAGAAGACAGCGTTCAGGACTCGTTACGGGCATTACGAATTCGTGGTGATGCCTTTCGGGCTCACCAATGCACCGGCAGTGTTCATGGACCTCATAAACAGAGTATGTAAGCCGATGTTGGATCGCTCGGTGATCGTGTTCATTGATAAAATATTGGTGTATTCGAGATCCAAAGAACAACATGAGAAGCATTTGAGAGAGATCCTCGGAGTTTTGAGATCGGAAAGGCTTTATGCCAAATTCTCTAAGTGTGATTTTTGGTTACAAGAGGTCCAGTTCCTAGGGCATCTTGTTAACCAGAAAGGGATATTTGTCGATCCGGCCAAGATTGAGGCGGTGATGAGTTGGGAGGTGCCGAGGCCACCTACAGAGATCAAGATTTTCCTAGGATTGGTAGGCTATTATCGGAGATTTATTAGGGATTTCTCCAAGATCGCCGTGCAACTCACCAAGTTGACCCGAAAGGGCGTTGCTTTCTCATGGGGCCCAGAGCAGCAGGCCTCCTTTGAGACACTTCGTCAGAGGTTATGCGAAGCCCTGGTGTTAGCCCTTCCAGAGGGAATGGAGGACTTCATGGTATATTGTTATGCGTCGATATTAGGGTTGGGAGCGGTGCTTATGCAGAAGGGGCACGTGATAGCATATGCATCGAGGCAGCTGAAGCCTCATGAGGCAAGGTATCCCACCCATGATTTAGAGTTGGGGGCAGTGGTGTTCACCCTCAAGATCTGGGATCACTATTTGTATGGGGTCCGGTGTACCATATACACAGATCATAAGAGCCTGAAGTACTTGATGGATTAGCCCAGCCTGAACATGCGACATAGGAGATGGTTGGATGTGGTAAAAGATAATGATTGTGAGATCCTGTACCACCCGGGTAAGGCTAACATGGTAGCCGATGCCTTGAGCCGTAGGACGGAGAGCGTCCCGATGCGAGATGTTTGTTTGAGATTGATAGTGATGAATCCAGTGTTGGACACCATTCGAGGGGCCCAGGCCGAGGCTGTGAGACAAAAAAACCAAAAGAGGGAGCGACTTATCGGGCAGGTATCGGAGTTCGTTACCGATAGCCGGGGACTTATGACATTTTAGGGTCGGATTTGGGTACCGTTTGTGGGCAGGATGCGTACGATTCTGATGGAAGAGGCACATCGATCGAATTTATCGATCCATCCCGGGGCCACTAAGATGTATCTAGACCTAAAGAAGGAGTATTGGTGGCCCTGTATGAAGAGGGATGTTGCATGGTTCGTTGAGAGGTGCCTAACCTGTTGTCGGGTTATGGCCGAGCACCAGAGACCGCATGGTAAGTTGCAGCCATTAGAGGTTCCCGAGTGGAAGTGGGAACAGATTACTATGGACTTTATCACCAAATTGCCAAGGACTGCGAGGGGTGTCGATGCAATTTGGGTGATTGAAGACCAGTTGACGAAGAGCGCTCACTTCCTTGCTATTAGCGAGAGCTCTTCTGCAGAGAGACTGACAGAGTTGTATGTGAGAGAGGTGGTCTCGCGACATGGAGTTCCGATCTTGATTGTCTTGGATCGAGATGTGCGTTTCACTTCCAGGTTCTGGAATAAATTTCATGAGGAGTTGGGTACGTGGTTGCATTTTAGTACCGCATATCACCCACAGACTAATGGGAGAGCGAGCGGATAATTCAGATGCTCGAGGACATGCTCCGAGCATGTGTGTTGGATTTTGGCCGGAATTGGGACACATATTTTCACTTGGCAGAGTTTTCCTACAACAATAGCCATCATTCGAGCATTGGTATGCCACCCTTTGAGCTGTTGTATGGGAGGAGGTTTCGGACCCCCATTTGCTGGGGAGAGGTGGGGCAACGTGTAATGGGTAGTACAAAGATCGTGGTTCAGAAGACTGAGCGGATACAGCAGGTCAGGCAGAGGTTGTTGACAGCTCAGATTCGTCAGAAGAATTATGCGGACATGCGTCGATCCGAGCTCCAGTTTCAGGTCGGTGACTTCGTACTCTTGATGGTCTCTATTTGGAAAGGAGTGATCCGATTCAGGAAGAGGGGCAAGTTGGGGCCTCGATATATTGGACCTTTCAGGGTGATCTCGAGAGTAGGCAGGGTAGCCTACCGTTTGGAGCTACATGCGGACTTAGGTCAGATTCACGACACTTTTCATGTGTCGCAGTTGAGCAGGTGTACAGCCGACGAATCAGAACTGGTACCAATAGAGGATCTTCAGGTGGATGTAGGCCTGAACTATGTTGAGATACCGGTGGCAATTAGGGATCGGAAGGTCAAGGTTCTGAGGAACAAGGAAGTGCCTCTAGTGCAGGTGCAGTGGCAACATAGGAAAGGGTCAGAGCCGAGTTGGGAGCCAGAGAGCGAGATGCGTGAGCAGCATCCAGAGTTGTTTGCAGAATGAGACTTCGAGGGAGAAGTCTGATTCTAGTAGGGGAGAATTGTAACATCCGGATTTCCAGGTATATTATTCTAATATTTTATTTTGGAATTTGTGAAGGAACTCGACGAGTTGATGCTTAGACTCGTCGAGTAGGGTCGCGGGTTATCATCCGGGTTCGCATTTGGACTCGGCGAGTCCATGAATGGACTCGGCGAGTCCACACTGTTTAATGAAACCCTAATCCTCCGGGGTTGGAGCCTATTTAAGGTCACTCATAGCCTCCCATTGCGGCTACCAGTCCCTTGAGAGAACCCTTAGTGAGGTAAAACATTTGGGAGGAAGGAGAAGCCATATTTGATCTTTCTATCTTTGGTTTAGCAAGAAGAAGGTGATCAAGAGCAAGAGGAGACTTAAGGAGGTGTGATTCTAGTTGTTTCAGTGTCCAGAGACTTCAGCTTGAGGTATTTATTCGGACCTTCTTCAGTTTGGTATTGATTCTTAGAGTTAGGGTTTTCTAACCTCTTTTGAGGATGATTATGTGAAGCAACTGGTCCCTTATTGAGTTTATGCTTTGGATTTGGACTCAAAGAGGTCCAGAGACCTTAACCCCTGGATCTTTCTGAGTTATCTTAGGAGTTATGAGCGTAGAATGCTATTTTTGGGGCTAAATCACCAAATGATACCATCTAGATGATATATGAGTGTCAGGGTCTGGACTTTATGTGATTATTATGCTTGGGAAGGGAAAATCCATGGATTAGAGGAACAAATCTGACCTCAGGAGGTCAATGGAGTTTGTGCATGGCATGTACTCGCTGAGTTGTTCTTGAGACTCGACGAGTTGAGTCGGGGTGGCCCCTTGATTCTTACCTAGGGACTCATCGAGTAAAGGGAGGGACTCGACGTGTCAAATGGGATTAAAGAGTTAAGTGGACATAGGTGGACTCGCCGAGTTGCCCAAGTGTACTCGCCGAGTTGGGTCAAAGTTGACTGTTGACATTGGTTGACTTTTAGGGTTTGGTCAACAATAAGGGCCTTTGAGTCAAAGGAGGGGTAAAATGGTCTTTTACCCTTCTGAGGGTGCCGAGAGAGTGGAGTCTAGTTCGGAGAGTTATATTTATGATAGTATTACTTTATGTGTTTAGGCGGAGGCTAGATCGTATTTCTACCGAGTTAGTGATTTACCGGGACATCTGAGGTGAGTCTTCTCACTATACTTTACCTGGAGTGGTAATTAGAGTTATGTGCCAGAGTTATCGTATGCTATTATGTGATGTGTTGTACTGCATTGTTTCTATGTGATTTATATCAAAGTATATCAGAGTTAGAACGGAAAGGTTCACAGAGTTAGGACCAGAGGGTCCACAGAGTTATGGCCCACGGGACCACAGAGTTATAGCCTCGAGTGGCTAGTATGTGTTATGTATGGTATTTTGGGGAACTCACTATGCTTTACACTTACAATGTTATGTGTTATGTGTTTCAGGTACCAGTGATGATCACGGGAAGGTGCCAACATGATTCGTACACACGCATAGATTTTTATGTATTTTGATCTTGGGAAATATTTTGTGAACCAAAGTTATGATACAATGGGATTTTGTTTTTAAATGTATTTGGTAAAACGTGTTTAAAAATGTGAAAATTTGGTTTGAATTTTACGGTGTTACAGTAAGGACCTAGTCCCTAGTCCTCTGCAGGTACTTGAGAATGTTCTTCACTGCAGTCCAGTGGGCCTTGCCCGAATTCCCTTGATATATGCTGACCATGCTCAAAGAAAAGGCCACATTAGGGTGAGTAAAAGTCATAGCATACATGATCGTGCCTATAGTGGAAGCATATGGTAGTCGACTCATTTCAGCTATCTCAGCCTCTATACTCGGGCTCTGAGTCTTACTCAGTTTTGCGTTACTCTAAATCGGTAAGTCAACTTTCTTGGAATCCTGCATGCTGAATCTTTTTAGCACCTTATCCAAGTTGGTACTTTGACTAAGTCCAATCAGTGTCTTACTCCTATCTCTCAATATCCTTATCCCTAGGATATAAGCAGCTTCTCCAAGGTCCTTCATAGCGAAACACTTCCCAAGTCAGGACTTAACATCCTACAAGGTTGGGATGTCATTTCCTATGAGTAGTATGTCATCCAGATATAATACCAAAAAGCTAACTATACTCCTATTATCCTTAACATATACACAAGACTCATCCTCGCTCCTCGAAAAGCAAAAATCTTTGACTTTCTCATTAAAACAAAGATTCCATCTGCGAGATCCTTGTTTTAATCCATAAATGGATTTCTTAAGCTGACACACTCTATTAGGGTACTTTGCATCAACAAAACCCTATGGCTGACTCATGTAAACATCCTCAGCCAACTTTCCATTAAGGAAAGCGGTTTTTGTAGAGCTTAATTGTGTTGCATCATGGGATTTTTGTTTTCTATCCGGATTGGGCCTGTCCATCCGTGATTATCTAGTAGGGTTATACTATAAATATGCATGCATGTATGCATTATAGTTTTTACGATTTTTATTATGTTTTTCTATATAACCGTAAACGCCTCTACAGTCGAAGTTCTTAGTTGAGCTCTTCTGAGGCGTTGAAGCATTAATCATACGACATATTCAAAGCCATATTCGTGTTTATATTTACGTTCTTAATTGTTTGCATGCATAGAATCTAACGATCCTGATTGAACTAAGTTCTAACAATTGGTATCAAAGCAGGATACTGTGTAATCAATACACATTCCTTATGTATTTAGAATTCTTTTAGGGTTTCCGCTTTTATCGTATAAATAGAAGTCGTCTTCTTCATATTAACGGCAACTCTGCTTTAGATAAAACCCTAATCTCAAGTTTACAAGTTTGATTCTAGGAGCTCACCATGTCTCACGAAGATTCGCAAACAAACCCATGAACATCTCAAACAACATTGGATCTACAACCAGAATACCCATTCTTTACACTCAAGACTATGAAGTTTGGGCACATCACTTTGAAGACTACATGGTTGGATCGGAAGATAATGGCTATCTCATTTGGGAGGCTATCACACTTGGGCTGTTTGTTCACTCAGGAACAAACACAAATATTAAGACTCAAAAGGAATACAACAAGCTGGTGGAGGATGAAAATAAGATGGCACAGGATGAGAAAGACAAGTTGCTGTGTAATGTGAAGGCCATGAGAATGATCAGATTTTCCTTACAATCTGATACTTTTCGGTTGGTCGGTTCATGCACGACTAACAAAGAAATCCTGGATAGGTTAAAGGAACTTTATTCGACTGATGAAGATCTGGAACACTCCATTCAAGCCTTGCTGCTGTCAGAATTTGGAGCTTTTGAACAGAAACCGGAGGAGAAACTCATACAAACTTTCGATTGGTTTAATCATCTCCTAAGTAAGATGATCAAACATGGAATTGAAAGAAAGTTGATCGAGCAAAAGGTAACCTGTATGAATGGATTGAGACCGGAATGGATGGCCGTAGTTTCAACCGTGAAAGCCCACGAATAGTTTATGTCTTACTCACTAGCGAAACTTGTGGGAATACTTAAGTCCCATGAGAGTGTTGTAACCAAAGAAGAAAAGGTAGTTTCTGGTATGGGATCGTTGGCCCTTATCTCAAAAGGAATAAGCATCGTAGAAGAAGAAGAAGAGTCTGCCAGGTCAGAATGTGATCTCACAAGTGAAGAGTACGCTATGATGGTCACTAATCCAAAGAAGTTTGCACGAAGAAAATTTCCTGTCAACAAAAAGAGAAACTGGAAAGGAAGTTATAGTTCTGAGAAGGTGAAGGATGAAGCGAAAATTTCTTCTCAAAAGGATGAAGACAAGAAGGAAAGCAAGCTTACAGGAGACTCTGGGTTTGATTGCAATTACTGTCACGACAAGAACCATTTCTCCAAAGATTACATGCTGAGGAAAATGGTTGAGAAAAGAGATGGTGAAGATGACGAGGCGTATTATATGCGCAACTTGGAAGAGATCAAGAAAAAGAAGGCAAATAACAATTCTATGAATGCTTTGGTTGTGCAGGAGAATGTAGATGAAGACGAGTTCGGTGGTGTTGAAGTTTGGTCAACCGAATCCGTAGATGAAGAAGTGAGAAAACCCACTCATGGAAAGGCTTATGTGGCAAAGGAATTAGGTTCGGCTGGAAAGTGCTTAATTGTCACCGCTGGATTATCAATTGAGAGTGCAGACGAGGAACCGAACCTAACTGAGAATTAATGTTTTGCGGCTAAACCTGTCAGTGAGAACATCAACGACTGTGATCGGTTAATCAAAATGGTACAATCCATCCTTGAATCACTTAAAGTTCCATTAACAGATTATGAAGAAAAATTAAATGAATTAAAATTTAAATTTTCTAACTTAAGTGGTAGTCTCATGCAGACTCGCTTAGCGAATTCTAACCTAACTGACCAACTCAACAGGGTGTCTTCAAAGAGTGAGGAGAGAAGGATGTGGATTGAGATGAAGGAGGCAGAGTTAATTAGGGCTAGGGATGAAATGTATTTATTTGCAAAGAGTCAATTTGAAGTTTTTAAAACAAAGGAATGTTTTTTGTTTAATTGCTAAGCGTTTACACACTAATATTGCTCAATTACATTTAAGCTGTGAGATAGGAAAGAAAATTCATAAGATGATTTTGCCCTTCCTTGAATTTAAGGAGGACGAGATCATAGAAAAATGTGAATCAGTAGTGTCATCAGAAGAGACATCCGTGTCTTAAAAAATTGGACTTGACAAAATAAAAACCTTCATTGATTCTAAGGAACACAAATGTATGCTAAAATATTTTAGATGAAAATGATAGGTTGAATATAAAGTCAGACACTATTCAATCATTTGACCTGTCCAATGCCAAATTAACTTCAAAAAATAAGATGAACTTAGATAATACGTCTGAATTTGATGAGGAAAGTAAGATGAGTGAAATCTCGGTAGAAGACATTGTTGATTGCTCTATGTTTATGAAGAACGAAACCGAGAATGAGAAACCCCTCATTTCAGAAAATTCGGTTGAATTTACACGCATGTCAAAATACAAGCAACAAAAACTCAAGGAAAAAACTATGGTTTATCAAAAATTTAAGACTGTGCCGAATCATGTCTATACAGTTATAGGGGTCACTACAAGACAAACGGCAGAATTAAGAGTCATGGTAGAAAAAGACAATATTGAAGGGTGTGACGATTACTTCTGGTCTGCCACTATTGACAACGCAGATGAAACCGTAGGCTTGTCTGAGCAAACTTCATGGAGGGTTAAAGGAAGATATGTTTCTGAACCTATCAACAAACCCTCAAGTTTCGACAAACCAAGCACAAGTGGAACTAAAGAAATCCCTGAAGAACCTATGACAAAACCATATGTTCCCACAAATACAATCGAAAATCAAAAGCAGAAACCAAAGGCTAGCTGTAACATCCACAAATCACAGAAGGAATTAGTAGAACAGAAACGCTTAAGAAATCAAAGATATGCAAAGAACTTGAATGAGTGAAAACGTCACTGGGAATATCAAAAACCTGACTACGTACCTGTCACACCCCCGAACCAGACGGCGGAAACGTCCGAGGGCTATCGTGACTCATTGAATACCATTACAATGCATATACATGAAACATAACATAAAACATCACCAACATTTGGAATAGTACAACCGTTAGTGTTTACATTCGTTACATTGTTCAAACGTTACATTCTCAAAATAACTGTTCGACTTCACTTAAACTACAGCAAACATCATAGAGTATAAATCATCCGTCACCTTATCTGTTACCTGAGAATACAAGTATTTTGAAAAACGTCAACATACGAAATGTTGGTGAGTTCATAAGTAAAGTTTGAAAACCAAAGTAATGTTTGAAACCCATCAGAAAATCCGATATTTTCTAATAATAAAATGGTATAAAAATATGTGTTGATCCATGAGTATGCATGTTTGAATTCTTATTGATGAAAGTGTAATAGTTGTAAAATTATTTAGACCGGTAATTCATAATTTGTAACTATTGAAAACCCTAGGAAAACCCGACGTTTTCCTATCATTTTGTATTACTTAGTTGTATACCGTTGTTTTGTTTCGTTAGAGTGAATCATTGAGCTCCGGAGGCATTGCGAATACAATGGGTGGTGAAGTGTTGTGACGTACGTCAACGAAAACGTCCAATCGACAACCTTACAAGCGATCCCTTAAGCACCACTCGTAATTGTTCACACAACTTGATCCTCCCGGACTTGTGTAGTCCCACGACCGGAGGGAAGGAGAGAAGGTGCGAAACCCTCGGTATTTCCCCGCGTCGTTCGGGATAAATGCAATTGCGAAGGGCCCGAAGCCCAACCCGCAATCGTGAGTTACCGACTTTACTAGCAGCACTGAAGAACCCTTGGGGTCCAACAGCATGTTTGCCATTGAAAGTCCTGTTACGTCATGTCGGATCGGTAAAACCCAACACTTCGTAAGAGAGAGGTCTTCGGGCCTTAAGATCAGGTCGTTGGGCTAGCTAGGCTCAACAGACAAGATTTTACACTTTTAGGGCCCAAAGATGGTGCGTAGACGTCTGTGCACACTCGCATGTAATAGTAATCGTTATGGTTATGAATCGTGATGTCGTAATGTCATAGTATCGTCGTGTTAGTGGTTTTGGATTTTTATTGGTTCGAGACCGAACCAATTCGTTTAACAACGACTTTTGGTATCGTGGTATATTGTATTTCGTCGACAAGCGTGGTACCCTTGATTGGTCAAATTGAATGTATTAACTAGCCTTGAAGATTTTCTGTTTTCAGCCCTTCGTTAATTATGGAATTTACTCTTTTCACCCCTTTATTTAAAAACTTTCCGGTTTGGTCCTTAAACAATTTTTCTTGACATTTATATACCAAAAATTATTGAAATAAGTATTTTCTAGCATTTTTATCATAGAAAACAGTTTAAACCCTTGAAATATCAGTTTTCTCGGTTATAGCCCCTGTTTTTCGCAACTTTTACATTTTTGACCCAATTTGGAAAATTTTTACAATTTTGGTCCCTTTTAAATTTGAAAAGCATTGTAAACCCTTGAAAAGCACATGGAACACTTATAGTCCACTGTTTTACAGAAAAATGCAGTTTTGGTCCTCCAATTTAGAAAATTTCGCATATTGGGCCTTATTGGGCCGAAAATGTCATACTTAGCCCAATAAGCTTGGAATTTATGTTTTTAACCCTCTAAATAGTACATTTTCAGAAAATACATTGTGTAAACTGTTTTGACTCATCTCACCCATCAGATTTCGAGATATTGCACTTTAGGCCCTTTAACTTTGTATTTTCAACATTTTATGTCAAAAAAATGAGTTTTTAGTCCAAGTTAAGTGTTGTTAAGCTATTTAGCCATTTTCTTAGTATACTTTGCATGTGATAGTCTATTTTATGCTATGATAAAATATATGTCTCGGTTTTTAGCATATCACCCTAGATCTATCAATAAAATCATACAAAACATACATGTAAGCATAGAAATCAACCACAACATACACATAATGATGGATCTACACTTTTTCTTGTATTCTCCCCCACAAAAACTCATAAAAATCGAAAATAAGGGGATATGAAACTCACTTTGGGTGTTGATTCGGTTTTTTTGGAAGAAAGAATGGAAGAAATGAAGTGACTTTGGCCTTTGCACCCTTGATGAAGTTTTCGAGTTTATGAAGCTTTCTAAGGTGAAAATCACGATTTTTGCATGGATTAGGAAGGGATTTTGAGAAAATAAGGAATACAAGTCATAGATCTAAGCAAAACCTTACCTTAGATGATGATTTTTGTGGAAGAACTCCTTTGAAGGCTCCTAAATCTCGAGATTTTTAAGTGAAGAGGGAGGATATGTTCTTGAGTGTTCTTGAGGGAGTTTGAGAGATTTTTGGTGTGTGTGTGTGTGTGTGTTCGGCCGAGAGTGAGAAGAGAGAGGAGAGGAGGTGACATTTGAAGTGCCATGCATGGAGATATGGGCTAAATTGCATGGATACACAATGGACAATAATGAGGTGGCACAACAAAGCCAACTTTCATCTCATCTTCTTGGATTTGGGCCTTGGGCCGAGAATTTGGAAAGGAAGAAGGAAAAATTGGGCTTTAATGCCCTAAACTCATGTAGATGCTAAGTTGGATGGTTTTTAGTCCCAAAGAATTATAGTATGATTTTACACTTTGTTGAGCTAGTTTGGGTTAATCATGGTTAAAAATTTTGTATTTATTTCACTCTAGGTCCAACATAGCCCAAAGTATTGAAACAAACAAATGTGGGTCCAATTAGAGCCCATTTAAGGGTTCTAAGCCCATGATAGTCTTATTGGAGGCTTATTGGTCCATTTGGATCCAATAAGGAAGTCCTAGTCCAAAATGGACTTAACAAGAACTTCTAGGGTCTCCAATTGTTGATGACTATATGTAGTACTTGTATAATGTATTTGATTGAAGTTTTTGATTCACATTAGCTTGAATGTATGGATTACATGACACAAAATTTCCAGTTGTGACAGTACCTCTTAAGAAAGTGTCAACGGATAAGGGAAAGGAAAAACTAGAAGAAAAAGAAACTTTTAGCTCAAATTCCTACTACTCCAAATGTCCGAACCGAACATCAGCTCTCGGTTCCCAAACTAGCATACAAAACCAAAAGTCTAGTTTCGGTCCCCGTATCAGCTCTCAGAACCAAAAGTCAAGTTTCGGTCCCTGCATTGGCTCACAGAACCGAAAGTCAAGTTTCGGTCCCCGCATCGGCTCTCAGAACCGAAAGTCGAGTTTCGGTCCCAACACTAGTTTCGGTTCTTCCAATTCAAAGTGCAAAATAACCTCTATGAAGGACATCAAAGGAAAGGGAAAGCTAGTATTAGTTTATGAGTTCCAAGATAAGAAAGAGTCAGCTAACCTTAGGATTCAAAAGAAAAATCCTAAACTAACTAATAACACACCAACTAACGCACTAATATTTAAACAAGATAAAACTAAAATTAACGTGTATACCATCAAACGAAAAGATCAAACCACTTTAGTAAAAAGAACATTTTTGGTTGATATTTCTTCTATAATTCCTTTTTTTGTGAAAGACTCACCAGGACCCAAGAAACTTTGGGTTCCTAAATCAGCTTCAATTTGCAGGTGCTTTGTGACGAGCAGTTCGATGATGAATGGTATATAGACAGTGGCTACTCACGTCACATGACAGGAAGGGAGGAAGAGCTGAGGGAGTTTCGGTCCCTAAAAGATGGTGGGTGTGTAAAGTATGGAAATAACTCCTATGGAACAATCAAGGGATACGACGTGATAACCAATGGATAATTCTCGATTCGAAATGTGGCGTATGTGGAAGGATTGCAGCATAACCTCATCAGCGCGTCACAATGAGTTGTAGGAACAGGTCTGAATGTATCATTTGATGACGAGTGTTCTTAAATCATTGAAATGAATTCGAAAAAGGTTCTGTTAAAGTCTGAATGCAAGGGAGAGATGTATCCTTTAAATCTCAACCCAACAAGAGGAAAACCAACAATATGTCTGCTATCAAAGGCAAACACAGATGAAAGCTGGTTGTGGCATTGGTGTTTATCACATCTGAACTTCAAAGACATTAATAAAGTTGGTGCTTGGTGACCCTGTTCGAGGCCTCCCTCTTCTCAAGTTTGACAAGGAACATCAATGTGCATCATGTGAGATGGGCAAACAAAGCAGAAAGAGTCATCCTACAAGAATCAATACAAAGATTGTTGAAGCTCTTGAACTGTTGCACATTGACTTGTGTGGACCTTCGGCTATCGAAAGATTCAGTGGTAATAAGTACATACTTGTCATTGTAGATAATTTTTCACGTTTCACCTGGGTTTTCTTTCTTAAACAGAAATCAGAAGCAATTTCCAAGTTGAAGACATTTAATAAGCAAGTGAAAGTTCAACTGAAAAAGATGGTGAGAAATGTCGACAATGAGCTGGAATTCAAGAATAAAGACTTTAAGGACTTTCCGGATGATAAGGGGATAACTCACAACTTTTCGGTCCCGTATACACCACAATAGAATGGGATTGTTGAAAGGCGAAATCATTCTTTATGTGTGGCAGCCAGAACCATGCTCAGTTTCGCTTCTCTTTCGTTATACTTCTGGGCTGATGCAGTTGCAACCACATGCTACAATCGGAACCCATCCTTTCTTAACAAAAGATTCTCAATCACTCCATATGAGATCTTAAATAATTGAAATCACAATGTTAAATTTTTCCATGTCTTCGGTTCAATATGTTTCATCCTTAACTCCAAGGAGAACCGAAACAAGTTTGATGTCAAAGCAGATGAGAGAATATTTCTTGGTTATTCACTCTCTTCAAAAGCTTACAGAGTATTGAATAAATGATCCAAATGGATTGAATAAACATATTATGCAACCTTTGATGACAATTACATGAAGAAAGTTCAAAGGAGCGAAAGTGACTTAGGGGAAATTTTTCCTACATCAAGACAAGTCTTGGTTCCTATATCCAACTTGTTCGAGGAGTACATTCGGTTATTTGATGAACCGGAGAAAGCAACACACTCAGAGGAGAAAGTAGCAGATAACAAAATTGATAATCTCAAAAAGATCATCGATGATGCTGCAATGGAAACAGAAAGTGAAATTCCTAAACGTATAGGCACTCAATCCTCAACTGACTCTACAATTAAAGGCTCAATGTTCAAAGGGGAGAGTTCATCAGCACCAATGATAACCAAGGTATCTTTCGAGGGGGAGAATTCTATTTTGTCCCAAACTAATAAAGGTAAATTTGAGGGGGACAATCCAACTCCTTCAGAGGATGCAAATTCCGATGCTACCACGGGTTACACTTCGCCAGTCGAAGGGGAGAAAGAGAAGGCAACTGACAAAGGTGAGAGTGATCAATCAGAATTTGAAGAGGAAGTGAATGCTGAATTGGATCCGGCTTATGACCAAAACTATCCTCCGTTAGTGAAATGGACCAAGGATCATCCTAAAGAACAAATTATTGGTGATTCTTCTGAGAAAGTTCTTACTCATTCTCAGTTAAAAGCGAAACAAACTGCATTATTCTATAAAGTTGAATTTTGTAAGTTTAATTTGTTCATCTCCAAAATCGAACTAAAAACAGTCAATGTTGCACTTGATCATTCTGATTGGGTTCAAGCAATGCAAGATGAGCTCCATGAGTTCGAACGTAACCGAGTTTGAAGGTTGATTCCCACACGAAAGGATGCTTCTGTGGTCGGCTTGAAATGGGTCTTTAGAAATAAATTGGACAAAGAGGGGAACGTCATTCGCAACAAGGCTCGGTTGGTGGTAAAAGGATATTTCCAAGAGGAAGGGATAGATTATGAGGAAACCTTCGCTCCAGTAGCAAGGTTGGAATCAGTTAGAATCTTCCTAGCATATGCTGCCCATAAAAACTTTGAAGTTTTCCAAATGGATGTCAAATGTGCTTTCTTGAATGGAGAACTAGAAGAAACAGTGTATGTTGAGCAACCTCCCGGGTTTGTGAACGAGACATTTCTTGATCATTGCTATGTGCTGGATAAAGCTGTTTATGGTTTAAAGCAAGCATTGAGAGCCTGGTATGAAACCTTAACTCGTTTTCTAAAAATGTCAAATTTTAAGCAAGGTTCGGTTGACCCTACCTTCTTCCAAAAAAAAGGCAAACATCTAATGATAGTTCAAATTTATGTCGATGATATCATCTTCGGCTCTACGAATCCCAGCTTAACAGCTGAATTCAGAAAGTTAATGGTGACTAAATTTCAAATGAGCGCAATGGGTCCAATTAATTTCTTCCTTGGTTTAAATATTAGACAGGGACCAGAAGGTATCTTTATCAACCAGGAGGCGTATACAAAGAACCTGTTAACCAAATTTGGCATGAAAGGTGACTCCAAAGTGAAGGTTCCTATGGCATTTGGCACTAAGTTAACACCATCTATGGAGAAACCTGTTGTTGACATAACACTTTATCGTCAAATGATAGGGCCCCTTATGTATCTAACAACTAGTAGGCCAGACATTATGTTTTATGTTTGTTATTGTGCTAGGTTTCAAGCCAATCCAAGAGAACCTCACATGGTGGCTATGAAAAATATCTTCCGTTACCTAAAGCGAACTTCATCTCTCGGTCTCTGGTATCCTGCCAAATTAGGATTCTTTATTCAAGCTTTTTTTGATGCTGATCTTGGAGGATGTGGTCTAAACCGAAAGAGCACTACAGGTGGATGCCAATTTCTTGATGGAAAACTTGTAAGCTGGCAGTCCAAAAAGCAAACTTGTGTGTCACTTTCAACCACAGAAGCTGAGTACATAGTTGAAGCATCTTGTACTTTTCAAGTTATATGGATTCAAAGTCAACTGAGAGATTGCAGACTGAACATGAAGAAGATTCCTCTCTATTGTGATTCAAAAAGTGCAATAAGGATTTGTCACAATCCAGTGCAACATTCAAAAACTAAGCATATTGCACTTAGATATCATTACATCAAGGATCATGTAGAAGATGGGAACGTGGAAGTGCATTTTGTTTGATCCTCTGATCAACTGGCTGACATATTCATTAAAGCCTTACTTGAAGCATGTTTTAATACCATTTTATAAGGTCTGGGAATGATGGAAGCATAATCGGTACCGAGTCCTCAAATCTTGAACTAAAATTAGACAGGCGAAATGGAGCGACCGCTCGTTCTATTTTGGCTCCATAATTTTCGGAACCGAAATGAACCGACTACTCGGTCTATTTCGGTTCTGGAATTTCAAGGAACCAAAATGAACCGAACGCGTGGTCTATTTCACTTCATTCAACAACACTAAGGTTTCGGTTGTATATTATGTATATCTCTATTATTTTTTCTGTTTTTATTTTTTTATTTTTCAGAAAACTTCAAAAAAAATCTAAAATTATTTTTTTTTTTCAGAAAAATTCAGAAATCTAATTTTTTTTTTTCAGAAAACTTCAAAAATATAATTTTTTTTCGATAATTTCAAAAATCCAAAAATATTTTTGTTTTTTGTTTTGTTTGTGTGGTGTGTGTGTTTGTTCACTCTTTTCGATAGGTTCCAAGTATACCAATATAACATAGTTCGGAGCTGGGGCAGGTATGATTATTCTTTTATGAACTAGTTAAGGGTCCCTAGAAGCATGCTGCTGCATGTTGACCAAAGCCTCTAAGACTCAGAGCAAGGCCTTAATGATTCGATTAATACCTATCGTTTCTTCCCAATCAGGCTATTCTTATCCACTCAGTCTAGAGCTACCTTACTCTTCTCATTTGAGTTACGAGTTTTTCTGCTTAGTCATGTCTTTATAGTATAAGATACTTTCGGTTCTTTCACCATCCTCCTTCCATTCTCTATTCACTTTCGGTTCACCACTGTAACCCTTGAGACTCTCGGTTATTATCACTGAGGTTTATGGTTACATCAAATATGTGTTCATGATCTTAGATACGTATACCACGTGTTGAGTGAAACCCAAAATTCAACACCTATAATGAATTGACGGTGAATTGTTATATTCAAGATCTTACTGGTTACCTATTAAAATCTCTTTTTTTGCGAGATCTTTTATGAATTTGTCTAACACCAAGGCTTTTCTTCCCATAAAGTCCAATTTATTTTTATTTTTGAGATTTCTATAAACTCTTTTGTCATTTTAAAATATATCCTACCTACTTGTTCAACATACCACATCGGTCTTACAAGTACTTCTTCCAATGCTCGGTCTTATATTAAGAATCGATGTTCGGTTGAAGATAAGCCACCTTAAGCCTATGACTTAAAAAGAAGCCTTTCAATGTTTCTTTACAAACACTTGATCGTATTCTCGGGAAACCATACAAGCACTTCAAGTCCTTCTTGACTTTAAAGCAAGCGATTCTTGCCTGGAATCACTTGCTTTCTGTTTGATTAATAATACATCACTCACATCCCATATACATTTGCTTTATTTCTTTATCTTTTATCACTCTATTGCACGAAAGTTTTAAATTTTCCAACATTCTGGTGATGGTATGTTTGAGTTTTATTTGTCCTTTAGCGAAACAAGGGAAATTCATGTTCTTATGGCAAGTTACATTTCGAATGCTGATTGAGGATTAACTTTTGGGCGTGTGAATTTGAAAATACGCACGCATGCTGACGCATACCTAGGAGAAACCAACGTGTGACACTGCACTTTTTTAGGCGACGTTTTCGTGATCACGTCATTATCATCATGATTTTTCTCTCTTCTAGCAATGATATATAAAGGGTTTCGACGATTATTTGACTTCTATCGGCAACAAAGTTTCTCAACTGAAAAGGTGAATTAAACTGTTCATCTTCCTTCTTCGATCAATAATGGTGACTTCTTCATCCACTCATGATCAGACTGCTTCGTCCGCATTTCTTTCTATTAAGCCAAATCAAAATATGATCATTGAACTCAATCCATTCTTGTATGATTCATATATGTTACACGTAGTTGAGTGTTTGAAGTATTCCTCGTTAGTTCTAGCCCTAACCCAGGTTGAAGCTGTTCCAATATCACTCTTGTCCCAAGCTTACTCTACTACAACATATGACAAGAACAAAGAACGTGTCACACCCCAAAACCGAGAACGCCGGAATACATTCTGGGGTGGAGGACGTCATGTATAGTATCATAACAATGCATAATAGTAAACACAAGCAACAACAACCATTGCATTAATATAATAATTATAATACAAGCGTGTTCTATACAATTTTGTTAGAAACCAAAAGTATAATCAAAATAAAAGATGAGTCTTGTATGTGCTCCATCTTCTCAAAAGTTCCACATGTACCTGTTTACTGATGACCTGAGAATACAAGCTATTTTGAAAACGAGTATCAGCATACAGCTGGTGAGTTTATAAGTATTTAGTGTCATTGCTTATGTAAAAGTGTTTTCAATCATGTAATACAATAACTGTTATCAAGGTTTGAAAATAGTATGATCCCTAGAAAATCCTATATTTTCCAGCAAAAGTAGTCCTCTACCAAGACTCGGTTATTTATATGTTTAATCCTTTGAAAATGTAAAAGTTTTCCCAGTGAAACTATTAGTGTGAAAATATAGTTTTTAAATTTCGTTCATATAAAGTAATTGGGAAAATAGTGTTTTACCTGAGCAGTGTCACTGCGCTGAATGTAATAAAGATGTGAACTCCAGGTAGTATTAAATGTTCAATACACTTTGGGGAGTTTGATAAGATTTGGAATCGAGTTTGAATGTAATTCTAGAAGTAATTGAGTAAAGTATTGAAACGATGAACACGAGAGTAAATAGAATCTTTGATCAGCTCACATTATGCCTTTCAGTTTACAGAATACAATGAATAAACTATAAAACTGTGTGTAAAAGTCATTTCCTAGATCACTAGTACATACCCCTATTTATAGGAGAATAAAAGCATAACAAAAATACTAAGGACTAAACGTTAAGCCTTCACTTTATAACGCCTTAGTAAAATAACTATATATACGAAGACCCATACATACTAAGACACAACATTCTTCGAAACAAACAAATTGACTCTTCGAATTATTACACCATTTTAGCCCTAACAATCTCCCCCTTTGGAATCAAGGTCGATGTCTTCAAGTAGTCAGTGCTTGAACGGCATACATCAGCACTCTTCGGATCTCCTTATACCAAGAGATAACCTTCTTTATCTCTTTCTTATCTCCTTCTGAGTTTTTCTTGCAGTGGTTCATACGAACAATTAAGTTCGTATATTGAGAGTTGTTGTATCTCTACACTTCACAAGTTTGGAACAAAAATCTTTTACCTCTTCCAGCTTTATCCTTCCCAGAAAAAACTATCCTCAATGGTTTTAAGCAAATTTCACCATCTTCATACTTGTTCAGCTCATTTTGGTTCTTTGTTGGTGCCATTGGTGCAGTTATATCAATTCCTTTGACTATAGAAAGTTCCACACCTGCTTGAGCCAAGCACTCGAAGTAATTTTCCAAGAATATTTTTATGTGCTTGCAGCCAAGGCTAAAAACACTAGGCTCAGTATCTTGCATAAATGAAAATGATTTGTCTTTAAGCATCAAGGCGACATTGATGAGATCATAAGTATTCATCAAAGGAAAGTCTGCCACCGTAAATTCTTGAAGTTTTCCACTTGCTCTTGCAACAACATCTCTTTTGATAGATATCACTTTTCTTATTTTCTCCAAAAACCAAATTTCTTCCCGAGCCTTTGCCAACACCGCATTAAATCGAATTTTCATCTTCTTTCCCTCTTCTGTTTCCAGTGACTTTGATTCAGCTTTAAATTGTGGCATGACAAACATCATCTCATTGATTGGAAAATCAAGTTGACAAAAATCAGTGTTTGTCACCACGTAGCTTTTCTTAGGAATCTTTTCAAAAGAATACATATGATCAAACATCACCCTGGATTCAATGGTTTCGTAATTATACACTTTTGATGGATCACCCTTATCAATATTCGAACCTTCCAGAGCCCTTTGTCTCATTATGCTCTGTACATGTCTCATTCTTTCTACTTCAGCTGCCACCTCTGCTTTCTTCTCTTCTTTGGACTTTTCAAAAACAATTTCTTTGCCCTTATCCTTTATTTTTGATAAATCAACTTTTTCTGAAGAAGATCCACCTGTTCGCTTCCCAATTACTACTCCTTTTGAGATAGGTTTTGGAATTGGAACTGTTGTGATCACAGTTGAAGTAACCGGACCAGCAGAAACAACAGTTGCCTTTGCCACCACCTTCGAAGGATATATCTTTCCAACTACCTTCGCATCTTCTATAGTTGTCTTCATCCCTTCGCAAGTTTTCACTTGTTCCCCAGCCTTTATTTGTTCTATCTTTTCTCCCCCTTGCACCCCTGTGAAAGCAGGTGGGACATCTGAAACAGTTGGTAAAAGGCTGGAAATGCGAAGCAGATGCATAAGATTCTTGTGTAGAATGGCTTCGAAGTGAGAAAACTTTTGAGAAAGAAATTCTTGTGAAATTATCGGAGAGACAAACTTCGAAGATAAGTCTTTTAATTCTTTCAAAAAACCTACCAACTCTCCAAAGTTTTGTTCTTCTTTGGCAGAAAGAGTTGTCAGCGTTGGATTCATCTGTTCGAAAAGTTTGACACATCTGGTGACAGCATCACAGATGATATCAATTTTCTGATTAGCCGAAGCATAATCCTGTTATACGATTTGAACTTCCTTTTGAATTTCTTCACGAAGTTCTCTGATTTGAAGATTAACATCCTCCCATACCTTTTTACTTCTTGTACGAAGAGCACATGACGCTCCTTCGTAACCATCTTCAAATCTTTCACTTCACGTACAAAACTAGCCTTCTGAGAATTAATTCGATTCTCAGTAGAAATATCATGTTGATAAACTTTTTCAAGAACTCTACTTTCTGAATCCTGAATTAATCCAGAAGCCTTCGAAGTTACGCGCCCTTCCATCAATATCATTAACGAATCAACCTCCAAACTTGTAACCCCAACACTACCCACATCTGCTTGTGATTGCAAGACTGAATTTAATTTTGAATTCTTGAATTGCTTCATCGTCATCAACATGTGGTCTGGAAAATCTTCTTTGGAAGTATCAAAGTGAAGAGCTTCGAACGTTCCTCCAAATCCTTCATTATCAGTTCCAGCATCAGTAGCCATTGTTTCATCAACCGGTGAAGATGGGTTCGGTGGATCAGTAGATTGAGTAGAAAAAATTGTAGTGAACGGTTGATCCATGATAGATTGAAATGTTGGAGAATCAGTAGTTGATGTAACCTGGGGTAAAGAGATAACATGACCTTGTTTAATGGGTTTCGAAACAGCAGGCTTCGAAAGAGTAACAAGTGGACTGTTCTTTGCTTCTTCTTGAATGTTGACTTCAGGTGTTTCGGGGACTTTCTCTTCTTCCTCAGTCCTTTGATTCTTCTTAATAAATTTTGTAAGATCCTCAGCCCTTCTCTTTTTCGACGATGGAGAAACAGGGGCTGGAATTTCACGAACCATAACACCCTGATGTGTGATTTGAGTTTTCTGAACAAGCTGAGATGAAGATTTTCGCTTGAATTTGAGTCGGCGAAAACCCCCCCGTCTTTGATGGAATAATTTATTTTTCTTGAGATGCTTCGATGGTTGGTGTAGCAACAACAGTCGTCGAAATGGGTGAAATAATCTGTTGAGAAACTTCTTCGACTGTAGCTGGTTTGACTGTAGGAGATTTCTTCTTCTTCACAACCTTAACTTTTTCATCCATTCTACTTTTGTTCTCATAATTTCCCTTCGAATTTGATGACTTGTTTTTTGTATTAAAAGGCTTCTTAACAAAATTCTTTACTCTATTGTTTGAGTAAAATGCAATATCCTCATCATCAGAAAACCTTCTTCTTCATCAGACTTCAATTTTTCACTTTCTTTTTCTGAAACCTTTGAAATTAGTGCCAATGGACCACCAAGACTTGCAATGGCTTCTTCAGTTATTTCATTAACCTCATTTTCATGAGATTTCAATTGATTGTACAAGTCATTTAAAGTCGAAGTGTCAAAACTCTCCTGATTTTTCACCATCATACTTACACTTCTCCATTCCTTTCGAAGTCCCATTACAAATATCAAGTTGAACTCCATTGATGACCTTGTGATACCATAACGATTACAATGGTAGATTAACTCGTTGAACCGATCATAGTAAACTTCAATGGATTCAGACCCCTTTTGTTTGAAATCCTTGAGTTCCACTAAACATTGTTTCACAGAAGTGATCTTCGTCTTTTCACTACCTTGAAATTTGTGTTTGAGAATGTTCCAGATTTCTTTAGCTGTTGTGCAAGTCATGACATAATTGTACACAACAGGAGGCAAAGCACCTCTTAATTCCCTCATGCACCTCTTCTCCAGCTGTTTCAAGCGATTAGATTGATTATCAAGCTCCGAACTGCTTGAAGATGCACCGATTGGTTGAACTCTTGCAGGTGGATTGATTTCTCCTAAAATGCAATTCCATAGTTCTTCATCCAATCCGTTCAAGAAGTCTTGCATACGATCTGCCCATTGATCGTAATAGTCAGGAATTAACATCAGAATCTTTGTGGATGATCCAAGCAAATGAGAAAATGATGTCATGGAGTTAATATTGAATGACGCCATTGTTGTACGGAACAAAGACTCAAGAATATTATGAAAACTTGGAGAATTTGAAATCAAATTGTATATTTCAGATTAGAATCACACTACAAACAAACGATTCACAAAAATTTTCGCAGAATCAAATCCTAGACCTAGATCAAGAAGTATTTTCCACTCAAAAAGAACGGAAACTTTTTGAATCAAACAGTAGACTCAAAAACCTTTTTGAACGTATGAAAAGCAGATCACAGAAAGGATTCCTACTCTGATACCAATTGATAAGATTTGGAATCGAGTTTGAATGTAATTCTAGAAGTAATTGAGTAAAGTGTTGAAACGATGAACATGAGAGTAAATAGAATCTTTGATCAGCTCATATTATGCCTTTCAGTTTACAGAATACAATGAATAAACTGTAAAACTGTGTGTTAAAGTCATCTCCTAGATCACTAGTACATACCCCTATTTATAGGAGAATAAAAGCATAACAAAAATACTAAGGACTAAACGTTAAGCCTTCACTTTATAACGCCTTAGTAAAATAACTATATATACGAAGACCCATACATACGAAGACACAACATTCTTCGAAACAAACAAACTGACTCTTCGACTTACTACAACATTTTAGCTCTAACAGATTTTGTTTTACCTTTAATTCTTAATGTGTTAATTAAAGGATCACAAGTGAACTCGTATGTAACCATGCTGATTGATGATCGAATAATAGATGACCTTCCAGGTCACACGTAGTATGGTGACATTTTGTCACCCTGGGGTCTAGATGGCTCGGACTATAGCTAGCAGTCAGGATGTGGGAGTGTCTGTCCCCTATAGATATATACACATAATGTCCGCTCTCCCTCCAGGAGACTCTGGTTACACGGTGACAACACAGTGAAGTGTCACATCGAAAAGTAGTATGTCACATTCTATTTTAGTATATTCTCTTGTATTAGAGTATAATGTACTTCCTGGTATAATGTATTAAGTATTCTCTAGTATAGTATATAGTATTCTCTTCGTATAGTATTTAACATGTATATGCTCATAACTGTACTAACTATAGTAAGTGTCATTGTAATAATAGTAATGAGCGGTAATCCTTAACTATACCTATTATAGTTAAATAGAAGTGTTAGATGCATGCCTTTGCTACACACATGTATTGAACTGTAGTGAAGACTTTTATATCTGACACAAATATATAATATATAACTAAGAATTCAATGATAGTCGGACAGATAACAGAATACCCTAAGTCCACAATCAAACAAGAACAGGAAGTAAGGTGAGCTGTTAGTTCTAAATCCTTCAATTCTTACTTATATAAATATATTGGTGTAGATATGATTTGGGAATAAAAGAAGTTTTAATAGAGTTGAAAATATTTTTTAAAACATTTTAGCATGAAAATGAGTTTGATAAACATTTAAAACAGTTTTATTGGCAAAACAGTTAAAAGTATAGAAAATCCTTTTTGGTTGCAAGTTATAAATCACATGTGATTGGTACTATAACTTGTTTGATTTAACTTGTATTCCCCCCATAAAAGTATTTAAAAACATTTAAAAGGTTGATTAAGGGGTATGAACTCACTTGTAGTGAGCAGATTTGATGGAAGTGCCAAGTAGGATGCTAGGTGTCAAGGGAGGATTTGAACACACACATGGATCCTATGTAACATGTAGTGATATAATAATATACAATTAGTTATTTAACCACTAATTTACTAATTAAAGACACCCTAATGCATGAAAACACTTTGTTTCAAGTGCTAGGAGTGCTACGGGTTGCATCTAAGGAGTCTATGGTCTCACTATGGAATTTACTCCTCAAATGGTTGCCATAAGGGATGTTTACGGTGGAGAGACCATTTCCTCCATGAGTTTACGGCGTAAAATCATATGAATGGTGTGTTTGAGTGCTTCAAGGTCTCATGGTTCACAAGGAAGTGTCCTAGGGTTGAATCAAAGGCTTAGGAAGTGGTTTGGGCTCGAAATGGCCCACTTTATGGAGTTTACGGTCCATGGACCACCTTTGAGAGTTTATGGTCATAAACCCATGAGTTTACAGCCGTAAACTCATGGTTACGCCAACCATTTCATGTTTTGGTGGTTCTAGATCATGCACGCGAGGTTTCTGGCCTCTTTGACTAAGTATTAAGGGGGCATTAGGGCATGAAAACACCCATTGGGGATGTTTACGGTTTTAGGAGATCCCCAAACCGTAAACACATGTTCTTGGGGGGGTTTTGGTGTTCAATCCATGGATTTGCAAGCATACTTAGCTAATAACTACTTAATGGGAGTATACTTACTTATAGGAAGCTTGTAGGAGTGTTTAAGACCCAAGATCACTAGTGTGTGTTCTTGGTGTTCTTGAAGAACACTTAAAGATCTATGAAAAGCCAAGCATCCATGGATGAAAATGTGTGTAAAAACTAGATTAAGTGTTGTATGAATGAATCTAGGAATGAAGACTTATGTTTTTGGCGGATTTTGAAGAAATGTGTGATGATAGTTGAGAGAAAACTTGGTGGTCTTGAGGTTGGAAGTGTGAAAAAGGGTTAGAAATGATCAAGACTCACCTTTATAGGTGAGAATTCACAGCCTCAGTGAGTTTACGGTCGTAAACTCCATGTTTACAGCCGTAAACTCCATCTCAAGGAGTTTAAGGCATTACTTTGGTGTTCGGGCTTTAGTGGTTGCTTTCTAGCACTTGTTCCTTAAGTGTACAAGGCTCGAAATACTCAAACGAACTTTAAATTGTGCTAAATGATGGTAGAAATGAATTTGAATTTCAATGAAGTGTTATACTACAGAAATTATACATACGAAAAATTCGGATTGTCACATCATCCCCCCGTTAGAGGGAATTTCGTCCCGAAATTAGAGTTCAAACAACTAAGGTATTATACAATAACTAAGCAAAAAGATGAGGGTATTTGAGTTTCATTTGATCCTCGTGCTCCCAAGTGAATTCCGGTCCTCGTTTGGCGTTCCAGCGAACTTTCACAATTGGGATGCGGCTTTGTTTCATTCGTTTGACCTCTCGATCCATAATCTCCACAGGTTCTTCCACGAAGTTGAGGTTCTTGTTGATCTCGATCTCGTCAAGTGGGATTACGAGAGTCTCCTCGGATAGGTACTTTTTCAAGTTCGAGACGTGGACGGTAGGATGTATGTTACTGAGCTTGCGAGGTAGATTGTGTTTGTAAGCAACGGGGCCGATTCTAACGAGAATCTCGAAAATCCCTATGTATCTTGGATTCAGCTTTCCATGCTTTCCAAAGTGTATCAAGCCTTTCCAGGGTGAGACTTTCAAAAGGACTCAGTCTCCCACCTGGAACTCAAAGGGTTTTCTTCGTTTGACGGCGTAGCTTTTATGTCGGTCTCTAGCGGCTTTCAATCGTTCACAAATATGAACGATCTTCTCTGTTATTTCTCGAATGATCTCCAGACCTATGAGGGTGCTTTTAGGAACTCGTCCTTTAGCTAACTGAGTGTCACCCACTTCAGCCCAGCACAGAGGGGACCTGCACTTTCGGCCATAGAGGGCTTCGAATTGAGCAGCCTTGATGCTCGTGTGATAACTGTTTTGTAGGAAAACTCGACAAGGGGTATGTGGGTATCCCATGCCTTACCAAAGTCAATGACACAGGATCGCAACATATCTTCCAAAGTTTGGATAGTTCTCTCACTTTGTCCGTTGGTCTGTGGATGGTAGGCCATACTCATGTCTAGCTTCGTTCCTAAGGAGCTTTGTAATGAATGTCAGAATCTTGAAGTGAACCTACTATCTCTATCGGATATAATAGATATAGGCACACGATGCAGCCGTACGATCTCCTAAATGTATGTTCTTGTGAGTTTCTCCATCTTGTCTGTTTCCTTGATAGGTAGGAAGTGCACGAACTTGGTCAATCTGTCGGCGATGACCCATATGGTATCATTCCCACCCGTTGTTTTGGGTAGCTTTGTTATGAAGTCCATAGTGAACCGCTCCCACTTCCATTTAGGTATCTCTGGTTTCTGTAGTAGACCTGATGGTTTATGGTATTCGACCTTGACCTTGGAGCAAGTAAGGCATTTACTCATCAAGGTAGCAATCTCTGCTTTCATGTTAGGCCACCGATATGACTTTTTAAAATCCAGATACATCTTATCTTAACCTGGGTGAATGGAGTATCGAGTGTTGTGGGCTTCCTTCATGACCAAGTCTCTGAAGCCACCGTGTCGCGGTGACCAGATTCGGTTCAGGAGATATAAATCTCCCTCACCCTTAACTTCTAGGTTCTTATCCATTCCTCGCATGGATTCTCCTGCTACATTTTCGGGTTTCAAGGCTTCGAGCTGAGCCTCCTTAATCTGTGCAGATAGATACGAATGGATAGTCATTGTTAATGACTTGACCCTTCGTCTAGAATATTCTTTCCGGCTTAGGGCGTCTGCTACTATATTGGCTTTACCCGGGTGATAACGAATTTTCGCATTCGTAGTCATTGAGTAGCTCGACCCACCGTCGTTGTCTCATATTGAGCTCCTTCTGGTTGAATATGTGTTGGAGGCTTGTGTGGTCGGTGTATATCGTGCTCTTCGTACCGTACATGTATTGTTTCCAAATCTTTAGGGGGAACACAACCACTCCTAGTTCGAGGTCGTGTGTGGTGTAGTTGATCTCATGTGTCGTCAGCTGTCTTGAGGCGTAGGCAATGACCTTACCTCGTTGCATTAGAACCCAACCGAGCCCCTGATTTGATGCATCGCAGTATACCACAAAATCTTCTGTTCCTTCGAGGAGGGATAGTATCGGTGCGGTTCATAAGACTCGTTTCAAGGGTTGGAATCCATTCTCTTATTTCTCTCCCCAGTCAAAGGCCACGCCTTTCTGGGTCAATGTTGTAAGGAGTTTTGCGATCCAAGATAAGTTCTGTATGAACCTACGGTAGTAGCCAACGAGGCCTAGAAATTGACGAATTTTTATAGGCGTTTTCGGTGCTGACCAATTCTCAATAGCTTTAACTTTGGCGGGGTCCACGTGGATTCCTTCTTTGCTAACCACGTGTCCTAAGAATTCGACTCTTCGGATCCAAAATTTGCACTTAGAGAACTTCGCATATAGCTTCTACGATTGTAGGGTTTTTAGGACATGTCGTAAATGCTCACTATGTTCCTCCTTACTTCGAGAGTAGATGAGTATGTAATCAATGAAGACGATGAAGAACTGATCCAAGTAAGGATGGCACACCCTACTCATTATGTCCATGAATACTGCAGGTGCGTTGGTCAGTCCGAATGACATCACTACGAACTTGTAGTGTCTGTAACGAGTTCAGAAGGTTGTTTTAGAGATATCCTCCTCAAGCACTCGTCACTAGTGACACCCGGATCTCAGATCAATCTTGGAGAAGTAACTCGCCCCTTGCAGTTGGTCAAATAAATCATCTATACGAGGAAGGGTGTAACGATTTTTTACCATCAGCTTGTTGAGTTCTCTGTAATCGATGCACATACGGAATGATCCGCCTTTCTTCTTTACAAACAAGACCGGTGCTCCCCAGGGTGAGAAGCTTGGTCTTATAAATCCCTTATTGAGCAGCTCGTTAAGTTGACCGGACAGTTCTTGCATCTTAGCAGGCGCTAGACGATAGGGCGATTTGGCTACATGGGTGGCTCCTGGAATTAAGTTGATCCTGAACTCGACCTGACGTTGGGTAGGTAAACCTATTAGTTCTTCCGGAAAAACATTAGGAAAGTCGCGTACTACTGGGAAATCCTTTAGGTTTTTTGTTTTTTGGCTCATATCGATGACGTGTGTAAGGAATGCATGATATTCCTTATGCAAGTACTTCTGGGCTTGAATACTTGAGATGATACGAAGGCTCGTACTGGGTTTGTCTCCGTAGATCATCACGATTTCATTATTCGGTAGATTTAGGCAGATGGCTTTGTCGAAGCACAGGATATCGGCATGATGGAGACTCAACTAGTCCATGCCCACAATGACATTGAAACTTTTGATCGATACTGGTATGAGGTCGATTGGGAGTGAGTGATTATCTAGTGTGAGGGTACAACCCATGTAGATCTCGTTAGAACTCTCTGTCTTTCTGTTAGCCATTTCTACGACGAAGGTTTCTGTTAATGGTTGCGAGGATTGTTTAATTAAGTGTTGAAATTTTGGGTTTACGAAGCTTCTTTCTGCCCCACTATCGAATAGGATACAAGCATAAGAATTATCAAGAAGGAAAGTACCTGTGACTACTGTGGGGTTTGCTACTGCTTCATTGTGGCCAATAGCAAGTAGTCTTCTTATTCCTCCCATATTCCTTGCTTTTAGAAAGTTTCTTTTGAAATTCTCTACTTCACCACAGCCATAGCAGGCCTGGCTTACTCCCAAGCTAGGGACCTGAGAAATGGGATTGGGTTGAGATCTGCAAAACCGGGTAGTATGGCCCTTCCGATCGTAGTTAGTGCAGTGCATTTCACGGAAGGGGCCGTTATGATGGAAAGGGCACTTGGTGCACATGGGTAGGTTCCCAACATATGTTTTGGCTGGTACAGGGGTAGCGTGAGTAGTGGCGATATGGACAGCCACCACTTGTTGGTTCTTTGAAGAGAATTGGGTTGATTTGATCTTCTTCCGGTCCCACTGTTTCCTCTTATTGTCAAACGTCTTGGTTGGTGCACTGGCAACCGTTGTTGTCGTTGATGGAGTGGAAGGAGCTTCATGATCAATCAACCTTTGGGTCAATTCCTTGGCACTGTCAAAGGTTGTAGGGCATGACGCTAAAACGTTCCCTCGATACGGGGGTACTAAACCCCAGATGGATCATGTTAAGACACATAGTTACCAGGTCGCAGAACCTAGCCGTATAAGCCACTACGTCGGTCCCCTTCATCTTGAGGTTCCAAAGTTCATCCTCGAGTTTCTGTATTTCGCCCCTAGGGCCGTACTCCCTTGTCAGAAGGTCTTTCAGTGTGTCCTAGCCCATGACATTGGCTATTAACAAGGAGAGTGATTTGACATGGCTATTCCACCATGTCAGGGTCCTTTCAGTGAAGGTGCAAGCAGCGAACTGAATCTTGCTCTCCTCGGGGCATAAGCACATCTCGAAGATGGCTTCAGTTCTTTCGATCCATTGGGACAGTGCAATGATCCCTCGGGTTCCATTGAAGAATGTAGGTTTGCAGCTCATGAAATCCTTATAGGTACACCCCTATGTACGTGAGTGGATTTCACCATGTCTAGAGTTGGTGCCCATTCCGGCTCCATTTGCATCACCAAAATTTATTTGGACCATAGCTGCAGTCACAACTGTGGTTACAGTTGTCTGAAACATCACTGGATCGAATTGTGGAGGAGGAGGTGGTGGAGGCGGAGTTTGATTCGCAGGCGGGTTTCTGGTTGGACGCTTGCGAGGAGGCATCTTTTACTGAAAATTTATAAAGATGATGACAATAGTGAGAAACAATTGTGAGTATGATGAGAGTATTTCATGGACTAAATTGCCATAGGCTAATTGTCAGATAGATTCATAATGCAGAGTAGGGAAAACATAATAGTATAGACATTTCCAACATATTAGATAACTGCCAATATTACTGGTATTAGTGATGTAAATAAGTTCGGTAAAAAAAAACCTAACAGAAGGTCTTACATAAAACCACAAGGAAAATGTTGGCAGCTTAAAAGTCTAGTTAGAGTGCTTTCAAGTTTAGAAATGTTTATAGACAAGTGCCCCACTGAGCATAGAAAAGTAAAGCTATTCCTTAAACAAAATAGAAAGATGAGTTGACATCTTCTGCTGGCGACGGGTATCCCTTGGGCGGACCCTAAGATCAGCCAGTTGGTGTACAATGTCCTGAAGATTTCGTTATAAGCCCTCTGACGCGCTTGTAGTTCCCTGACTTCGGCTCGGGATGCAGCTAGTTGTTGCTGCAGAGCCTCATTGGTCCTCCTAGTCATATTCATAGCTTCTTCAAGTTGGCAGATACGGAAAGTGTTAAGGTTAGAGTTAGCGTCAACTTCCACAACTCTGCTGATGCTTGCATGACCTTGTTCGACATTCTTAGAAATCCTACGAACCTTGATGGGCAAGACTCGGTGAGCTGAACCTCCCTCGTTTATGTTGTAAAAACTCTGGTCTCCATTTAAAGGTAAGGGCTGACCCTGTTCATTGCTCCATGGATTCAAGGTTGTTGCCCACATGGGAGTGGGACCTTGAAATGCTGGACGGGGTTTAGGGTTCGGAGCTACTGGGGGTAGGTTGTTAACTTGTGGTTCGGAGTCAGAATTATCCGAAAAGCCTTCTGCACGGTGATCATCCAAAGGGATCAGGTGATCATCTTCTGGCTCCTCATCGATCCATACTCCATTGCCTTGGTTTGGATAGTATCGATCGCCGGGAAGGTGGAAGCCAGCCATGCTATCTACGCGAAAATGAGGGAAAGAATAGTTAACAGGCGTTCCAATCTAAGATACTTATAAGATGATCGTTAAGAGTTAGACCAATACTTGCATAGTGCATACTAATTACATGTGACCGAAATAGAATATACGTTCTAATAAGTGACCCTAACTCTAAATCCACAACCAAACAAGGAACAAGAAGTAAGGCAAAGATCACAGAGTCTAAGTCTATAACGCCTTAATCACATGTAACCGTAGAGTATCCACTTAGCAATTATTGCTCTACTAGTAACGACCTTTTTAGTTCTCACATATGTAACTCATAGTAATACAAAATACTCCTATAGCATTCTTGTTCTAATGTTCTTGTAGTAGTGTTGGTAAGTTTTTAGACTTGTTGCAACACCACAATCATTCATAGGCACATGCTAGTCACTCCTAGGAAAATGTAGTTGATCAGGCTACATCCACCTAGATTTGACTATATGTCTCTAAGCCTAATTGTGTTGTTCAACAATCTTAATACTTTTGTTTTGTTCTAGTATGATACCGACCCTACGTATGAATGGATGTATATATATACATATATATATATATACTTAGTTAAATATTTTATTATTTAAAAGTATATATTCTTGGTCAGAGTGTTTTAATCTCGATGTTTTTATAGTTTGTATATCTTTTATGGCTCGATATACTTGATTCACTATAAACAATGCTCTGATACCAATCTGTCACACCCCAAAACCGAGAACGGCGGGATACGTTTTAGGGTGGAGGACGTCATGTACAGTATCATAACAATGCATAATAGTAAAGACAAGCAACAACAACCATTGCATTAATATAATAATTGTAATACAAGCGTGTTCTGTACCGTTTTGTTAAACACCAAAAGTATAATCAAAATAAACGATGAGTCTTGTATGTGCTCCATCTTCTCAAAAGTTGCATCTCTACCTGTCTACTGATGACCTGAGAATACAAGTTATTTTGAAAACGAGTATCAACATAAGCTGGTGAGTTCATAAGTATTTAGTGCCATTGCTTGTGTAAAAGTGTTTTCAATCATGTAATAGAATACCTATTATCAAGGTTTGAAAATAGTATGATCCCTAGAAAATCCTATATTTTCCAGCAAAAGTAGTCTTCTACCAAGACTCAGTTATTTATATGTTTAATCCTTTGAAAATGAAAGAGTTTTCCTAGTGAAACTATCAGTGTGAAAATATAGTTTTTAAATTTCGTTCATATAAAGTAATTGGGAAAATAGTGTTTTACCCCAGTAGTGTCACTGCCGGCTGAGTGTAATAAAGATGTGAACTCCGGGTAGTATTAAATGTTCAATACACCTCGGGGAGTTTGTTTTACCTTTAATTCTTAATGTGTTAATTAAAGGACCGAATGTTAACTCGTATGTAACCATGCTGATTGACGATCGAATAATAGATGACCCTCCAGGTCACACGTAGTATAGTGACATTTTGTCACCTGTGGGCCTAGAAGACTCAGACTGTAGCTAGCTGTCGGGATGTGGGAGTGTCTGTACCATATAGATCTATACACATAATGTCCACTCTCCCTCTAGGAGACTCTGATTACACGGTGATTGCACAGTGAAGTGTCGTATCGAAAAGTAGTATGTCACATTCTATTTTAGTATATTCTCTTGTATTAGAGTATAATGTACTTCTTGTTATAATGTATTGAGTATTCTTTGATATAGTATATAATATTCTCTTCGTATAGTATTTAGCATGTATAGGCTCATAACTGTACTAACTATAGTAAGTGTCATTGTAATAATAGTTATGAGCGGTAATCCTTAACTATACCTATTATAGTTAAATAGATGTGTTAGCTGCATGCATTTGATACACACAGGTATTGAACTGAAGTGAATACTTTTATATCTAACACAAATATATATAATATATAACTTAGAATTCAATGATAGTCGGACAGATAACAGAATACCCTAAGTCAACAATCAAACAAGAACAGGAAGTAAGGTAAGCTATCAGTTCTAAGTCCTTCAATTCTTACTTATATAAATATGTTGGTGTAGATATGATTTGGGAATAAAAGAAGTTTTAATAGAGTTGAAAATAGTTTTTAAAACATTTTAACATGAAAATGAGTTTGATAAACATTTAAAACAATTTTATTGGCAAAACAGTTAAAAGTATAGAAAATCCTTTTTGGTTGCTAGTTATAAATCACATGTGATTGGTACTATAAATTGTTTGATTTAACTTGTATTCCCCCTATAAAAGTATTTAAAAACATTTAAAAGGTTGATTAAGGGGTATGAACTCACTTGTAGTGAGCAAATTTGATGGAAGTGCCAAGTAGGATGCTAGGTGTCAAGGGAGGACTTGAACACACACCCGGATCCTATGTAACATGTAGTGATATATAATAATATCCAATTAGTTAGTTAACCACTAATTTAGTAAGTAAAGACACCCTAATGCATGAAAACACTTTGTTTCAAGTGCTAGGAGTGCTACGGGTTGCATCTAAGGAGTCTATGGTCTCACTATGGAGTTTACTCCTCAAATGGTTTCCCTAAGGGATGTTTACGGTGGAGAGACCATTTCCTCCATGAGTTTACGGCTGTAAAATCATATGAATGGTGTGTTTGAGTGCTTCAAGGTCTAATTCTTCACAAGGAAGTGTGCTAGGGTTGAATCAAAGGCTTAGGAAGTGGTTTGGGCTCGAAATGGCCTACTTTTTGGAGTTTACGGTCCTTGGACCACCTTTGAGAGTTTATGGCTATAAACCCACTAGATTACGGCCGTAAACTAATGGTTACTCCAACCATTTCATGTTTTGGTGGTACTAGATCATGCATTCAAGGTTTTTGGTCTCGTGACTAAGTATTAGAGGGGTGTTAGGGCATGAAAACACCCTTTGGGCATGTCTATGGTTTTGGGAGATCCCCAAACCATAAACACATGTTCTTGGGGGATTTTTGATGTTCAATCCTTGGATTTGCAAGCATACTAAGCTAATAACTACCTAAGGAGAGTATACTTACTTATAGGAAGCTCGTAGGAGTGTTTATGACCCAAGAACACTAGTGTGTGTTCTTGGTGTTCTTGAAGAACACTTGAAGATCTAAGAAAAACCAAGAATCCATGGATGAAAAGGTGTATAAACACTAGATTAAGTGTTGTATGCATGAATCTAAGAAGGAAGACTTATGTTTTTGGCGGATTTTGACGAAATGTGTGATGATAGTTGAGAGAAAACTTGGTGGTCTTGAGGTTGGTAGCATGAAAAAGGGTTAGAAATGATCAAGACTCACCTTTATAGGTGAGAGTTCACAGCCTAAGTGAGTTTACGGCCATAAACTCCATGTTTACGGCTGTAAACTCCATCTCATGGAGTTTAAGGCATTACTTTGGTGTTGGGGCTTTAGTGGTTGCTTTCTAACACTTTTTCCTTAAGTGTAAAAGGCTCGGAATACTCAAGCGGACTTTAAATTGTGCTAAATAATGGCAGAAATGAATTTGACTTTCAATGAAGTGTTAGACTGTAGAAATTATACATACGAAAAATTTAGATTGTCACAGAACGCATCTACTTTTAAATCCACTCCAAAAAGGCCTCTATTTCCAAAGGAAGGTTTTTTTCATTATTGCATCTTGCTGTGGATTCCTCCATCATCTCACCCGACTTCATCACCATTGTGCAGTTGTTCTCGATGCTTTATAAGATGGCTTATACAGATGTGCTAACCACCATTACAAAGGTCAAGAAGTCGTGTCTACCGTCTCAGTGGAATGGATTACTTACTCTTCTCATCAAGAGTTTGGCGGAGCGGAGTGCTGCATCTGTTGGCACCAGCAATGGTTTTCTGACCATTCTCTATGGTATTTACAATGGTCTCAATCTTGATTATGGGTCCATTATCTGGTCTCAAGTGGTGTAGAGCGTCAATACTTCTACTCGGCATTCCGAAATTTCTTGTGGAAGGTTTTGGACTCTTATCACATGAAGGGCTATCGACACCTTGGCTATTCCGGTGATGAAAGATGCCCTAATCGCGTCCAACAAGAAGATCATTCTTTCTAATCCAACAAAATTCCATCACTATGGATTTATTCCTGAGTCCATGTATCGTTGTGTCACAACCGAAAGTCAAGGTGTGGAGGATTATTGTAAACTTCCTCCAAAGGAACCGAGAGTCCTATCTCTGGAACATCAGGCTGCCCTAGATACAGTAGACAAGCCTGGAAACCGAGGAAAAAGGGTTACACTCAAGAAGGAGAATACATAGGAGGATCAATCTAAGCCTTCTAAGTCAAAGAAGTGAAAGTCTGAGAAAGGGGCTTCTTCTAAGTCAAAGAAAATTAAAAAGATGGCGAAAAGATCAAAGAATCCAACTCCTTCTAGCTCTGAAAATCAAGATGATGATGAAGAAGAGTAAACTCATCAAGAATCCCCAAGAGGTAATACTCCTCCTTGATCTCCCACTCCAACCGAATCTCCTCATCATAAACTTCCAACCCCACCTCCATCACCGAAACAGAATGTTCCAGTTTCGGTTGTTACCACATCACAACCAACAACCTCTTTTCCACCACAACCACTAGTTTCTTCCATTTATATTTCTACAACAACCTTACCACCTCATATAATTTCCCAATCCATCACCACTACTATTCCTGAACCGACAATAAGGGTCAACATATCTAATACGGGAGCACCTACTGAATCCGAACCTCCTGTGATTTCTACACCTCTTTCACCTACACATTTAACCGATTATGGTGCCACTCTCGGTGGTGCTAATGATGAGTATGACTCTACATATTTCAGTCCTTATAGGCTTCCCACTAATGATGATGATGAGGCTCCAATCACTAGACAACACTAGGAGAGTATTAATGAGAAGTTGGATAAATTGCTTGCTGATAACAAGGCTTATAGTGGTGTTGTGCTTAAAGCTTTTATGGAGACTGCCATTGTGCAATACACCGACTCCATTGACAAATCCACCAAGGTAGTTAATGAATCTGCTTCTACTTGTCGAAAGGCCTCTGGTGATGTTGCTGATATTGTTAATACTACTCAGATCTTTCTGGATTCTCTTAAAGGGCATGCCGATACAAATGCAGCCAAGGTGCAAGCTTCAGTGGATTCGCTTTCCAAGTCTCTTTAGGAAAAACACTCCAAATTTGAAGCTATTCGTTCCTCCATTCAAGCAGATAACACCTCTCTTATCAGTTCCGTTTCTACTCGGATGGACTCACTTCATGCTGATCTTGCAAAATAGAGTGCTTTGAAAGAAGAAATTGCTCGCCAAGCCTCTACATTAGAAGTTCAGAAGGTTGAGCTCACTCAAGCTGAAAAGGAAATTGCTTTTTTAAAGACAGAGAGAGCAGTGTTTCGAAGCTGTGCAGGGGAAGTGAAGGATATGCTCACCAACATCCTTGGTGCTCGTAATCCAATCCTAACATTGACCATTCGGAACCATCTCACAACTAAACTGCTTCCTGCCCTTGCATTGTTACATGAGATGAAGGGTGTTTCGGAGAAGTGTGTTGCTCCAAAACAATGGGGAGAGGGTGTTCATAATGTTACAACTGAATTGAAGGATAATGTGGCTTCAGGTTCTGGTTCCCAAGCCAAGCTAAAAGTTTTTAAAGATGACAACGATGACGACATTGAAGAAACCATAACTGATGCTCTCAAAAGAAAGAAAAGAGACAGAGAGTTAGATGAAAATTTGAAGGTTGCAAGGGAAGTAGGGGAGAGGGTGAGGAGAAACAAGGAAGAAGAAGAAGCCTTGAACTGTAAAAAGGCCTTGTTTCCCTTATGGACGAAACAGACATTAATCAATCAAGCTATATAGTTTCCAAGCGTTTATTGGTTGGAACATGTTGTTTCTTTTGATTTTGATAACTCTAAGGAATCGCAGTTCGATATGCCGAATACAAGAAAAGCGTTCACCTTTCATTGTTTTGATTGGACTGTCGAGGTTCCTTTCCTTCATCCGAAGGTTAACAGAGAGCTTATTGATTTCTATCTAAGTTATGGGCAAACTCGGTACCTGACATGGAGCACACAGAAAATAATAACTATCAAGGTATTGAAAACGACACCTGTTGGAAAGTTTTTGAATGTAAATTTTAAAATCACTCGAGAGTCTGAAAATTCGGTGTTAATGATTTCTCTAGCATATCTTCGAAATTTTAATCCTCATGATTGGATTCTTTTGTTTAACATTCTGGTCACCAATTCGGGTAAATATGAGCCAATATTGGAGCACTTGAAGAGAAAGTTAGCTTCTTATGTCTATGAGGTTGCAGGAATGGATCAAGAGATAGCGAAAGTGATGAAGAAGAAGTTAACTATCAAGTCCACACCAAAACCTGGAGATCTAAATAAAATGAAGATAGGCCAAATTGATTCAAAACATTTCAATGTGATGTTTACTAAAGGCGAAGGTCATAGATTTTTGTTCTCCCTTGTCGATAAACATTTATTTTCAACAGACTGCTTGAGGCCCATAATCAACATCATTCATCGGTGCAAGCAGAACTCCGAAGCAAACAAGAAGAACTAGACAGACATGCTTCAGTGGTACATAACGTTCCGTCATCATCTTTTGGCTATCATTCCGAAGTTGTTCAAAACTGTAAAGAAGTCTTCTGCTGCTCAACCAAAGTGAACTTTCAGTTCCATTGACGCAAAGGGGGAGATTGTAGAGCTTAATTGTGTTTCCTTATGGGCCTTTTGTTTTGTATTCGGATTGGGCTTGTCCATCCGTGATTATCTAGTAGGTTTATACTATAAATATACATGCATGTATGCATTATAGTTTTTACGATTTTTATTACGTTTATTCTCTGTAACCCTAAACGCCTCTACAGTCGAAGTTCTTAGTTGAGCTCTTCTGAGGCGTTGAATCATTAATCATACGACATAGTCAAAGCCATATTCATGTTTATATTTACGTTCTTAATTGTTTGCATACATAGAATCTAACGATCCTGATTGAGCTAAGTTCTAATAGTTTTGACATCCATTTGCCATATTTCATATTCATGAAATGTGGTAATGGCTAGCAAAACCCTAATAGACTTAATCTACGCTACTGTTGAGAAGGTCTCATCGTAGTCAACTCCTCGAGTTTGAGTAAAACCCTTCGCAACCAGTTGCGCCTTATAAGCATGTACCTTCCCATCCATATCGGTCTTCTTCTTGAAGATCCAGTTTCACCCGACTGTCTTACGACTCGATACATTGTCAACCTTGTTGCGAACTGGATTTTCATACACGGACTGAATCTTGTTGTCCATAGCCGCTTTCCATTTGGTAGACTTAGGGCCTGCCATGGCTTCCTTAAAGTTGTTAGGTTCATCCAAATTTACCAGTGTATGATCACTAACAAATGTATCACCTTCTGTAGTAATATGGAAACCATAAAAAAAAATCAGGTGTGTTCCTAACTCTTGTGGAACGCCTTAGAGGTACGGACTCATAAATCAGCTCAACAGGAGTTTCCTCCTTAGGTTGATTGCTAGTGTTTGAGGTTCCTTCACCACTTGACTCTTGAAGTTCTTCAAGGTCAATTTGCCTCCCACTGTTTCCTTTGCTTATGAATTCTCTCTGATGAGAGACTCCTCACCTCGCCACGAAGACAGCATTGTCACTCGGTCTGTAGAAGAGATAATGAATGGATTTTTGTGGGTACCGATGAAAATACATCACTCAGTTCGAGGTTCGATCTTGTCGTGAGTCTCACGCCTCACAAAAGCCTCACAACTCCAAATTTTGATGTGGTCTAAAGTGGGAACTTTCCCATTCCACATCTCGTGAGGTGTTTTGGCAACCTTTTTGGTAGGGACAAGATTAAGGATATGAGCGATAGTCTCTAACGCATACCCCCATAATGAGATTGATAACGAAGCTCGACTCATCATGGAACGAACCATGTCTAAAAAGGTTCGATTGAGCCTCTCATCCACACCATTGATTTGCAGTGTCCTAGGAGGTGTCAATTGTGAAACAATTCCACATTCTTTAATATAGTCAAGGAATTCGATAATAAGATACTCACCACCCCGACCGGATCAGATCATCTTTATTGTTCTGTCCAACTGATTCTCCACTTCTTGTTTAAACTCTTTAAATTTCTCAAAGGTTTCTAACTTATGCTTGATTAAGTAGACATAACCTATCTACTATAATCATCAGTAAAATTCAAATAGAAGTGGATAACATCCCTTGTGGCAATTTTGAGGTGGTCCACACACATCGGTGTGTATGAGATCCAACAAACTTTCACCCCTAGCACAAGTACCAGTGAAGGGTGACTTAGTTATTTTTTCAAATAAATAAGATTTGCAACTATCATCTGACTTTAAGTCAAATGACTCCAAGACTCCAGACTTTTGGAATTGGCCTATGCGCTTCTTGGTGACATGTCCAAGACGACAATGCCACAAGGATGCATTATGCAAACTAGTGGAAGAATCAATATGCAATACATTATTTCCTAAGTTGTCTATAACCGACACAGTTTCATATACACCATCAGAAGGTAATGCTTTAAAATAAAGAACACCATTATAGAAAGCATTAATACCACCACATTCATTATCAAATGAAATAGTAAATCCTTGTTTGTACAAACCATGAAAGGAAATAATATTTCTCGCTATTTCAGACGAGTAACAGTATCTATTCAAATCTAATATTAACCCACTACTAAGCAATAAGGAATAAACTCCAATCTTGGTGACATGTTAAGCTTTCCTATTCCCCATGATCAAGTTTATCTTCCCGTGCTCCACATCCTTACTTCTTTTTAGTCCCTGCAAATCAGAACAAATGTGAATTCTACACCATGTGTCAAGGACCCAAGAATTAGTAGATGGTGAGTTATTAGACAATATAGTGTAAATACATGCATGGGTGGGTTTAACTTTCCCATCCTTAACATCCTGCAAATACTTGGGACAGCTTCGCTTCCAGTTCCTTTTTCCTGACAATAAAAGCATTGTGCATCCTTCGGGTTGGAAGAGGGGGTGGCAGAACCACATTTGGTTACAATCGAAGAGGAGCCATCAAGAGACTTTCCCTTGGTACCCTTTGAATGGATCTTCCTCTTTTTCCCTTTTCCTTGCCCGATTGCCGGAATAGGGGTAGTAGTAGGAGTGGTAACAACATTCTTACCTTTGAGACTACTTTCAGCAGTCCTCAAAAGTCCTTGAAGTTTGCTAAGTGTGACTTCCTCCTTGTTCATATGATAATTCACGCATAACTGATCATAACAAGAGGGTAAGGAGTGTAGAATGAAATCTATTGCTAACTCCTCATCAAAATTCACATTTAACTTTAGCAAAAGGTACACAAATCTTTGCATTTTTTGTAAGTGGCCCGTGATAGAATCTCCATCCTTCATATTGGTGGTTATCATGGAGGTGATGATTTCATACCTTTCATGAAGAGCACTCTAATGGTATCTTTCCATCAGATCCTGGTGCATCTCACAAGGGTAAAAATCTTAATAGGATTTCTGGAGTTCTGTTGTCATGGTAGCCAACATGATACAAGATACCTTGGTGGCATCCTTCATGGCTAGTGTACTCAACAATCTTCTCGGGAGTAGCAAAAGACTCATCGATAACATTAAGATCCTTGTAGAGGACATATTCCTTGTCCTCATAATGAGTGACCATCCTTATGTTCCTAATCCAATCATTGAAATTAGTTCCATCAAAGATGACTCTCCCACAAAGGTTCATGAGAGAGAAGGATCCAGTAGGGTTTAAGCTAGAAGCATTGTTGGAAGACATCTAAAAAGGAAGAAAGACACGTTTATATTAGATAAAGAGTCCTTAATAAGACACCCAAATGAAATATTAAGGCTAGGACCCAACACAATATTTTATAACTTGGAAGAGGAATGTCGTAATCCAAGCTACACAATATTTGAAGGTAGGTAAATGACGATTTACCAATTTCCATCATGAAAAACAAAATAGATTATTAGGTTTTAATTGGATTGAAACTCTTAGATCTTTTAATACTCATTGAACAATTCAATGGCATATTTAAACCTCGATTATGCCCTTCAAGTTTGTGACTGGGATACCGAGGATCACAAACAAGGTGTGAATAAACATGCAAATTAACTTGGTACTATTAATTTTATCACTTAATTGATGTGCCGGTTAAACACACACGCTCCACCGATCTATGATAAACCTTAAGCCACCCTTTGCCACCCTTGTTAAGTCCAAGTTAGTGTGCTGGTTAACCACACACGCTCCACTAACGACTTTAGCAAGGTGCAAAGTGTAATTTCATGGTTTAGAATCAATTTCACATTTTCCTAAAGTAACTAATATTGGGAATTTATAAAAGGTTTAGTTACTTTATATTTATCATTATATTTTTAATGATAATTATAGTCTTTTTCCTACCCGTTCGGCTAATGACCCTCCACCAGTCAAGGAAGCGGTGGGTGAGAGTGGACACCCATTAAGTTGACATTTTGTTGGCAACAACCTTATACCCCCCCCCCCCCTTATAGACCGGCTTCGTGAATGAGGCCTATTAACGGTAAGACTGACTTGATCTTATATATATATATATATATATATATATATATATATATATATATATATATATATATATATATAAGTATTAGACTTTTAATAATATAATAGTATACGGGTAGAATTTTAAACATATAAAAGTCTAGGGTTTGCAATTAATGTTTTCTAAAGTGACTTTACAAAGTCCAAAACTTGAGGGCAAGTTTTAAAACCATTCAAACCTTTCATTTCCATAAATTATGAGTTTTAATGATTTTAATGGAAATGACTTTTGGAATTCCATAACTTGAGGACAATTATGGAGTCCATCAAAATGCATTTAGATCAACAATTAAACTAACAAGCATGTCAAATAATTTCTATGATCTAACAAAACTCATAAGCATGCATAATTCATATCAACAATTTTCAAGAATCATATGAACTTAATATAAAACTTGAAACTTTGACAATTATCATTGAAAATGGATAAGCACAATCATTACCACATCAAAAACAGGTGTAACAATCTAAAAACAGTTTAGGGTAATGATCCTAGTCCAATTCCAACAATAAAACTCGAAATTTGGCACTTAGGGCCTCCGACTCATTGAGTGCAAGAACCAACTCGACAAGTTGGATGAATTTTCACATGGACTCGTCGAGTCCCCCTAATGGAGTCGGCGAGTTCATTGAACAGTGAGAAGAAAATCATTTTTTTCAGCAATTTACATCAAGTATAATTGAAAACATGCCTAGGCTCTGATAGCACTAATGGGTTTTGAGCATTCTAACATTCATATGTTGTACATGCAACCCTAGAAACGTTAGATCTATGTTTTATGTATTATACATGAAAATTATCATCTTTCCAAGTATTCATCCTAACTGGCATATGATTGGGGTATATGTGATAGAATACTAGTAGAATGACATACCTTTCTTCTAGCTTGGATTCCTTAAGACCTTGTAAGCCTAGCACCCCAAATGAGATGCCTCAAATGCTTCACACAAAACCAAAAACAATTGGAATAACTTGAGAGAAGATTGATATGCACCAAAATCGGCTAGACCTCACTAGAATAACTTAAGTGCCGATTTTACAATGATGAGGCTTCTTTATATAGTATGCACATTAGGGTTACACCATGTAACTCATGCCTTTCCATATTCTTCATGATCCATGGGTTTTAACCTCCATGGAGTATCCATAGGTAATGATGGGTTTAGTCCATCATGAAGAACTTTGGACTATAAGCCCACTACATAAGAATGAATGATTTACCAATTAAATCTCCATTTATTTAATTAGTCTCTTTTGATCACAAAATTAATTCCAAACTAATTCTTGATCAATACCAATTAAATAATTCATATTAATATACTAGAACTTATAATATACTAATAAAACATAAAATCCTCTTCTCACAAAATTCTATCCAAATTGTTCCGATGCCATGCAACCCAAATGGACCATGCTAAATCGGGTAGAGTACATACAAAATATAGTTGTGGACTCAGACACCTTATCTAACAAAAACATAATGATCAGGATGTCTATAGAGGGGATCCTCCCATACCGGTCCTCCTTAGAGCTTCCAGGTATAACATTGGTTCGGGTACAAGTCCCGTGCTTGCAGTAGTACGCGCCCAATACTATCTTCCGCACCTACCTGTACCTTCGCCAAGGTCCTACCTGATAACTCTAATTAGTACTAAAACAAATCATATGTCATAACAACCACATAGCTCAAATCCTAGTCTAACCTAAGATTCCCTCCATCCATATCAAATCAAAATTAAATATAACAGGTTGCCTTATGCATGCAAATTATACACAGAACATGATCAAATAGACTTTCGAATAATAGACTCTACCCTAAGACCACAACCAGACAAGGAACAAGAAATAAGGCCAAATCAATCATTCTGAGGCAATAAGACCCTATATATATATATATATATATATATATATATATATATATATATATATATATATATATATATATATATATATATATATATATATAAATTTGAAAGCATACACATAGCAAGACTCATAAATTTGAAAGCATACACATAGCAACACATTGGGGAACTACTTACTTGGCTCAGCTGATCACGCACATCATACTCTCCTCTTTTCCGGTTTAAGAAGTTTTTAACTTTTATTTTTGAAAACAATTTTACCATTTCCTTAGTTTGAGCCCTAACACACCCGAGAGTGTGCCTGAATCCCTCAAACCAAGGCTTTGATACCGACTTGTAACAAACCAAATTTTCAAAAGAAAATTTTTCATTTTTAAATAGTTAAACACTTTCCATAAACCAGAAAATCTCAATACATTTGTTTTCAAATTCTTAACAATAACAATATTATTCCAATCATCAGAGTGTCCCACAAAAATGCCTGAGAGAGATAGTGCATGTTGCGCCATCAAGCCTTGCCCTTGCCTTGGGCTTAGATGTACCTAAAACAAATCCACAAACTATAAGATAATGCTTAGTGAGTTCCCCAGAGCCCACCCCACACACAATCCACATAAAAACATGTTATATTAGCTATAACAACTACATATACCAAATAAGCCATGCATACAAACATATAAGGAAGCCATGGAAATCCTCTAGGGTCTTACACCTAGTGCAATTGGAATCCCCACGTGTTCTTAGCTAATTTCCATGGGAACCCCCACATGGTCTTACTGCCATGGGAACCACATATGGTATTCCTGCCGTGGGAACCCCCACACGGTCTATACAATCAAGAGATAACATACAAACTATACAAGCAAATATACTAGAATGCAATGGATACCCTCTAAGGTCTTATATATAAGTGCCTTGGGAACCCCCCGAGGTCTTTCATGCGTGTATCACAAATAACTATCATTATCACATATCCCATAGCCAACTAATCATAACTCATAACAATAATAGGCTGGCCTTGGTGCCTTAGACCCATTGGTATGGTGAGGAGACTCACGTCTCGTGAATGTTGAACTGACAAGCTAAGTTCAGATAAATCCCACGTGCTGTTCCCACTCAACAGCCTATAATCATCATGTAATTTACTTTTCACAATCCCTAATTACCATAATTATCCTCAAAGTCAACCCTAGTCAACCCTGGTCAAATTCAAGGTTAATAGTCAATGTTTACCTCAACTCGTCGAGTGCATCCAACAACTTGTCGAGTTACTCGAGTAACTCTTTAACTCGTCGAGTTACCTATGTAATTCGTCGAGTTCCTCAATGTTTAGAAGAACGAAAACCCATGCAGACTGAAAACCCCAGTCCCTTACAGAAATCACTCAGAATCTCAAAAACGGTTAAACCCTAATCGAATCATCGAGTTATCTAAGAAACTCGACATGTTCCTTCAACTCTTTTTATGTCCAGTCCTTTCCTGTGAGATCCAAAGTCCCAAACTTCATATCCAGCTTCTTATAGTTTAGTTACCACGTAAAGTTGCAAATGACTCTACTTGACTAGTTGGAGCTCCCCAACTTTCCGAGTCCAAGCACAAAATCATAAAAAATTCGATAAATTAAATGATACCAGGAATAGGTGTTACAACTATACTCTCATATCTTGCAATTAATTCATAATTCTACAAAGAAATCATAGTGAAACCTTATCAAATATCTATCCTTTTTTGAACTCATTCGAAGTATAATAACCTCCTTTCACACACACACACACTCACTCATTCTCTCTCTCTCTCTCTCTCTCTCTCACACACATTTCTATCTTGCTCACCGGAAAACACAGTATTAATAGGAGTTGCTACTTCCCTCGACTCCACCTTCCCTTTCCTTCTAGTTTGATGGCAAGCACACGTAACCCCCCCCCCCCCGCCCCCTTGTCACCACTGTTTCCAGTTGAAGGAACCCACGATCGCAAGCAGGTCCTAGGCAGTTTGTTTACCACATAAGAAAGGTAGATGAGCATCTTTCGACATCCCTCATGTCTCTCCTATTTCAATTCCCAAAAATCCTCCTTTGCCACCACAAACACAACTATAACCGCCTTTGCCTCCCCTCCTTCAAGAATGACCGCCATCAGCATCTCCCCTGCCTAACTTCTACCTTCGGTTGATGCTAACAACCCTCGATGAGCTTTTATTGTCGAGTGAGTCATGCCAGGAAACCGCTCCCTCTTTCTCTATTTCGTTCTAGTGGATCGGAAACATCCAAACACTCCATGATCACCTATTATCTTCACTCCGTTCCTCCCCTCCATTCATCATGTTTTATGCCGGATGGAAGAAAGAAAACCAAGGGACCACTGGAGAAACTTTGTTGCCTTCGATTTCCTCCCTTCTTTTCTTAATCGAACACCACCGAGCCACTTTCCTCGGTCCTATCTGTGTTTACTTTGCTTCTTCTTTGATCAGAAGAGAAACATCTTTTCAATTGTATTGGTGTAATGGACCAAACCAGACCCTATGTTTTGTTACAATGCGAAAACAACCCCAGATGTACCGATTTAACCAAATCAAGTCCCATTTGATTAGATAATTACAAAATGGTCCCTACATTGTCTTAGAAGATCAAAATTGTCCCTTTTGATTTAATTTTTCACAAAAACAATCCCTTGTGATACTTATATTACAAAATAGTTCGAATATTTTTTCAAATTTCAAGAATGGTTCTATTGCAGTTTCTTATGCGAAGCCTCACACGAGTGAACCGAGTTCGAACAAATCAAACTCATGCTTCAAGGGTGAGTTTCTACAACCCTTCCTCTTACGGTTTTCATATTTGGTGGAGAGTACATGTGTGTCTACTAAAGTTTTGATGATATTCAAGTTTTATATACAAAATAGCATCATACTTTATTATTGGTCAAAAGTTTATGACATAGCAATCTAAAAATGTGATAAATCACCAATAAATCTATTAAGTTAAAGTAGATTGTTAAAGAGTATATATTTATACTTTAAGTGAAATATGAATATAATTATTAATAAAAATCTCAAGATTATAAGTAAATTGCTATAATAACACAAGTTGATGTTATAAGTCACAAAAATTATGATTTTATATGTATAAGTTAAACTATCTCATGGAAGCTTGAAAAGATATCAAAATGACCAAAACTATTAATAGCATATAAAATAAGATTACATTGTAATATTTGGTGTAAAAGACAAATTTATGAAATCATATAATTATTGTTTATGGTTACCGAAATTTAACATTCATATATATATATATATATATATATATATATATATACACACACACACACACACACACATATATATATATATATATATATATATATATATATATATATATATATAAGTTATGTAAAAATGCATTGATGAGTATTTGAGATATTGAAACTGATTTGACATGTTTTGTTATTTAGGGAAGCCTTTTAGGGTTAATTGTTTTGTGATTCTCTACGGTGCCTTTACAGTAAAAGTTTTTCATCTAACTCTTCTAAGGCATTGGTTTTATATTTTTGGTAAATATTGTATGTTACTTATATATAATCATTAGGTTTGCTTTTGAGGGATGTTTTTTTTTTTTCTGATTAGGGTCTTCTTTGTAAGTTCATATCATAATCTATATACACAAAACCTTTGACTGATTACTTGCATATTATGTTGATTGATTTCTGATTGTTGTTGATGTTCTGTATTTGTCATCTCAGGTTTATTTTCACCAAGTGGTATCATAGCAAGTTCTTGTAGATCTCAGTGATTATTGCAAAAATCGATCTTGTTTATGGTGATATTGTTTCTTGGTGAATATAAGTTGAGGGATGTTATCGAGTTATATAATCTATTTGTTGATAAGAAAATATTTGAATACTCACGTGTTAATGATGGTGAATTAGAAAAGGATGAGAGAATAATGGAACAATTTCGTATTATCCATAAACATTTAGATCGGGAAAATAAACAATAGATTTTGGAGATGAGAAGAGCTGAAAAGAAAAAGGAAGATGTTCTTGGTGTTCTTGGTAAAGTTCATAATGTTCTTCATGTTTCTGAAGAAAAAGTGACTCTAGATCTTCATGTTGAGGGGGAGTCTAAAGTTTCAAGTTTTATTGGAACACAAAAGGATGATTTTTCATGTTGAGTGACTCTAGATCTTCATCACCATCTGCATCTAGTCGTTATGAAGATGAATCTCAAAGCAAATCTTCTTAAATCGTGAAACTAAATACATTTTGTTCTATTGGAACACAAAAGGATGATTTTTCTTGTTCTGGTAATGTTTTTGAAGGAAGGGTTCCATGTATAAAGCCAATAATTCAAGATGTTCAAATTTACCAAACTCGAAAAGTTTGTGTATCAAAGACTTCTAATGTTCAGATTCAGAAAGGTGAAAAGGTTGTTCACATCTGAAATTCGTTTCTGAATAGAAATCATAAAAGAAAGAAGAAGAAGAAGAACAAGAGTAATATAAAGAAGGTTTGGATGCCTAAGGTACAAGTACCTAATGCATGTGAAAAGGTTCAGAATGTTGAAGTCAAGAACGTTCAAGAGAAGTTTAACTATTCTTCAGATGAAGATGTTAGAAGTTGGAGAAAAGAGAAAAGAGTATTTGGTTGGTTTAAAGAAATTTAAGGAAAATTTTGTCTTCCAACTAAAAAGTGTGTATTATTTTTAGAAGATGATCGATTCTATGCAAATAAATGGATGTGCAAGAAACCAACTTCAATCTTGAATCTTAAATGGGTACAAAAATTTTCATAAAAGTTTTGACCTTTATTAAAAAAAGAAATTGGGGACAAAATCTGGTGAAAGTTGACGAATTTTGAGTCAAAATGATGAAATCTTGTTGAAGAAATCAATTTTTATTGATTTTTAATGGTTGGAAATGACAAAAGCTGAAAAAGTTGGAAAACGGGGTGAAAATGATATTTTCAACAAAAAAGAAGGTTGTCATCTAACACATTTCAACAAAAGGGGTGCAAATTGTCAGTGTACTGCAACCAGAAGGTCAGATTCGGAATTATTGCCAAAGAGATGTACTTTTGGAATTTGGGCAAAATCTTCCATCTCCTTCAATCTTTAAGGGTTACTTTTGGAGTTATACACACAATTGATTTGTTTCGGACTCATGGGTATAGTCTGCCAATTTAATGAATTTTAAGGGTAGTTTTCGGAAACATAATAAATCATTCGTTTATAACTGGGAATCGTCAAAGCTGAAATCCGAGTTCAGAGTGTCAAAGTTAAAATCAAACAGGCTATCGTAACAAAAACTGCATTCGGAGTTTCAACCCTCACAGTTTAAGGTCAAACTCGCAATCGGGATTTGTTGTTAACCTCTAAACCACTCCGAGCGCTCGTAGGCATTCAGAGTCGTGGAATCAGGTTTGCAATCCTTGGTCTCGGAATTGGAAGTTCTAATCGGAACTGAAATCAAATACGAAACGGTTACATTCGGAATTGGGACTCGTACTTAAAACCAATCTCTGAATCGCTCCGAGCGTTCGGAGTTCTAGGCTCGGAAGGAATCAGATTCGCAAGACAACACTTTCGGAGTCGTTCGGGGGTTTGAAACTCGCAATCGCTTTCTGGAATTGATAATCCACTGTGTTAATACTCCGAGTCCTTGGAATCAATCTCTCGGATTCAAAATTCAAATTATTCTAAATTCGCGATTGTGGGTTGGAGTTTACTGGTATCAGAAGTTTGAAATAGAAATTAACTCGATCGGAGATAATTTGTTTTTACCTTTTTAGTTAACAGCGTGTTCGTAACTGGTTCAATTGAAAAAGACGCTTCAGTTTTCAATTCAGTCCCTTCATCTTTACGCAAATGATAGTTTCTACCCAGCTCTAAAAACTCTTTACAAAATAAATGGATTTTTACCATTTTAACCCTTTCTTTCCAAAATATTTTCACTTCTTATCATCTTCTTTGGTCTTATTCTTTTTAAACCCTTCTAAATAATTGCTTCTTGTTCTATTCTTTTTGTCTAATATTTAAAAACCAAAAAATACAAATTTTTTTATTTTTTATTTTTCCGGTTTTAATTTTTCAGAATCACGTATATTCAAAAAGGATTTATATCATCAAATTTGACGGGTTTTGAAGATCTATTTCAGAAAAGTCGCTCCTTATGGCAGAGCAGGTTCTACAACTTACTCTATGCGAAGATTATTGGTGATTGTTCTTAACTTTCCGGATTCTCTCCATTGTATTATTGAAGATTCAAGGGAGAGTGATCATTATTCAAGGGGGAGTTCATATTTGGAAAATGATATTTGTTTCTCTCGCTTTGAAGACCCCGTGCACTAATGAGTCTCACAATTTTGGGGAGAAATGCCAAGAAAAACGAAAATCGTGATCTTCATCAGTTTCATCATCTAGGGGGAGATTGATGAGTATTTGAGATATTGAAACTGATTTGACATGTTTGGTTATTTAGGAAAGCCTTTTTAGGGTTAATCGTTTTGAGATTCCCTATGGTGCCTTTATAGTAGAAGTTCGTCATAGAGCGCTTCTAAGACATTGGTTTTATATTTTTGGTAAATATTTATGATCCTTATAAATAATCATTAGGTTAGTTTTTGATGATTTTTTTTTCTTATTAGGGTTTTCTTTGTACGTTCATATCATAATCAATATACACAAAACCTTTGACAAATTACTTGCGTAATATGGTGATTGATTTTTCATTGTTCTTGATCACATTCGTCATCTCATATTTATTCTCAACATGCATGAAAATTTTATTAATATATTTTCATATTAATTATAAAAATATAACTCATTTTTATTACGTTGTGGGTTTCAGTTGCAATAAATAACATGATCGACTTAAAGACTTAAGAGTCGTTGTTTGAAAAATATTGTACTGTATTGATCACGTTAATTATAAATATAAGGAAAATTGTTGGTTTTACATTGGTTAAAACCTAAAAAATATTATAAAAGCAGTCCTTTAAGTCTTATGAATCTCAAATACTAAAAGAATTCAATCAAACATTATTCCTAACAAAAAGAAATTTAAAGTATTCAACAATCTTATAAGGAGAAATCAAACCTTATAAGACACTCCATAACCCACTAGTCAACCCCTGGTCAACAGTCCATGTTGACCTTAACTCGTCGAGTACCCTCGGCTACTTGCCGAGTTCCTTAAAGCACTTTCCAACTCGTCGGGTCATCAGGGTGACTCGTTGTGTTCCTTCGAGTCTCGATCAAAATTTAAGGCCACCCATCGAGTTTTCCTCCTTGCAACTCGACGGATACATATGCATACATATCCTGGAGAAAACTAATCTGACTCACCGAGTTGTTCTTCAACTCGTCGAGTTTATGGCAATCTTCATCGGACTCGCCAAGTTGTTCATACAACTCGTCGAGTTCACAGCCATCTTCATGTGACTCGCCGAGTCCACCTTGCGACTCGCTGAGTCCGTTTAGTCCTTTTTGCATACAGACTTATTTTGAGCCATGCAGTGGCTCCAAATCACAGATCCTAGATTCTAGAGCATGCTTATCACGTAAAGTTGCAAACTTTACGTGCATGCATGGCTATAAAGGCTCTAAATGCCTACTTTAAGTTCTTAATGGAACTTCATGCTCAAGAGGGACCTTAATCATGACCAAAACTGAAACTTTATGCTTCTAGAATCCAAGGAGGGTCCAGATATGAAGTTACAACCTCAGATCTAGCCCATAGCTCATCCTTCCAAATTATTATCTCACCAAAACCCTAAATCTCAACCAATAGAAGAGATTCACAAGGAAAAGGCGATGTGGTTACCTCCAAAAGATGATAACTGAGATAAGAGCTGATTACCACACTCTACTTGGTCCAATCTCCTTCTCCTCCAAGCCTCCTCCATCCAAAGATCCTATTTTCAAGCTTCAAACACACAATGGGTACACACACGTATTAGGGTTTTAAGGGGCTCTCAAAGACTGCAAATAGGCCAAAGGAGGCTGAGGCTCCTTTAAATAGAGGAGCAAACCCCAGGATTTAGGGTTTCATCTGCCAGCTCCTATTCGCCGAGTCCCATTATGGACTCGTCGAGTAGGTCACTTAACACGCGATCCCACCTCGCTGCTACTCGACGAGTCGGTCAACCAACTCGTCCAGTAGAGCTTAACCCAATAAATCTTATTTAAACAATAACAAAAAAATTAGGGCGTTACAACTCTCCCCCACTTGAACTAGACTTCGCCCTCGAAGTCTGCTGGAATAAACAATGTCGGGTAATGCTCGTTCATCTCCTCCTCCGGCTCCCAAGTCCACTCGGATCCCTTCCAATGTTCCCACTCTACCTTTACTAAAGGTATTTCCTTATTGCGCATAATCTTCTTTTTCCTTTCCAAAATAGCCACAGGCCTCTCCACATAGTTCCGACGCTCATCGACCTGAATGTCATCCAACGATACCACTGCCTCCTGGTCCATAATGCATTTTCACAATTGAGAAACATGAAATGTGTTGTGGATCCAGCTAAGCTCCTCCGGTAGCTCTAGCCTATAAGCTACCCTGCCAACCCTGGAACCAATCCTGAACGTCCTAATGTAACGGGGACCCAATTTTCCCCTCAACCCGAAGCGGATCACACCCTTCCAGGGTGAGACCTACGGAAGAACCATGTCACCCACCTGAAATTCCAGCTCAGATCGGCGTCGGCCGGCATAACTTTTCTATCGGCTCTGAGTGGTCTGTAGTCGCTGTCTAATCTGATGTATCATCTCGGTAGTTTGCAAAACTACCTCTGTCCGACCCATCAGCCTGTGCCCAACCTCACCCCAGCAGATTGGGGTCCTACACTTCCGCCCATATAATAGCTCGAAAGGCGAGGCGCCAATACTGGAATGATAGATGTTGTTGTAGGCGAATTCAGCAAGCGGTAGGTAGGAATCCCAACTCCCATCGAAATCAATGACACACGCCCTCAACATGTCCTCGAGGGTCTGAATGGTCCGCTCACTCTACCCATCAGTCTGCGGATGGAACGCCATGCTAAAATGCAGTCTCGTACCTAGTTCCTCGTGAAACTTCTACCAAAAATGGGAAGTAAAACTGACATCTCAATCGGAAACGATAGAAACTGGAGCCCCATGGCGAGAGACAATCTCTCTGATGTACAGGTCGGCCAACTTCTCTGCCGACGAACTCTCCTATATGGCTAGGAAATGGGCACTCTTGATTAATCGACCCACGATGACCCATATAGCATTGAACCCCCTTATCATCTTCGGCAACTTCCTGATGAAATCCATTGCGATCCGTTCCCATTTCCACATGGGAATCTCTAGAGGCTGCAGCTTACCATGTGACCTATGATGCTCGGCCTTGACCATCCTACAGGTCAAGCACCTCTCAACAAACCAAGCAATATCTCTCTTCATGACAGGCCACCAATAACTCAAACTCAAATCACGGTACATCTTGGTGGCTCCCGGGTGAATCGAAAAATGAGACTTATGAGCTTCCTCCATCACTGTCTGTCGGACCCCTCCGGACATCGGAACCCAAACCCGACCGTAACGGGTCAACAATCTGCAACTATCCTGAACAAACCGGGCGCTTTCGCCCTTAATCCTCTCCAAATTCCAGTTCTCTGGTCTCATACCCTCAATTTGAGCATCCCTGAGCAAACCCACCAGCGGGGAATCCACCGCTATCCTCATACACCTAGCTAAGGTCGAGGACCCAACTTACTTGCAGCTCAGAGCATCCGCAACCACGTTCTCTTTAACAGGATGGTAAAGGATCTCACAATCATAGTCCTTGACCACATCCAGCCACTTGCGCTGCCTTATGTTCAGGTTCGGTTGATCCATGATATGTCTCAAACTCTTGTGATCCGTGTATATAGTACAACAGACCCCGTACAGATAGTGCCTCCAAATATTGAGAGCGGAAACCATTGCTCCCAACTCAAGATCGTGTGTAGGGTATCTCGTCTCATGCGGCTTCAGCTGCCACGATGCGTAGGCTATCACTCGTCCCCTCTGCATGAGGACTGCCCCCAAGCCTGTGATGGATGCATCACAAATACCACAAAATCCTCAACTCCCTCAGGGAGTGTCAACACCGGCGCCTCGCATAAACATCGCTGAAGGTTCTCAAATGCCCTCTGCTGCTCAGGGGCCACCAGAAATCCACCCCTTCCTCGTTAGACGAGTGATGGGTACGACAATCTTGGAGAAATCATGAATGAATCTCCGATAATACCCTGATAAACCCAAGAAACTCCTGATGTTTGAGGGAGATTTCAGAGTCTCCCATTGCATAACCGACTCCACTTTAGCCTGATCAACAAAAATCCCCTCCTGGTTAAGAAGATGTTCGAGGAACTGGACCTCTCGTAACCAAAACTCGCATTTCGAGAACTTGGCATACAGCCGTTCTCGCCTCAGAACCTCCAGCAGCTCCCTAAGATGCTCCTCATGCTGCTCTCGAGTCTTGGAATACACCAAGATATCATTTATGAACACAATGACCGAGTGATCGAGCATCGGTCTGTAGACTCGGTTCATCAGATCCATGAACACCGCTGGTGCGTTGGTGAGCCCAAACAGAATCACTACGAACTCGTAATGATCATAACGAGTCCGAAACGCGGTCTTCTCCATGTCCTCATCCCTCACCCTGACCTGGTGATATCCTAATCTCAAATCAGTCTTGGAAAACCAAGATGCACCCTGCAACTGATTGAAAAGATCATCTATCCTCGAGAGTGGGTAACGGCCCTTCACTGTTACCTTGTTCAGCTCCCTATAGTCAATGCACATCCTGTGCGAACCGTCCTTCTTCCTGAAGAAAAGGATCGATGCTCCCCAGGGTGAACTACTCGGATGAATAAACTGTCTACCCAGCAGTTCCTGCAACTGAGATGACAACCCCTGCATCTCTGGTGGTGCCAGTTGGTACGTCGTCTTGGTGATAGAAGCCGCACCCGAAACCAGATCAATCTTGAACTCAACCTGCCTCTCCAGAGGCACTCCGGGTAACTCCTCCGGAAACACATCAGCAAACTCTCTAATTACGGGAACCTCTGAAACCGAGGGCTGCTCCTTAACTCGCATATCTACCACGTACGCTAAATAACCGGCACACTCGTGCTAAATATACTACCGAGCCTTGGCTGCCAAACGAAACCCTGATCCCACTTAGGGTTTAAACCACCACTCGCTGTCCTTCATAGTCGTTCATGGCACCAAAACAGCTAAGCCAATCCATCTCTACAATCACGCACACTTCCCCCATGGGGATAGGAATCAAATCTATCGGGAAGGACATCCTGAAAATCTCCAACTTACATCCCCAGTAGATTGATGAAGCAGAAACCCCATGCTCGTTGGCGATCGAAACTCGCAACGGTCACTCAAGATCATCTATCGGCACACTGAACCCTCTAGAGAAGGTCTGAGATACAAACGACCGACTCACCTCCGAGTCAAATAATAACAAACCGGGTAAAGAATTCACTAAAAATGTTCCTAATCACAGGTACAATCAACAAGCATAACATAAATACAATAACCGAGATAGAGAATAGAAACATACCAGCAACCACATCCGGTGCTGCCTTGGCCTCCTCGGCCGTGAGTTGGAAGGCGCGACCCTGACCTTTCGGAGGCTCCACCTTGACTGGCCTCCCATCTCCAATCCTCACAGTAGCGGGCACGAAACCCTACACCGGCTTGGCGGCGAGCTGCGGACAATTGGTCTTCACATGACCAACCTAATGACAATGGTAACAAATCCTCATATCTGCTAGAGGGGCGGACTGAAGGCAGTCCTTGGCATAGTGCCCCTCCTTACCACATTTGTGGCACCCACCTCCTGATCGACAAACCCATGAATGAGCCTTGCCACACTTTCCACAAATGCGGCTCTGATGACCCCCAGACCGTGTATCAGCGGTCTTGGACCGCTTAGGCGCCGGCTGAGACTACGTCAGTGCCTGACGTTGCTCCTTCAGCTGCAGCTCTATCTCCAACTCACGCCGCCTTGCGGCTTCCTAAAGGTCCAGGAGGGTATCACAACAATGTGTACCACAAACTGCCGTATATCTGTCTTGAGCATACTCAGATAACGAGTCATCTGAGACTGTTTCGACGCGAACTCCAGGAAAAATATAGCCCTCTAAGTGAACATCTGGGTGATCTCCATCACAGACTCCCCATACTGTCTCAATGTCAAAAACTCCTAAGCAAGCCATTCTCATTCCACGCACGCAACATAGCGGGTGCGAAACAAATCCCAGAATTGCTCCCAAGTAATAGCAGCCCGCTGATCATCAGAATATGAACCTGTCATCAATCTCCACCAGTCCTTTGCCCCAAGCCTAAGTAGGTTCAGAGCACACCTGACCTTCTGGTCAAGAGGACATGAGCACGTGAAGAAACAGCCCTCCACATCAGATAACCACCGCATAGCCCTAATCGCATCATGTGTACCATCAAATGTCAGGGGCTTCGTATTATCGAAGTCTCGGTACTGGAAATTCCAGCCGACTCCTCCTCCAACCCCTTCCGCAGTTACAACCGAAGTGGCTGCAACGGAAGCTGTCTCTTCTAGAGCTGCATATCGCTCATCAAAGTACTCAACCATCGTGGTCTTAATCGACCCAAACATCTCTGGAAGTTGCACTCGAAACGCAGCAGCAATCTCGTTGTTCATGATCTCCTGGATCCTGGCATCTAACTCCTCGGTCCCTATCTGAACTACGGCTTAGGTGCTATTGGCAGCTCCAACCCTCCATCTCCCGATCCAGATAATGATCCTGATCCTGATCTGGATCCCGAAGCAACACGTCTCGTCACCACCATACTGAAATATATATACAATTCATTAGATAAATAACATAATGTTGGGAGACTGAAACCCAAAACCCTAGGGTTGTGATTTCCTTGCTACGCGTATGGGTCATGTGCTTTCAGTAGTGCGGGCCCATACTACCTTCCACACCTACCCATATTTGTCTCAAGTATCAACACAATGCCCCCTCACTTCTTGAAGAATTTCAACTATCTCGCATCAAATCTCACCACTTCTCATGACTCATACATCCATGAAACTTTCATCATCCCCTGCAGCGCTAGTGCATGCTAGCTACACATAACGCTAGACCCAATATACTTTCGAATATCCAATCCTACCTAAAGGCCGAATCAACAATTTCAGGCTATAAGGTCTTTATTATGCACAACCGTGATGCATACACTAAACATCAACAGTTATGGTGTCAATTCCACATACAAGAAACCCTAGGCTAATAGGCATTATATAATCAGGCAAATCTATCATGCGATTCTTGAAGATCCCTAGCCTTGCACTAGCATGCTGTTCTAACATATCTGAATATCAAATAACTATATGGTATTTTGGAGTTTACTTACAGGCTCCGGCTTATCGTACCCTCTACACCCCCTATCCTTTATTTTGAAAACCATTTTAAAAACTTACTTTCCAAAAAGTCTCCTTGATTTGAGATTGGATTCACACGAGTGTTCCTCCCATTCACTCAAACCAAGGCTCTGATACCAACTTGTAACATCCATAAATTTTATGCCAAATTTAAACTTTTTCAATCATAAATAAATACCAAATAGCATTGTTTACAAAATGTTTTCAAATCATTTCCCATCAGAGTGTCCCAAAAATCATAACACAAGGATAAAGAGCAGTACGGTCACGCCCTCACCTTTCTATGATCTCCTGAAGTACCTGAAACAATAAACCGAAAACTGTAAGCCCGTAGGCTTAGTGAGCTACCCCCAAAATACCAATATCGCACTGACAATACCACATCAGGAGCAATCAATCAATCATTATGCATACTGGGCCATCGGTCTGACTGGACCGCCCAACTGGGCCTACAGTCTGTCTGAATCTATCCCAAGCCTTCAGCATGACTGGTCCGCTACATGGGCCTACAGTCTCCCCAGACCGCTCAGAGGGTATATTGGCCTTCAGCACGAAGTAGGACCTCCTCAACCAACCACAAGCAGATAACCATGTGCACATACTATCATATACTGGCATATAAAAACATGAAACATATCTATCTCACTGATCATCAATCATAGAATTCTCCTATAACTAACATACCAATCCCTATGGATCATAAAAGCAAAACATACTGTGTAACCTGATTCCGATCTAACAGATCATAACCACATGTAGCTTACCATAACAATAACAATTAAAAGGTCGGCCTTGGTGTCGTAGACCCTATCGATACAGTGAGGATAACTAACCTCGCATATGTCAACTCGAAAGGTAAACTCCAACTCTCAGATCACTTGACACATGCTCCACCACCTATTATCATAGTACAACATACTCATAAGTCCTTAACCTTATAAGGTACTCCATAACCCACTAGTCAACCCCTGGTCAAAGTCAAAGTCCTCAGTCAAGGTCAGCAGTCCATGTTGACCTTAACTCATCGAGTACCCTCGGTTACTCGCCAAGTTCCTTGAAGCACTTTCCAACTCACCGGGTCATCGGGGTGACTCGTCGAGTTCCTTCGATTCTCGATCAAACTTTAAGGCTACCCATCGAGTTTTCCTCCTTGCAACTCGATGGATACATATGCATACATATCCTGGAGAAAACTCATCTGACTCGCCGAGTTGTTCTTCAACTCGTCGAGTTTATGGCAATCTTCATCAGACTCGCTGTGTAACAGCCCAAATTCCCAGGTGTTTATTATTATTGTATTTTTGGTGAATTGTGAGGGGACTCGGCGTGTTGGAGCTCAAACTCGCCGAGTAGGATTGCGGTTTGGATGCGGGTTCGCGTCTGGACTCGGCGATTCCAAGGAGTGGACTCGGCGAGTCCACGTTGTTTAATGAAACCCTAATATCCGGGGTATGAGACCTATTTAAGGGGGCTTATGGCCGTCATTTGTAGCCACCAACCCCAGAGAGAACCCTAAAGAGTCTGTGAGCACTTTGTGAGAGAGAAGAGGAAGATCCTTGACTATTTGTGGGTGTTTGTGCACATAGAAGAGGATCAAGGCAAGAGGAGACCAAAGAAGGTGCTAATCCAGTGATTTCTGAGCTCAGAGACTTCATTTAAGGTAACCATTCGTTGCTTTCTCAGTCCTTGATGTGAATCTTAGAGTTAGGGTTTCTTTGAGGAATGATCCATGGAGTAATTGGCCTCTTCTTGTGTTGGTGCTTTAGATCTGGACCCAAAGAGGTCCAAAGACCCTTTTCCCTCAAGCTTTATGAGTTTTAATGGAGGCTATGAGCTTAGAATAGCATTCTAGAGACCATATCATCAAATAAGGCCTTTGGATTTTTGCATGAGCACCAAGATTGTAACTTTACGTGATGAATGTGCTTGGAAGGACTGGATCTAGGAGTTATTGGAACATATCTGACCTCAGGAGTGAGTTTGATTTCATGCATGGCATAGACTCGCCGAGTCTGAAGAACAGACACTACGAGTAGCATGAAGATTGTCCATAACCACTCAGCGAGTGGTCTTGCCGAGTTAAGGGGCTAACTCAGTGAGTCAGGGAGAGTTAGAGAGGGTTGACGGGTGGACTGAGTCAAGATGGAACTCGCCGAGTTGTTCTTGAGACTCGGCGAGTTGAGTCGCGGTGGCCCCGCAATTCATGCCAGGTGGAACTCATGGAGTCAGGGGAGTACTCGACGTGCCAAGAGAGAATCTGAGGGAGTCAGCGAACACGTGTAGACTCACCGAGTCGCTCTAATGTACTCGCCGAGTCCGGTCAAAGTTCACCGTTGGCCGTTGACCAGAGTTGACCTGTGTTGACTTAGTGGGGTTAGTCAACCTTAGTTGTGAAAATGTTAATTAGAGATGTATTGTATTATAGGAGGATTATAGCTCGGGGGATCGAGCACGAGTGGTTTCAGGGATTTGCGAGCTATCGAGATACACAAGGTGAGTTTTCTCACTATAGTTTACCTTGAGTAGGTAACTAGAGTTATGTGATACAGTGTTGTATGCTATCTATATGTGATTATGTGTTGCACAACATTATTCTATGTGATTTATGCTATGCATGTTTACAGAGTTAGAACCTGAGGGTTCATAGAGTTTGGGTGCACCGACCCACAGAGTTATAGACTCGAGTGGCTAATATGTGTTATATGTGGTATTTTGGGGAACTCACTAAGCTTTGTGCTTACAGTGTTTGGTGTTATTTGTTTCAGGTACTAGTGACGACCGTGGGAAGGCGCCGGCTTGATCAGTACATACACACGGGATTTTGTTATGAGATCTTGGGATTTTTGTATGACATGAATTATATTTCAAACATGGGTGTTTTTACGAATATTAAATGAATTATTTTTTTTTATAAAATGTGAAAAATTGTTTTGAAATTTACGGTGTTACAAATTGGTATCAGAGCCTTGGTTTGAGGGATTCGGGTACACCTTCGGGAGTATTTGAACTCAAACTGAGGATTTGGAAAATATTTTCAAAAGAGAACCAAATTTTCTAAAAGTAAAAGATTTTTAGAGAAACTTAGAGAAGAAACGTGTTTATGATCAGTGAGCGCCCGAACGGTGATTTCCCAAAATACCCTTATATTATATGTTTATGAGATTGATATGATGTATTCTCTTGCTAGAGTAGGCTAGGTATTCCAATTAGGACTAGATTGCCCTGATTTGTGATGCCTTAGCCTAGGGAGAGGTGAGTTGCTATGTGATTCTTGAGAGTGAATAGGTAGCAGCGAGGAGCTTATGAAATATCTGTTAGAAAGTGATAGAGTACATGGAACTTGGGATCCGAAGAGGAGGATTTGGGTGTATACTGAAACGGTGTGGATAGTAGTATTGGGCCCGTACTACTGAAAGCACCGGGGCGGTGTACAGTTCAAGTATGAACCTTCGGTATGCCAAGGATCAAGGAGGGAAGAGTTATCGACTGTGAGTATGCTCGAATGGATTCTAATTTATCGTATGTTGTATTTCAGAGGTAGATCATGGTGAGGACATGTCTTATGCCAGAGAGCAGTGGGGCTAGTGATAAGGAGATCCGCCGGATCATCCATGAGGAGGTGGCTGCGACCATCAGGGCAGAGATACCAGAGATGTTCGGGTCTATTAAGACCACGCTGATTGAGACTTTCGATGAGCGTTATGCTGCTCTTTCTGAGGCTGCTGTTGCGGCGGCCACTGCAGTTGTTGCTGCTGCGAGGCCGCAAGGTGGTGATGCGTTGCTATTCCGGGAGTTCAGCAACACGAAACCGCTAGAGTTTGACGGGACCCAGGACCCGGTGGCGGCTATGAGGTGGATTTCAGACATAGATGGGTGTTTCTTCACTTGCTCATCTCCTGAGCATTTGAGAGTTAGGATCGCGCTGAACCAGCTTCGCTTGGGAGCGAAGGACTGGTGGAAATTTGTGACAGTGCACTTTTCGCCTGCTGAGCTTGCAGCAGTGACCTGCGAGAGGTTCACTGCCATGTTCCGAGATGAGTATGTTCCCTAGGTGGAGAGGGAGCGTTTGTCCCAGGAGTTTCTGACCCTCAAGCAGGGTACTGAGTCTGTTACGGTGATTACCAAGATGTTTCACGAGAGGGCGATGTTCTGCCCCGAGCACGTGTCCACTGAGCAGGAACGCATGAGCCGATATTTGAGTATCTTGAGGCGAGACATTCTAGAGTTCGTGGCGAACTCCTCGTACCAGACAATTGCCGAGCTTCAAGCAAATGCCCGGAAGAGAGAGATTGAGCTAGAGACTCAGGCCCGGGAGGAGGCGGAGTCTCAGGGGAGGGATCGGCGGCCGGCACAGTCCCAACCGGCAGCCAAGCGGGCCAAGCCCGCTAATCCCAAATCTTGGAGCCAGAAGGGCCGCACTTGTGGAAAGTGCGGCAAGGGTCATGATGGAGTATGTAGAGCTGGATCTTGCTACAAATGTGGCAAGGAGGGGCATATGGACAAGGACTTCCCCAAGGGGTTTGCAGTATGTTTTCACTGCAACCAGACCGGACACCGGAAGGCGGAGTGTCCACAGTTGCGGGGATCAGCTCAGGGAGCACCTTAGGGATCTGCCCCTGCCTCCATCAGAGCTACCGTGAGTCGGCCAGTGAAGGCCGAGGCGCCGAGGGCACGAGGGAGAGCCTTTCAGTTGACTGCGGAGGAGGTCCGCGCAGCGCCCGATGTTGTGGCTGGTATGTATTCTTTCGTGTATTTATTTTGATGATTGAGATATTATGCTGATATTATGTTATGCGTAGGTACTTTTCTTGTGAATTTTGTACCTTCCTTGGTGTTATTTGACTCGGGTGCGAGTCGGTCTTTTGTATCTTTGGCTTTTAGTCAGCATATCAGTGTTAGTCGCGAGGCGCTGAGTCGGCCTCTGAGAGTTTCCATAGATGACGAGAGGGTGATATATGCCATGGAGGTAATCCGTGGGTGCGTATTCGAGATCTTCGGTGTTGAGTTCCCGATTGATTTGGTTCCTATTGCCATGGGGGATGTCTGTGTCATTGTGGGCATGGACTGTTTGAGCAGGTTTGGTGCGGTTATCGGCTTTGAGCGACAGCTGGTGACCATACGAGACCCTAGTGAGGGAGTTCTTACGGTGTACGGCGAGGGTACCCATTCTGGATCAGCGTTTTGTTCGGCCGCTAGGGTAAGGCAGTGTCTACAGTAGGGCTATAAGGGTTTTGTGACGTACGTGTCGGATATGCGGGTTGATTCCGAGAGGCCGAGGTCAGTGGAGGAGGTTCCTATAGTGCGTGAGTTCCCGGATGTCTTTCCAGAGGAGTTGTCGGGTGTGCCTCCCGTGAGGCAAGTAGAGTTCAGTATCGATCTGGTTTCAGGGGCCGCGCCTATCGCTAAGGTGCCTTATCGCCTTGCACCTCCAGAGATGCAAGAGTTATCCTCCCAGCTTTAGGAGCTGCTGGGGAAGGGGTTTATTTGGCTGAGCAGCTCGCCGTGGGGAGCGCCTATTTTGTTTGTCAAGAAGAAGGATGGTTCACACCGGATGTGCATTGATTACCTGGAGTTGAAGAAGCTGACGGTCAAGAACCGTTACCCGTTGCCGAGGATCGACGATTTGTTCGATCAGTTGCAGGGAGCATCTTGGTTCTCCAAGATCGATTTGAGGTCTGGTTACCATCAGGTGAGGGTGCGAGATGAGGACATCCATAAGACAACGTTTAGGACGCGTTATGGGCATTATGAGTTTGTGGTGATGCCTTTCGGGCTCACCAATGCCCTGGCAGTGTTCATGGATCTCATGAACCGGGTGTGCAGGCCGATGTTGGATCGGTCGGTGATTGTATTCATCGATGACATTTTGGTATATTCGGGATCTAGAGAGCATCATGAGGAGCATTTGAGGGAGATCCTCGGAGTTCTGAGATCGGAGAGGCTTTATGCCAAATTCTCCAAGTGTGATTTCTGGTTGTGAGAGGTCCAGTTCCTAGGGCACCTCGTTAACCAGAAAGGGATATTGGTCTACCCGGCCAAAGTTGAGGTGGTGATGAGTTGGGAGGTGCCGAGGTCACCCTCCAAGATCAGGAGTTTTCTAGGGTTGGTTGGTTATTATCGGAGATTTATCAAGGATTTCTCTAAGATCGCAGTGCCACTCACCAGGTTGACCCGGAAGGGTGTCGCTTTTTCATGGGGCCACGAGCAGCAGGCCTCCTTTGAGATGCTTCGCCAAAGGTTATGCGAAGCCCTGGTGTTAGCCTTGCCGGAAGGGATGGAGGACTTTGTGGTATACTGTGATGCATCGATCTCGGGGTTGGGAGCGGTGCTGATACAAAGAGGGCATGTGATAGCATATGCATCGAGGCAGTTGAAGCCTCATGAGACGAGATATCCCACCCATGATCTAGAGTTGGGGGCAGTGGTGTTCGCTCCCAAGATTTGGCATCACTCCATTTATGGGGTTCGGTGTGCGATATACACGGACTGTAAGAGTTTGAAGTATTTGATGGGTCAGCCCAACCTAAATATGCGGCAGAGAAGGTGGTTGGATGTGGTTAAGGATTATGATTGTGAGATCATGTACCATCCAGGCAAGGCTAATGTGGTAGCCGATGCCTTGAGTCGCAGGGCGGAGAACGCCCCGTTGCGAGATGTATGTTTGCGATTGACCGTGATGGCTCCGGTGTTGGACACCATTCAGAGAGCACATGCTTAGGCAGTGAGGTCGGAGAACCAGAAGAGAGAGCGAGTTGTTGGGTTGGTATCGGAGTTTGTTACTGATGGTCAAGGGCTTATGACATTTCAGGGGCGTATTTGGGTACCGTTTGTGGGAGGAATGTGTACCATTTTGATGGAAGAGGCTCATTGGTCGAAATTCTCGATCCATCCTGGGGCCAATAAGATGTATTTGGATTTGAGGAGGGAGTATTAGTAGCCCTGTATGAAGAGGGATGTTGCGTGCTTTGTTGAGAGGTGCTTAACCTGTCGTAGGGTTAAGGGCAAACACCAGAGACTGCATGGTAAGTTGCAGCCGTTGGAGGTTCCTGAATGGAAGTGGGAACAGATCACCATGGATTTTATCACCAAATTACCAAGGACTGGTAGGGGAGTTGATGCAATTTAGGTGATTGTGGACAGGTTGACGAAGAGCGCTCACTTCCTTGCTATCAGCGAGAGTTCTTCCGCAGAGAAATTAGCAGAGATGTACGTGAGGGAAGTGGTATCTCGACATGGGGTGCCGATCTCGATTGTCTCAGACCGGAATGTATGTTTCACTTCCAGATTCTGGAAGAAGGTTCATGAGGAGCTGGGTACTAGGCTACATTTTAGTACCACATATCACCCCCAGACAGACGGACAGAGTGAGCGGATGATTCAGACGCTCGAGGACATGCTCCGGGCATGTGTGTTGGATTTCGGGGGGAGTTGGGATACGTACTTTCCCTTGGTAGAGTTTTCTTACAACAACAGCCATCATTCGAGCATTGGTATGCCACCCTTTGAGTTGTTGTATGGGAGGAGGTGTCGGACCCCATTTGCTAGGGAGAGGTTGGACAGCATGCTATGGGCAGTACTGAGATAGTGCTTCGGATGACAGAGCAGATCCAGCAGGTCAGGCAGAGGTTGTTGGCCACTCAGAGTCATCAGAAGAGTTATGCGGACAGACGCAGGTCCGAGCTTGAGTTTCAGGTCGGTGACTTTGTGCTCCTAAAGGTCTCTCCTAGGAAAGGAGTGATTCGATTCAGGAAGAGGGGCAAGTTGGGGCCCCGATATATTGGTCCATTTCGGGTGGTCACGAGGGTAGGCAGGGTAGCCTATCGTTTAGATTTTCCGGCAGAGTTGAGGCAGATTCACGACACTTTCCATGTGTCGCAATTGCGGAATTGTATAGCCGATGAGTTGGCAGTGGTTCCATTAGAGGATATTAAGGTGGATGTGAGCCTGAATTATGCTGAGAGACCAGTGGCAATCAGAGATCGAAAAATCAAAGTTCTGAGGAACAAGGAGGTACCCTTGGTTTTGGTTCAGTGGCAACATCGGAAGGGGTCCGAGATGACTTGGGAGCCGGAACGTGAGATGCGCGAGCAGCATCCGAAGTTATTTGCAGAGCGAGACTTCGAGGGAGAAGTCTAGTTCTAGTGGGGGAGAATTGTAACAGCCCGGATTCCCAGGTATTTATTATTATTGTATTTTTAGTGAATTGTGAGGGGACTCGGCGAGTTGGAGCTCAAACTCGCCAAGTAGGATCGCCGTTTGGACGAGGGTTCGCGTCTGGACTCGGCGAGTCCAAGGATTGGACTCGGCGAGTCCATACTGTTTAATGAAACACTAATATCCGGGGTATGAGACCTATTTAAGGGGGCTTATGGCCGTCATTTGCGGCCACAAACCCCAGAGAGAACCCTAAAGAGTCTGTGAGCGTTTTGTGAGAGAGAAGAGGAAGATCCTTGACTATTTGTGGGTGTTTGTGCACATAGAAGAGGATCAAGGCAAGAGGAGACCAAAGAAGGTGCTAATCCAGTGATTTATGAGCTCAGATACTTCATTTAAGGTAACCATTCGTTCCTTTCTCAGTCCTTGAAGTGAATCTTCGAGTTAGGGTTTCTTTGAGGAATGATCCATGGAGTAATTGGCCTCTTCTTGTGTTGGTGCTTTAGATCTGGACCCAAAGCAGTCCAGAGACCCTTTTTCCTCAAGCTTTATGAGTGTTAATGGAGGCCATGAGCTTAGAATCACATTCTAGAGACCATATCATCAAATAAGGCCTTTGGAACTTTGCATGAGCACCAAGATTGTAACTTTACGTGATGCATGTGCTTGGAAGGACTGGATCTAGGAGTTATTGGAACGGATCTGACCTCAGGAGTGAGTTTGAGTTCGTGCATTGCATAGACTCGCTGAGTCCGAAGAACAGACTCGGCGAGTAGCATGAAGATTGTCCATAACCACTCAACGAGTGGTCTTGCCGAGTTAAGGGGCTAACTCAGTGAGTCAGGGAGAGTCAGAGAGGGTTGACGGGTGGACTGATTCAAGATGGAACTCGCCGAGTTGTTCTTGAGACTCGGCGTGTTGAGTCGCGGTGGCCCCGCGATTTATGCCAGGTGGAACTCGTCGAGTCAGGGGAGTACTCAACGTGCCAAGAGAGAATCCGTGGGAGTCAGCGAACACGTGTAGACTCACCGAGTCGCTCTAATGTACTCCCCGAGTCCGGTCAAAGTTTACCGTTGGCCGTTGACCAGAGTTGACATGTGTTGACTTAGTGGGGTTAGTCAACCTTAGTTGTGAAAATGTTAATTAGAGATGTATTGTATTATAGGAGGATTATAGCTCGGGGGATCGAGCACGAGTGGTTTCTGGGATTTGCGAGCTATTGAGATACACGAGGTGAGTTTTCTCACTATACTTTACCTTGAGTAGGTAACCAGAGTTATGTGATACAGTGTTGTATGCTATCTATATGTGATTATGTGTTGCACTGCATTATTCTATGTGATTTATGTTGTGCATGTTTTACAGAGTAAGAACCTGAGGGTTCATAGAGTTTGGGTGCACGGACCCACAGAGTTATAGCCTCGAGTGGCTAATATGTGTTATATGTGGTATTTTGGGGAACTCACTAAGCTTTGTGCTTACAGTGTTTGGTGTTATTTGTTTCAGGTACTAGTGACGACCATGGGAAGGCGCCGCTTGATTAGTACACACACACGCGATTTTGTTATGAGATCTTGGGATTTTTGTATTACATGAATTATATTTCAAACATGGGTGTTTTTACGAATATTAAATGAATTATGTTTTTTATAAAATGCGAAAAATTGTTTTGAAATTTACGGTGTTATACGTGGAGTTGTTCATCCTACTCGTAGAGTTCACGGCCATCTTCATGTGACTCGCCGAGTCAACCTTGCGCCTCGTCGAGTCCATTCAGTCCTTTTTCCATACAGACTTATTTTGAGCCATGCAGCGGCTCCAAATCACAAATCCAAGCTTCTTGGGCATGCTTATCACGTAAAGTTGCAAACTTTACGTGTATGCATGGCGATAAAGGCTCTAAATGCCTATTTTAAGTTGTTAATGGAACTTCATGCTTAAGAGGGACCTTAATCATGACCAAAACTGAAACTTTATGCTTCTAGAATCCAAGGATGGTCCAGATCTGAAGTTGTAACTTCAAATCTAGCCCATAGCTCATCCTTCCAAATTATTATCTCACTAAAACCCTAAAACACAACCAATAGAAGCGATTCACAAGGAAAAGGCGATGTGGTTACCTCCAAAAGATGATAACTGAGATAAGAGTTGATTCCCACACTCTACTTGCTCTAATCTCCTTCTCCTCCAAGCTTCCTCCCTTTAAAGATCCTCTTTTCAAGAATCAAACATACAATGGGCACACACACATATATACGCGTATTAGGGTTTTAAGGGGCTCTCAAAGACTACAAAGAGGCTAAAGGAGGCTGAGGCTCCTTTAAATAGAGGTGCAAACCCCGGGATTTAGGGTTTCATCTGCCAGCACCTACTCGTCGAGTCCCATTATGGACTCGTCGAGTAGGTCACTTAACACGCGATCCCACCTCACTGCTACTCGACGAGTAGGTCACCCAACTCATTGAGTAGAGCTTAACCCAATAAATCTTATCTAAATAATACCTGAGAATCAGGGCTCTACAATTATAACAATGATAATGTTACAGCTTGATTGATATGTGCTCAAGCTAAACATACCAAATTGTCTTTTCCACAATGCAATTATATTTCTAAAGCGCTGTTTGATATAATTCATGTTGATGTTTAAGGACTACATAAACATGTTACTTATGAGAGTTACAAGTATTTCATAATAATTGTTGATGATTTCACAAGACATACTTGGATTCATCTCTTATCTCATAAAAGTTATGCTTTCTCAATCATTTAATCTTTTTTCACCCTAGTTAAAATCCTATTTCATCAAAACCATATAACGTATTAAAAGTGATAATGCTAAAAAACTTGGTTCTAGTCATGAAGACATAGCTTATTTCAAAAAAGGAGGCATTACCCATAAGAAGTCTACCCCTCACACTCCTCAACAAAATAGGCTTGTTGAAAAAAAAAGCATAGACATATCCTAAAAGTGGCAAGAGCATTGTACTTTCAATCTAGAATTTGAGTATTATATTGTAGTGATTGTGCTAAAACTGTAGTTCCTTTGATTAATATAACTCCTTCTATTGTTCTTCATAACAAGACTCTTGTTGAGCTGGTTAATGGAACTCCAACGAATTTAGAAAACATAAAAGTTTTTGGATGCTTATGTTTTGTCTCTTCATCATCCATTAATAGAGACAAATTTATGTCTAGAGCCAATCCTTGTGTTTTTATTGGATATCTTTTTAGATAGAAGGCATACAAAGTTTTGATTCTTATCACACATAAGATTCATGTTTCTAGGGACATTAAATTTTTTGAGTACATTATTCCATTACATGCTATTTAAGCCAAAATAATACCTCCAATTCATCCCACCTATTGTTACATTCCACTTTCTCAAAATTATAGTGGTTCTCATCATCCTACTTTCATTCCACTTCACAACCCTCAAATTCTCAATATAACCAAAATTACCCTATCATACCAATGCCATTAAGAAGATCTTCAAGAATCAAACTCAACCATATCATTTGCAAGATTATGTGTGTAATGCTACACTTAATCATGCCCCTCTTTTCTCATATACTATTACAAATATTTTCTTTGGTTCTACACACAATCAGATTTCTTGAAATTTGTTTCACTTTTCTTATGCATTTAGTATGGGACACATTAATAGTGAACCAAGTTTCTATCATCAAGCTAAGGGCACATCTAATTAGGAACAAGCAACACAAACTGAATTAGATGCCTTACATGCTTATGGAACATGGGAAATAATCAAGGTTATATGAGATTACCACCTAGCCATGTGGTTATTGCTATTAAGAGAAAATGGGATATTCACCAATTCGATGTAAACAACGCTTTTTGCATGGAGAAGTAAATGAGGAAGTTTGTATTCAATTTATCACTTAGACATGTTGCTTCTTCTTCTCATTCACTTGTTGGTCGTCTTAACAAGTCTTTGTATGGACTGAGACAAGCTTCAAGGCAGTGGTACACGAAACTTTCGACAACTTTAAGAGAGGGTATTCTCATTCTCCTAATGAGTATTCTATTTTCTTAAAGAAATTATCTATGTGAATCACCATTGTTGCATTTTATGTTGATGATATTGTTTTCACCAGTGGTGCTCTTAATGAAATTCAAAGCTTGAAAAGCTATTTGAATGCTCAATTCAAGAAAAAAGATTTCGGTCTTTTACATTTTTCCAAGGAATTAAATTTAATAAAGTGAACAATAACATGGTGGACCATCTAACAAAGTTTATTAAAGAGATTCTTTAAGATTATGATTTGAATGGAAGCACTTCTGTATCAAATCCTCTTCCTTCATAGATAAAACTTGTTCCCAAAACAGATGATTCACTCGTAGATGCTAGAGTTTATAGGCAACTCGTTGGTAAACTCAATTATTTGCTACACACTAGGCCTGACTTAGTCTTTTGTGTGCAATACTTAAGCCATTTCAATCAAACACCTTTATAAACTCATTATCCAGTTGTGTTACATGTTCTCCTTTATATTTAAGGAACCATTTCTCAAGCTTTATTTTTTAATGATCAAAACGATTTTAATGAACAATCTAGTATGATCAACAATCGTATTAAATTGATATTGTTGTTTAGCATATGATACTAATGGATCACACAAACAACAACTTGATATAATTGATTATTTATTAGAAACTGATTTTAATAAATGTTCAATAATATCTTATAATTAATTGGAAATTATTTATTTCATGGAAGTTGATGAAATGAGAAAATTTAGTAAACCTAGGCTAGATGAGTCCAAGTGTTGAAAATACCGAAACATAGTTTTAAAATCGTCAAGTGGCCAGTAATGCGGAAATACAGAGTTGTGAATCACCAAGTTAAAGATAAAAATGTTTTTGTATGTTCAGTATCAATGATTCAAAAGTGTTTCATATTAATAAAGATTCGGCTACAAGTGTTTAAACGGTAAACACACTAAAACACTCAAATGGCTCACTAAAAACTAGTCTAAACAACACTTATGCAGAATGAGAAGAAATGAAGTAGGAAGAGCAGAATTGAGCAAATTTATAATGGATCCAAAGGGCCTATTTATAGGCTTTGGAAAATCCCATGACATGGTTTGACCAATCTGGTGTTGACAGGTCATCATGTCTTAGTCATCAATTGACACCTTTTCCCTACTTAGAGGACAATGGATAAATATCCCAATTCTATTAGTATTCCATTAGGGTTCCATCCAAGTTACAAGTCTTCATATTTCTTGAGCCTTCTTGATCAACATGGAAAATGTGATGAGCAACATGAACATCATGTTGCTCCATGGTCTTCTAAGATGTTATGAACTTCCAGAAGTGTCATTGATCATGTTGAGTTGTTTCTAAGATGTCATGAACTTCCATTGGATTATTAAGGTCATAATGTGCTAAGTAGTTCCCATACTAAACGTTCTCCCTACAAGAGATTCTGAGAATCAAGAGTGGCTTCCGCAATGAATTGCTAGGCCGTAATATCCACATTAAAGTTATGTAATCAAGTATACCCAATTTATATCACATTTTGTTTAGAACAATGCATTAGTGATCATTGGTATAGTTAGATCCTGTAGATGTTCCATGCTATAGCATCTTAGTATATTCTTTCTGTTATAGTATCTTAATATCTACTTGTATGTGATAGTATTCACTGTGTATAATTGTATATGATAGTATTCTCTATGTGTAGTTTTATATGATAGTATTCTCTGTGAGTACTTGTATATGATAATATTCTCTGTGTGTACTTGTATATGATAGTTATATCTGTGTGTACTTGTATATGATAGTATTCTCCTAAAATATACCTATAATAGCTTACTAGTAATTTCTATGTAGTAGTTGAATGAGTGACTGGTACTCTTATATCTGTATATCTATACATAATATATAACTAATCTTTAGACGACCTTCGGACAACTAACCGATTACTCTAAGTACACATCCAAACAAGGAAAAGGAATTTAAATGGGTTAGCAGTTCTAAGTCCTTTAAACATTACTTACATAACTATACATATATAGACATTGATTTGACAATATATAAGTTAAATAGGAAGTTTTGTAAAACCTTTTTGAAGAGTTTAATAATAAATATGGATGACTTGATGTCAGTCTATAAACGATTTAAAAGCAATTTGTTTGACAACACAATTTGAAGTATATGAAATCCTTTGTTTGAAACATAGTTATAAATCGCATGTTATTGATTATATAACTAACATGTTTTCTACTTGTATTCCCCCCATAAAATCATTGAAAATATAAGTTAAGGGGTATTAACTCACCTGGAGTGAGTGATGCGAATGTAAGATCGGTAAAGGATGCTAAGCATCTAATGAAGACTTGAGCACACACGAATCCTATTTAGCATATAATGACACATATATGTATCTAATTAGTGATTATACCACAAATTAAGCAAGTATAGACACCCTAGAACATGGAAAACACTTTTATTCAAGTGTTATAAGTACAAAAGGGTTACATCTAAGGGTTTTAGGGCTTTACATTGGAGTTTATGGCCCATGGTGATTACCATATGAGTTTACGGCCAAGGGGTAATTTCCCCATGAGTTTACGAACATAAACTCATGGTATTAAGTACCAAGTTGTCTTATAAGGTCTCACAAGTCATCATGAAGTGTTCTATGATCAAGTCTAAGCCTTAGGAAGGAATGGTGGCACATTGCACCACTAACTATGGTTTACGGCCCAAGGACCATTTCTCCATGAATTTACAGCCATTAACTCATGGTATTTTGTACCATTTCAAAATTTAAGGTTCTTAGCTTATGTTGTAAGTGTTCTAGACTTGATCCCAAGGCTTTGGAAGAGATTAGGGTTCATTTGCACTCCTAATTAGGGTTTACGGCCCAAGGAGATTCCTTGGCCGTAAACACCCTTTGATCTTGTTCTCTTGATGCTTCTAGGTGTAATCTAGTTGATTCAAGTATGAAACAAGCAATGGTAAGTGTACTTACAATATAGAAGCTTGTTTGGGGGGTTTAAGACTCAAGAACACTAGTATGTGTTCCTGGTATTCTTGGTGAAATGAAGAACACTTGAGGATCTATCAAAATGAAGAGATTTCATGGATGAAATCATGCACAAACACTAGATATTAAAGAATATCACCTAATCAAGGAAAGAATCACTTACTAAGTTGAAGATCTAGTGAAGAATTATGATGATACTTGAGAGAATGAGTTCTAGGCTTGAAAACGGTAAAAATGACTAAAAATGACTAAGTGTCATATTTATACCTTAGAGTTTACGGCCGTAAACTCCATTTTATGGTCGTAAACTCCAAACTATAGGAGTAATGAGACTTAAGTGATGCACCTTTAACTCTAAATTCTACTTCCTATAATTACCTCAGATGTATTCAAGATTAAAACACCCAAAGTGACTCCAAAAGTGCTAAAAGTTAGCAGAAGTAAGTTTGACTTTGATTGACTGTAGGCTTTGTACAAGATTAAAATTTTGGGTTGTCATAAATTCAAGCTATGATCCATATTGACAAAAATAATCCCTACTTCTCCTTTTCCTTTCGTATTAAGTCCTAAAATTACCATTTAGCCCCTGAATCCGTAAAATCCTTTTCAATATAAGTCCAAACGAGACCAAACAGACCCCAACTTCTGACTCCACCACCACCACACAATTGCATAACAAACCACGAACCCGACCACCCTACCACGGTGGCATGCGGTAAACAAAGGGTGTCAGTGGTGTTGAGAATCCTTCAGGCGGTAATGGTGGCACTCATAGGGAGAGAAATGAAGAGAGGATGTGGTGGTTAAAACCCACCGAGTACAACAGCAGCAGTAGTGGTGATAGTTTGTTTCAATTACTACTTTTTATAGTTAATTTTAGCACATTTCATTCGCATTTTAGTTAATTTCCATGCATATTTTTCCTTTTGTTATTTTTATGACCATTTCGGGTACTTTCTACTTTCTTGAGCATTATTGCCGATTTTCTTGGAGACTAGCTGAGCGGGACTCTTGGGAGGCGATTGGGCTTGAAAGGAAATGGGGATTTCATGTTTGATGGCTATGTAGGTGATTCATGGAGTGAACTTGTCAATTGCTTGAAGGCTTGAAATTGTTGAACTTTAAATTTGAAAGGCACGGGAAAATTCTTGAGTGTGCAAGATCGATGTTTAGGAGCTTGTGGAAGTTTTGAGTGATGTGGAAAGACAAATTGGGCTCAAATTGAAGAAATATTGAAGAAAAATGGGCTAGAAGTTGATTGGACTCGAACTGGGCCAATGGATTAGCTGTGGGGGCCCAAGACTTAAAGAAGCCCAAAATACCCATCAGATCCCGCGGCCCGCGTAAGATTCCCCGTGGCACGCGTGGATTCTTGACAAGAGTAATTTCAGGATTTTGCTAAGAGCTCTATATTGGGAAGGTGGGTGTGTCTATTTAGCCTAATCTTGAAGGTCCGAGTTTGACTTGTTCTCTCTAGAGTTTGGAGTACCTTTGAAGGCCAAGAACACCTCAAGAACATCTGATTTCACCTCTTGATTATTGTAAAATGTTTGGTACAATCTCATCTAACTTTTCCTCTTTGAGTTTATTCATGCTTGGCTAAACAAATCTTGTTGATTTCTTGTTGAATCCTTTGAACTTTTGTTGAATGTTGAAGAATCCATGAACTTGTTCTTAAATCTTTATGGAAATTTTTTGTGTTTTATCATATTATCATTACTAGTATGTTTTTATTCATGAGTTTAAATGTGTTTGTGGTGATTAGTTGGCTAATTTCTTGATTAAGTAAAGGATCCTCAAATTAGCAAGCAACAAATGATTTTTGTGTTGTTTTTGCTTCACACAATCTTAAAAACATCTCCTCCAACATGGTGGTGAAAGCATTTGACCCCTCTTGGATTTGGTGACTTTTTGGTTCTTAATGCTAGTTGACTTTCACTAATTACATGCTTAATGGAAATTGTGACTTTGAATAAGGAAATTGTTAAGAGCTTCTCTAACCATTTTAACAACTAAGAAAAGTCTAGGTAATCTCAAGCTTCTTGGATTATTATAGTCAAATTGAGGAATTAAATCAAAGTATTGCACCATTGGATTCTAATGATATGTTCATCAAAAGTCAAAGTGAGAAAACTTTAAGTCAACCATCTCTCCCTTATTGATTTTACATCAAACCTTTATTTTTGTTACAATTTCCTATCTAAATCATAGTTAATTATAGTTTGTTTCAAGTATTTCAAACATCAAAACCCCCATTTTTAATTTATTGTCATTTTACAAGTATTTTTACAAAGACATTTTTCATAGAGTTATCAAATTGAACCAATCTCCGTGGATTCGATCCCTTTACTGCTATACACTATTTTAGTGTGTAATAATTAGGGTTATAAATTTTGTTGGCTTCGACAACCACCAAATTTTTGGCGCCGTTGTCGAGGATTGGTTTTTATTTAATCAGTTTGTTTCTCTATGCCTAGATCTCATTATGCAGGTACTCTAGTTTAAAACTCAAAAATTGAAGAAAAAAAGTGTGGTTCGGGAATGAACACTCCTAGCATTGAAGATAAACTTTCTAAGCTAGCTCAGTTTGTTATGATGATTGAAAATGACCAAATTGTGCAGCCCACACCTCTTCTTTGTGATTTTTGTGCCCAAAATGGACATCAATACAACATGTGTCCATATTTACAAGGAGAATGGGAAGAAGTGCAAGAGAAGGGAAGCTACTACTGGTCAAACCAATGGAGTTATGATCAACCTCAACATGATCAATGGTGGGACAACAACCAATCTTGGGGATACAACCAATACCAAAGCCCATACCAAGCTTGGAGTAACGACCAATACCAACAGCCTCCACAGTTCCAACATCCACATCCTTCACCTCCTCAACAACTTGAAACTCTAAGCATGTCGTTAGAGGACATTGTGAAGAGCATTGCCACATCTACCCAAAATTTCCAGGAAACAACGCAAGCTAGCCTCAAAAGCTTAGAGCAACAAATAACACAACTTGCTCAAACAATAAGTATAATGGAAGATCAAGACAAACTACCATATGAAGAGAGCCCATGTGTCATTCCTTTGAAAGATAAGAAAAGTTTTGATGGCCTAAGAGTGTTATATGGAGAAGAGGAAAAAGACGTAGAAATGGAAGAAGTTTTCAAGGAGGAAGAAGAAATTGAGAAAGATGTCAATGAAACTATAGGGGATTGTTGGGTGTTAACAAAGAGATATTGAGCCACCCACTACCATTGAGAAACTAACTCCAGTGGTAGACCAACCACAAGATCCGAAAATTATAAATGTGTCGGACCCTTTAAATGATATGTATCTCGAGAAGGAAGACGCCCAACCGATCACCAACTCGACAACCATGTCAAAGACGGAAGAGTTTGTCACCTTACTAAACAAGTACAAGAAAGAATATCGTTGGACGATTGCTATTATCAAAGGTCTATGTCCGGTATGGTTTTCCCATAAAAAGAAAGTCAAATACAAGAAAAGAGTTCCAATGGAGATGTGGAAATTAAAAAATGTTGACACGGGGCAAGTTTTAAAGGTTAATGGACATCGGTTGAAGCCATTCTTTGAAGGTTTTGATTCAAATGTCCAAGATGTCGTCCATTTGGACGCCTTAAAGTGTTAAAGTGAAGTTTGGAGGCGTCTCTCCAAAGACGTTAAAGAAGAGCATTTTTGGGAAGCATTGTGCTTTCGTCTTTTATAAACCGAATAAAATGATTTTGAAATTTTTTTTGTTTTAAAAATGTTCATTTTTGAAAAATTTCAAGCTTTATTCTCACCTTTGGTCCAGACTTTTTGTTGTGTTTTTGAAACCGGGACTTTACGAGAATCGTTTTGGCCAAAAATCAAGTTTATAGAAAAATTTGAAATTTTGAGGTGCAAGAAGTCACGCGGCTTGCATGAAAATCCACGTGGCCCGCGTAAGGTCTTGTGCGGCTTATGTGCGGCCCATTCCTTGCCCGCGTAGAAGAATCACCTCCAACCCTATTCATCACACGTGGCCAACAAACGGGTTCCACGCGGCCCGCGTAAGACTTTGTGCGGCCATCGTGCGGGTTCCACGCGGTCTGCATGCGGGTAACCTGCGGCCCGCGTGAAAGGTCAGAAGAATTAGTGGGATTTTGAGAAAACTAGACGCGGCCAACACGCGGCCCGCGCCCCGCCCGCGCTCCATACAAAAACTTGATTTCCCAGAGATCTACCGGTCGGAATCCCGCGAGACCACCGCCATTCTTCACCATTTTTCCTCCTCTACAAACCCCTATGCTCTATCCAACCCTCCGATTTAGGTCATTTCCGCCCTTTCGTTAAGCATTGAGGACAATGCTTGTTCTTAATCTTGGGGTGGGGCATTTCCCTTATCTTTTACTTTTTCATACATTTTTAGCTAGGTTGCATAACATTTTAGTATTAAGCTAATTTCATTCATTTTTTTATTTATTTAAAATTTCAAAAAGATTTTATTTTCTTCTTTTTCACCTTTTATATTTTTGCATAACATTTAGCCTAAGGCATTAGCATTCATGCATTTTTGTTGTCTGTTTATTCTCACCTCTCTTAGATGCCATGGAACAGGTTCACAGTTATTGTATCATTATTGGTCCAGGATCTTGTCGCTATCTCACCCATCGAACTGGGACCACTAGCTGCAGTTTGGGATTTCATACTTGGGATCAGATGCTGGTAGCTTAAAGGGGTAAATGATCATGGCCATGTAGTTTCATGAAAAATTATGCATACAATACTAACAACTGTAGGATATACTATAGCAATGGATGTTCTAAGCCTTGTGGTCACTACCGCGGAGAGGATCACACTTGATCATGTTTGAACTGTTAGGATGAAGCATTGGTGCTTGTCCCCGAGTAGAATTCATATCCGGTATCTTTACATCACCATATCTTTTTTGCGATTTTCTTAGAATTTTAGAGAGTCTTTTAGTCCACATTTGGACATTTTCATTATCTTTGAAAAACCACGAGTTTGAAAAGGAGCTTATATTACATCTTTATACTCCACACATGGTCATTTTCACACTTAGACCATTCGGATTATATCATTACCCTTTTGCTTCCACTTACACACTTTTGGGAACCAAATTTTGAGTCAAAGGGTTTTCTTGTTAAAATTTTCGATTGTTAATACATTACCTTCAAGTATCAAAAACAAAAAACAAAAAAACAAAAAAAAAAAAAACAAAAACAAAAACAAAAACAAAAACAAAAACAAAAACAAAACAAAACAAAACAAAGAAAAAAAGAAGCATGCAAATTTTCAGTTGCAACTATCTTAGATAGGTGGCCGGTTCAATTATTGAACAAATTTCCCAACATCTTGGTCACCCGGCGTTTGATATTCATTTGTACAGGTTTGTTTTATTGTATATAGATTGAGTTGTTTTTTTCTCGCAAATTAGTGATGTTAGGGAGACTGTCAAGTCGGATACTATGGGAGGTTTGGGCCAACACTAAGTGAACCGATTCCTACAACGGTGCCCGAGCGATTAATCCTAGTTACACATTAGAGAAACCGGCATACATGAGATCAGAGTGTGCACTTAAAGAAGAGCTCCACCTGAGCCCATCTAGTTTTTTTCTCCCTACTACAGATGTTCTTCATTGTATGCATGTTCCATTAAGGTTGCGACTGCTCATCCCTCCTTACTCACCTAAAGGAGTTGTCCTGGTTGTGGTTTATGGTTCCATTGTCATCGGATGAAAAAGTTGTGAGATAGTACCAAGATCAATTTTGACCATGTTGACTAACGTCGAACAGGTTCTGTGGTTCTATCCATTCTTTTTATTTTCCTTAGGATAGTTCATCCCGAGTTCATTTTAGTCTTGTCTTACTTGAGGACAAGTAATGTTTAAGCTTGGGGTGATTTGATAGTTTGTTTTATTTACTACTTTTTATAGTTTATTTTAGCACATTTCATTCTCATTTTAGTTAATTTCCATGCATATTTTCCCTTTTGTTATTTTTATGACCATTTCGGGTACTTTCTAGTTTCTTGAGCATTATTGTATATTTTCTTGTAGACTAGCTGAGTGGGACTCTTGGGAGGCGATTGGGCTTGAAAGGAAATGGGGATTTCATGCTTGATGGCTATGGATGTGATTCATGGAGTGGACTTGTCAATTGCTTGAAGGCTTGAAAGTGTTGAACTTTAAATTTGAAAGGCACGGGAAAATTCTTGAGTGTGCAAGATCAACGTTTAGGAGTTTGCGGAAGTTTTGAGTGATGTGGAAAGACAAATTGGGCTCAAATTGAAGAAATATTGAAGAAAAATGGGCTAGAAGCTGATTGGACTCGAACTGGGCCAATGGATTAGCTGTGGGGGCCCAAGACTTGAAGAAGCCCAAAATACCCATCAGATCCCACGGCCCGCGTAAGATTCCCCGCGGCCCGCGTGGATTCCTGACAAGGGCAATTTTGGGATTTTGCTAAGAGCTCTATATTGGGAAGGTGGGTGTGCCTATTTAGCCTAATCTTGAAGGTCCGAGTTTGACTTGTTCTCTCTGGAGTTTGGAGTACTTTTGAAGGCCAAGAACACCTCAAGAACATCTTGATTTCACCTCTTGATTATTATAAAATGTTTGGTACAATCTCATCTAACTTTTCTTCTTTGAGTTTAGTCATGCTTGGCTAAACAAATCTTGGTGAATTCTTGTTGAATCCTTTGAACTTTTGTTGAATGTTGAAGAATCCATGAACTTGTTCTTAAATCTTTATGAAAATGTTTTGTGTTTTATCATATTATCACTACTAGTATGGTTTTATTCATGAGTTTAAATGTGTTTGTGGTGATTAGTTGGCTAATTTCTTGATTAAGTGAATGATCCTCAAATTAGCAAGCAACAAATGATTTTTGTGCAGTTTTTGCTTCACGCAATCTTAAAAACATCTCCTCCAACATGGTGATGAAAGCATTTGACCCCTCTTGGATTTGGTGACTTTTTGGTTCTTAATGCTAGTTGACTTTCACTAATTACATGCTTAATGGAAATTGTGACTTTGACTAAGGAAATTGTTAAGAGCTTCTCTAACCATTTTAACAACTAAGAAAAGTCTAGGTAATCTCAAGCTTCTTGGATTATTATAGCCAAATTGAGGAATTAAATCAAAGTATTGCACCATTGGATTCTAATGGTATGTTCATCAAAAGTTAAAGTGAGGAAACTTTAAGTCAACCATCTCTCCATTATTAATTTTACATCAAACTCTTATTTTTGTTGCAATTTCCTATTTAAATCATAGTTAATTCTAGTTTGTTTCAAGTATTTCAAAACATCAAAACCTCCATTTTTAATTTATTGTCATTTTACAAGTATTTTTACAAAGAGATTTTTCATAGAGTTATCAAATTGAACCAATCTCCGTGGATTCGATCCCTTTACCGTTATACACTATTTTAGTGTGTAATAATTAGGGTTATTAATTTTGTTGGCCTCGATAACCACCAAGTGGCGAAGAGGCGCCTGCTCGAGTCCCCCTCGGTACTTCCATCTTTAACAGCAATGGCAACAAGTTTTGTCGGCATGCATGGAAGGAGGTTCGCATGGAAGGAGGTGGCAGCGAACACTGGAGGGCAATCCACAAGCGACCCGCGACAGCAATGCATGTAGCTTCGCTTTCCCGGCGTTAGAATGGACACAGGGGTAGAGAGGGAGTTGACGGCTGGAGTTGCATTAGGGTTATAGTTTACAGAAAATAGAACAATTGTATACCCGCTCCATTCAAACTATGATCCATATTGACAAAACTAATCCCTCCTTCTCGTTTTCCTTTCATATTAAGTCCCAAAATTACCATTTTAGCCCCTGACTCCATAAAATTCTTTCAATATAAGTCCAAATGATACCAAACACACCCCGACTTCTGACTCCACCACCACCAACACCACCATCGTCGCCGCCACCACAACCACCACACAATCGCATAACAAACCACGAACTCGACCACCCTGCCACGGTGGCATATAGCGGACGAAGGGTGTCAATGGTGTTAAAAAACCTACAGGCAGCAGCGGTGGAAGTAATAGGGAGAGAAATAAGGAGAGAAGGAGGTGGCTCGAACCCACCGAGTACAACAGTAGCAGCAGCATCGGAGAGGCGCCTGCTCGAGTCCCCGTCGGTAGTTCCATCTTCAACAACAATGGCAACAACCTTCGTTGGCATCCATTAAAGGAGGTAGCGACGAAAACTAGAGGGCAATCCACGAGCAATCGGCGGCAACAACGTATGTAACTTCGCTTTCCCGGTATTTGAATGGACACAGGGTGTTTGCTCCGGTGGTTTGGGGTTCTTAACCGAGGTGGTGGCATCCGAAAATTAAGGGGAGAGAGGGAGGTGATGGCTGGAGTTGCATTAGGATTAGGGTTTAGAGACAATAGAACAGTTATATACTCGCTCCATTCAAACTATGATCCATATTGATAAAACAGATCCTTCCTTCTCCTTTTCCTTTCATATTAAGTCCCAAAATTACCATTTAGCCCCTAACTCTATAAAATCCTTTCAATATAAGTCTAAATGATACCAAACACACCTCGACTTCTGAAATCCTTTTCAAAATAGATCCCGAAATTACACTTTAACTCCCGGATATTCAAATCTTGTCATTACACTAATTATTATTTGATTTTGGACCATAATAATATAAAAATAATAATAAAATTACTTCTCAGGGTTCCGGGTTTTTTATTTAATTATTTCTATTTTAAACGGGATCTTACACCACCACCAGGACGGTCCGAGTGCAAAAAAATAATTAGGGACTAAACACGGAATTTTGATCAAACCACAGGAACGATTTCAGTAATTTATTATTATTATTATTATTATTATTATTATTATTATTATTATTATTATTATGTGTATTTATGTTAAATTAAATAAACTTAATATTTTGATTTCCTACAGATGCATCTCTATCGGATTTCTAAGGCAACTGTTACATCTAACCCTGAGGAATTGAGATATGTATTACAAGGTAATGAAAGATGCTTAGACTTTAGATGATATATACATTTTGGATACATGAACCATTATAAACTAATATTCATCCATGATTTCAACTTGAATAAGTACCATCACCCTTTTGCTGTCAGTTTCACCAGTATGGATTAATTATTGATCTTCCTTTAATTTGTTCTTTTCCATCCTTTAAAAGGTTTAGGGTGCGTTTAGTTGCGGAAAAATGGACCGTTTTCCGGAAAAAAATTTCAAGAAAAATGAGAATTTTGAAAACGCGTTTAGTTCGTCTATTTTTCTAAATTTTTCACGGAAAATAAAAATTTTCCGTTTTCTAAAATTACAAAGAAGTTGGAAAATTTTGGAAAACTGATAATCATTGTTTTCCATATTTTTCTAATTCCAAAATTTTTCTATAAACACACACCCACTCCACCCACCCACCTCTATCTACCCCAACCCCCACACACACCCACCCGCACACACACACACACACATACATACCCACACACACACACACACACCCACAAACACACACACACACACATACCCACCCACCCACAAACACACACACACACATACATACATACCCCCCCACACACATACACGGACACACCGACCCGCACACACACACACACACACATACACATACATACCCACCCACATACACTCACCCACCCACAAACACACACACACATACATACCTACCCACACACACATACACACCAACCCCCCCCACCCCACACACACACACACCCACAAACACACACACATACACACCCACCCGCACACACACACACATACATACCCACCCATACACACACACACACACATCCACACACACATATACCCACACACAAACCCACACCTACCCCCACCCCCACCCTCACAGACACACACACTCACACACACAAACCTACACCTACCCCCACAAACACATACTTGCACCCCCACCCACCCAACACCACCACGACAATCACCGACCTACCATCACCACCACCATCACTAACCCGTCACTAGCACCACCACCACCGCTGTCGCCACCATCACCACTACTGACACAATTGCCGCCACCACCACCATCGCCTGTCATCACCACCACCGCCGCTGAACCGCTACCATCACCGCCCCCACCCACTCCCTACCACCGCTACCGTTTTTTAAAAATGAAAACCGATAGAAAAATACACGTCTAAACACATTTTCTAATTTTCTAAAACTGAAAATGAAAAATGAATAAGTTTAACTAAACGTGTTTTCTAAATTTTTCAATGAAAAATGAAAACGAAAAACGAAAATCGAAAAAGGAAAACAAAAAACGGAAAATGAAAATTGTTTTTCCGTAACTAAACGCAACCTTAGCTTCTGAGTACATTGCGATTTTTAGAGGCTCTTGTGAAAGAACTATTGGTGCTAATTTGTTACAAATACCCTTCCTGGTTTTGGAGAGAGTGATCAAACACTAAAGCAACTGCGAAGTGTTTGACATTTGGTATCCAAGAGCTTGTTGATCATTTGAACATGGGACCAATGTTCTATGTAGCTGCATACTCTATGAGTGGTCAAGCCATCTGGTCTTGTCTCAAGTACACCCTTACAGTTTTAATTAAAATCTTGTAACTTTTAAAGGATCATAATTACATTATTTTTGTAAGACTATCATATATATATATATATATATATATATATATATATATATATATATATATATATATATATATATATATATATATATAGGATTGCAGTAGCTGTTAATAATCAACTAAGCATTTTTTATGAAATTTCATAGGATCAATGGTCTCTATGGGTTGCGCACTACCAGTCATGGCAAAGTTATTGGCGGAGCACTAAAAAATAGTTACCTTGTTTTTGTGTAATCCATGGAAACCATGTTGTTCTTTCTCCCCCAGATATAGAAACTTCATTAAAGCTATTTGAAGCATGAATCGTGATCATGTTCACATCCTCTTGACCATAGACTCTGGTAAGTCTTTAATAATCTTATTTTATGTAATACTAGAATGACTGTAGGGAGTAGGGACTGAATAGTCAAACAAGTTAATAAGTGTCCGTGAGGATCATGGCAATCAGTTGGACAACTTAATTACAATTTGATACTTTTCATAAACTCGTCTGCTAGTGCCTGGTTGGAATTTGAAGAGGTAAATTAGTTAATGAAATAAATTTTTTTCTTCTCGTCTCTAGAAAAAAGATTCTTTATAAGGATGACATTACTTTCATTTTTGATGTTTTTCTTTACCTTGTATCTTTAGGTAAATGAGTCACGAAGACACGTGTCAAGCATGCCACAAGTCATGGATGAAAAGTCAAATTGATTTGCAACGACAAGAATGGAAAATTAAATGGATTTGTGAATACAGCAAATTCTAAGTAAAATGGAATTGCAAATGCAGCAACTGGTGGCCTCTATGAGATAGTTCAACCTGCTGAGCAATCCATCAACTAGTTTGCATTTTTTGCTTTAAAAAACTTAATTAGTTTAAACTTTTGGAATATATTGGTATTTGACTATTTTAGTTTTGTGGTTTTTTGCATTAATTTTGAGAAGAAAAATTAGGAATTTTTTTAATTCTGAATTAATTGGCAACAAATTAGTGATAAAATTGTCTTCACACAAAGCTAGAAAAAAATATGTAACACACCGTTTCGAATCCTTCCCATGTCAGGGTGGTGAACAAGGAGTGGGTATTGGTTGAGTTAGAAACCTTAAAGAATTAAGTTTGTACTTATTTGGAGGTGAATGATGTGGTTTGGATGATCAATTTATTCAGTTTGTGTTTTGGAGCTCAAAGCTATTGGAAAAGGAGTTGGTTCGGGCCCTTTAAGGATTTTGGATTTAAGTTCAGTTGGCTTTCAGGTTAAATAAAGTTGATATATGCATACGGCTTCCCGTTAGTTTTCTGTGGATATAAAGAACGTCAAAATCGGAGTTATAACGAAGAAGTTATGGTTATTTGAAGTTAGAAGGGTTTGGGCCAAACCGTGTACGCATGGCGTACCAAGTAAGAACGCATGGTGTTAAAAAGGAAAATGGATGCGGGTGCATATGGGAACGCCCTGCATTCCCAAAGGGAACGCGTTGCATTCGTCTGGGCAGACTAAACCCTAATTTTCGAGTCTTGGACCCTATTTAAACACCTTAACACACCACAACCCTTATTTCCTTCAGCCTCCATCCTATCTAACCATAAGATCGAAACCCTAAACCTCTTGCATGCATTTTGAGCTTACCTTGAGTATTTTTGGTGTTGTTTGGGTGATTTGAAGAAGAAGGTGTTTAGAGAATAAGCAATAGATTGAAGATAGCTTGTAGATCCAGAGGTTTTGCATCATTTCCAGCCTATTCAAGGTATAAAGTTCTCATATTGGTTCTTCTACATCATAGATCTAGTTTCTCATGGATATTGTCCCTTTTTGGTTTTAAGAATTGATTATTATGTGTCAAATCTGTTTCTGGACTTAGGGTTGCCACCGATGAGGCTATTTGAGTCCCTTAGGCAGGAAAGTTGCCATCTTTAAGCTCCTAATGGATCCATGCAAGAGTTATGACCATCTTTATGGAAGTTGATTGCTATTTCTCCAGATTGGGACTTTTGGGTGCATGCAAAGTCGTCAAGTTCGTGACTTTATGATTTAGGAGGTCTTAAACAGCTTGGATCTATGTTTGGATAACATAGCTTAAGCATTAAGTTCTTAATGGCCAACTTTTGGAATCAGGGAACGAACGCACTGCGTAGGGCTCGGGAACGCACTGCGTTCCCGTTGAGACTCGCGACCAGGATTGCGAAGGAACGCCCAACGCTCTACAAGGGAACACCCTGTGTTCGTAAGTCAGTGGGCTTTTTGGTGGGTCATTTCCTTGGACTAGTTGATTATGGGCCTTATTGGACTATTATGTTGGATTGTTATTGGGCTATATTATATTTTGGGCTTGAAGGAAGCCCCATTTGAGAAGTTGGGCCCAATTTAGAAAATTGGGCCATAATTTTGCCGTTAGTGGATTTGGAAAAACTATATGGAATTGGGTCCTTCATGTGATGGATTTAGGCCTAGGCCTTAGACCAAATTAGATCAGGGGTGAGATTATCATTTTACCCTAAGGAAACTTAATGGATTTGGACTAAGTGTTATTTTGGTATTGATAGCACGAGAAGTCGTGAGATCAGTAGTTCGAGTATCTCCCAGCTAGCAGCGAGGGGTTATACGTAGTATTCTACAGTCATCTTTGCGAGGTGAGCTTCCTTTCAGTATGAACGGGTCTACGGCCACAATGTCGGCCAGTTTAGTTAGTAGTAGTTCCGGACTTCGGTCTGATGCAGTAGTTCAGTGTGCCTGAGGTCTTTATGATTCAAGCATGTCTTTGTGTTATGTGTTCCGGACTTCGGTCCGATACAGTATGCAGTATATGTGTTTATGCTAGTAGTTATGATTATGCTATGCTATGTTCAGTCAGTTCCGGACTTTGGTCCGATGCGGAGGGCAAGGCCCTGGTTAGTTCCGGACTTCGGTTCGATGCAGTTTCCGGACTTCGGTCTGATGCAGAGGGCAAGGCCCTGGTTAGTTCCGGACTACGGTCCGATGCAGTTTCCGGACTTCGGTCCGATGCAAAGGGCAATGCCCTGGTTAGTTCCGGACTACAGTCCGATGCAGTTTCTGGACTTCGGTCCGATGCAGAGGGCAAGGCCCTAGTTAGTTCCGGACATTGGTCCGATGCAGTGGGCAAGGCCCAGTAGTTGCTTTATATGTTTTTGTATGGTATGTGGTAGTTTGGGGAACCTCACTAAGCTTCGTGCTTACAGTTTCAGTTTTGTTATCAGGTACTCAGTTTCAAAAGAGGAGATCGGAAACATTGCAGTGCACACACCATTTGTTCAGCCTGTGATATTTATACTCTGATATTTTGACAATTGTTACGATATTTTGAGGTACACTGTTTATGATTTTTATATGATGTTCAATGACTAAGGTTTTATTATTAAATTAAAACGAAAATTTTAAACTGTATTTTTGGGATGTTTCAAAATACGTAGGAAAATTGTAGGGAAAAAAAAATAATACCTAGGCATTCTATAGGAAAGTAGTGTTGTAGGTATGCTCTAGGAAAAAATATTTTGTAATTATTCTGTAGGAAAAAGTATTGGTAATTATTTTGTAACTATTATGTAGTAAAAGTGATCCGTAGATATTCCGTACGTAAATTTCTTACAGGATATTATGTAGGAAAGCCATAAGAAAGTTTGTAGGTAATTTGTATGGAAAAATTACCTATGAGGGTTTTTTCTACAACCCGTTTTATGTAAGAATTGTGTAGCTAACGCCGTCCTCCTAAGAATTTCCTACAAATATTGCCGGAATAATTACCCAGTTTTCTAGTAGTGTAATTAAACTCGAAATTGCTGCAGACGAATATAGACAAAACTAAAATAAATAAAGTTTCCAATTATGCTCCTCATAGTGAATTATTCCCAGCATTCAACACAATCACAATGGATGCAGAAAGAAGAAGAAAAAAAAAAAACATGGCAACAAAAATCTTTTTTTATATAGTCTCATGGTCATATATAATTTGCTTCACGAGAACCACACATAAATTCTACTACTTCTGAACATTTAAAACTCCTATTGGATAAACGTCTCATAAGAGTTTACGGAAAATATTCTCCTTACGAATGAGAGGATGAGATAGAGTTGCGCATGTGGTCTGACACTAATTTCTAGTTCGAAGTTTCAACAGTTCACTCCATCTAAAAATATTGCAGGCACGAAATGCCATGTGTACATCTACGTGACGCTTACGTTTAGTCAAATATATAGTAAATGGCAATAAGTTTCCCGTTCCGGCGGCGGTGGTGGTGACGTTGGTCGTTGGTCGTTGATAAGAAGCAACAGGTAGTGATGCATAAATCTGTTAGTTTGTCTTCGATCGATCTTCATTCTTCTTCTTGAGATAGAGTGAAAGATGCAACTGATAGTAATATGCGATGTCAAACACACGTTCCAGAGCAGCCTCATCGTCTTCATCGTTGTAGGAGCAGTAGCTGCAACAGCATTTTATTACGTCAACATGGATGAACAAGGCACCATTCCCACAGTGGTTCAAAGTCCTAATGTCTATGATTCACTGGATGGCTGTGATTTTTTCTCCGGGAAATGGGTCCATGACAACGATTCATACCCTCTATACGAAGAACTCCAATGTCCATACATTACTGGTGACTTTGCGTGTCAACAACATGGTAGAATGGATTCCAAGTATCAACAATGGAGATGGCAACCTCATGGGTGTAACCTTCCAAGGTCTCTCTCTCTCTCTCTCTCTCTCTCTCTCTCTCTCTCTCTCTCTCTCTCTCTCTCTCTCTCTCTCTCTCTCTCTCTCTCTCTCTCTCTCTCTCTCTCTCTCTCTCTCTCTCTCTCTCTCTCTCTCTCTCTCTCTCTCTCTCTCTCTCTCTCTCTCTCTCTCTCTCTCTCTCTCTCTCTCTCTCTCTCTCTCTCATTATTATAAGTAGTATTAACTTTTCTAGAGAGATCTAATTTTTGTTTTATATTTAAAATTAAGGAATTATCAACAATGTGGCTTAAAGCTTCAACATCACACTAAATATTGATCATTGCATGATAAAGTTCTTTCAAAAGAACTAATATGTTGGAAACGGTCACTTTTTATCATTTGCTTATTGATGTATTCGTTTTACAATATTAATTAGATTATTCTACAACATCATAAAATAAGGTTTATATTTGATGTTGGAAGTTAGTACAATTAAAGTAAAATGCAAGCCAAGCATATTACTGTAGTTTCACGTCGCACTGTAATTAGTATTTATTTATAATGTGTAGGTTTGATGCCAAAGAAGTTCTTAAGAGGCTGAGGGGGAAAAGGGTAGTTTTCGTTGGAGATTCTGTAAATAGAAACCAGTGGATATCAATGGTATGTATGCTTCAGACGGTCATCCCTCCTGAGCTCAAGGAGATGCGCAAAATTCGTCATGTGTCCTTACGCACCTTCAAGGCACTTGTGAGTATATCCATACTTAATTTATTGTTATTGGTGGATAGGTTGATTATTGAAATATTTTTCCGATATATTAGGATTAACATTGTTAAGTAAATTATTTTTTAATTTTAATAAGGAAGATTCATATATATCTATGTGGTCCCTGTGTTATGTGAAAAAGTTATGTATAGTGTTCATTTTTCATCTATTCCTGTCTCTGCTACAAATCTTCGACCATCTTTGCCTACATTAGTCCACATATTAACAGAACCTGCAAATGAAAATACATAAACCAAAGCCATACGGTCTACTAAACCCATAAAGTCTCTTCGCTAGTCACCAAACTTTGCATTAGCAGCAAAGTAATGTTGTATCAGCTTCTTTTCGGCAGCTTCCTGATTGTTATCGAGATAAGTTCTCGGATTTCTAGGTAGTTATTTTATCATTCCAACGAGGATAAGTAGAGCAAAGGATTAGTTTCATCAACAGAATTGTTGCGAGCAACTGAATCAGAACAAAGAGATAGTTGGAATGCAGTCGGAGATAGTGTAGAAGGTTGGTGTGAAATTTTGAAGTTGTTGAGAGTAGTAATATAGGTAATTAGAAAAGAATATATTTCAAAAAAAAAAAAAAAACTAGTCATTCAACGTCTAGTAAAAAGGGTTGAGATATATGGTAAACCTGACCATCCTTATCGAGTCGAACCCCCTAAGGCATAATGGTGCAAGAACTCAAGGAAGTTTGATGTTATATGTTGTGTGAGGAAACAAAGTATACATTTTTAAAGCAAATTGTTTTTTTTTTTTTTTTCAGAAAATTAAACATATTCAAAACTACATGGTTTTAAGATTAGGTGCCTATATTTATATAGCCTATAGGGTATATATATATATATATATATATATATATATATATATATATATATATATATATATATATATATATATATATATATATATATGGGAAAAAGTGAATATACCTTAACTAATATAACTTTAGGTACTCAAACACATCATACTACATCGTTTTGTATTATATATATAAACTGTAATTGTCCAATATTTTTATAATTCAACTTCTAACTTAATTTACTTTCAATATTTTTATAAATTTCACATTTATCTTCCTATTACATAATTTCATTTTAAACTATAATATATATATATATATATATATATATATATATATATATATATATATATATATATATATATATATATATAGCATATAAGATGTTCGACAAAAAGATGTGATGTAAAGAAATATGATACTGAAATTTTAAAAATCTTGAAAGTAAAATCAAGTTAGGGATTAATGTTTAAGAACAATATAATCAATATATATCAAACAAAACGATGTATTATGATGTGTTTGGGTACTTAAGTTTATATACCCTTAAGGGTATATTCACTTTTTCATATATATATATATATATATATATATATATATATATATATATATATATATATATATATATATATATATATATATATATATATAGACAGAGAGAGAGAGAGAGATCGAGAGAGAGAAAGAGAGAGACATAAGTTCAATTGAAGAAATAAAAAATGTTGAGAATTGAAGAATTATTCTCAATCAATCATTTATTTTATGCCGCAAAACTCTCCGGTTTAACGGGCCGACAAGGGTAATATTCATATATGAATATAAATATAAGGGTATTCATATATGAAACACCACCTCCTTTCCGCCACTAACCATCATCGCCATCTATGTTACCACCACCACATCCACAACCGACCAACTCTAACAACCGCCACCACCTACCGCCTCCATTTTCATATATGAATGATTGTTTCTGATATATATATTCGTATATGAATATACGTATTCATATATGAATACACTTATTCATTCGCATTTATAATTGAATATGATTTGTTTCGTTGATCCGGTATGCTAAGTGCTTAAGCGTCAGATTCAAAATGAATGGCTCAGATTCATTCCCTTGTTTTCAATATTTTTTTCTCAATTGAATCCTCTTATATATATATATATATATATATATATATATATATATATATATATATATATATATATATATATATATATATATATATAAGTGTTTTACAGTGACCATCTTTATTCTAACAACAATCTATATAGAACTGGAATTTTACCTACTATATGATAATCGATTTCTTTTCCTAGGATATCGATTTATTAAGAGTGCTATTCTTTCTATCAGAGTAATCATAACCTTAATTCATACTGAGTATGCTCCACTAACACCCGAAAGAAAGCTAGCTCATCTCTGCGATCGTAATGACTTTGGACACTAACCTGAAAGACCAAGAATTTAAAGAAAGATCTCGGCTTAGGCTTAAAATCCCTATAACTCTCAAAGTCACTACTATGTCCAGCTGTATAGGTAAGAATCTCATCATATCCACCTCGGTCATGATGACCTCCTTGTGAAAATCCAAAAGAAAACAAAATAGTTAGAATGATAAACTGTAAATTATTAGAGGCAAATACATTTTTAGGTTTCCAAGTCCAAACGACATTCTTGTCGTATGAACTTCCATATTTATGACAATGATTGTCAAAAGACACTTTCATTTTATTTCTCCTATAGTGATAAGGATAGAGAGAGGCGGTGTACATAGTAATATTGTTGAAGTTTGTTTGTGTGTATATGTGTAAGAAGAATAAGGGAGAGAGAGAGAGAGAGAGAGTGTGTGTGTGTGTGTGTGTGTATGTGTGTGTGTGTATTATTTATTATGCAACTAAAGGAAAAATTGTTTTATTATGCTAACAAGAGACGATATAGTTAATTTCTATACCCTTATATATATATATATATATATATATATATATATATATATATATATATATATATATATATATATATATATATATATATATATTATATTCAATTTGTGTGCCCCGATGTCGTCAACTTCTATGTCCTTACCTATATAAATATAATATTTTATTTATGTATTGTGAGTGATAATGTGATGCAAGATAAGATTATTTAAGGACGAATAGACATAAAGTTTATTACAACGATAAAACTCTATAGGGAGTATGAATGATAGCATCCTAAAATAAGATCATATACATAGAGCATCAGAGGGGAAAAAGGTTTTCGAGAATACCACAAGTTTGACACAACACAAGGATGATTTATTTAATTTTTTCTTTTAATAATGTTATAATTTAATTTGTTATTTTAGGAAAAAATAGATTTAGTGTAGTACCAGTGTCAAACATAAGTCTATGTTAGAATAGGGGTGATTAGAGAGTGAATGTGATAATCATGATTAGATATCTTTAGGATCATGAATCTTTAATTCTGAAGTGGTATTTCAACCCTGCGTCTTAGTATCACTATATCATTTGCAATATAACCCAAAAGATTGAAATTTTAGTTTTAGGCACAAATCTTGTAGAATCATACTAGACTTTTGTGTATTCGATGTATATGCTTTTACATGCACATAAAAAAATTTGTATTACGATATGAATGGGTTTAACTAGTAGACCAATTATTATTTTTCCTTTTTTTTTTATCCAAGATGCATGCATTTAGAAATAGATATTGTTTCCATATTCTTAGAAATTAGTGGACCATATTTAGTGATCATATCTTGTGATTCTTGTTTGTAGTTTAATAGTAATTTTAGCTTGCATCTTTAAATTCATGTAGGGTATCTTTTACAAAGTTAAGCAGAAAAATTGTTTCAGTGACTTTCTTTTTTTTCTTTTTCTTCTTAATTTCTTGGAGGTTGATCACCTCAAATCAATGTCTATCATATTACAAATGTATATTTTTTAAGAGGCACTACAAAAAAAAAAAAAAAGTACTACATCAATTATTAGTAGTTCATGATATGGATACAACACCAATTAGACAATTTGAGCTAACCAACTTTACTCTATATCTAATCCACATAAATGAGTGAACCTGAATGGCATCAATAAGTTTTGGAGTTGATGCCAAAGCTTCATATAAAGCTTCAAGTTCTATGCTTTCCAAGTAAACTAGATTGAACATTATCACTACCTCTATAAAAAAAATTATGTTTCCTTGAGATATTAAGAGTATTGATTACATAAGGATCTCAATATGATCACTAAATCTTTCCATGAGGGATCCACACCATATGAAGATCCAACATCAAACCTACAAGGCAAAACAACAATAAGTAAACGCATGCATTTCAGTCTCCTCAACATCGTTCCAAAAAGGCATCACTTAGCATCGATTTCACATCCTTCTTTAACAGTATTAGGGAGCCTGCCCAACCTAGTTTCCAAAAGCAAAATATTAAGCTTGGTTAGAAATATTTTTTTCAAATAATGTTGGTGATTTTTGATTCACATCACCATTTAGTGTGATCGGAATTTATAAGTGTTACAGATAACTTGGATTGTGATCTAATACAAGTCACATGGTATAGAGTCCACATTTATGCAAGATGAGTTTTATCATAACTATGATGAATAATATGTACAAGATGTAAATGAATTATTTATGTTTTTTACCAACATGTCATCATATGATTGAACATTGTGAGATTCGAACCTAAGACCAACTCTATTTTGGAGTCTTTAGATGGAAAGTAAATTACCATTAGGTCATATGTATGGTAAAAAGTGGAAAATCTGCATAATGATTTCTTTAAGAAAACACGCTACATATGCATGATGTAAAGGACTTACCTACATGACCGAAATGAATTTACATACTTCAAAAAGTTAATTAGGACTTGGATTAAATGTGATTATAAATGGATAAGGAATATCACTTTAATATTTACTAAATGAAATGCAAAAAAATTGTGTATTTTATCTACAAGTATTCCAATGGGTTGTTGGCTTCTATTCTTAGGATATTATGATTTCTTGAATATTTGGAATGTGTAAAATACTTGAATAGATTTGGACTTCTTTATATACTTTTTTATTTATAAAAAAAAAAATTTGGTTTCTTTTCATAGTTAGGTAAACTCAAATGTCACATTATAATAAAGAATGATTGTTGGTAATTTTAGTGTCACCATACTTGTTAGGGGAATGGTAAGATTGTTAAAATAGACCTAAATTATGATCTAATTCTACAAAGGTGGTGTGGAATGCACTATTATGGAAGGAGAGTGATTCCAACCATGACAAAAAATGGTGATTAAGCTTAGGGGATTGTTATACTTGGTTGGTCAAGGGACAATATCCTATAACCTAATTGTTTTTCAGTATACTTGGGGTGGTTGAAAAAGACAATCATTAATTTCAAAATAATGATTTGGGTGTACAAGCTGATATAATTTCTTATTTACGCCCCCAAATATGAAGTAAGCATGTAAATTATCCACCTCAATAATGTCATAGGAAATAAATACGGTCACAAGGTATTTTTCCCAAATTCGAATACAATTGCAAGTTGTTTGCGTTTTATTATTAAATAAAAATCGAGGCTTAATTGATGATAATTAAGTGTATTTTAGGATTTATTTTAAGTAAAAAATATTATGAGTTAACTGAATATATGGTCAAATTATATTCACTTTAAAGAATATTTCCTACTATTTGAATGATAAAAACATATTTTAATAAATAAAAATATTATATGGATAGAAACTGATATATATTTATTTTAATAAAATATTTCTAGAATACTAATTATTTTTTTAAAGCATTAATTGTTCAACATTAATACCATACGAGGACTTGATAAAACTAGGAATAAAAAGTATTCCTAGGAATACCCTTTATTTGCATAAAATATAGTAAACATACATTTTATGTAACTGGTTAAATTTGATATAATCATGTATATCATTTCTTTTATTTTGTTTATAAGCATATTTGTGTTAATACATTTGTATACAGGAATATAATGTTTCTATCGACTTTTATTGGGCTCCATTATTGGTGGAATCTAATGCTGATCATCCATTAAAACATAAAACAAATGATCGTATTGTTCACATTGAATCCATCGAAAGGCATGCTAAATATTGGGTTAATGCAGAAGTACTAGTTTTTAACTCATATCTCTGGTGGAGGATGCCTACATTCAAAATATTGTAAGTTCATACTTCAAAGGTTGACATTAGGTTTACTAATTTTTGGCTAATGAATTTCTAAAATGATTGTTTTTCTTGTAAGGAATGGAACACATGGAAATTCTACACAATATGATGTTGTAAGCAACCATCATGGTTACAATATGGTTATCAAAGTGTTTTCTAAATGGTTACATGATCATGTCAATCACACAAGGACTCAATTATATTTCATGAGCATGACTGCAACACATCATAGGTGATATATTTGAATTTAAATTAATTATCCAACTAAAAATTTTATGGTTTTCATTAAGACCTTATTTTCAGTGGCACAGAATGGGGCATGAAAGATGATCAGAATTGCTTGAATGAAACAGATCTAATAACCAAACATAGGTTTTGGGAAAGTGAGTCGGATTTAAAGCTGATGAGAATATTACAAGTATCGCTAAATAAATTGAAAGAAAAGGGGGTGAATGTAAAAGTAGTGAATATAACACATCTAACACAATATAGAAAAGATGCACACCCTTCTATTCACAGGTTGTATAATTATCCTTTAACAACAACACAACTAGCCAACCCTTCAAGTTATGCAGATTGCACACATTGGTGTCTTCCTGGTGTCCCAGATGTTTGGAATGAGTTGCTTCTAGCTTACATTCTTGGCAAGCATAAATAATTAAGAATTCTTAATAGAATTGTATTATGAGTATTAAAAGTATAATCAGTGTTAAATTTAATGCCAATGTGATCAACATACAATATATAATGGCAATACTATATTTAAAAGAGTTCCATCTAATGCACTTATTACTTCGGGAAATATGCCCTTTTCCCTTCTATGTTGTTTGAAAATATTTGCGGTTGCATTAGAAGATATTGGCACTATCATTTCTCTTGAAAAACACATTGTTGCATTTCAGACCTCATGAAAAATAGATGAATCATTTTTGTGTAGTGTTGAAATCATCATTTAATAGCTTAAATAATCATAAATGAAATATAATAATTTTTGCATTAAAAAACATAATATATTCATCTCCCCTTACCATTCTTCTTCTATCATATTAAAGTTGTGTGCTATTCTATTATAAACATTACTCGTTTTTATTTTAATTATGAACCAATATGCATATTTTGATTTAGATAATTGTATTGATTCTTCATTTTCTTTTGATTGACTACAAAATTGTGTTCGATTTTTGTTTATTTGATACATTCTTCCATGAGCTAGCTCTCAAGTTACAACCTTCCCAACCGTTAGTTGTAATTTCATGTATACATACTTCAAGAAACATTTTTCATACATCATTTCTTCCAACTTAGTCTAGGCCTCTTATGCGACATATATATATATATATATATATATATATATATATATATATATATATATATATATATATATATATATATATGGTCAACTAAATGATAGGGATATATGAAGTTCATAAAGCATACAAGTTCATATTTCATCATACACTTCAACATTTCAGTATACACTTCATAGTTTTAGCATACAAGTTCATTTTTTAGCAAACAAAGTTTCTATTTCAACATTCATTTCATAATTTAAGCACCATTTGAGCATACACTTCATGATTTCAACATATAGGTTCATTTTTCATCATACATGTTATCATTTCATCAACATTTCAGACAATTGATTTTATAAAAGTTCATATTTAATATAATCATCATCAAGTTCCTAATTTTAGAGGAAAAAGGGTCATGTTCATAGTTTATGGTTCACATACACTAACGATTATGATTTCGAGTTCATAAATGAGTTTATAACTTATGAGAATCGATTTTAATTTCATAACTGGTTTAAAGGAGTTTTTGTTCATAAATTTAAAAAAACATTATCTGTTGATGAAGAAGACGTTTCAGTGGAGACATTGGCAGAGGAAACAGATAGAGTGGTGGGGAAAGTTTTTAGATTGGTGTAGGAGATTCTATAGTAATGGGTATGCTAAACTCTGATGGTTATGAGTGTGATAAACATTGATTGTATTATGGAATAAAGGGAAATGACTTCTATTATGGTTTTTATAGGTTATATAAAACATATTTGCACAATGAAATTAACACATAATCTAATTATGGGTACATGCAATCTATAGATCTATAACATGGAACCTATAGATCTATGTATTTACATAATATAACAACATACTATTGAAACTACTACAAACCCTAGGTGAGATCGAAATTCTCAAGTAGAATTACATACCTTTAGTGTTACTAGTGTATGTACCACTCTTTGATCCTAAATTGGTGTCAAAAAGGTATCACCAAAATTATGGTTGCCTGTAATGACTCACATCCAAAACTTAGAAACTAAGGGATCGATTTAGAGAGAGAGAGAGAGAGAGAGAGAGAGACAAAATTTCGACCTGGGAAATATGAGGGACAGATTGCTAAAAATCATAGGTTTATGGTCCTTTTAGCTTCCAGATTTCAAAGGATAAACCCTAATTTGAATACTAAAATAATATACTTTAATCCATATTCAAATTAGTTTTCTTATCTGTATTTGGAGGCTTCCAGAACTCCTTGGAGGAGCCTCTAAAACCATCCAAGCAAGGAGGGTTCCAGAACTCCGGTGTTGCCCTCCCTCCTTGAGGTTGAGGGTTCAAGTCATGTCATGGACATAGGTGGATTTAAGGAGTAGTTTAGGAATAGGTTAGATTTTTCGTTCCAAAAAAAATTTAACGCAAAGTTAATTTCACATTAATTCTGGTTAATTCTAAATTAATTTATTATTCATATAATAAACTAATAAATTACTTCATCTCTCTTTTGATATCATTCTTATTTATTTTAGGATACGAAGGCAACCTAAAAATGACTTTACTTTTATTCATAAGAACATACCATTTAGTTAAGACCTTAAAGACCTTAATCGAACAGTCTATACCCCTCATGCAACTTACACATAATGTTTAGTCGGATAAGTAGCAGTTAACCTATTAAGTGGTGTGATTTTTGCAAAAATAGTGGTATGAATATGACGATTTAGAGCCTCCCTCTTCATGGAGCCATTAAGTGGCATATCAAACTACCACAAACACATGTTCCTCTTAATCATTCTCCTTTTTTACATATTTAAGAATTTTGAACATTAATTCTTACCCAAATTTGATTGATATTAAGGTTGCTTGGTAATATTTTGTGCCTTAACCTTTGGTTTAGGATATTGGTGTTCCTTGATAATACTAAATTCCATTTCCATCATATATTTTCTATTGGATGAATTTTGTTTTCGATTGCTTGTGTAAGTGACCACATGAAGTATACTTTATAATTGGTTAGAACCCACCCCCATATATTTAGGGAATTCGGACAACTGCACATCCTTATAAACCTCTAAAATATTTTGCATCTCAAACTCTATTAATTAACCAAAAGGATCTTAAGTTAACCATTTTCATCTAAACATTATCTAATGTAACCCTTCTACCTTTTTATACCTCTAATTACTAAAATGCTCTTGGAATTTGTTATGCTAGTGTGTTACTATAACACCATTTATTTGTCTAGAATTTTATCGAGTTACCTATTCCAACCTTTCTTCAAAAGCTTATTATTTAATCCTAATCATGTCCACTGGTTTTCACAATTGAATCACATACACACCATCAAGAACCTTTCACGAAATTATTACATAATACATATACCTTACAAAGGGAACTACCATCCAGAAAGAGTCTTCCAGGTCCTTTTTATGACATCATGTGTCTAGACTAGACATCAAAGCTCAATGAAACCACATTCAGTGTACACATGAGCACCATTTTTCTTTTATGTAAGTTTAATAACGTAAGTTCCATGTCATATTTATTTTATAATTTCATAATCATTGCATAACATAAGGAGCTTTAGCATGAAATTTCAACAAACATAGAAAATACATAACTTAATTTATAACATTTAAACTATTATTCATAACTTAGTTTCGCACTAACTTAATTTCAAAAAAAAAAATCTTCTAGCAGTGAAGAGATTTGTTTTTTGGGTATGTGTTGAATCTTTGTATGTTTATTTGTGATTATATGTTAAAATAATAAATTTCCATTTTTTATGAATTCATTACTTTCATTTTCCTTCAAATTTTAGTTGTTTTTAGGCTTTTTGTATGAGTGTGTGTGTGTGTGTATATATATATACATATATATGGTTGTGTGTGTATGTGTGTACCAAGACAACTTAAATAATCATAAAAAATTGATTTTGATATGTCCAAAATAAGTCTAGAATACGCTAAAGTAATTTGAAATGTATTGAACACTTCAATACTACGTAAAACATACCAGGAATGTCTATTACTATTCCAAAATATAGTTCGAAATGGTGTCTTTATTCTAGAATGATGTATACAACACAACCATTATACTTTGGAATGGTTTCTGCAACACTTTCACTAGACTAATTTATATTCCTTTCATTTTTCATGAAATAGCAATAAAACAGTTGTTACTACAACCTACAAACTTGAACTCGGTAGGGAAAGCATTACTTATTTACACATACCCAGATGTGCGACCATTTTTACTGCTTCCTATTTTGATGCGTATGTTAACATTCTGATGGGTGTAGAATGTCACTTGTATCTATGCCATTACTTTACATTCAAGGAGGTTGCTACTTATCCTTGGTCTGAGATGGAGGAGCTTCTATTCTTAATAGGCGGCTATCGGGTTTGCTTTAACAGGCGAGCTTTCTGCTTTATTACCAGTCTTCCATTTAAGGAGTATTTTTTGGCTACTTCGTCTTCGATATAGTTCAGACAACTTGTATTTTCATTTTTCTTGTGTTTAGAGTCAATGAATGTTGTTGACATTATTCAAGTGTTCAATACTCATGACTTTCAGAGAAGATGGGTCATTTTTAAGTGGGGGTGGAGACAACCTTGTATATGATAACTTCATGTTAGGGATGAAAAGAGGTGGGGTAGAAGATTATAGACACATAGGGTGATGGGGTAGGTGGTTGGCTATGATGACTGAATCGAAGATACGGGAGTGGGAGAGTGAACGATGGGAATTAGGGATGCATAGTTTTAACGCTCTTATCCAATTATTTTCGTTTACATATTTAGTCCATATATTTTATTAATTATAACACAATGTATAAAATAAAGAATATTTAGTCATCTTTGTTGGATATAATACTAATTATTAATAAAGAAAAATATCATATTCCCTTACATCCCTTGCATATGTTCAGAATTAATGAAAAAAAATTAACGATGTTAACCATTAGGAATATCTATTAAAACTTTTAAATTCATAGGGACCAACCTTGTTATTAAAAATTAGCAGGGATTACACTTCATATTTTTGATATTTATGAAGATTTGTCTTTTATTAATAAATAGGCAAAATTTCACTAATGGTTTGTTTGCTTTTCAATTTTTTCATGAAACAGTCCTTATGAAATAGTTTTTGCATGGATAGTTTCTTTGGAGAAAACGTTGCACGCAAATGGTCCTTATAACTAACTTTGTTAACAGATTTTGTTGAGTGTTTGTGAAATGACAAAAATACCTTTTCTTTTTTTACATACAAATAGTCCTTATGACTCTCTCTCTCTCTCTCTCTCTCTCTCTCTCTCTCTCTTTCTCTCTCTCTCTCCCTCCCTCCCTCTCTCTCTCATACACACACATCTACATGTATTTCTCAGTCACCTCCAAAAACATTAAAACTCCACCTGCAAATTGTAACACCTATTTTCCAGAATGGACCGGTCTAGGTAATTAAGGAGTCAAAAGCATGATTTTTAGTAAAAAAAACGAGTGTCACGATGTGACCATAGCATGGTCATGACATGACGATTTAAATGGGAAGCACATATCTAAAGGTAAGTCATGATATGACCTGAGTGTCGTCACATCCTGAGGTGGGTTGCAGCCTAAGCCCATGATCTCTTACTGTTTCCTTCGTATTTAAATCCAATTAATTCATTATCAGCATCCATCACTCTCAAACCTCATAAACCATAACCTTAACCCCCTTGGTGGTTCTTGCCTCACTTAGGTCGTTTCTAGCCTTTTTACCTAGATTGGATAGAGGACATGCATGTCTGTAAAATTGTCATTTTTATGAAGCTTTGGAGTCCCTTAAAGCTTTCTAGAAAGTTATAGCTGAAGACTTATTATATTAAGGACACAAAACATTAAGATCTTCCTCATATTGTGGTCATGACATGACATAAGGAATGTCACAGCATGACAGTAGAGAGTCCCTTGATTAATTTCTCCTGGTCAGTTCATGACGTGACCAAGAAAGGTTGATGTCGTGATGTTTACTATTTGAGTTTTTCATGGCCGAGTTGGCTTAGTTCTTTATGACCGAGTTTGGAATCAGGCTGTGTACATTCTCACGATGTGGCTAAGGACTGGTCATGACGTGAATGATAATTGTTGGTAATATTGATTGTTGACTGTTGACTTTTTAGCAGTTTGACTTTTTGTCAAATTTGAAGGAATTGGGTTATTGATTTAGGTCCTTTCGTGTTTTGATATCAGTCGGTGCACGGTAGTATTCAGTTCAGAAAGTAAGTGTATCACGGTGTTTCTTGGGTCTCCGATTCAGGTGAGTTTCCTCATTATATAATGTATTACAATATATATCCTCGTATGTTAGGATATAAAAGTAGGGCTATGCTGGTTAGAGTATCAGCAGGTTGCTTATCATTTGGTGGAGTGCCTTAGGGTTTGTATGTTCTCACGTAGGATAGTCTGAGAACTCTTGATCTAGGCTTTCTTGGATGTTCCTCTTTTGGCAGTGGCTCTAGAGTAGGATCATCTATTCAGATGTTTATCTGACCTTTGCTTCCATATAACTATGCATTCCTTAGAGATTTGACAGTAGTGACATGGGGTAGTGAGCTGTTAGACAAGTAGTTTGAGTAGATAGTTGCATGTGCTTATGTGTTTTCTTGATTCCTTATTTGATTATTTATGCCAACATATTGTGATGGGTCAAGTTGATGAGGTCCTACTTCGTGATGTAGGCCACCATACCAGGTGCGATCCAACTCTAATCCGTAGGAACAAGGGGGAACCAATCATAGAATAGAGGCTCGTGTGAGCGGTTAGGTTGAGGCGCTAGGCCAACAAACCCGAAAGTGGTCCAACTTTATGCTATAGGCTCGGAGGCGGTTTAGTCTTTGTGACTGTGGGCCCAATGTGAATGCATTGTATGTGTGTTATGGTGTGTCCTATTTTGTGGGAACTCACTAAACTTTGGCTCACAATTAAGGATTAAATGTTTTTCCGGTACCAGTGATGATCGTGGGAAGACGAATGCATGACTGTACACATTCATCAACGACAATGGAGATACCGTGTTTACTATCTAATTTTAAACAAGGTCATTTTAAACAAATGGTTTTCTTAACTTGGATTATATTTATTATAAGTTTTACTTCATTTGAAAAGGAAAGTTTTTGTGAAAATGGGACGATAGAAGTTAGTATCAGAGTCCTAGTTTGAGGGATTTGGAGCAATGCTTGTGTGAATGCAAAGTCAAACTAGGATCAGATAATTTTTGCAAAATGTTTTTTAAAATGAAATTTTTAACACAATGGTTTGGTTAGGAACATGGGATCGGTCTCTTGTCATGTTCTTGTTTGATTGTTGGCTTGGGATCGGGAACATGGACCTCTGACTTAACCTTGGTTTTACAAGAAGATGTGATGTATATCGTCAACCGGAGCCCAAACAGGAAAGTGATTCCCAAAATACCCATACTTGTTTTATATGTTGAATTTGAACTTGTTGGTATATAAATTGCTAGAAATGCATGCTAATGGATATGATAAGGATTCTTTTCAGGATCTGTATGACAATATTGCTTGATTTATGTGATGCTTTATTGTCCAGGGAATTACTTGTTATATGCTATTTGATTATGTTAATTTCTAAGTGTATGTTGTACAGTTGTATATGGTTAGGATTACATAGATTTAGAATGATTGACTTAGAATTATTTAATGTTCCTTTTTTTGTTGTGGGCTTAGGCTAGAGTCATTTATTTGACAGCCTATCTAATCAAGTACTATATATAACTAGGATGCAAAAGGCAACTAGCGTTGCAGAAGCGTGATTGAGGACGGTCCTAGGAGGAGTGCCTAGGAAGTTAGTTGAGGCTCTTAGGAGTTTGTGGATATTAGTACACCTATGTCACTCTAATGCATTGACTTAGGACCTTGAGATAAATTTTGGGTCAACTACAGATAGGTGTGTAAGGTAGTATGCGCTCATACTACTAAAAGCACAGGATCCATATGAGAGTTAGAAGGAATCTTGATGATACTATGCAACTAATAGGAGGAGGAATAGCGTGTTAAGCATTATGTTATGATGATTGACCTATCTGTTGCATGTATTTTCTTATGGTGGCTATCAGAGGTTCAAGATTAGGTACTGGCAGCACTGAGAAGACAGGTCTAAGTGATAATGAGATATGTATGATCGTTTCTTCTGAAGTGGTCTTAGTGATCAGGGAGGAACTTTTGGAGTTGTTTGGGTCGGTTTAAGAATAAGTTAATTGAGGAGTTTGCCATGCGCTATCCCGCCATCGCACAGGCTGCCATTGTCGCAACTCCTACAACCATCGGTGTTGCAGGGCTTCAGAGAGGCGGGGCGACGCAATACCGGGAGTTCAGTAATATGAAACCTTTGGATTTCAACGGTGACAAGGACCTGATTATTTATTTAAGATTAATATCTAATGTTGAGGTATGTTTCTACACATGTTTAAATTCCAAGGACTAGAAGGTCAAATTTGTGATGAATCTTCTAGGATTGGTGCGAGTTTGTGACCCAAATACTTTCGCACGTTGAACAAGCTATAGTTACCTAGAAAAAGATTGTGGAGTTGCTCCATTTGGAATATGTTCCACTTGTGGAGTGAGAGCGACTGACACAAGAGTATCCATGGGTTAAACAGACAACTGAGTCAGTGACGGAGATCACCAAGATGTTTACAGAGAGAGCCCTCTTCTTCCTAGAGTATGCCGCTTTAGAGCAATGCAGATGTCGCGATATTTGAGTATGCTCAAGATAGATATTTTATAGTTTGTATTGAATCAGCCATATCGATCCTTGATCGATTTGCAGTCAAGATCCAGGAGGAAGAATATTTTGGAGATCCATAGGAAGGAAGAGAGGATAGCTTTAATGTTGTTTCAGTTAGTGGCCAACTTATTCAAATCAGTTTACTTGAGTTCAAGATCAGTTGAGAGGAGGAGTTTTGGGTGTGACAAGTGTGAGAAGTTTCGTGATGGAAGGTGTTGATCTTTTGCATGTTGCGGGTGTGTTAAGGAGGGACATTTTGGAAAGGATTGTAGGAAAAGCATGCATTTTTGTTTCCATTGCGGTCAGCACGAACACATAAGAACTCATTTCCCCTTCTCGAATTCGGTTAAGTGTAGGATCCTACATATTTAGCATGGAAGATGTAAGATGGATTCCAAGGGGGGGCTGAAATACCTAAGGGAGACGAAAAAGCCTACCAGTTTGTTGCAGAGGATCCAGATGTAGTAACCATGTCGGCTTCAGGTATGTTTTCCATTTATTTTATTCATGTATTGAATTTATGAATTAAGTTTTGCTTTTATAATTCTCCTTCTGGAAGGAGGTGTCCTATGTATGCATTTGTGTTGGCAATGTTTCGAGGTTATGTAATGTCCCCTTTTTTGGTATATTAATAATTTCATTTTTTTAGTATTATTATCTAATTCATTTTTTTTCAAATGACCGGGATGATTAAATAAATAAGATTAGATAATAATAATAATAATAATAATAATAATAATAATAATAATAACGGACTAATTAGGGAAACCTTAGGAACCTAATTTATCAAAACATTGGATTTAGGACTAACTAAAATTATAAAGTGAAATTTGAAGGGTTAGTTTTGCCCTTTGCTAAAAGTTACATGTAAAATCCTTTACCTATTAAACACTTACATGTTTTTAGGCCTAAATTCAAATCTTTGCAGTCCAAGGTCGCATCCCTTTGGAGCCTTGTTAGCCTTGAAAGTTCAGTCCTAACTATAATGTGGACGAGCTGCCATTTTTTATGAGTAGCCACGAATAGAGAATGAGAAAGAAGGAGTGGTGTTGGGACAGAAAAGGGTAATGAGAGGAAGATTTTGGATGAAAGTAAGAAGCACCATCATCGAGGGTGAAGATCAATCAAATGGGGGTGGAATAAGGTAGAAGTCTTCATAAAAGGTAAAGAATAAAACCCTTTTTCTTTTTTCTCTTTTTGGTTTGGTTTTGAGCTTGGCCGAAACCACCATGGCTTCCATTCATGACCACGAGAAGCCTACATGCTATGGTGGCCATGGGTGGTGGATTTAGGGATTACAGGCGTAGGGTTTGTTGAAGATATCAAACCCTAGTTCGTTGGGTTTACTTACGAGGCATTATACTTAGTGTGGCTTTTTAAAAGAAATAAACAATAAGCTAGGACTTGAAACCCATATTGAATTTCTCTCCATAAAATATCCCACTATTAAAGACTTTATTTCCAGAAAATAAGTCACTTTGCATTTGATCATGATGGGTTAAGAAGCTAATTAATCTTAAAATAAAAAAGATAGAAATATTGGAAATTTACTAGTCTGTCCCTACATTGCAAAAGTCATAGAAACATCATGGAACGTCATTTTAGGTCGAGACAAGTGCCCAAAATTTCATATATGAGTCTACTACATTTCATTCGTTTTGACCAAAAATTATAAAGGAATCTAACTATGGTGAAAATGAGCATTTACCTAGACTAGTCCGGAATAAGGTGTTATGCGAAGCAATTTTGTGAAATTCTCCATAAATTGTAGAAAAATAATATGAAGGCATATGAATAGTCCCTGGAAAGCTAAGGACATGATCTATCTTCCTTTAATGCATTTTTTAATATAAAATTTAATGTGCGAAACATAGGTCTCAAACATACCATAATTTTTATGTAGAAATCTGAAATATAACCCAATTTCCTATTTAGATAATTAGGGTAAATTAGTAGATATAATTAACTTAATTTGTTATTATTTGGAAGTGTGATGGGAAAATAGGTGTAAATGAGTATCGGGTTCTTTGGAGGTTGTGTTGCTTTTGGAGGTGAGTTTATCACTACATAGTGTTCTGTTATCTCTTCTTTAAAGTAGCTTATGTGTGTTATGTACATATTGCTTATGCGGTTAGTAGTTGGCTACATAGAATAGTGGTTTGTATCATGTATTGATGACTATGCTGTTGGATTAATGTCTAAGTCCATAACTATAATTGGTAACACTTGACCCCAACATGGTCCATTTGGGTTGCATGGCATCATGCACTTGGATAGACTATAATGAGAGAAATAACACTTAAGGTTGATTAATATATTATAAGTTCTAATATATTAATAGGATTATTTAATTTGTATTGATCAAGAATTAATCTAGAATTAATTAAGTGATCAAAAGAAGACTAATTAAATATATGGGTTGATAGTGTAAATCATCCATACTTGTATAGTGGGCTAATGCTCCATGGATAATCAAGCTGGGCTAAAACCCTTAGGATGATCCATAGTGTATTTTGAACCCATGGATTCAAGGAAATGGAAGGCCATGACAATTAGGGTTTACCCTAATTGTAACACACTATATAAGCATCATATTATTCACCAAAATGGGCACTAGTGTGTGTAAAAGAAGGGCTAGCCGATTTCATGAGTTGTGGATTTCTCTCAAGTTATTCCAAGTGTATTTGGTGTTGTGTGAACCATTTGAGGTGTCACACTTGAGGCATTAGGCACTCAAGCTTCATGAAGACATTCTACATCAAAAAGGTATGTATTCTATCTTGTTATATTCATTGTTTTGTATGCTAGATTAGGATAATACCTTGGATGTTCATATTTGCATGTATATTAGAGAAAAAATAGATCAAGGTATTTAGGGTTGCATGTACACTTAGGAGTGTTAGAATGCTCAAAACCCAACAGTGGTATCGGAGCCTAGGCTTGCTTTCTCTTATACTTGATGCAAATAGATTTTTCGAAGCCAAGAAACTGAGAGCCTAAAACTCGACGAGTTCTGGTAGAAAATTCGATGAGTTCATGTATTAGAGCATGAACTCGACGAGTTCCATGAAGAACTCGACGAGTTTGGCCTCCAGACAGCATATCTTCGTGGTTTTTGGCTGGAATTGAACTAGGAACATTACCATAAGCTGTTTTTGAACTTATAAACTTGTTTTTGATGTGGTAATGTTCATGCTAATCCAATTTCAGAGATAATTGTCCATAGATTCATGTTTTGAATTAGTTTTGTGATTAGGCTAATTACATGGAAAAGTTTGATTTGAATTATCTTGTTCTTATGAGTTGCTTAGATTAATAGGAAGTTATGTGAAATTGTTGTTTTCAATCCAAATTAATCTAAGAGTTGATTCTAAAATGTGTTTTTGTAACTTATCCTCAAGTTATATGAAAAGTCACATTTAAGTTTCATAAAACTCATAAAAGTTGGCAATGGTTACAAAAAAATGAAGAGTCTTGTCCTTAAGTTATGGAGGTTCAAGAGTCACTTCATTAAGTAATATAATATGTAACCTTAATTAATTCCATAAGTTACAAAATATAAAAAATGTTACATTATTTAATAATTTAAAGTCTTCCATAACTTGTCCTCAAGTTATGGAACTTGAAGACTTTTTGGATTAAAACTACTTTAAACACATAAGTTATGGAATTAATTAGTTTTGAATAGTTTCAAAACTTGCCCTCAAGTTTTGGAATTTGAAACGTTTTCATTTATGAATACTTTAATTACAAGTTAGCCCTTAGAATTTTAAAAATTAAAATTCAACCCTTATACTTTATAATATTATAAGTTAATAGTATATATATATATATATATATATATATATATATATATATATATATATATATATATATATATATATATATATATATATATATAAGAGTAAAGTCAGTCTTACCGTTAGTAGGCCTCATTCACGTAGCCGGTCTATAAGGGGGTATAAGGTTAGTGCCTATAAAATGGCAGTTTAATGGGTTTCCACTCTCACCCACCGCTTCCTTGACCGGTGGAGGGTTGTTAGCTGAATGGGTTTGACAGGACTATAATTCTCCCTTCATTAAAAGTATTAATGATAAATACTAAGTAAATAAACTCTTAATAATACCCAATCTTAGTTACTTAGGAAAATGTGAATAAGGTGCTAATCCATGAAATTACACTTTGCACTTTGTTTAAGTCGGTTAGTGGAGCATGTGTGGTTAACCGGCACACTAACTCGTATTTAACAAGGTATGCAAAGGGTAACTTAATGTTTATCATAGTATCGATGGAGTGTGTGTGGTTAACCGGCACATCGATTGAGGGGTAAACACTTAAGGGTACCAAGTAATTTGCATGGTTACTTCACACCTTGTTTTGTGATCCTCAGCATCCCAGTCAAAAAACATGAAGGGCACACTCGAGATTGAAACATGCCATTGAACAGTTCAATGAATCTCAAAAGATCTAGGAATTTCAAATCCAATTAAAACCTAATAATACATTTCGTTTATCTTGGTGGAAATTGGTGAATCATCATTCACCTACCTTCAAATATTTGATAGCTTGGATTATGGCATACCTCTTCCAAGTTATAAAAGTATTGTGTTGGGTCCTAAGCTTAATATTTCATATTGGGTGTCATATTAAGGACTTTAAATCAACTATCTTGAATATCCCCCAAAAAGATGTCTGGTTTAGACATTTATGATCTTCCCAAATCTCTTGAAACAAGCTTTCCTAAATTAAGATGATGTCCCATGGAAATCATACTTCTTTCAACGCCTCCATTTATTTTCCCTAACCCACAAGTTCAAGGTCACTCAAGCCCTACTGGCAAGGCAAGGTCTAGGTGTGATCACATCTTAGAGATGTAGTCACACACTGACAAGTTGGGAGAGTTGGGTATCAAAGTCTTGAGACAGTTGGTGGTTTAATCACTTTCTAAGTCACCTAGTGAGTTTCTTTAGGACTTCTATGAAACAGACTTTGACAAGACACTTAATGATCTTATCTATTTGCTAAGATCAACTTCCTAAAATGCTGTGGACATTCACAATGATGACATTGGATATCCAGTAAAGCTCTCTCTTCCCAATGGAAAGGGATCGGCCATAGTCAACTCGGTTGACCAAATGGTAAAGAGAGAGGCTAAGTTTGAGATAGCCCCATTATCAAGGGTCTATAGGTAACTATTTCCAAAGGAAGGGGCATTGGTTGAGAAGCTGCCAAATTTACCTAAGGATGTTAAAGTCAATAAGTTTGGCTCTACTTCAGGTAAAGTCCATTGTTTAACTCTATTAAGTACATGCTGATTCTGATCACGAAGATGGATTCCAATCGCATGGTTCGGTGATCAGAATTTTGGGCTATTACTTAAGAGTTATGATATTTATATTGCTTAGGAATAGATAACAACAAAGTTTTCATATGGATTGTAAGGATAATTTTTTTCCGCAAAGTTTTAAAATGAAAGAAAAAGGTTTTGATTTTATTTATTTTAAGTATCCTTACAATGGCATTTGTGAAAATTGTTGCTTATAAGATTCCACTAATAGCAATATTGGAAAGTGAATTTGATTCTTTCATTTGTGGTAGTGTCTAAATTTACCAAATAATGAAAGATTCTCATCACCCAAGTTTCAAGTGGACCGGAACTTGGAATCATACAAGTTGTACAGTATGATGAATGAGAACTTTCAACTTTTGAAAATTAAGACTAGTCTTTGTTCACATGTATATGTGAGTCAAGTGAAGGACTAAGGGATCGAGCACACATTCGTGTGCACTGGTCAAGTCCACCACAAAAGATCGATAAGATTATTCGTCATAATTTACTATAGCTCAGTTAATATGGTTATACTTACAAGCTTAAGTGTAATTCTGAGACATTGGAAAAGGTTCCAATGTATGACAGAGCGAATAAGAAGAATCAAATTAGGCAGAAGGATAAAAGTTTCTCAAATCTAAAAAGATGGGAGAGTACTTTAGTATCATGTTATATGATCATCTTAATGATTAAGAGACCTTATCACAATTCATTCTCTAAGTGGATTCTGATTGTTATGAAGAGGATTTATGAATTGTTGAAGTGGTTAAATCAATAAGATGATTTATACTTCGTTCCAAAAACATTTATTAGAGGTATACTCTAAAATTGTAACTTGACTGACATGTCTTAAAGAAGGTTTAAAACACTTGTCAAATGTAAGAGTAAAAGTATCCAACTCTTGTACATTTGAAATTGGTAATTTGTGATGTTTTGGATAAAACAAAGACCAACTAAGGCTAATTGTGTGAAGTGTTAGTCTTGATTAGAATCCACACTATCTCTTGAATATCTGACAACAGAGTCTTATATGTCAAGAGGACAGCGAGAGTCTTAAAGGTCTTGAAAGTCTCAAGAACTTATCAAGAGTAAAACCTGAAGTTCTTCAGTAGCACACGACTTAAGGTTTATAACCTATCATGTTGACATATTTTGTGGCCATTCCAGTTAAAGTTGGCTTTGCATATGAGTTCTTAGAGTTCTCAATTGGTTGCACAACAACTTGGAAGCAATGGCAGGCCCTTGAGCTGCCAGATGGCAAGAAATTAAGATTGAGTTCAGTCCATATGAGTTTGGATTTGTCATTATCCTTGTCTTGTCACTATGGTTTTGATAATTCACATCGATAAGAACACATACACCATTAAATCTAAGTGTCATAATGTAACAACCCGAAGTTGCTCATCGCCGAAATCCGTTCCTTGCGTAAAAATCCGCCTTTATCGATTCATCCCGTTTTCGTTTTTGAGCTAAGATATATAAACTATAAGTTTATTTTCATCTCATAAGTGCTCAAATCCATTTAAAGCTCATGAAAATGACCAAAAATCATTAACTTGAAATTTCTAAATTCTATCCCGTCGAATTACGGAAACTTAATCGGGTGCAACCTAAAGCCCCGTTTAACGTCGGTATCGGGTAGAATTCCACCATGTCCAAGTTTTGGGACCTATTTAAACATGTTTAAACACTCATTTGAAGCTTTTTATTCCTCTCTCTACTCTCTCTTTAACCTCTCTCCTAAATCCAAGTTTAAGGGTCTAAATCACAAGTTTAAGGCTTCTAATCTCCAAGGCACCTTCCCTAGCTTGTTTTGTAACCTCTTTAGCCTTCAAATTCGAGTTTAATCTATGGATTAGGACCATTATCATGTGTTTACAGCTCTAGAACTATCCTAGGCTGTAAACTCATTTAAAGGGGGGGGGGGGGGGGTTGGGCAACAAAACCCTTCCAAAGCACAACTAGACTTTAGATATGGATTAAGGACTTCATGAAATGGACTTGGAACACTTTAGACATGAATTTTGAGGGATTATAATGAGTTTACGGCCCAGGAAGGTGCCTAGGCCGTAAACACTAAATTAAAAGGGTTTTGAGCCCTTAAATCCTTCCTAGACTCAAACAAGGCTTAGATATGAATTTTAGAATAATGGTATTGGCCTTGGAACATTACAAATATAATTTTTGGGGAGTAAATAGGAGTTTATGGCCAAGGTTCATGCTTGGGCCGTTAACCCCTTAAAAATGGAGAGTAAACTCATTTTAACATCTCCAAATGCCTTCAAACTCAACCAATAGCCTTGTGGTAAATCCTAGGACCATCTAAAAATAGTTTGGGGGTCTTAAACATATCAAAATGCAACATATAAGAGTTTATGGCCATAGCTCATACCCTTAGGCTGTAAACTCCTAAATATATGTCCAATGATGCCCTAAATTCATAACAAGGCTTGGAAAAATTACTAGAATCACATGTGATTATCCTAAGTGCCGTAAATCAATTATTCAAGACCATGGGAGAGTTTACGGCCATAAACTCCAAGTTTACTGCCGTGAACTCCCTTAAACATGGTATAAGTCCCATAAATTTAATCCAAGGCATTTTAGAAGTCCATTCCAACAATCCCCATGTCCAAACAAGCATTTAAACACTCAAAATCACACCAACATGAGTTTACGGACATAGACTCATGTATGTGTGTGTTTTGTGGCTGTAAACTCCCTTAAATGTTTACTCTTGGCGAGTAAACTCAAATCCCAAGTCCCTAGTGCCATTACACGTCCGAAGATGTCACCCGGGTCACTCCAAACGCTCGTTTTGAGGTGTTTAACCTCGTTGGAGTGTAATGTTCCATATAATTAGTCATTGTAAATCTAATTAGATATATATGGACATTATTACATTTTACATAGGGACATCGCGAGTAATCAGACCCCGAAGCAACGCTTAGTGTCCGAAACCGTAGCATTTCCTAGTCCGGTGATTTCATACCCCTACCCTTTTCCATGTTGTCAATGGTTTTTTCAATGTTTTCAGGGGGAATACAAGCAAAAAGTACAAGTGTATTTTGTACTTAAACTGATTTTCAACTCAATGGTTTTACTTATCAAATGTCTTGATTTCCAAATATTTGTGATAACTGACGTTTCGAATTGCAGGTTAAACATAGATTTCTTTTAAAGGTGTTATAACTATATTCTCTTTAAATAAGAAATCATACCAACCTAGTACGAATACGAATACGAATACAAATACGAATATGAATACGACTACGAGTACGAGTATGAGTACGAATACGAATACGAATACGAATACGAATACGAAAACGAATACGAATACGAATACAAATACGAATACGAATACGAATACGAATACGAAACGAATACGAATATGAATACGAATACGAATACGAACAGAAATACGAATATGAATACGAAACGAATAAGAATACGAATACAACTACTACTACGAGTACGAGTACGAATACGAATACGAAATGAATACGAATACGAATATGACTACGACTACAACTTCGAATGCGAAATGACGCCTTTGGTTGACACTGAGACTTCGAATATACAGTTAGTGTACTCCTTGAGTGTCACCAGAGCTTCGAATTTAACACAAAAATATGCCTCTGGACCTCTACTGAGTTTCAAATTTAACCGCCTCAGAATGTCGACAGAGCTTCGAATACACAACTAATATACTCTTTTGGAACTCGGCAGAACTTCGAAAACACTGTAATGTACGCTTCTGTGTGATTCCAAAACTTCGAAAATACAACTAAGTTAGTAGATAATAGTCATTTGAATGTAGAATAACTAAGGGTTTAGAAGACATAACTAATACTATTTACATAGTAATTACTAGTACTTCGAAATCAGACCTAAGAACCAACCACCACACATAGGAAAATATGGGATTTTCCTGGGATAACATAACCACTAGTAACGAACTTAGAAACGAATAGACAACTCAACACATAGGAAAATATGGGATTTTCCTGGGATAACATAACAACCAGTAACGAATAGACAACTCAACACATAGGAAAATATGGGATTTTCCTGGGATAACATAACAACCAGTAACGAACCTAGATACATATAAACAACTCAACGCATAGGAAAATATGGGATTTTCTTGGATAGTACAATAACACATAAATGGATAAAGTAATAAACGAATAACTAAAACTATAAGGAAAATATGGGATTTTCCTGGAATGACATAACCAACCATTTTCGAAATTGTAACAAAGGATAACCAAACTGTTTTCATAAGAAAATATGGGTTTTTCTTGAACAACAACTTTTTCAAAAAGCAAAGGAAACTCGTTCTTTTCAAAACTAAATCGCTTATGAACTCACCAGCTTTATGCTGATTTTCAAACTGCTTGTATTCTCAGGTCAGCGTTAGACAGGTACATCACAATCTTTTGGAGAAGACGGAGCGTCCCGAAGACTCGTCTTTACTTTTGTTCATATTACATATGTAAAACACTTGTATAAATTTACTTGCAAACAGAAGTAAACAATATTATGTAATGTAATGTTTTGTAATTACTGTTTTACTATGTGCATTGGATTTGATACTCAACGTGGAGTCAACCCCGGAAATGTTTCCGCGTTCGGTTTTCGATGTGTAACAGATTGGTATCAGAGCCCTTGTTTATAGTGAACTGGTATACTAAAACTTACATGGCATAAGACTATAAACATTAAGGGGCCTAAGTGCTCTGAACTAAAAGTATACTCTACAAATATAAGTATTTTCTAAAATATACAAGTATATCGACCGTCGAAACCCGTAACTACAAGTAGAACAGAATATAAGTAAATGGGTGTTGTACACTGCGGTTAAACCTGGGCAATTATGTAGTCGTGTCTAGGATCAATATAGCCTGGCCAACTATATTCATTCGAGACACGGCCAACATGTTCTTGGGAGTGACTGTGGTGTACGGCATGCCTAAAACTTACCCAATACCCAAACAACGAGTCGTCGCTGCAGCGAACCATGAAATACTATGGGAGTATTTCTCGAGCCGATCCTTTGTAGAAATCCTCGTATACGTGTTGTTCCTTGGTCATTCCTCTAGCGATAAAATTTTCTGCCTTGATAACTCTTTCCTACCTTATCATTAATATAATGTTATATCTGTCTTGATGAGATATCCCCTGATCCATATATCATGAGTCAATTCAGAGGACTTATGATACTCTCTTTCCTGATCTTTTTAGATCAAGATGCCTCCAAGGAAAAGACCCAGCTCGAAGAAGACGAACAACCCTCCGCCGCCACCACCTCCTATTCAAATCGATCTAGAAACACTTCAGGCAACCATTTCTGCCACTATATCAGCTCTCCTACCTCAACTAAACCCCAATAGTCCAGGAGGTGGTTCCCAAAACCAAAATCCAGAAGGTATTCAGGGACACCGGAAGGAGTGTTCCTATAAAGACTTCATGAACGCAAAACTGACCTTCTTCGATGGCACAGGGGCTGTTATTGCTCTAACTTGGTGATTAGAGAAAATCAAATCTATCTTCGATATTTGCGCCTGTTCGGAATCTGATAAGGTGAAATTTGCCGCCTGTACGCTCACCGATAAGGCCTTGACTTGGTGGAACGGCCGAGTCAAATCCCTGACTTTACCTGTAGCCAATGTTATGGGATGGGAAGTTATGAAGGAACTACTACGTGCGGAGTATTGCCCTCGTGGTGAAATCCAGTAGCTGGAACATGAGCTATGGAACCTAAAGATGAAAGGTTCCGATATCACCTCTTACACTTCTTTGTCCGGGAATGGTTACCCCAGAAAGCAAAAAGGTAGAAAGGTTCATCTGGGGATTAACTCAGCCGACCAAAGGGAACGTTATAGAAGCAAAGCCAGATACTTATGATAGCGCCAAGTGTCTGGCACAAATTTTGATCGATCACAATGATGACCAAGAAGAAGCAGACACCACTCCTAAGCCAACAGAAAAGAGTGGCGAGAAAAGAAAGTTTTGGAAAAAGAAGAAGAAGAGTTAGTCTTCTCCAGAAGCCTCGAAGAAACAGCAAATAGTGGCAGTCCACGCTGCCACTATTCCTGTTGCTGTTTCTGTTGTCAATTCCACATCTCAAGTACATGTTACCGGATATGTCGGTACCTTCCCGTGGTGTGACCGATGTAACGACCACCATCGCATCCCTGGCCCTTGTCGTGCAAAGTTCTGTAGAAACTGTGGCCAGGAAGGTCACCTCGCACGAACCTACAAAACCCCAACCCCATCAACTAGTCAAGCTTCCGGAGCTGGTATCGGTCAAACCTGCTACAGCTGTGGAGAGGTCAGGCACTATAAGCGAAATTGTCCAAAGACAGTAGCATCTGGCAACACCGGGAGAGTCCTACCTATGGGACAGGAAAGAACAATCGCCGACCCCACCGTTGCCACAGGTATACTTCTCCTCGATGAATCTTGTGCCTGTAAACCTTTTTGATTCTAATGCTGTAAGAATTTGCTAGTCATTCATTCAAATATCTTTCTAAACTAAATCCTTCGTTAGTGATCGAAACGTGCACCGTCGAGATTACCAACCAGTGAGAAAGAGAACGTTAACGCCATACCCTTAGATCGTATCCTCAATTCGGATGGTTATCCCTTTCCAATTGATCTAAAGGTAAACCTTTCATGGAAGCTTTGATGCAAACTCGGCATGGAATGACTTAGTCTCATTCATGCGGTTAGTCTTGTCTTCGAAAGGTTCGTCTGTTCGTAACTTTCCTTTGACCCACCTCTCATATTCTTCGTACATCAAAGCTTAGAACGTTTCCCATACATTCCCCGTTCGTGTGATATTCGGAAAACGGGAAGTCTACAGCTCTTTCCCCAATGCCTTTTCCAAGAATCCTCGAGAATTCCTTCTGAACGGCTAGTCAAGCCTTGTATTAACCTAGTTCTTGGAACTGCCTCGTAACCGAACCTTCGGGAGAATGATATATCCAATACAGCGACCAGGTCCTGATCACCACGAGTTCGTAGTGACGCCCTCCGGTCAAACCATTTTTCCATGATTAGGTAGATAAGCAAGGCAAACTTGTAACTTAGTAACATTAGACCCTTCGCGAATCCTCGTAGGAACGATTCAGTGACCTCCAAACTTCGGCTATCCTCAGAACTTAGTAACATTCCTATGATACTTGATGTCTCGGTCCTTAAGAAGTATCAACCCAACGAAAGCAAGACACGTCCCGATAGTGAGGGTTCGCTGGAACGTCAAGCGGACACCCGAGGCCACTTGGCAGCGTGAAAACCTGGAGCAGTCGATCCATCCGCATCTCTTTTCATTTCATGATCTGTATCTTAATCTTCGAATTTCGGGACGAAATTCCCTCTAACGGGGGGATAATGTAACAACCCGAAGTTGTTCATCGCCGAAATCCGTTCCTCGCGTAAAAATCCACCTTTATTGTTTCATCTCGTTTTCGTTTTTGAGCTAAGATATATAAACTATAAGTTTATTTTCATCTCGTAAGTGTTCAAACCCATTTAAAACTCATGAAAATGACCCAAAATCATTAACTTGAAATTTCTAAATTCTATCCCGTCGAATTACGGAAACTTAATCGGGTGCGACCTAAAGCCCCGTTTAACGTCGGTATCGGGTAGAATTCCACCGTGTCCAAGTTTTGGGACCTATTTAAACATGTTTAAACACTCATTTGAAGCTTTTGCTTCCTCTCTCTACTCTCTCTCTAACCTCTCTCCTAAATCCAAGTTTAAGGGTCTAAATCACAAGTTTAAGGCTTCTAATCTCCAAGGTACCTTCCCTAGCTTGTTTTGTAACCTTTTTAGCCTTCAAATTCGAGTTTAATCTATGGATTAGGACCATTATCATGTGTTTATGGCCCTAGAACTATCCTAGGCCGTAAACTCATTTAAAGGGGATTTTTTTAGCAACAAAACCCTTCCAAAGCACAACTAGACTTTAGATATGGATTAAGGACTTCATGAAATGGACTTGGAACACTTTAGACACGAATTTTGAGGGATTATAATGAGTTTATGGCCCAGGAAGGTGCCTAGACCGTAAACACTAAATTAAAAGGGTTTTGAGCCCTTAAACCCTTCCTAGACTCAAACAAGGCTTAGATATGAATTTTAGAATAAATGTATTGGCCTTGGAACATTACAAACATAATTTTTGGGGAGTAAATAGGAATTTATGGCCAAGGTTCATTCTTGGGCAGTAAACCCCTTAAAAATGGAAAGTAAACTCATTTTAACATGTCCAAATGCCTTCAAACTCAACCAACAGCCTTGTGGTAAATCCTAGGACCATCTAAAAATAGTTTGAGGGTCTTAAACATATCAAAATGCAACATATAAGAGTTTAAGGCCATAGCGCATACCCTTGGGCCGTAAACTCCAAAATATATGTCCAATGATGCCCTAAATTCATAACAAGGCTTGGAAAAATTACTAGAATCACATGTGATTATCCTAAGTGCCCTAAATCAATTATTCAAGACCATGGGAGAGTTTACGGCCGTAAACTCCAAGTTTATAGCCACGAACTTCCTTAAACATGGTATAAGTCCCATAAATTTAATCCAAGGCATTTTAGAAGTCCATTCCAACAATCCCCATGTCCAAACAAGCCATTAAACACTCAAAATCACACCAACATGAGTTTACGGACGTAAACTCATGCATGTGTGTGTTTGTGGCTGTAAATCCCCTTAAATTTTTACTCTTGGGGAGTAAACTCAAATCCCAAGTCCCTGGTGCCATTACACGTCCGAAGATGTCACCCGGGTCACTCCAAACGCTCGTTTTGAGGTGTTTAACCTCGTTGGAGTGTAATGTTCCATATAATTAGTCATTGTAAATCTAATTAGATATATATGGACATTATTACATTTTACATAGGGACATCGCGAGTAATCAGACCCCGAACCAACGCTTAGTGTCCGAAACCGTAGCATTTCCTAGTCCGGTGATTTCATACCCCTACCCTTTTCCATGTTTTCAATGGTTTTTTCAATGTTTTCAGGGGGAATACAAGAAAAAAGTACAAGTGTATTTTGTACTTAAACTGATTTTCAACTCAATGGTTTTACTTATCAAATGTCTTGATTTCCAAAGATTTGTGATAATTGACGTTTCGAATTGCAGGTTAAACATAGATTTCTTTTAAAAGTGTTATAACTATATTCTCTTTAAATAAGAAATCATACCAACCTAGTACGAATACGAATACGACTATGAATATGAGTACGAGTACAAATACGAATACGAATACGAAAACGAATACGAATACGAATACGAATATGAAACGAATACGAATACGAATACGAACACGAATACGAATACGAATACGAAACGAATACGAATACGAATATGAATACGAATACGAATACGAATACGAATACGACTACGAGTATGAGTACAAATACGAATACGGATACGAATACGAATACCAAACGAATACGAATACGAATACGAATACGACTACGAATGCGAAATGACGCCTTTGGTTGACACTGAGACTTCGAATATACAGTTATTGTACTCCTTGAGTGTCACCAGAGCTTCGGATTTAATACAAAAATACGCCTCTGGACCTCTACTGAGTTTCAAATTTAACCGCCTCAGAATGTCGACAGAGCTTCGAATACACAACTAATATACTCTTTTGCAACTCAGCAGAACTTCGAAAGCACTGTAATGTACGCTTCTGTGTGATTCCAAAACTTCAAAAATACAACTAAGTTAGTAGATAGTACTCATTCGAATGTAGAATAACTAAGGGTTTAGAACACTTAACTAATACTATTTAGATAGTAATTACTAGTACTTCGAAATCAGACCTAAGAACCAACCACCACACATAGGAAAATATGGGATTTTCCTGGGATAACATAACGACCAGTAACGAACTTAGAAACGAATAGACAACTCAACACATAGGAAAATATGGGATTTTCCTGGGATAACATAACAACCAGTAACGAACCTAGATACAAATAAACAACTCAACACATAGGAAAATATGGGATTTTCCTAGATAGTACAACAACACATAAATGGATAAAGTAACAAACGAATAACTAAAACTATAAGGAAAATATGGGATTTTCCTGGAACGACATAACCAACCGTTTTCGAAATTGTAACAAAGGATAACCAAACTGTTTTCATAAGAAAATATGGGTTTTTCTTGAACAACAACTTTTTCAGAAAGCAAAGGAAACTCGTTCTTTTCAAAACTAAACCGCTTATGAACTCAACAGCTCTATGTTGATTTTCAAACTGCTTGTATTCTCAGGTCAGCGTTAGACAGGCACATCACAATCTTTTGGAGAAGACAGAGCGTCCCAAAGACTCGTCTTTACTTTTGTTCATATTACATATGTAAAACACTTGTACAACTTTACTTGCAAACAAATGTAAACAATATTATGTAATGTAATGTTTTGTAATTACTACTTTACTAAGTGCATTGGATTTGAAACTCAACGTGGAGTCAACCCCGGAAATGTTTCCACCTTCGGTTTTCGGGGTGTGACACATAAGGTTTCTCTCCGATTCATGAAAATGATCGTGAGGAAACACTTTCACTAAGTAGATTTTAGCTAGATAGCAATTGTGATATTTGCATTCTCAAATTCGTTAGTGGAGCGTGTGTGGTTAACCGGCACACTAACATGGACTTGTGAGAAGGGCCAAAGGTCTAAACAATCGAGACTATGATTACGGCATCCCTTTTCATAGTTCTTAAAATTGTTTAGATATACCTGTGAGCTATCTAAGATAAGGTGTATAATATTGATAAAGTTTTATCAAAGCAATCTAGTATCAGAAATCTAAACTTTGGTAAGAAAGTCAATAAAGTATTGATTTCTAGAAGTCCAGCTGATTTCTGAGTACATGTCAAAGCTAGTGGAAGCATAAGTGTTATGCAAATAATCATCATGTTAGTGGGAGCATGATAATTATGATAAGTATTGCAACTTAGAAATGTTAATTATAGAGAACAAAATGTTTCAATTGGGAAAAAGTTTTTTTTGCTATAATTAAGGGAGAGGAAATTATACTTAATCTCAAATCTATAAGCTTAGATCGTGAGGGTTTAATCATTTAGTCAAGGATATATATTTGAATGTCATGTTGGAATGACTCAACATAAGGAAATTCTATATATGGGTCCATTATTTGCATTCTAAAATTCGATTATGATTACGGCATCCCCTTTTCATAATCTGAATTATGAGAACTTGGCAAATTGAAATGGAAATGTTATAGCAAAAGACTGGTTTAGTCTTTATGTGATACATCATGAATCGTGTCCCAGATGCTTCGTATATTGGATCGAATACATGTGCTATATTCATCCATTCTAAAATTTACCAAATGCCTGGGGCATTAAGAAGGGAAAAGGTCTAGAATTGGATGTGACTAAAAGGATTAAACAATTGTTGAGGAAAATCTAAGGTTTACCAAACGTTGGGTGCTCAAGGACAGTTCGAAATATGGTGTTAATTCTGGAAGGACCATGTTGACATAATCTGTAAGGAAGCAACTCTTCTTCAGAAGTGATAGTCAAAATGGAATTTGGAAATGTTTCAAAGTTAGAAACTATACAATCTGTGTAAGCTTAGGAAACTTAATGCAAGAAGGATGCATCCAAGGAGCTTATCTCCTTTGGAATGCTCTGTAATGGTTGTTGTCAAGTCTTTCTGACTTTGTGCATAATCATTACAAGAGGATCAATGCATATAAGTTTAGAATCTATCGGACTTCTATAAATGGCATGAATTTCGAATTATTGCATTTGCAGTAAGGATTTAGGACTGTGAAAAGAGGATCATTGGAGTTATGTTTAATTGATCTAATTCACAATGTAAAGATCATAGACAAACATAGTATGCATACTTGGTGTATGGCATGACTAGTGTTTCGAAAACATAGTGTACATGCTTGGAGCATGGGACAACTATTTTTTTTAAATTCAAGAATAAAGTTGATAGCTGAAACAATATACAATGAATAATGTGTAATCATATGGTGATAAATAAAAGGTGTTTTATTTATGTTCATAGGTTTTGATACCATATTGGATTCAGCTATTCTTGTGTTTCATTTTGCATGTTGTGACTTCCAGAATAACTAGGTTGTTCTTCCAGAATGACTAAGTTATTCAAACCATCCACAGTCGGTCATGCGTTGGAAGTAGATATGAATCAAGATTGTCATGGGTTGGCTTGTAGAGGTCTAAGATGTTGGACAAACGGCTACAATACTCATGAGTTCTCATAAGTTATGAGTATTAGATTCAACCCGCACTCATTGGAATCACTTCATGGATTTTATCACGAGTGACCATGAGACGATAATATCTTTTATTCTTCAAACCTAGAGAGATAAGTTGTTACTATGAGTTGATAGTAGTACATTGATTGCACGAAAATGCATTGGTAACTCGATGTTATAAAATGTGCCTTTGTGTATGATTCAACAAGTAGTAGAACAAGCCATATGAGTTGAAGTTTATCCATTCCTTTTACCTTCGGGATAAAAGCGATATATGTGGGCCCCTCGATGATTTGATGATGACAAATGGAAGTGCTCGGCGAGGCCAGGACTGATTTGATTTGTTCAATTAGTCAGTCATCATAAATCAGAAATCGGGAAACAACAAATGGACAGAGAGAATGATTATAATCCATGTCTCATTCCATATGATATCTAGAATGGAGAAATATATGATCCCTTATCTAATGTACATGTCATTGACAAAGGTCAAAGTTCATGTACAAGGTCAGAGTTCGACGGAAGGTTTTGAGAGCTACGATTGTTAGTCTGTTCCTGAATTCATACGCAATAATAGTTTTAGACTTATCCAAGTGGGAGACTGTTGGATTAATGTCTAAGTCCATAACTATAACTGGTAAGACTTGACCCGACCCGGCATGGTCTATTTGGGTTGCATGGCATCATGCACTTAGATAGAATATAATGAGAGAAATAACACTTAAGGTTGATTAATATATTATAAGTTCTAATATATTAATAGGATTACTTAATTAGTATTGATCAAGAATTAATCTAGAATTAATTAAGTGATCAAAAGAAGACTAATTAAATATATGGGTTGATTGTGTAAATCATCCATTCTTGTATAGTGGGCTAATGCTCCATGGATAATCAAGTTGGGCTAAAACCTATAGGATGGTCCATGGATGCTCCATGGTGTATTTGAACCCATGGATCCAAGGAAATGGAAGGCCACGACAATTAGGGTTTACCCTAATTGTAACAGACTATATAAGCATCATATTATTCACCAAAATGGGCACTAGTGTGTGTAAAAGAAGGGCTAGCCGATTTCATGAGTTGTGGATTTCTCTCAAGTTATTCCAAGTGTATTTGGTGTTGTGTGAACCATTTGAGGTGTCACACTTGAGGCACTAGGCACTCAAGCTTCATGAAGACATTCTACATCAAAGAGTTATGTATGATATCTTGTTATATACATTGTTTTGTATGCTAGATTAGGATAATACCTTGGATGTTCATATTTGCATGTATATTAGAGAAAACATAGATCCAAGGTATTTAGGGTTGCATGTACACTTAGGAGTGTTAGAATGCTCAAAACCCAACATATGCATTATAGGAATTGGCGTACCCAGGTAGAGGATCATGCATAGTTAATATGTCCTAAAGGCTCGACGAACTGAGCAAAGGGGATCAGGTAAGGCCAATATGTCCCAATGGGTTTGGGTATAGGAGATCGGACTTATCCAATGTGTGCTAAGGGCTTGATTTATTGAGCAAGGGGGATCGAGCCTAGCCAATGTGCCTCAGTAGGAGTATGTCTACTACTGATTCATTCTTTGACATGCATGTGTGGTTGTGTGTTGATACTGTTTGTATCTATGTATACTACATATGTGTGGAATTCACTAAGATTTATGCTTACCCCTTTTCCCTTTAGAAATACTTTTTTATGTATACAAGACGGCAAGGTGGGACCGTACACACTAGCTCGAGGCAGGTTTTTGGAATTGATATTGCATTGGCTATGTTTTTATAAATTTTATAATTTTAATTAATAATTTTTGGAAACTAAATTGCTCTTGGGGTTTGGCATTTCATTCCTTTGAATAAAATATATTAAATGGATAACTTATGTTATTTTCAAATTTACTGTAAATTTTGGGATGTTACAAGGTTGTATCAAAGCACATCTTGAGAGAATTGGGCTCATTATAGTGAGTTGTGAACTCAAGTTTGCAACTCAAGACTTATTTTTCTAAAATCATTTTTTTTGGAAACTAAATGAAACGGTTGGAAAAGTTGAATGTAACGGAAATGTGTAAAGTCAACTAGTGCCAGAGGAAAAAGGGAAAGTGTCCAAATCTAATTTATTTTTTTCATGTAAAAGATGTTATTATGTATGCTAGATAACATGATTCTTCAAATGCTATGTTGGATGCTTGTGTTGTGTTATTTGGATTTTGTGCTAGTAATAATAGCTTGTTAAGTGAATGATTTAGGTTGTATGAATTAGGAGTTAGATAGACTTAGAATGATTGGTTTAGCTTGGTGCGTAGCTCTTGTTTGAGTCCAACCGTTCCGGTGTGGAATCTTTTATTTCAATAACTATCAGGTTTTACATTGTATACGATTGTGCATTCACGAGACGACACGTCGGGAATGGTAAAGACTCCACAAGAAGTAGAGTAGATGGGTGTGGATGATTCCTTCGGATCTAGGAAAATTATAGCAAATTCTAGTACAGATTAGATGTGATAGAATTTCCTATTAGACTAACTACTTGAATGTTGCTTGATTTATGCTAAGATGAACCTATACTGATATTAGCTAACTATTAAGCGAATGCGTTAGGTTCCATGCCATAAATATTAAATAGTTTTAGAATGTTTGATTTGGCTCTATTGTACACCTCTCGTTTGAGCCTAACCGTTGTAGTGTTAGATCTTTCAGTAGAAAGACTATTTAATTTTTGTTGCATGTAATTGTATTCATAAGATAGTTAGTCAAAATCGATAGAAGTTTCTTTCACAGTTGATAATAGGGGTGGGAGTACTAGTAAGCTAGGAAAAGTGTTGGCATGTGCTTGTTTATGGAACATCGTTAGAATTTTCAGCAAGAAGTGACTTGGATACTTCGAGATGGACCTTGGAACAAGCATGTATAGGTGTAGATGATAGTAATAGGGCCCCTGTTATCGAATGCGCATGATCTATACCCGAGTCAAGAGTAGTCATCGAGGTATCCAAGGAGCTGATTTTCGAATGTTTACATGGTTATTATATGTTTATTATTAAACTGTTGTAATCCTAAGGTTCCCCATTCGATAGTGGAATGGTATATACAAGAAATGGTGCTTCAGAATCTGCTATGAGACTTAGTACCAATGACATACTAGAGATGATTACAATAGTAATGGCGTGCGCTATTGGGAATGGTGATCAGGTATACCACTAAGCAAATAGAGAGAGAATAGTGTAATAGTAACACTTGGATATATGGTGATGATATGTTTTTATATTAAATAACATATCAACTACACGACATGGAGCTAAGACTTCTGGGATTTGCTCAGACAATGTGGTCTTGCATGATTAGATTATTGCTGAGATCAGAAGAGATGGGTAGAAATTTATATATACATATGGTGATGGGGTAGGTGGTTGGTGATGATGATTGAATCGAAGATAAAGGAGTGGGAGAGTGAACGATGGGGATTAGGGATGCATAGGTTTAACACTCTTATCCAATTCTTTCAGTTTACATATTTAGTCCGTATATTTTATTAATTATAACACAATGAATAAAACAAAGGATATTTAGTCATCTTCTCTGGATATAATATTAATTATTAACACATAAAAATATTATATTCTCTTACATCCCTCACACTGTTCATACTTAATGGACAAAAATTAACGATGTTATCCATTAGGAAGATCTATTATAACTTTTCAAATCATAGGGACCAACCTTATTATTAAACATTAGCAGGGATTATACTCGATAATTTTTTATATTTATGAAGATTTGTCTTCTATTAATAAATAGACAAAATTTCACAAATGGTTTGTTTCCTTTTCAATTTTTCCATGAAATAGTCCTTATGAAATATTTTTTGCATGGATAGTCTGTTTGGAGAAAACGTTGCATACAAATGGTCCTTATGACTAACTTTGTTAACAGATTTTGTTGAGTGTTTGTGAAACCACAAAAATACCTTTTCTTTTTTTTACATACAAATAGTCCTTATAAATCTCTCTCTCTCTCTCTCATTGTGTCTTATACATACACATCTACCTTGACCCGTATAGGGCATTGAGGAGTCAAAAGCAAGGTTTTTAGGAAAAAAAAGAGTGTCACAATGTGATCATAGTGTGGTCATGACATGACGAGTTAAATGGGAAGCACATATCCAGAGGCATGTCACGATGTGACATGAGTATCATCACGTCCTGAGGAGGGTTGTTGCCCAAGCCCATGATCTCTTAGGGTTTCCTTCGTATTTAAATCCCATTAATTCATTATCATCCTCCATCACTCTCAAACCTTAGAAACCATAAATCTAACCCCCATTGGTGGTTCTTGCTTCATTTTGGTGGTTTTAACACTCTTTGAAGGAAGCAAAAAGAGATTCGGTGTAAAGATCAAGCAAGCCACAACTTCTCATTTTGGATGTCAGACTCCAAGGTCCGTGGAGCATCATATCTTATGGATCTAATGATTGGTTGTGGATTGTGAACCTTTCATGAGTTTTAGGTCGTTTCGAGCCTTTTTACCTTGGTTGGGTAGAGGACATGCATGTCTATAAAATTGTCATTTTTATGAAGTTTTGGAGTCCCTTAAAGCTTCATGGAAAGTTAGAGTCAAAGACTTATTGATTAAGGACACGACACATTAAGATCTTCATCATACCATGGTCACGAGGTGACATAAAGAATGTCACGGCATGACGGTGGAGAGTCTCTCAATTATTTTCTCTTGATTAGTTCATGACGTGACCAAGAAAGGTTGACGTCGTGATGTTTACTATTTGAGTTGTTCATGGCCTAGCTGGCTTAGTTGGTTCATGACCTAGTTTGGAATCAAGCTGAGTACATTCTCACGATGTGACCAAGGATTGTTCATGACGTGAAGGTCAATTGTTGGTAATATTGACTATTGAGTGTTGACTTTTTCGCGGTTTGACTTTTGGTCTAACTTGAAGGAATTAGGTTAATGGTTGAGGTCCTTTCATGTTTTGGTGCTAGTCGACGCGTGGTAGTAATCAATTTAGAAAGTAAGCATGTCACAGTGTTTCTTGGGTCTCCCATTCAGGTGAGTTTCCTCATTATACAATGTATTATAGTGTGTGTGTGTGTATATATATATATATGTATATATATATATATATATATATATATCCTTGTATGTTAGGATATAAGAGTAGTGGTATGTTGGTTAGAGTATCATTAGGCTTGTTATCATCGGGTGGAATGCCTTAGGGGTTATAGGTAGTCACGTAGGATAGTCTGAGAACTCTTGATCTAGGCTTTCTTGCATGTTCCTTGTTTGGTAGTGGCTCTAAAGTAGGATCATCTATTTAGATGTTTATCTCACCTTTGCTTCCATATAACTATGCATTGCGTGGATATATTACGATAGTGACATGGGGTAATGAATTTTTAGACAAGTAGATTTCAGTAGATAGTTGCATGTTCTTATGTGTTTTCTTGATTGTTTGTTTGATTATTTATGTCGACATATTGTGATGGGTCAAGTTGAGGCAGTCCTACTTCATATTGTAGGCCAAGATACCAGGTGTGATCCGACTCTAATCCGTAGGCATGGGAGAGGAACGAATGATAGAATAAAGGCTCATTTGAGTGGTTGGGTTTAGGCGCTAGGCCAACAAACACGTAACTGGTCCAGCTTTATGCTATAGGTTCGGGGGCGGTTTAGTCTTGTGACTATGGGCCCAATGTGAATGCATTGTATGTGTATTATGATGCGTGCTATTTTTTGGGAATTCACTAAGCTTTGGCTCACAATTATTGTAACAACCCAATTTTACAAAGAAATTTACTCATTTTTAAGTTAATCAAAACAAATAACATAAACCATAGATTCCCAAACATATGTTTTCAAATAACATTCATTACATCATTGTTTACCTTTTAAAAACATCAGAGGGTCCCATATACATTAAAAAGAGAGATAGAGTGTGCACTGCATCATCATGCATTGCCCTTGCCCTTGGGCTCAGAAGTACCTGAAACAAATCAAAAACCTGTAAGTGAAATGCCTAGTGAGTTTCCCAAAGCATACCACACACATTCACATATACACATCCAGTTAGCTAAAAAAGCTATAAACATACCACAGAAACCACACAATATGATCCAGCAAGAATGCTACAAGCTACCCCACATGGTCTTTACCTAGGACTGTCATGGGCTACCCCTCATGGCCTTACATCGAATGTCATGGGCTACCCCACATGGTCTTTACCTAGGACTACCATGGGCTACCCCACATGGTCTTACATCCAATGCCATGGGCTCCCCCTGGGGTCTTCATGCAAAACACACAATCACATATCATATCAAATCAAAAAATGACTAACATGCATATCATAATCACATAATGGTTCGACCTTGGTGCCTTAGACCCATAGGTATGGTGAGAAGACTCACCTCCGTCCGATGAATAAAAATATTGTCCTCCTAATAATCTGCAACCTCCTACACTGTATAATAACAATAATAATATAATCAATCATAATGTAACAGCCCGGAATCTCAGCCTTCTGAGAAGAACCCTAATTCGATTGTGTGCATCTGGAGCAAGGTTGAAGACCATTGTTGAGTTTGGAGGAGTTGTTGTGCAAGGAAGAGAAGGCTTGGTGAAGGGAACAACAAGAGAAGTCACGTTCTGAGGATTGGGGACACAGAGAGAACACATTATTCAGGGAGTTTGTAGCTCGGCGGATCGGGTACGAGTGATTTCAGGAGTTGCTAGCTTACGGTATCCACGAGGTGAGTCTTCTCACTATACTGTACCCGGAAGGGTTTGACTGTGTGACCGGAAGGTCGGATATGATATGTGATATATGTGATATATGTGTTATATGTGGTAAGTTAATTGCTATGTGTGCTGTGTATGTTTATATGGGCCGGAAGGCAATGTGTTATGGGCCGGAAGGCAATACGCTATGGGTCGGAAGGCGATTATGTTATGGGCCGGAAGGCGTTGTATTGTGGACCGGAAGGTCAGGGCCTGGAAAGGCGTATAAGTGTAAGTTGTATATTGGGGAACTCACTAAGCATTTATGCTTACAGTTGTTATGTATGTGTTTCAGGTACTAGCGAGGACCGTGGGAAGGCACCGGCATGATGCGTACACACTGATTGATGTTTTGAGATCTTGGGAATTTTATGAATTGTATTTCGACTTAACAATTGAAATAGTTATATTGAGTTTGAATAAAAATAATCTTATTGTTTGAAATGAAAAAAATTTGTTTAAAAAAAATTGCGTTGTTACAATTGGTATCAGAGCCTTGGTTTGAGGGATTCGGGTGTACCTTCGGGTGTAACTGAACTCAAACCGAGGATTTGAGGAAAACTTTTTTTAAAAAAAAAAATATAAAGGCATAAACTTTTAAAAATGATAGTGTGGTAAACAAGAAAGAAGCAGTGTGTACGATCAGTCAGCGCCCGAACGGTAAAGATCCCCAAAATACCTTACAATGTTATGTTATGAAATGAATTAAGAATTGTTATGCATGCTAGAAGACTAGGTATTCATGAGAGGACTAGAGTGGCCTGATTTGTGATGCCTTAGTCTAGGGAGTTTGTCGATATGAGATACTTGATAGCGTGCAGGTAGATAGTGCACATCAAAAGTAGAGTACTCACTATTCGGGGTTTGGGGAGGAAGATTTGGGACGAATGCTGATACGGTGTGGTCGGTAGTATTGGGCCCGTACTACCGAAGACACCGAGTCGGTGGGAGACCCAAGTAAGAATCCCTGGATATCAGAGACTGAGTAGGGTTGCGTTATCGAGTACAATTGTACTTGATGGAGTCTCTGATAATTTTATGTTATATTTCAGAGACATCATGGTTACAACACGCCACGGGACGAGTTCGAGCAGTGTGAGTGATGAGGAGATTCGTCAGCTGATTCAGGAGGAGGTAGCTGCAGCGATCCGGGCTGAGATCCCGGAGATGTTTGGGTCTATTAAGACCACCCTGATGGAGACGTTTGAGGAGTGGTACGCCGCACTGACTGAAGCTGCAGCCGCTGCCGCTACCGCAGCTGTGGCCGCTGCCAGGCCACAGGGGGGTAACTCGCTGCTATTTCGGGAATTCAGCAACACGAAACCACCTGAGTTCGATGGGACGCAGGATCCGATTGCTGCGATGAGGTGGATCGCTGATATTGAGGGGTGCTTCTACACTTGTTCATGCCCGGAGCACCTAAGGGTACGGTTCGCTTTGAACCAGCTCCGTCTGGGAGCGAAGGATTGGTGGAAGTTCATGACGGCGAACTTCACTTTGGCAGAGATTACAGCAGTGACATGGGAGAGGTTTACTGCCATGTTCAGGGACGAGTACGTTCCCCCAGTGGAGAGGGAACGATTGGTTCAGGAGTTCTTGACCCTTAAGCAAGGTACTGATTCGGTTGTGGTGGTCACGCGGAAGTTTCATGAAAGGGCTCGCGGGAGAGCCTTTCAGCTGACTGCGGAGGAGGTCCGCGCTGCGCCCGATGTTGTGGCAGGTATGCTGTAATTCATGTATTTATTTAAAGTCGAAATGTATGCTTATGTTATTATATGTGTAGGTACTTTTCTTGTGAACTTTGTGCCTGCTCTAGTGTTATTTGACTCGGGTGCGAGTAGGTCCTTTGTATCTTTAGCTTTTAGTCAGCATATCAGCATTAGTCGTGAGTCGTTAAGTCAGCCTCTGAGAGTTTCTATAGCGGCCGAGAGAGTGATTTGTGCCACGGAGGTTCTTCGGGGATGCGTGCTAGAGATTTTCGGGGTTGAGTTTCTAATTGACCTGATTCCTATTGCGATGGGTGATGTCTGTGTCATCGTGGGCATGGACTGGTTGAGCCGATTCAGCGCTGTCATCGATTGTGAGCGTCAGCTGGTGACTATACGAGACCCTAGTGGGGGAGTTCTTACGGTGTACGGCGAGGGTACCCGTTCGGGATCAACTTTTTGTTCGGCCGCTAAGGCGAGGCAATGTCTACAGCAGGGATGTAAGGGTTTTGTGGCGTATGTGATGGATACGCGGGAGGCTTCCGAGAGACCGAGGTCAGTGGAGGAGGTCCCAGTGGTGCGTGAGTTTCCGGATGTTTTCCCCGAGGAGCTGTCGGGAGTACCTCCTGCGAGGCAAGTAGAGTTTGGTATCGATCTGATTCCGGGGGCCGCGCCTATTGCGAAGGTGCCTTATCGTCTCGCACCTCCAGAGATGCAAGAGTTGTCCTCGCAACTCCAAGAGTTGCTGGGGAAGGGATTCATTCGGCCGAGCAGCTCGCCGTGGGGAGCACCTATTCTGTTCGTCAAGAAGAAGGATGGTTCACATCGGATGTGCATTGATTACCGGGAGTTGAACAAAGTGACGGTCATGAACCGTTACCCGTTACCGAGGATCGATGATTTATTCGATCAGTTGCAAGGGGCATCTTGGTTTTCTAAGATTGACCTGAGGTCAGGGTACCATCAGGTGAGAGTGCGGGATGAGGACGTCCAGAAGACAGCATTTAGGACGCGATATGGGCATTATGAGTTTATGGTGATGCCTTTCGGGCTCACCAATGCCCCGGCTGTGTTCATGGACCTCATGAACAGGGTATGCAGGCCGATGTTGGATCGGTCAGTGATTGTATTTATCGACGACATCCTAGTGTATTCGCGATCTAGAGAGCAGCATGAGGAACATTTGCGGGAGGTCCTTGAGGTATTGAGGTCGGAGAAGCTATATGCAAAGTTCTCCAAATGTGAATTCTGGTTGCGGGAGGTCCAATTTCTTGGACATGTTGTTAATCAGGAAGGGATATTGGTCAATCCGGCCAAGGTTGAGGCTATGATGAGTTGGGAGGTGCCGAAGTCACCCTCTGAGATCAGGAGTTTCCTTGGGTTGGCGGGGTACTATCAGAGGTTTATTAAGGACTTCTCCAAGATCGCAGTGCCGCTCACCAGATTGACTCGGAAGGGTGTTGCATTCTCATGGGGACCCGAGCAACAGACTTCCTTTGAGACACTTCGTCAGAGACTGTGCGAAGCCCTGGTATTAGCTCTCTCGGAAGGGATGGAAGATTTTGTTGTATATTGCGACGCATCGATTTCGGGACTGGGTGCAGTATTGATGCAGAGAGGTCATGTGATAGCTTATGCATCGAGGCAGCTGAAGCCTCATGAGGCGAGATATCCCACGCATGATTTAGAGTTGGGGGCAGTAGTGTTCGCTCTCAAGATTTGGCGTCACTACGTGTATGGGGTTTGATGTACGATATACATGGACCATAAGAGTTTGAAGTATTTGATGGATCAGCCCAACCTAAATATGCGTCAGAGGAGGTGGTTGGATGTGGTTAAGGATTATGATTGTGAAATCCTATACCACCCGGGCAAGGCTAATGTGGTAGCCGATGCATTAAGCCGCAGGGCGGAGAGCACTCCATTGCGAGATGTATGTCTGAGACTGACTGTGATGACTCCAATATTGGATGCTATTCGTGGGGCACAGGCCGAGGCTGTAAGATCCGAGATGTAGAAGAAAGAGCGGGTCGTTGGGTTAATTTCAGAGTTCGTTAAGGATGGACAAGGACTTCTGACGTTTCAGGGTCGGATTTGGGTACCATTCGTGGGCGGTACGCGTATTACTTTGATGGAAGAGGCTCATAGATCGAAATTCTCGATCCATCCCGGTGCTACGAAGATGTATTTGGATTTGAGGAAGGAATACTGGTGGCCCTGTATGAAGAGAGACGTCGCCTGGTTCGTTGAGAGGTGCTTGACCTACCGTAGAGTTAAGGCCGAGCACCAGAGACCGCATGGCAAGTTACAGCCATTGGAGATTCTTGAGTGGAAGTGGGAACAGATTACTATGGATTTCATCACCAAATTGTCGAGAACTGCTAGGGGAGTCGATGCAATTTGGGTGATTGTGGATAGGTTGACGAAGAGTGCACACTTCCTTGCCATCAGCGAGAGTTCATCAGCGGAGAAGTTGGCGGAGATATATGTGAGAGAAGTAGTATCTCGGCATGGAGTGCCGATCTCGATTGTTTCGGACCGTGATGTACGTTTCACTTCCAGGTTCTGGAAGAAATTCCATGAGGAGCTGGGTACTAAACTGCATTTTAGTACCGCATACCATCCCCAGACAGATGGTCAGAGCGAGCGGACGATTCAGACACTGGAGGACATGCTTCAAGCGTGTGTGTTAGATTTCGGGGGTAGCTGGGATGCGTATTTACCCTTGGCAGAGTTTTCCTACAACAACAGTCATCATTCGAGCATTGGTATGCCAGCTTTTGAGTTGTTGTATGGTAGGAGGTGTCAGACCCCCATTTGCTGGGGAGAGGTGGGACAGAGAGTGATGGGCATTACAGAGATCATACTTCAGACGACAGAGCAGATTCAGTAGGTTAGGTAAAGATTATTGGCCGCCCAGAGCCGACAGAAGAGTTATGCGGACAGGCGCCGGTCCGAGCTTGAATTCCAGGTTGGCGACTTCGTTCTCCTGAAGGTTTCTCCTTGGAAAGGAGTGATCCGGTTCAGGAAGAGGGGCAAGTTGGGGCCCCGGTTTATAGGTCCATTTCATGTGATTGCAAGGGTAGGCCGGGTAGCCTATCGATTGGAGTTGCCAGCAGAGTTGGGACAGATCCACAATACTTTTCATGTATCGCAATTGAGGAAGTGTATAGCCGATGAATCGGCAGTGGTTCCATTAGAGGATATTCAGGTGGATGCGAGCCTGAATTACGCCGAGAGACCAGTGGCCATCAGGGATCGGAAGATCAAGGTTCTGAGGCACAAGGAGGTACCTCTGGTGTTGGTTCAGTGGCAACACCGGAAGGGATCGGAAATGACTTGGGAGCCGGAGCGTGAGATGCGGGAGCAGCATCCGGAGTTATTTTCAGAGTGAGACTTCGAGGGCGAAGTCTAATCCTAGTGGGGGAGAATTGTAACAGCCCGGAATCTCAGCCTTCTGAGAAGAACCCTAATTCGATTGTGTGCATCTGGAGCAAGGTTGAAGACCATTGTTGAGTTTGGAGGAGTTGTTGTGCAAGGAAGAGAAGGCTTGGTGAAGGGAACAACAAGAGAAGTCACGTTCTGAGGATTGGGGACACAGAGAGAACACATTATTCAAGGAGTTTGTAGCTCGGCGGATCGGGTACGAGTGATTTCAGGAGTTGCTAGCTTACGGTATCCACGAGGTGAGTCTTCTCACTATACTGTACCCGGAAGGGTTTGACTGTGTGACCGGAAGGTCGGATATGATATGTGATATATGTGATATATGTGTTATATGTGGTAAGTTAATTGCTATGCGTGCTGTGTATGTTTATATGGGCCAGAAGGCAATGTGTTATGGGCTGGAAGGCAATATGTTATGGGCCGGAAGGCAATACGCTATGGGCCGGAAGGCGATTATGTTATGGGCCGGAAGGCGTTGTATTGTGGACCGGAAGGTCAGGGCCTGGAAAGGCGTATATGTGTAAGTTGTATATTGGGGAACTCACTAAGCATTTATGCTTACAGTTGTTATGTATGTGTTTCAGGTACTAGCGAGGACCGTGGGAAGGCGCCGACATGATGCGTACACACTGATTGATGTTTTGAGATCTTGGGAATTTTATGAATTGTATTTCGACTTAACACTTGAAATAATTATATTGAGTTTGAATAAAAATAATCTTATTGTTTGAAATGAAAAAAAATTGTTTAAAAAAAATTGCGTTGTTACACATAAGACCTTAAATTATTCCAGGAAAGGCCCAGCCTTCTAATTCTACCCCCAAGGCCCAATTACCCTTTCCTTGCAAATGGGCCCCAAAGGCCAAGTCCAACATCCTTAATGGGCCCCTTGGCCCAATAAGTCCTAACCGATAAATCCACGGCCCAAACAAATAAAAAGGCCTCTAACCCACATAATCCAATCAAGCCCAACAACCAAATGAGGCCCAAAGGCCCAAAACAGCTTAGGGCCCAACTGAGTTACGTACGCCCAGCTTACCACCCTGCTACGCAGCGTAATGAAGGCTTAGGAACTACGCACCACGTACAGCCAGTTATGCCCATCGTAAAACCATTTTAAGCACTTTTTCCATTAAGTGCTTAATGCCCGAATCTTTCACGTCCAAAAGCTACATCTAAGTCTAACAAGATGTCCTAAGGCATAAAGTTGGCAACTTTATGCCCTTGCATGTCTCGTACACACCCAACTACCCCATTAAGACGTTTCCAAAGTCTTTTACCCAAGCATGAGGTCAAATCTCTCATTAAGCTTCCATTCTTATACTTCTACATGACTAGAGTACGTCAGATCTGTCTCTCATATCGAAAGGGTAGGCTTAGCTCAACAAAAGAGGTCCAAAGTTCACCAAAGGGACAAACCACCAAAACCTTAGCTAGATCTACAGATTAGAAAGGAAAGATGCATGTTTTTTTTTACCTCCAGAAGCTTTTCAAGATGATTTTGGTGCAGGATCTTGAAGAACCCACTTGACCCAAGCTTGCTTGACCACCCCTGCTTCTTAAAATATACACTAAAAGGCCACAAATGCACTCTTTAAGGCTCAAGAATGATCTCACAAGGTTTCCAGGAGTATATGAACGTTCTATAGCTGGGGAGGCTCTCTAGGGTTTAGTCCAAGGGACTTAAAGATGTTTAAATAGGCCTCAAGTTTGGAATTTAGGGTTTTGCGTCCCTGGCGCGTACGCCCCATGTAACTCAATGTACGACCAGTGTACCCAGATTCCTCTGCGACCACAACCATGTAGTATGCTAGGCGTACACTTAAGTACACCCAGCATATTTAAGGGACAAAGTAAGCAAAAATTATCATTCCTTAGGGTTTCAAGACATACTAGAATTTTTAATGTTACAACTCTCCCCCACTTGAACTAGACTTCGCCCTCAAAGTCTGTGGCTGAAAATAGTTTGGGGTAATGTTCCCGCATCTCCTCCTTTGGATCCCAAGTCCATTCAGAGCCCTTTCGATGCTGTCATTGCACCATTACCAACTTTACTTCCTTGTTCCGAAGTCCCTTCGTCTTCCTGTCTAGTATGGCAATCGGCCTCTCGACATAATTCAGGCCCCCATCCACCTGAATATCATCCAAAGATATAACTGTAGACTTGTCAGCAACACACTTCTGATGCTGAGCCACGTAGAAGGTGTTGTGAATTTGACTAAGGTCATATGGAAGCTCTAAACGATAGGTCACCTTGCCCACTCGGGCTATGATCCTGAACGAGCCTATAAATCGAGGCCCCAAATTACCTCTTTTATGAAACCTGATAATCCCCTTCCAGGGTGATAACTTCAGCAAAACGAAATCCTCCACCTGAAACTCAAGGTCCGATCACGGTCGACCAACGTAAATCTTATGACGGCTCTGTGTGACCCACAACTGATCGCACACCTGCTGGATCAACCCAGTGGTCTTGAGTACCACCTTCGTGCTCCCAATCACCCGATGACCGATCTCCTCCCAGCATACTGGGATCCTGCACCTCTGACCATATAACATCTCAAAACGAGCTCGATCGATACTAGTATGATAATTGTTGTTGTACAAGAACTTTACCAGTAGGTGGTACGTATCCCAACTTCCTCCAAATTCCAGCACGCATGCTCGCATCAAGTCCTCCAATGTTTGAATCGTTCTCTCACTCTGACCGTCCATCAGAGGGTGATATGTTGTACTAAAGTGTAGGTGTGTACCTAGTTCCTCGTGGAACTTTCCCCAAAACTTGGATGTAAACCGAACATCCCTATCCGAAACCACTAACACCGGCACCCCGTGCCTAGCCACCACTTCTCGAACATAAATGTCTGCCAACTTTTCTGCGGATATACTCTCAGAGATCGGAATGAAATGGGTACTTTTCGTTAGTCTGTCCACGATAACCCATAAGGCATCCACTCCTCATGCCATCCTTTGTATCTTCATAATGAAGTCCATAGTGATCTCTTCCCTCTTCTACATGAGAATGGGTAACGGCTGAACCTTGACATGGGGCCATTGATGCTCAACCTTAACCTTCCTATAACTCAAGCACCATTCCATAAACCAGGCGATTTCCCGCTTCATGCAGGGCCACCAATAACTTAGTCTCAAGTCCCTATACATTTTTGTTGCACTTGGATGTATAGAAAACTTGGACTTTTGCTCTGGCTCCAACAGTCTCTGCCTCACTCCCCTTGCAAATGGTACCCACACTCGGCCACACTGAGTCAAAAGGCCACGGCTATCCTTGACAAACAAAGGATACTAACACCGAATTTTATCTGTTTTTCAGCTCTCCGTCACCTTCTCAACCTTAACCCCCTGATCATATCCAACAAAGGTAAAATCACCGTCCTCCTCATACAAATATCCATAATCGGGGACCCCATCATCTTGCGACTAAAAGCATCGGCCACCACGTTGGCCTTCCCTGTATGGTATAGGATCTCGTAATCATAATCCTTTAGTACATCCAACCACCTCCTCTGCCGCATATAAGGGTCTGCTGATCCATCAAATACTTTAGACTCTTGTGATCGGTATAAATAATGAACCGCACCGTATACAAATAATGCATCCAAATCTTGAGGGCAAACACCACCGCCACCAGCTCCAGATCATGCGTGGGGTAATTTGCCTCGTGAGGCTTCAACTGCCTCGAGGCATAAGCAATCACATGCCCCCTCTACATCAATACTACACCCAACCCTGAAATTCATGAATCACAATATACCACTAAATCATCCAACCCCTTAGGCAGTACTAGGACTGGAGCCTCGCATAACCTCTACCTCAGAGTCTCAAAAGCCCTCTGCTTATCCTCATCCCATCGGAAAGTCACATTCTTCTTAGTCAAACGGGTCAATGGCGTAGCAATCTTGGAGAAATCCTGGATAAATCTCCGATACTAACCTGCTAAACCCAAGAAGCTACGAATCTCCGAGGCATTCCTCGGTACCTCCCATCGCATCACAGCCACCATCTTCGCTGGGTAAACCAAAATACCCTCTTGATTGATGACATGCCCGAAAAACTGCATTTCGCGCAGCCAGAAATCACATTTGGAGAACTTTGCATAAAGTCTCTCTGCCCTCAAAGTCTCCAGCACCTCTCTCAAGTGCTGCTTGTGCTACTCTCTGGTTTTGGAGTAAACCAGAATATCATCAATAAAAACGATCACTAACCGATCCAGCATCGGTCTGCACACCCGGTTCATGAGATCCATGAACGCTTTCGGGGCATTGGTGAACTCATAATGCCCAGAACGAGTCCTGAAGGCTCTCTTCGATATATCCTCATCCCTAATCCTCATCTAATGATTATTTATAATAAAGTAATAAAGTAATAATTAATTTATAATAAAGTAATCTTGATATATTTATTATAAGTATAATATTATATATTTAATAATTATTTATAATAAAGTAATAATTAATTTAAATTTATTACATATAAACATTTTATTTATTGTAATATAATTGGAAATTTTTTGTAATGAAAAAATATAATATATATTTGTTAAAATCTAATTAGTAGATGAGTGTATTTGTCAATATATATAAGTTATAAAATGGAATATTCTAGGAATATACTTTTTGGGGTAAAAATGGGGTAGAAAATGGAGTAGGGTTGGAGATGAAACACTATATATATCCCATTTTTTACTCTATTTATGGGATAAAAAATAGAGATAGGTTGGAGATGGTCTTATAATCTTTCAATGGAGATATATGAGTTGTGGTTTACAAATCACTTGTGCATTGATAATATATAAACGCATCAGTAACCTGATGTTATAGAATGTATTATTGTGTGTGATTTGGTGAGTAGATAGCAAAATCATATAAGTCGAATTTTATATTTTCCCTTTTACCCATAAGGAGAAAAGGCGATATCTTTGGTCCCCTCAGTGATTTAGTGTTAACTTATAGTGACACGCCCGTCCAGGACTAAATTGATGTGTTCGATTAGTAGTTCTCTGTCATTACAAATCAGAAGTCGGGAAACAAAGTATTAAACATTGAGATTGATTATGTTCCATGTCTCATATCCGTATGATATCTTGCAGAACAGAGGGTTATATGATCACTTATCTTAGGACATGTGACTGACTACATCAAATTTTGTCAGCAGGTTTTGAGAGCTACGATCTGCTAATCAGTTTTGAAGAATATACTAGTAATGATAGTTATTAGACTTATCCAAGTGGGAGACTGTTGGATTAGGTGTCTAAGCCTATAACTATAATTAGTATATACTTAAATTGATACTTGCACAGTCCTTTTGGGTTGCCCTCAAGACTGGCCACTAGACAGGATGATTTTGGAGAAAGAGGTTGACTTATTATTTGATTAATAAATTGAAATAAATGATTTGTTAATATATTATGAAAATAATATACTAATTAGAAATAGTAATATTTAATTAATATTTATTTATAAATTAATAGGAATTAATTTTAGGATTAAAATAATTAATTAAAAGTGTAGGGATTGAAGTGTAATTGTTTAATAGTAGAGCAAGAGTAAATCTAGAACCCTCCTCTAGGCCTGGATGGTTTCTTCATGGTTAAGGATTTCTAGAATAGTGTTTGGTGGATAAACAGGAAAGTGGATAATTACCCGGTTTAAGATTATCTATGATTAGGGTTTAATTAGAGTTTATCTCCTGACTGCATTATATAAAGAACCTAAACCTTTGAATTTCCAGCCATATATTCTTTGGAAGACCTAGAATAAAATTTGAGTCTCTCTCCTCCTTACCAATCATCTTCTATTTCTTGTGATGGGTGTGAACCACTAGTGGCATGACACTTGTGAAGATTGCTCTCAAGGCTTCATCAACAAAAGGATTTTCATTGTTATTACTATATAACAATGAAGTGATGATTCTTATAACCCTTATTGTGTATTTCAAAAATATGCTAGTACGCTAGGGTTTTTCTGTTTTGTCGTTCAAGTTTTATGTTTAGTTAGAGAAAACATAGATCAAAATTTTAAGGGTTGCATGCACACATGATTATATGTTTTGCATAATACCCATCAAGTCTATCCGAATGGCTCGATGTACTAAGAAATGGGATCAAGCCAAACGAATGTGTCCCAGTAGGAGTATGTATGTTACTGATTCGTTCTTTGACATACATGCATTATTGTGTGTTAATACCATTTGTATCTCCTTATAGGGTTAAAGATTATATGATATAATACTATATATGTGTGGAATTCACTAAGCTTTGCGCTTACCCTTTTCCCATTAAAAATATTGTTTCAGATCAACATAATGGTAGGGCGTAACCATATAAATTGGCTCAAGGCGGGTTTTTTTGAATTGATATTGATGTGGTTATATTTTCATAAATTTTAGAATTTTAATGAATAACTTTTGGAAAATGAATTTCTCTTAGGGTTTGGTATTTCGCTGTTTTGAATAAAATATGTTAAATCGATGACTTATCTTATTTTAAAAAGTTTTAATTTATTGGAAATTTTAGGATGTTATAGGTTATTGGTGGGCAGCATTGCCAAGGTATCTTAGACTCAGAGATATCTTCTTGATTCGGTTATTCATTAAGGGAAAGTATAGGTAATGCTTCTGTAACACCCTGATCTTGGTATGTTTCACTTTTGCCCTTCATTAACGCAAATTTTAAATATAGCTCGTGGAGTAGTACGTGTGGCATACCACTTGGTACACTTAGCGTACTAGCTGAGAAGTGAGTATGCGGGGCATACTACTTGGTACGCTTAGTGTACTAGCTTAAGAAGGATTGGGATATTGGGTACATACGATGGGTGTTCGCTTATGTACATTGGGCATACGCATGATTTCTAGAAACCCTAAATGGGGTGTTGCAGCTTATGTATTCATCCTTAACCTTTAGGGTTGGTCTCATTTCTTGTAGCTAAACATACAAAAAATCCTAAATGTCCCCTTAGCCTCCATTTTTGCATCTTTGAGCTCTTGAATAGAAATTATGTTAATTTGGTCCATCTTTGAAGAACGTAGAACAGAGTGAAGTTTATAGCTTCGTGGGAGACTTGAGATCTAGAACCCTTCATGACATTGCAAGCTTCCTAAGGTATCAAGTTCAAATCTTAACTTGTCAATTTCTAGTTCTTTTTATGGTTTGATTTGGCACACTTTTGGTCCCTTTTGTATTGATTGATGGTTTGGGACGATTTGAAGGGATTATTTGTTTAGATCTGAACTAGTTAGAAGCTTCCTTGGCATAAAGGTGCCAACTTTATGGGGAATTAGTCATCATGCATGCAATAAGCCATTTATTAAGTCATTTCTAAGCTTAATAATTTAATTTAGACATGCATGAACGTAATGTTAGCAACATTACGTGTTATTCCAGCTCAAGGAAGTTAGATCTACGTTTTGGAGCTCTATCTTAAAGCGTTAAAAGCTTAATGGGAATAATGGCTTAACAGCGGAGTATATTGCGCGTGCAAGCCAATATGCATAGCGTACAAGCCTCAATGCGAGTAGACTTAGCGTACATTTAGGTACGCCCCACATACTTAGTCTGTGGGCTTTGCGATTTTAGGCTTCAAGTTTGGGCCACTTTTTTAGGCTTGGATTCTTGGGGTCCTCTTAGGGTCATCTGGGTGTTGATGTTTTGTGCCAAGTAAAGGATTGGACTCAAGGGTAAGGCCCAAGTAGGAGTCAGGCCCAATTTATAAAATTGGGCCAATTATGCGCCTTGGATGGTTATTCATTGATTGGGCCATTTGGATCAAGATTTGAGCCTGATTCTTAGACCAACTAAGGAAAGGGTAAAGTGGCCATTCACACTAATAATGGACTATTAGCTTGGATTGTAACTCAAGTATTAATTGGATGATTATTATGTTGTGACAGTGCGAGGATTTTGGTGAGACATCAGTCAAAGACTTTCAGTGGGATTCAGCTATGTGAGGTAAGTTTTCCTCACTGTACTTGTGGGTCGAAGGCATCAGGTTTGACCCTTTAGATTTGATATCATGTTATATATGCTTGGGTGATGTAGTGATCGGTTAGATCGATATTCTGGTATATAGCATAATGATATGCTTAGTGATATGTAGATCTATTTGGCTGACTGTAGACTGTTATGTGATTATCTGTTATATGTGCACATGTTTGGTTGATGGCTAAAGCTTCACTGCTTTGAGTGTAAGCCAACAGACCAGCGCATTCCAACCCAATGGTTGAAACTGGCCCAAGGGTATTCCATCCTGAGGAAGATTGGACCCATAGTATGTTGGCATTCCAACCTGATGGTTGAAGGGCCTGCGGTATTCCAACCTGATGGTTGACCAGACCTGAAGTATATTGGCATTCTAGACCGATGGTTGAGTGGCCTGGGGTATTCCAACCCGATGGTTGATTGGACCCATACTATGTTGTTTTGATTTATGTGTTATTTGTATGTGTTGGTAGTTTTGGGGGAACTAGCTATGCTTTGGGATTACAGTTTTTGGTTATGTTTCAGGTACCTCGGATGATCGCGGGAAGGCAAAGGCGTGATTGTGCACCTCATCATGCTTTGTTTTATGATCTTTGGGAAAACTCTGATAATAAATATGTTTTGAAAACTATTCTGTAAACAATGGTGGTTTGTGGAATAATTTAAAAAGTTTAAAATTTTCATGGATTTTATGGATGTTACAGCTTCTGTTAGTACAAGTTAGAATTTTAGTTTTGTGTCGACCGCATCTTAAAGATTTCTATATTCCAAGTGTGGGAGAGTGGAGACTCTTAGTAGACAAAATTCATGTCAATGTGTAGTTCTCATCCAGATTAATCAAGTTCAAGACTCTCACGTAATTGTTTAATATTTCGATTTCCGTGTTGGGGTTATCGCCAGGTGTTGAATTTGCTTTCGAATTGTCTTAGTTGTGGTTGTGTTAGCAATTTGTAGGGTGTCTTAATGCTTTAGGTTTCTAGGGTGTTGGGAGCCCAAGTTAAGGGTTATGAGGAGAACTTTCCTATCTGTTCTTGTTTGATTTAGATCTAGAAGTCCAAGTCATGACCCAAAGGCCTGATTAGGTTACTTAAGTCTTGTTGGTTTGATGTGTGCTTATGTTAATGGTTAACAGATTAGGGATAAGCCTAAGTGTTGTTAGTGGTTAGCTGATCGAGGGTAAGCTCGAGTGTAGTTAGTGGTTAGAGGATCGAGGGTAAGCCTAAGTGATGTTAGTGGTTAGCGGATTAGTGGTAGGCCTACCTGTTGTTAGTTTTTGGTAGATCAGGGGTAAGCCTGAGTGTTATCAATAGATAGCAAGAGTTGTGTTGATCTGGGTGAGTACAGGGTCTAGTTTAGTATGCTATCAATTGGTTTTATTTGAAGTTTTGTTGATGTATTTATCTTCAGGGTTAAAAATGACAGCAATCAGTCATGGTTTTCGTGTATTATTTTCCCCTAGGTTGGCATGTGGTCGAGAAGATCTCAGACCGATCAAATCTATGGATTTTCGGTCAGCATATTTGATGTGAAGGTTTGTTTAGTCTCGTCTACTAGGCTTTAGTTAGAATTTTTTTCTGGTGCATCGGTATGCGAGGTTGTCAGCTATGGTATTGGTCGTAGATTATTTCTACTCATTATTCGATGGGCGGCGCAAGGTCATGAGGTCTTGGTTGGATTAGGTCTACGAGTTTTGGTCAGTAAGGTTGATAAATAGGGTGGCTTTGTCTACCTGGAGGTATGCATGACTCAGCATCTGCATGCCATGGATAAAGGATTGGGTTCTACTCATCTTGGTTTAGGGATGTCGTGTGAAGATGCTTTTTGCAGGTCGCGTAGTCTCGCTAAAAATTAGTGTTGGCAAAATTGTGATGCGATGGTCAACTATTCAGGAGATGTTGCAATAGATGTGATTTAGACCTTGGAGACTCATCTCTGATTGGATTATGAGCCTAGTTGGGACCATTTTTGGTGATGGATGCAAATGCTTTTCATTCGAGTGGTCTCAGCCCACATTGAAGGACTCGGTTTTTGGAGGACCCACAAGGGGTTCGATAAGTGTTCGACAGTGCAATTAAGAACTTATTTTGAAGACGAAATCAAATTTAAGCGGGGGAGAATTGTAACACTCGTTTTCTAGAATGGATCGATGTAGGGAATTAAGGAGTCAAAAGCATGGGTTTTGGGGAAATCCGGGTATCACGACATGACCATAGGATAGTCATGGTGTAAAGAGTTAAATGGAATTGTGTATCTAGAGGCATGTCACGGCGTGACATAAGTATGGTCACTTCGTGAGGAGAGCTGCAGCCCACGCCCATGATCTTTTAGGGTTTCATTTGTATTTAAACCCCATTAACTTGAATTTAGGGTTCATTATAAACCTCCATCACTCTCAAACCTCATCAACCCTAATGCTAATCCCCATTGATGGTTCTTGCCTCATTTTAGTGGTTTTGATGCTCTTTGAAGGAAGCAAAAATAGATTTGGTGTAAAGATCAAGCAAGCAACAACTTCCCAACTTGGATATCACATTCTTGACCATTTGTAAGGATTCAAGCTTCCACCTTTATGTTTTATTCTCTTATATCTAAGTTGTTCAGTCCTTTTTGTTGCTTGGGTTGATTTGAATGAATGGATGGAATAAATTTGACAACTTTATGATCCTACAGAGTCTCTATTGCATCGTATCTTATGGATCTAAGGATTAGGTGTGGATTGTGAACCTTGCGTGACTTTTAGGTCATTTTTAAGCCTTTTTACCTACGTTGGGTAGAGGACATGCATGGGTCATGCATGTCCATAAAGTTGTCATTTTTATGAACCTTTAGAGTCCCTTAAAGCTTTCAGAAAAGTTAGAGTAGAAGACTTAATGGATTAAGGACTCAAAACATTAAGATGTTTCCTCATACAATGGTTACGATGTGACATAAAGAATGTCACGACATGACGGTGGTGAGTTCCTCGATTAATTTTTCATGATTAGTTTACGACATGACCAAGGTGTTGGGTTTTGAGCATTCTAACACTCCTAAGTGTACATGCAACCCTAAATACCTTGGATCTATGTTTTCTCTATTATACATGCAAATATGAACATCCAAGGCATTATCCTAATCTAGCATACAAAACAATGACTATTGCAAGATAGATTACATACCTCATTGATGTAAAAAGTCTTCATGAAGCTTGAGTGCCTAGTGCCCCAAGTGTGAAATCTAAAATGGTTCACACAACACCAAATACACTTGGAATAACTTGAGAGAATTCTACACTCATGAAAATCGGCTAGCCCTTTCTTACTCTCTCTAGTGGCCGATTTTGGTCAAGAATAAGATGCTTATATAGTTAGGGTTACACCATGTAAACCCTAATTGACACGGCCTTTCATTTCCATGATCCATGGGTACAAAAACACCATGGAGCATCCATGGAGCATCATATGGGTTTTAGCCAACTAGATAATCCATGGAGCATTAGCCCACTATATAAGTATGGATGATTTGTACAATCAACACATATATTTAATTAGTCTTCTTTTGATCACTTAATTAATCCTAGATTAATTCTTGATCAATACTAATTAAATAATCTTATTATTCTTATTATTAATATACTAGAACTTATAATATATTAATAACCATAAGTGTCTTATTTCTCTCATTATAGTCTATCCAAGTGCATGATGCTATACAACCCAAATGGACCATGCCGGGTCGGGTCAAGTCTTACCAATTATAGTTATGGACTTAGACAATAATCCAACAGTCTCCCACTTGGATAAGTCTAAAGCTATTATTGCGTATGACTTTAAGAACCGACCGGCAATCGTAGCTCTCAAAAGCTTTTGTCGAACTTTGACCTTGTAGATGAACTATGACCTTTGTCAATGACTTTTCCATTAGATAAGGGATCATATATTCCTCCATTCTAGATATCATATGGACTAAGACACGGATTATAATCATTCTCTCTGTCCATTTGTTGTTTCCCGATTTCCGATTTATGAGGACTGACTAATTGAACAAATCAAATCAGTCCTGGCCCGGCCGAGCACTTCCATTTGTCATCATCAAATCATCAAGGGGCCCACAGATATCGCTTTTATCCCGAAGGTAAAAGGAATGGATAAACTTCGACTCATATGGCTTGTTCTACTACTTGTTGAATCATACACAAAGGCATGTTTTATAGCACCGAGTTAACAAATGCGTTTTTGTGCAATCAATGTACAACCAACTCATAGTAACAACTCATATCTCTAGGTTTGAAGAATATAGGATATTATCGTCTCATGATCACTTGTGATAAAATCCATGAAGTGATTCCAATGAGCGCGGGTTGAATCCAATACTCAGAACTTATGAGCACTCTTGAGTGTTGTAGCCCTTTGTCTAACACCTTAGACCTCTACAAGCCAACCCATGACAGTCTTAATTCATATCTACTTCCAACATATGACCTACTGTGGATGGTTTGAATAACTTAGTCATTCCGGAAGGATAACCCAGTTTATTCAGGAAGTCAAAACATGCAAAGTGAAACACAATAATAATTGAATCCAATATGGTATCAAAACCTATGAACATAAATAAAACACCTTTTATTTATCACCATATGATTACACATTATTCATTGTATACTGTTTCAGCTATCAACTTTATTCTTGAATTTAAAACAATAGTTGTCCCATGCTCCAAGCATGTACACTATGTTTTCTAAACACTAGTCATGCTATACACCAAGTATGCATACTATGTTTGTCTATGATCTTTACTTTGTGAACTAGATCCATTGAACATAACTTCAATGATTCTCTTTTCACACTCCCAAATCCTTACTGCAAATACAAGAATTCCAAATTCATGTCATTTACTGAGTATTCCAAAGGAGATCAACTCCTTGGACACATCCTTCTTGCATTAAGTTTCCTTAATCTTACACAGATTGAAAATTCTAACTTTAAAACCTTTCCAGATTCCATTTTGACTTATCACTTCAGAACAAGAGTTGCCTCCTTACAGATTATGTCAATATGGTCCTTCTAGAATTATCACTATACTTCCAACTGTCCTTGAGCAACCAATCTTTGGTAAACCTTAGATTGTCCTCGACAATTGTTTAATCCTTTTAGTCATATCCAGTTCTAAACCTTTTCCCTTCTTAATGCCCCAGGCATTTGGAAAATTTTAGAAAGGATGAATATAGCACATGTAATTGATCCTATATCCGAAGCATATGGGACACGATTCATGATGTCTCACATAAAGACTAAACCAGTCTTTTGCTATAACATTTCCATTTCTATTTGCCAAGTTCCGATTATGAAAAGGTATGTCGTAATCATAATCGAATTTAAGAACGCAAATAATGGACCCATATACAGAATTTCCTTATGTTGAGCCATTCCAACATGAAATTCATATATATTTCCTTGACTAAATTATTAAAACCTCACGATCTAAGCTTATATATTTGAGATGAAGTATAATTTCCTCTCCCTTAATTATAGCAAAAACAACTTTTCCCAATCGAAACCTTTTGTTTTCTATAATTAACATTGCTAACTTGCAATACTTATCATAATTATCATGCTCCCACTAACATGATGATTATTAGCATAACACTTATGCTCCCACTAGCTTTGACATGTACTCAGAAATCAGCTGACTTTCTTACCAAAGTTCAGATTTCTAGTGCTAGATTGTTTTGATAAAACTTTATCAAAAACATACATCTTCCCTTAGATAGCACACTTGTGTGTCTAAACAATTATGAAGAGGGATGCCGTAATGATAATGGTTAGACCTTTTTGCCACTTCCCACAAGTCCAGGTTAGTGTGCCGGTAAATCACACACGCTCCACTAACGACTTTGAGAATGCAAATATCACAATTGCTATCTAGCTAAAATCTACTTAGTGAAAGTGTTTCCTCACCATCATTTTCATGAATCGGAGAGAAACCATATGACACTTAGATTTAATGGTGTATGTGTTCTTATCCATGTGAATTATCAAAACCATAGTCACAAGACAAGGATAATGACAAATCCAAACTCATATGGACTGAACTCAATCTTAATTTCTTGCCACCTGGCAGCTCAAGGGCCTGCCATTGCTTCCAAGTTGTTGTGCAACCAATTGAGAACTCTAAGAACTCATATGCAAAGCCAACTTTAATTGGAATGGGCACAGACTATGTCAACACGATAGGTTATAAACCTCAAGTCATGTGTTAGTGAAGAAGTTTAGGTTTTATTCTTGATTAGTTCTTGAGACTTTCAAGACCTTTAAGACTCCCACTGTCCTCTTGACCTATAAGACTCCCTTGTCAAACATCCAAGAGATAGTGTGGATTCTAACCAAGACAAACACTTCACACAATTGGCCTAAGTTGGTCTTTTGTTTTATCCAAAACATCACAACTTACCAATTTCAAATGTACAAGAGTAGAAAACTTTTACTCTTACATTTGACAAGTGTTTTAAACCTTCTTTGAGACATGCCACTCAAGTTACAATCTTGGAGTATGACTCTAAGAATTGTTTTTGGAACTAAGTATGAATCATCTTCTTTATTTAACCACTTCAACAATTCATAGTTCCTCTTCTTAGCTATAAGAAATCACTTAGAGGATGAATTGTGATAAGGTCTCTAAATTATTAAGATGATCATAAAAACTTATACGAGAGTACTCTCCCATCTTTTCAGATTTGAGAAACTTCTATCCTTCTGCCTAATTTGATTCTTCTTATTCGCTCTGCCTTACATTGGAACCTTTTTCCAATGTCTCAGAATTACACTTAAGCTTGTAAGTATAACGATATTTACTGAACTTTAGTAAATTATGACAAATAATCTTATTGATCTTTTGTGGTGAACTTAACCAGTGCACAAGAATGTGTACTCGGTCCCATAGTCCTTTACTTGACTCACACATCCATGTGAACAATTAATTAGTCTTACTTTTCCAATACTTGAAACTTCTCATTCATCATGCTATACAACTTGCATGATTCCAAGTTCAGGTCCAATTGAGACTTGGGTGATGAGAATCTTTCCTTATTTGGTAAATTTAGACATTACCACAAATGAAGGAATCAATTTCATATTACCACTCTTGCTATTAATGGAATCATATAAGCAACAATTTTTCCTCAAATGCCATTGTAAGGATATTTTAAAATAAATAAAATCATCATTTTTCCTTTTATTTTAAAAACTTAGCGGAAAAACATATCCTTACAATCCATATGAAAAACTTGTTGTTATCTATTCCTAAGCAACATCTCATAACTCCTAAGAAGTAGCTCAAGAATCCGATCTTCAAACTACGCGATAGAAATCCATCTACGCAATCAGATTTAGCATATTCATTCTTTAAGTTTCTTCACTTTTCTTGGATTCTTAAAACATCACCATGTGACCCAGTCACATCATGTATCAAGAATCTCATAATAGAAACTTAGCAGAGTTAGATAGTGGACTTTACCTGAAGTAGAGTCAAACTTATTGACTTTAACATCCTTAGGTAAATTTGGCAGCTTCGCAACTAATGACCCTTCCTTTGGCAATATAAACATATGGACCCTTTGATAATGGTACACGGGACTATCACAGACTTAACTTTTCTCTTTACCATTTGGTCAACCGAGTTGACTATGGCCGATCCCTTTCCATTGGGAAGAGAATGCTTTTCTGGATTTCCTGTGTCACTATTGTCAATGTCCATCAAGTTTTAAGGAAGTTGATCTTAACAAATAGATAAGATCATTAAGGGTCTTGTCATAGTCTGTTTCATAGGTGTTCCAAAAGAACTCACTATGTGACTTAGAAAGTGATTGAACCACCAACATTCTCAAGACTTTGACACCCAACTCCCCCGGCTTGTCAATATGTGACTACATCTCCAAGATGTGACCACACCTAGACCTTTACTTGCCAATAGGGCTCGAGTGACCTTAAACTTTTCAAGAACTTGTGGGTTAGGGAGAATAATTAGAGGAGGTGAAAGAAGTATGATTTCCATGGGACATCATCTTCATTTAGGAAAGCTTGTTTCAAGAGATTTGGGAAGATCATAAATGTCTAAACCAGACATGTTTTGGGAGATATTCAAGATAGTTGATCTTAAGTCCTGAATATGACACCCAATATGAAATATTAAGGCTAGGACCCAACAAACTATTTTATAACTTAGAAGAGGGATGCCGTAATCCAGGCTATAAAATATTTGAAGGTAGGTGAATGACGATTCACCAATTTCCACCAAGATAAACGAAATGTATTATTAGGTTTTAATTGGTTTTGAAACTCCTAGATCTTTTGAGATTCATTGAACTGTTCAATGGCATGTTTCAATCTCGAGTGTGCCCTTCAGGTTTTGTGACTGGGATGTCGAGGATCACAAAACAAGGTGTGAAGTAACCATGCAAATTACTTGGTACCCTTAAGTGTTTACCCCTCAATCGATGTGCCGGTTAACCACACACGCTCCATCGATACCATGATAAAAATTAAGTTACTCTTTGCCTACCTTGTTAAATACGAGTTAGTGTGCCGGTTAACCACACACGCTCCACTAACCGAATTAAACAAAGTGCAAAGTGTAATTTCATGGATTAGCACCTTATTCACATTTTCCTAAGTAACTAAGATTGGGTATTTATAAGAGTTTAGTTACTTAGTATTTATCATTAATACTTTTAATGAAGGTAGAATTCTAGTCCTGTCAAACTCGTTCAGCTAACGACCCTCTACCAGTCAAGAAAGCGGTGGGTGAGAGTGGACACCCATTAAGTTGCCATTTTATAGGCAACAACCTTATACCCACCTTATAGACCGGCTTTGTGAATGAGGCGTACTAGTGGTAAGACTGACTTTACTCTTATACATACATATATATATATATATATATATATATATATATATATATATTATTAACTTATAATATTATAAAGTATAAGGGTTCAATTTTAACTTTTAAAATTCTAAGGGCTAACTTGGAATTAAATTATTCATAAGAGAAAACTTTACAAATTCCAAAACTTGAGGGTAAGTTTTGAAACTATTCAAAACTAATTAATTCCATAACTTATGTGTTTAAAGTAGTTTTAATCCAAAAACTCTTCAAGTTCCATAACTTGAGGACAAGTTATGGAAGACTTTAAACTAATAAAAGAATTAACTTTTCTTTATTTTATAACTTATGGAATTAATTAAGGTTACACTTTTTTTTATTATTATTTAATGAAGAGACTCTTGGTCCTCCATAACTTGAGGACAAATTATGAAGTCATAACACCAATTAATTAGAACTAGACTCTTCATTTTGTAACCTTTGCCAACTTTTATGAGTTTTATGAAACTTAAATGTGACTTTTCATATAACTTGAGGATAAGTTACAAAAACACTTTTTAGAATCAACTCTTAGATTAATTTGGATTGAAAACAACTATTTCACTCAAGTTTTCTATTAATCTAAGCAACTCATAAGAACAAGATAATTCAAATCAAACTTTCTCATGTAATTAGTCTAAACCTTAAACTAATACAAAACATGAATCTATTGACAATTATCTTTGAAATTGGATTAGCATGAACATTACCACATCAAAAAACAAGTTTATAAGTTCAAAAACATCTTAGGGTAATGTTCCTAGTCCAATTCCAGCCAAAAAAAAAGTCGAATTTATGCTGTCTGGGGGTCCAACTCGTCGAGTGCACGAACCAACTCGGCGAGTTGGATGCTTTTTGCCTTGGACTCGGCGAGTCTGCTGGGCAGACAGCATCAAAACTCGATTTTTCAGCTCCATTTGCAAGTATAACAAGAAAACAAGCCTAGGCTCTGATACCACTGTTGGGTTTTGAGCATTCTAACACTCCTAAGTGTACATGCAACCCTAAATACCTTGGATCTATGTTTTCTCTATTATACATGCAAATATGAACATCCAAGGCATTATCCTAATCTAGAATACAAAACAATGATTATTGCAAGATAGATTACATACCTCATTGATGTAGAAAGTCTTCATGAAGCTTGAGTGCCTAGTGCCCCAAGTGTGACACCTCAAATGGTTCACACAACACCAAATACACTTGGAATAACTTGAGAGAATTCTACACTCATGAAAATCGGCTAGCCCTTTCTTACTCTCTCTAGTGGCCGATTTTGGTCAAGAATAAGATGCTTATATAGTTAGGTTACACCATGTAAACCCTAATTGACATGGCCTTTCATTTCCATGATCCATGGGTAGAAAAACACCATGGAGCATCATATGGGTTTTAGCCCAACTAGATAATCCATGAAGCATTAGCCCACTATATAAGTGTGGATGATTTGTACAATCAATCCATATATTTAACTAGTCTTCTTTTGATCACTTAATTAATCCTAGATTAATTCTTGATCAATACTAATTAAATAAACTTATTATTCTTATTATTAATATACTAGAACTTATAATATATTAATAACCATAAGTGTCTTATTTCTCTCATTATAGTCTATCCAAGTGCATGATGCCATGCAACCCAAATGGACCATGCTGGGTCGGGTCAAGTCTTACCAATTATAGTTATGGACTTAGACATTAATCCAACACAAGAATGGGGTCACATCATGATGTCTTCTATTTCAGTAGTTTGTGACCGAGTTAGTAAAGTTGGTGTGTGACCAATTTTGGAAATAGGATAAATATGTTCTCATGATGTGATTAAGGACTGGTCACGATGTGAGGGTCAACTATTCGTAATGTTGAATGTTGACCTTGACCATTGACCATTAACCGTTGACTTTTTGACTACTTTAACTTTTGGTCAAACTTGAAGGAATTAGGTTATTGATTAAGGTCCTTCAGTGTTTTGGTCAGTCGGCTCACAGGAGCAATCAATATAGAGAGTGAGTGTGTCACGATGTTTCTTGGGTCTCCGATTCAGGTGCGTTTCCTCACTATACTACGTGTTTATAGTATATATCCTTCTATTTTAGGATATAGGAGTAGTTGTATGTTGGTTAGAGTGACATTAGGTTGTTTATCGTCTAGTGGAGTGCCCTAGGGCTTTATGTAGCCACCTAGGATATCCTGAGAGCTCTTGATCTAACCTTTATTTCTTGTTCCTTGTTTGGTTGTAGCTCTAGAGTAGGATCATTTATTCGAATGTCTATCTCACCTCTAGTTACATATAGCTATACATTCCTTGGAAATTTACCAGTAGTGATGTGTGGTAGTGAGTTGTTAAATAAGTAGATTCATGTAGATAGATGCCTATGCTTATGTGTTATATTGATTGCTTGTTTGATTGTATATGTCGACATATTATGATGGGTTAGGTTGAGGCGGTCCTACTTCGTGTTGTAGACCAAGATACCAGGTGCGGTTCGGCTTTAAGCCTTATACAAAGGAAGGGAACCAGTCACGGAATGGAGGCCCGAGTAAGCGGTTGGGTTGAGGCAGTAGGCCAATAAACCCGAGAGCATTCCAACTTTATGTTGTAGGCTCATGGGCAATTTTGTTTTAAGGATTGTGGGCACGATGTGCATGCATTGTATGTGTATTGTGGTGTGTGGTATTTTGGGGGAACTCACAAAGCTTTGGCTTACAGTTGTAGATTAAATATTTTTCAAGTACCAGTGGTGATTATGGGAAGGCGAATGTTTGACTGTACACATTCATCAATAGCAATGGAGATTCCGCATTTACTATATTACTCTGCTTTTAAACAATGTACTTTGGAGCAAATGGTTTTCTTGGATTATATTTATGAGAAGTTTTACCATAATTAAAAAGGAAATATTTTGTTGTGAAAACGGGACATTACACAAATCCAATTTCTCCACTGAATCCAAAAAAATCGAAACACTGTTCTGAACATTTGAAATTCTCCATAACCATTCGTTTGGATCTACAATTTTTTTTTCCTTTATGGTTCTCGGTTCTTCAATTTTGTACAAGACCCGAAAATACAATTATAAGGGGCTTAGTGAATTGCTTTTTTATGCTATTGGGACTACATGATATGCATAGAAAACTGAAGTTGTTAAAGATTGAATGAATCGAAATCCTTTTTATTTCACGACAAACCTAAATCAAATATCGAAGTCAATTTTGACTTTTAATTTTACTATAGGAACAATATAATTGATTCAGACTTTCAATTCAGTTTTTGATCACAGATAGTATCATCTTGGTATATCCATTTCTCAAATTATATCCACCCTTTATTTGAAAATTTCAATTTTATTAATCAATACAAGAACTATGAGTCACTAAATCGATTTAATCAAGAGTATCAACAAAGAATTTGAATATCGATTATCTTTTGTTGGTACTAGATACACCATTTCTCCGACAATAGATTGTGGGGAGACATAAACCTTGCAAATTTGATTTTTAAGGCCCTTCAAATCGAAGGAAGAAATGGAAACCGGGAAATCGATGGAATACACTTATGACTCGGTTTCAACCTCCATAAATTGAACAATGATGTAGAGGTTCTTACCATCAATGATGTCACCAGCCAAATACAACCATGGAGATTATAGTTAAATATCCAGGTGAAAACCACACACAGAACATCCGATTCTTCTTATTATCTACTTTCAATTCTCCCTTCTCTCATTGTAAAATGATTTGTAGGTTTGATTTTCCCTTAGTCGATGCTCAAGCAAGGTCGATTCATCATTAATTACCTCTGACAGCCAGTTCCTTGGTGGTTGACACACACACACACATACAAATCGATACCTTGATCTTCATCAGGTATTTGTTTTGAATTATTAGGTTTTTTAGTTGCTTTTGGATATTTGATATCCTCCTAGTTTTTTTTTTTTTTTTTTTTTTTGTTGAAGTTAATAAAGAGCAGTGGAACACATGGGAGCTTTGGAATCGATTATTCTTGAATGTTTTGATGACCTCGATCATATGAAGAAGAGAACCACTTTCAGATTTATAGCCAAGAATTTTATGGTTGATTATAGGTTCAAAAGGCCATGAGAGAAGGAGGGAGGGAAGGAGTCATAAGAACTATTTGTGTGAAAAAAATGGTATTTTTATTATTTCATAAGCATTTAAAAAAATATGTTAACAAAGTTAACCGTAAGAACTATTGGTATGCAATGTTTCATACAACTGCCTTAAATAAAAAAAAAATGTTTCGTAAAACTGTTTTACTGAAAAATTAACAAGCAAAAAGGACAGTTTGTAAACTTTTGTTTGGGTTAAATATATAACTATTAATAAGTAACATCAACTTCGATTTGTTATTTTTGATGAAAAACTCCTATAGGCATTGGTCAAAACTTGATGTGAATGCCCAAACATATATTCCTACTTTCATTTCATCAATTATTTTACTTTCATAACGACCATTGCTTTCCTCGTCACGTGCTGAGAGAGTAGAACTACAGAAATGTGAAATATGCAGACAGAGGAAAGAGGAAGAGAGAGAAAGACTGACACAAACTTCCAGTAGAGGTCATAATTAAATAGCTCAGATTCCAATTTCACTCACCAGTTTCAAGATCAAAACTCGAAACAACTAACGTGAGAATCTATTCTAAAATAAAAATGCAGGCCCGCAATACCATGTAGTAGTACATCTCCGTAAACCACACGCTTACATCTCCCAATCCATCGGCGCCGGAGGTGGTGGTGATGAAAAAGAAGCACCCGGTGGTAACCCATAGTTAAGTCTGTGATTTCTTTCTTCTATACTCATTCAGAGAGATAAAGATGGAGAAGAAGAAGCGATTGGTAAAAATATGGGATGTGAAACATATGTTCGAAAGCAGTCTCATTATCTTTTTCATAATAGGAGCACTCACTACCACCGCCGTGTATTATGTCAACACCGACGAACAATACACCACTCCGGCGAGTCCGGCTACCATAGCTCACAGTCCTAGTGTTTACGATTCTTTAGAAGGGTGTGATTTGTTCTCCGGCAAATGGGTTCACGACAACGATTCTTATCCTCTATACAAAGAACAAGAATGCCCTTATATTCCTGGTGAGTTTGCTTGTGGACAATATGGAAGAATGGATTCCAAGTATCAACAATGGAGATGGCAACCCCATGCTTGCAACCTTCCAAGGTCCCGACATTACTTGTGATTTCAAATTATGTTATGAATTTTTTTATTTCATTGTTGAATATGTATACATGTGTAGATTTGATGCCAAACAAGTTCTTGAGAAGCTAAGGGGTAAACGAATAATGTTTGTCGGAGATTCAGTGAATAGGAACCAATGGGTGTCGATTGTTTGTATGCTTCAAGCTGTCATTCCTCCAGGGAGGAAGAAGATGCACAAGATCCAGGAAGTTAAACAAGTTCAGGATGTCTCGTTGCTCACCTTCAAAGCATTTGTAAGTATTCAATCACGTAATACTATTATTTTTGTGATAAGTTATGGTTTCTAGTTAATTTATTGGTTGATAAGTGAGTGAACAACTTCTCGATAGTGTTGGTTGTGTTAAAGTAGCATAAAAACTTACCTACTAAACATCTATAACTATAGTCTTGTCAACAACCATAATGTTACTTCCCACTAGTTTAAGAAAAAACAAAAATGTAGTTGAAATGATTTTTAACCGGTGTAACAAAACTAAAATTATTAATTGATGTAATTGTGAAAACTAGAAAAATGAAAATCGAATTGTATTGAATATATATATATATATATATATATATATATATATATATATATATATATATATATATATATATATATATATATATATATATATATATATATATATATATTCCAAAATGAGCTTTTATAACACATTCAACTACCCCTAGGAAGAAGCAATGAAAACAAGTGCATTGGGATAAGATATATTGTTGGCGTATATAGAATCTACCACACATTATTTTCACAGGATTTTAATATAGATATGCATTTAAACTGTAAAAATAAATAGTACGTGTTACCATTTAGTAAAAACCTAAAGGTGTATATTATTCGAGAAAAATAGAAGGGTTGAATACATATTTATAGTATAGTAGGAAGTGTCAGAAGTTGTCTAAAATCTGGAAACTGTACTGTTATTTTCATTAATGCTTATGTATAATGATTAATGCATGTATAGACGTTTTTGTCTATGCCAAGTTGCTATAAATTTTTATGGTTGAGCTAGTACCCGAGATACCATCCAAACTTATTTGAAATCATGATCGTTTCATTTATATCATACTGATTTGCCCATATGTGTTACTATCATGATAAAGAGCTATAAAGCCCTTATGCATGTGTAAGGCTAGGTGTGAAAGGTTTTATGGATTTGTAAGGTGTGAAAGCTAAGATTATAGTGACATGAAATGATAAGTATGAAAGATAGAGTGATGATAATATACAATAACTAATTCTAGATTTCTATAATGTAGCAACTTTTTCTTCGTCGCAATAAAAAAATAGTCGTAAATGTAAGGGGTTTCTTATAACCATTATACTATACCAATATTGTTAACGAAGAATATTGCGATATGTGGGGTTCAATAGAAACTATATTAATACTAAGATATAATTCTTTCAAGAGAGTGAGAATGTAACAATCTACATCTTTAGTCTTTAGAAATAGACCCTATTCGGCTATTCATTGTTGAGTATATGATACATTTAATGATGAATAATATGTAAGTTGATTAACACGTGACATAAGTCAATGTCATGTATGGCAGTTGGCACTTTTTAAAAAATGGAAAGCAAAGTGAACAGTGAACACTAGGAATTTGGAAACTAGAAATGGGCTTGATGGGCTTATAGTTTTAGAAAATTAGAAGTTGTATCAAATTAAAATTAAGAGGGTGGTAATTAGAGGTGACCGAAAAAACCGGTTCACAAACCGAACCGGTCAGTGAACCGGAAACCGGTTTACCTCCGAACCGGTTCAGGCATGAACCGAACCTCCGGACCGAACCAATTCGCCATTTTGACCGTGTGATCCGGTTTCGAACCGGTTTTTTGATCCGATTTTGATCCGGTTTTGAACCGGTTTTTTGCGTCGAACCGGTTTTGAACCATTCCTATTTTCCACTTATTAGCCCAAAAACAAAAAAAAAAAAAAAATTAGAAAACCTTATTTGCGTCGAACCGGTTTTTTGATCCGGTTTTTTACCGATTTTCTGAACCGGTTTTCGTTGAACCGGTTTCTAATAAACCGAACCGATTTACATATGTTCGGATATTTTTGGATGTGAACCGGTTTGGAACCGAACTGGTTTTGGTGTGAACCGATTTTGACTACTTGGACTTGAACCGAACCGGTTTTCTGAACCGGTCCGGTTCATAAAAAAAAAGCGGTTTTTGCATGCCTATTGGTAATGATCTATCCAATTGGTAAGATGAATTATCTTGTTGCGTACATAAACAGTTGTAATAGTGCAAAAATAATAATTTTTTTAATAGGAATTTATAACAATACCTTTTCAGTCAAATAAACATAAAAAATTAACATATTGTATGAAGTTTTTCAGAACATAGTTTTTTCACGTAAATCTATAATATCTTTGCAATCATTTTTTTTCAGGGCTAGGTTTTTATTTATTATTCTGTTAATTAAAAAATTGGCTGGTTTGCTTAATATAACGTAAAATGGATATATAAACATTCAAAACTTGTAAATCATAATTTAAAATGTAATAAAAGTATTAATAAGAAGTTAATAATTTGGTAAGTTTGGAAATATATAATATTAAAAACTAAGTATTACAAAATAATTAGTAATATATTGTTAAATACTACTTAGTTAGTTATATTGATTTTTATTAAAAAATGATATGGTGAGATTAAAATTGTTAGTATCTATAAATAAGATTAGTAGAAAAGCTTTACTATGATATATCGTAATTTATTAACTAAAGGTAACCTTTTGTTTGATAAGCTAGTTGAGATAATTTATTTATAAGCTACAATCTAGTTTTTTGGCTACCACTTTAAACACAACCATAATATGTGCGAGTTAACAATAGAATGTTTCTTATTTGTAATAAAATCTACAAATGTGACATTGTATGAAATTGAAACTTTAATACTTTCAAAACAATTTTTAAAGTTTTGCAAATAAGACATTATGATGTCAACTTAGGACGTATGTAAAGTAGATTTTTGTAGGCGTCTGACAAATAAAAGTTAGTAAGAACATTCATAGAGGTGAAAACAATAAAATGTGCACTAAGTTGTTGAAATGTGAACCCAAATCTTCTTTCTTTGGGGGTTATTCAGTTGCTTGGTTTCCAAGTTTTTAGGATTAGAAATTAAAACATTATTGGTAGATATAAACTGTTTGTATTATTTATGATTCTAATTTCTCAGCTTATAAATATAGGCTTACTTTAATCATTCTAACCATCATAAATTATCATCTCCTCTCTGTAACAACTATATACCGTTTTCCTTTTATTCATTTTATCAGATTTATTAATAACACAAGTCTAGTCCCTTATGGTTTTCCAAAAGGATTTTCACCCAAAATTTTGAGTTCTTGGATGTTCTAATTCCTCATGTTGTAACTTTCTAAAAATATTAAGTAAAAATTTCATATTTCAAACAACAAAAATAATTCATTCATTTGTTCAAAAGAAAATCAAAGTATCATGTATTCTCAATATCAGAGTGAAATAATAAAATGAATAGTGGAAATAAAACTTGAGAGGATGCAGTGCGAACAAACCGAGCCTTCTGTTTGAAACTAAAAGAACCTGATACAATAAACATAACCATAAGTACGAAGATTAGTGAGTTCACCAAAATATCAAATAAACATATGAGCCCACCCATAACATATCGAGCCTGCCCATTCAATTCAAACGGGCCCCACCAACCTACAACATGGTTTAGTTCGATTTTATTCCTACACCTTCACAGGCCTAAATCGAGTTTTTAATTAAACCTACAACCTACAACATGGTTTAGTCGATTTTCTTTCAACATAATTACATATATAATTAATTTTATCTAAAAGTGTTATAGGGTTCAAATCAATTCTTGTAAACCTTTTAAGGTGATACCCAGCTTTCCTGATAAACTTGCAAAATTGACAACTTTAGGTATTACTTCCATTTCTATAATTTTGAAATTCCCATATATCCATATCCCTGCTTTTTTCAACCACTTATTAAAAGATATGTCCTCTAATTATGTAGCATCGTCTTGGCAAACACACAAAAAAAAAAAAATGAAATTGAACCCTTCAGCTCACACCATCAAAGACATTTTTGAAGATGTGCACTCAAATTTGTGAGGGCCATACTATCACTTAGAATTATTACTAGATTTGATGCCAATTATGTTGTCCAAGTTTGAGCACTTTTCAAGCTTGTTTGGTATTCAAGTTTAATTCTTGGTTGCTGTGATATGTGATTTGTACCTCACTTTTTATGGGATTGGAGTTTCTCTATTAAAGATGGAGTTCGTTTCATGGTGGAGTTTACAGAAATGTAAGTCGAATTCTCCCCATATGGGAGTTATTCGGTTCCTTGGTTTACAAAGTCTTTGAGATTAGGAAATGTTAACATTTATTTGGTAATTAGAATTCTTTTCATTATTATAGGGTTCAAGTTTCTTAGATTAAAAAATGTTGGTTTAGTTCTTAAAAATTATATAGTGTGAAAAGTCATATTCGCATTTTGTTTTGCCAATAAAATCTTGTAACAAACACTATATCGGTATTAACAAAATTATCATGAGAAAAACAATATTGAAATTTGGATGTTAGTTAACGGGTTATGGTTACACATTTGTGTCGTTATTCCGCTAACCATAATAACTCTTGACAATAACAAAACTTTTACATAAACTTGTACTACCAATCATAATTAACGTGACAGCTTTAGTTACATTTCATTACATATTTGAAATTCATAAAGTCTACATGATAGATTTATATATATGAGGTTGCATTGTGAGTTGCTGAGTCTGATTGTTTCTGGACACGGTCCTTTTTTCAAAAATTCGGATAATTTTTTTTACAACGAGTAAATGAACATAGTTTTGGAGACCCTTTTTCAAATATCAGGATTCATAATGTTTGTATAACTTCAATAACAAATGATATGTGTTGCCATAGAACTGCTTTTGAATCCAAAAACTATTATTCAAAACATAAAAGGAAAAGATTATCATGATTTAGGTATTATACAAATATTTTCTTTGTTGGTGTGAAGTACATGTTTTAATTTATACCAATTTTAAAGACATTTTTTCCTAACAAAATTCAAAACACCCATTTATACTCTTATAATTGCAACTTAGTGTCAAGGGCATCGATAAGCAACTCATAATAGTGCTTACATATTTGAATCATGAGTGGGAAAACGACTACGTAACCATATTACATGGGGTTTATGCTTTCACTATCTTTGAATTCATAGGTTTATAATAATATAATTACTTCTATGTTTATATTAATGCAGGATTATGACGTTTCGATTGACTTCTATTGGGCTCCATTGTTGGTTGAATCTAATGCGGATCACCCAACAAAACATAAAAGAACTGATCGCGTAGTTCATATCCACTCGATAGAGAAACATGCAAAAAATTGGGTTAATGCAGATGTGTTAGTTTTTAACTCATATCTTTGGTGGGGGACACCTACACTAAAAATCTTGTGAGTTCATACTTCCAAGATTCACATTAGTCATGATAGTTTGAATTAATAAGCTATAATATTTGTCATCGTTAGGTATGATTCACTTGAAGATTCTACAAAATACAACGTAGTCACCAACCATCGTGCCTATAAAATGGTTCTAAGAATATGGTCAAAATGGGTGCGTACTCATATAAACCATGCAAGGACTCAATCCTACTTCATGAGTATGACTGCAACACACCACAAGTAATATATCTTTAACTTTGTTTTTTTGGTTTCTAAAAATTATTAGATTTTTAGTTTATGATCTATAATAAATGACAATTTTTGCTTTTTTTTTTTTGTACGTTTACGTTCAGGGGCATAGATTGGGGCATGCAAGACAATGACAATTGTTTAAATGAGACGGAGCCAGTAACAAAAGAACACTTTTGGGAAAGTGGTTCAGATTTAAAAATGATGAGAACATTAGAGTTGACATTAAAGAATTTAAAAGAAAGAGGGGTTGATGTGAAAATGGTGAATATAACACAATTGACACAATATAGGAAAGATGGGCATCCATCTATTCATAGGTTGTTCTATTCTAATTTGAAAGCAAAACAACTATCCAATCCTTCACGTTATGCTGATTGTACACATTGGTGCCTTCCAGGTGTCCCAGATATTTGGAATGAGCTACTCTTAGCTTATATTCTTCGAGGACTAAAATAAAATTTATTTCTTTGGACAAAGTCGTATATATAGTAATATGTAAACTTCAAGTAGATTAATTTGTTATTGTGGTTTACTGTGAAACATGAATCTTATAAATATATAGTGATCATCCTCATTGGAATGTGCTTGTTTATGTTGTGGCTTAATTAAAATTCTTAAATGTTCACGAAAGAAAAATGTTCATTCATTCCTAATATGTTTCTAAATATTTAACCTTTTATATAGGTGTAGATAATTTGACGTACATTGTAAAATTTTGGAAAATTAAAATTGACACAAATTTACTAAAATTAAGAAGTTATCTAATCACATGAATATTTAAAAAAAAACGGAAATGCAGTGAATAATTTGAGAAAATTGAAGGTCTAAAGAACGAAATTTGAGGCCTAAAAATGGGCAAACTATAAGATTCTAAAAATTGAGAGTAACATATTCATTCGGTTAGTTACTCTAAAAAATTTAACAAATTGTATAGAAATTTTTATCTTTATTCTAATAAAAAAATAGTTTTTAGAATATATATTCTTTTTTCTTTTGTTAACCCGTGTTTTTGTTTTCTACTCAAACCATGTATTTATCTATGTTATCGATCTTGTTCTTAACAACTACAATTCCATCAAATCAGGTACATAATTAAGTCTATTACCCTGTGCAGCACAAGAAATCAGCATAAAATCAGATAATTGTATGGATTTCCCTCCTTGAAATTATACACACTATGACTTGATACTATGCTATTAGGCTACAAAGTATAGTCACTACATAATAGAAAAGTGTTGTCGGATCTGCATCGCATCATTTCTACTATATGTAGTACCACACTACTACCCTTGGAAATAGTTACCACTCCACTATCATTATACTTTTTTTTTAATATTAAACCAAATAAAGAAACATAATTTATAAAATTAAATAACATTTAACTAATTTTGTAACACCGTAAATTTCAAAACAAATTTTTCAAATTTTTATAAAACATAATTCATTTAATATTCATAAAACAACTATATTTAATTATCCAATTCAAGTAAATACAAAATCCCAAGATCACAAATGTATAAACTTCGTGCGTGTGTACGGATCAAGTCGGCGCCTTCCCGCGATCGTCACTAGTACCTGAAACAATAACATCAAACACTGTAAGCACAAAGCTTAGTGAGTTCCCCAAAATACCACATATAACACATATTAGCCACTCGAGGCTATAACTTTGTGGGTCCGTGCACCCAAACTCTGTAAACCCTCAGGTTCTAACTCTGTAAACACACACAGCATAAATCACATAGAAATAATGCAGTACAACATATAACATACATAGCATACAAATACTCTATCACATAACTCTGGTTACCTACTCAAGGTAAAGTATAGTGAGAAGACTTACCTCGCGTGTCTCGGTAAGTTGTGAATCCTGAAATCACTAGTGCTCGATCTCCCGAGCTAAAGTCCTCCTAAATCACAATACATCTCTAATTAACACTTTCCCAACTAAGGTTGACTACTCTTTAATAAGTCAACTTAGATCAACGGTTAACGGTCAACTTTGACCCGACTCGACGAGTGCACTATAGCGACTCAGCGAGTCTGAGCGTATACACTGATTTCCCTGAAATCCTCCGTTGACACGTCGAGTATTCTCTTTAACTTGACGAGTTCCACCTGGCATGAGTTGTGGGGCCACCATGACTCAACTCGCCGAGTCTCAAGAACAACTCGGCGAGTCCAGCTTGACTCAGTCCACCTGTCCACTCTGACTTCCCCCTGACTCACTGAGTCAACCCTCCCCAACTCGGCAAGACCACTCGCTGTGTGGTCGGGCATTATTCATACTACTCGTCGAGTCTGTTCTTCGGACTTAACGAGTCCGTGCCATGCAATGACTCAAACTTGCTCATAAGGTCAGATCCAGTCCATTAACCCATAGATCCAGTCCTTCCAAGCTTATTTAGCATGTAAAGTCACTACCTTGATGCACATACAATCTCTATATGACCATATATGATGTTTTTGTCTCAAATACTACAACTCAAGGTCATAAACTCCATTGCCATACATAAAGCTTGATGAGTGAGGTTCTCTGGACCTCTATGGATCCAGATCCAGAGCCTCAACACAAGAAGGGAACTATTTGGCATCAAATCATCCCATAAATGTCCATAAGAAACCCTAAATCCCATTATACTTCAAAAAACAGAAGATAAACCGAAATCATACCTCTAGATCGATGATCTAAGCTTCAAATCCACAGAATAGGAACCTCCTTTGCTTCCTCTTGCCTAGAATCTTCTCCTTCTTTTCTAAATGACACACATAAGGTCAAGAATGCTTCCTTTTTCTCTCAAAACGTTCAAGCACTCAAGGGTTTCTCTCTAAGGGTTGGGTGAGCACAAATGACGGCCATAAGGCCCTTTAAATAAGTCTCAATCCCCGGAAATTAGGGTTTCACCACACAGCGTGGACTCGCCGAGTCCACCCTTGGACTCGTCGAGTCTGGACGTGAACCCGTGCCCAAATCCGCGATCCTACTCGGCGAGTTTGAGCTCCAACTCGCCGAGTCCACTCACAATTTCCATAAATAAATCCAAAATAAATACCTGAAAATTCCGGGCTGTTATATATATATATATATATATATATATATATATATATATATATATATATATATATATATATATTGAGGGTTTAGTTTAATTTAAAACATAAGTAGAAGGGTAAAATAAGATATAAAGACATATTTTTTAGAGACCTAATTTTAACTTCAATTAAAAACAATTTTATGTTTACTAACATGCTCTTAACTCCCCTAATACCCATTTTTTTTTAAAATGGTTTCCTTCTCGACCTGTTTTCTAAAAAAACGGGTTGCAGCCATTACTAAACTCAAAGCTTCAATCTGTAATTTTTTACACCATTTAATACATCTAAATAATATCTTAATTTGAGAAACAAATGCAACGAAAGTATTTTTAACTGCTTGGAAAGAAATTCATTGATTGGTCATATGATCGTGCCTAGTTCACAAGACACATATGTCCCTTGGGGGTGGTGTTTACGCATAGGTTGGCATGTCATGGCGGATTTCATGCGTTGAAATATGTCACTCATGTCATATCGTCTCATGATCCCATTATTTTGGGTTGGTGATATATGTATAGTTCGTCGTAAGGCATGCTTGGACTCCATTATGGAGCATGTAGTACATTGTGGAGATCACTGTAGGTTAAAGTACCGACATGATATGGTTTTGGTCATTCTTTTATATGTATTTAGATGTCCAAGGTTTCTTCTAAGAAAGAAGTTAGCGGTTATCAAGGAAACAAGTATAAACCCTTAATTCGTGCACACAAAGATAACGTAAAATGGTAAAGGGGTCGTATACATGAGGATTGGTTTTAATACTTGTTTCCTATATAGGTCAATTGAGAACTTGGAAAAAATCAAAGGGAAGTTTTTTGGGAAAGCTAGGTGCCATGAAAAGGAGGATGGACTGCCACGACATGGCATAGAAGATACAAAATGCGTGTTTTGGATGGCCGCCACATCGTGGCAAGAAGAATGCCACAACGTGGCAGCAGCTACAGCCTAAGCCCATGACCTTTTAGGGTTTCTGCCATATTTAAGTCCCTAAACTTTAGGTTTAAGGCATTCTCTTCAGCCTCCAACCCTTACAAATGAAACCCTAGCCTCCATGTATGATTGAGAGTCCATTTCATTACTTTTGGAGCTTTGTTCTTGGATTTTTGGTGGATTTTGCGAAAAAGGAAATCTACAAGGAAGCAAGGATCAAGTTTAGATCCAATATTCTTTTCATTTTTCTAAACTATTGGAGGTATAAAGTTCATACATTGACATCTCTTCTTTTAGATTCAAGTTGTAGGTCATATTAGGGTGGTTTTAGTCCTTTCCTTGGGTGTTTTTGTAGCTTAAGGAACTCCAACACTTGTAGTGGATTTCTTAGGTCTTCAGACTTCTTTTGTTGAGAAAAAGGATCATGTTTGGTGTATTTTGTCTTCATGTTAAATTTATGGCTTAATTAAGGACTTAACGGACATAAAATTGTAGATATAGCCTTGGCATGGAGTCCTAATGGATAAAGTTAGAAACTTTATCCATTAAGTCATTGAAAGAAGTACATCTGAGATTTGGGTTTATATTTGTAAGGATTAAGCACTTAATGAAGTTTTTGGACTTCTGATGGTTCTCATGATGTGGCAAAGGCATTGCCATGATGTGTCATTTTTCTGAGTAGCAATGATTTTGTCCTGGTGTGGCCAAGGGATAGACATGGAATGGCAAGGATATGTGAGTCGGCTATTTTTTTCCCAACAAGCCCACGATGTGACACAAGGAGCTCCATGTTGTGGTTAGAGTGTTTTTTTTATTAGCATTGACTTTTGTTAATGTAGCACCTGATTCGTGGTATGTAAATCTTATTTGAGTATTTACCATTTTAGACTTGGACTCGGCGAGTCATAGGTCCGACTCGCCGAGTAGGGACGAGACCCAGGACACGTTTAAGTTGGCGACTCGGCGAGTCACCGCTGTTGGATGAAACCCTAAGTATCTGGGGTTTGCACACTATTTAAACCTCATATCCGCCCCTTGCCATCCCCCATTCACCCTCAGAGCTCCCAACATCATTTATACCCTTATTTCCTTGAGAGATTGAAGTGTTTTGGTGTGTTCTTGAAGATTTTATGGAGAAAGAAGAGTAGATCAAGAAGAGGAGAAGGAGGCCAGATATCTTTGTGTCATCTCAACGTTTTCCTTGAGGTATAGCTCGTTTCCCCTCTGTTTTCAAGCTTGTAGTCACTTTTAGCTTCATGGAAGTCCTTCTTGAGCCATTCCCCAAGCTTGTTTGTTCATTGTGGGTTGTAATAAGTTGTTAGCCTTTAGATCTAGGCATGATTTAGTCCCTGGAGCTTGGATCTAATGCCTTTATGGGGTCATATTGCATGAAAGCCCTAGATCTACCCCTTTTGGTGCACTTTGAGCCCTAAAATCCATATTGGTGAATATCTACACGTAAAGTTGGAAACTTTACGTGTGAATCGTGTCCTAGAAGCCCAGATCTGTGAATGGAATGGACTGGAATCGAGCAAATCGGTGTAGTTAATGGGTGCATGGAAACGACTCGGTGAGTCGTTCATGTGACTCGGCGAGTCTGCTCGCGAGTCACCGAATTTGTCCCTTTTTCGTAGTGTCGAGTGAGCAGTGAGTCATGGGGTGTGACTCAGTGAGTTGGAAGCTGAACTCATCTATGGAGGTACTCGGCGAGTCAATGTCATGACTCAGCGAGTCCAAGGCAATCTTCATAGATCAAGAACAGACTCGGCGAGTTGTTCATACAACTCGGCGAGTCTAAGCATGAGTGTTCATCGGATGAAGATGAACTCGACGAGTTGTTCATACAACTCAGCAAGTAGGACGAAGAACTTCAATGTCAGTTTAGAAGAAGAACTCGTCGAGTCATAGCCTAACTCGACGAGTAGAATCAGGGACTCAGGACAATCATCTGGATAGGAACTCGACAAGTTGGTGAGCCAACTCGGCGAGTCGGGTCAACTGAAAGTTGACTCTGACTTTGACTTAGGGCTAGACCTGGGGTAAAATGGTCATTTTACCCAAAGGACAGTTAGCAGTGTTTGATTTAGTATGTTGTGGGAATTGCAGCCGGGGGATTTCCGGAGCAGCAGCAGCAGTCAGTCAGTTAGTTCCCGATCAATTCAGCAGCTACTTTGAGGTGAGTTACCTTCCAGTAGTGGTGGGTCTAAGGCCACAATGTCGGCCCACCAGTAGGAGACGTATGATAGCTGATTGTCTTTGTGATATCATCTAGGTTTGCTACTACCTGATATGTTATATGCTAGCATGATACGTTATATGCGATAGTAGTAGAGTTCGGTTGTTAGGACCGCAGGGTAGTCAGACACCCCAGAAATGTCTGACAGTATGTGATGATATGTTTGTATGTTGGCCTGTTATGTTATGCGATAGAGGTAGTAAGAGGGGACCAGTCCCCGAGGATCGGTTGTTAGGACCGATGGGTAGTCAGCACCCCAGAATGGCTTGACATGGGTAGTCAGCACCCCAGAATGGCTTGACACGGGTAGGACGGCACCCCAGAATGGCCGTATGGGTAGGTCGGCACCCCAGAATGGCCGTACCAGGTAGTCAGGCACCCAAGAATAGCCTGGCAGTATGTATGTTATGTGTTTGTATGGTATGTGGTACGTTGGGGGAACTCACTAAGCTTTGTGCTTACGTTTTACAGTTTTGGTTTCAGGTACCTCTTCTCCAAAGGGGAAGGAGCTGGCGCGGTAGCAACACATCATGCACACACTCTTGTTTCCGCATTTACGAGATTCACTGGGATTTGTACTCTGATATTTTGATGGGTTGTATGGTTTGGCTTTTAGACATGGTTTACATTATGTTATGGTTTGATCAAACAATGTTTTTAATTGCTAATGTGTTCTAAAGTAATGTTTTCGAACGAAATTTTCGGACGTGAAAATTGGGTCGTTACAAGTTGGTATCAGAGCCATGGTTTGAGGGATTCGGACTCACCTTCGGGGGTGTCTGAACTCAAATCTAGGGATTAAAAGATTTTTTTTAAAGAAAATGATTTCTAACAAGGAGAAAAGAGTTTAAGAAAGAACAAAAGTGTGTGTGATGTGCGCGACCGTCCGAGCTCAAGTAAGTATTCCCCAAAGTACCCATACCAGTTTATGTTATGTTTATCAGCTTTTGTAGAACAGCATGCTAGAATAGGACTAAGGATCTAGGAATGATGCTTTATGTGCCTGCCTTATGTGTTCCACCTATATGTGAATTGCATGCTTGTATAGTGTAGACAGCGGTAGGGTAGCCTGTTAGGGTATGCCTGGTAGTATGAGCTAACACGGTGTGCTAGTTCAGTTCCTCTCTATGAGAGCGGAATTGTTTGAAGTTGTTTCCCGTGTCCGAATGCTGCTTGCTTCGTGCTACGTGGGACTCCGAATAATGGGAATTAGCCATTAGGCGAATACATCACATCACATGTGATCAGAGTTGAATAATCTTAGAGTACCGGATTTGATCCTACTGCGCAGCTCTTGTTTGAGTCCAACCGTTGTAGGGACGAGTCGGGTACTTGAAGGATTATCTGAGTCTCATCGCATGTGATGGTGTTCGGGTGATGGCTAATTGGCATTACAAGGAGGCCTGCAGCAGCTGAGGATTGGATCGAGTAGAGCCGGAGATTTCCCTAGGGCGAGCCTGGGATGAGTATAGTAGTAACCAGCCTTAGTGTAAGGGATCTGGTGGAGTCGAGGCAGTCCTTGAAGAAGGTACGGATAGATGTGGAAGGTAGTATGGGCCCGTACTACTGAAAGCAGAGGATCCGTACCCAAACCAAGGAAGGCCAAGACAAGACCAAGGAACTTGTAAGTAGCTATGATCCCTCAGGGAGCATCAGTATATCTAATGATTGTTGTGATGTATTGTAGAATGGTGGTACTTCGATCGAGGCTGGTGGATGGCGGTTCTGGAGAGGGGTCAGGTTCGGGATCAGGTTCCAAGCCGGTAGATGAGGGACTACGTGAGTTCATCGCGTCAGAGATCACCAGGGGTATCCTTGAGTCGACTCCCATTATCTTCGGGTCGATCAAGGAAGGGATCATGGAGTTAATTCTAAATTAATTATTGATCAATACTAATTAACTAATATTATATCATATTAATATATTAGAAACTATAATATATTAATATAAATCATAAGTATCATTTTTCTCATTTTGTCTATCCAATTGTTCTGATGCCATGCAACCCAAATGGACCATGCTACTCTTGGGTCGAATACATACCAATAATAGTTATGGGATTAGACATCTAATCCAACAGTCTCCCACTTGGATAAGTATAAAACTATTATTGCATGACTCCAAGATCCCGACTAGCAATCATAGCTCTTAAAACCACTGTCGAACTCTGACCTAGTCAAATGATGTGTCCATTAGATAAGGGATCATATATTCCTACATTCTAGATATAATATGGAATGAGACATGGTTTATAATCATTCTCTCTGTCCATTTTTTGTTTCCCGATTTCTGATTTATGACGACTGACTAATTGAACAAATCAAATCAGTCTAGGCTTGGCCAAGCACTTAGGGGTGTCATCACTAAATCATCGAGGGGCCCACATATATCGCTTTTATCCCTCCAAGGGTAAAAGGAATGGATAAACTTTAACTCAAGTGTTCGCTTATACTTACTCATCAAATTACACACGACGATATGTTTTATAACAACCAAGTTACTGGTTGTGTTTTCATATGTCAATGTGAAACTGACGCGCAACTACAACTCACACGTCTCTATTTGAAGAATATAAGATATTATCGTCTCATGATTCACTTGTGATAAAATCCATGAAGTGATTCAAATGAGCGTGGGTTGAATCCAATACTCGAATCTCATTCCAAGAGTACTAATGAACACTGCAGCCACTTTGTCCCAGACAAACTACAGACCCTTCATGACAGTCTTGCTTTAATACCTTTTCCAAAGTATGATCGACTGTGGATAGTTTGAATAAGCTAGTTATTCGGGAAGTCAAAACATGTAAAGTGAAACACAAGAATAATCGAATCCAATATGGTCTTAGAACTTATGAATATAAATAAAACACTTTTTATTTATCACCATATTGATTACACATTATTCATTGCATAATGTTTCAAATAATCAACTTAATACTTGAATTAAAACAATAGTCATGCCATGCTCCAACCATGCACACTATGTTTGTCCAAACAATAGTTATGCCATACACCAAGTATGCACACTATGTTTATCTATGATCCTTACTTTATGGAATAGATCAATTAAACATAATTCCAATGATTCTCATTTCACAATCCTGATTCCTTATTGTAAGTGTAAGAATTCCAAATTCCTACCATTTACCGAAATTAGTTAGATTCTAAACTCATATGCATTGATCCTCTTGTAATGGCAATGCACAAAGTCACAATGACTTAGCAACAAACATTAAAAAGTACTCCAATGGAGATCAATTCCATGGAAACGAAGTCTCAAATTCAAAGTACATTCCTTTGAACATCCTTCTTGCATTAAGTTTTTCTAATCTTACACAGATTGAATAACTTCCACCTATAGAGACATTTCCGTATTCCCATTTTGACTATCACTTCTGAACAAGAGTTGCCTCTTTTTTAGAATGTGTCAATTATGGTCCTTTCCAAAAATGTACACCATACTTCCAACTATCCATCTGCAACCAATCTTTGGTAAAACCTCAGATTGTCCTCAACAAATGATTAATCATTTTAGTCATATCCAATTCTAGACCTTTTCCCCTCTTAATGCCCTAGGCATTTGGAAAATTTAGAAACAATAAATATTATACTACATGTAATCGATCCTATACCCGAATCATATGGGACACGATTCAGGATGTCTCACATAAAGATATGATCCTAGACGAGTCTTTTGGTACAATATTTTTATTATTTTCCATGTTTCCATAATTTGAATATGAAGAAGGATGATGTAATCGTAATCGAATTTTGAGAATGCAATATATATAGAATTTCCTTATGTTGAACCATTCCAACATAAAATTCATATACATATCCTTGACTAAAGATGATTAAAAATCTCAATCTAAGCTTTTAGAATTGAAATGAAGTATAATTTTCTCTCCCTTAATTATAGCAACATAACTTTTTCCCAACTTTTGTTTTCTATAATTAACATTGCTAACTTGAAACACTTATCATAATTATCATGCTCCCACTAACATGACAATTATTAGCATAACACTTACGCTCCCACTAGCTTTGACTTGTACTCAGAACTCAGTTGGACTTCTAGAAATCAATACTTTATTGACTTTCTTACCAAAGTTCGGATTTATGATACGAGATGCTTTGATAAAACTTTATCAAAATCATACACTTTTCTTTAGATAGCTCACATGTTTGTCTAAACAATATTCAGAACTATGAAAAGAGATTCGTAATCATAGTCTTAATTGTTTAGACCTTTGCCATTTCTCACAAGTCCATGTTAGTGTGTCGGTTAACCACACACGCTCCGCTAACGACTTTGAGAATGCAAATATCATAAATGCTATCTACTTAGAATCTACTCAGGAAAACGTTTCCTCACCATCATTTTCATGAATCGGAGAGAAACCTTATGACACTTAGATTTCTATGGTGTACGTATTACTATCCATGTGAATTTGTGAAAATCATAATCACAAGACAAGGTTAGTGACAAACCCAAACTTATATGGACCAAATTTGTGTAATCTTAACTTATTCCCACTTGGTAGCACAAGGCCTACCATTGCTTCCAGGTTGTTATGAAAACAATTGAGAACTTGTAGAACTCAGATTCATAGTCAACTTTAACTAGAATAGGCACATAAATAAGAATATGTGAACACAATAGGTTACAAACCTCAAGTCATGCGTTAGTGATAAACTACAGGTTTTATTCTTGGTTAGTTCTTGAAACTCTTTCAGGATCTTTTAGACTCCCACTATCCTCTTAACATATAAGACTCTCTTGCTAAGAACCATTCCTTGACAAAAAAAATATTCAAGATATAGTGCGGATTCTTATCAAGACAAACACTTCACACAATTGGCTTTAGTTGGTCTTTGTTTTATCCAAAACATCACAACTTACCAATTTCAAATGAACAAGAGTAGAAAACATTTTACCCTTACATTTGACAAGTGTTATAAACCTTCTTTAAGATGTGTCACTCAAGTTACAATCTTGGAGTATGACTCTAAGCATTGTTTTGGAACGAAGTATGACTCATCTTCTTGATTTAACCACTTCAACAATTCATGACTCCTCTTCTTAACCATAAGAATGCACTAGGATGTCCTTAGATGATGAATTGTGATATGGTTTCATAATCATTAAGATGATCATAAAACATGATACTAAAGTACTCTCCCATCTTTTGAGATTTGAGTAACTTTTATCTTTCTGCCTAATTTGATTCTTCTCATTCGTTCTGTCATACATTGAAACTTTTCCAATGTTTCAGAATTATACTTAAACTTGTAACTATACCCATGTTTACTAAACTTTAGTAAATCATGACGAATAGTCTTATCGATCTTTGTGGTGGACTTGACCAATGCACAAGAATGTGTATTCGAACCCTTAGTCCTTCACTTGACTCACATATACATATGAAGAAGGAATTAGTTTTAATTTTCCAAAGATGAAAATTCTCATTCATCATAGAATACAACTTGCATGATTCCAAGTTTCGGTCTAATTAAAACTTGGGTGATGAGAATCTTTCCTTCTTTGGTAAATTTATACACTACCACAAATGAAAGAATCAAATTCACATTTCCATTATTGCTAGAAATATACAAACATCAATTTTTCATAAATTCCATTGCAAGGAGATATAAAATAAAACAACACAAAATTTTATTTATTTATTAAAATGCAGAAAAAACTTTTTCCTTACTATGCAACCTTAAATGAAAACTATGATATTACATATTTCCTATCAAAACATCAAAATGCAACCTAGTCACATCATGTATTAAGAATCAACAATTAGGAACTTCACAGAGTTAGATAGTGGACTTACCTGAACCAGAGTCAAACTTTTAGATTCTTCCTTCTTTCAAATCTGTCAGGTAGTTAGGGCAGGTTTGCAATCAATGCCCCTTCTCTTGACAATAAAAACATATAGACTCTTTGGGAATGGTACACAAGACTATCATAGACTTAGCATTTCCCTTTACCTTTTGGTCAACTGAGTTCATCAAGGCCGATCCCTTTCCATTTGGAAGATAAAGCTTTTCTGGATTTCCATTGTTACCATTTTCAATGTCCATGGAAGTTTGAGAAATAGACCTTCCACCCAAATTTACTTTTCTAGTGCACCAAAACATTTCTAATTCAGCAGCAACAAGCAAATAAGAAAGATCAATGAGGGTCATGTCGTGATCTGTCACATAGTAGTCCTTAATGAACTCACTAAACGACTCCGGAAGTGACTGAAGAACCCAGTCAATAGCCAACTTCCTTGGGACAATGACACCCAACATTATCAACATGTCAATGTGTGACTTCATCTCTAAGACATGAGTGCACACATGTCTTCCATTTTTATGTTTCATTGCAAGTAGGGCTTGAGTGATCTTGAACTTTTCAAGTCTTCGAGCTTGTGGGTCAAGGAGAATAATTGGAGGTGGTGGAGGAAGAGAAGTATGATTTCCATGATCCAATCGCGGGACATCATCTTCATTATGAAAGCTTGTTCCAAGAGATTTGGGAAGATCATAATTTTCTGAACCAGACATCTAAAATGAGAGAAATTCAAGTTAGTTGATTTATAACCTTAATAGAACACCCAATATGAAATATTAAGGCTAGGATCCAACACAATATTTTATAATTTGGAAGAAAGATGCCGTAATCCAAGCTATAAAATATTTGAAAGTAGACTAATGATGATTCACCAATTTCCACCATGAAAAACGAAATAAATTATTAGGTTTTAATTGGATTTGAAACTTTTAGATCTTTTGAGAATCATTGAACTATTCAACGACATGTTTAAATCTCGATTATGCCCTTCAAGTTTTGTGACTGGGATGCCGAGGATGACAAAACAATGTGTGAATAACCATGAAAATATACTTGGTACTCTTAATTTTTATCACCTAATCGATGTGTCGGTTAACCACACACGCTCCACCGATCTATGATAAACCTTAAGCTACCCTTTGCCAACCTTGATAAATCCAAGTTAGCATGTCGGTTAACCACACACGCTCCATTAACGACTTAAGCAAAGTGCAAAGTGTAATTTCATGGGATAGCACCAAATTCACATCTTCCTAAAGTAACTAAGATTGGGAATTTATAAAACATTTAGTTACTTTATAATAATCATTATACTTTTAATGAGAATCTAAAGTCATTGTCCTACCTGTTCGGATAACGACCCTCCACCAGTCAAGGAAGCAGTGTGTGAGAGTGGACACCCATTAAGCTGCCATTTTATAGGCAACAACCTTATACCCCTTGTAGATCGGCTTTGTGAACGAGGCCTACTAATGGTAAGACTGACTTGCTCTTACACACATACACACACACATACATACATATATATATATATATATATATATATATATATATATATATATATAAACTTATAATACTATATGTATAAGGGTTGAATTTTAACTTTTAAAATTCTCGGGGTTGGAACTAAAGTTTTCAAAAGTGACTTTATATGTTCCAAAACTTGAAGGCAAGTTTTGAACAATTCAAAAAATTTGGATTTTCATAACTTATGTGTTTAATTAAGTTTTAAAAACTTTAATGAAGAGACTCTTGAACATCCATAACTTGAGGACAAATTATGGAGTTCATAAAACTATTTATGAGAAAGACTCATTAATTATGTAACCTATGATTCTTTAATGGATCATTAAAAGAAATGACTTTTGGTAATCCATAACTTGAGGACAAATTATGGACTCCATTAAAAATATTTAGATCAAGAATTAACTAACAAACAACATGCAAATAATTCATATGATCTACCAAAACTCATAAATGTATGAACAATCATATCAACAATTTCAAGAATTATATAAAAACATATAAAACTTGAAATTTTGATAAGAACCTTGAAATTGTTTTACTATAATCATTACCACATCAAAAATAGGTTTTATAAGTCCAAAACTGTTTAAGGTAATGATTCTAGACCAACTTCAGCACCAAAACCCAAAAATTTGCAATCAGGCCCGACAACTCGTCAAGTGCATGAACTGACTCGGTAAGTTAGTTGAATATATGCATGGACTCATTGAGTTTCATGAGGGACTCGGCGAGTCAACTAGGCAAACTGTAGAAATTCAACATTTTTCAGCAATTTGTATCAAGTATAAAGAAAACAAGTCTAGGCTCTGATACCACTGATAGGTTATGATCATTCTAACACTCCTATGGTGTACATGCAACCCTATAAACTTTGGATCTATGTTTTCTCTATTATACATGCAAACTATTCAATATTCCAAGGTTCCATCCTAACTAGCATAATATGAAGTATATACAATACAAGAATCTAGTAGAATGACATACCTTTTGATGGAGCTTGAAGTCTTGAATCTTTAAGAGCTTAGTGTCGCAAGTGTTGCACCTTAATTGGTTCACACAACACCAAAAACCCTTGGAATAACTTGAGAAGAAGAATACTTAGGTTAACTCTATGGAAATTGACCTTGCCCTCTTTTTGTGTATGCATTAGTGCCCATTTCATGAACTAAAGACCTATTTATATAGTGTGGAGGATTAGGGTTACATTCATGTAAACCCTAATACCCATGACATTTCATTTCCATAGGATCCATGGGTTAAAACTCCATGGACTATCCATAAAAGCTTAGCCCAACCTAAATGAACTTCGCCTATCCTACATATATAAGAGTCCATATTTACTTAGTTCCTTTTGATCACTAAATTAACTCTAAATTAATTCTTTACCAATACTAATTAAATAATATGATTGCATATTAATATATTAGAACTTATAATATATTAATATAAATCTTAAGTATCCTTTTTCTCATTTTGTCTATCCAATTATTCTGATGCTATGCAACCCAAAAGGACCATGCTACTCTCGGGTCGAATACATACCAATAAAAGTTATGGGCTTAGACATCTAATCCAATAATTAATTGCTTATATATATATATATATATATATATATATATATATATATATATATATATATATGTTGGGCTTTATAGATTGCGTCTTTTGGGCTCATCTGTTTATGCTTTTATTTTGTATTCCGGTTTGGGCCTGTCCAACCGTGAGTCTTTTATGCTTTGTATATAAGCTAATGCTTGCATGCATATTAGGTTAAGGTTTTAGAAATCTGAGTATAACAATTTTTCCAGACGATAAAAGGTTTCTTTGATCGTTCTTGTAACCTTCCAATCCTCTACAGTTGATGTTCTTAATCGAGCTCTTCTGAGGATTTTGTTTTAATCATTCGACACGTTTGATTCAATCTTGTTCTGTTCTTTTATTGTGTTCATATTGTCATTTGTTTACTTACTTGTTCAAGATCTAATCGATCTTCATAGATTAAAAGAAAGTTTAATCTCATCAATTGGTATCAGAGCAGGAGGCTGTGTAATTGATACACATCTTTTCTGTGAAAAAGATTTCCATTAGGGTTTTTCCGCAATCATTAATATTTATTGAGCCGTCATCTCTTTATTGACGTATCTTGATATTTATTATTTTGCCCTAATCTGCTTCATTACAAGTTTGATCTTTGAACAGGTTTTTTCGATCATAATGGACGCGACACAATCAAACGTTATTAATATTTCCAACAGCATTGGTTCAACGACAAAGATTCCGATCTTATACACCCACGATTATGAAGTATGGGCACATCATTTCGAACACTATGTTATTGGATCTGAGGAAAATGGGTATTTGATTTGGGAAGCCATCACCAATGGACCGTTTTCTCACTCTGCAACGTCCAGAATCATCAAGACTCAAAAGGAATACAATGATCTGTTAAAGGACGTGAAAGATATTGCTCAAGATGAAAAGGATAAGTTCCAATGCAATATCAAGGCATTAAGATTGATCCGGTTCGCCCTTCAATCCGATACATTCAGATTGGTTAGTTCATGCACAACGGCAAAGGATGTTTGGGATAGACTTCGCGAACTGTATTCTACAGACGAAGATCTTGAACATTCTATTCAAACTCTACTTCTATCTGAGTTTGGCTAATTCAGACAAGGGACTGAAGAATCTGTGACCCAGAAGTTCGATCGCTTCAATCATCTTCTCAGCAAGATGATTAAACACGATATCGAAAGGAAGCTCATCGAACAGAAGGTTACATTCCTGAATGGTCTGAGATCTGAATGGAGAGCGGTAGTTTCCACGGTTAAAGCCCATGAGCAATTTAAATCATACTCTTTGGCAAAACTGGTGGGAATTCTCAAGTCTCAAGAGAAAAACGTGGTGCAAGAAAAGAATGTCGTTTCCGGTCTCGGTTCGTTGGCTCTCTTGTCAAAAAGTAAAGCTGTTATGGAGGATGAAGACCTCAGCCTTGAAGAATATGATCTCACATCAGAAGATTATGCCTTGATGGTATCCAATCCCAAAAGGTTCATAAAGAAGAAATTTCCCAGCAACAAAAACCGAAACTGGCAGGGGAGTTACAGCTCTGAAAAGGTGGTTAATGAACCGAAAGCTTAGGAGCACAAGAAGGAACCGAAGGTTGATGGAGACTCTGGAGTGAGCTGTTTCTATTGTGGAGGGAAAAATCATTATGCTAAGGACTGTGTCCTTAAGAAAATGGCTGAAAAAGATAATGGAAACGATGAGGAAGCTGTGTTGCAGAAAAGATTGGATGAGTTGAGAAAGAAGAAGTCTGCTGCTAACCCGCCTATTAATGCTCTTATTGTGCAGGGTTCTGTTCTAGGTGATGAGTTCGGTAGCACAGAAGTTTGGTCTACCGACTCAGAAGACGAGGAAGTGAGGCAGCCTACTCATGGAAAGGCGTTCGTGTCTAAGAAAGAAGGCAGTGGTGGTAAATGCCTTATGGTTTCTGACGTATCTCAATTGAGGGGATACAACACCGATGGAGGCAATGATGGACAGTGTGCAAAAGAGGACATGTGCTTCACAACCAAACCGCTCAGCCAGCAGTTTAATGAGCTTGATGAACTGATAAAGAAGATACAATCTGTTTTTATTTCATGCAAAGTACCATCATCCTCTTATGAGAAAGAACTAAAAAATGTCAATACAAGAATATCTCATCTAGATAGTAGCTTAACTCAAACTCGGGTCACAAAATCTAACCTAACTGATCAATTGAGCAGGGCAGCGTCGAAGAGTGAGGAGCGGAGAATGTGGATAGAGTTAAAGGAATCGGAATTAGTCAAAGTTAAAGATGAAAACATTTATTTGCAAAGAGACAATTTGAAATTGTTAAAACAACGAAATGTTTTTTGTTTAATTGCTAAACGTCTGTATTCTAATATTACTCAGCTTCACTTGGATTGTGAAACAGGCCAAAGGATTCACCGCATGATCTTGCCCTTCCTAGAATTTAAGGAAGATGAAATCGATGCCGAAGCCTATAATTGTGAAAGTGTGATATCGCCTGATGACATAAATCCCACCTACATGTATGGACTGGACAAAATTGAATCCTTCATTAAATCCAAAGACCACAAAGACATGCTTAAAAATCTTTTGGATGAAAATGACAAACTTAAACTGAGAATCGAAACCATGCAAAGATTTGACTCTTTAAACGCCAACGTAAGCTCAGAAAACAAAATTGATGTTGAAAATGCATCTGAGCTTAACGAGGACGACAATATGAGTGAAATTTCTGTAGAAGACACGGTTGACTGCTCAGACTTTATTAAAACCGAGCCAGAAAATCACAAAAATCTAATTTCTGAAAATTCTGTAGAGTTCGCTCGGTTGTCCCATCAAAAGTCCCCGAAATTAGTTGAGAAAGCTGTTGTATATCAAAAGGTAAGGACTACTCCAAATCAAGTATACAAGGTAACAGGAGTAACCGAACATCAAACAGCTGAACTTGCAGCCATTGTAAACGAAGACAATGCTGATGGCTGTGATGAGTACTTCTGGGAAGCTCCTATTGATAATGCAGACGAAACCATTGGTTTATCTGAAAGAACTTCCTGGAAGAGCAAAGGAAGATACATACCCGAACCATTGAATAAGCCAAACAACTTCAATGAGCCGAGCACCAGTGGTACAAAAGATACTCCTCAGGAGAATGATCACTCATCAAAAGAAGACATTCCTTCGGCTCCTTCAGCTCAAAGTAATTCTACTGCAGTTCAAAAGGAACCGGCCAAGGAGTCAACAAAAACGGAAGCAAATGTTCATCATCAACCTTCTCAGATGAGAAATAGGAAGATAGAAAGAAACAATAGATACAGGAAGAACCTTTCTGAAAGGAAACAATTCTGGCGTTCCCAGAATGCATATTTCACTCATCAAGACAAGAATCTAAAGTATGAAAACATTCCTGCAAGAAAAAGTGAAAGTCACAAAAACCGAAAGCCAAGGTTCGGTTCACAAGAAGAAATTAATCGAAACCAGAGGCTCGGTTCTGACAAGGATTTCAACCAGAACCAAAGGTTCGGTTCCAAAGGCAGCCCCAACCGAACGCAAAGGTTCGGTTCTCAAGACAAAAGAAAACAAAACTCTAAGGTTGTTCCTTCCAATAATCAAAAACAAAAGGGTCACCTAGAGTCTCCTTCTAAGTCTAATTCTTCTCATTCTTCTAATTCTTCCTCACCCTCGGTTTCATCTCGATCTCGTTCTAAATCTGATTCCTCTTGTTCTCAAAAATCTCATTCATCAACTGAGCAAAAGTGGAAGCAGAAGGTCAATAAATCCACACCAGAGACCGAATCTAACTCTACTAATCTTAACAAAATAAAAGTTTACACCATTAAAAGGAAAGATAAAACAACTCTCGTAAAAAGAACTTATCTTGTTGATATCTCTCTCATTGCTCCTGTTTCCATGCAAAGCTCACGTGGACCCAAGAAACTTTGGGTTCCTAAATCTATCTGATTTTTGCAGGTTATAAGTGACGAGCAGTTCGACGAAGAATGGTACATCGATAGTGGCTGCTCGCGTCACATGACAGGGAGGAAAGAAGAGCTTAGGGAGTACAGATCTCTTGCAAATGGTGGCAACGTCAAGTTTGGAAACAATTCATTCGGCACCATAAAGGGATACGGGATGATAACCAATGGGGACTTCTCTATAAGGAAGGTGGCTTATGTGGAAGGACTCCAACACAACCTCATTAGTGTATCTCAACTAGTTGGAGGTACAGGTCTCAAAGTCTCTTTCGATGATGAAGGTTCAGAAATCATAGAGAAAAAGTCAAATAAAGTGATTCTCAAGTCAGAGCGAAAGGGTGAAATGTTTCCCTTAAACATGAAACCCATCAAAGGAAACCCAGCTATATGCTTATTGTCAAAAGTGCAATCCGACGAAAGCTGGTTGAGGCACCGAAGATTATCTCATCTTAACTTTAAAGATATCAACCGTCTTGTTACAGGAGGTCATGTAAGGGGCCTTCCATTACTCAAGTTCGACAGGGATCATCTGTGTGCTGCATGCGAAATGGGAAAGCAGAGTCGTCAAAGTCATCCATCTATAATCAACACAAAAGTTGTTGAACCACTCGAATTAATTCATATTGATTTGTGTGGTCCTTCATCTATCGAAAGCATCGGTGGTAGTAAGTATATTCTTGTTATCATTGATGACTTTTCACGATTTACATGGGTGTTCTTTCTAAAGCTCAAATCTGAAGCGACTCAAAAACTGAAAATGTTTATCAAGCAAATTGAAGTACAACTCAAGAAGGTTGTTCGCAACATCAGAAGCGACAATGGTCTCGAATTCAAGAACAGGGAGTTTGAAGAGTTTCTTGCAGAAAAGGGAATCAGTCATAATTTCTCAGCTCCCTACACACCACAACAGAACGGAATAGTCGAAAGACGAAACCGATCCTTGTGTGAAGCTGCACGTACTATGCTAAGTTTCGCTTCCTTACCTCTTTGTTTTTGGGCTGATGCTATTTCTGCTGCTTGTTTTACACAGAACAGGTCATATCTCAACAAAAGGTTCGCGCTCACTCCATATGAGATACTGAACAACAGGAAGCCAAATGTGAAATTTTTCCATGTCTTCGGCTCAAGGTGTTTCATCTTCAACTCTAAAGAACACCGCAACAAGTTTTATGTCAAGGCCGACGAGGGAATATTTCTGGGTTACTCGCTCACATCGAAGGCATACAGGGTCCTGAACAAGCGTTCGAGAAAGATTGAAGAGACGTATTATGTGACCTTTGACGACAACTATGTCAAGAAGCTACAGGCTAAAGAAGATATCACCGGGGAAATCTTTCCTCTCAATGGCCAAGTTACAGTCTCGGTCGCTAACTTATTTGAGACATTCATGGACCTCTTTGACGAACCGGAGAATGCTTCACTATCTGAAGCAGGTGCAGCCGACAACAAGGTTGATCACATGAAGCAAATTGTCGAAGAAGCTGCAAGAAGGATGCATGAAGATTCATCAACCTCTAATGACTCTCCTTTTCCAAATGCTCAAGTCGAAGGGGAGCCAAGTGCTCAAGCTGAGGGGGAGCCAAACGCTCAAGTCCAGGGGGAGCAAAATCCCACAACTTCAACCGAAGAGGTCTCAACACCAGGAAGCTCAGGACCACTAGAATCACACGAACCTCATATTTTCCAAAGTACACCAACTGAGATGGAACATGATGATGTGACACTCGGTTATGACAGCCAATCTGAGCTAGACGAAATAATTAATGCAGAATTAGACCCAACCTTTGATCCAAATTACCCTCCTCTTATCAAATGGACCAGAGATCATCCCGTCTCTCAAGTAGTTGGGGATGTATTTGAAAAGGTTCTGACCCGATCACAACTGAAGGCAAAACAGACTTCCTTATTTTCAAAGGTTGAGTTTTGCATGTTCAACTCATTCGTATCAAAAGTTGAACCAAAGACAGTTAACACCGCTCTCGATCACTCTGATTGGGTTCAAGCAATGCAAGACGAGCTGAACGAATTTGAAAGGAACAAAGTCTGGCGCCTAATTCCAACTCCTCCAGATGCTTCGGTTGTTGGTCTCAAATGGGTTTTTAGGAACAAAATGGACAAGGAAGGTAATGTTATACGGAACAAGGCTCGTCTGGTTGTAAAGGGATATTGTCAGGAGGAAGGGATAGACTATGAAGAGACTTTCGCTCCAGTAGCTCAGCTAGAATCTGTTAGAATATTTCTGGCTTATGCTGCCCACAAGAACTTTGAGGTTTTCCAAATGGACGTCAAGTGTGCATTTCTCAATGGAGAACTTGAAGAAACGGTGTACGTGGAGCAACCTCCTGGGTTCGTGAACGAAAAGCATCCAAATCATTGCTATATTTTGGATAAAGCTGTGTACGGCCTTAAACAAGCTCCGAGAGCCTGGTATGAAACGCTTACAAAATTCTTAAAGATGTCTAAATTCAAACAAGGTTCGGTTGACCCAACCTTCTTTCGCAAAAAGGAAGGTAACCACCTTATGATAGTTCAAATTTATGTCGATGACATCATCTTTGGCTCCACGAATCCCAGCTTAACGGCTGAATTCAGAAAGCTGATGGAGACTAAGTTTGAAATGAGCTCAATGGGTCCAATTAACTTTTTCCTTGGTTTAAACATAAGACAGGGACCCGAAGGCATCTTTATTAATCAGGAAGCTTACACGAAGACTCTCCTAGCAAAGTTCGGTATGATGGGAGACTCAAAAGTTAAAGTCCCAATGGCATTCGGCACTAAGCTTACCCCATCACTAGACAAACCAGCTGTTGATATCACGCTCTATCGTCAAATGATTGGATCGTTAATGTATCTAACTGCTAGCAGGCCTGATATCATGTTCTCTGTGTGTTATTGTGCTCGATTTCAGGCAAACCCACGCGAACCTCACATGCTTGCAGTGAAGAACATCTTACGATACCTCAAGCGAACCACCTCCTTAGGTCTGTGGTATCCATCCAACTCAGGCTTCTTTGTTCAAGCCTATTCTGATGCTGACCTTGGAGGATGTGGACTCGACCGAAAAAGCACAACTGGTGGATGTCAATTTCTTGACGGGAAGTTAGTCAGCTGGCAATCCAAGAAACAGACATGCGTGTCACTGTCTACTGCCGAAGCGGAATATATTGCAGCTGCATCCTGCACATCACAAGTGATTTGGATCCAAAGTCAACTTCGAGACTATGGACTCAATATGAAGAAGATCCCACTATATTGTGACTCTGAAAGTGCAATTAGGATCTGTCATAACCCAGTGCAACACTCCTAAACTAAACACATAGCACTAAGGTATCACTTCATCAAAGACCACGTGGAAGATGGAAACGTCGAAGTTCACTTCGTAAGAACCACTGATCAACTGGCTGACGTCTTTACAAAAGCTCTTCCTGAAGCATCATTCAATAAAATATTGCAAGGACTTGGTATGATGGAATCAGAATCAGTACCTCACGCTACCTCTCAAACTCAAACATAACAACCGAACGATCGGGTTCGTTTCAACTATCTAACCCACTCATTTCTTCAAAGATAGTTTCTCCATGTTGTGTATTGCATGTACAATTCTGTTTTTCCTCGTTTGTTTTCAAAAAAAAAAAAAAAAATCTCTTAACTGAAACCAACCAAAGGTTCAGTTTCGGTTTTTCAAAATTTTCTAGAACCGAAACCAACCGAAGGTTCGGGTTCGGTCTTTCAAAATTTTCTAGAACCGAAACCAACCAAAGGTTCGGGTTTGGTTTTTCAAAATTTTCTGGAACCGAAACCAACCGAAGGTTCGGGTTCGGTTTTTCAAAATTTTCTAGAACCGAAACCAACCGAAGGTTCGGGTTCGGTTTTTCAAAACTTTTCTCAACCGAAACCAACCGAAGGTTCGGGTTTGGTTTATCTCAAAAATTCCAAAAAATTTTTTGTGTGTGTTATTATTCGTCTATGAGGATACATTTTATGAAATTCCTAAATGTCCCTAGAAGCATACTGCTGTATGTGTCTCAAGCCTCATAAGATTTTGAATAAAGGCCTTCATGACCTGGTATACACAAACCTTGTCTTCCCAATAAGGTCACTTCATTTATTCTAATCGTGAGCTACCTCACTCTTTTCTCACATGAGTTAAGATTTTCCTACTTGGTCCTTCTTTTCGCAGTAGAGGTACTTTTGTTATCCTACACCATCTCTTATCACTTCTCCACTACACTCATTCCATCATGGTAACCCTTGAGACTCTCAGCACTTACCGCTGAGGTTTATGTTTGCACCACATCTGTGTTTATGATCTTAGTTTTGTGTCACTACGAACTAAGTGAAACCCAAAATTCAACACCTAATGAATTGACGGTGAACAATTAAATTGTTCAAGCTTTTACTAAAGAATTGATGAAAGTACCATATTAAAATCTCCAGTTTTATGTGATTCCTATGAAATTGTTACAAACCCATAACTTTTCTTCCCTTGGGATCTTGTTCTTATTTTTCTTTCTGAGATTTTACTTTTAAACCAGTCGTTTTTAGCCTAATTAAAAGAAGCCTTTCAACATTTCTCTATAAATGGTTGATCGTAATATTAACGGACATTCTTTTTAAATCCTAAGTTTTTCTTTGTCCTGTGGCATTCAATGCGCGTGGTTAAACAGTAACGGCTTGTCCCTATGAAACGGCGCTTATTGGGCGGCGTGGTCCTAGGAATCTGACACTCTCTCTCCTACGTGATCATCGCTCGTCCCAACTGTCATCCATAAGAGATTTGAAACGATCTTTCTCTCTCTTCCCACCCACTATAAATAGCCCGTTACACCTCCTTTTACCTCTTTACCACTCTCAATATTTCCAAAACACAAACACTCCCATACAGTTTCCTGTTCATCATCTTCTTCACACCTGCATCAATGGCTAACTCCTCTTCAGTTCATGCTACATCCCAGATTCTTCCCATTCGCCCACAACAATGCTTGGTAATTGATCTTAACCCAAAGGCATACGACCCTTACATGTCGCCGGTCATAGAGTGCTTAAAGTATTCACAACTCGAACCAGCACTATCCAGAATCACATCGGTGCCAATGGCGGCCCTATCGCAGGTCTACGCGACTGCATATTACGACAAGGCTGTCGACCGAGTATTTTTCGAGATTGGAGACCACAAAACCTCCGTTTCTCGCCCACGTTTCTGTTCTTTGCTCGGATTTGCTTCTGACTCATCCAGGGTCCATCCGGAGTCCATACAAATTGGTCATCTGTATAACATGTTTTACAACATGGGATACACGGAGGTTCTTACATCAGTTGCCAGATTCAAAAAGTCTTGCTTACCGCCTCAATGGAACGGTTTATTTACAGTCCTGTTCAAGGGACTTTCGGAGAGAAGTTCAGGTTCCGACGGTGCCAGTCGTTTGTTCCTTACCATTATGTATGGAGTTTATAATGGGATCAACCTGGATTACGGGTTTGTTCTATGGCAACAACTAGTTCAGAGTCTCTCATCTTCATCCAGACACTCTGAAGTTTCCTTGGCCCGATTCTGGATTCTGATCACTAAATGGGCCATGGACAGATTCGACGTTCCCACTGCTGAAGGTGCATCGATGTCTTCCGTTGGTACTTTCCACACCAAGAAGATCATCGTCTCAGATGCATCCAAATTCTCCTTTATTGGCTCTATCCCGGAGTCAATGTATGGTAATGTACCTTCGGATAACAGGTTGATTCGGAAGCTCAAGGAGCTAACACCATCCGGTCCAAGGGATCTGACCCCGGACATGCTTAGATCTATCCATGATGCAGATAAACCACTGAGCAGAGGTAAAAAGGCGGACAAAGGAAAGCAAGCAACAAAACCTTCAAAGGGGCCTTCTCCTAAGAAGAGGAAACAGACAAAAGCTGCACCTTCCCCCCCCACCGAAGAAGAGGAAGACTCAACCGAAGCGAAAGCTTATTATACCCTCATCTTCGAGTGACTCTGAGGGTGAGAGTTCGGATTCTGACGACTCTCAAGGGGATGCATCTCCTCCACGAGGCAATACACCACCTCGATCCCCTACCCCAGAGATTGAAATACCCAATTCCCCAATTCCTTCCCCTCCACAAATCTTTACCACTACCACTGAATCACCCCATGTAACCGAACCTCCTCAACCCAAAACCCACACAACCGAAACTACCCATACACAACCACCAACCGAAACTACCCATACAGAACCACCAACCGAAACTATACCTTCACCCACTCAACCTTCTCCTACTAAACCCTCCACACCCCCAACCTCTTCACCCTCTTCATCTCATGACAATGCCTCTGAGGGTGAAAACCCTTATCTCGGGGGAGACAACATGATCTTTGATTCGGTCTACTATAGTCCGTTTCAAGTTCAAAGTGACGAGGAGGATGATGCCCCAGTAACTAAGAAACATCTCAAACAGCTCCAAGAAGATCTGACAACCGAGCGTTCTTTAATGGATGATCTGGCTTCAAAAACCACTGCACTTGAGGTCAAGACCACTCAACTCTCTCAATCCCAACAACAACTGGAAGATCTTCGCTCTGAACGGGAGGTGGTGAAGACGTGTGTTTCGGATGTCCACGCTGTTATCTCAAACATTCTGGAAGCACACGATCCAATTTTAAACTTTTCGGTGAGGCGATCCCTTGCTGAAAAGCTCTCTCCAGCCATCGATCTACTCAACAAAGTCGAAGGCCTCCCAAGTTTCGTGTCCATTCCGAAACAAGGGGGAGATGAGAAGACAAGTTCAAAACCACCTCCTTCCTCCAAAGCTACTCACACAACTGAACCATCTTCAACTCATCAATCTTTAGGTTCGGGTGTGAAGAACAAAGGCAAAATTATAGCTGAGGACGAAGATGAAGAAGGCGACAAGGAGACTATTGCCGACATTTTAAAACGAAAGAACAGTCGCAATGTTGGTGAAGATGCCAGTCGTATGGCGCGTGAGGCTGCCGAAGCCGAACGCAAGCAAAAAGAAGCCCACGATCTCCTTGAGAGCCGAAAGACTCTCTTCCCTGCCTGGACCAGGGAACGCTTGATCAAAGAGGCCATTGAAACACCCAGCATATTATGGCTCGAGCCGGTTATATCGTTCAACTGCAGCAACTCTGTCGATTCGCAGTTCGATATGCTGCTGACTCGAAAGGCGTTCATCTTCCACGTCTTCTCTAATATTTTTGAAGTTCCTCACCCGAACGCTGAGCTTGATAGGGAGCTCATTGATTTCTATCTGAAGGCGGCTCGTCCACAATTCCTTACATGGAGCGCCCAGAAGATCGTAAACGTTCGGGTGCTAAAACCATATACTGAAGGACGTTTTATAAACGTTCGGTTCAAACTGATTCGGGGATCTGCAAAATCTGCTCATTCTATCTCTCTGGCAGATCTACCGAATCTAAATCCTCATGATTGGATCGTCCTGTATAATATTCTTTTGACCAATGAAGCTGAATATGGTCCCATTCTAGACCATGTCAAAAGGATGTTAATCTGCTACATCATGGAGGTTGCCCTTATGGATCAGGAGGTCGCCACAGTCTTCAAGAAGAAACCCAAAATTGCACCTGTGGGATCGGCCAGTGATCTCAATCAAATGCTGCTGGGCAAGATTGATCCAAGACGTAACACAGTTATGTTCACTCGAGCGGAAGGACAGAAATGTCTCTTCGCTTTAGCTGACAAGCATCTTTACACCACAACCTGTTTGGAGCATGTGCTGTTCATTGTCAAACGGTGTAAAGATAACTCGGCCGATGATGTCAAGTATTTTGAAGATATGATTAACTGGTACATCCGGTTTAGACAGACCATTCTTTCAATCACCAAGTGTCTATTTAGTACCGTGAAGAAGGTACCGGTTTCAGCTGCTGGCCCAAGTAATTAGTAAAGGTCTCGCCCCAAATTGACGCAAAGGGGGAGATTGTTGGGCTTTATAGATTGCGTCTTTTGGGCTCATCTGTTTATGCTTTTATTTTGTATTCCGGTTTGGGCTTGTCCAACCGTGAGTCTTTTATGCTTTGTATATAAGCTAATGCTTGCATGCATATTAGGTTAAGGTTTTAGAAATCTGAGTATAACAATTTTTCCAGACGATAAAAGGTTTCTTTGATCGTTCTTGTAACCTTCCAATCCTCTACAGTTGATGTTCTTAATCGAGCTCTTCTGAGGATTTTGTTTTAATCATTCGACACGTTTGATTCAATCTTGTTCTGTTCTTTTATTGTGTTCATATTGTCATTTGTTTACTTACTTGTTCAAGATCTAATCGATCTTCATAGATTAAAAGAAAGTTTAATCTCATCAATATATATATATATATATATATATATATATATATATATATATATATATATATATATATATATGTTGTGGTTCTGCTTAGTGTTTTAGGCCAAGATACCTAGTGCAGGCCAGTATAAGCTATAGGAACGATAGGGGAGCCAGTTATAGGCTTGGGTTAAGGCGACATGCCAACATAACCAGGGCAATCCAGTCTTAGTGGTTGTGGGCTCGTATATGTTTTGTGGTGTATGGTATTTTTGGGGGACGTTACTAAGCTTCGTGCTTACTTAGTTGTGTAACGCCCTATCCTGAATCATTTCCTATTTCGGGGTGGTGACCAAAGATTAGTATTTTCAGGCTTAGGACCTCTGAGGAAATGAGATATGCACCCATTTGCATGTAGGTGGTGTAATTTAGATGATCCAGGTGTTCGATATTATAAGGATCGTCGAAATCAGACATATAATTGAAAGTTTATGGCCTTCAGATGAATTTAGGGTTTAAGGAAAACCCTAGTACACGGGGCGTACATAGGGATTACGTACGAAATACTAGTGCGAGGTCAAGTACGCGGGGTGTACACTAGCATATGATGCGCGTAGTAAGAAGACTTGTTCATGGATGCGAGACCTCATACGTTAGGCGTACGAGGAGTATGTTGGGAGTATGAGGAGTTTAAGAAACCCTAATTTAAGTGTGTTACACCCTATATAAACACCTTAAGTCCCTAGGGTTGGCCTCTTAACTAGCCTCCATGCCTCCTAAACCCTAAAATCGAACTTTTAGCCTCCATTGTTGTGGTTTGAGCTCTTGAAAAGAAGTTGGTGTTTATTTTGCTTATTTTGAAGAGATTAAAGAAGGTGGAAGGTTCATCGATTTGTAGGAACTTAAAGGTTCATAGCTTTGTATCAATTTCATACATTGGCTTTTGAGTGCTTAGATCTCTTTACGTCTTGATTTTCATGCTTTCGGGTTGGTTGATGAGTTAAGATGTTGAAGGGCTTATTCTTTTAACTTTGAGCTTGTTATGAGGTTCATAAGCATAAAGGTGCTAGCTTTATGAGGTTTGTGGTCACATACATGCATTAAGTCACCTAATAAGTCCTTTTGAGCTTTAAGAGCTTCAATTAACCAAGCATGAACGTAAAGTTAACAACTTTACATGATTATCCAACTCAAGGACGTAAGATCCACATTTTGGAGCAATGTCTTAACAAATTAAGGAGTAAAAATGAGATTTGGCTGAATGGGTGAGTATGTTGGGCATACAAGCTCGTACGTGCCGCATACAAGCCCTAATTTGTGTACGCTTAGCGTACAGCTGAGTACGCATGATTGGACTTTGGTGTTTGGGTTCTCTTTAGGCCATCTTTAGGGCTTAGTTGTTTTGGGCCCTGTTGGGCCATCAAGTTTTGGGCTGATAATTATTTTGAGAAGGCCTATAATGGAATTTGGGCCCAATTTGGAAAATTGGACCATGAATTGGGCCTTGTATGGCTAATTCGGATTTGGGCCTTTTGGATTGTGAGCTTGGGCCTTAGCCTTGGACCAAACTAGGTAAGGGATAAAATGGTCTTTTTACCCTAATTATGGACTGATGGTTATAGATAGAAGTCTAATTATTAATTGGATGCTATTTAATATTGATAGCTCGAGGATTTGTCAGACTAGCAGCCAAGGATTTATTAGTGTGATTCGGCAGCGCGAGGTGAGTTACCTCATTAGGTTTAGCGGGTCTAAGGCACCAATGCTAGCCCTTGTTATTTATGTTAGGATGCTAGGAGTCTGTGTGACCCTTGCATATGATATTTGCTTTTATGTATACTCAGCGGGGCTCGATGTCGGGCAAGGCCTAATAATGGTATCGTATGCTATTGTCTTATGATCATTGTATGTGTTAGTATGATTATGTGATATATGTCTATGTGTGGAGATGGAGGTGCCTGATGTTATGCTGGGCGTAACAATTACAGATATGTATACTGAGCGGGACTCGATGTCGGGCATGGCCCGAAGCCGAGTGAGACTCGATACAGGGCGAGGCCCGATGGAGGGCGGGGACCTAACATGTGATTTATTATGTTCGGTATGTGGTATCTTGGGGAACTCACTAAGCTTTATGCTTATGGTTTTTAGTTTGTGTTCCAAGTACTTCAATTGTCAAATGGAAGAGCTCGAGATGATTATAGAGCACACGCCCTCTCGTTCCACATCTTCTTTGTTGAGAGAAAAACTTGAGTAACACACTTGAACAAACATTAGAACAAGTAATAATGCAGAATGAAGTTTAACTCAGTGGATCATAAAGCTCAACAATAATAATAAGTTAGATAGTTTGATAATTCGGTGAAAAAATATAAGGAAATGTAAAAGACAACAAGTATTAGATCAAGAAGATACTATAAGCTGATTCTTAACAAGGATTGTAGACAATCCAAGTTAGTACGTGAGATCAAGCTTAGTGATTAAGTGAAGCTGACTTGCTCTGAAGAGATAACGATCTTAATATTAGAAACTAAAGATCTTTTAAAATGAGAGAATGAGAGAGAATGCGATATATCAAGATAGAGATAGACTGATCAATTGAGAGATGTTCATTCATAATAAAAGAGCTCTATTTATAGAGACTCAAAGATTACAAGTTAAATCTGTATAGGAGTTTCCATACAAGGCACACTAGACAAAGAAATGTAAAGACATAAAACAGATAAAATTAAGCTATGATAAATGACTTCAATTGCGGATGCTGTTGCTGGTTGCGGTGTTGAGCTTGACTGCAGATCTATTCAATACCCGTCAACAACTAGAAGAGAATTCCAAGGTGAGTCTTAGTGAGCAGAGTTCTAAAGTGATTATAGGAGAGTTACCAAAGAAGATGGGAGATCGTGGACATCTCACTCTTCCATGTGAATTTGGAAACAATTTGAAGAGTTATGATTTAGCTAATTCACATGGAAAATCGTTCGATAACACATCCAAGAGGCATTGTTGAAGATATTTTGGTAAAATTTGGAAAATTCATTTTTCCAATTGACTTTGTCGTAATAAACATGAAAGAAGATAACAATATACCAATTATTCTTAGTCGCCATCTACTAAATACTGCTCGAGCCTTGGTTGACATTCATGAGTCCAAGCTTACTTTAAGAGTTGGAGATGACGAATCTAATTTTGGATTAGAAGATGTTTCTTAAGGGAATGATGTTCAAAGTGAAGTCTTCAACATTGATTAAGAAGATGAGCTTGAAGAGTTGGAGAAACTAATGGATGAAGAACTTAAGACGATTCAGCAAGTTAAAGGCAGCAAAACAAGAGAATCTGTTCCATTTCTTTTCGAAGTAATTGCTTATAAAAATCAAAATTCTTGGGTGATTGAGGAAAGTGAAGACTTATCAAGTGATGATGACGAGGTTACTTCCGAGGAAAAGAGTTCAACTGTAGATGAAAAGATGGTACCTATAGAGCTAAAGAATGAAGAGAAAGAAAAATCTCAACTTGTGGAGAATAAAGGGGTTAAAAGAAAGCTTGAAGAGAGCATATAAAAAAAGGTGGTGATGGAGATTCTGACAAATTCAACGTGAGGCTGCACGAAGTCCAGCTTATGACTCCAACAAAAAGAAGCGCTTCTCAAGAGGCAACCTGAGCTTGGTTTGCGATTTCTTTGCATTTTTGCATTTACTTTAGTTCTTGCATTCTTAGTTGATTTTTAGGATAGTCTACCATCTAATCATATTAATTATTTTAAGCATGGTAAAAATCAAGTGTGGGATCCTTTAAAGTTTAGTGGTGACATAAATTAAAGTTTTTATAGTAAAATGGACATTTATATGAAAAATCTCGACACCACCTCATGGCCTAAAAGCCCACCTCATGGTATTTTTAATTACTCTGTTTATTTTTAGCCTAGTAGCGACCTCACGACGTGAGCCCTGACGCTCACGACGTGAGCTTTAGTATAATACGGGGGAGGGGATGGCAGATTTGAGTCCTCATTCTTGGACCACACTTTCCACTCAACCTATCGCACACGAACAAAAAAACTCAAGCCCCCACTTCGATTTTTACGGAGAATAACCTTTTTTGTTACCTAATTGTGTTCATTATCCACTATTGGTAAGTTTTATTCCTCTAATTTCTAGTAATTTATTAAATATTAGAGTTAGGGTTTATAATATGGTTGAATGTTGAACTAGATACCTGTAAATATGTGATTTCCCTACTGCATATTGCTTAAATGTACTTAGAATCGACTTATTAGTAAACCCCAACAGTGATTAGAGTCCAATTTCGTTTCTGCCATGAACGATTTAGACTGTAGACTACGAACTCACAACGTAAACTTCAGGCTCACGACGTGAGTCCTAGGTATTTGTCCTTTCTGTTTTGCTGATCTGCCTAATGCTTTGAGTATTTTGTTGGGTGTTTATTGTTTATTTGTTTGTACAGAAAATGGCTTTCAGGAGGTCTAATGAGCAATTTCAAGGGTATGTGTCTACCCGCCACCCATTGTACCAACTTCCCGTGGACATGCCTGCAAATGTGGTTAATAATTTCACCAACAAGTTGGGATGGCTGCACAACAGAGAATTTGCCATATCTCCGAGAATTGATTGGGTGCGGTTGGGGGAGATTGGGTTAATGGAAAGGATGGCTCCATTTCTTACAAAGAATTTTTATGTGGATGGTTTTTCCCTCACCTATAACGGGTGGAGGAATTTGTTTGCCATTAGTGAGCCGGTCTTCCAAGAGCTTTATGTTTAGTTCTTCGCCTCCGTTACTTTTGAAGAGACCACTGTCGATCCATCTTACTCGAGGGCCTTGGTTTTTCGCCTCGGTGGCGAGTTTAGGGAATACAACCTTGCTGAATTTGCATGGAGAACGGGAATTTATGAGGAGCATGAGACACGGTCACCGGTTTTTGAACTTTTCTTGAGATCTGCTACCTGAGAATATTTGTCAGGTGCATCTGGTTATAACTTTTGGGGAACGATTACCAATGAAGCATTTCACTCGGGTGTTTCACAAGAGAGTCATATTAGATCTGTGATTCACCGACCACTTCATCGGTTGATTACTTTCTCTATCAACCACAAGAGGGGCGGGGACAAAGTTACAAGTTTGAACTTATATTTCCTATGGAGCATTGTCACACCGGATGTCTTTTGCAACATCTCATATCATTTGGCTAGCTACTTGGGTAGCAAGGCTGCCATTTCTCGAGCCGGTAGCCCTATTAATGGGGGCCATTTTATCACCTGCCTGGCGAGATCCTATGGCCTTGTTATGCCATGCTTGACGAGAACGTTAACACGCAAACTAGAAGATGACCTATCTATGGGATATTTGGAGTCCATGCGTGTGGTATTCAACATGGGTTCACATTGGAGCATACCTATTGATGGGACGATACAGAGTCACAAGATCAGCCCATACTGCCAAACATCAGTCGTAGCAGCGAATGAGAAAGAATGTAAGAGGAAGATGAGAGAGAGGACAGTCGGTGCATCATAATGCACCCATGGGAGGTGCCATTTTTGGAGGAGATATGTCGGGTTATTTTGATCAATTATCTTTGAGTGTTAATTGGATCGGGGGAACAGTGGAAAACTCAGTTAGACACTTGAATGTTGAGCAACCACCTCACTTGCAAAATCATTATCCCATATGTCCTACGTGGAGTGAATATCTAAATCGGGGTGGAAATGGAGCCAGAACTAGCGGAGCTTGACGAGGAAGATGATGATTATTTTTATACTTCAATTTTATTTTATTTGGGTTTCTTTTAGTTTATTTTAGTGTGTTTGTTTTGATTTGGTTGTGTAACGATATTTTGAGATTTTTATGTTTCTTTTTCACTTCCTTTGGTTATTATTTTCAGAATTTTGTGAGAGGAAATGCGGGAAGGATTATTAGAGATATCAGTGTGTATTCATGTTTAGCCGGATATGTAGAGTCGAGAGTCGAGACCCACAATCTTAGATAAGTGTGGGGTTGATCGAGAGAGAAGCAAGTTAGAGAAGAGTCATGAGCTATTTAGTTTAAGAAGGGTCTTAATCTATTAAGACACAAATTGAAAGAAGAATTGAAGAAACTACTTTATGTGCGCCTAGTTCTCACGACCTGAGCACTTGTTCCTCACGTTGTGAGCCCATTATCAATGACTTTCAGAATTTGATTTCAATCAACCTCACGTCATGATCCCTAAACCTCACACTGTGAATCCATAATTTCATCAATATAGAAGACCTTTATTGCATATTTCTTTTATGAGTCACTATTGCTCTTGTTGGAAATATCATGAAGCTGCTAATGAATCATTTTCTCGACCATGTAATGTGGCGTACGCTTTCCCACATTGTCCTATTATACTTTGAAGAATTTTCTACACCATATCTATTGAAGATTGAAGTCTCGGTTTCAATTTTTTTTTCAGTACATTCACATATGTCACTTATTGAACATCCAAGGTCCATATTAGAAGAAGTAAATAATAAAGATGTACAAGTTATCCACACGTTCAGAATTCGATCTCACCACTACTACCCCAGGGGAGTCTGTTCTTTTTTGTCCTTTTTATTGCTTTTAAATTATTTTATGCATACAATGAGGCATTGTATGTAATAAGTGTGGGTTAGGAGGTCGAAAAAGGAAATTGCTAGGAAATTAAAAAACTAAAAATTTTTAGACATAGATTTGGATTAATAATCTAAAATTTAGTTCTAGTAATAATACTTTAAACTGAAGTTAACATATGTTATAGTATATTTGTGGCTTCCCATTTCTAGTGAAAAACCATGATATATGAAAGGTAATCTAGTAGTTTATATGTCATAATAAGTTTTTTAATGTGTACCTGAAATCTATCCAGGAGAGCTTATGTAGTCATTGCACTTAGACTAATACATTTAACCAATAAGGATTGAAGTTAAGCTCCTTTGATTAAGCATGTAAGATTTGAGTTGAAAAGAAAAACGAAGTGAGTAATTAAAGAGAGATAGATAGATAGATAGATATAGAGAGAGGGGGGGAGATAGAGAGATTACCAAAGTTGAAGAATTTTGGAGCTATCAAGTATGAAGATCAAAAGATCAAAATTCCAAAGAATAAAAATTGAAGATACCAAAAATCAAACAAAAAGGTGGTGAATTCAAAGAAAGCAAAGATTAATTATTTAAAGAAGTGAAGAATTCCAAGATCTCCATTGTGGTATCTAAAGTTATAATTTCTAGATAATGTATGCTTGCGTAGCGTAACCAAAAATACCTTGAGGTTAAGAAAGGTTTCTGAGGATTGATTCGGGGGGTTGCAAAAGTGAGTGTCGTATAAGCTAAGGGGTGAAGGTTCATAGGGATTGTGAGTATTAGGATTAGGAAGTTGTTAGCAAATTTAGACACAAATATGCGCATTGAGGTCTTGGTATAATGGTTGAGTTTAAAATGGATTATTATATGTGATGCTAGTGATGAAGGTTTGAATTTAAAATAATTAGATTTGTTTGAGGGTAAGCAAAAGATAAGTGTGGGGTATTTGATATTTCCATATTTATACATATTTTAGGCAATATTTGAATACATTTTGACTAATATATTAGTTATTTGGATAGATAAGTGGTACTTATAAGATTATATTATAATTTGCAACCAAAAGAAGTCATCTTGAAGAAAAAGGGCTAAAAGCAACAAGATTGGATCTTTGGAGGTTAAAAGCTTAAAAGATGAAGAATTTAGCTAAAAAACGTCCTCACAACATGAGGAGTGAAGGCTCACAACGTGAGCATGGATATTCTAGAAGATAAACATCCAGAAGTAAGAATTCGTGTTGGATACGAATTGCTACCGAGCTCACGACGTGAGATACCTTGCTCACGACGTGCGTAGGGTTATTTTGGATATATATATATATATATATATATATATATATATATATATATATATATATATATATATATATATATATATATCCATGATCTCCACGATTTGGGAGGTTGGCTGGATTGGAGAGAGTTTCCAGAAGATGATTTTCAGAATTTTAGAGGCTAGAAACTTGGTAATACACCAAGGAGGAAAAGAAGAACATACTTTGACTTTTTGATTTGGTACATTACTATGCTTTTGATTGTGAAGTATAATTGTTCGTTTGTTAGTATGAGTAGCTAAATCTAGCTACTCCTGTTAGCTAAATGAAGGTAGAACTCATGAACTAGTAATTTGATTATGGATTCTTTTTGTTGGTTATTTGCTTGTGTTTGATTGTTTATACCTAGCATGTTAGAAATTGATACTTAGTATTTCTTAAACTCATGTTCTATGTAGTTAGTGAATATTGAATTGCATGAACTTGCCACCTAGTAATTTAGTGACCATTGAACTGCTAGAGCTAGGATCAAACCAATCTTAGTTAAGTAATTAAAGTATTAGTTTTAGTTGTGCCTGAGAACACATATTGTGATTATAATATTGTGTTTACCTAACCAATCTTACATAGCTCCAGTCCATTTAATAATTGATTTTGTGTTAAATTATGTGTGACTATGCATAGATCTACATGAATTAATTCAACATTAGTAAATTTGGACTTGAATTGCTAATAAAATATTAATTGGTAACCAACGAGAGTTATCCTTAATTAATAGCTAAATAATGAGGGAAAGTGGATTCGAACTAACATGAGTGTTTTTCATAATTGATTGAATTAGTTGTTGATAATTTAAGTTTATCTAAACTTGCAAAATTAGATATAAACCAATTTACTTTGCTAGAATTTTAGGTTAATTTAATAGTGAGTAGATTAATTAATTAAAACTGTTCCCTGAGTTCGATACCCAACTTTTATGTTATACTATTTGTGAAGGGGTACATTACCCTGGGTCGAATACCTAGTAGATTAGGATGTAAAATTAGGTGTAGCTGTTTCAGATGCATCAATAGGAGTAGTTCTAGTTTTCCTAGGTTGACTGAGGAAATAAGTCAAGAAATTTTGAAAACTCTTAACACTCATTTACTAGATCTTACAAGCTCTAAAAGAGACACTCTTCATCCCTGTAGGTTTAATGATTACATAATAAAAAGCAAATATAAATATGGTAATCATAAATCAGTTGATTATTTGTGTTTCACTAATGAGAATAAATATATATTAACAAATCTTAATAAAAATAATGAACCCAGTCCTATGATGAGGCCTTTGTCAACCTTGATCGGGTGAAGGCTATGAATCAGGAATGGAGGCTCTTTATAGGAATAGAACCTAAGAAGTTACCAAATTTACCTAAAAATAGAAAGTATACTAGATGTCGTTGGATATATAAGATAAAACATAGAGCTAATGGTGAGATTGAAATATATATATATATATATATATATATATATATATATATATATATATATATATATATATATATATATATATATATATGTATATAAAGTTCGTATTGTAGCCGAGGGATACAATCAGAGAGAAGGGGACGTTTTTCCTGGTTGAAAAAATTGTTGCTATATGTATAGTTATTATTTTGGCTATTTGTCACAGTTAGAATTTATACCAGTTTAATATTAACAATGTTTTTCTTTATGGTAATCTTAAAGAAGATGTTTACATGACATTACCATAAGGGTACCATACTAAAGGGGATACTAGGGTTTGTAAGTTTTTAAAGTCCTTATATGGTTTGAAATAGGCTCCATGAAAGTAAGATGAAAAATTATGTTCATCTTTGTTCAATTTCGATTTTAAACAAAGTTACAATGATTATTCTACATTTGTTAAAAATGTTGGTAATTTTATTATTAGTCTCATGTATATGTTGATGACATTATACTTACAAGAAATAATGAACTTGAAATTACAAAAGCTAATCAAATCCCAATTTTTGATTATAGATTTAGGGAATTTGAAATATTTTTTTGGGAATTGAGGTTATAACTATTCAAGGGGTGTCCGTCTCTCTAAGAAAATATGGTATGGAACTTCTTCATGATTTTAGTATGTTGGGGGTGCAAACCTATAAAAACTCCACTTGAAGTTAATTTGTTGTTAATCGAGAATGTGATGATAATAATAGTGATTGTTTTCTTGAAAATATAACATAGTTTCAAAAAACTAATTTATCTTACAATTATTAGACCGGAGTGGTAATGTCATGTAAACATCTTCTTTAAGATTACCATAAAGAAAACATTGTTAATATTAAACTGGTATAAATTCCAATTGTGACAAATAGCCAAAGTAATAACTAATTTATCTCTGTCTACAACTATACCTACACTAGCTCAGACAATGTGGAATCCACCCAAGTAGAACCCAATGGGGAGGCAAATGAGAGAAATACGTTTGAGCCCAGTGGATCGATTAATACTTTTATCTCTCTCAGAAGATTTGGGCCGTCTCTATCCAATAACTTTCATGGGCCTAGCTCTTTTCAATTTCATTCGGATCCTACATTTGACTCCACCCGACTCCTTGGTAAAAGATGCATATTCAATCAATTGAAGGAAGAATTTACCATTAATCTTAAAAACCTGAATAATCCTTCTCAAGACCGTCCAAGAAACCTCTTCCCTGATCACGCCCCCCCCCCCCCCCCCAATCGACGAGACTCTTGTTGCCCCTCCTCTGATGAATAACAATATATCCACACATTCAATTGATCTAAACAGGAACACGAGCGATATCCCAGGCATGGAACAAGAGTTCGATGAACACGATTCTGATTCATCCTCAATGTAGCTAAGACACACTGTTGAAGTAGGTAAGGAATTGGGGTTCGACATTGAGGTTGATAACCCTATCCTCAAAGAAATAATGGGGGGTGAAGGTGAACAAATAATTGGTCAATGAATTGGCTAAGTCTTAACATCAGAGGTATAGGTGAAGAACAAAAAGTCACATGGGCGAGTAGATTAAAGTGACAACATAATTTATCTTTCATGGGGATTCAAGAAACACAAATGGCGAATGTTGAATCAATAGACGTGGCTGGTTGTTGGGATTCACTAGAGTTTTCATGGTCTGTAGTTGAGGCTACTGATAGATCTAGAGGCATACTAAGTATATGGGATAATAATGTATTCAGTGTTATGGAGGTTATAAGGTCTAGGTATTATCTTATTACCGTTGGAAGGTGGATTGGTATACAAGGATTAACCATCCTTGCTAATATTTACGGCTCACAAGCACCTATTGAAAAGCTTAAACTATGGGATGATCTGATCAATATTAAGAACGAGAAACCTGGTACATGGATCATATTCGGAGACTTTAATGTGGTCAGAAGGCCAGAGGAAAGAATCAATTCACAGTTTTGCTCCTCCAACTCCAGTGCATTCAATCATTTTATCGTTGAGGCTGGTTTACATGACCTTAGGATGGGAGGTCATCGCTTCACGTTCTTCTGCGGGGACAACTTGAAACTTAGTAAACTGGATAGATATTTAGTCTGTTCGAATTTTATGAATCAATTTCTGATTGCTTTTGTTACTGCCCTCCCTAGGGACTTATCAAACCATTGTCCTATTCTCCTTTCCACTGCAGTCTCAGACTTCGGGCCTCCCCATTTAGGTTCTTCAATTCATGGATGTTGCGTGAAGGTTTTGACGGGGTAGTTACATCTGACTGGATAAATTTTGTTGGGTATGGTACTCCGGATATGATTCTTACTGCAAAGCTCCGATATCTTAAGAAGGAAATTAAAAAATGGGGTGCAATCAACCACCCACAAGAAACGGTTGATCTGAGGAATCTTAAAAAAGAGCTCATGAGATTGACACTATAGCAGAAGACATACAACTAACTGCTGGTGAGATTGAAGAGCGAAGGGAAGGGCGAAAAAAAATATCAGAAATGAAAAGGATGGTTGTGTTCGACTTAAAACAGAAATCTCGGATCAAATGGATGGTGGATGGAGATGAAAATACAAGTTTCTTTCACGGGTATGTTAACAATAGAAACAGGAGAAACAGATTGAGTGGTTTGATGATTAACGGAGTATGGACGACAGATCCTGTTGCAATATAAAAGGAGGTTCACAGTTTTTTTCAACATAATTTTCTTGAGAAATGGCCTTCCAGACCCAAATTCACTGGCCCCATGTTCCATAGAATCTCTCCTGCTGAATGCATTTCTCTTGAAGTTCCATTCTCATTAGATGAAATTAAGGCTGCAATATGGGTGTGTGGCAGTGAAAAGGCCCCCGAGCCTGATGGCTTTACCTTTAAATTCCTAAAAAGCTACTGGGAAATGATTAAAGGAGATGTTTGGGCTTTAGTAAAGCACTTTGAAGAGTCTGGTAAATTTGCGCCAGGTTGCAACTTGTCTTTTATAGCTCTCTTCCCAAAGACTAAAGATCCACTCAAACTAAGTGATTATCGTCCTATTAGTCTGATCGGCTGCCTACATAAAATAGTAGCCCAACTTCTTACAACTAGACTGAAACTGATTATTGGGCAGAACATTGATGAGGTTCAATCAGCTTATGTCGAAGGTAGGAACATTCTTGATGGTCCCTTGATAGTGAATGAGCTCTGTTCCTGGTCTAAAAAGGAAAATCATAAAATTCTACTATTTAAGGTAGACTTCGATAAGGCTTTCGATCCCATAAATTGGGAGTACCTTGACTCTATTATCATGCAAATGGGATATGGAGAAAATGGCGAAAATGGATTAAAGGTTGTCTTGGATCCTCCCGAGCCACAGTGCTTGTTAATGGATCGCCGATGAACACGTTCTCGATATCTAAAGGGGTGAGACAAAGGGATCCCTTATCCCCATTCCTCTTTATCACTGCTATGGAAGGTCTCAACATAGCGATGAAGACAACATGTGAAAAAGGAATGTTCAAAGGTGTAACGATCCCGAGATGTGATACCACGGTATCTCATCTTTTTTATGCTGATGATGCCCTTTTTGTTGGCGAATGGTCTGATCACAACATAAAGAATCTTGCCCGTATACTTCGATGCTTCCACATCTCATCCGGTCTTAAAGTTAATTTTCAAAAGTCCAAAGTCTTTGGAATAGGGGCTACAATGCATGAAGTCAACCTTTGGGCTGCCCTGCTCGGTTGTGAGCCGGCATCACTTCCCTTCAATTATCTCGGTGTTCCCGTGGGTGCTAACATGAACCTTAAGAAGAATTGGTGGCCAATAATTGATAGCTTTCAATCCAAATTATCTGCATGGAAATCAAAAACTCTCTCCTTTGGTGGAAGGTTAACCTTGGTCAAATCTTGTGCTTGGTAATCTTCCCACTTACTTCCTCTCATTATTTGTAGCACCTGTTGGAGTTATTAATATGCTTGAAGGGATTAGAAGACAATTTTTATGGGGAGCTTGTGAGTATAAAAGGAACATTAATTGGGTGGCATGGGACCAGGTGTGTGCCCCAAAAGAAAGTGGCGGGTTAGGTGTCGGAACAATTCGGGCCCTCAACATATCCTTAATTGTCAAATGGTGGTGGCAGTTCAAAATGGACCCCCCTCACTCTGGAGTTGGGTAATAAAATGGATTCATAACTTACAATCTAAACCGGATGGATACATGTCCAGAAAATCAATAACAAGTGTTTGGAATAATATTGCTGGTATCAAAACTGAGTTGCAGAAGTTTGGGATATCAATTGCGTTAGTGATTAAGAAACAGGTAAATGCAGTCGACAAAACTCTATTTTGGCGGGATACTTAGGTAAATGAAAATACCCTCAAAGAAGAGTTCCCTAATCTCTACAAGTTGAAAAAAAATGAAAAACTGTTTGGTTGCTGATAGAGTTAAAGTTGGCCGCCCAGTTTGGGATTGGATGTCCCTTCCCTCAAGCGCGAAGCAATTACAGGAACCAACATCAATCTCCTCTATTATTTGGCTACTTCAACCTTCAACATCTCCAGATACATGGTGTTATGGTTTGAAAAATAATAAGGAATTTTCTATTGACACTCTACGACACAAGATTGATCATCCGTCGTCTCCCTTTGGTGAGTGTACGGTCATATGGACCTCTGTCATTCCCATAAAGCTTTCTTCTTTTATTTGGAGAACTAGTCTTGACAGGGTTTCTACTGAAGTTGCCTTGCATCAGAGGGGTATTAGCCTAGTGTCTACCTCATGCAACCATTGCAATGAAGAAATGGAGGATTCGGACCATATCTTTGTCAAATGTAATTTTGCAGCATCGGTGTGGAATTGGGTATTCACTTGGTGCAATATTTCTCAGCCTAATTTTGATTCGGTCAATGAGATTCTCAAATATGCTGCAAATTGGGGGCATAGCCCTAAAGAGAGAAATACATTCCTTTGTGTATGTTATGGAGCTATCTGGTGGATATGGAGGGCAAGAAACAACATGATATATAAAAAAGATATACTTATCTCCAACCAAAGTGGCGGACAACATTCAATCTATGATGTTTTTGTGGGTAAAACATAGGAGAAAAACACAATTCAATTAATTGGGTGGATTAGTCTAACTGTCCTGTTTCTTGTATTTGATATTTTTGTAGCTTTTTTTCCTCTACTAGCTTCTTGCTAGGATCGGACTCTTTTTATATTTATAATATTTATTTGCCGGTTCCAAAAAAAAATGATTATTATGATTTCTAAAAAATAGTCTTGGAAAAGGTATCTCAATTTTGAAAAGTGGTTCTCTTATACAATAATACTAAATGCTTGTTTATTAAGAAATATGTTATTGGGTATTTGGTCTTTTTTGGTAACTCACGTGTGCCTTTGGAAAATAAAAAACAAGAAACTATTTCTAGGTCATTTATTGAGTTTGAGTATATGGCACTTGGATCTTTGACTTGTGAAATTATCTTAGTGTTGAAGATTTTGTTTGATTTAGGTTTTCCGTATTTTATGGTTTCTATATTTTCTGGAAATAATGTCTTTGTTCTTTAGTGATCATTGTGAGAGTAGAGTTATGAAATTTGTAGTGAGTACCAATTTGTATTGTGTCGATTAAAAACGACTTGTTCTTTATTAATAAGAGATGATTATGTTAGGAAGTTTCTAAGACCATATAATATCCACCACACTAACCACTTGTAACCACTAATGATGTAGGTGTCATCTTATCATTATAACAACTCACTAACCATATGGTATACCTACCATTAAAACACTACTCCACATCATTTTTTTTCTAATTAAATTGAAATCAAAAATAAAATAAAACATAGATTTTTTAAAAAGCTATTTTTCATTCAATAAAAACACTACCTTATTTAAAAAAAAAAAAAAAAAAAAAAAAAAAAAAAAAAAAAACATGAGTTAAAAAAATATAAAAAAAATCCAAACATAAAAAGGTAATATTTATTTATGTTTCTTTGGTACAAATGTTCCATGACATCTTCTCGAAAATTGAAACATATTTCAATGTTATGAATTATTCGTGCTATAAATTTTGTTGTTCCGAGTACAAGCTCTTCAAACTGGTTACATACGTCGTTCAGATCATACATGCAAATGGTTCGACTTTCATATTCAACAATCACATTATTCAACAATCACATTATGCATTATAATATATGCAAATATTCTTCATTTTATTATATCCACATCCCAAAGTCGTGTAACTTATTTCACTACATGCAACTCTTGTACATGATTGACAATAGCACTTGTATGCAAAACATTCATACATTATTCATTGTCTATACATTGTACAACATTAAAGAACGCTGAGATAAATTACCCATCATCATCCGAATCAAAATTTGTAAAAAAAATCAATCAATATAATATTTTAGAGAGTATAAAGAGATGAATGGTTTGAAAAATATGATGGTAGAATGTTGAGTTAATTAGGTAAATTTTTTTACCAAAAAAAAAAAAAAAAAAAAAAAAAAAAAAACATTGAACATTTTGTCCCTTCAAAAAACAGTCTTCTCCTCTTAATCATCGTGGTAATCCATCATCCCCACCATATTTCTCCAGGATAACGAGCGACCATGGATAGGCAGGAGAGTGTGCACGATCGTTGTTTGTGGCCACGACGAGCCTCGTGCTCGCTATACCGGATGGCCTAAGTTTATAGTTTTTTTTATCGTTTGTTAAACGAAAGGTGAATGGGAAAATAAAAACGGGTTAGAGGCGTTGATTGTGTCAGATGAATAGAAAAAACAATGTCACTAATTGTGCAAGGGAGAAGTCTGATAATGTGTTTGTGGAGAAGGGTATAAGGAGATTTAGAAGAATCACTTCAGTGGGCAATATGCTCAATTTAATTTTTTTATAATTATAATAATTATAAAAATAATTTTAAAAAATCTACTAAACTATTAAAAATATTATAACACGGATTTAGACAAATCTTATATTTTGATACTCATTAATATGATATTTTTGAAAATTATGCTAAACAAATATGATATTTTAATGTTTAAGAAGTAATATATGAAATTAGTTTTCAGAAAGAGTAACAGTGTCGTACGTTTATTACTAATTTTTCTTCTATCTCGCTATATTTTTTTTAATCTGGTTAAAACTTGATTGGCCAATTTTAGTATACTAACTTTAAAAAGTAGCAGCACTACAAAGAGTCTTCCTCTTTATATGCTTTCTTTTGCATTGATCATTTTGATACCTTAAAACCAAATAAAACGTTCACGGAATTTTATTGTATTTTGTAGAAAGATGGTTAATTTTCACGTTGATACATCAAAGACATAAAAAGCTCACATTTTTATGCAAAAAGATGGTTGATTTTTCATTATACTTCACATTTTCTTACAATAGGATGGTTGGTTTTTCATTCGGATGCCTTAAGTTTGTAAAAAATTGACAATAAAAATGCTTGAATTTGTGTTAGATACCTTACAACCGTGAAAAATTACACTTTATGGAAAAATATTGTTGATTTTCCATTTTGATGTCTCAACATTGTAAAAAGTTCACACTTTTATCCAAAATGATTCTTCCTTCCTTCTAATACCTCTAATCAGAAAAAAAATATTGTTGAATTCCCATTTTGAGGCCTCAACATTGTAAAAAGTTCACACTTTTATCCAAAATGATTGTTGGTCCTTCCTTCTAATACCTTAAATCAAAAGGAAAAAAAATCACAACTATTATGCAAGAAGATGTTTTTTCTTAGAAGCGAATGCAAGAAGACGTTTGATTTTGCATTTTGATACCTCAAAATTCTAAAAGGATCATATTTATATGCATAAATATATGGATTTTTCATTCTTGATACATCAAAATTAATAAAAGCTCACGTTTTATGCATAAAGTGATGGTTTTATTAGATTACAACAAAAATGTTCAATGTGGAAATCACTTAACAATTAAGATTGGGCACATGCAACCTAATAGGATTTATGTCTTTCACATTAAGGCAACATACTTTGAATTAACAAAACTAGCATAAATCCAATCAATTTCGAAAAACTAGAAACAAGGGTTATATACCTCTAAGTTATAACAAACAAGTTTGCTTGATTCCTTCCTTTGTTGACTTGAAAAGCTAGTACCAAAGGTTTAATTCCTCTAATAGTTTGTACTCAAACCCTAGCAACAAGAACACAAAGAGGAGAGAGGTGATTAGGATCATATTTTCGGCTATCCTTATGGTATATGGCATGGACGAAAATAGGGCACCTAAGGGGTCCTATTTATACCTGATAGGATAACCCTGAAAACCTTAATCCTGGATAAAATAATATTATTTTAATTCGAGGTGGTTATCCAACTTTCTTATCTTTAGAAGGAATATTCCGATGTCTTTGGCATCTCCTAAAAACCATCCACCCTTGTTGGAAGGTTCTGAAATACCTTCTTGTTCAACTATTGAACAATTACACTCTAATCATTAGTCCTTTAATTAACCTAATTCATCCCAAAATTAATTCCAATTAATTTTTAATTATACAATACTACTTTTAATTAATATATTAATCATATAATATAGTAACAAATCGTTTATTGCTATATATTAATCATGTAATAGATAAATAAATCAACCCCTCTTTCTAAATGTGTCCTTTTCAGTTACTAGTTCCGAAGGCAAACCCAAAAGAATCTTGCTTTTAATTACAAGTCATACCAATTTAGTTATAATTTTATACACATTAATCCAACATAAAGATGGGTTGGTAGGGCAATATAGTTTTATTCTATCTGATATTGTTGTAATGTCCTAATTTGGTAGTTTTTTCAAAAGTGAAATGTCATAATGTGAAGAAATAAAACTAGGATGCTATAATGAGCAAATGAATGGAAGTATGTTGTTATCTCTTGGATTACTAATGCATTTTCACTTGATGTATTTGCATAATGTCAAAGTGATGTCATGAAATTCACTTGAAGTTGAGAAATCGTTGTAGATTTTATAGGCATAATAAGTTTATATTAATGATTTTCTTTTTTCATATAGATTTTTGGTGTTCATAATGTGGTTAATGTCATGTTTAAAGAATGGACATGACTTTTTTTTCTTATATTTGTGTATTCTTTTGCTATTCAGAAATATGAGATTAAGCAGATTTTGTATTCACGCTCATTTATCTTTACTCTCATGTGTTTTCCTAATTTTTCTCTCTTTCTTCCCATTGATTTTAATCATGATTTTCACTAAAGAGTCGTTCAACAGTTTTTCACCATTTGTCTATTATTTTATGTTAAAAATGATAAGACAAGGAAATATGTTTATGACCTATTGGGATTTGAAATATGGCATTAATTCTCCATATCTGTATAGGGAAAATTACGAGAAATAACAATTTAGTTTGTCTTTTTCATTAATATAGACATTATGCTTTATCTTTTACATGTAAAAAGTAATATTAAGTTTCGTAATTTTTGGCCTAGAAATTCTAAAGATGATGACGTGGAGCCAGTTTTGTATTTCTACCCCACTATTGTAATATACACAAGCTAATTGCCGTTTACTATTTATTTCTGTCAAATTTATACACGCGGAGATTAACCACAACTCTTTCATCAATCAACCCGAATAAACAAGACTGGTGTTACACTACAATAAATGACTCATGATGATAGAGGAACCCATTGCATTCATCTCTTCTCTTATTAGCACACTATATTTTAAATCTAATTAATTATTTGCTTAACTTTTGGGAGTATAATACTACAGAAAGAAATAAAAAGTCTAATCCATATTAATTTATAATTGTGGATTTATGTAGAATCTGGTGGTATTTGGAGGAACTAGTGTTTTTATTTCCTTTATTCCATGGAGAGTATTGATTAAGAAGGATTCAAAGCAGAGATGATTTGAGTTTGAGCCGACATAGACACATAGTTGTGTGTTATTATTATAGTAGTAATGGACGTAATTTGTACTTATTCATGTTGTTTATTTTATTTTATTTTTTCCTTTTGGTTCATCATTGTAAATTGTAATGTTTAGGAATTATGGAGAATTTGACTTTTCTATATATTCAAATCACGTCCAAAACACAACTCATATCCTTCGATTTGAAACCACAGCACAATAGCACATTATCATCATGTCATAATGGATTATTGAAATGATCATCACATGGATTAGTATTGGGTCCCTATCTGTATTTCGAGATATAACTATGACCTAGAATATGAACTCCTAACTAGGGCCATATAAGCCGAAGAAGGAGACAATTTCTCCTTTATTTTATCCATAAATGGCACATTACCGATGATGGCCTGATAATAGATTCAAATGATATATTAACGAATATAACTTGTTATTGAAATACTCATAGAAACAATTACACACTCATGGATGAATAGTTATACCTACACAAATAATATCAAACACTCACAGTAAAACACCCACGTGAGAGTTTGAACCATTAGATTTGTTGTCTTATGCTCACAGCATTTTCATCATTCATGTTGAAGAGCATTCTCTTAACACTACTTTAGTTTCGGTTAAGGAGATGGTAACGTATGTTGATAAAACTATAATAACAAGATGAAATAAACTAAAAGGTTAAGGGGACATAGAACATTTAAATAGTGGTGGCACCGAAAACCATAGTGGCATTTATATTTTGAAGACGTTGTACCTAATAGAAAAATAATTTTTTTACACTATAGGGAAGAATCGAAGTCATGACTTGGTATCCCCAGTGCATTACATAGGTCCGCCACTAGGCTAAAACCTAGTTACTAAAATGTTATTGATACAGTTACATGATTGTTAAGTGTACTAAAAACAAAGATTTATTGTTTATTTACTTGTAAAGGAATATGTTTGTCATTCTATAACCCACATGCGCAAAAATAGGATAATCTTCGTTTGTTTTTGTGATGAAAAGTGACAAAATACATATGAAATGCGACCGAGAATGAACTTTTTAACATGGAGACTTTTTAACATGGAGGTTACGTTTGCGGACGCCGTTGTTACTTTGTTAAATCCATAAAAATAATGGTGAAGAACGGATATAATGACCCAATATATAACCACTTTAGTGAATCACCCATTTACAAAGTTATAGAACGTGAGATTTTAAGCATGGATTTTATGTTCATTTATTGATATGTGGCATAATTATCAAAATTAGCAGGCCCGATCTAGATGATGGGTAACATGGGCAGTCACCCAAGGCCCATGTCTCTAAAGGGTCCAAAATTTCTAGAGTATATATATATATATATATATATATATATATATATATATATATATATATATATATATATATATATATATATATATATATATATATATATATATATATATATATATATAGAAAGATAATAACTTATCTAAAAAATGTTAGGAGAAATATGTTTCCTTAAATTAGTTATTTTTTAAATGTTGTGTGTAACACTCTAAATTTTCAAATAAAATTTTCATTTTTAAAACCACATAAAAGACAATCTCGCATTTCTCAAAACCCAAATGTATAAGTTGTTCAAAACACAAGACAACAAAATGTTTGACAATATCCCAGAATCCTCAAAACATAATCTCAAGCTGGTGTGTACAATCATGCTGATGCCTTCCCTTGATCCCGAGAGGTACCTGAAATGCATTTCACACAACACTGTAAACACGAAGCTTAGTGAGTTCCCCAAAATACCACACACAAAGAATTAGTCTCTTGTGGCTATATCTCGATAAGGACCCTCCGGTCATGTGTCTCAGTGAAGACCCTCCAGTCTCACAGCTCGGGTTGGACCCTCCGGTCCTATATCTTAGTGAAGACCCTTCGGTCCCACGAAGACATAGTAACTCAATAAGGCATAGAATGATATATAAGATAAATCACAAAGACAAAATACATAATATATCACATAACTCATTATAAGCACATAAGACCCTCCGGTTGCACAATGATTACTACTCAGGTAAGTATAGTGAGAAGACTCGCCTCGCAGAGTAAAGCAATATATCCCATACTCGAACTGCTGGTCTAGACTCTGCCCCTCCATAGCCTCCAAAATCCACAAATTGACCAGAACCCTAAAGTCAACGGAAGTCAACAGTCAAAGTTGACCAAACTCGTCGAGTGCAACTCATCTACTCGTCGAGTTCCTCAGTACTCAGTAAATCACGAAAGCCCGAGTCAACTCTTCGAGTTGCTAGCCAATTCGTCGAGTCCATGTAAAGTCTAGAATATCAGGGAAAACCCTAACCACTCGTTGAGTTGTCCTACTAACTCGACGAGTTCACTCTAATCCAAAAACCGGAAAACCCGAATCGACTCGTCAAGTTGGATGCCCAACTCGTCGAGTTCTTCATCCATTACACATTAAACTTATTCTCGTCAATTCCAATGCTCCAAACTCCAAATCCAACCTCCTAGGATGAAGTTACCACGTAAAGTTGCTAACTTTACGATCATGCAAGGCCTCATAAGGCTAAAACACCCAAAACTAAACTCAAGAAGGGGTTTAGGACATGAAGATGGGTTATATACTCATAAAGCTTGAGGCTTTAGGCCTAAAGGGCCTAGTAGCGTCCAGATATGAGGTCTCAGTTCGATAGCATGCTCAAAACCATTAATAACTCAAGGAGAAACTAGAAAGGGAAATAAACACTTCCAATAGAATATCTAAGTATCAAGAGGTCAAGGTATTAACTTTATACCTCAGTTTGATCACCAACACACAGTAGGTGATGGATCTACAACCCTTTTCTTGATCCAAGCCCCTAAATCTTCAAGTCTCCTTCCATAACTCCTCAAAATCCACCACTTAAGCTCTCAAACACACACAAGAAGGTGCCAAGCTCGATCTAGGGTTTTCTCTGGTTGAAATGACGATGAGGGGGGCTACAATGAGTTATAAGTTCTTTAAATAGGGAGCAAAACTTCAACAATTAGGGTTTTCACCAAACAGCCTCAGCTTGTAGAGTTGGGCCCCTCTAACTCGTTGAGTAGGCTTCATAATCCATGCGACATGATCAACTTTTACACGATGAATTGGAGCAGCCAAATCGTCGAGTAGGTCTCTAAATGTGAATACAAAGCTCCAATTCATTCCTTGGAATCGAGATGTTACATTGTGACTATATTATTGTTTTTTTAATATTAACTACTAAAGACCTCGCAACTATGCCGCTTTTGGGGTAATATAGGAAAAATCAACAAACTTTAAAAGATATGTGCTGAAAGTGTAAATTGTCACAAATAGGAGAGAAAGTTGACATCCCCTAACATTAGATGCCAAAAGTGTACAACAACCAAAAGAAGAGACATTGGTAGAGAAAATCCAAAAATATTGTGGCAATAGTGTGAAAGTTGCCAAAGTTGGGAAAATATGATGACAAAAGTTTAAAGGTGTTTTTTTATGTCAAAATGTAAAAGTTTTGACTGCAAGGACGAAAACTGTCAATGTCACTAAAAATTTGTGGTAAAAACGCCAAAATGTAAAAGTTTTTACTGCATGGATGAAAAGTGTCAAAATCACTAAAGGTCTGTGGTGAAAACCTAAAGGAACAAAAAATTAATCAAAACGCAAAAATATGAAAGTTTTCACTTGAAATGAAAAGTGTCAAATTTACCAAAGATTTGTGATAAAAACCTAAAAACACAAAAGTTATTATTCCTAAGGTCTTTGAGATTTAATATATATATATATATATATATATATATATATATATATATATATATATATATATATATATATATATATATATATATATATATATATATATATTATTTAATTTTTATTATATTTATGATTTTCGGGGACATTTTTTATTTTCGCCCTAAGCCTTGAAATTAGGATACTTGAAATGGGAGAATGAAAATCTTTATGTGGTATATATATATATATATATATATATATATATATATATATATATATATATATATATATATATATATATATATATATATATATATATATTGTATTTGGCTCAACACAATTAGTTTATTTTTCAAGCTTTTTTAAGTTCTTATGTTTGACAAGCCAAAAAATAATTTATAAGTTAACTTCATTCAAAAACTACTTAGACTAGTTTTTCAAAAGTTTTTTAAAATTTCTCAAGTATATATGTCATCTTATATCTTCCAGCTAACTTATCAGTTAGTTTTATTAAACGTACTTTTTATCAACTAGCTTAGCTAGTAGCTAACTTTTTAGCTAAAAGTAGATTTTTAGCTATTAAATAACTAGTTTTTTAGCTAAAACTTTTTATCTTTACCCATTTACAAGACATAAATTGTGATTATATTAGTTTTCTAATCATTTTAGGTAGTCTATAAAAAACAACTTGTGGTGTTATATAGTAAACAATACTAGTACTAACTACCGGTAAGACGTTAGGTTATTTATGCATCCATTAGTTTGTAAGTTCCAACATTTTTTCCCCTTTTTTCATGGGTCACAAACCTGGGATAACCTGGATCATGACCTAAGTGTCACGGTACGACTCGATCACCGTGTGCCACTTAGTGTAACTTCGACTAAGTCAGGCTACAACATTTCCTTGAGATGTATAAATGACTAAGTAAGCAAGAGAATAAGGATTTCGAGTTTCTATAAACGAAAGAGAACTGTTATTATAAGAGTTCGAGAGAATACAAGGAAACTTTCCGATGATTTGGAGCAAATGAGCTCCTCCCTATTTATACTTGTCCTTCCCCCTCCTAGGGAAGTTTCTAGATATTACTACATTAGTCCAATATTCTTGACTAATCTAGACTATTCTACTAAGCTACATATATTTACAAGTCTTCTTGAAATGTTCTAAATCATTCTTTGATGTCCTAGAGAATTCTAGGACGTTCCAGGATCTAATGTGTTATACCTGTAAGCTCTCCCATTTTCCCGAGTACTCCAGAAGGGTCTAGAATCTTAATCGTGACACCCTCCCCCACCTAAGTTCTTAACGACCTCGTCAAGTCTTAGATATGTACTCCTCGATCTTGCTTTGGAACTGCCACAGATCTTGTTCTCATTCCCAGCTAGACTCACTATCAGGTAATCCCTTCCATCGAACGTAATATTTTGTCCAATTGGGTGAACCTCGTTTACGAAGTGTTATATCTGCTAAGATTTCGTCCACCTCTTTGTCATACAACACTACGTTTGCAACTGGGGCTCGATGTGATTTACTCCTTGATGGATCTTCTTCATCACAATTGTAAGCTTTGAGGAGACTTACATGGAATACTGGATGAATTTTTAAGTGGGATGGTAATTCTAGCTTGTATGATCGGGTCCCAACCTTTCGAGGACTTTGTAAGGTAGATTTGAACATCCTTTTTGGGAGCTTTACCATTACCTATCTTGTAGATTTGAACATCCTTGGTGGGAGCTTTACCATCCTTTGTGGGAGCTTTACCATTACCTCGTCCCCTACTATGAACTCTCTTGGCTGCCTCTTCTCGTCTTCCCATTTCTTCATTTGCTTGGTTACCTTGTGCAAGTAAGACTTTGCTATGTCGAGTTCTTGATTCCATCCTTTGACAAACTTGTACACGGGTGGGCTTGATCCTCTGTAGTTTTTTGTTAGGTCTTAGGGCGTCAATGGTTGTTGGCCCGTTACAATCTCGAAAGGAATCTTCCCAGTACCCTTACTCTATTGTAAGTTATATGAAAATTAGGCCACATCAATTAGCTTGGCCCAATCTCGTTGGTTTGCACTGACAAAGTGCCTCAAATAAATCTCGAGCAAGTGATTCACCCTCTCAGTTCGGCCATCTGATGAAACAAAGTTCAATCAGGATCGTTAGATTCTATGTAGACAAACAATTAAGAATGAATTATGAACACAAGAATGGCTTTGAATGTGTCGTATGATTAATGCTTCAACACCTCAGAAGAGCTCGATTAAGAACTTCGATTGTAGAGGTGTTTAGGGTTACAAAATAATAAACGTAAAAACTCCTTTTTATCTAATGCATACATGCATGCATATTTATAGTATAACCCTACTAGATAATCACGGATTGACAGGCCCAATCCGGATACAAAATACAAGCCCATGACGCAACACAATTAAACTCAACAATCTCCCCATTTGCATCAATAGAGCCGAAAGCTCACTTCGGTTGAGCTACAGAGAACTTCTTTACTGTTTTGAACACCTTCGGTGGCCAACAAATGATTTCGAAACGTTATGTACCACCGCAGCATGTCCGTAAAGTTCTTCTTGTTTGCATCTGAGTTCTACTTACACTGATGAATAATGTTGATAATATGCTCCAAGCAGTCTGTTGAAAATAGATGTTTATGAACAAGAGCGACCAGAAATCTGTGAGCTTCGCCTTTTGTAAACATCACAGTGAGATGTGTAGAATTTATTTGGCCCATTTTCCTTTTGTTCACATCTCCTGGTTTCGGTGTTGGCTTGGCAGTTGGTTTCTTGTTCATTACTTTCGCTATCTCTTGATCCATAGCAGCAACCTCATGGATGTAGGAAGCCAACATCCTCTTCAAGTGATCCTGTATCGACTCATATTCTTTTGGATTAGTGAGCAGAATATTAAACAAAAGAATCCAGTCGTGAGGATTTAAATTCGGAAGATCTGCTAGAGAAATAATCGACACCGAGTTTGCTGATCCTCGTGTGATTTTGAAATTAACATTTACAAAATTCTCAACAGGCGAGGGTTTGAGTACCTTGACAGTGATAATCTTCTGTGTGCTCCATGTCAAGTATTGCGGTTGACCATACTTCAAATAAAATTCGATTAGCTCACGGTCAACTTTTGGATGAGGAAAAGGATCATCAACAGTCAAATTGACACAATGAAATGTGAAAGCCTTCCTTGTTATTGGCATGTCAAATTGTGAGTCCTTAGAATTGTCACAGTCAAACGAAGCAACAGGTTCCAGCCAGTAAACACTTGGAAACTCTATAGCCTGATTGATAAGTGTCTCTTTTGTCCAAAAGGGAAATAAGGCCTTTTTGTAGTTTAAGGCTTCTTCTTCCTCCTTGTTCCTCCTTTCCCTCTCCTCAGCTTCCTTCGCAACCTTTTGAGTTTCATCCAACTCTCTATCCCTGTTCTTTCTTTTAAGGGCCTCAGCAATGGTATCTTCAATATCATCATCACTATCATCTTCAATCTCCTTCTGCTTAGCTTGAGAACCAAAACCCGAAGCTTCATTACCCTTGGGTTCAGTTGTGACTTTGACATTCGGTTGGGCAGATTCGGTTTTCACAAAAACCTTCGCCTTCGGTTGAGCACCTTCTCCCCCTTGTTTTGGAGGTACGAATCTCTCGGAAACACCCTTCATCTCGTGTAACAATGCAAGGGCATGAATAAATTTTGTAGTGAGATGATTCCGTATGGTCAAAGTGAGGATAGTATCATGAGCACCAATAATGTTGGTCAGCATATCCTTGACATCCGCTGCATAGCTCATAAAAAAAGCTCTCTCGGTTTTCAACAAAGAAATCTCATTTTTAGCTTGAGCAAGCTGAAACTTCTGAACTTCAATGGTGGATGCTTTTCGGGCAAGTTCTTCCTTCAGAGTACTTTTGTTTACTAAATCAGCTTAAAGGGATTCCAGCTGATAAGACAAAAAACTGAGAAGTGAAGTGTTCTCTACTTGGATGGAAGAACGAATAGCCTCAAACTTTGTTTGCTCCTCTTAAATGGACTTGGAGAATGAATCCACAGAGGCTTGCACCTTAGCTGCATTTGTATCAGCATGCCCCTTGAGTGAGTTGAGAAAGATTTGAGTTATATGTACAATGTCTGCAACATCAGCAGTAGCCTTCTTGCAAGCAGAAGAAGAGTCATTAAAACCTATGTGGATTTGTCAATGGACTCTGTGTATTGCTCAAGAGCAGTGTCCAAAAATACATTTAGCACAACGCCACTAGTGGACTTGTTGTTATCAAGCAGTTTATCTAGTTAAGTGTTGGCTTGTGATGGGAGCATCATTATCTTCATCGGTAGGAAGCATATAGGGACTATAGTATGTAGAATCAAACTCATCATTAGCACCACCGAGAGTGGCACCAGAATCAGTTTAGTGGGTGGGAGAAAGAGGTTTAGAAGTAACCGGAGGTTCAGTTCCAGCTGTTGCCCCCATATCAAATATGTTGACTTCTACTGTCGGTTCGGGAATGGTAGTGGTAGTTGATTGGGAAATAATGGGAGGTGGTAAGGGGGTTGTTGATATAGGAACAGAAGTAACCGATGATGGTGGTGATAAGGAAGTTGTTGAAGTTGTTGTTTGAGAGGTGGTAGGTAGGTGAAGAGGAGCAACCGAAACTGAAATTGTTTGTTTCATTGATGGAGGTGGTGTAGGAAGTTTGTCACGAAGAGAGTTTGTTGGAGATGGGGACCGGGGAGGGGTGTTACCTCTCGGTGATTCATGATGAATTTCCTCTTCGTCATTATCTGAACTGGGAGGAGTGGAACTCTTGGACCTTTTTTTCCATCTTCTTAATCTTCTTTGGTTTAGAAGAATCCCCTTTCTAGGACTTTCGCTTCTTGGACTTATCATCATCTGTAGTTTCTTTCTTGGTAGTAGTCTGTTTCCCTCGGTTACAAGGCTTGTCCACAGCATCCAGGGCAACCTGCTATTCGGCAGATAAGACTATCGGTTCCTTGGGAGGAAGCTTGAGAGAAGTTGCCATGACTTTACTCTCGACTGTAACACACCGGTACATTGTCTCCAGGATAGAGCCAATGTGAGGGAACCTCTTAGGATCGGAAATTATGATTTTCTTGGTGTGAAACGTGGCAATAGACACAACTAGGGCATCCTTCATGACCAAAATTTCCAAAGAATTAATCGCCCTTCGTGTAATGAGAGTCCAGAATCGACCACATGAAATTTCTGAATGCCTCGTAGAAGTGTTGAGGCTTTGCACCAATTGAGACCAGATAATTGACCCATAGTCGAGATTGATACCATTATAAAGACCGTATAGAAGGGTTAGAAAACCCTTGCTGGTGCCATCAGATCCACCACTCCTCTCTACCAAACTCTTGATGATAAGAGTAAGCAATCCATTCCATAGGGATGGTAAGCATGACTTCTTAACTTTTTCAACCATGGTTAGCACGTCAGTATATCCCATCTCGTAAAGCATTGAGAACAATTGAGTAGTAGTGATGAAGTCTGGTGAAATCACAGACGAATCCACTGCAAGGTGCAATAGGGAACAAAATCTCCCTTTTGAAACAGAAGCCTTTTTAGAATGGATTTGAAAGTAGATTCTTTCCATGTTGTTGTCATATGAGGTAGTAGAGTAAACTTGTGATAGAAGTGACATAGGAACGGCTTCCACCTGTGTTAGGGCCATAACCAAAGGTGAATATTTCAAACACTCAACCACTTATAGCATATACGAATCATATACAAACGAGTTGAGTTCAATAATCATGTTCTAATTTGGCTTGATGGAGAGCAATGGGGATGAAGAAGTTTGGTCGTGAGCCGATGAAGAAGTCGCCATTGTTGATTGAATAAAGAAGATGAATAGTTGGGAATCGCCATGTAGATATAGAGACTTTGTTGCAGGTGAAAGAGACAAATGGAATTAGAACTCCTTTATATACCATTGCCAAAAGTGAGAAAGAGTCATCATCATATTGATGAGATCACTGAAACGTCGCGTGAAAAAGCGTGATGTGACAGGTTGGTTTCTCCTAGGTATACGTCAACACACGTGGTTTAAGTTGTTGGGATTTGAGCATTCTAACACTCCTAAGTGTACATGCAACCCTAAATACCTTGGATCGATGTTTTGTCTACTATACATGCAAATATGAATATTCTAAGGTATTACCCTATCTAGCATACAATCTTTTCATACTTGGGTAATATAACAGATAGAATACATACCTTTTTGATGTAACTTGTCTTCATGAAGCTTGAGTTCCTAGTGCCCCAAGTGTGACACCTCAAATGGTTCACACAACACCATGAACACTTGGAATAACCTTAAAATAAGGATACTTTGGTTCTCACTAGTGAAATCGGCCTTGCCCTTTTGTATACATACACTAGTGCTAATTTCACCAACCAAGGACATCTTTATATAGTATGGAGATTAGGGTTAAACACATGACCCTTCATTTCATATGATCCATGGGTTTTATGGACTATCCATGAAAACTTAGCCCAACCTAAATGAACTTGGACCATCACACATATATATCTAAGAGTACATATCTAATTAGTTCCTTTTGATCACTTAATTAATTATAAATTAATTGTTGATCAATACTAATTAAATAATATGATTATATATTAATATATTAGAACTTATAATATATTAATATAAATCACTAGTATCCTTTTTCCTCATCTTGTCTATCCAATTGCCCCGATGCCATGCAACCCAAATGGACCATGCCGGGTCTGGTCAAGTCTTACCAATTATAGTTATGGACTTAGACATTAATCCAACAGTCTCACGCTTGGATAAGTCTAAAACTATTATTGAGTATGACTTCAAAACCCGACTAGCAATCGTAGCTCTCAAAAGCTTCTGTCGAACTCTGACGTGTTAACTGAACTCTATTCTTGTCAATGACTTGTCCATTAGATAAGGGATCATGTATTCCTCCGTTCTAGATATCATATGGACTGAGACATGGATTATCACTCATTCTCTTTTTCTATTTGTTGTTTCCCGATTTCCAATTTATGATGACTAACTGATTGAATAGATCAAATCAGTCATCACTTGGCCAAGAACTCACATGTATCATCATTAAATCATCGAGGGGCCTACAAATATCGCTTTTATCCTCAAGGTAAAAGGAATGGATAAACTTCGACTAATATGGCTTGTTCTACTACTTGTTGAATCATACATAAAGGCACGTTTTATAACTTCAAGTTACCAATGCGTTTAGGTTTGAAGAATATAAGATATTATCATCTCATGATCACTCGTGATAAAAATACATGAAGTGATTCCAATGAGCGTGGGTTGAATCCAATACTCAGAACTTATGAGCACTCATGAGTGTTGTAGCACCACTTTGTCCAACATCTTAGACCTCTATAATCCAACCCATGGCAGTCTTGATTCATATCTACTTCCAACATATGACCGACTATGGATGGTTTGAATAACTTAGTCATTCATGAAGAATGACCTAGTTTATTCTGGAAGTCAAAACATGCAAAATGAAACACAAAAATAATTGAATCTAATATGATATCAAGACCGATGAATATAAATAAAACACCTTTTATTTATCACCATAATGATTACTCATTATTCATTGTTTCGGTTTTATCAACTTTATACTTGAATTAAAAACATTAGTTGTCCCATGCTCCAAGCATGTACACTATGTTTTTCTAAACAATAGCTTTGCCATACACCAATTATGCACTCTATGTTTGTCTATGATCCTTACTTTGTGAAATAAACCAATTGAACATAATTTCAATGATTCTCATTTCACAGTCTAAAATCCCTAAGCAAATGCAAGAAGTCCAAATTCATACCATTTACCGAAATCTGTTAGATTCTAAACTTATATGCATTGATCCTCTTGTAATGATTATGCACAAAGTCACAAAGACTTGACAACAAACATTACAGAGCATTCCAATGGATATAAAATCCATGGAAATGTCTTTCTTGCATTAAGTTTCCTAATCTTACACATATTTATTGAACAACTTCCACCTTCCCATATTCCCATTTTAACTATCATTTCTGAACAACAGTTGCCTCTTTTATGAATATGTCAATATGGTCCTTCCAAAATTAACACTATACTTCCAACTTTCCCTGAGGAACCAATCTTTTGTAAACCTTAGATTGTTCTCGACAATCGCTTAATCATTTTAGTCATATCCAGTTCTAGACTTTTCCCTTCTTAATGCCCCGCGCATTTGGAAGAATTTAGAATAGATAAATATTATAGCACACACAATTGATCATGTACCCAATGCAAATGGTACACGATTCATGATGTTTCTCATAAAGACTTGATTCTAGATCAGTCTTTTGCTACAATATTTTTTATTTGCCATGTTTTCAAAAAATTGACTATGAAGAGGGATGACGTAATCATAATCGAATTTTGAGAACGCAATATATATGAATTTTATTAATTTGAACAAAACCAACAAAAAAATTCATATATATTCTTGACTAAAGATGATTAAAACTCAATCTAAGCCTTTTAGAATTGAAATTAAGTATAATTACTTCTCCCTTAATTATAGCAAAACAACTTATTCAACCCCTGCAACCTCAAGAATTGAAATTTTTTGTTTTCTATAATTAACATTGCTGACTTGAAATACTTAACATAATTATCATGCTCCCACTAACATGATGATTATTAGCATAACACTTATGCTCCCACTAGCCTTGACATGTATCCAGAAATTACTAGACTTCTAGAAATCAATACTTTATTGACCTTCTTACCAAAGTTCAGATTTCTGATACTAGATTGCTTTTATAAGTCCTTATCAAAATTATACACCTTATCTTAGATAGCTCACAGGTGTATCTAAACAGTTTTAGAACTATGAAAAGGGATGTCATAATCATAGTCTCAATTGTTTAGATCTTTGCTATCTGCTTCAAATCTAATTGGTGGAAGTGTTTCCTCAGCATCATTTTCATGAATCAGAGACAAACCTTATGACCCTTAGATTTTATGGTGTATGTGTTCTTATCAAGGTGAATTTTCAAAACATTAGTCACAAGACAAGGATAATGACAAATCCAAACTCATATGGACTGAACTCAATCTAGATTTCTTGCCACCTAGCTACTCAAGGGCTTGTCATTTCTTCCATGTTGTTATGCAACCAATTGAGAGCTCTAAGAACTCATATGCAAAGCCAACTTTAATTAGAATGGGCACAAAAATAGAAATATGTCAACACGATATGTTATAAACCTCACTTCGTGTGCTAGTGTTAAACTACATGTTTTTATTCTTGATTAGATACTAAAATTCTTCCAGGATCTTAAAGACTCCCATTGTCCTCTTAACATATAAGACTATCTTTCCAAATATTCAAGAGATAGTTTGGATTCTTTATCAAGACAAACACTTCATACAATTGGCCTTAGTTGATCTTTGTTATATCCAAAACATCATAACTTACCAATTTCAAATGTACAAGAGTAGAAAACCTTTTACTCTTACATTTGAATAGTGTTAATAAAGCTTTCTTTAAGATATGTCACTCAACCTATAGTCTTGGAGTATGACTCTAAGACTTGTTTTGGAACGAAGTATGAATCATCTTCTTGATTTGACAACTTCAACAATTCATAGCTCCTCTTCTTAACTATCAGGATGCACTTGGAGGATGAATTGTGATAAGGTCTCTTAATCATTAAGATGATCATATCACATTATACTAAAGTACTCTCCCATCTTTTCAAATTTGAGAAATTTTTATCTTTCTGCCATAATTTGATTCTTCTTATTCGCTCCGCCATACATTGGAACTTTTCCAATGTCTCAGAATTATACTTAAGCTTGTATGTATAACCATATTTACTAAGCTTTAGTAAATCATGATGAATAGTCTTATCGATCTTTTATGGTGGACTTGATCAGTGCAATGTGTACTCGATCCCTTAGTCCTTCACTTGACTCACATATAAATGTGAACAAGGAACTAATCTTAATTTTCCAAACCTAAAAGTTCTCATTCATCATACGGTACAACTTGTATGATTCCAAGTTTCTATCGAACTGAAAACTTTAGGTGATGAGAAGCTTTCTTTATTTGGTAAATTTAGACACTACCAAAAATGAAAGAATCAAATCCACTTTCCAATATTGCTATCAATAGAATCATATAAACAACAATTTTTTCACAAATGTCATTGTAAGGATACTTAGAATAAATAAAACCAAAAATTGTATTTTAAAACTTTGCGGAAAACTTGTCCTTTCAATGCAAAAGCATATGAAAAACTTTTTGTTATCTATTCCTAAGCAATATTACATAACTCCAAAGTAACAGCTCAAAATTCTGATCACCGAAACATGCGATCGAAATCCATCTTCGCAATCATAATCAACATATACTTCCTTCTTCACTTTTTCTTTGATTCTTAAAACATCAATATGTGGCCCAGTCCAATCATGTAATAAGAATTTCATAATAGAGCCTTAACAGAGTTTGATAGTGTACTTTAACTGAAGATCTTTCAGGTAAATTTGACAGCTTCGTAACCAATGCCCCTTACCACGTACCATTGTCAATGTCCATGGAAGTTTGGGAAGTTGATCTTCTAACCAAATTTGCTTTACTATTCCTCCTAATCATTGCTGATTTAGAAGCACCAACTTTCTCACTATGTGACATAAAAAGTGATTGAACATCCAACTTTCTCAAGACTTTGACACCTAACTCTTCCATCTTGTCAATATGTGACTTTATCTCCAAGATGTGAGCACACATAGACTATGCTTTCCAGTAGGGCTTGAGTGACCTTGAACTTGTGGGTTAGGGAGAATAATTGGAGGAGATGGAGGAAGTGAAGTTCCAAGAGATTTGGGAAGATCATAGATGTATGAATTAGACAACTTTTGGGAGATATTCAAGATAGTTGATTTAAAGTCCTTAATATAACACCCAATATGAAATATTAAGGCTAGGACACAACACAATATTTTATAACTTGAAAGAGGGACGCCTTAATCCAAGCTATAGAATATTTGAAGGTAGGTGAATGGCGATTCACCAATTTCACCCTGAAAAACGAAATAATTTATTAGGTTTTTTTAATTGGATTTGAAACTCCTAGATCTTTTGAGATACATTGAACTGTTCAATGGCATGTTTCAATCTCGAGTGTGCCCTTCATGTTTTGTGACTGGGATGCCGAGGATCCCAAAAGAAGGTGTGAATAACCCTGCAAATATACTTGGTACCCTTAATATTTACCCCTCAATCGATGTGCCGGTTAACCACACACGCTCCACCAATACTATGATAAATATTAAGTTGCCCTTTGCCTACCTTGTTAAATCAAGCTAGTGTGTCAGTTAACCACACACGCTCCACTAACCGACTTAAGCAAAGTGCAAAGTGTAATTTCATGGGTTAGCACCAAATTCACATTTTCCTAAGTAACTAAGATTCGATATTAATAAGAGTTTAGTTACTTAGTATTTATCATTAATACTTTTAATGAAAGGAGAATTATAGTCCTTGTCCTACCCATTCAGCTAACGACCCTCCACTAGTCAAGGAAGCGGTGGGTGAGAGTGGACACCCATTAAACTGCCATTTTATAGGCAGTAACCTTATACCCCCCTTATAGACTCGCTTCGTGAATGAGGCCTACTAATGGTAAGACGACTTGCTCTTATACATATGTATAAATATTATTAACTTATAATATTATAAAGTATAAGGGTTGAATTTTAACTTTTAAAATTCTAAGGGCTTAACTTGAATTTTAATGAACCATTAAACTCATAAGTTATGAAATGAAAAAGACTCTTCATTTTTTATGTAACCTATGACACTTTTATGAGTTTTAAGATTCATAAATGTGACCTTTTATGTAACTTGAGGACAAGTTACAAAAACACATTTTATGAACTACCTCTAGATTAATTAGGATTGAAAACAACTAAAACACATTTTTTTCCATTAATCTAAACTAACTCATAAATCAAGGAAACATAAAACTTTTGGTAATCTATAACTTATGGAGTTAAATGCTTGTTTTATGATGAAATTTTTCATGTTCCATAACTTAAGAATAAGTTATGGAATTCTTTTAAAACATTAACACCAAATTTTGTAACTCCATAAAAACTTTGAATCAATTTTTTTAAAACCTTTTCATATCCATAACTTATGGAGGTTTAAAAAAAACTCTTTAGGTCAAACTTTTAAAACTAATAAAATAATAGTATCATTTTATCTTTTACTAAATTTGACCTAATTCAACTCATATAGCAGATGATTCAAATTTTATAAATAATTAGTTTTTCACAAAAACAAGTAATTATCTTAAAATTTGACAAATGTTATGTTTTTTTCCATTTTTTTCAACTTTGAAAATAAAACATTTGCATCAAGATAACAGAAAATAACCCATGGCTCTGATACCACTGTTGGGTTTTGATCATTCTAACACTCCTAAGTGTACATGCAACCCTAAATATATTGGATCTATGTTTTCTCTATTATACATGCAAATATGAATATTCAAAGGTATTACCCTATCTAGCATACAATCTTTTGATACTTGGGTAATATAATAGATAGAATACATACCTTTTCGATGTAACTTGTCTTCATGAAGCTTGAGTTCCTAGTGCCCCTAGTGTGACACCTCAAATGGTTCACACAACACCATGAACACTTGGAATAACCTTGAGAATAAGGATGCTTTGGTTCTCACTAGTGAAATCGGCCTTGCCCTTTTGTGTACATACACTAGTGCTAATTTCACCAACCAAGGATGTCTTTATATAGTGTGGAGATTAGGGTTAAACCTATGACCCTTCATTTCATATGATCCATGGGTTAAACACTTCATGGACTATGCATGAAAACTTAGCCCAACCTAAATGAACTTGACCCATCACACATATATATCTAAGAGTCCATATTTAATTAGTTCCTTTTGCTCACTTAATTAATTATAAATTAATTCTTGATCAATACTAATTAAATAATATGATTATATGTTAATATATCAGAACTTATAATATGTTAATATAAATCACTAGTATCCTTTTTCATCATCTTGTCTATCCAATTGTCCCGATGCCATGCAACCCAAATGGACCATGTCGGGTCAGGTCAAGTCTTACCATTTATAGTTATGGACTTAGACATTAATACAACATAAGTAACCGTTCAAATTCACGTGCCTAAAATCTTATCCTCAATCGTCTTTTGAACTTCAGCATCCCTCCAAAAATAAACAACAACCGAACCAACAGCAACCAGAATGTAGGAAAATAAAAATTTTCGTGCTATAGGGTGACAAAAGATAAAGAAATAAAGCAAAATGTGTATGGGTGTGTGAGTGATGTCTTATTAGAAGACATGAAGCAGATGATTCCGGGAAAAAAATCACTTCATTCAAAGTCTAGAGAGACTTGAAGTGTTTGTGTGGTTTCCCAAGAAAATACGATCAACTGTTTGTAGATAAACATCGAAAGGCTTCTTTTAATTTGTATGCTAAGGGTAGCTTATCTTCAACCGAACATCAATACTTAACATAAGATCGATCGTTGGTAGAAGTACTTGTGAGACCGATGTGGTCTGTTGAACAAGTAGTTTGGATATAATTTATAGTGACTAAAGAAGTGATAGAAATCCAAAAAAAAATGAATCCTTTTGGGAAGAAAGGCCTTGGTGTTAGACGATTTCATAAACGACCACGCAAAAGTAAAAGAGATTTCAATAGGTACACAGTAAGATTTTGAATATCATAATTCACTGTCAATGCATTGTAGGTGTTGGATTTTGGGTTTCACTTAGAACGTGGTATACGTATATAAGATCACAAACACAGATGTTATGCAATCATAAGCCTCAGTGGTAAGGACCGAGAGCCATAAGGGTTACAGTGGTGAACTGAAGGTTGATGGAGAATAGAAGGAGGATGGTTTAAAGAACCGAAAGTACCTCTTCTATATAAATATGACAAAGCAGAAAACTCTTAAATCATATGAGAAGAGTAAGGTAGCTCTTGACTTGAGTTAAATGTAGCAGCCTGATTGGGAAGAAACGATAGGTATACATCGAATATTTAAGGCCTTACTCTTGGTCATAGAGGCTTTGGTCAACATGCAGCAGCATGCTTCTAGGGACCCTTAACTAGTTCAAATGAAAAAAAAAAAAAAACAAAAAAAATATATATACCAACCTTAGCTCCAAATGTTGTTGCACTTACATACTTGGGACCTATGTAAAAGAACAAACAAACAAACACACCACACAAACAAACCAAAAATAATTTATTTTTGAGGTTTTGAGATTTTCTAAAAAATAATAAAAACAGAAAGAGAAAATATTTTTGGATTTTTAATGTTTTGAAATTTTCTGAAAAATAATAAAAATAGAAAGAGAAAATATAGAGTAGCATAAAACACCAAAAAGATATAGTTAATAGTATAAAGAAAATGTACAACTTAAACCTTATCTTAAAAGAATGAAGCGAAATAAGTCGAGCGATCGGTTCATTTCGGTTCCGTTAAATTTTAGAGCCGAAATAGACTGAGCTTTCGGTTCATTTCGGTTCCCAAAAAATCCGGAACCGAAATAGACCGAGCGTTCGTTCTATTTCGCTTGTCTAATTTTTAGAGAGAGATTTGAGGATTCGGTACCGACTCTGCTTCCATCATACCCATGCCTTGTAATATTTTATTGAAGCTCGCTTCAGGTAAGGCTTTAGTGAATATATCTGCCAATTGATCACAAGACCGAACGAAATGCACTTCCACGTTTCCATCTTCTACATGGTCCTTGATAAAATGATATCTCAGTGCTATATGCTTTTTCTTTGAGTGTTGCATTGGATTGTGACATATTCTTATTGCACTTTCGGAGTCACAATAGAGAGGAATCTTCTTCATACTCGGCCCATAATCTCTTAGCTGACTTTGAATCCATATTACTTGTGAAGTACAAGATGTCGCAGCTATATACTCTGCTTCGGCTGTTGAAAGTGACAAACACGTTTGCTTCTTGGACTGCTAGCTAACAAGTTTACCGTCAAGGAACTGACATCCATCTGTAGTGTTCTTTCGATCCATACCACATCCTCCAAGATCAGAATTAGAAAAAGCTGGAATGAAGAATCTAGTTCTAGCAGGGTACCAGAGACCGAGAGATGAGGTTCACTTTAGGTAACGGACAATATTTTTCATAGCTACCATGTGAGGCTCTCTTGGATTAGCTTGAAACCTAGCACAATAACAAACAGAAAACATTATGTCCGGTCTACTAGCTGTTAGATACATAAGGAACCCTATCATTTGTCGATATAGTGTTATGTCAACAGCAGTTTTTTCCGAAGAAGGTGTTAACTTAGTTCCAAATTCCATAGGAACCTTCACTTTCGAATCTCCCATCATACCGAATTTCACCAGCAAGTTCTTTGTATAAGCCTCCTGGTTGATAAAGATAACTTCTGGTCCCGGTCTAATATTCAAACCAAGGAAAAAGTTAATTGGACCCATTGTGCTCATTTCAAATTTAGTCTCCATCAACTTCCTGAATTCAGTCGTTAAGTTAGGATTCGTGGAGCCGAAGATGATGTCATCGACATAAATCTAAACTATCATTAGATGTTCGCCTTCTTTCTTTCGGAAGAAGGTTGGGTCAACCGAACCTTGTTTAAATTTTGACATTTTCAGAAAGCGGATTAAAGTTTCGTACCAGGCCCTTGGTGCTTACTTTAAACCATATACAACTTTATCCAGCACATAGCAATGATCAGGAAATTTCTCATTCACGAACCCGGGAGGTTGCTCAACATACACATTTCTTCTAGTTCTCCATTCAGGAAAGCACATTTCAGATCCATTTGGAAGACTTCAAAGTTTTTATTAGCAGCATATGCGGGAAAGATTCTAACAGATTCCAACCTTGCTACAGGAGTGAAGGTTTCCTCATAGTCTATTCCTTCCTCTTGGCAATATCCTTTTACTACCAACCGAGCCTTGTTTCTAATAACATTCCCCTCTTTGTCCAATTTATTCCTGAAGACCTATTTCAAGCCAACCACTGAAGCATCCTTTGGTGTGGGAATCAGCCTCCAAAATCGATTGCCTTCGAACTCATGGAGCTCATCTTGCATTGCTTGAACCCAATCAGAATGATCAAGTGCAACATTAACCTTTTTCAGCTCGACCTTGGAGATAAACGAACTAAACATACATAATTTAACTTTAGAGAATAATGCAGTTTGTTTTGCTTTCAACTGAGAACGAGTAAGAACTTTCTCAGATGATTCTCCAATAATTTGAGCTTTGGGATGATCCTTGGTCCATTTCACTAAAGGAGGATAATTTAGGTCATAAGCAGGATCCAACTCAGCGTTTACTTCCTCTTCAAGTTCTGATTGATCACCTTCGTCAGTTGCATTCTCTTTCTCCTCCTCGACTGGCAAAGTGTAACCTTTGTGAGAATCAGAGTTTTCATCCTCAGTGGGAGTCAGATACTTCCCTTCGATTGGACTACTATTGGGTGGGTTTGGAACTGTATGTTCCCCCTCGCCTGGACCTTTATGAGTTGGGGACATAATTGGATTCCCCCCCTCGAAATATATTTCGGTTGTCTTTGGTGCTGATGAACTCTCCCCTTGAACAATGAGCCACTGTTTGGAGAGTCAGTGGAAATTTGACAACCTGTCGGTTTAGGAGGTTCGGTTTCTATTTCTTTGGCAGCTTCATCTATAATCCTTTTGAGATTATCGATTTCGTTGTCTGTCGCGCTTCTGAGTGTACTGCTTTCTCTGGTTCGTCAAATAACCAATTGTATTCTTCAAACAAGTTGGATATAGGAATTGAGATTTTTCGTGATTCATGAAAAATTTCCCCCAAGTCATTTTCGCTCCTTTGAACTTTCTTCATGTAATTATCATCAAAGATTACATAATATGTTTCTTCAATTTGTTTGGAGCGTTTGTTCAACACTCTGTATGCTTTTGATGTTAGCGAGTAACCCAGAAAGATTCCCTCATCAGCTTTGACGTCAAACTTATTTCGGTTCTCCTTAGAATTGAAAATAAAGCACCATGAACCAAATATGTGAAAAAATTTGACATTGGGATTTCGATTGTTTAAGATATCATGTGGAGTGATTGAGAATCTTTTGTTGAGCAAGGATCGATTATGAGTGTTGCACGTGGTTGCAACAGCATCAGCCCAGAAGTATAACGGAAGGGAAGCGAAGCTTAGCATGGTTCTGGCTGCCTCACATAAAGAACAGTTTCGTCTTTCAACAACCCCATTCTATTGTGGTGTATAAGGGACTGAAAAGTTCTGAGTTGTCCCCTTGTCAGCCAGAAAGTCCTCAAATTCTTTATTTTTGAATTCCAGCCCATTGTCGCTTCTGATATTCCTCACCATATTTCTCAACTGTACTTCAACTTGCTTGATAAACACCTTCAACTTGGGAATGGCATCTGATTTCTATTTGAGAAAGAAAACCCAGGTGAAGCGTGAAAAATCATCTACAATGACAAGAATAAACTTACTACCACCGAAGCTTTCGATAGCCGAAATTCCACATAAGTCAATGTGTAGAAGTTTGAGAGCTTCAACAATCTTTGTATTGATTCGTGTAGGATGGCTCTTTCTGCTCTATTTTCCCATCTCACACGCTGCACATGGATGTTCCTTATCAAACTTGAGAAGAGGAAGGCCTCGAACATGATCACAAAGCACCAACTTATTAATGTCTTTGAAGTTCACGTGTGATAGACGTCGATGCCATAACCAGATTTCATCAGTATTCGCCTTTCATAGGAGACATATTGCTGGTTTTCATCGAATTGGGTTGAGATTTAAAGGATACATCTCTCCATTGTGTTCAGACTTCAACGGAACCTTTTTAGATTTCTTCTCAATTATCTTAGAGCCCTTATCATCAAATGAAACCTTCAAACATGTGCCCACAACTAATTGTGACACAGTAATGAGATTATGCTGCAATCCTTCCATATACGCAACTTTTTGAATTGAGAAGTCTCTGTTGGTTATCATCTCATATCCTTTGATTGTTCCATACGAGTTATTTCCATACTTCATAGATCCACCATCCTTAAGGGATCGAAACTCCCTTAGCTCTTCCTTCCTTCTTGTCATGTGACAGGAGCATCCACTGTCTATATACCATTCATTATCAAACTGCTCGTCATGTATCACCTGCAAATTTAAGCAGATTTAGGAACCCAACGTTTCTTGGGTCCTGGTGAGTTTTTCATAGAAAAAGGAATTGCAGTAGAAATATCAACCAAATATGTTCGTTTTACTAGAGTGGATTGATCTTTTCTTTTGATGGTATGCACCTTGATTTTTAGTTTTATCTTGCTTAAACTTTGGTGTATTAATCGGTGTGTTGTTAAATGGTTTTGGTTTTTTCTTTTGAATCCTAGGGTTAGCTGACTTTCTCTTATTATGAATCATAGAATTGGGCATTCCCTTTCCTTTCATATTCTTTACTAAATTTGATTTGCTGGAAGGACCGAAACTAGACTTAGGACCGAAGCTTTACTTTCGATTCTGAGAGTTGGTTTGGGGAAAGAAACTCAACTTTCGGTTTCGAGAGCTAGTTTGGGGATCGAAACTTAACTTTCGGTTTTGAGAGCTGGTTTGGGGACCGAAACTTAACTTTCGATTCTGAGAGCTGGTTTGGAGACCGAAACTTGACTTTCGGTTCTGAGATTTGGAATAATAGGAATTTGGGCTGAAATATTCTTTTCCTTTCATTTTTTTCTTTCCTTTATCACTTAATTCTTCCTTTGGAGGAACATAGTTGGGATTTTGAGATTGCCAATGACGTTTTCGCTCATTCAGATTCTTCATATATCTTTGATTTCTTAAGTGTTTCTATTCAGCTAACTCCTTCTGCGATTTGTGGATATTGAAGCTAGCCTTTGACTTCTCCTTTTGAGTTTCAGTTGTCTTAGTTGGAACTCTCGATTCTTCAGGGATTTCTTTGGTTCCACTTGTGCTTGGTTTGTCGAAACTCGAGGGTTTGTTGATGGGTTCAACAACGTATCCTCCTTTAACCCTCGATGAAGTTTGCTCAAATAAGCCTACGGTTTCGTCTGCGTTGTCAATAGGAGCTGACCAGAAGTAATTGTCACATCCTTCAGTGTTGTCTTTGTCGACCAGGATTTTTAACTATGTCGTTGGTTTTGACTTGATTCGGCACTGTTTGAACCTTTTGATAGACCATGGCTTTTTCTTTGAGTTTCTGTGGCTTTTCTTTTGATAGGAGAACGAATTTAACTGAATTTTCAGATATGAGAGGTTTCTCATTTTCGGTTTCACTCTTCATAAACTCAGAGCAATCGACTACATCTTCCACTGAGATTTCGCTCATCTCGCTTTCCTCATCAAATGCAGATGTATTATCTAAGTTCATTTTATTTTCTAGAATTAATTTGGCGTTTGACATGTCAAAAGATCGAATAGTTTCAGACTTAATTTTTAACCTGTCATTTTCATCCAAAATATTTTTGAGCATAAATTTATGTACCTTAGAATCGATGAAGGTTTCTATCTTGTCCGGTCCAATTTTGTAAGACATTGATGTCTCTTCTGACGACACTTTTGATTCACACTCAACAATGACCTCATCCTCCTTAAATTCAAGGAAAGGTAAGATCATCTTATGAATCTTCTTCCCTATCTCACAACTTAAATGCAATTGAGCAATATTGGTATGTAAGTGCTTAGCAATTAAAAAAAATCATTCATTTGTTTTAAAAACTTTAAATTGTCTCTTTGCAAATAAATACTTTCATCCCTAGCTCTATTTATTTCCGCCTCCTTCAGCTCAATCCACATCCTTCTCTCCTCACTTTTTGAAGACACCCTGCTAAGTTGGTCAGTTAGGTTAGAATTCGCTAAGCGAGTTTGCATGAGATTATCACTTAAGTTAGAAATTTTGAATTTTAATTCTTCTTCATAATCTGTGACTGGAACTTTAAGTGATTTAAGGATGGATTGTACCTTTTTGATCAGCCGATCGTAGTCATTGATCTTCTCACTCACAGGCTTGGTTGGAAAACACTTTTCCTCAGTCAGGTTCGGTTCCTCACTTGTACTTTCGGTTGATGAACCATCTTTGACCATTAAACACCTTCCAGCCGCACCTACTTCCTTTGCCACATAAGCCCTTCCATGAGTGGGCTTTCTCACCTCTTCATCTTTAGATTCGGTTGACCAAACTTCAACGCCACCGAACTCATCTTCATCTACATTCTCCTGCACAATCAAGGCATTCATAGAACCGTTAGTCGCTTTCTTTTTCTTGATCTCTTCTAACTTGCGCATATAGTACACCTCATCATCTTCACCATCTCTTTTCTCAGGCATTTTCATTAGCATGCAATCTTTGGCAAAGTGATTCTTTCGGTGACAGTAATTGCAGTCAAACCCCGAGTCTCCCGCAAGTTTGCTCTCCTTCTTGTCTTCATCCTTTTGAGAAGAATTTTTCGCTTCATCCTTCACCTTCTCAGAGTTGTAACTTCCCTTCCAGTTTCAGTTCTTGTTGACAGGAAATTTTCTTCGTGCAAACTTCTTTGGATTGGTAACCATCAAAGCATACTCCTCGCTTGTAAGGTCACATTAAGACATATCAGACTCTTCTTCTTCTTCTTCAATGCTTTTTCCTTTTGAGACAAGGGTCAGCAATCCCACACCTAAAACTACCTTTGCTTCTTTGGTCACTACACTTTCATGGGATTTAAGTATTCCCACAAGTTTTGCTAGTGAGTAAGATTTAAACTGTTCATGTGCTTTCACGGTTGAGACCACGGCCATCCATTCTAGTCTGAGACCGTTCACGAAGGTCACCTTCTGCTCGATCAACTTTCTTTCTATTCTGCGCTTGATCATCTTACTTAGGAGATGATTGAACCGATCGAAAGTTTGTATGAGTTTTTCTTCTGGTTTCTGTTCGAAAACTCCAAATTTTAACAGCAACAAGGTTTGAATGGAGTGTTCCAGATCTTCATCGGTTGAATATAGTTCTTTCAACCTATCCCATATTTCTTTGGCCGTCGTGCATGAACCAACCAATCGAAAAGTGTCAGACTGCAAGGCGAATATGATCATTTTCATTGCCTTCACATTACACAACAACTTTTCTTTCTTGTCTTGTGGCATCTTCTCTACATCCGCTACCATTTTGTTATATTCCTTTTGGGACTTAACTGTTGTGTTCGTTCCTGAGTGAACAAACAGCCCAAGCGTGATAGCTTCCCAGATGAGACAGCCATTGTCTTCAGATCCAACCACATAATCTTCAAAGTGATGCGCCCATACTTCATAGTCTTGAGTGTAAAGAATAGGAATTTTGGTAGTGGGTCCAATGTTGTTTGAGATGTTGATAGGATTTTGTTTGCGAATCTTCGTGAGACATGGTGACTTGCTAGAATCAAACCTGTAAACATGAGATTAGGGTTTTATCAGAAACAAAGTTATCGTCGATATAAAGAAGATGGCTTCTTTTTATACGATAAAAGTGGAAACCCTAAAGTATTCTGAATACAGAAGGAATGTGTATTGATCACACAGTCTCCTGCTCTGATATCAATTGATGAAACAAAGATTAATCAAGATCGTTAGATTCTATGTTGACAAACAATTAAGAACGTAATTATGAACATGAGAATGGATTTGAATGTGTCGTATGATTAATGCTTCAGCACCTCAGAAGAGCTCGATTAAGAACTTCAACTCTAGAGGTGTTTAGGGTTACAAAATAGTAAAACATAAAAACTCCTTTTTATCTAATGCATACATGCATGCATATTTATAGTATAACCCTACTAGATAGTCATGGATGGATAGGCCCAATGTGGATACAAAATACAAGCCCATGACAAAACACAATTAAATTCAACACCATCATTTTGAGGGTGGAAACTAGTCGAGAAGTGGAGTTCTAATCCCATTAGATTAAATAGCTCCCTCCAAAACTTCCCTGTAATGTGGGGATCTCTACCACTTATAATGTTTTGGGGAAGTCCCCAATACTTCACGACATGCTTAAAGAATAATCATCCTACTTCTTCAGCTGTGCAATCCCGAGGGGCGGGAATAAATGTTCCATATTTAGAGAATCGATCTATAATCGCCATTATAGATCCGCACCCTTCTGACGTGGGTAATGCTTAAATAAATTCCATCGATATGCTCTCCCATGGTCTTTCGGAGATCGGTAATGGTTCCAATAATCCCGCCGGTTTGGCGTGTTCGACCTTGTCTTGTTGACAAATAAGGCAAGTCCTCACATAGGCGTCTATGTCACTTCGCATATTGGGCCAATAATAGGATCATTCTATGAGTGCTTTAGTACGATGAGTACCTGGATGTACAGCCTATTTTGAATCATGACATTCCCTTAAGACTTCTTTTCTCAAGTTGTTCCATCTTGGGATATACATGCGATTGCCGACCGTAAATAATAATCCGTCTTCGACCCAAAATTTTATTGTCTTGCCTTCCCTCGTCATTTCCATCAAGTTCTTCGTTAATGGGTTTAGCCCTTCCTTGATTCGGTTAGCAAGATCGCATGTTACTCTAGTGAGGGTTGCTAGTTCGGCCTTTCGACTCAGAGCGTCGGCAATTACATTGGTTTTTCCCGGCTTGTACTCCATGACATAATCGAATTCTGCTAAGAAATCTTTCCAACGAGGTTGCTTAGGGCTTAGTTTCTTTTGATTTTGGAAGTAACCAGTTGCCACATTGTCGGTTTGGATAACGAACCAACTCCCAAGCAAATAGTGTCTCGATACTCGAAGGCAATGTATAATTGCTGTCATTTCCTTATCATGTACCAGGTATCTTTGTTCCGTATCATTTAGTTTCCGGCTTTCGTAGGCCACTAGATGGTCATCTTGTAATAACACCCCTCCAATCGCGAAGTCTGACGCATCCGTTTGCACCTGGAATGGTTTAGTGTAGTCTGGTAGCTTCAAGATTGGTTCCTCTATGATAGTTTTCTTTAGAATATCAAACATCATTTGACACTTCTCAGTCCATTCCCACGAAACTTTCTTTCTTAGAAGGTCGGTGAGGGGAGTGGCTTTATCTGAGTATCCGGATATAAATCTTCGATAGTAGTTTATAAAGCCTAAGAACGATCATAGTTCAGAAACGTTCTTTGGCAGCTCCCATTCTTGGATTGCTCGTATCTTTTTGCTATCCATATGGATCTTTCCATCAACAATTCTATGCCCTAGGAATGTTACTTCTAGTTGGGAAAAGGAGCACTTTTCTATCTTTATGTATAATTGGTTTTCCCTGAGTGCTTGGAAGACTAATCGCAAGTGTTTAACATGCTCTTCTAACGACTCTGAGTGAACTACTATGTCGTCAAAGTACAACACCACGAATTTGTCCAAGAATGGGTGGAATATCTTATTCATTAAAGTGCAAAATGTGGCAGGGGCATTCGTCAAACCAAAAGGCATGACTAAGAATTTGTAGGAGCCATACCTTGTCACACACGTCGTCTTCGGTTTGTCCCCTGCTGCTATGCGTACTTTCCAATATCCTGATCTTAAGTCCAGCTTTGTGAACCATCATGCACTCCCTAGTCGGTCGAATAGATCAGCTACCAATGGGATCGGGTACTTGTTCTTTATCGTTACTTTATTCAGTGCTCGGTAGTCTATGTACACTCTTAGACTTCCGTCATACTTCTTTTGGAACAATAATGGGGCACCAAATGGGGCCTTTGAAGGGTGGATAAATCCGGAATCTATTAACTTTTTCAATTTTCTTCTTAGCTCTTCTAACTCATGTGGAGCCCTTCTATAAGGACACATTGTTGGTGGCTTAGCTCCGGGCTCAAGTTCTATCTCGTGATCCACTTCCCTTCTCGTTGGTAACTTCTTTGGCAACTCTAGTGGCATCACATCCTTGAATTCTTCTAGTACGTTTTTCATGGTCTTTGGCATTTCTTCGTTAGGCAGGGTGGTTTCTTCTTTTAACGTTGCTAAGTACGTCTATTCTCCCTTCTTTAGTCCCTTGTTGAGTTGCATGGCCGATAAGATCCGAGACTATGTTTGGCTTCTTTCCAAGGGTACAATGTGTATCGTTGAATCCTTGGTGATCCGCATGGTTTGATCTTCAAACAAGAAAGGGCGTAGCTGGTCAAAGAACCCCATCACCAAGACCACGCAAAAATCATCCATGGGTACCATGATTAGATCGATAGGACCCTTCCATCCTCCGATCTCGACAATAACTCCATAAGCGACTCCAAGGATAGGCTCGGAAGGAGAGTTGACAACTTTAAACCAGCCAATTTCCTTGGTGTATTTAATGTTCATCTTTTCAGCTTCATTTTTAGAAAGGAAATTATGGGACGCAAATGTGTCTACTAAGGCTTTAGTTACTTTGTTGTTTATACTAGCTTTCACAAACATGAGTGTAACAGCCCGGAATTTCAGGTATTTTTATAGTATTGTTTTTTTGGGGTGTTTTAGGAGGGGACTCGGCGAGTTAGAGCCAGACTCGCCGAGTAGGACCATAGACTGGGTCGCGGGTTCGCGACTGGACTCGACGAGTCCATTATGGACTCGGCGAGTCTGCGCTGTTCAGCGGAAACCCTAGCCGTTTGGTTTTGGAACGTATATAATGCACTTATAGGCCGTCATTGTCCGTCTTTAGTCGACTGAGAAGAACCCTAAACGGCTGTGGGCATCTAGAGCAAGATTGAAGGATATTAGGACCTTGAAGAAATTGTTGTGCAAGGAGGAGAAGAGTTTTGGCTAAAGGAACAGCAAGGGATTCGAGTTCTGAGGTTTGGGGACACAGAGAGTGCGTTAGTCAGGTAATATTTCGGATCTTTTCTGTTATGTTGATGTGTGCATGGATTTAGGGTTTATGGAACCCATTTGGTGATTAGATGGATTATTACCTTGTTACCCAAACGACTATAACCCTGTATTAGGACCTTTAGAGGTCCAGAAGGTCCCATGCTTGTGTATTTCGGGACAATACTTATCTCAGGAAGCAGTTTGATCGACTGCATGGCATGGACTCGCCGAGTCCGATGAACAGACTCGGCGAGTAGCTTGGAGATTGACTGGAACTCGTCGAGCTGTTCTTCAGACTCGGCGAGTGGAGTTGGGGTGGCCCCGCGATTCTTCCACGGGGATCTCGTCGAGCCAAGAGGGATACTCGACGAGTAGAAAGGGAACATCAGGGAAAGTTGGGGAGGACGTCTAGACTCGCCGAGTTGCCTTTGCACTCGCCGAGTCCGGTCAAGTTGACCGTTGACCAGAGTTGACCTACATGTAATTTCTTAGGGTCAGTTGTCTTGAAAGATAAAATTATTAATAAGGGATATATAATATTATAGGGAGTCTGTAGCTCAGCGGATCGAGTGCGAGTGATTTCAGGAGTCGCTAGCTTTCATTACCCGCGAGGTGAGTCTTCTCACTATACTGTACCCGGAAGGGTTTGACTGTGTGACCGGAAGGTCGGATATGATTTGTGTTATACGTGCTATAAATGGTAAGGTATTTGCTATGCGTGCTATGTATGTTTATACAGGCCGGAAGGCAATATGTTATGGGCCGGAAGGCAATATGTTATGGGCCGGAAGGCATTATGTTATGGGCCGGAAGGCAATATGTTATGGGCCGGAAGGCGATTATCTCAAGGCCTGGAAAGGCGTATATGCGTAAGTAGTATACTAGGGAACTCACTAAGCATTTATGCTTACAGTTGTCATGTATGTGTTTCAGGTACTAGCGAGGACCGTGGGAAGGCGTCGGCATGACGCGTACACACTGTTGATGTTTTGAGATCTTGGGGATTTATGATTGTATTTTGATATGAAATTTGGAATAATTATATTTGGTTGAAATAATTCACTTTATTTTAAATGAAAATTTTGTTTGAAAATTTGCGTTGTTACAATGAGTCCTTTTTCTTTCCTCATGTGGGCCTATTCTTTTGCCACCGAATTAAGGGCCGCATGGAGCCTAATTGTGCTTCATCTCTTTCTTCCTTTTCTTCTTCGAAGACCATCACATTGAAACTTTTCTTCTCGGGACAATCTTTGATTAGGTGAGGTTCGTCACATAAGTAGCACTTGACTTCCCTTCAAGGTCCCCCCTCAATCGCCTTCCCCTTGAAAGTTGATGGTCTTGCAGTGAGTTTATCATCCTTCTATTGCGGCCTTGTTGTTGGTCTCTCTCCCCCCATTAGGTTTCCTAATCGGGGTATCTCTTTGGAAGTCCATAAGGTCTTCCCCTACTGCTATAGCTTCATCAACATCTTGGACGTTTCTCCTCTTGAGCTCGTTGTAAGCCCAAGATTGTAGTCCATCTTGGAAGTAAAATAACTTGTCTTTCTCCTGTGAATCGGGCAACTCCAGCATCAAGGCGGTGAACTTTACTACGTAATCTTTAATAGACCCGACATGTTTCAATTCTCGAAGTTTCTTCATGGCAACGTCTTTAGCATTATGGGGGCATAATTGTTTCTTGAGTTGTCTCTTAAACTCGTCCCAAGTGTCTGACATATAAGCCTTTTTCAATGTCGCCATGCTTCCGCCTCCACCATAGTGCCACATTTTCAGTCAAGTACAAAACGGTCGTGTCTATTTTGTACTTGTCATCCTTTACTCCGATAGCATTGAAATAACATTCTAAGGACTAGAAAATTTCCTCGAGTAGTTTAGGATCACGCTTACCTCCATATTTCTAGGGCTTAATTGCTTCTGTGTGTGGTGTCATCTTCGTAATAGATCCTCTGGCTATCGCTGCTTTGCATAGCTTCACCTCATCTTTTAGAGTGGTTATCTTCTCACGGAACTCATTCTGCAAGGTGTTGACAAGTCCAAGGACTTCTTCCTTGAGGACACTGATGGTCTCCTTTAGTCCATCGCTCGAGTCACTTATCTCTGCAACAAACTGATCGACGGTATCCTTCCATTCAAGGATCTCATCGATGTTAATCTTTGCCCTTGTGAGCTTGTTTTCTAAGCTTGACAAGACATCTATCGATTGGTCCCTCTTCTTGGACTTTCTTCCTCTCTCCTCGACAACAAGGGGTAGGTTTGCTACTTCACTACTTGCTCCTTCCGTAGCCATGATCTCTTGCTTATACGAACCAGTCACTGATACCACATGTCACGGGACGACTCGATCACTGTGTGTCACTTAGTGTAACTTTGACTAAGTCAGACTACAACACTTCCTTGAGATGTATAAACGACTAAGTAAGCAATAGAATAAGGCTTCGAGTTTCTATAAACGAAAGAGAACTTCTATTATAAGAGCTCAAGAGTATACAAGGAAACTTTCCGATGATTTGGAGCAAATGAGCTCCTCCCTATTTATACTTTCCTTTCCCCCTCGTAGGGAAGTTTCTAGATATTACTACATTAGTCTAATATTCTTGATTAATCTAGACTATTCTACTAAGCTACATATATTTACAAGTCTTCTTGAAATGTTCTAAATCATTCTTTGATATCCTAGAGAATTCTAGGACTTTCCAAGGTCTAATGTGCTATACTTGTAAGTTCTCTCATTTTCTTGAGTACTTCAGAAGAGTCTAGAATCTTGATCGTGACATAAGGGTGCCAAATTTTCCTTTTTATAATACTGTATCTGTTTTTTTTCAAATTTGGTCTAAAACAATTTTTACAATTTTTTTCTAACTTTTATTTCAATATATTTTATGATTTCTAAACTTTTTTTTATATAAAGATACTTCTTTTACAACTTTGTTTTTTTACATTTTCATTTTTTTACATGTATTTTTTTTCCCGGTTTTACAATTTTTTTTACATTAATAGTGATTCTATTATTTTTCTAATCATCTTAAGGTAGTTGGCACAAACAATATGTGGCTTTTTATAATTAAAAAAGTACCTAAGCTACCCGTAAAGGTAAAGTATTGACTTGCATCCATCCAATAGGCTACAGGTTCGAACTTCCTCTTCCCCCTCTTCGTGAACGCGGGATGCAAAACCGGATCCAGACTTGGATTCGGGTAAACCACCCCAGATCCTATCCCAAGTGTGCCCCATACAACTTTCATTTTTACAATTTTGGCCCGATCTTTAATTCGAATTGTTCAAAACCTTTTTATAAATTATCCTTAACTAGATTATAATCCGCGTTAAACGCGGGGATTTAATAAAAAGCTTACAAATGTCTACAGATATTCCATAATAATTATAAAAAAATATAGTTATTGGTATTATTGAAATGTATAGAAGATAAATTAAAATCGATAAATAATCGTTGAAGGGTCTATTTTTATACAACATTTTTTTGTTTTATTAGTTGAATGAGATTATCACCCGCGTTAAACGCGGGGGAACGCATAAAAAACATAGAATTGTATATAGATATTGCACAAAAATTATATATAAAAGGAAAAAAAAATATATTTATGTTTATTGATGTTATTGAAATATCTATAAAATATACTGAAATTGATAAACACCATTAATCATTAAAGGGCCTCTTCGTAGACCATATTTTTTGTTTTATTAGTTGAACAAATTTCTTAGTCACAAATGAAATCTTACTTGCTAATTCATGTCGATGCATGTCATTTCAACATTGTAATTTATGTTCTTTTCATAATAAAACAATGTACTTTAGATAATCTACCCAAATTAAAGCATACTTTCATTCTTTTCTTATCTAAATAGCAATTGCTTTGTATATATAAATTGATAGAATTTTCAAAATACAATGTAATAATTAGGAAAAAAATGTTAGAAGATGCTTAATAAACAAAAACCAGTGAAAGTTCAATGTTATTTCTTGCACAATAAATAAATAAATAAATAAATAAATAAATAATATATATATATATATATATATATATATATATATATATATATATATATATATATATATATATATATATAAGAAATAATGATATAATAGAATATTGGTATGCTTTATAACTTTTAAATTGTACATCAAATTTCTTTTTTAATTTTTTTTATCAGTTTAACATTTTTGCAATACACTATTATATCTAAAACAACTCATTTTTTATAATCGTATTAACTAATATATAAAAAATAATTAAAATAAATAACAACATCAACTTAATTATTTTTGTAATATAGAATCTTACATTAATTTTTTTCTATTTCAACAATATACTTTCAGTTTTATTATTAAGATATTGCGAATTATAGCATTTTACATTTAACATTGTTTACATTTTTTACAGTGAAAATTGATTTGTATATGGATGATATTTAATAAATGGGTACATTCAATACTAACATGGTTAGTAAATTATAGAAAAAACATGATAAGAAATTGGAATTTCAGAGGTTACTAAACCTGATGAACAAAAGCGTTGCTCAAGTTTGAGTTAATGATAAACCTTTTAAGGTAGTTGCGATTCCACCATCAAACAACCATGAGGAAGACCCAAAATCAAAACCACTTCCTAGGAATTAGAAATAAAATATAATTGCAATATGAATAGAATGTTGTTGCCTTTTACCTCTAGTTTGGATTGCTTTGTCCATATGTCCTGGTGCAAGCTCTATTAATCTTGTAAATATGTTGATTAGGTATTACATAGAATTATGGTACTATAAGATTTCATCAAGGATCTCTAAAGTATGACAAATCAAATAATTCATAAAAGGTTATAATAGACAACAGTTGATCACATAGAATTAACCATAAAGTCTACACTAAACATAATTAACTAGAAATAATTTAATAGAAGATCTAGCCTTGTTGAAAGGGACTAGCAACCTACACCAGCAACCAAAAGCATTTCAAAATGAATATTGATGACCTAAAAAGCCATGAAGAAATCGAAGAGTCTAACCAACACAACATTAAGAAAAATCAGAAAAAAGATTAATTTTGTCACTAAATTAATCTTCAGTTATACCTTTGATAAAAGTAGGTCCCAAGTATAAGTAACATTTTTCTTTTAACATCATTCAAAATTTGTAATGTGGATTTATAAGGCACTAATAAATGAAAGTGTGTTGATGTTTCTTGCATTTATTTCTAAGATTAATAGACATAAGTTAAACTTTTTTAAATATACCTCTAGGTTGTGCATGTCAGCAGCCCCAACAAGCTTATTTAAGGATGATTCAGAAAGAATTTAAGCATCTTTATTAGATTCTAAGAGCAATGGTTCACCACCTTTTTGTCTTTTTACCATAGTGAATGTTGATGCAACTTCATTTTTGTCAGCGTGTTTAAAACAATTCATATACATAAATTAAGGTACAAAAAGATAGAAAATGGTTATGTGATAATAATTAATCAAAATGTTAAGATTATTTTAATACAAAATGCTACAAGAAATAGTGTTCAGATTGCTTGTGTATACTTATGTATACTTAGGATCAATCACTACTATTTATTTTGATTGCTTATGTATATAAATCGGTTGCCTGATAGTGATAATAATTATGATCTACCAAAACAATCTTTCATGAATCAGGGAAATCAAAAATCATTAAATATAAAATAAATAAAATAATATAACAATTAGCTAAAAATGTATAGTAAGTAAAATAACCTATGACATGTACCGATGCTAATCAAGTTACAATTTTTAGTAAATATGAGCAAAAGCCAAAAAGACTTTTAAAACTTTCTCTGAAGTATAACATGGACCTTGTTGAATTAAAGTTAAGTTATGCTAAAATTCTCGATAATAATCATAAATATAAAATAAATAAAATAATATAACAATTAGCTAAAAATGTATAGTAAGTAAAATAATTATCCTAATTAAAACAAATAAAAAATGTACTGTAAGATATATATATATATATATATATATATATATATATATATATATATATATATATATATATATATATATATATATATATATATATAGAATTAAAATATTTATGCAACCAAGAAATTAGACTAACATAGGCATAACTGGAAAATATGCCCTTTGATATTTGAGCTTTTTTAACATGGAAAATATGGTTGTGGTGGTTTCTTCTTCTTGATTCAAGACATTCATCTGTGAACTGAAACTATAACAAAATAAGTATATGTGGAATACTTTTGAAAAAACTCAATATTCCAATGGATAGGTTTACAGAGAGAAGGAGATGTATCGGTCTTATGGGATCAAATCATGAAGGCAAAATTGAAATTGAAATACGTTTTTGGTGAAGGGGGTTTGTATATACCTAAGGCTCATAAGTAAAAAGATTATGTAATATCATGATGTTTGAAAACCTGAAATGAACAAATTTGCAAAAAAAAAAATAAAAAATAAAAAAAAAAAAAAAATTATTAGATTTTAGTTTTATTCATGGTCGGAAAGATGGATCAGACCAAATCAATAAGAAACGAAACCCATGATAACTTTTTTTTTTGTGCGAACTAAATAGTACAAAACTGTTTATACAAAACTCACCCAATGTTTATAAGAATCAGGAGTTTGATTTAAGCACAGGATGAAAATAACAATAAAATAAGCTTCATTACATAACTCTGAGATTCGTGCCAAAAAGAAATATTAAGAAAGTTTACAGTTTCACATGATGGAATTAGGGAAAGGAATGGAATGACTGATTCTTAGCAATCCTTCTCAGAATACTACAAATGAGCACACCCTCAAATTCAAATTCAAATATGTAGAAAGAATTAAAGATTAAAAAACAAAAAAGATCACAACCATGTAACAAATAATAACAATGTAGGATTGTTAGAAAATAAAGACCAACCTAGAATCAATTTTCTGTTTCAGCATTGGTTCACTCTCTGATATCCCAATGGTAGCAGAATTCTGACGTTGATGAGTGCTAAGTTCTGAAACTTCAGTGTTTCATCTTCAATTGAGAAAATTAAAGGTGCGTGAAAGTTACATAACCAATTTTCAAATCGATTAAAACATACATAACCAATTTTTCTCATTATTATTATTACCAACGATTTTGAACAAACCATAAGTTAAATTATAGTGGCATATTGACGAAAAAAATATGTCAAATCCTTGCATTCAGGAAAAGAGGAAGACCGGTTAGATAGCAAGAGAAATAGATATGTTGAAAACATTACCTGAAGAAGTCGTTGGAGACGCAATAGTGGGAGCTGGAGGCGAAGACACCGACGATGACAATGGCAGGGAAGAAGGAAGTTGCCACATATTGGGATGGAGGATTTGTGTATGTGAAAGTGCATCGATAAGAAGAAAAGAGTTGAAGAAGTTGTCGTAGGTGCAAGTGGGAGCTACAGGCGGACACGTCGACGACGGCAACGGCAAGGAGGAAGGAAGCTTCAACATGTCGGGATGGAGGATTTGTGTGTGTGAGTTGATATGAAGAAAAGAGAGGATGCTTGGTAATTAGAAAAAACATAGACTGAATTAGAATTAGGGCACTTCCGTCTTATTCAATTTAAATTTGGTGAGTTTTAATATTCTTTATTACATTTCCTAAATTTAAATATAAGTTACGTTCTATAAAATTATTTCACAATACTAAAACATTTATAATGGAATATTCAAGATTTAAAATATGGAAAGTTTTTATTGCAATTAAATAGATTCCATTTAGGGAAGATGATGTCATCAGTCCGATCTAAGGGTTAGAAAACATAAGATTAAAACATAATCAATGAGCCTGATTGTTTAAGATGATGTCATAAGTTTTTTTTTAATAAGATTTAGAGATTTGTTTTTTCATTTTTATATGGTTTTTAAAAATAATTAGTTATAAAATATATTTCTTTTACAATTGTTTTTTACAAAATTATATCTTTACAATTTCTTTGTGCATCCTTTTATGAATGTTTTTTTTTCTTTCTGTTTTTAAACATCATGTTTTAAATGTTGGTAGTTTTTATACATGATTATAATAACATGTAAACATCGTTTTTTTTTTTTTTCGTTTTACAAATGATAAGTTCACTAATATGAATAATTAAACATGATGTATATGTGAATTATGTTTTACATATTATGCATACACAAATTTTCCGTAATATCAAGTAATTATTACCCCTAATCTATAATTATTTTAGAAAGGTGAGACCTATTTGAAATCTTTTAAAAGTGTGTTGACCTCTATTCTTGGATACTTTTCTATGTAGCAAGTAACTTGTATGGATGGAATATTTGGTGAAGACAAACGTGGTCATTATCAATATTTCATACCTATAATAAACTATTATTGTGTTCTTTTCTTGTTAGAATTATCCAACTCACCCATTTTCATAATTAATCATTCTTGTAGGGAATATGTCCTTTGAGCCTATCTCTATTGTACTATTATTAAATTCATATAGTTAATATACATGGAACTTACTAATAGCTAAAAACTTAAAACATAAAAGGTATTTCAATTCTTACTATGTTATTCATGTTGAACGAAATGTTATAAAGGTTAACTATCTTCATTAGTAATCCAACTGAATTTAACATTTAAAAAAACAAAAACTTTTTTATGTTTATATATAATCTAAATCAACTCGGTCTTTTATAGTTTATTAATATTTTAATCCAATCAAACTTTTTATTTAAATATATATGAGCTATGATTATTTTCTAGCTTATAATAATTATAAAAAAATTTAAGAAAAAGGACAACCAATATATATGTGACACTTGATTTGAACCTTTCTTTGTATAAAACAGTTGCACTCAATCATTAGGTTATGTGGAATATCCATAAGGATGAAGGGAGTCCTTGTTGATTGAATGAAAAATGCGGGGATTTCTTAGTGGGAAGTACCTCTTATATTAAGTGGGAAAGTTACATATGATGTATTCGATAAAAATAACTGGTAGCAAGTACCGGAAAATAAATATCAGATAGTTGGTAGCTGGTAGCATTTCATTAAACTTTACATGATTTGGTTTTTGAAATAAACTAAATGTTAAAAATTTGTAGTGTTAACGAAACTTTTTGTTCAAAACAGAACGTTTTATCAAATTCTAGAAACTAAAAAGCTCCTGAACGCTTCCAAATGTTCTACGCCAATCACACCCATAACGTATTCTAGGGATGTCAAAAACCCCTGTGGGACCCTGATCCCGTACGAGACTAAATTTTTAAATAAACGGGAGCGGGGGCAACTATTTCCGCTCCCGTTTGGTCTCGTTGACATCCCTAACCTATTCCATCATTTTCAAATTATGCATTTACTATTTGTACGTTATGTTCGTGTGTGTGTCTATATATATATATATATATATATATATATATATATATATATATATATATATATATATATATATATATATATATAGGATATAGATCCGGTAAGAAATTTTTTTTGGTAGGAATGTAAGAAGTTTTTTTTCTATATATTTTTTTGACGAACAAAATAAATGAATCACTAGATGATTCATTTGTAAGATGATTCACAATAAAAAATTCCCAAAAAAACATCTTTATTATTCATTTTTAAGTAAATTAAGAAAAAATTCATTTTTATGATAATTTTAGTGAATAACAACAAAATCATTGTATAAATAATCATCGAAATGTTTTTTTGAGAATTTTTTCATGTGAATCATCTTATAAATGAATCATCTAATTATTCATTTTGTTTGTTCGCGAAAAAAATATGTAGAAAAAAAATTTCTTACCTTCCTACCAAAAATTTCCTTCTTATTTGATCTTGACTATATATATATATATATATATATATATATATATATATATATATATATATATATATATATATATATATATATATATATATATATATATATATATATATATATATATATATAGTAGATGTGTGTCCGCGCAAAGCGACGGTGATAAATAACTGTTTTGACGAATATTTTTTTACGAGAAAATAATTATTAGATTTTATTATTAATTGTTATGTAATAACAAATTACTACTTTTAAATAAAATATTTATGTTTAGATCTTAGATTTATATTGCATGTTTATACGTTTGATGTAAATTAGTTAATATCGATGTCCGGTTTGAGAAATATAAATTAATTTATATACATGAATTTAACATTTTAAAATTGTCATTTTGCTCTAAATTAAGGCCCCATTTGATAGTTGCTGACTGAGAAAGTGGTGACTGAAAAATGTCTATCAGAGTAAGAAATCCTGCTGAGTAAGAAATCCTATTGTTTGATTGTGTATCTGACTGAATGTGTTAAATGATGAAAAACAATCATTTTACCCTGCTGTAACACCTGTAGATCTGCGCTAGTCATTTTAGAGACGATAATCATCAAAAATAATTTTTTCATGGAAGATTATTTAGAACGATTAATCCTAACTAAACTATAGTATATGTTACAAGGATTCCGTACATATAAAGAACGTCGAAATCAGAGTTATAACGAAGAAGTTATGACCTATCGAAGTTTCGCGAAAGAACCGGCACGACACATCGCGACGTAATAGTGAATTTACATTAGAGCGATATTTAGCCAAAACAATTTAAATGAGAATTGAATATCTCATCGATAATAGTGCAACGACAGAAAGACAGATGAAAACGGATGTCAGACGAAGGAGTTATGAGTTTATAACGGAGTTTTCGTGTCCCGGCCTACTAAAAATAATATAATAAAAATAAAATCAAAATTATCCGACGGAGTCTAAATGAAAGTTGTAGATATTGTTTTTACTTACACGTTGATATAAAGAACATCGAAAATGGAGTTCGTATGCGAAAGTTCGGAGCGCGAACCCCAAAGTTGTGTCAGAGACCACGACGTGGCATGAATTCTGACGCATTCTGGAGCCTGACAGACACAACTTGCGATGACGCATGCAGTGACGACTAAACCCACGACGTGGAAAAGGTGTCACGACGTAACAAGGGCAAATTTTTCCCTATAAATAGATTTGAAGGGCCAGCCGATTATGGTTGCTCCATCCCTTCTCTCCCACTCTCGATACACCCTCTAAGCTCTATTTTAACCCCCGAAGCTCCGATAACATCCGGAGACCCGAAGCGAGTCCCAAAGCTAGAAGATCCCGAGAAGAAAAGAGTTTCCGAGCAGAAGCTCTATCCGCGAGAAACCCGGTGTGTGAAGATATCCCGGTTTCAATGAAGAGTTCTAATTGAAGAGCCGTAGTGTTGTCCGAGCATCTTCTAATCAAGTGAGTGTGTGGTTACTTTCTTCTAACACATAAATATAAAGATTAGCTATGAAATACGTGCTATATGTTATGCATTATTTCTCTATTTGTGATGGGCTTGGAATTGATGTTTTCATACGGGTGTTAAATGATTCAAACTATATATGTATTTTATATCTACAAAATATGTTGGGTCGAACATGGGTAGATGAAATAGTGGCAACTATGAGACGTAGTGCCTATTGTATAAACCTTGGTGACTATGGAGTTAGCGCCTATTGTATAAACTTTGGTGACTATGGAGTTAACGCCTATTGTATAAACCTTGGTGACTATGGAGTTAGCGCCTATTGTATAAACCTTGGTGACTATGGAGTTAGCATCTATTGTATAAACCTTGGTGACTATGGAGTGAGCGTCTATTGTATAAACCTTGGTGACTATGGAGTTAGCGCATGTTAAAGTAAACCTTGGCGACTATGGAGTTAGCGCTTGTTGAGTGAACCTTGGTGACTATGGAGTTAGCACTTGATAGCTATGGATTTAGTACCTGATAGATAAACTTTGGCAGTAATGGACTTCGTGCCGATTCCTTAGGTAAATCCTTAGGAACGAATGGATAAAGTATAGTTGATTCTTAGGGTAAAACCTTAAGAAATAAAGAGGATAATGGGGATAGGTATATGGATTGATTGTTTGATAATTGAATATAATAAATGTATTATTGTGGGTTGAAAACCCTATATGCTCACCAGGCTCCCAAGCCTGACCCACTTAGTTTTCTTTGCATTACAGGTAATGGCACAAGGGTATAAGTTGATGGACTTGACGAGAGATTTTGGATTATAGATCAATAGGTATAAATAATTGTTGTAAGGTCTATTTTATATTGTTTATGCTTTTGGTCTATATCGTAACATGACATCCCAAGGTTTTATTATTAAATAAAATACATTCTCTTTGAGAAATGTTTTGATAAGTTATTATCATATCTTGTTTGGGAACAAATTCCGCAACCGTTTTCTTTAAACGATTACTCTGATTTATGAAACAAAGCATAAACAAATCTGTCTTTTCTAAAATTTGGGGATGTCACACCTGCTGTTATATATAGTGATGGGTTAAGCTGTTGAATAATTATAAAAACATACATATTATCATACAAAATGTAAATTACACACAAATAAAAAATGTGGTACAAAATGTAAATTAAACATAAATCATTTAATATCCAAACAAAAACATAATGAAATTTAAAATAACATAATAATTTAATGTAAAGTAGGTGAAAGTAGTCGATTTGCAATCTGATCAGGCAAAACACGCATGTATTCAACGGCTTCTAGACCCCATTCTATGCCTTGTATGTTTTATCTATCAATTCCCCCACCTTGGACGTCAGGAGAAACCATAGTGTTCTCCTAAAAATTTCTAAACAAGTCATCTTCTATATTGTATTTCCTTATAAAATTATGGACTGCAACACATGCAATGACTATGTCTCTTTGCACTATAAAAGGATAAGGAGCCATTTGTTTTAAGATTGGGAATCTCTCCTTCAATACACCATAAGCACGCTCAATAACATTTCTAAGTTGTGCATGAGCATAATTAAACCTCTCTTCTCTAGTTAAAGGCCTGCCTCTTCGAAAATCGGCTAACCAATACCTAGTATTGTGGTATGGAGCCATAAACCCACGAGTGTTTGTATATGCGACATCACAAAGGTCATATTTATCTGCAAATGAATGTGACATATTATATAATGACACATATTATAAAAGGTAGATAGATAATAAAAATTATATAAAGATTACAAACCTGGTGGAGGAAATGGAAATCCAGAAGTCGAATTGAATGCAACTTCTTTCAAAACTCTTGAATCATGTGCTATACCCTCCCATCCAGTCCAAACAAAGGTGAATATCATATCAAAATCACAAATTCCTATTAAAATTTGAAAACATTCTCCTTTTCCTCTTCCTCTATAACAAGTTTGTTGATCAATGGGTACAACCGCATGGACAAGAGTTCCATCTAATGCACCTATTGCTCCGGAAACAATATTTTTTAACTGTCTATGTCGTTCCGAGTTATGTCTTGTTGGATTAGGAGTTGTTGATACTATAATTTCTTTTGCAAAACACATCATTGCTATTAGGACCTCGTGAAAACATTGATGAATCGTCTGTGTGGAATAATGAAATCTTCCCTTAACCGCGCGAAAACATTCTTTATGTCCTATAACATGTAAGAATATAGCCATCTTCTCTTCAATGTTTATTGTCCTACTAGAGAAGAGAGCCATTTTAGCCGACTCCGCTAATATTGAATCGATTTGATAAACACTTAGAGCGGATCATTTTTAATAAATGAAACGAAACAGAATATCTAGTCAACAAGTACAACTAGTATTAATTATTTGGTAAATAATGAATTTCAACGATTCGCGTGAAACTATTAGTATTCTAGTTAGACGAAATCTTCACAGTACATAAATTATATACAATATTGTACACCTTAAGTCCTGTAAGAGTTATAACTTGAGTCTCCTGGAGGGAGAGCAGGAATTTGTGTATAGATCTATACGGGGTTGACACCCCGCACCTTCGTTGTTCGCTACAGCTAGACCGGCCAGTCTAGGGTGACAAATGTCTTGAACAAAAACGACGCCTGAAAAACATCATAATAGGCACTCCGTCGTATTAGTATGGTTATAACGACTCACTAGAATATATTAAAAATGTAATTATACAGATTTCATCTTCGGTTAAAAATCAACTATTCTGACTACCTCAATGAGACTTATTTGCACCCGTGTTATGTTATTACCAAAATTACTATTTTATACATCAGAAAATATAGGATTTTCTGGAGAAACGATTCATACGATTTTGGAAAACAATGAATTAAGACACGCATGCAACTATACTCGATTGGAAACAAGATTTACAACCATTTGATAAGAAAATATTAGATTTTCTGGATTTTTAAACTATCATCAAAGTTTTTATAATCAAATGCTTATTAACTCACCAACATATTTTATGTTGATGCTTCTCAAACGACTTGTATTCTCAGGAAAACAATAAGCAGGTTATGGATTGCGGACACAAGCTTATTATGCTGTATTTTGGGAAATTTGCTTACTGATGTTTCTTTTGTGTACACTTGAAAACATAAACATGATGTAAAACAATGTAAGCTTGTCATATTTATGTATGCTATTTGGATTTTTTATGTTTCGATTATATATAATTGTTATGATACTACACAATGAAGTCACCCGCTTGCGGACGTTTCCGCCGTTCTGGTCTGGCGGTGTGACAGATTAGTATCAGAGCATTGTTTATAGTGAACTAGTATATATAACCATACAAGATATACAACTATAAATACAATGGGACTAAAACACTCTGACTAAAAGTATACATACTTTCTAGGATTATATCATAACAAGAACAGACAAGATAACTTAAAGGTTGAATACTACAGTCAAACTTAGACAGTTTTGTAATCATATATGGGATAAATATAACTTGATCAACTATATTTATTTAAGATATGACCAACATGTGTTTGGGAGTGGTAGTAGTGTTGCAACAAGCCTAAAGCCTCCCAACTCATTATCCAAAAGTTTTAAGAACCAAACCTAAAAGTATTCAAATACTTTAGGAGTATTTTGGCATCCTATTTATTTTCTCGTACTCATATATTCTTGCACAGACTTCATGGCAGGCTTCACCTCCCTGGCGACCCATACTTTCCCAATCCAGGGAATGGGGTTTGGATTGAGGAAGACCCAGAAGAAGACCCCGAGGAACCCATGGAAGATCCCGAAGAGCTGATAGAGTTTGAGGAGGAAGACATTGACGAAGAGATCGAGGAAGATGACGAAGAAGAGATTGAGGAGGACGATGAGTCAGAAGCTGAGTCTAAAGTTATCAACCCTCCCTACATGGCAAGGGTATCACCATATAGATGGGGCTACAATGGACCTACAACTCCTTGGGCTGACACTATTGAGAGATGGGGTCGACGCCAGGGTCAACAAACACCATTTGGGATGAACCGAGATTACTACAACCTCCAGCATGGAGGACTAGCGGATCGCGCACTCCCTATCGTGGTTAGACGTATTAGGGACATCGGCGACCAGACTCAAGAGACCGCCGACCGGGTAATGCAAATTAGGGCAGCTATGCAGATCACGGATGGTCGTACACGAGACCTAGAACGAGACTTCTATCTAATGGAACGAATCGTAGAAGATCTTGCCACTACACGAGCAGAGGTCAGAGAATACCAGGAGTGACACCTAGCTTTGGAGGAGCATGTACAGATCGCCGAATGCAGGTTAGCCGAGCTCCAGGGCGTGTCTACCTCATCGTAAGAACCACCCGACCCTACTCTTCGTGATTAGTACTTGCCTATTTGCCACCATATTGATCTTCCTGTTGTGTATTGTCCTAAGTATTACCGATGATATGACTAAGTAATCTCACTATCCATGTAGTCGTGAATCTGCTAGGTTCTATTTCATTACAAGTATTGTAAGCCTTATGAAAGAAATCTTTCCATGTACTCAGAAGGTTATTAACAATGAAAAACGAATATGTATTACCTATTGTGTACTCTATCACTATCATTACATGTTGAATTTATACACACACTTATTCGTAAACACCCAATAACCAATACTATTATATAATCGAAAAATCATGAAACAAAATACAAGGGATACTCACTGTCCTTCTGATCTATGACAGAAAGATGCCGAGGAGACCGATCCGAAAGAACAACAACACAACACCACCACCACCGCCCCCGCCAGAGATGAACCCTGTGGCCTTTCAAGCGGCACTATCAATAGCAGTAACAGCAACGTTAGCTCACATCCAGAGCGAAAAACAATGGTGGTAATGGTCAAGGGACGGGAAGCTCCTAATAAGGGATGAACCAAGGACCTATAAGGGTTTGTACCTACAAGGACTCTACAAATGCAAGACCCCGCGCGTTCAACAGGATGGGAGGAGCTATCAGTTTAAAACGATGGATCAAGAAGGTAGAGTCGGTGTTCGAGATATGAGAATGTCTGGAAGGGAGTAAAGTCAAGTTTGCGGCATGTACCTTCGTCGATCAGGCATTGTCATGGTGGAACGGTCACATTGAGGCCATGACACTCCCCGTTGCAAACGCAATGTCCTGGGAAGAACTCAAAGAGATGTTAATCACTGAGTACTATCCTCGGGGGGAAGTACAAAAACTTGAACAAGAACTACGGAACCTGATGGTGCAGAACTCGGACATTGATGCATATATCTCAAGGTTTAACGAACTTGCGTTGTTGTGTCCTGGTATGATCATGTCCGAGGGAAAGTAAGTCGAACGATTCATCTGGGGATTGATGCCTCCTATTCAGGGCAACATGATTTCCTCAAAACCCGAGACCTACGACAGTGCAAAGCGCCTGGCCAAGAAACTTTATGATCACGGTGATAAGAAAACTACCAAAACAACCGAGGGAGAAAGCAAGAAGGGAGGAGGAAACAAGAAGAATTGGGGAAACAGGCGAAAGGGATGGCATGATGCAGGGTCATCCAAGAAACCACAGACGGTAGCAATCCATTTCACTACCGCTCCAGCTGCACCAACCCCATCCGCCCCTACCTCAACAACAACAACACCAGCAAAGCCATACGTGGGTTCCAATCCTAAATGTGACAAGTGTAACTATCACCACTACAGGGCATGAAAGGATTTCCAATGCACCAACTGCAACTGGAAAGGGAATATTGTCCGGTATTGCAAGATGCGCCCACAACAAAACAAGCAGCCCAATGACAACAATGTCGGAGCTAGCTGCGCATGTTATGGATGCGGGGAAAGCAGCCATTTCAAATGCAACTGCCCCAAGAACAGCAATCAGAACGCATGAAGGGTCTTAATTATGGAGCAAGGAGAAGAGGTCCAAGATCCAACAGTGGTGACTGATACGTTTCCCCTCAACAACTTTTATCCATGCGTTTTATTTGATAGTGGTGCCGAATGAAGCTTTGTAAGCCATAAACTCAAGCACTTATTAAATCAAAACCCACACAAATTAACAAAACTTATATGGTTGAGATGGCCAATGGTAATACGGAATCAACGAATGATGTCTATGTAGGGTGTACGCTAACATTAAATGATCACTCTTTCCCAATCACTTTGATGCCTGTTAATATTAGGAGTTTTGATGTGATTGTTGGCATCAATTGGTTAAGCCCCCACCATGCTGAAATTATGTGCCACGAAAAGGCCGTTCGCCTTCACCTACCCAACAAAGAAACTCTCACGGTTTACGGCGATAAACCTGGCTCAAACCTCCGACTCATTTCTTGTATCCAAGCACAAAAGTGCCTGCATAAGAAGAATCGTGCCTTTCTTGCCCATGTTGTGGATAAAACAAAGGAGGAGAAAAGCATTAATGATATTCCCGAAGTATGCGACTTTCCCGATGTATTTCCTGAGGAATTACCTGGAATACCTCCCGAGCGCCAAGTCGGGTTTCGTATCGATCTTGTACCTGGAGCCACTCCAATCTCCAAATCCCCTTACCGATTAGCCCATGCTGAGATGCAAAAGTTATCCAGTCAACTAAGTGAGCTTCTCGACAAAGGATTCATTAGGCCAAGCTTTTCACCTTGGGGAGCTTCGGTTCTGTTTGTCAAGAAGAAAGATGGATCTTTCAGAATGTGTATAGATTATCAGGAATTAAATAAGCTCACCGTCAAGAATCGATACCCACTCCCTCGAATCGATGATCTATTCGATCAACTCTAAGGAGCTAGTTACTTTTCTAAAATAGATCTGAGATCCGGATACGATCAACTAAGAGCCCGAGAGGAGGATATCCCTAAGATCACTTTTCGAACTCATTACGGACACTTCGAGTTCGTAGTCATGCCCTTCGGTCTCACCAATGTGCCAGTAACCTTTATGGATTTGATGAATAGAGTCTACCGACCATTTCTTGATAACTTCGTGATTGTGTTCATCGATGATATACTTGTTCACTCTAAGAGCAGGGAAGAACACAATCAACATTTACGATAAATTTTGGGAACATTGAGAACGGAAAAGGTTTACGCAAAGTTCTCAAAATGCGAATTCTGGATTTGCAAAGTGGAATTTTTGGGTCACATAGTCAGCGAAGAGGGAATACATGTGGACCCTGCCAAGATCAAAGCTATTGAGGGTTGGACAACCCCAAGAACCCCAACCGAAATCCAACAATTCTTAGGCCTCGCCAGATATTACCGAAGATTCATCCCGAATTTCTCCAGAATCGCGAAGCCCCTCACCACTCTCACTCAGAAGAGTGCACCTTTCTACTGGACCGAAAAACAAGAAGTTGCCTTCCAAACCTTGAAAGAAGCCCTCTGTAGTGCTCCAGTGTTGTCATTTCCAGAAGGAACAGAGGACTTCTTGGTATACTGCGATGCTTCTAACCAAGGGTTAGGTTGCATGCTCATGCATCGAGGACAGGTGATAGCATACACCTCAAGGCAACTAAAGACCCAAGAAGTAAACTACACCACCCACGACCTCGAGCTGGGAGTTGTGGTCTTTGCTTTGAATATTTGGAGGCACTACCTATATGGTACGAAGTGCACTATTTTCACATATCACAAGAGCCTCCAGGATATCCTGAACTAAAAAGAATTGAACATGAGGCAACGAAGATGGGTCGAACTGCTAAACGACTACGAGTGCGAAATCAAGTACCATCCAGGTAAAGCAAACGTAGTAGCTGATGCCTTAAGTCGAAAGGAATACTCGGGTCGCCGAGTAAAGACTTTGACAATGACCATCCATTCTCATCTATTCTCGCAAATCAAAGAAGCCCAGCAGGAAGTCTTGAAACCGGGAAATGTCACCAATGAGGCATTACGAGGAATGGAAAAGAATCTAGCGGTCAAAGAAGACGGAGCGTATTACCTTATGGACCGAATTTGGACACCAAAATTCGGTGTATTTTTGGACGTGATAATGAATGAGGCTCACAAAACGAAGTACTCGATCCATCTGGGTTCCAACAAGATGTACTTGGATATCAAGCAACATTATTGGTAGCCGAAATGAAAGCAGAAATTGTTACCTACATTGATAAGTGTCTCACTTATGCCAAGGTTAAAATGGAGTATCAAGAGCCCTCGGGGCTACTTCAGCAACACGAAATACCCGAGTGGAAATGGGAGAAGATAACAATGGATTTTATAACCAAGTTACCCAAAACGGAAGACGGTCTGGACACTATCTGGGTGATCGTTGACCGATTGACAAAATCCGCCCATTGCCTGCCAATAAAAGAGACATACAAGATGGAAAGACTAACGCGAATATACCTGAAGGAGGTGGTAAGACTTCACGGAGTCCCGATATCTATCATCTCATATCGAGATAGTAGATTCATCTCTCGTTTTTGAAAGCCTTGGGAACCCGACTAGATATGAGCACTACCTACCACCCCCAGACAGATGGCCAAAGCGAGCACACAACTCAGACTCTAGAGGACATGCTCCGAGCATGTGTAATAGATTTTGGTAGAGCATGGGATACCGACTTGCCCCTAGTTGAATTTTCATATAACAATAGCTACCACACAAGCATATGAGTCGCCCCCTTTGAGGCCTTGTATGGCCGAAAGTACAGATCGCCCCTTTGTTGGGCCGAAGTGGATGACACCCAACTGGCAAAAGGGAGATTACCGGATAGCACTCTCACAGGACCTGGGATCATCCGAGAAACAACTGATAAAATCGCCCAAATCAGGTCCCGACTCCAAGCTTCCCGGGATAGATAGAAAAGACACGTAGACAAAAGACGAAATCCGTTGGAGTTCCAGGTGGGAGATCGTGAGTTACTAAAAGTTTCTCCCTGGAAAGGGATGATCCGCTATGGGAAGCGAGGCAAGTTAAACCCACGATACATCGAGCCATTCAAGATTCTTGCCCGAATTGGTCCAGTTGCCTACAGGCTGCAGCTACCCTCCGAGCTCAGCAACGTGCATACCGTGTTCCACGTATCCAATTTGAAGAAGTTCCTATCAGATGAAATCCTTGTGATTCCTTTAGAAGAGATTGAGATAAACGAGAACCTTTTGTTCATTAAAGAACCAATCGAAATCATGGATAGAGAAGTGAGGTGTACCAAGCAAAGTCGCATCCCAATCATAAAATTTCGTTGGAGTGCCAAACCTGGACCTGAGTTCACTTGGGAACACAAAGATCAAATGATACAGAAGTACCCCCACCTATTCACAAACCCTTGAAGGCTACTTCAAAGCAAAATTTCGGGACGAAATTCCCTCAAGCGGGGATGATGTGACAACCGGCAAACTTCTGGTCAAAGTCAAAGTCAAGTCAAGGTTAACATACCATCTAGTCAACTCAACTAGTGCTTATAAGTTAGGATATTCTTTATGTTTCCTAATGTTCAACTATAATTCCCACTATTGTAAAAATCCCGACTAGGTCCCGATTAATCTCTAGGCACCACTCGACCGATTAGAGGGCGCCTAGCGATTAATCCTTGCATACATAATGAGTGAAACATTATAAAACGATGGAATTTTAACAATTTGAAAAAGTTTTATCTCAATGGAAAACTATTTAAGGCATGATTAGTGTTGTATTAATCATATTAACATGTTTTGTTATCATATTAGTGGTATTTACGAACTTTGATATGATATTAGTCATATTTAATTTCTTAAAAATTCAACAAGTTAGCAATTAATGGTACCCGATTAATCCTACGAATAATCTCCGCCTAGCCGATTAATCCCTTGACACCAATCCACCAACTAGCTAACGTCGAGCGTTTTTTGCAACCTTGATAATTCCTAATGAAAAGTAACACTTGAAAGTCTCAAAAGCACAAAATTTAAAACCCTAATTTGATTTAGTGAAGTAACAGCTCTTTAAAGCACTATTGAGTGCCCTTCGGGGGTGTATAACACTCAAAAGAGAATGTATCTAAATCTAAGGAGCTTGCACTACGAAGAAAAACAGCCCAAAACCGGAGGAGAGAACCCAAAACGACCCTCTTGGTTCGGACTCCTCTTGGTCCGGGACCCTCTTGGTCCGGGACCCACTTAGTCCAGACTCCTCTTGGTCCAGAACCCTCTTAGTTCGGATACCTCCTAAGGAACCAAGAAGGTTCACACCCCGGAACCTTCTTGGTCTGGAATGCCCTAGTCACTTTGGAACTCCTCTTGCTTTCGACATTCTCGCTACTTCGGAATTTCTAGCCAGTCCGGACTGCTGGCTTCGTTACTGAACACGCGCCTGACTCCGGATCCGTGGGAGATGCTCCAGAAATTGAAATTTAGCTTCGGATTTTTCCTGGCGGCTCCACACTTGAGCAAGCGACTCCGGAATCCTTCTCAAGCCCTTGGGACCCTCGCAGGAGCATCATCCCACTTCGGATTTTCATCATTTTCGGACTTTTCACCATTTTAAGGCATTTTGACGCCGGAAATCACACCAAACTCGTAATTTTCATGTCCTAGACCCCTGAAACTCCTATTTTATGCCAAAATTAAATATTTTAAATATATTTATATAAAATAAAAACCCAAGATTTTAAGAGGATCTTAAGAAGATAAAGGGGTTTGACTTTGTGATGTGATGCTCAATCCTCCATTTTCCCATGCACATCCCAGTTAAACAGACATTGCCCTTAGATAATAAGCCCTACCCACCAGATTTCCATGCAAATGTCAAGTAATTCCTTATCCTTCCCCTTTAGATACGTGAATCTCTTTTCCTCCCTCATCCCACTTCCCACTTTCTCATCAGTAAACTCCCAAGAATCCTCTCAAACTCCTTCAAGACTCAAGCTTTATTCCTTGAAGAAAAATTTCCAGAATCTTTAGTAAGTGTTTATCCTCCATGAATAGTGATTTATCCTCACCAGTCCTAAGATTTCACTATACTCACACATAAATTATTCTTATAATAATTCTGAAGTCCCAAGAACCTTTCAAGTGTTGGGAAACTTGGAAGCTCCCCATCATCTCTTCAAATCTCCTGCAAACTAAACCAAGGTGAGCTTTATACCCCACCTTTTTCCTTAGTTTTTGTTGATTTTGGGGGAGAGTACAAGTCACCTCTTGTTCTAAATTCTTGAATGATTGCATATGTATGTGTGTTTTGGAGAATGGCATGACTATTGTTTCAGATTCAAGTATAAAGTTGATTATTTGAAACATTCCGTAGTGAATAATATGTAATCAATATGGTGATATATAAAATGTGTTTTTTATATTCATAAGTTCTGAGATCATATTAGATTCGATTATTCTTGTGTTTCACTTTGCATGTTTTAACTTCCCGAATAAATAGGTTATTCAAACTATCCACATTCGATCAAACTTTGCAAGTAAGTATTAAGGAAAAACTATCATGAAGGGTCTGTAGTTTGCCTGGGACAAAGTGGTTGTAGTGTTCATAAGTGCTCCTGGAATGAGATTCGAGTATTGGATTCAATCCACACTCATTTGAATCACTTCATGGCTTTTATCACAAGTGAATTATGAGATGATAATATCTTATATTCTTCATACGGAGAGGTGTGAGTTGTAGTTGCGCATCAGTTGCACATTGACATATGAAAACACAACTAGTAACTTGGTTGGTATAAAACATATTGTTGTGTGTAATTTGATGAGTCAGTACAAGCGAAAACTTGGGTCAAAGCTTATCCATTCCTTTTACCCTTGGAGGGATAAAAACGATATATATATATATATATATATATATATATATATATATATATATATATATATATATATATATATATATATATATATATATATATATATATATAAGCCCCTCGATGATTTAGTGATGACACCCCGAAGTGCTTGGCCAAGTCTGGACTGATTTGATTTGTTCAATTAGTAAGTCGTCATAAATCGGAAATCGGGAAACAACAAACGGACAGAGAGAATAATTATAATCCATGTCTCGGTCCATATGATATCTAGAATGGAGAAATATATGATCCCTTATCTAATGGACACGTCATTTGACTATGTTAGAGTTCAGCAGCAGCTTTAAGAGCTACGATTGTTAGTCGGGATCTTGGAGTCATACTTGAATAATAGTTTTAGACTTGTCCAAGTGGGAGACTGTTGGATTAGATGTTCAAGCCCATAACTATTATTTGTATGTACTCGACCCGAGAGTAGCATGGTCTATTTGCGTTGCATGACATCGAAACAATTGGATAGACAAATGAGCAAAAGGTTATTTATGATTTATATTGATATATTATAAGATATAATATATTAATATGAAATCACATTATTTAATTAGTATTGATCAAGAATTAGTTTAGAATTAATTTAGTGATAAAAAAAGAACTAATTAAGTATGGACTCTTATATATATATATATATATATATATATATATATATATATATATATATATATATATATATATATATATATATATATATATATATATATATAGGATGGGTAAAGTTCATTTAGGTTGGGCTAAGCTTTCATGGATAGTCCATGGAGTTTTAACCCATGGATCCTATGGAAATGAAAGCTCATGGATCTTAGGGTTTACATGAATGTAGCCCTAATCATCCACACTATATAAATAGGTCTGTGGTTCATGAAATGGGCACTAGTGGATACACAAAAAGAGGGCAAGGCCGATTTCATAAGAGTGAACCTAAGTAACCTTCTTCTCAAGTTATTCCAAGGGCTTTTGGTGTTGGGTGAACCATTTGAGGTGAAACATTTGGGGCACTAAACTGTTAAAGGTTCAAGACTTCAAGCTCCATCAAAAGGTATGTCATTCTACTAGATTCTTGTATTGTATATACTTCATATTATGCTAGTTAGGATGAAACCTTGGAATACTGAATATTTGCATGTATAATAGAGAAAACATAGATCCAAGGTTTATAGGGTTGCATGTACACCATAGGAGTGTTAGAATGCTCAAAACCCATCATTTATATTGCGATTTAGTGAATGGTTGTCGTAAATCAGAAAATTCCAGGTGAAATGCAAGTGCAGTCCTTGGATCGCAGGTTATGAGTTATGTGTTGAGTTGGCTTTTGGTTGAGACTTGCGTTGGGAATCATTAATATATATGTGCACGATCTTTATTTTAGCAAGATATGAATTAAGGAATTTGTATGTCAAGTGCATCAACTGATGGGTTCAGGGTAAAAATGGATGTTTTCAGTTCTGATGGTAGAAAAGGCCCTTGTGATTGTGCTTTGGAATGGTTCTACCTGTGTGTAGGCCTGGCAAGTTATGGAATTTCAGAATTACAGAACTAGCGTATTGGTTCATGTGACAACCCGAAGTTGTTCCATCGTCGTAGCCCGTTCCGCCCGTAAAACCCATCTTTAGCAATTCGTTCCGATTTCGTTTTTGGGCTAAGTTATTTAAATTTATATGTTTATTATAATCTCATGAGTGTCCAAACTCCCTAGAAACTCATGTAAATGGCCCAAATTATTAATTTGAAAATTTTTAGAATTGGTCCCGCCGGGTTACGACAACTTAATTGGGTGCGACCAAAAGCCCCGTTTAACGTCGGTATCGGGTAAAATTACACCGTGTCCCAAACCCAAACCATATAAAAAGTTGATTAAGTCTAATTTTAAGGTTTTTTACTCTCTCTCTAACCTCTCTCCTCAAATCCAAACTCTAAGTCCAAAATCATCAAATTAAGGCTCCAAATCATCAAGGTAACTATCCTAGCTCCTAGTATAACATCTTTAGCCTTCAAATTCGTGGTTAATCTTTGAAATAGAACCACTATCATGAGTTTATGGCCCTAGAACAGTCCTAGGCCGTGAACTCACATAAAATGGGTTTTGTAGCCCAAAAACCCTTCCAAACCACCTTTGGAGCTTTGATATGGCTTAAGGACTTATTGGAATGGACGTAGAACACCTTAAACTCATTTTTAGAGGAGTAAACATGAGTTTACTGCCCAAGAACATGCTTGGGCCATAAACACCCATTCATGGGTAGTAAACTCCTTCTAAGGTGTTAAATTGCCACTTACACACCTCCTAAGCCTTGGATTAAAGTGTAGAAGCAACCACAAACGAGTTAGAGGCCTTAAACTTAATGAAAACCACCCCCATAGGAGCTTACGGCTGTAAACCCCCCAAGGATGGGTTCCTGGGCCATAAACTCCTATAACCTAGTCAAATGGTGCCTTAAATCCATTCTATGGCTTGTAGATTTAGCTATAAACACTTGTTAATGACCTAAGACCACCAAAACATCAAAGGAACTGTCGTAAACTCCATTAAATGGTCCATATATTGGTTTAATCCATTCCTTTACCCTAGAATTGATCCTAGCTAATTTTCCCAAGTGATATAAGAACATTAGGAACCATAGAACACCCCACCATGAGTTTACGGCCGTAAACTCATGGGGAATGGTTCATTAGGGTCGTGAACTCCCTTAGGAGTTTACTCTTAAAGAGTAAACTGCATATCCAATCCATATACGTCCGTAGATGTCACCCGAGTCACTCCAAACACTTGATTTGAAGTGTTTTCGCATCTTGGAGTGTATAATCATATCTAATTAGTGATTTAAAGTCTAATTAGATACATTTCTATATCATTTCATATTACATAGGAACCTCACGCGTTATCAAGCCCCGAACTGACGTTTAACACCCAAACCGACACACTTCTCGACCGGTGAGTTCATACCCCTACCCTTTTTCTGTGTTTTTTAAATGTTTTCAGGGGGAATACAAGCAAAAGTACAAGGAAATCTTGTACTTAAACTTATTACTTTCAGTTCAAATGTTTCATAAATTGTATGCTTTTATTATCAAAAATCGTATTAACCAATGGTTTGAATTGCAGAGTAAACTTTCAGACTAAATGTAGATTTCTTTATAAAGTGTTATAATCAATGTTATATTTCATAATTTACAAATAATTCATAATAATTATTAATTAGGATTAATACGAATACGAAGATGAAAGTATAGCTAGGAACAGAGCGAATACGAAAGTACAGCTAGGAACAGAACGAATACGAAATTACAGCTAGGAACAGAGCGAATACGAAAGTACAGCTAGGAACATAGTGAATACGAAAGTACAGCTAGGAACAGAGCGAATACGAAAGTACAGCTAGGAACAGAACGAATACAAAAGTACAGCTAGGAAAAGAACGAATATGAAAGTACAGCTAGGAATAGAACGAATATGAAAGTACAGCTAGGAACAGAACGAATATGAAAGTACAGCTAGGAACAGAATGAATACGAAAGTACAACTAGGAACAAAGCGAATATGAAAGTACAACTAAGAATAGAACGAATACGAAAGTACAGCTAGGAACAAAATGAATACGAAAGTACAACTAGGAACAGAGCGAATACGAATACTAATACGAATAGGAATACGAATACGAATAGGAATACGAATACGAATACGAATACGAATACGAATACGAATACGGATATGAATACGAATATGAATATGAATACGAATACGAATACGAATACGAATACGAATACAAATACGAATACAAATACGAATACGAATACGAATACGAATATGAATATGAATACGAATACGCATACGAATACAAATAGGAATAGGAATAAGAATATGAATACAAATACAAACACGAATACGAATACGAATATGAATATGAATAGGAGTAGGAATACGAATACGAAATCACGCCTCTGGATACATTCGAGTGTAGAATAACTGGAATATCATAATACCTAGCTAATACAACAAGTATGTTAAATAATTGTACATTACATTTGGATTCAATAACTAAACTTTACTTTTAGGAAAATAAGGGTTTTTCCTGGGATAACAAACTGTACGTAACCGGATCGTATTATAATCAGATAACTCAACTAAACTTATAAGAAAATATGGGATTTTCTTGTATAACAAACTTTTCGGAAAACCAAAGGAATCTTGTACATTTTCAGAAAACAAACCTCTTATGAACTCACCAGCTTTATGTTGATTTTCAAACTGTTTGTATTCTTAGGTCCATATTAGACAGGTACCCGCGATCTTTTCGAGAAGACGGAGCGTATAGAAGACTCGTCTTAACTTTTGTTCATATGATATATGTATAACACTTGTAACACTTTACTTTTGAACAAATGTAAATTCTAATATGTAATGTAATGGTTGTTTACTTTGCTTACTATGTACATTGGTTGTGATACTTAACATGAAGTCACCTCCACCCCAGAACATTTCCGCCTTCGGTTTCAAGGTGTGACAATTCGACGGTTAAGGAATCAGTGAGTTGTTCAGTGCTAGAAGGTTTAACTCCCAGATTGCCTCTTGCTGCTAATTATGATCATGGATTCGTTAACTTTAGGATGAGTATTTTATTCGAAGGATTATCTAATCCCTTTTATTAAGTGAAAAGTTCTCGGTAGCAGCGAATGGTTGTTGACTCTGTATTCCAATGGAAACAACAAGGTAATCAGAAGTTGGATGATCAATTTAGAATACAAAGTGGAGTTGAATTAGCAGTGGTTCAGTATGGGCTGTCTGTCGAGGAGTTGGACAAGTTTTAAGATTTTAGATTTCAGGTAAAGTAGAAATGGTTATTCTTCAGGGCTTAATTTAAGTTAAGTAAGGATCCGTTCATCGTTAGGATTTGGGAGCCCTGCTAAGGCTGAGTTCAGTTGCATTTTTGGAACATTGTTGTATGCCCAGGGTTGCTTACTCGGTCCAAATCGAGGTTGTGGTTGGTTTATTCAAGCTTTATGGCATACCTAGGAGGGTAAGGAAACATTTTGAGGACAAAATCTAATTTAATTGGGGGGGGGGGGAGTTGTAACAGCATGGCTGCCATTTTTTGTTCTTTAGTCCAAAAGCTAGGCGTTTGGCATAGAACACTCGATGTTCTATGATGGACGCCAGATGTTTGTATGCAAATACTAAACCCTAATATTTAGGGGTTTCACCCTATTTAAAGAACTTTAAGGCCGCCAAACCCTTTCTCTCGTCAGCCTCCATCTTTAGAATGACCCATCTTGCAAACCCTAGCCCCATTGTTGCATTTTGAAGCTTTAATGTGTGTTTTTGTATATTCCAAAAGAATAAGAAGGTAGTGGTGAAGCTTAGAAGCTTGAAGAAGCTTTACATCTAGGATCTTCATCATCCTAGAAACCTTTAGGAGGTATAAAGTTCTAAACTTGGCTTGTATTTCATTAGATCTTGTTAACCTTTGGATATTGAAGCATTTTGATCCCAAGTCTTAGCCTTTATGAGTATGGCATACTCTTAAGTGTATAGGATTCCCTTTTGTACATTTTGAGGTGTATTGAGACATAAAATATGATCTTGGATCTTCATAATTATTCACGCAATAGTTTTGAAGCCTTTTAGTGGACTTTTAGTTAGGATCTTGGTGTTGAGCTCATTGTAACCATGAATGGCCATAAAGTTTTCAACTTTATTGCTTTAGACATTCCATTATGATTGGATCTTAAGTTTGTATTTGATATCTTAAGCCATTAAGTCATTGGTTTGGAAGTTGGAAAACTGCGAGAAAACGCCAGGCGTTTGCATGTGAACGCTCGATGTTTGGACGCCAGGTGTCGTAGGAAGGATGCTAGGTCTTCTGTGTAGAATTCAATGGGTCGATTCTGGTCCTTGGGCCATTACCGGGTTTGGGCTTTGGTCTATCATGTTGGGCTTCCTTGAATTTTAGGCTCATGATGGGTTCGGGGCCAATCTGGAAGATTAGGCAGCATATATTTTAGGCTTCAGGATTTGGGCCTTGATTTTGGGCCAAGTTAGATAAAGGGTAAAATGGTCTTTTATCCTAGCTTAGACTCTTAGATATGGGTCAGAATCCAATTATTAATTAGATATGATTATGATGACAGCGCGGGGATTTGTCGGACCATTAGATAGAGATTTATCTGGTGAAGGCTCCAAGTCCATCCCATTATTTGTGATGTAGAATGTTGGTTATATGTGTGACAACTATATGAAAGACTAGGATTTGGCTCGTGGCAATTGTATGGAAGGCCGAGATTTGGCCCTCGGTAGGAAATTATATGTAAGACTATGATTCGGCCCATAGCTTTAATTAGTATGTTTTGAATGTGGAACTTTGCTTGAAACTCACTAAGCTATGTGCTTACGGTTTTTATGGTTATGATTTCAGGTACTTTCGTTTCGAAATGGAAAGGTCTGACTTGATCGCAGCGTATCTACCCATGTTTCCGCATTATGATGATCTTGGGATTGTACTCTGATAACTGTTTTCTTAGAAACAACTTTTGAATATTTAGAAAAAGAATATTGAATGTTGAGTTAAAGATAATTTAATGTTTTGGTCAAATTAAAAATGAAATTTGGGGACATTACATCAACGCTAAAAAACCACACATTCCTGCTTATACGTCGTCATCTTTCCTTCCTCGTCGGACCATAACAACTGATAGCTCCATTCCATCATTAGATTTTCATCGTTCAATCTAACTAACACATAAATTTCTCGCAATCATAACACAATAGTGAAGCTAATCACATACGGTCTCTTTTTTCCCGGTAAGTTGTGTACCACCAATCCACCTATGATCTCTTACTTAGTTAGTCTTAATTGAAAATTTTGGCCTACAACCTAGTTCGAGAAAGAAATCCAAGAGAAAGGTTAAAGGGCATGCCGTTGGTTAAGGTGTGAGTTGTGGGTTTGGGAAGAGAGGTCAAAAATCGAGGTTCAAGCCCAGTTTCACAAGGATTTTGAGGGTGGACTGCCTTTTTATCGTAGACTTCATAGATGAAGGGGTATTACATTATGTAATAAAATTGTATTTTTCTTTTGAGTGTTCAAGCTTTTGACATTTGAATTGTCTTCGACCACCGTATGTTCATTAAAATTCTTAGCTTCAGATACTTGAAGCCTTATTGTTTAATTTTTTTTAGTTGTGTTCGACCACCGTCTGTTCATAGAATTTGTACGATGCTATGAACTGAATTTTGTTTTACCTTTTTCTTTCATGATATTTTGGAAATAAGAAAAGAAACATTACATTTTTTTGTGTGTTTGTTTTCCATAGGAAAAGAACAATGATTTTTCCCTAATTGTTTGAGGTTTAAACAAAATTCAAAAAAGGAAGTGAGTTTCATACTATATATAAATGTCTGAAAGAGAATATGACCATATGGTATGCATTCTGTTATAATGAGAAAGACCAATATTCTTTCATAATTAGGAAATACACTATTCTTTTGGTACTCATACAGATTTCTTTGATCATGACCATATGGTATGTATTGTCTCAGAATCACTAACATTTGTAAAGGTATTTTATCATAGGATTTGATAATGTGTATTTTTTTTTTTTGTTATGACCATGTGGTATGTATTGTCTCAGAATCACTAACCGTTAGTTTATATATCATGACATTCTTATAGAATATCATTCTAACATAATGTTATTCAGAATAAAATCGGATATAATTAAAAATTATGTTAGAATTAAAATTGAATTAATTAAAAAATCAAAAAATTTAAATGACGAGAAATAATTATCCCCGAAATTTTGAAAATTTTCTTTTTTAAAGTTACCTTAATGGACTAAAATACCCTTATAGTGAAATTAGATGATGTTTTTTTCTATTATCTTAAATTTAATAATATTTATTAATCACTTTCTTAAAATAATTAAAATTATTGGTCCACAATCAACCTTACATTCATATAATAGATAGTTAAAATACAATAACCTAGCCATATATATATATATATATATATATATATATATATATATATATATATATATATATATATATAGAGAGAGAGAGAGAGAGAGATAAAGATAAATAGATAGATACACACAGAGAGAGACAGAGAGAAATGATTTGTATAGAAAATGAATAACTAGAGCAACATATACTGGAACCAATAATCAAATGACATGTATCCATTTTTTTATTCACAAGTAATGTATTATGAAAGTTATCTATGTAGTTACCCTAAAGTGATGTGTTGTCATGTTTTCATTGGTTCAAATATGTATTGCCCTAATAATTCATTTTCCATATATATATATATATATATATATATATATATATATATATATATATATATATATATATATATATATATATATATATATATATATATATATATGTATGTATAGTTTTGTATGCTTATAATATTTTGTTAATTGGTTTTGAATAATTTTAATTAGTATGTGTTTAGTTTAAATTAAAAAATTAAGTCGGTTGAAAGAAATTAGAGATATGAGAAAAATAAGTTTTTATGTGTTGTGACATAAGAATGACAGAAGTGAGAGAAATGAGAGAACTGATGTGGCAAGTGTATTCCAACGGGTGGAAAAGATGGACTTTCTCCACCCTAAGACTATTGGGAATAGGTGTCCTGAGCCCACTCTCCAAGTAGCTTGGCATGTGCCAACACCACCCCTAGCACATACTAAGGGTTTATGCCAAGGAGAACATGTCAGACCAGTAGCGAGATAAGAGAGGAGAGAGATAGAAGGAAAGGGTTGAAAGAGTGGGGTTGGGAGACTGTCATTGGCTCTTTTTATTATAGTTTTTTTCTTTTATTCCTTCCAAAATTAGTAGCAAACTCACAATCAGTTCATAGCACCATGTTATGTTTAGGTGATATCCCAAAAAGTATATGACAATGATTAGCACGTGCTATCATTCCCCATAGATGTCGCTAAATTTTGAAATACTAGTTTTCAACATGTGATATTTTTTGGCAAGAGCATCGATACCCGAACACATGGTACTATAGAAATGAAGTATAACCCGTTCCTAAAAACTAATATTTGTTTGGTTGTTCCCTTTCTTTTTATCGGAGGATATAACCATCCAAGCACTGACTAACGTATTTTTTCATCTTGGGTCTAAATTTGAGCAACTTTTTTGGGCGTTGACTTTTTTACTTTCTTTTTCCATTTTGTTTGTTTGACTTCTTGCATTTTTGGTATGCTTTCTTCTTGGGATGATTGAACCGGTGGATGTTTGCTGGTTGAGACGAACTTTATTGAAATGGTTTCTATAGAATGAGGGTTCTGGATATGGATTTTATTAAATTTTTTTTTGAAATGAAGGTTGTGAAAAACTTTGGAATAAGCTTGTAAAGGTACAATTCAAAGAATTCATAAAATGTTCATCGTATTACGAAAACCTGAAAGGTGAAGTGTTGAGACGGTAAGTATTTTCCTATATAGGTAGGTTTTTGTTTTGGTTGGATGGTGTGCTTGGGGTCGGGTTGCTCCATATTTTGAGAATAGATGTAAAAATATTGAGAAACAAAAGTGTATAAAGGCTATGAAGATGATTGAATTTATATTCTATATTTCAATGTACAGGGGATTACATTGGTTTATATAATTACAAACTATGTATGGTAAAGAGAAGAAAACAAAATAATTATGGAAAATAGAACAACCCTAAACACAAGAATATTCTAGAGAACCAAATCAAAGATATCAAGTATCTAGTTTTATTTTAGTCATGATATGCCCACGCAAGCTGGAGGATCCATCGGCTACACCAATCTTCGACCGAAGAGAGAGAAAGATAGAGGCTTAGTAAGCACATTAGCAAGTTGATCAATGGAGTTGATATGAAGGACACGAAGTGAACCGCTGGCAACTTTTTCTCTAACAAAGTGATAATCCGGAGCAACATGCTTCAATCGAGACTGATAAACTGGATTAGCACAAAAATATGTAGCTCATGTATTGTCACAAAATAGTGTAGTGGGGTTTTGTTTTGAAATGCCAAGGTCGGCAAGTAAGTGTTCAACCCATGAGGCTTCAGCGGCAGCATTAGCCAAAGCTTTGTATTCGGCATCTGTGGAGGAGTGGGAGACAGATTTATGTTTAGTAGATCGACATGAAATTATGTTGGTTCCCAGATACAAAAGGTATGAAGTAGTGTGACAACCCAAAATTTTCTATCTTGTACGGTCAAACACTTCTTTGAAAGTCAAACTCATTCCTGCTATCATTTAGCACAATTTGGAGTCTATTTGAGCGTTCTGAGCCTTGTACACTTAAGGGATAAGTGTCGGGGCTTATCTATTGGAGAAATATCACAAACAACAAACCTGGAACACCTTAACCAGGAGTTCACGACCACCACCATGGAGTTTACGGTCGTAAACTCCATGTTGGCCGTAAACTCCCCTTATATGATCAAGTTCTAGCCATTTGTTCATTCCTCCCTTTCCTTTGGCTGAAATCCACTCAACTATCATCCCGATCTTCATCCCTGATCTTCAAATCTCGTAAGTTTATTGTTCTAACTAGTTCATATCTTACATGAACTAGTAATCTTACATGATTTCATCCGTGAAATCATTCCATTTTGTAGATCTTCAAGTTTCACCAAGAACATACACTAGTGTTCTTGACCAAAATCGACCATTCAAGCTCCTAGATCGTAAGTACTCTTGTTCCAACTTGTTGTACACTAGGTTTAACATGTTTAGGGCTTAGAAAACACAAAGAATCGCATGATTCAAGGAGTTTACAGCCAAGACATGTTCTTGGGCCGTAAACCCCTTTTAGTGGTGCAAATGGCACCCTAACACCTTAGTAAGCCTTGGAAATTAGCATAGAACCTTACACCATTGAACTAGGGACTTCATGACACAAAATGGTACTTCATACCATGAGTTTACGGCCGTAAACTCATGGGGAAGTGGTCCCCAGGCCGTAAACACCTATAAGGGCCATTCTTGAACCTTAAACCCACCTAGCCTCTTGTTTAAGCCTTGGAACACTTAACCACTTAAGACATAATATCATTAAGCCTCTTTTGGAGACCCGTTTGAGAGTTTACGGATAGGAGTAAACTCCTCTAGGACGTAAACTCCAATAAGAATGGTCCATTGATCATAAACTCACTTACAAGGCCTTATACTCCTTTGTTGCAACCCAATAGCCTTCTAACACTTTGACCAAAGTGTTTTCCTCACATTAGGATCTTTATACTTGTCTAATTAGTGTTTAAATCACTAATTGTATACATACATATGTATTTATATGATATTAGTATCATTGTGTATGTTTAAGTCTTCAATTGACACCAAGCACTTGTCTGATACTTCCATCCGATCCACTCATTGCAGGTGAGTTCATTCCCCTTAATTAACCTTTTAAATGTTTTTAAATGTTTATAAATGCTTTATGGGGGGATACAAGTTGAATTATGCTAGTTATTATATCAATTGCATGTGATTAATAACTAGCATACAAATGGATCTACTATACATTTAGCTGTTTTACCAAACTTATTACTTCAAATGACTTTCTCAACCACTTTTACATGTTGAAACTCTTTATCAAATTGTCTTACATATTGTATGTTTCCTTTCAAACTCTGTTACAAATGTGTTTCGAACAAAGGTTTTCCTTATACTTAAAACTGTCTTATCAAACAAACTACTTTCAAATCATTTTATAAACTGACATCAAGTCATCTTTTCTTAGTTATTAAACTTTTCAAAGGTTTTACAAAACTTCTTTTATACTTTTATATTGTCAAATGCATGCCTAGATATGTATAGTTATATAAATAATGTTTAAAGGACTTAGAACGGCTCGCTCGCTTTATTTCCTTTTCCTTGTTGGGATGTGGCCTTAGGGCATTGGTTACTCGTCCGAATGTCGTCTAAATATTAGTTATATATCATATATACATATATAGACATAAAAGTTCCCTCAGTCAGTTCAGTACCTTTGGGTAGCAAAGGCATACTTTCGGTTATACACGTACATTACTAGTAACTATAATAGGTATAGTTAGGAGATATTACTTACTATTCCAAGTACAAGGAATCACACAAGAGTCGGTTCATTCATGAGTATATACTAATACAATATATACTATATGAAGAGATACAATTACAGAAATAAAATTACAATACACGATAACAAAACAAACATAATAAGGTGCTATAGCATGGAACAATTACAAGATGTAACTATACCAATGAATCACTAACGCATTGTGATAGTTATATTAGGTATCCATGATCATAATAATGTGGATACTCGCGGCTTGCAATCATGAAGGGGTCATGTTTGGTTCCCTGAATCTCTTGACAGGGGAGCGTTTAGTATGGGATCTAGCCATCACATTATGCCTTAACCCTCAATTAAGGCAAATTAGTACAATAGTAATCACTTATTACAAATATTACTATACTTACACTTTACATATGACAATTACAAAAGGATAAAACTCCAGTTAATATATTATTAATACCTTTACTATGTGTCATATTCACATGATCGATGAGGTAGATTAGATTTGAATAATAATAGTTGTACAAGGAAAAACCTTCACTTAACTAGAGGTTCAAACTTTCAAAACATTCGGGTCTTGGTAGAAGGCTACTTTCATAACAGTCGGGTCTTGGTAGAAGGCTACTTTCAAAACAGTTGGGTCTTGGTAAAAGACTACTTTCAAAACAGTCGGGCCTTGGTAGAAGACTACTTTCAAAACAGTTGAGTCTTGGTAGAAGACTACTTATTATACTAGTAAGAAATATGGGATTTTCTAGGGTTTTCAAACGTTTACAATTACTTACAAACACTTTCATACTTATGCAAACTTTTCTTCAAACATTTACAAGTATGATCTTTACAGTTTTACAAATCAAAGACACATTAATACTTATGAATTCACCAACTTTATTGCTGATACTCGCTTCAAAATAACTTGTATTCTCAGGTCACAAATAGACAGGTACGACGACCAGGTTTTGTGAAGACGAAGCAGTCAAGACTCGTCTTTTTATTTTGATTATTCATGATGTTGTTTTATACTATGAAAGAACACACATGTAATTAAAATTATACTATTAATCCAGTGGATGATGTTGTTGCTTGTTTACTAGTTTACATTGTTGTGATACTTTACATGACATCCTCCGCCCCAAAACATTTCCTCCGTTCTCGGTTTTGGGGTGTGACAAGTAGTAGATCTACCACCATTGGCGATACCCCCCCCCCCCCCCCCAAGTCTGAATCGGAGAAGACTTTAAGGTCAAGAGACGAGTTCTGCTTTAGAAACAAACCATGATGGATTGTTCCTTTTAAGTATCGCAACACACATTTTAAGGCCTGCCAATGTATTTGAGTGGGAGACTACATGAAGTGAGATAGTTTATTTATGGCAAAGGAGACATCCGGCCTTATGAAAGCTAAGTATTGCAGGGATCCGACTAGTTTTCGGTGTGGTGTTGGATCTACTCGTGTAGATCCATCTTCGGGAGTAAGAGTCACTGAGGCGCTTAAGGGTGTATCCATATCTTTAGCACCATCCATATAGAATTTAGTGAGAAGAACTTGGATGTGACGGTGTTCAGAGAGGAAAAGACCGATGGAGGTGGGAATAACTTCGATACCTAGAAAATGGTGTAGAGAGCCAAGATCTTTGATGGAGAAGCGGTTGGCGAGTGTTTGAACAAAGTGAGAAAGAAAGGCGGGAGTATTACCGGTGAGAACAATGTCATCGACATAGGCCATGAGGAAACAGGTGACTCCTTCACAGTTGTAGATAAAAAGAGAGGCATCTGCATGAGATTTACGAAAACCAAAAGTAAGTAGAAAGGAGGTGAGTTCAATATACCAAGTGTAACATCCGAAAAATACAACCAATTTAAATTTCTCAAAACAACCCGATTTTCATTAAAATATTTACAAAAAGATTTTCAATACAAATTATTAGAGTATTCCCAGAATCACATTGCTACAAAATCATGAGGAGCGGTATGATCGCGCCTTCGCCTTGCCCCGGTCTCCTGTAGAACCTGAAAAACATTAAACCACAACTATAAGCCCGAAAGCTTAGTGAGATACCCCCAAAATACCAACCACGCATACGCCCTTCCAGGCTGCGACCTTCCGGTCCAAAACATATAAAACATACATAACATAACAAAACATAGAACAGCCATACATATCGGCTCAACTGTGTGACTGGTCCGCCATATCGGGCCTTCAGTCCACCGGATCCATCCTCCAGGTCTAGTCATGTCCTTCGAGTCTACAGTGGGGTTGGTCCGCCCGCATCGGGCCTTCAACCCACCTGGTCCACTCTCTGAGTTTACAGTGTGACTGGTCCGCCCACATCGGGCCTTCAGTCGGCCTGGTCCACTCTCCGAGCCTCGACACGTCTGGTCCGCCCTCGTGGGGGCCTACAGCCTATCCGGACCGCTCGCTGGGCCTTCGGAACAACCGGTCTGCCCTGGGTATCTTGGCCTACAGCACAAAGCAGGACCCGCCTCAACCCATCTCCAGTCCAACCAACCATGTGCACAAAACATACATTCATATAACAGTCATAGTCAACAAACCGAGCAAGCAGATCACATAGCATATCATTACCCTAACCGGGTTACCGACCTAACCGGTCACTAGCATAGCATCACTATGTATATCGGGAAGCTGACCTTACCAAGGCCTCCTAGCATGTACCATCCTAGCTACCAGGATGCAGACACATCAAACAATAACATAATAACCATAACCGAATCTCAATACAATAAAGGGCCGGCCTTGGTGCCTTAGACCCTATTGATATAGTGAGGATAACTCACCTCGAAACTGTCGGCTGAAAAGATAAGATCCCGCTGCTCCGAACTCTGACACGAACTCCTCCACTGAACATCAAAACGTACAACTCAATAAATACCCTTAATTACCAAAATACCCCTACAAGACAACTGGTCAACCTTGGACAAGTCAAAGTCAACCCCTGACTGACCCTACTCGCCGAGTCAACCTGATGACTCGCCGAGTCCATATGCTCCGAACTTCCTTCAATCAGCGACCCGACTCGCCGAGTCACCCCAAGACTCGTCGAGTCCAACAACTCTGAGTCCACTCGCACCCAACTCACCGAGTCATTCCTTGACTCACCGATTCCTCGACTCAACCAGAAATATTGGGACTTCCTTGACAAGACTCGCCGAGTCCAAATGGACTCGTCGAGTCCAAGGCTATCTTCAACCTACTCGCCGAGTTGTTCTTCCAACTCGTCGAGTTCCAGGCCATCTTCAAGCAACTCGTTGAGTCGCCCCATGTGACTCGACGAGTACCACCGGTCTGAATCCATACAAAAGCATCTCAGGCCATGCAATTGATCCAAAACATAGATCCAACCTCCTACAATCCATCCATCACGTAAAGTGGCAAACTTTACGTGAATCTAAAGAGATCTAAGCCTTATTCACCTTAGAACCAAGGTTTGGGACATGGTGGCTTCACTAAGCACTCAAACACAGGAACTTTAATGCACTCTAGGCCTTCAATATTCCAGATCTGAGGTAGCAACCTCAGATCTAACCTCCAAACTCCAAAACATTCCAAGATATACTCCCCACAAACCCCAAAATGATGAAACTAGGAAGATACAACCCAAGAACGAAAGTGTTACCTCCAAAAGGTGCCTCAATAGCAACCAAACTCGAATCCAAGCAAAGCCCTTTGATCCAAGCCACTTCTCCTTCAAGATCTCTTCAAACAACACCTCTCCAAGCTCTAATTTGCTCAATAATGGGACTCTCCACGAATTTAGGGTTTCTGGAACTCTAGGGGGGATAAGGGAGGCTGTGGAGGGGTATAATGCTCTTTATATAGGGCTCAACCCCGAAAATTAGGGTTTTCTCCATACAGCACCTACTCGCCGAGTCCATCTTTGGACTCGCCGAGTAGGCCACTTGATACGCGACCATAGTCGCGACCTGACTCGCCGAGTCTATCCATGGACTCGCCGAGTCACCCTCTAAAACTTACACTTTTAGCCCTTCAACTCTACTCTTGCGATTCCGGGATGTTACAATTCTCCCCCACTTAAATTAGGCTTCGTCCTCGAAGCCTATGGCATCTCATCTTCAAATTACTTCTCACGACACGCCGGCTGGCCTTGACCGAACCCAGTCCCTCAAGGCACAACCATAAAAAAAACTAGAAGCTCACTTTCTCCTTCCATACGGTGCCCCAACCACCTACTCAACCCGGGCACCAGCTGTACCCTCTGATAACCACACTCAACAACCGAAAATTATCCATGATACCTTACTGCTCCAATTCTCATCTTTCACTTGACTCATATGGCTATAAAGGCACGAACCATCGGATCCCCGATCCGAATTCCACTCTATCCATCCCATGACGACCGAAAGACCCATTCTTCCATTCCGGAGCAACTCCCCCGAGTTCTCCTCTCGCAATCACACACACACATGCTGAACTTGCTCTAGCACCCTCAGGTTTGGAAAACCCGATACACTGACGATATCCTCAACATCCTTCCAAGATGAACCATTGATACACACCCAAAACCTTGATCAGAATGTCACTGAGAGTCCAAGACTCTTTCTCTGTATCCCTTCTGAACCCCTCTCCCTGGCTCTACGCCGCGGTATTCCCTCCGCGCCCTGAGCAACATATCAAGTCGAATGAGCTTTTATTCTACCGCCGCAACACACTACTCAAAGACCATCGACGGACCACTCCAATCGTAACTCTACACTGCCGCTTTCACTTCTGTGAATTCGCACTCCCTTTTCGGAATTTCATTCCTCCCTCTTTCCTTACCAAGGAAACCACTCGTCCACCCAGTCACCATGACAGGCACCATGGTGCTCATCCCACGCTACATTACCTCTTTAAAGCGTACCCGACATCCATGCATCCCCACTACTCTGACTCTCATCACAGGGACTCTCAAATCCATGCACTACCTTCACTGCTCAAGATCGCTACCCGGGGCCAGACCTCCCAACGTAACCATACTGCAACATACGCAACCCATAACCTCGAACCAATCCAACAATACTCGCAGAGTCTTCAGCATGACTGGACCGCCTCCCTAGGCCTTCAGCCAATCTGAACCACTCTCAGAACCTTCAGCCAATCTGGCTGGACCGTCCTCCGAGCCTTCGGCCTGACTGGTACGCCTACCGGCCTTCAGTCTATCCGGACCGCTCAACTAACATCCCTCATTCCGAACTATCCCTTCGGGAAATCCTCCCATGCATACCGTTCTAGCCCTCTAGGGGTTCCGAACTCTATCTCCATCGTACATACTCGATCCCGGCCCGCTCCCATGCCTTCCACAATCAACTGCTCTAGGTCTGTATTCCGCCCCGCACGCCTGTTACTCACCCATACGAGCCTGCTCTCGACTAATAGAAATATCACTGAATTTTCCCTAAGCAGCTAAACAACCTCTCAGACCCAACGATCATCCGGAGAATCTCCAATTCTCCCCCACTTAAGATACTGACAATAAATCACCGGTCGCCATCACCGATCTCCCAAGGTAACCCTGCAGAAAATCAACACTTACACACAAAATGTTTCTCACCAGCGCCAACAACTTTCATAAAAATCATGTTTCCACACCGAGCAATCCGCTCGAAAGGAACCCAATCTTCAAATATCCATTCCTCAGCCTGAAGAATCTACCCAGCCTTCAAACCAACGCCGCATCCGCCACCAATCCTCACAAGGATAATCAATGATAGTTCGAAGTACAAATCCATAACCATGTAGATCCTTCAGGGAACAAAGGATACCAAAACGAAATCTCGATCACAACTCGCCAAACCCTCAAGGAACAATGACTACCACACGAAAACCCGAAATGCAATTGCATAACCAACCAACGAAACTAGCAGATAATAATACTCCACAACAATCATAAATAATCAAACAATAGAGAGAAACATACCTGCAGCAGCAAGCTGAAAAACACGACCCTAAGCCCTTGGGGGCTCCGCTCCACCGTGACCTCCACCTGTGATCCTCAACGTAGCCGGTGCTGGAGCCTGCATCGGTCCTGCAGCAAGCCGTGGACAGTTGACCTTCAAATGTCCAACCTGATGACAATGATAGCATATCCTCAAATCCCGAACCGGCACCGATTGCCGACAATCCCTCGCATAGTGTCCCTCCTTTCCGCACTTATGGCATGCTCCACCGGACCGACAAACCCCGGCGTGACCCCCTCCACACTTCCCACAGACGTGGCTACCCTGATCTCCCATCCTGGAATCAACGGTCTTAGACCGTTTTGTCGCCGGATGCGACTGAACCGGAGCTTGCCTCAGCTCACGCATCTGTAACTCAATCTCTAACTCACGCCACCTGGCGGCCTCCTGCAACTCCAGCAAAGTGTCGCACCTCTGCGCAGACACAAACTGTCTGATGTCCCTCTTTAGCATACTCAGATATCGGGACATCTGAGCCTGCTCCGAAGCGAATTCAGGGCAAAACATCGCCCTCTCAGTAAACATCCTGGTGATTTCCGTCACCGACTCCGAATCCTGTTTCAGCTCCAAGAACTCCTGAGCCAACCTCTCCCTCTCGACCTGCGGAACATAACGAGTGCTGAACATCTCTCTGAACCGATCCCATGAAATCGCATCCCTCTGCGCATCCGAGTACGACCCCGTGGCCAATCTCCACCAATCCTTTGCCCCGAGCCTTAGTAGGTTCAGAGCACACCTCACCCTTTGATCAGCAGGCCATGAACACGTGAAGAAACATCCCTCCACATCTGATAACCACCTCATAGCAACGATCGGATCCTAAACTCCATCAAAAGTGGGAGGCTTCGTATTATCGAAGTCCCGATACTGGAAACCTCTACTGGCTCCTCCCCCTGCCGCTGCTACTGCTGCGGTAGCCGCCGCGGCAGCCGTCTCCGTGAGAGCCGCATAGCGCTCATCAAAATCCTCCACCATGGCGGTCTTGATCGACCCAAACAACTCTGGCAGCTCAGCCCGAAACAATGCAGCAACCTCATCATGCAGGATCTTACGAATCCTCACATCCAACTCGTGCATACTCATCTGGCTGACAACCTCGGGTTGTACAGACCCACCTGGAACTCCCGCTCCTGCTCCTGCTCCTGATCCTGACCCGGATCCACTCCCAGCGTGCCCTGAAATCTCCATACTGAAAATAAAACACCAAATCTCAAACATATTCCACTATCCCGGGAACCAGCTCTCATCCCAACCCTAGAGGTCATGGTTTCCCTGATACGCGTATGAGTCCGTACTTTCAGTAGTACGGGCCCATAGTACCTTCCACACCTACCCATATTTATATGAAGTACTCCCACAACACCTTAGCGACATACATAACAACGCTCTATCCTCACAACTAGAGGAACACTAGATATCTCTCACAAGGAACCTTAGGCTAGCAGGCATCATAAATCAGGCAACTCATCAAGAAATCCTGAAGATCCCTAGCCTAACTCTATCATGCTGTTCTATCAAATATCAATAAAACAATTGTCATGCATGGTATTTTGGGGCTACTTACTGGCTCCGGCTGATCGTACCTCCGCGTCCTCCTTTACTTATTTTGAAAACCATTTTTAAATTCTCTTTTGAAAACCCTCCTCGATTTGAGACTGGAGTCACACAAGTGTTCCTCCAATTCACTCAAACCAAGGCTCTGATACCAAATTGTAACATCCGAAAAATACAACCAATTTAAATTTCTCAAAACAACCCGATTTTCATTAAAATGTTTACAAAAAGGTTTTCAATACAAATTATTAGAGTATTCCCAGAATCACATTGCCACAAAATCACGAGGAGCGGTACGATCGCGCCTTCGCCTTGCTCCGGTCTCCTGAAGAACCTGAAAAACATTAAACCACAACTGTAAGCCCGAAAGCTTAGTGAGATACCCCCAAAACACCAACCACGCATACGCCCTTCCAGGCTGCGACCTTCCGGTCCAAAACATATAAAACATACATAACATAACAAAACATAGAACAGCCATACATATCGGCTCAACTGTGTGACTGGTCCGCCGTATCGGGCCTTCAGTCCACCGGATCCATCCTCCAGGTCTAGTCATGTCCTTCGAGTCTACAGTGGGGTTGGTCCGCCCGCATCGGGCCTTCAACCCACCTGGTCCACTCTCTGAGTTTACAGTGTGACTGGTCCGCCTGCATCGGGCCTTCAGTCGGCCTGGTCCACTCTCCGAGGCTCGGCACGTCTGGTCCGCCCTCGTGGGGGCCTATAGCCTATCCGGACCGCTCGCTGGGCCTTCGGAACAACCGGTCCGCCCTAGGTATCTTGTCCTACAGCACAAAGCAGGACCTGCCTCAACCCATCTCCAGTCCAACCAACCATGTGCAAAAAACATACATTCATATAACAGTCATAGTCAACAAACCGAGCAAGCAGATCACATAGCATATCATTACTCTAACCGGGTTACCGACCTAACCGGTCACTAGCATAGCATCACTCTGTATATCGGGAAGCTGACCTTACTAAGGCCTCCTAGCATGTACCATCCTAGCTACCAGGATGCAGACACATCAAACAATAACATAATAACCATAACCGAATCTCAATACAATAAAGGGCCAGCCTTGGTGCCTTAGACCCTGTTGATATAGTGAGGATAACTTACCTCGAAACTGTCGGCTGAAAAGATAAGATCCCGCTGCTCCGAACTCTAACATAAACTCCTCCACTGAACATCAAAACGTACAACTCAATAAATACCCTTAATTACCAAAATACCCCTGGAAGACAACTGGTCAACCTTGGACAAGTCAAAGTCAACCCCTGACTGACCCTACTCGCCGAGTCCATATGCTCCGAACTTCCTTCAATCAGCGACCCAACTCGCCGAGTCACCCCAAGACTCGTCGAGTCCAACAACTCTGAGTCCACTCGCACCCAACTCACCGAGTCATTCCTTGACTCACCGATTCCTCGACTCAACCAGAAATATTAGGACTTCCTTAACAATACTCGCCGAGTCCAAATGGACTCGTCGAGTCCAAGGCTATCTTCAACCTATTCGCCGAGTTGTTCTTCCAACTCGTCGAGTTCCAGGCCATCTTCAAGCAACTCGTCGAGTCGCCCCATGTGACTCGACGAGTACCACCGGTCTGAATCCATACAAAAGCATCTCAGGCCATGCAATTGATCCAAAACATAGATCCAACCTCCTACAATCCATCCATCACGTAAAGTGGCAAACTTTACGTGAATCTAAAGAGATCTAAGCCTTATTCACCTTAGAACCAAGGTTTGAGACATGGTGGCTTCACTAAGCACTCAAACACAGGAACTTTAATGCACTCTAGGCCTTCAATATTCCAGATCTGAGGTAGCAACCTCAGATCTAACCTCCAAACTCCAAAACATTCCAAGATATACTCCCCACAAACCCCAAAATGATGAAACTAGGAAGATACAGCCCAAGAACGAAAGTGTTACCTCCAAAAGGTGCCTCAATAGCAACCAAACTCGAATCCAAGCAAAGCCCTTTGATCCAAGCCACTTCTCCTTCAAGATCTCTTCAAACAACACCTCTCCAAGCTTTAATTTGCTCAATAATGGGACTCTCCATGAATTTAGGGTTTCTGGAACTCAAGGGGGGGATAAGGGAGGCTGTGGAGGGGTATAATGCTCTTTATAGAGGGCTCAACCCCGAAAATTAGGGTTTTCTCCATACAGCACCTACTCGCCGAGTCCATCTTTGGACTCGCCGAGTAGGCCACTTGATACGCGACCATAGTCGCGACCTGACTCGCCAAGTCTATCCATGGACTCGCCGAGTCACCCTCTAAAACTTACACTTTTAGCCCTTCAACTCTATTCTTGCGATTCCGGGATGTTACACCAAGCTCGAGAAGCCTATTTGAGACCATATAGGGACTTTCGAAGCTTGAAAACATGGTTTGGGAACTGGGAGTGGGTAAAGCCGGGAGGTTGTGTCATATAGACTTCCTCATGAAGTGTTCCATGACGGAAAGCATTGTTGACATCTAGTTGTTGGAGAGGCCAATTGTTAGCAAGGGTTATGGAAAGAATAATGCGAATGGTGACAGGTTTGGTTACTGGGCTAAAGGTGTCAAATTAGTCTTTGCCATTTTGTTGAAGAAAGCCTTTGGCAACTAGGCAAGCTTTGTATTTGGAGATTGTGCCATCCGGATTGTGTTTGATTTGGAAAACCCATTTACACCCAATGGGTTGATGAGAGGCATGAGGAACAAGCTCCCAGGTGCCATATTGCATGAGAGCATTTATTTCTGGTCTATGGCTTCACGCCATTTGGGATCTTTAAGAGCTTGATGATGAGTGGTTGGTTCAAGTATGGATGGGATGGGGTAAAGGGTGGTGGAGTTCACAAAGGAGGAGTTAAAGTATTTAGGATTGCATCTTCTTGAGCAAGGAGGTGGAGTAGGAGAGGAAGTCGGAGAGGTGGTATCCATAGAGGAGGGCTGACTAGAGAGAGAAGGAGATTCAAGGATAGAGGAAGTCGGTGATGAAGTGGAGAATGGGGAGGTTGGTGTAGTGTCAGCTGAGGATGGTGGTGAGGTGGGTGTAGGTGATGTAGGTGGTGTAGTGTTATGCTCGAGGGGAGCAGGAGCAGGAGACGGGAATGAAGAGTCTGGAAAGGTAGCGGAAGATTGTTTCAAAAAGGTGTCAGTGGTGGCAACATAAGATGTGGAAGTCGTGGAGAGAAGCATAGACTCAATAAATTCGTCATGGCGAGAGTGATATATGCATTAAGGTTTGGGGTCAAAACATTTATAAGAAGATGTAACGCCCGTGTTTCTGGGCTTGCCATTTTTAGCAATGTAATAGTCTAGTTTAACCTTTGTAACTAAATTTGAAATAATAAAAATGTATTATTTGTGAATTATGTGAATTATGTGATTTATGTGTTTATTTTCTTGATTTTTATAATTTAATGAATTAAGAATAAAATAAGCATCAAAATTAAAGTGTGAGATACGCCCAATATCTTTGCATAAAGTTGTAGTGGTCGAAACAAGGATTCCGTAGATATAAGGAATGCCAAAATCCGAGTTATAACGAAGAAGTTATGACCTGTCGAAGTTTCGCGACAGAACCGGTACGACGCCGAGTGACGTAAAATATGAATTTAAGATAGAGCGATATTTAGCCTTAGCGATCTAAACGAAAGTCGTAGATTTCGTTAAACCGAGAGCGTACATAAAAGGAACGCCCAAATCTGACTTCGTATGAGGAAGTTATGATTTTTCTAAGTTTCGACTTAGCAGTATGCAACCCGAATACTCGATTTGAGATCGAGCGGTTTTAGCCGAAACAATCTAAATGAGAATCGAAGATCTTGTTGTTAGTAGCGAAAAAATGAAAAGTTAGGCGAGAACGGACGTCAGACGAAGAAGTTATGAATTTATAACGAAGTTTTTCTATCCCGGCCTTCTAAAAATAAATAATAAAAATAAAAGTCAAAATTAGCCGACAGAGTCTAAATGAAAGTTGTAGAGTATGGTCTGACATTCGCGTGGATATAAAGAACGTCGAAAATGAAGCTCGTATGTGAAAGCTACGGAATTTAGAAGTTCGACGAGTCAATTACGCCCCGCGTAATTTGACTACGCCCAGCGTACTCAGTCGGATGCAACTTGTCTGACCAATACTCGAGTGCCACCAGTCAACGCACGCAGTGACGTCAAAGTACGCCCCGCGTACTGAGTACCCCCTGCGTAATTTGAGATTACGCCCCGCGTAATCCCAGACCCAGCAGCCTATAAATAGAACTCGAATTCAGCCATTTTCTCTTGTTCAAACTCTTCCCTCTCTCTAAGTTTTGCCTCGTTTTGCGTGCCGTTTATACCCCAAAGCCCCGGTAATATTCCCAAGCCCCGAAGTAAGATCCGAAGCCCCGAGGATCCCGAAGAGCGTTATTCCCGAGCCGAAACGCTGCCCGCGAGGAGCCCGGTTTTGTGAAGATCTTCCAGATCTACGGAGAAACACCTCTTCTGCAAGCCATAGTGCTGCCCGATCATCTTCTGATCAAGTGAGTGTGTAGTTATTTTCATTCCAATGCAATATTATGAAGTATTTCATATAAAATACGTGTTAGGTGTATATATTTGGTTGTTATACGTGTGAGTGTATATTCACTCTCTTCTATCTTATAGATCTGATGTATTCTCTATGAAATACGTGTTATGTGTGTATGCCTCATCTGTTATGTGGAATATGTATTGCTTAAAGCATGTTATACAGGTTTTTAAACAATGTATAAAAATGTATATTTTTATCTACTAATATGTTGGGTAGAACATGGGTAGGTAATTGGTGTGTAATAAACAGATGAGAGGCCTCGGTGTTATTGGTGTTATTCTAGCCATTCAGCAGAGTATGGATGACGACCACGGACTATTCTAGACTGTCCTGTGGAACACTAGCAGGCTCATTACCTGTAGTTGTTGTGAACGACGTGTTCACCGGTGTACTCTATCCCCCACATGGTTGCCTTTAGGACACTTAATGTTGAGGAAGCCCCTCTGCAGTAATGTCCGTCCCGATGAAAAATCCTGAAATAGGTTCCTTATAATAGACGTTATTTTTAGGAACGTAAGGTGAGGATAACGGGAATGGGTAATCGGGTTTATTGTTGATTGTTGAAATTAAATATAATTATTGTGGGTTGAAAACCCTAGATGCTCACCAGGCTCCCAAGCCTGACCCACTCAGTTGATTTATTTTACAGGAAGTGGCGCAAGAGCTTAAGATGGGCGAACATCAAGTTGTTTTGTTTACAAGTCTGTATATGTATATATTTGTTGAATGACTTGTAATGCTATCGTTTATGCTTTATGATCTGTATCGAAACATGACATCCCGACTTTTGATTGTGAAATGAAATCATATTTCTTTATGAAATGTTTTGATAAATATCTATTTTATCATGTTTTGTTTTTGGGAACAAATTCCGCATCTCTTTTAAAATTAAAAGGATTCACTCTGAAATTTTTTTTAAAAAGCATAAATGAAATCGGTCTTTTCTGGCCGAGATTTTGGGGATGTCACAGTTGGTATCAGAGCATTAGTTTAAGCGAACTAGGAATTTGTAGGATTTCTAGACTTAAACTTAGGATGCTAAGTGGAGATTGTTAGGTGTGTGTCTGATAAATTTTAGACACGAGCACTAGTTTATTTTAGGAAAGTTGCCTAAAGTGCTTTTATGTGCTAAATGTTATATGTTGCCATATATGATATTATTTGTTCGGATCTACGGTTTATTGCCAACCGGATCTGAAGGTTTATGTGTTTAGGATTCTAAGCGTATATGTACAATATTAGAACTAGCATGTAATCGTTTGGAGTAATAAGGTGAAATTATTCGGTGTATAGATCAAAATGGTGAGAACAAGAAGCGGAGTTGGAAATGCTAATGAAAACAGGAATCAACCGCCTGTAATCGAATAAGTACCTGTCGTAGCTGCTGCACCTGAGCCGATAACAATGGCTGGTGTACAAATGATGATTCAAATGATGTTAGATCGTCAGATGGAAGAAACAAGACGCCTGCTTAGGCAGAATCGTGAAGAACCGTCAATTCAAGCGGAAGAGCCCGAGGAGAATGGAGGGCAGTCTGAAGGAGAAAACTTTAGTGGGATCATTGGTCAAGATGAACAACCAGTGGTTAGACGCAATAACCAGTATGGAGGAAATGATGGTCATGGGTGCAAGTATAAGGATTTCATGGCATCCAAACCACCATGCCTATCCGGAAGCCTGACGCCGTTGCAAGTTATGGACTGGGTCTCCGAAATGGAGACTATGTTTGAAAGTTGCGAATGCAGCAACAGGCAGAAGACCGCTCTTGCGATCCCTCTGCTAAAATCTGGCGTGTTGAGTTGGTGGAAGTTGTTAGCTGACTCTATGCCCAAGGGAGAAGCAAGCAAAATGTCTTGGGAAGACTTTGTGGAACAACTAAAGCTACAATACTGCTCCGAGCAGGACCTTCTGGAAATCAGTAATGAGTTTCAGAATTTGAAGAAAGGGAAATTGAGCGTTACTGAATACGCTACAAGTTTCACGGAAAAGATGAAGTTTATCCCATATTTGGTGCCTACAGAACTCTCTAAGGTCAACAAGTTTTCCCTTGGACTACCAGCGGACTATGGTCCAATGGTTAAGCAAGCAACCACATTGAAAGCCGCCATCTGGGCTGCTAGAAATGTTGAGACCCAGATCAGGGAAAAAGGTCTGGAAAGGTCAGAGGTTGGTGAGAAAAGGAAAATCGATGGATTTTCAGGGTCCAGCAAGAAAAGTAAATTCTCGAAGTCTAGTTCGAGAGGAAGTGGAGGAAAGGTAGAGACGAAATGGTGCGACAAGTGCAAGAAGAAGCATCATGGGAAGTGTGGCGGGGAAACCACATGCTTCAAATGTGGAAAGCCAGGGCATTATGCCAACGACTGCACTTTCACCAAGAATGTTTGTTATGGTTGTGGTGAGGAGGGGCACATCTCAAGGGATTGTCCGAAAAAGAAGGAAGCATCAAGACCCAACATTCCGCCAAAGCCAAAGGCGAGAGCATTCCAGATGACACTGGAAGCTGCTAAAGATGAAGCTGATGTCGCTTCAGGTACCTTTCTTGTTAACAATTTGCCTGCCCAAATTTTATTTGATTCTGGAGCCAACTACTCCTTTATATCGCATGAATTTGGTAGAAGACTAGCTTTGCCTGTTGTTAGACTAGATAATGCTTTATTAGTCGAAGTTGCTAGTGGCAAGTTTGTACCTGTTAGCTATTGTATGAAAAACATCTTAATTGACTTGAATGGGAATAAGTTCCACGAGGAATTATTGCCTATCGAACTTAATGGTTTCGACATCGTTTTGGGAATGGATTGGCTTAGTTCCAATGATGCCGAAATTTTATGCAAGAAGAAAATAGTGAAAGTGAATCCGCCTGGAAAGGAATCGTTTATGGTGTATGGAGATAAGCGCAGAGTAAATTCTGGAATCATTTCTCTAATGAAAGCCAAAAAAATGTTTGACCAAGGGGTGTACATCATACTTAGCATTCGTGATCGATGCTAAGAAGGAAAAGAAGGTGATGCAAAATATTCCTGTCGTATGTGATTATCCGGAAGTATTTCCCGAAGATCTTCCTGGATTACCACCCGATCGACAAGTAGAATTTCGTATTGACTTGTTGCCCGGAACAACGCCAATTGCAAAAGCACCTTATCGATTAGCACCGACGGAGATGAAGGAGCTAATGATGCAACTTCAGGAGTTATTGGACAAAGGTTTCATTAGACCTAGTTCATCACCCTGGGGAGCTCCGATGTTATTCGTAAAGAAGAAAGATGGAAGCATGAGGATGTGCATTGATTACCGAGAGCTGAATAAGGCAACAATAAAGAATAGATATCTGTTGCCGAGGATTGATGACCTATTCGATCAACTACAAGGTTCAAGTTATTTCTCAAAGATCGACTTGAGGTTAGGATATCATCAGCTAAAAGTAAGAGAGCGGGATATAGAGAAGACTGCATTCAGAACCCGATATGGACACTATGAGTTTTTGGTTATGTCGTTTGGACTAACCAATGCTCCAGCAGCATTCATGGATTTAATGAACAGGGTTTGTAATCCGTTCCTTGATAAATCTGTGATAGTGTTCATTGATGACATTCTGATTTATTCAAAAAGCCAAGAGGAGCATGGCAGACACTTGCGAGAAGTGTTAGAAGTCTTGAAGAAGGAGAAGTTGTATGCTAAGTTCTCCAAATGTGATTTTTGGATTCGAGAAGTCCAATTCTTGGGTCACGTGGTCAACCAAGAAGGTATAGTGGTTGATCCAGCAAAGATTGAAGCTGTAATAAAGTGGGAACAACCAAAAAGTCCCACGGAGATCCGAAGCTTTTTAGGATTAGCCGGATATTACCGAAGGTTTATCCAAAGCTTTTCTTCGATTGCTAGTCCGTTAATAGCTTTGACCCACAAAGGAGCCACTTATGCTTGGAGTGATAAGCATAAAGAAGCATTCGAGAAGCTAAAGAAGAAACTATGCGAGGCACCGATACTTTCTCTACCCGATGGAGTTGAAGACTTCGCTGTTTATAGCGATGCGTCTGGTTTTGGATTGGGTTGTGTTTTGATCCAAAGAGATAAGGTGATCGCGTATGCATCTCGACAGCTGAAAGAGCATGAAAAGAACTACCCGACTCATGATTTGGAGTTGGCAGCGGTAGTTTTCGCTCTGAAAATATGGAGGCATTACCTTTATGGCACGAAGTGCAAACTTTTCACTGATCATAAGAGTCTCCAATACCTCTTCAATCAGAAAGAATTGAATATGAGGCAACGGCGTTGGCTGGAATTACTTAAAGACTATGACTGTGAGATACTTTACCACCCCGGTAAAGCCAATGTTGTCACTGATGCTCTCAGTCGGAAAGTCAATCTTGAAAGGAGAAGGCCAAGAGCGTTGAAAATTGAAGTTGTCTCGACTATTTTGGAAAGTATAAAGAAAGCTCAAAGCGAAGCTTCGGAGAAGAATGACCGAAAGGAGGAATGTTTGGGCAAAACGTTGGTATTCGATGTAAACAGTCACGGACTGAAGGTGTTCCAAGATCGGATTTGGATACCTAAGACAGGAGGAGTCAGAGATCTTCTGATGGAAGAAGCTCACAAGACCATGTACTCAATTCATCCTGGTAGCACTAAAATGTATAGGGACCTGAAACCCTATTATTGGTGGCCGACGATGAAGCTCGACATTGCGAAGTATGTGGCCGAGTGTGTGACTTGTGCGAGAGTCAAGACACAACATCAGAAACCGTACGGGAGTTTAGAACCATTGCATGTGCCTATGGGTAAGTGGGAATACATTACTATGGATTTTGTCACTAAACTGCCCAGAACAAAGAATGGTCACGACATGATTTGGGTGGTCGTCGATCGATTCACTAAGAGTGCGCATTTCATAGCAGCCAGGGAGAAATGGTCTATGGAAAAGCTTGCGAATTCTTATGTGAAGGAAATTGTGAGACTTCACGGTGTTCCGCTAACAATTGTGTCGGATCGTGATAGTCGTTTCACCTCAAGATTTTGGAAAAGTCTACAAGAGGAATTGGGTACCAAGTTGTGTTTAAGTACAGCTTACCATCCGCAGACTGATGGTCAGAGCGAACGGACGATACAAACACGTGAAGATATGTTGAGAGCGTGTACCTTGGAATTCCTAGGTAATTGGGATGAACATTTACCTTTGGTAGAATTTTCCTATAATAATAGTTTTCACTCGAGCATAAAGATGACACCTTATCAAGCTTTGTATGGACAGAAGTGTCGTACGCCGTCTTGTTGGCTTGAGGTTGGGAAAAGCAGTTTATGGGGCCGGAGATAGTCCATCAAACTGCTGAAAAGTTGAAAATAATTAGGGAGAGAATGTTAGCAGCTCAGGATCGTCAAAAGAGTTATGCTGACAAAAAGCGAAGACCGATGACTTTTGAAGTTGGAGATTCGGTTTTGCTTAAAGTCTCGCTGTGGAAGGGACTTATAAGATTTGGAAAAAGGGGAAAGTTAAGTCCAAGGTTTATTGGACCGTTTAAAGTTCTTCAGAGGATTGGGAACCAAGCTTACAAGCTCGAACTACCAGAAGAACTGAATGGAATTCATAACACTTTCCATGTGTGTTATTTGAGGAAGTTCACGGGAGAAGTTCCCGACATAATTCCACTTTCAGAGTTGAGGATCGATGAGAACAAAAGGTTGATTGAGGAACCGGAGGCAATTGTTAACCGAAAGACTAAGAAATTGCGACGTAAGATGGTGGAGTTAGTGCTTGTCCGATGGAAACACACGAATGGGCCAAATCTCACCTGGGAGACGGAGAGTGACATGATGAGTCGCTATCCGCATTTGTTTGCTGGTGTGTGATTCCGGGGACGGAATCATTCTAAGGTGGAGAGAATTGTAACGTCCGTGTTTCTGGGCTTGCCATTTTTAGCAATGTAATAGTCTAGGTTAACCTTTGTAACTAAATTTGAAATAATAAAAATGTATTATTTGTGAATTATGTGAATTATGTGATTTATGTGTTTATTTTCTTGATTTTTATAATTTAATGAATTAAGAATAAAATAAGCGTCAAAATTAAAGTGTGAGATACGCCCGATATCTTTGCATAAAGTTGTAGTGGTCGAAACAAGGATTCCGAAGATATAAGGAATGCCAAAATCCGAGTTATAACGAAGAAGTTATGACATGTCGAAGTTTCGCAACAGAACCGGTACGACGCCGAGTGACGTAAAATATGAATTTAAGATAGAGCGATATTTAGCCTTAGCGATCTAAACGAGAGTCGTAGATTTTGTTAAACCGAGAGCGTACATAAAAGGAACGCCCAAATCTGACTTCGTATGAGGAAGTTATGATTTTTCTAAGTTTCGACTTAGCAGTATGCAACCCGAATACTCAATTTGAGATCGAGCGGTTTTTAGCCGAAACAATCTAAATGAGAATCGAAGATCTTGTTGTTAGTAACGAAACAATGAAAAGTTAGGCGAGAACGGACGTCAGACGAAGAAATTATGAATTTATAACGAAGTTTTTCTGTCCCGGCCTTCTAAAAATAAATAATAAAAATAAAAGTCAAAATTAGCCGACGGAGTCTAAATGAAAGTTGTAGAGTATGGTCTGACCTTCGCGTGGATATAAAGAACGTTGAAAACGGAGCTCGTATGTGAAAGTTACGCAATTTAGAAGTTCGACGAGTCAATTACGCCCCGCGTAATTTGAGTACGCCCAGCGTACTCAGTCGGATGCAACTTGTCTGACCAATACTCGAGTGCCACCAGTCGACGCACGCAGTGACGTCAAAGTACGCCCCGCGTAACGCGAGTACGCCCCGCCCTGCGTAATTTGAGATTACGCCCCGCGTAATCCCAGACCCAGCAGCCTATAAATAGAACTCGAATTCAGCCATTTTCTTTTGTTCAAACTCTTCCCTCTCTCTAAGTTTTGCCTCGTTTTGCGTGCCGTTTATACCCCGAAGCCCCGGTAATATTCCCAAGCCCCGAAGTAAGATCCGAAGCCCTGAGGATCCCGAAGAGCGTTATTCCCGAGCCGAAACGCTGCCCGCGAGGAGCCCGGTTTTGTGAAGATCTTCCAGATCTACGGAGAAACACCTCTTCTGCAAGCCATAGTGCTGCCCGATCATCTTCTGATCAAGTGAGTGTGTAGTTATTTTCATTCCAACGCAATATTATGAAGTATTTCATATAAAATACGTGTTAGGTGTATATATTTGGTTGTTATACGTGTGAGTGTATATTCACTCTCTTGTATCTTATAGATCTGATGTATTCTCTATGAAATACGTGTTATGTGTGTATGCCTCATCTGTTATGTAGAATATGTATTGCTTAAAGCATGTTATACAGGTTTTTAAACAATGTATAAAAATGTATATTTTTATCTACTAATATGTTGGGTAGAACATGGGTAGGTAATTGGTGTGTAATAAACAGATGAGAGGCCTCGGTGTTATTGGTGTTATTCTAGTCATTCAGCAGAGTATGGATGACGACCACGGACTATTCTAGACTGTCCTGTAGAACACTAGCAGGCTCATTACCTGTAGGTGTTGTGAACGATGTGTTCACCGGTGTACTCTATCCCCCACATGGTTGCCTTTAGGACACTTAATGTTGAGGAAGCCCCTCTGCAGTAATATCCGTCCCGATGAAAAATCCTGAAATAGGTTCCTTATAATAGACGTTATTTTTAGGAACGTAAGGTGAGGATAACGGGAATGGGTAATCGGGTTTATTGTTGATTGTTGAAATTAAATATAATTATTGTGGGTTGAAAACCCTAAATGCTCACCAGACTCCCAAGCCTGACCCACTCAGTTGATTTATTTTACAGGAAGTGGCGCAAGAGCTTAAGATGGGCGAACATCAAGTTGTTTTGTTACAAGTCTGTATATGTATATATTTGTTGAATGACTTGTAATGCTATCGTTTATGCTTTATGATCTGTATCGAAACATGACATCCCGACTTTTGATTGTGAAATGAAATCATATTTCTTTATGAAATGTTTTGATAAATATCTATTTTATCATGTTTTGTTTTTTGGAACAAATTCCGCATCTCTTTTAAAATTAAAAGGATTTACTCTGAAAATTATTTTAAAAAACATAAATGAAATCGGTCATTTCTGGCCGAGATTTTGGGGATGTCACGGAAGATTTGGAGGTTGAGTAGCCAATAAAGATGCATGGTGAGGAATGTGGTTGTAATTTTGATGTGGCATAGGGACGCAACCATGGGTTGCAAAGCCAGCCAAAAGGTTTTAGTTTAGTGTAGTTAGGTGGTTGTTGAATCAATTGAGAAAATGGGGTTTTGTTGTTGAGAACTGGTGTAGGGAGCCGATTGATAAGATAGACGGCAGTCTGGAATGCATGGGACCAAAAGGTAAAAGGAAGATTTGCATACTGGAGAAGGGCAAGACCGGTTTCAACGACATGGCGATGCCGGCGTTCAGCCATGCCGTTTTGCTTAGGGGTATGAGGAGGTGTTTTATAGTGGGAAATACCATTCTTTTGAAGAAAAGGAATCAAGCAAAGATACTCTCCGCCATTGTCTGTAAAGAGAGATACTAGTAGGGTGTTAAAGTATTTTTCTACAAGAGTTTTAAATTGTGGGAAAATGGTTGCAACATCTGATTTTTTTTTTCATGGGATAAAGCCAAACATGTCTGGAATAGTGATCGACAAAGATAACATAGTAGGTGAAATAATCAACCGATTGTAGTATAGGCCCCCACACATCTGAATAAATAAGTTATAAAGGTTTGGAACTGACAAGAGAGTTTTGACCAAAGGGAAATTTAAGACTTTTATTAATTGAGCAAGTTGAACAATGCAAGCTAGAAATAGAAGTAAATTTTGAATTAAGACCTAAACAGGAAATAAGATACCGAAACACTTTGATGGATGGGTGGCCAAGTTTGTGATGCCATTGAAGTGGAGAGAGAGAGAGAGAGAGAGAGAGAGAGAGGTGGTGTTGAGTTGAAGCATGGATGGTAAGGTGGCATGATAAACATTTTCAGTATTCTCACCCCGCATGAGATGCACCCCCGTGCATAGATCCTTCACCAAAAAGTAATCCGGAAAAAATTCAACAGAAACATGATTAGTTTTACATAATTTTGCAACGGGAACTAGGTTTCGACGTAAGCAAAGGGCACAAAACACATTGGGCAAAGTTAATTGTTGATGTGTCGTGTGAATATGTTTGGAACCAATATGAGAAATGTGTAAACCGTTACCATCACCTAGGACGATTTCATCAGGGCCTCCATATTCGGAGACATTGTGAAGTGCGGATCGGTCAGATGTCACATTATGAGAGGCACCTGAATCAAATAGCCATGTTGGTGGAACCGTGGATGATCCAGCAGATGTGGTGACATTAGCAACTGCGTTTGATGATGGAGAGTTGGCAATGGTAATATTGTTGTCTTTGAGAAATTTTGGCAACTTCCTGCATTCCTGAGTAGTGTGACTACGGATGGAGCAGAACTGGCAGAAAGCGCCATTCTTGTTTTGGCGATTGTTGGTGGAATTGGTGGACCGGTTTGGTCTATTGTTTCCTTGCTGGCATTGCGGGCCAGAATTGAAGGAACGTTGATTCCTTTGAGATTATTTGGAGTTTTGTGGTTTGCCTCCTTGTCAGGCAATATAATTAACTGTAGGTACTATGGTGTTGATTACTGGCGTAGCTTCTTTAAGGCTCCTTTCAAAATCAAGTAGCTTGTCAAAGAGTTCCGGGTAAGAGATTAATTGTTCACGAACCTTAATGGCGGCGACAATAGCATTATATTCTTCTCCGAGTTGGGAGAGAATGTGAACTATGAGATCCTCTTCTTCAACTGGACTTTGTGCTAGGGCAAGGTCATTAGCTATAGATTTCATGTCTTGTAGAAATTCTTGAATGTTGTGGCTTCCTTTCAGATTCTTGACTAACTTGGATTTTAAGGAGATGATGCGGCTTCATGAGACACTCGCGTAGCTGGAGTTCAGCCGCTTCCAGGTGTCTTGAGAAGTGGCTACCGATGAGATGAGAGGTTGTATAGGTTTGGAACAACTTCCTAGAATAGCGCTGATAATGATCTGATCTTGTCGAAACTATGGTAAGTATTTCGGATTCGGCTTGTTGTCAGCAAGGGTTTTCATCGGTGCTTGTTCTGTGTCGCTGATGAAGGATTCAAGTTCTAGGCCGATTAGGGTAGACTCCACCAGTTTCTACCATACTAGGAAATTGGTGGAGGTTAGACGGATTGGAAAATGAGTTGAAGCAGTTATTTGGATTGGTGCCATGGATAGTTGATTAGAGGAGGGAATGATTAGGGATTGACTCGTTGGAGAGGAATGCGCTCTGATAATATATAAAGGCTATGAAGAGGATTGAATATTATATTCTATATTTCAATGTACAGGGGATTACATTGGTTTATATAATTACGAACTATGTATCGTAAAAAGAAACAAACGGAATAATTATGGAAAATACAACAACCCTGAACACAAGAATATTCTAGAGAACCAAATCAAAGATATCAAGTATCCGGTTTGATTTTAGTCGTGATAAAGTGTTGTTTGAGATTGTTGTGTACAAAAATATAAGATTAAGTTGGTATTTGTAGATAAATTTGTTAAACTTTTAAATGCTAACGGTCACAAACTCATCCCTAACGGTCACATAGATCTTCTCTCCTCTCGTAACGTGATGTTACCCCGACTACAAAGCTTAACATAACGGACCGGCGGAAGGGGGCATGATAACATTATAACGTGTGATACTTGGGTATAACATGCTCACGTTACACCCACACCCAACAACCGTAGGTTCATTTTGCACAAATATACTAACTTCACAAATTTAGGATATACTTTTTGATATATAGTAGAGGAAATTATCGGTAGTTCGCAATATAAAACTTATAAAGCGTTAGAAAATCTAGTTCCCTTTCCACAAGAATACAAGTATTTTTATAGTTAAAAGAATCCTCCTAAGCTTCATTTGTTTTGAATTTGTTATCTTATTATGAATTATAAGAGTCAAATTAATAATTTGAATTTAAAATCGATAGGGACGTATATTCTTTTTAAATCAGTAATCACGTTAAATGTATTGTAAATATGACAGGTGCAAGAAAATTGCCCTAAAAGATAAAATCTTAACGTGACAGAAAGTTAAAAGAAAACATTCTAATAATAAAGTGTTTAAATTAAAATACCTCTATTCTAATATAAATATATTAAAGAAAATTTGTGATGGTAAACTAAATCCTTTTAAATAAATGAATACATTTTTTTGCCGCTTGTTAAATTCTTAAAAGTTTTGTCACATGTAATTTTGTGGGAGTTTTAGAACTATTATTTTCCACTTGTCATTTTTTAGGATTTTCATTTTTTTTAAATAAAATTCCACAAAAATTTAATGAGTTTTATAAGGAAAGAGAATATTTGATTTCTCTTATAAAGTCTCATAAATGTTCTAAAGAATATTTGATTTCTTTTATAAATGTTCCAAAATATTATATCATGTTATGTAAAAATACTATTTTCTAAAATATTTAATGTCTAATTATCGATATTAATTTTTTTTTTAATAATCCTGAGTAGTACACGGGTCTCACACCTAATCTACTCAAATAAATAAAGATCTTTTTGTCACATGTCATATTTTTATTCATTTTGCCACATGTAATTTTATGGTTATTTTAAATTAATTTTATATTCCACGTATCATTTTATGGTTTTTCTATTTTATAAAATTTCATATATTATTTCAATCTAATAATAAATACATATCAATTTTATTAATGTACTTTCCTTCTAATTTCAATCTAATAATAAATACAAAATTAAAGTTTCATTAATTTCTTTTATTTATTTATCCAAATCATTTGTTTAAATTTAAAAGAGAAAAAAAAACACTTTAATTTTTATAATTCAATATTTTTATCACTTTTCTTATAAATTCAAACTTCTTAAATATTTTGAAATTTACATTTAAATTCTTTTTTAAATAAACTCATGTAATACATGAATCTCACACATAATATCTACTAAATGAAGATAATTTTGTCACATATCAATCTCTAATAAGTTTTGAGATCTTTTATTTTTTAATATTTTTTAAATAAATAATATCCACATGTGAATTTATGGTTTTTTTTTTAATTTTAAAATTAAAAAGCCACATAATACTTATCAAATGTAATAAATATTATACTAAATTGCAATTAATATTACAATTAATATGTTTTTTCATTCCTTATTTCAAAATTTTAGTTTAAAAAATAATTATTATTTATATTTTAATATTTTTTTTTAATCAACTCGTATAATATATAAATTCTACTAAATCCATGATTAAACCCGGTCCATGGAGAAAACTTATTTTTGGCTGATTGTGATGTCAACAAACACTATATTTGTCATTTCCGTTAATTATTAGACACTTTTGCTTACTTTTTATGATCACCATAGCTGTCGTTCAAGAGATAACTACGCCAAATATCGCACATACTTCCATCTTAGCCATCGTCGATCATAATTCAGTCAGTAGACTGATTACAACAAGACTACTTAAAAAGCAACCAATTCCGTGTTCTACGTCTCTGTATACGTCTCAGGTGTTTACTTAATTGTGTGTGTGTGTGTGTGTGAGAGAGAGAGAGAGAGAGAGAGAGAGAGAGAGAGAGAGAGATAGAGTGTGTGTGTGTGTGTGTGAGAGAGAGAGAGAGAGAGAGAGAGAGAGAGAGAGAGATGAGGAAGAAGAAGCCATTGCTAATGGTTGAGAGCAATGTGAAGATCACGTTGTTGATAATTGGAGCATTAGTGACCATATCTTTTTATTATATCAACATCAACAATAATAAAGAAGAAAAAGCAATTCGTCCAGTAGTCATCTTCGATACTTCTGTTTATGATTCATTAGAAGGATGTGATTTGTTTTCTGGAAAATGGGTTCATGACAACGACTCATATCCTCTCTATAAAGACTCTGATTGCCCCTATATTCTTGGTGATTATGCTTGTGGACAATATGGAAGAAAGGACTCCAAGTATCAACAATGGAGATGGCAACCCCATGCTTGTAACCTTCCAAGGTATATAAATATGTATAATATCTATGTTCTTTTCAATCTTTAATTATCGCGAATTCGTGATACAAATCTATATATGTTCCATGGATTATGGTTTTTGAAATGATTCATGAATTATGTTTAAAATATCGATAATGAATTAAATTTTATAAAATTTAATGTAGATCACATCAGCAATATATTTTTCTACAAATCTACTATTTAATTTCTATAAACTAAACTCTATAAAAACCAATTCAACATATTTTAATAAAATAAATATTTAAAAATTAGTTTTTTCTCCATTGAAAAGTTTAATTACTACTCCGTTAAACTTCAAATCTAGAGACACGTGAAATGATGGTTCACTTCACAATTCTATGAATTCTCTTTTATTTAGTCTATAAATACTTTTTTTTTATATATAATTTGTATAAAGTTTTCATTCTAGAGAACAATGTCTTCTTATAAATTATTTAATGTATTTTGATTTATTGTTATTTAACTATATATATATATATATATATATATATATATATATATATATATATATATATATATATATATATATATATATATATATATATATATATATATATATATATATATATCCTGAATCAAACTTTTGCAATTATTGAAGACTATGGATTATGTTGATAGATAAACTATAACCACTCCATTATTTAATTATATCATATATTAGTCATATACTTTATTAGTTATGGACTTTTTGAACCACAGTTGTAAAATGACATGAATTACACAGGAATAAATTTCTTAGAGTTTAGGGAACTTCTATATCCTTCTTTTTGGAGAAAATAGTCAAGTCAATATAAAAAAAAATCATTATATTTTTTTATATTTTTTGTGTTTTAACTATTATATTCCAGTTTTATTAATAAAAATCATTCAAGTTTGAAAAAAAATTAATAGAAAGTCAAAATAGCCAAGAATATTTTATTAAAGTTTAATGGTTTAGTGGTTTAGTTGAAACTAAACTTTAACATCAAATATTTCCACCACTACTATATAGCAACAATCAATTTGCTAAAAAAATATTGAAAAAACATCATATACAGTCTCTATGATTTTCTCATATCGGAAGTTTAGTCCTCGTAGTTTAAAAGCATCATAGATGGTCCCCTGCTTTTAAAACTTTTGACGATTGATCCTTATTGTTAATTCCGTGAAGTTTTGTCCGTTAACTGAAGGGCATTTTCGTCATTTCACTACCACAGGGACCATTTATGATGTTTTCAGGGTTTTTTTTTCATTTTTTTTAAATAAGAAAACATCATAAATGGTCTTTGTTGTAGTGAAATGACGAAAATGTCTTTCAGTTAATGAACAAAACTTAACGAGGTTTGCAATAAGGACCAACTGTCAAAAATTTTGAAAGCACAGGGACCATCTATGATGTTTTTAAACTACAGAGACTAAACTTCAGATATGGATAAAACGTAGGAACTATTTATTTTTTTCAAAAAATAATTATTATCATTTAACCTGATATAAGAGCTATAACATGTTAAAGTGGCCTATAATATAAATTGTCAGACTTTACCATGACCCATTTTTATAGACAAAATTGAAAAATAATGGTTAAATCGTAAATTTAATAAAATATAATGGTTTTTATGTAATTTGCTAATTAGCAATTACAACTACCTGCTAGAAAATAAAAGGTAAGGTGGATTAAGAATTTGCTTAAAATAAAATGTTGTATTCTACCAATACAACCCAAAATTTTAAAAAATATATTACTTTTTCATAGAACCAAAGAGAATCAGAATTTCAAGTGATATTGAATTCGTAAACATATTGTTTGGTTGTTGACCTTGTGTAGATTTGATGCCAAAGAAGCTCTTGAGAGACTGAGGGGTAAAAGGGTAATTTTCATTGGAGATTCAGTGAATAGGAACCAGTGGGTGTCAATGGTCTGCATGCTTCAAGCAGTCATCCCTCTTGGTCGAAAGAAGATGCAAAAAATTCATGGTGTTTCCTTGTTCACCTTTAAAGCATTTGTGAGCAAATCTATCCTCACTTATATTGCTCGACAAAATATATTGTTATTCATTATTTGTTGAGTATCGATGCCATAACTTTGGTTAATTTATCTAAAAGTAAATCAAGATTTAGTTAGAATTTAGCTTAATGAGTTCAAATGCTTAATGAGTGAAATTTAATAAAATTTTCTAATAATGAAATGGGCCAACGGATGAAAACCACAATTACATTCATGTGTTGCTTTATTTCCTCACATCATAAATCTATTGGTATAGATGTGTAGATCTTAAACCCAACGATATTTGTTTTCATATTTTATCTTCTTTATGTTTGTTCCATTATATTTTATCTAGTTTTAGAATATTTCTAATAATGAGCACATACAGGATTATAATGTTTCGATTGACTTCTATTGGGCTCCGTTATTAGTAGAATCCAATGGAGACCACCCATCAAAACACAGAACGAAGGATCGTATAGTTCGTATCAATTCCATAGAGAAACATGCTACAAATTGGATTAATGCTGATATATTAGTCTTTAACTCGTATCTTTGGTGGAGGATGCCCACAGTAAAAATATTGTGAGTTTAATTTCTAAAAGCAAACATTAGTCTGTAGTTTTTGCAATAGAATTTTAAGATAAATCTAATACCTTATATAAGTAACAAACTATTTTTTTTAAAACATTAATGTTTTAAAAAAGTACAATGATGTTTAACAAATTATTTGTTCTATACACAAAATACCATTGAAAGAATGGTATTTCGTGAAGACAAAGTTCTAGTTATTTACTTCTTTATAGTATACATTTTTAGAAAACCGTATTTTGTGTTAAACAATATAATTTGTTATTTTTTATGACATTAACTTTTTAGAGTATTGTTTTTCATTAGGAACGGATCATTTGAAGACTCTACACAATACGACATAGTCGATAACCATAATGGTTACAAAATGGTTCTGAAAACATGGTCTGATTGGTTGCATAGCCATATCAATCACACAAGGACCCGATCATATTTCATGAGTATGACTGCAACACATCACAAGTAATATACTAAAAACTACTTTCTTCAAAACAGTTACCTAAATTTTAATTTTGTTATGTATGGATATTTACGGTTTCATTGTAAATTTATCTTCAGAGGTGTAGAATGGGGTATGCAAGATGATCAAAATTGCTTAAATGAAACTGAGCCAATAATGAAAGATGAGTTTTGGGAAAGTGGGTCGGATTTGAAAATGTTGATGATACTAGAGTCATCTTTGAACAAATTGAAAACAAGAGGGGTGAATGTGCAAATGATGAATATAACACAATTAACACAATATAGAAAAGATGCACATCCTTCAATTCACAGATTGCACTATTCTCCGTTAACCAAGGAACAACTGTCCAACCCTTCAAGTTATTCAGATTGTACACATTGGTGCCTTCCGGGTGTCCCAGATGTTTGGAATGAATTACTTTTGGCTCATATTCTTCGCAAACATATATAATTTAATTCTTTTAGATAGGATAGTTTAATCATTTATATTTATCAAAAATTATTTTTTAGTACTATGAAATGTGAATCTAACTCTTTTTATATACATAAAATACATCTTTGAGTTTTTAGAATAAATTATGATTGTATGTTCATGGTCATTGTGATATTTATTTTAGATGATTTCTCTTTCTACATGTAACTTATATATTAGTTAGATATTTTGTATTTTATATTAACATGTTTAATCTATGAATAATTTTATTATTCTAAAAGTTTATAGTTGGTTATAATTATGAAAGCAATTATGAATTAAGATTAATATTAATTGGATTGGTTGACTCTCATTGGATGAAAGTAGACAATGGGTTACAACCAAGATCCATAGATATTTGTCAAAACCGGTATTGAACGAATCTGCATCAAAATCACTTTATAGATCGCTTCCGTGAGTGATACTTAAAAAAACGGTATTATCTTTATATCCTTAATACTTGAGATACATAATGAAACTTAAATGTACTGAACATTATGCTTTGATGTGGTCAAACGCTAATCCTTAACCGGACAATTATAAAATTCATTATCAGGTATGGTGTGAATTATGCAAGAGGCTTATGTAGTCAAGATGTGATTTGTTCGTGTTATGTGTTGAGATCTAGATATATGACGCATGTTACCCAAAGTTTAACACCAATTGAGATTGATTGTGATCCAAGTCTCATGTTCAACAAGATGTCTATAACAAAGGGATAACTGATAAACTTACCTTATACATTAATTATAACTTTGAGCTTTTGGAAATTGGATGTTGATGAATGACATTCTTTATCATGTGTTATTGGAGGTAGTGAAATGTTGGTAGACGTTCACCATTGTCTATATTAATCTACGAAGAGTCTTGTGCAAGTGGGAGATTAAAAGATCTTTATGTAACGACCCAAAAATCATAAGGTAAACTTTTCATTTTTAATTCAACATATAAACACCCTTTATACTTATCGACCATTTAAAAGGACGTCAAAGTGAAAATAGCTATCATAGTAAAATCCCAGAATCATAAAGTGTGGAAAATGGGTGGATGCGCTACGATCAAGCTAGGTCCTTCCCTTTCGAAACAAAAGAACTTAAACCATAAACATAAACCGTAAGCACAAAGCTTAGTAAGTTCCCTAAAATAGCACATATCATACGTACATTAAGCCCCGCCCGGTATGCATCGGTGTGACAATCCGAAATTTTCTATCCTGTACAGTCAAACACTTCATTGAAGGTCAAACTCATTTTTGTTATCTTTTAACACAATTAAGAGTTTATTTGAGCGTTCTGAGCTTTGTACACTTAAGGGATAATTGTCTGGGTTTATCTACTGGAGATATAGCTTAAAGAACAGACATGGAACACCTTAATCAGGAGTTCACGGCCACCACCATGGATTTTACGGCCGTAAACTCCCCTTATATGGTCAAGTTCTGGCCATTTGTTTCATTCTTCCACTTCCCTTGGCCGAAATCCTCTCAAGTATCATCCCGATTTTCGTCCCCGATCTTCAAATCTCGTAAGTTCCTTGTCCTAACTAGTTGATATCTTACATAAACTAGTGATCTTACATGATTTCATCTGTGAAATCATTCCATTTGTGTAGATCTTCAAGTTTCACCAACAACACTCACTAGTGTTCTTGGCCAAAACCGACCATTCAAGCTCATAGATCGTAAGTACTCTTGTTCTAACTCGTTGTACACTAGGTTTAACATGTCTAGGGCTTAGAAAACACAAAGAAACACTAAATCAAAGGATTTTACGGCCAAGGCATGTTCTTGGGCCGTAAACCCCTTTAAGTGGTGCAAATGGCACCCTAACACCTTACCAAGCCTTGGATCTTAGCCTAGAACCTTACACCTTTGAACTATGGACTCCAAGAAACAAATTGGTACTTTATACCATGAGTTTACGGCCCTAAACTCATGGGGAAGTGGTCCCCAAGCCGTAAACTCCATACAAGGTCATTCTTGGACCTTAAACCCACCTAGCCTCTTATTTAAGCCTTGGAACACTTAACCTCATAAGACACCTTACCTTTAAGCCTCTTTTGGTAGCCCATTTGAGAGTTTACAGCTAGGAGTAAACTCCCCTGGGCCGTAACCTCCAACAAGTATGGTCTATTGATCATAAACTCCCTTACAAGGCCTTGCACTCCTTTGTTGCAACCCAATGGCCTCCTAACACTTTGACCAAAGTGTTTTCCACACATTAGGATGTTTATGCTTGTTTAATTAGTGTTATAATCACTAATTGTATATATACATATGTCTTTATATGTTATTAGGATCATTGTGTGTGTTTAAGTCTTCACTTGACACCAAGCACTTGTCCGACACTTCCATACGATCCACTCACTGCAGGTGAGTTCATACCCCTTAATTAACCTTTTAAATGTTTATAAATGCTTTATGGGGGGGGGAATACAAGTTGAATCATGCTAGTTATTATATCAATCACATGTGATTAATAACTAGCATACAAGTGGATTTACTATACTTTTAGCTGTTTTACCAAACAGATTACTTCAAATGACTTTCTCAAACATTTTTACATGTTAAAACTCTTTATCATACTGCTTTACATACTGTATGTTTCCTTTCGAACTATGATACAAATGTGTTTCAAACAAAGGTTTTCCTTTTACTTAAAATTGTCTTATTAAACAAACTACTTTCAAATCGTTTTATAAACTGACATCAAGTCATTGCTTTCTTAGTTATTAAACTTTTTAAAGGTTTTACAAAACTTCTTTTATACTTTTATATTGTCAAATGCATGCCCATATATGTAGAATTATACAAGTAATGTTTGAAGGACTTAGGACGGCTAGCTAGCTTTATTTTTTTGTCCTCGTTGGGATGTGGCCTTAGGGAATCGGTTATTCATCCGAATGTCATCTAAATATTAGTTATATATCATGTATACATATATAGACATAAAAGTTCCATCAGTCAGTTTAGTACCTTTGGGTAGCAAAGGCATACTCTCAGTTATACACGTATATTACTAGTAACTATAATAGGCATAGTTAGGAGATACCACTCACCATTCCATGTAGAAGGAATCACACAAGAGTCAGCTCATTCATGAGTCTATACTAATACAATACACGATAACAGAACAAACATAATAAGGTGCTATAGCACGGAACAATCTAACTATACCAATGAATCACTAGTGCATTGTGATAGTTATGTTAGGTATACATGATCACATAACCATAATGTGGATGTTCACGACTTGTAATCATTGCAGGGGTCGTGTTTGGTTCCCAGAATCTTTTGATAGAGAGAGCGTTTAGGATGGGTTCTATCCATCACATTATACCTTAATTCTCAAATTAAACAAGCACAGGATCTAACTATACCAATGAATCAGTAATGCATTGTGATAGTTATATTGGGTATACATGATCATATAACCATAATGTGGATGTTCACGGCTTGCAATCATTGCAGGGGTCGCGTTTGGTTCCCAAAATCTTTTGATAGGGAGAGCGTTTAGTATGGGAACTAGCCATCACATTATACTTAGTTAAGAACTGATAATCCTACACTAACATACATACACGGGTCGGCGTTGGTGCCTTCGACCCGTTCCTACTGCAGAAAACTCACCTCACAAGCTGACTGTAGAATCCCGCGAATAAACCTCTCGCTGCTAGCTGGCAGATCCCCGAACTGCTGATCACTCGACTCCCCGAGCTATCATTACCAACATAATACTTAGTTAAGAACTGATAATCCTTCTTAGGGTAAAATAACCATTTTACCCCTGGTCAAAGTCAAAGTCAACGCTTGGTCAAAGTCAAAGTCAACACCTCGAGTTGATTTGACTCGCTGAGTCATCCTCCTGACTCACCGAGTTCCTTCACTACTCATAGTCGTGGCAGAACGAGTCAACTCGTCGAGTCCATCTTCAGACTCGTTGAGTTCTACCTTGTACAAAAATCGGGACATCACGACTCAACTCACCGAGTCCCTCTCTAGACTCGTCGAGTCCCTCTTTCTATTTGGGCCATCTTAACAAATTAATCCCCTATTCTCTAGATCAAGACTCCATACTTCTTCTACATATAGAAAATGCCTTCTCAAGGGTAAAGTTTCCAACTTTACTTGCTATTAGTCCTTCTTAATGGGTTTACCTAAAACCCTAGTTCCTTAGGACATAGATCTTTGTCCAAAAGCCTTATTACTCCAACCCAAAAGCATGAAAACTGATATCTAGGTCCTAAACACCCAATGAGCACGTAAAGTATCAGGCTTTACTTCCATGCATTGCCTTTTGGGGCTTAATAGGCCATAATATTGTCTTTAAGCTTGCATGGGGCTTCCATGGTCATAAAGTTTGCACCTTTATGCTATGGAACCCCTTTTAGATCCCAGATTTGAAAGGTACGCCACTTGGGACGTCCATGTCCCAAAGATCAAGATTCTTGAACCAAAACCCTCATACAATGGAACTAAAGAGATCTATAAATCTATTAAGCAAGGTTGAGGCTTGTTTACCAGAAAATAGAGAGGATAAGATGTGGTTTTTGGATCTACTAACTTCCTTCTGAAAGTCCAAACTTCTCCTTTTCTTCACAAGCTTCAAATCACACAAGATTCACTCCAAAATGGCTCACAAGCATTAGTGTTTGGACAATGGAGGCTGTAAATGAGGCTGAAAGGTGGGGATTAAGATGCTTAAATAGGGTTCATAACCCCGAATCTAGGGTTTCCCAAACCCAGACCAACTCATCGAGTGGGTCTCTCTACCCGCATCCAAAACTAACTTCCTACTCGTCGAGTTATCCCCCATGGACTCGACGAGCAGACATTTAATTTGCTTATCAACTTGTCCTTAATTAGCCTTTTGGTTTCCGGGTGTTACAGAAGACTAGCATCTTGTGTCTTACTTTCTTTCTTCGTGGATACATGTAGAGAACTTCTTATTTGGAATTTCATGTTATCTTTATTAACTTCCTAATTGCTAAAAGGAACCAAAGTCTTCAAATGTTGAAAACTCTTCCCTTCTATGGTTGTTTTAATCTTCCTAAGCTTTGCAATATGATATTTGGTGGGTAAAATGAATTTAGTTTATTCAAATCTAAAATTGCTTTTTTTGCTAATCATGCCATTTTTAACGCTATAATTAGACTATTTTTGAATAAAATCCAACAAACATCATCAACGTTCATAAAATAGAATCACTTAATTGCAACAAAATTAACTAGGTGTCAAAACTCTAACTGTTATATCAAATTACGTTTTTATTTTAAAAGCAATTTTTTGATCACCACACATACTTCAAATGATTTAATGATCCATTGCTATTTTTATCGAAAGTATCTATGAAAACACAATCCTTGTTTTTTTTTACTATCATTTTGGTCTCTCTAAATGCAAGTTCACACAAGTGTGAGCTCGGTGAACTGATGCCAAATTAAAAGTACCAAGACCTGAAATGTTCAAGATGAAGGTACTGAATCCCAAACCGAATAGGATTTACCAATACTAGTACTTTAATACCAAACTTTTGAAGATCCCCGACTAGCCATGTTTGATGCTCTGTAACTTAGCAAATATTTATCCAATTAAGTTGATTCGTGAACGTAATTTGCAGACAACAAAAAATATACTAGAAAAAAAAACTCCTTAGAACTCGTATGAAAAAATTTATCAAGGTTGGTGTATGGTTAAAAAAAAACAATTACAAAAGCTAAAACAACCCCTAACATCACATGTTTAAGGGTGAATAACTCAACAAATATTTAATTAATTAACTTGGTTCTTGAACCTAACTTTTAGCCAACAATATGCAAGAAAGAAAATTAGCTCATTTTGAGTCCGTACGAAAACTTTATGAGAATCGAAATATGGTAAAAAATTGAAACAACCTCACCATCCTATGTTTGAGGAATTGAGTCGATACTTATCTAATTAAAGTTGATTCTTGACCCTGACTTGTTGTCAAGAAAATATATATATATATATATATATATATATATATATATATATATATATATATATATATATATATATATATATATATATATATATATATATATATATATATATATATATATATATATAGTACATTCAAAACTCATGCAAAAAATTTATGAGTATCGAAACCGGTACCGACACCTAGTATCGAATTTTCCTAGTGGATGGTACTGGAATTGAAGGAACCAATAGTCGACTTTGACGATTTGAAAGAATCAAATATCAAACAAATTTACCCTATATGAGTATATGTTACCTATTGGTTCGATATCAATGGTATTTTACTTACCCCTATGTTCACATCCTCTATTAACATGATTAGTTATATCATTATAAGATAGATCTCAATTTCGCTATCATTCATAATAGCATATCAATTATAACGGAAGATATCACCATTACATTCCATAACCTTTCACAAATTTGCAACTCTTTATGAGACACAACATGATATACACACATGATATACACATGTGTAGTCACATTTGTTTTCCCTTTCTTTAATACACTACAAAACTAGAGAAATCCATAGAGTATAAATCAGTATTATTGAAAATTTTATCATACAAACGAGTCTCATATAAAAGAGCATACCTTCCTAAAACAACAAAAAACCATCAACAATACGAATGACGGGTCTTTCAAAGGTTAATAACAAAATTGGTTATATTCAAATCAACAAAAAATTGATATTTTATTACTTCATCAATTAATCAAGCAACATTCTTGATTTTATATGTTTATAATTAGCATATCGATGTAAGATTAAATAACTACCCTTTTGTAGTTATCAAATAAAGATATTTGTATTGACAACTACCTTCTTAAATGTTACGGGAATATTATTGGAGATGTCGGAAATGGTTGAATCAAAGTCAAGACCCTTGTCGAGTCAAGATTCAAGAATGATAATCAAGTAATCACAACGCCATATCTCTCTCTCTCTCTCTCTCTCTCTCTCTCTCTCTCTCTAGGATGATTCAGAGATGGAACAAGAAGAAAACCCAACTTCCACTCATAGCACTAGTCTGCTTCCTGTTCGTATTCTGTACCATTTTCTTTAACGAGCGCCGATTTCAAGAAATCCACCGGAAAGAAAATCGGAAAGGAGATGACATTGGTACTCGTAATGATGTAAAGCAGGCATTTTTATCCAAACCCACACCCTCTTCCCTGAATAGCAGTCGCCTGAAAGCTCCTCCAGGTCTGTATATCGTAATCCCTGTCACCTGTTTGATTATATATCTCAAAGAGACACTTTACTTGTTTAGTTCACTAGGGTTCATGCTTCGACATCATAAATACCTTCTTCTTGCGATTTAGCTTCTAGAGTCGCTTTGATTCGATATCCTCTTAGTGTGATTTCAACTTCAACATCACCTTCACATGAGTTCTGTTTAATTTCAAGAAAAAAAAATGATCATTCCATTTAACTTCGACACTTCGTAACCGACGCCATATCCAAGATTCAAAACTGTAAAAACATCCATTTGAATTAAACTGTCAATCATACGAAACCTGTAACATTTCGAGATCTAAAACGGCAAGTCGGCAATTCAATCCACGTGGGCCTGTTACTCAAGTATTCGATTATGATTAAACACAAGAAATTGCATCCTGCTTTCATTTATCTGTTTACTAACAAATTAACAATCTCCTTCAAATACAAAGCAATCTTCGCTACTAAAATCACCGAGATTTTTAGCGTACAATCTCCTAACACGATATCTTAATCCAGTGGTTTTGGATAGATTCAGTAGCTGCAAGTCTACAGTAAACTACAGTGGGCAGAAAGCCAGATGGGATATCAATTTGATTCAATCTGATAAACAAGAAGACGAAAAGAAAGATTCATGCGATTTGTTTAAAGGCAAATGGGTATTTGACAACACTTCATATCCTCATTATAAGGAGTCTGAATGCCCATACATGTCTGATCAATTGGCTTGTCACAAACATGGAAGGCCTGATTTGGAGTATCAATACTGGAGATGGCAACCTCATGGCTGCAATTTGAAGAGGTAATTTGTTTTCAAGAAAAGGGTATTCCCGTCTTTTTCACAGGGTACTAGTAAAACGAGGGTATATATTATATAAGTAATTTACTTACATGAAATCGACTTTCTTGAACTTATTTTCATTTTAGATGGAATGCAACTGAGATGTGGGAAAAGTTAAGAAACAAAAGATTGATGTTTGTAGGGGATTCACTAAACAGAGGCCAATGGATATCAATGTTATGTCTTTTAGAATCTGTAATTCCTCCAGAAAAGAAGTCAATTACCCCAAATGCCCCTCTTACCATCTTCCGAGCAGAGGTATATTCTTTCCTTTTTTTGGTTAAATCCGTAATTCTAATTTTGGCTTAAGAAATGAAGGATTGAATTTTTCAAGTTTCAATTTTGTATGATTTGTTTTGTGTATAGGAGTATAATGCCACGGTGGAATTTCAGTGGGCCCCACTTTTAGTGGAGTCAAACTCGGATGATCCGGTCAACCATCGATTGGATGAGAGAATAATGCGTCCTGATTCAGTTCTTAGACACGCGTCTGAATGGGAACATGTTGATATATTGATTTTTAATTCATATTTGTGGTGGAGACAAGGCTCAGTGAAATTGTTGTGAGTGAATCTCCATTTTTTTTTATTAAAATGCAAGAAATCGCAACGTACATTTATAAAATGTATAATATTTTGATAGAAAATTTAAAAAATAGTATGCTATAATAATACATAAGTAGATGAAAGTATGTTGCTATTTATTGCATTTAATAAACAAAACAATAAAAGTACATTGCTATTTCTCGCATTTAATATGCCATTTTTTTTAATCATGAAGATGGAGTAACGAAGAAAACGGAGTTTGTGAAGAAGCCGAAGGGTTAGAAGCCATGGAATTGGCCATGGAAGCATGGGCTAATTGGATAGATTCTAACATTGATCCATTCAATAAGAAAGTCTTTTTTGTTACCATGTCCCCTACTCATCTCTGGTAAGCGCTAACATTGTTTTTTTACAGTAGTAACATTACAGTAAGATAATACAGTCTGTCTGTTGTCTGACAAAAAGTGTTTGACCAACCAAACACTGTGTGTCAGACAACAGACAAAGAGAACACAATAATATTAGAGTAAAATAATAAGACGCTATAATAACAAAGCGTTGAAAGTACGTTGTTATTTATTGCATTGAACCGTTTTGGAATTGACAGGAGTCGGGAATGGGAATCGGGGACCGAGGGGAATTGTTATGGTGAAAAATCTCCGATTACAGACGAAGGGTATTGGGGAAGTGGTTCGGATTTAGCAACAATGAGGATGGTGGATAATGTTGTAAATAAGTTGAAGTCGAGGGTTAGTATTATAAATATTACTCAAATGTCGGAATATAGAAAAGATGGCCATCCGTCAATTTATCGGAAATTTTGGGAGAGTAGGAGTGCGGCGGAATTGGCGAATCCGATGAGTTATTCCGATTGCATTCATTGGTGCTTGCCGGGTGTACCGGATGTTTGGAATGAATTATTATTCCATTTTCTATAAATAGAAAGTTAATTGGACCTTTTTTTTAATGTGTTGTATTTTTATGGTGTTGTGGGTTTTTGATGAAAACAAGGTTTTGAATTTGCATATTGAAGGTGAATAGAAAGTCCATTTTTACTCTCTTTGAAAAGAGAGGGAAATTAAATCTTACCAAAAAAAAAAGTATAAGATCTACTTTACTACCACCTTTTCTTTCCCTTTTCTCAATCTCAGTTATATATTACTTTTTCATGGTCATTATAAGGTGGTGTTTGTTTTAGAGGTCTTTTTAAATGTGGATTTTTCATGGTCATTATAAGGTGGTGTTTGTTTTAGAGGTCTTTTTAAATGTGGACAAAAGTTTTTTTTTTCCATGTGTTTAGTTTTCATATATATATTTTTTTTAAGTTTTCAAAAGAATGACTATTGGTGGTGGCTACAGTGGTGTTGGTATTAGGGGAGGTGAGGTGAGGTGGTGATGGTGGTGGCGGCGTCAGTAGCAATATTGATGACAATATTGATGGTGGAAAAATAAATACAGGGTTAGAACTTAGAAAATATCTTTCAAAAATTAAAAACTATTTTTTGTAATGCAAAAAAATCGACATAAAAACTTTTTTTTTGTCTTTTTCCTGCATAAAATATCAAAGAGACTTTTAGCCAAAAAATTAAAAAAAATAAAATAAAATAAAATAAAAACATCCTAAGTGATTTTTTAAGACAAAATTATAAAATTAGTCATTGTGGTTTGTCAAAAGTTACAAAGTTAATCACTGTTTTTTTTTTAATTAATTAATTAATTAATTTATTTATTTATTATTATTTTTTTTTGACGAACATGGTCTTGTAGTAAACTAATTTGTAGAATTATTAACCTTAAGTCCTGACAACAAAAAAACCATAGAGAAATATGAATTTTATCATTTAATATGTTTTTATTTCAATAGTATTAAAATTTCGTAAAAATATATACTTTAAAATTTGTTATGAATTCAATACTTGTTAAAAGATTGCAACTTTTGTCCTTAAATTTGTTTTTCATTCGGACTCTATTTTTATTTCATTTTGCTTCATCCATCGTATTGCTTTGACAAAATTTCACCAATGATTTTCAATTTTTCCCTAATATAGTCCTTATGAAAGTTTTTTTGCATTAGTGGTCCTTTTGAAGCAAACCATACACGTAAATAGTAATTATGACTAACACCGTCTTTCTATTAAATCTAACATGAAAAGATTATTTTTCCCCTCTAATACTATCATCGTCTGTTACCTTCATAACTATTTGCTTACTATCACCACCGTCAACCAACAAAATTAAATCGCCTTTATCTCCGCCTCTACCATTCGACACCACCATCTTTAGATCTGGAAATCAACATTCAAAAAACCATCTTCATCTCCGCCTGTTCCTTAGGTCTCACTTCCTCCATTCTTTGTTTTTTTTAGCGAATTAAAACCAGAAATGAAGAACAGGGGATGGGATAGTGATGGTTTGGGTTGTGCGATGATGATGATTAGGTCAGAACATGGGATTTTATTCTGGCGTCAAATTCGTCTTATGTTGTTCGCAATCTCACAATCATCACCAGACACCACTGTTTTGTTGGATTAAGGTGTCTAAGCTCATAACTAAATTTGTATATTCTTGTAAGTAGAAGCAAAGTCCTTTTTGGATTACACTCACAATTAAAACTTGGTTAGAACGACATTTGTAGAGAGAGGATAAATTGATTAGTTTATTATATGATTAATAAATATAATAAATGATTTGTTAATATATTATATGATTAATATATTAATTAGAAATAGAAAGTTGATTTGTTAATTTATTATGTGATTAATAAATTAATATGAAATCACATAGAATTGATTAATTATTAACCAGAATTAATCTGGAATTAATTTAGAATTAATTGGAATTAATTAAAGATGCAAGGACTAAGTTGTATTGTTCAATAATTGAACAAATGAGAGGATCTAAAAACCTCCATCATATGGACGGTTTTGAGGACCCTATTAGGGTTTGTAGAAGCCTTCAAATGATAATTAGGAAACTAGATAATTGCCCAATTTGAAATATATTATTATATGTTCAAATTAAGGGTTTCTAGAGTTTCTAGACAACTATATATGAGCCGTGGGTCATCTATTTCATGCTCTTCCTAACCTAGAGAAATTTGAATTCCTCTTCCTTTCCTTTTTTTCTCCTCTCTTGCCTTCTAGTTCTAGTGTGTGGGTATAAGCCATTAGAGGCATCATCATTTTGGTACTAAGCTTTCTAAGACCAACAACTACAAGGGATTAAAGTGATTTGATTGCTACAACAAATCAAAGGTATGTACCCTAATTCTTGTATTTTGATTATATTAAAGTTTCATTAGGGTTCATGTTAGTTTTGTTGTTCATTGCTTGTTGCCTTCAAAGTGTAATGACATAGATCATTTAGGTTGCATATGTTCTTAAGTGTTAAGTGAAATTCCGCAAGCACATAGTTCTGTAAACTATAAAACTCATTAGCGGTATCAGAGTCTTGGTGTGTATAACATTGATTGTACATGAGATGAAATGAATAAAACAAATTTTTTTCAAAAAATTGTTTCTCACGACGTGACACAAAGTGTCTCACGGCGTGAGATCAATATAAAGCCGAATTTAAGGATTTTCTGACTACTGTGATTTGTGTAGTTAATTTTGGTAATTATCTGGTTTTAAATCTGACAAAATTCGATTTTTAATGCCTTAAATAATTAAAATAAAAATCCTAAATACTAGGAGATAATCTTTGAAAGATAATATTTAATTATTAGATTAACTAAATTGAACTATCCTTAATTATAAATCCATTATAGGTTTAAAATAATTATATATTTATTATTATATTTATTACAATTATTACATATAAATATTATATGAAATTTAATAAAATAGAAAAAAAAAACCATGAAATGACATTGAAACATCCCAAAATACAACTCAATTTTTTTTTATATATGTAATAAAATCATATACTGAACGTCATATCATAAATCCATACGTCAAATATCTGAAACCATAATAAAATGGCGTGATACAATTGTAGCAAATCAAACTAAGTATCAAAACAATCTCCCAGGACAAAAACTGAAGCTGTGGTGTGTGCGATGCCATCAACCCGAGCTCTTCCCTTTCCTTGCGGAATTACCTGAAACCAAAACTAAAACTGTAAGCACGAAGCTTAGTGAGCTACCCCCAAATTACCACATACCATACAAACATAAAACAACTACTGGGCCTTGCCCACTGCATCGGACCGAAGTCCGGAAACTGCATCGAACCGAAGTCCGGAACTAACCAGGGCCTTGCCCTCTGCATCGGACCGAAGTTCGGAAATACTGAGGCCTTGCCTCCTGCATCGGACCGAAATCCGGAACTAACTGCATCGGACCGAAGTCCGGAACTGACTGCATCGGACCGAAGTCCGGAACTGACTGCATCGGATAGAAGTCCGAAACTACTGAACATAACATAGCATAAACATATCAACTAACACAACAACACATAGCACACAAACCTGTCTGAGCCACGAAGGCATCAAACATACTAACTACTGCATCGGACCGAGGTCCGGAAACTACTGCTAGCTAAACGGGCCGGCATTGTGGCCTTAGACCCGTTCCTACTGGAAGGAAACTCACCTCATGAACTGGCTGCTGAGTGTATGGCTCTGGAAGCTATCTGTTGCTGCTCCGGTATCTCCCCGACTACAATTCCACAAACACACTCAGTCAAATACTAATAACTGCATTGGGGTAAAATGACTCTTTTACCCCTGGCTAAAGTCAACTCTCCCGGTCAAAGTCAACTTACAGTTTACCTGACTCGCCGAGTTGGGCCGCCAACTCGCCGAGTCCCTACTCCCACTTCTCAACCCTGTTCGCTGCTACTCGTCGAGTATGGCATCAACCCGACGAGTTCCCTTTCGATCCTAAAACTCAGACTATTTGCATCCGACTCGCCGAGTTGTATGAACAACTCGACGAGATGTTCTTGAATCTATGAAGATTGCCTTAGACTCGCCGAGTTGTATGAACAACTCGTCGAGTCCCTCCATTACTGAGTCTGACCTCCGGGTCACTGAGTCCATTCTACTACTCACTGGTCCCCACTCGGAATCACTCAAAAGGGGAAGAATCGGGGATTCGCGGCTCGAATCACCGAGTCCGAAGAACGACTCGCCGAGTCGCATGCATGCAGTTACTAAAAACTCGATTCTGCTTGAATCCAGCGCATATAAATTGTAGATCTGGGCTTCTTATACTCGATTAACATGTAAATATTCTATCTTTACGTGTCCATAAGCATCCATGAAGATTAAAAGGCTCAAAAGGCATAATAAAGGCTAGATCTAGGGTTCTCATGCAAGGCAACTCGAAAAAGGAAATAGATCAGGGCTCTAAAGCTCCTAAATGAACAGATCTAGGGATATCTCGATCCCACAAGGCATCTATACAACTATAAAGCTTGGAAAATATATTAAACTAGCCTTAGAGGCGTTCTAATGGAGGTTTTAAGCACAAAACAGAATAATTCCGAGATATACCTTTATGAACTCTGACTTTGGCCTTAGATCTTTGCTCTACACTTCCTCTTTTTAATCCTTTCTTCTTCTTCTTCTTCTTCTTCTTGAATCCTTCAAAATTCACACAAAAACACTTTAATCATACAAGGAATGGTTTAGGGTTTCTCACAAGCTTTCTGAGGGTGAAGGAGGTGACTTGGGGGCACAAAACATTGCTTAAATAGTGAGCAAACCCGGGGATTTAGGGTTTCTTCCTGGCAGGCGGACTTGCCGAGTCCCGGATATGGACTCGTCGAGTCGCCGACTTACACGTGCTCGAAATCCCCGTCTCTACTCGACGAGTCGGGCTATAGACTCGCCGAGTCCCTCTTGAAAACTTCAAACTAAATAACATGGAAACAACATACCAGAGACGGGTCGTTACAATTATCCCCCACTTGACTCAAACTTCGTCCTCGAAGTCTGCTACGGCTAAATCTGCAAATAACGTCGGGTAGTGCTCTCTCATCTCATCCTCAGCCTCCCACGTCCACTCAGACCCCTTCCAGTGTTGCCACTGCACCTTCACTAGCTGAATTACCTTGTTCCTCAAGGTCTTTGTCTTCCGGTCCAGAATCGCGAGCAGCTGCTCAATATAATTCAGGCTGCTTTCAACCTGAATATCTTCTAAGGGAACAACTGCTGACTCATCCACCAAATACTTCCTCAACTGAGACACATGGAAAGTGTTGTGGATCTGGCTAAGCTCTACTGGAAGATCCAACTAATAAGCAACCCGACCCACTCGGGCCATAACCCTGAAAGGACCAATGAACCTGGGTCCCAGCTTGCCCCTCTTCCGAAACCTAATGACACCCTTCCAAGGTGAGACCTTCAGAAGGACCATATCGCCTACCCGGAACTCCAAGTCTGAACGCCTCCGGTCGGCCTAGCTCTTCTGCCGACTCTGCGCAGTCTACAGTTTACTACGAACCTGCTGAATCAACTCGGTCGTCTTGAGCACCACCTTCGTGCTCCCAATGAATCGCTGACCGACCTCGCCCCAACAAATCGGGTTCCTGCACTTCCTCCCACAAAGCATCTCAAAGGGAGGTCGATCAATGCTCACATGATAACTGTTGTTATACGAAAATTCCGCTAACGGAAGATACGTATCCCAACTGCCACCGAAGTCTAGGACACATGCCCGGAGCATGTCCTCGAGAGTCTGAATCGTCCTCTCGCTCTGCCCGTCCGTCTGAGCGTGGAAAGCGGTGTTGAAATGGGGACGACTACCCATCTCGTCGTGAAACCGCTTCCAGAATCTGGATGTAAAACGGACGTCTCGGTCTGACACCACTGATACCGGCACTCCATGACGTGCCACTACCTCCCGCACATAGATATCGGCTAACTTTTCCGCCGATATGATCTCCTGGATTGGTATGAAATGAGAACTCTTCGTCAACCGATCCACTACTACCCAAATCGAATCTACCCCACGTGCGGTCCTGGGAAGCTTGGTGATAAAATCCATGGTGATGTCCTCCCATTTCCACACGGGAATGTCTAATGGTTGCATCTTGCCATGAGGCCTCTGGTGTTCTGCCTTGACCTTCCTGCAGGTCAGGCACCTCTCTACATACCAGGCGACATCCTGCTTCATGCAGGGCCACCAGTAATCGGGTCGAAGATCTCTATACATCTTCGTTGCCCCTGGGTGGATAGAAAATCGAGACTTATGAGCCCCGTCCATCAACACCTGCCATACTCCGCCCCCGTACGGTACCCACACTCTCCCATGAAGGGTCAACAACCCCCGACTATCATAATCAAACGAAGCTACTCGGCCCACTATCCTCTCACACTTCTGCCTCTCCTCCTTGAGGCCCTCAACCTGAGCCTCCCTGATGTGTTCCAACAACGGAGTAATCACTGTGATCCTCAGACATAAGTCTCTGATAGGGGCTGTTGTCACCTTGCGGCTTAGGGCGTCGGCCACTACGTTGGCCTTCCCTGGATGGTAAAGGATTTCACAATCATAATCCTTCAGCACATCCAACCACCTCCTCTGTCTCATGTTTAGACTCGGCTGATCCATAAGGTACCTCAAACTCTTGTGATCCGTGTAGATGGTACAACGGACCCCATAAAGGTAATGTCTCCAAATCTTGAGGGCAAACAACACCACCCCCAGCTCTATATTGTGGGTAGGATAGTTAGCCTCGTGAGACTTTAACTGTCTCGAGGCGTAAGCTATCACATGCCCTCGCTGCATCAATACTGCTCCCATACCTGTGATTGAGGTATCACAGTAGACTACAAAATCCTCTCTTCCCTCTGGCAGGGTAAGGATCGCAGCCTCGCACAATCTCTGCCTGAGGGTCTCAAACGCCGCCTGCTGCTCAGGCCCCCAACGAAACACCACCGACTTCTTGGTCAGTCGGGTGAGCGGTACTGCTATCTTGGAGAAATCCTGAATGAATCTTCTGTAATACCCTGCCAAACCTAGGAAGCTCCGAATCTCGGATGGAGACTTCGGGACCTCCCACTGCATCACGGCCTCTATCTTGGTCGGATCTGCCAAAATACCCTTCTGGTTGACGAGGTGACCAAGGAACTGCACCTCACGCAACCAGAACTCGTACTTGGAGAACTTTGCGAAAAGTCTCTCCCTCCTCAAAACTTCTAGCACCTCCCTCAGGTGCTCCTCATGCTGCTCCTGAGTCTTGGAATATACCAAGATATCATCTATGAATACTATCACAGACTGATCCAACATCGGTCTGCATACGTGATTCATGAGATCCATGAACGCGGCTGGAGCATTAGTGAGCCCAAAAGGCATCACTACGAACTCGAAATGACCATAGCGGGTCCTGAAAGCGGTCTTCTGCACATCGTCGCCTCTGACCCGCATTTGGTGATATCCAGAGCGTAAATCGATCTTGGAGAACCAAGATGCCCCCTGAAGCTGATCAAACAAATCGTCTATCCTCGGGAGGGGGTAATGGTTCTTCACCATTACCTTATTTAACTCCCGGTAGTCTATACACATACGGTGCGACCCATCCTTCTTCTTCACAAACAGGATCGGCGCTCCCCAAGGTGAACTACTCGGCCAAATAAAACCCTTCTCTAGTAGCTCCTACACCTGCGTAGACAACTCATGCCGCTCCGGATGTATTGATACCAACTTGAAACATCCCAAAATACAACTCAATTTTTTTTTATATATGTAATAAAATCATATACTGAACGTCATATCATAAATCCATACGTCAAATATCTGAAACCATAATAAAATGGCGTGATACAATTGTAGCAAATCAAACTAAGTATCAAAACAATCTCCCAGGACAAAAACTGAAGCTGTGGTGTGTGCGATGCCATCAACCCGAGCTCTTCCCTTTCCTTGCGGAATTACCTGAAACCAAAACTAAAACTGTAAGCACGAAGCTTAGTGAGCTCCCCCAAATTACCACATACCATACAAACATAAAACAACTACTGGGCCTTGCCCACTGCATCGGACCGAAGTCCGGAAACTGCATCGAACCGAAGTCCGGAACTAACCAGGGCCTTGCCCTCTGCATCGGACCGAAGTTCGGAAATACTGAGGCCTTGCCTCCTGCATCGGACCGAAATCCGGAACTAACTGCATCGGACCGAAGTCCGGAACTGACTGCATCGGACCGAAGTCCGGAACTGACTGCATCGGATAGAAGTCCGGAACTACTGAACATAACATAGCATAAACATATCAACTAACACAACAACACATAGCACACAAACCTGTCTGAGCCACGAAGGCATCAAACATACTAACTACTGCATCGGACCGAGGTCCGGAAACTACTGCTAGCTAAACGGGCCGGCATTGTGGCCTTAGACCCGTTCCTACTGGAAGGAAACTTACCTCGTGAACTGGCTGCTGAGTGTATGGCTCTGGAAGCTATCTGCTGCTGCTCCGGTATCTCCCCGGCTACAATTCCACAAACACACTCAGTCAAATACTAATAACTGCATTGGGGTAAAATAACTCTTTTACCCCTGGCTAAAGTCAACTCTCCCGGTCAAAGTCAACTTACAGTTGACCTGACTCGCCGAGTTGGGCCGCCAACTCGCCGAGTCCTTACTCTCACTTCTCAACCCTGTTCGCTGCTACTCGTCGAGTATGGCATCAACTCGACGAGTTCCCTTTCGATCCTAAAACTCAGACTATTTGCATCCGACTCGCCGAGTTGTATGAACAACTCGACGAGATGTTCTTGAATCTATGAAGATTGCCTTAGACTCGCCGAGTTGTATGAACAACTCGTCGAGTCCCTCCATTACTGAGTCTGACCTCCGGGTCACTGAGTCCATTCTACTACTCACTGGTCCCCACTCGGAATCACTCAAAAGGGGAAGAATCGGGGATTCGCGGCTCGAATCACCGAGTCCGAAGAACGACTCGCCGAGTCGCATGCATGCAGTTACTAAAAACTCGATTCTGCTTGAATCCAGCGCATATAAATTGTAGATCTGGGCTTCTTATACTCGATTAACACGTAAAGATTCTATCTTTACGTGTCCATAAGCATCCATGAAGATTAAAAGGCTCAAAAGGCATAATAAAGGCTAGATCTAGGGTTCTCATGCAAGGCAACTCGAAAAAGGAAATAGATCAGGGCTCTAAAGCTCCTAAATGAACAGATCTAGGGATATCTCGATCCCACAAGGCATCCATACAACTATAAAGCTTGGAAAATATATTAAACTAGCCTTAGAGGCGTTCTAATGGAGGTTTTAAGCACAAAACAGAATAATTCCGAGATATACCTTTATGAACTCTGACTTTGGCCTTAGATCTTTGCTCTACACTTCCTCTTTTTAATCCTTTCGTCGTCTTCTTCTTCTTCTTCTTCTTGAATCCTTCAAAATTCACACAAAAACACTTTAATCATACAAGGAATGGTTTAGGGTTTCTCACAAGCTTTCTGAGGGTGAAGGAGGCGAGTTGGGGGCACAAAACATTGATTAAATAGTGAGCAAACCCGGGGATTTAGGGTTTCTTCCTGGCAGGCGGACTTGCCGAGTCCCGGATATGGACTCGTCGAGTCGCCGACTTACACGTGCTCGAAATCCCCGTCTCTACTCGACGATTCGGGCTATAGACTCGCCGAGTCCCTCTTGAAAACTTCAAAATAAATAACATGGAAACAACATACCAGAGACGGGTCGTTACAATTATCCCCCACTTGACTCAAACTTCATCCTCGAAGTCTGCTACGTCTAAATCTGCAAATAACTTCGGGTAGTGCTCTCTCATCTCATCCTCAGCCTCCCACGTCCACTCAGACCCCTTCCAGTGTTGCCACTGCACCTTCACTAGCTGAATTACCTTGTTACTCAAGGTCTTCGTCTTCCGGTCCAGAATCGAGACCGGCTTCTCAATATAATCCAGGCTGCTATCAACCTGAATATCTTCTAAGGGAACAACTGCTGACTCATCCACCAAATACTTCCTCAACTGAGACACATGGAAAGTGTTGTGGATCTGGCTAAGCTCTGCTGGAAGATCCAACCGATAAGCAACCCGACCCACTCGGGCCATAACCCTGAAAGGACCAATGAACCTGGGGCCCAGCTTGCCCCTCTTCCGAAACCTAATGACACCCTTCCAAGGTGAGACCTTCAGAAGGACCATATCGCCTACCCGGAACTCCAAGTCTGAACGCCTCCGGTCGGTGTAGCTCTCCTGCCAACTCTGCGCAGTCTACAGTTTACTACGAACCTGCTGAATCAACTCGGTCGTCTTGAGCACCACCTTCGTGCTCCCAATGAATCGTTGACCGACCTCGCCCCAACAAATCGGGGTCCTGCACTTCCTCCCATAAAGCATCTCAAAGGGAGGTCGATCAATGCTCGCATGATAACTGTTGTTATACGAAAATTCCGCTAACGGAAGATACGTATCCCAACTGCCACTGAAGTCTAGGACACATGCCCGGAGCATGTCCTCGAGAGTCTGAATCGTCCTCTCGCTCTGCCCGTCCGTCTGAGCGTGGAAAGCGGTGTTGAAATGGGGACGACTACCCATCTCGTCGTGAAACCGCTTCCAGAATCTGGATGTAAAACGGACGTCTCGGTCTGACACCACTGATACCGGCACTCCATGACGTGCCACTACCTCCCGCACATAGATATCGGCTAACTTTTCCGCCGATATGATCTCCTGGATTGGTATGAAATGAGAACTCTTCGTCAACCGATCCACTACTACCCAAATCGAATCTACCCCACGTGCGGTCCTGGGAAGCTTGGTGATAAAATCCATGGTGATGTCCTCCCATTTCCACACGGGAATGTCTAATGGTTGCATCTTGCCATGAGGCCTCTGGTGTTCTGCCTTGACCTTCCTGCAGGTCAGGCACCTCTCTACATACCAGGCGACATCCTGCTTCATGCAGGGCCACCAGTAATCGGGTCGAAGATCTCTATACATCTTCGTTGCCCCTGGGTGGATAGAAAATCGAGACTTATGAGCCCCTTCCATCAGCACCTGCCATTATCCGCCCCCGTACGGTATCCACACTCTCCCATGAAGGGTCAACAACCCCCGACTATCATAATCAAACGAAGCTACTCGGCCCACTATCCTCTCACACTTCTGCCTCTCCTCCTTGAGGCCCTCAACCTGAGCCTCCCTGATGTGTTCCAACAACGGACTAATCACTGTGATCCTCAGACATAAGTCTCTGATAGGGGCTGTTGTCACCTTGCAGCTTAGGGCGTCGGCCACTACGTTGGCCTTCCCTGGATGGTAAAGGATTTCACAATCATAATCCTTCAGCACATCCAACCACCTCCTATGTCTCATGTTTAGACTCGGCTGATCCATAAGGTACCTCAAACTCTTGTGATCCATGTAGATGGTACAACGGACCCCATAAAGGTAATGTCTCCAAATCTTGAGGGCAAACACCACCGCCCCCATCTCTAAATTGTGGGTAGGATAGTTAGCCTCGTGAGACTTTAACTGTCTCGAGGCGTAAGCTATCACATGCCCTCGCTGCATCAATACTGCTCCCATACCTGTGATTGAGGCATCACAGTAGACTACAAAATCCTCTCTTCCCTCTGGCAGGGTAAGGATCGCAGCCTCGCACAATCTCTGCCTGAGGGTCTCAAACGCCGCCTGCTGCTCAAGCCCCCAACGAAACACCACCGACTTCTTGGTCAGTCGGGTGAGCGGTACTGCTATCTTGGAGAAATCCTGAATGAATCTTCTGTAATACCCTGCCAAACCTAGGAAGCTCCAAATCTCGGATGGAGACTTCGGGACCTCCCACTGCATCACGGCCTCTATCTTGGTCGGATCTGCCAAAATACCCTTCTGGTTGACGAGGTGACCAAGGAACTGCACCTTACGCAACCAGAACTCGTACTTGGAGAACTTTGCGAAAAGTCTCTCCCTCCTCAAAACTTCTAGCACCTCCCTCAGGTGCTCCTCATGCTGCTCCTGAGTCTTGGAATATACCAAGATATCATCTATGAATACTATCACAGACTGATCCAACATCGGTCTGCATACGTGATTCATGAGATCCATGAACGCGGCTGGAGCATTAGTGAGCCCAAAAGGCATCACTACGAACTCGAAATGACCATAGCGGGTCCTGAAAGCGGTCTTCTGCACATCGTCGCCTCTGACCCGCATTTGGTGATATCCGGAGCGTAAATCGATATTGGAGAACCAAGATGCCCCCTGAAGGTGATCAAACAAATCATCTATCCTCGGGAAGGGGTAATGGTTCTTCACCGTTACCTTATTCAAATCCCGGTAGTCTATACACATACGATGCGACCCATCCTTCTTCTTCACAAACAGGATCGGCGCTCCCCAAGGTGAACTACTCGGCCGAATAAAACCCTTGTCTAGTAGCTCCTGCAGCTGCGTAGACAACTCATGCCTCTCCGGATGTATTGATACCAACTTGAAACATCCCAAAATACAACTCAATTTTTTTTATATATAATAAAAATCATATGTTGAACGTCATATCATAAATCCATACGTCAAATATCTCAAACCATAATAAAATGTCGTGATACAATTGTATCAAATCAAACTAAGTATCAAAACAATCTCCCAGGACAAAAACTGAAGCTGTGGTGTGTGCGATGCCATCAACCCGAACTCTTCCCTTTCCTTGCGGAAGTACCTGAAACCAAAACTGAAACTGCAAGCAAGAAGCTTAGTGAGCTCCCCCAAATTACCACATATCATACAAACATAAAACAACTACTGGGCCTTGCCCACTGCATCGGACCGAAGTCCGGAAACTGCATCGGTCCAAAGTCCGGAACTAACCAGGGCCTTGCCCTCTGCATCGGACCGAAGTCCGGAACTACTGAGGCCTTGCCTCCTGCATCGGACCGAAATCCGGAACTAACTGCATCGGACCGAAGTCCGGAACTGACTGCATCGGACCGAAGTCCGGAACTGACTGCAAGGGATAGAAGTCCAGAACTACTGAACATAGCATAGCATAAACATATCAACTAACACAACAACACATAGCACGCAAACCTGTCTGAGCCATGAAGGCATCAAACATATTAACTACTGCATCGGACCGAGGTCCGGAAACTACTGCTAGCTCAACGGGCCGGCATTGTGGCCTTAGACCCGTTCCTACTGGAAGGAAACTCACCTCATGAACTGGCTGCTGAGTGTATGGCTCTGGAAGCTATCTGCTACTGCTCCGGTATCTCCCCGACTACAATTCCACAAACACACTCAGTCAAATACTAATAACTGCATTGGGGTAAAATGACTCTTTTACCCCTGGCTAAAGTCAACTCTCCCGATCAAAGTCAACTTACAGTTGACCTGAGTCGCCGAGTTGGGCCGCCAACTCGCCGAGTCCCTACTCTCACTTCTCAACCCTGTTCGCTGCTACTCGTCGAGTATGGCATCAACTCGACGAGTTTCCTTTCGATCCTAAAACTCAGACTATCTGCATCCGACTCGCCGAGTTGTATGAACAACTCGATGGGATGTTCTTGAATCTATGAAGATTGCCTTAGACTCGTCGAGTTGTATGAACAACTCGTCGAGTCCCTCCATTACAGAGTCTGACCTCCGGCTCACTGAGTCCATTCTACTACTCACTGCTCCCCACTCGAAATCACTCAAAAGGGGAAGAATTGGGGATTCGCAGCTCGACTCACCGAGTCCGAAGAACGATTCGCCGAGTCGCATGCATGCAGTTACTAAAAACTTGATTCTGCTTGAATCCAGCGCATATAAATTGTAGATATGGGCTTCTTATACTCGATTAACATGTAAAGATTCTATCTTTACGTGTCCATAAGCATCCATGAAGATTAAAAGGCTTAAAAGGCATAATAAAGGCTAGATCTAGGGTTCTCATGCAAGGCAACTCGAAAAAGGAAATAGATCAGGGCTCTAAAGCTCCTAAATGAACAGATCTAGGGATATCTCGATACCACAAGGCATCCATACAACTATAAAGCTTGGAAAATATAGTAAACTAGCCTTAGAGACGTTCTAATGGAGGTTTTAAGCACAAAACATAATAATTCCGAGATATACCTCTATGAACTCTGACTTTGGCCTTAGATCTTTGCTCTACACTTCCTCTTTTTGATCCTTTCTTCTTCTTCATCTTCAATCCTTCAAAATTCACACAAAAACACTTTAATCATACAAGGAATGGTTTAGGGTTTCTCACAAGCTTTCTGAGGGTGAAGGAGGCGACTTGGGGGCACAAAACATTGCTTAAATAGTTAGAAAACCAGGGGATTTAGGGTTTCTTCCTGGCAGGCGGACTCGCCGAGTCCCGGATATGGACTCATCGAGTCGCCGACTTACACGTGCTCGAAATCCCCGTCACTACTCGACGAGTCGGGCTATAGACTCGCCGAGTCCCTCTTGAAAACTTCAAAATAAATAACATGGAAACAACATACCAGAGACGGGTCGTTACAATTATCCCCCACTTGACTCAGACTTCGTCCTTGAAGTCTGCTACGGTTAAATCTGCAAATAACTCCGGGTAGTGCTCTCTCATCTCATCCTCAGCCTCCCACGTCCACTCAGACCCCTTCCAGTGTTGCCACTGCACCTTCACTAGCTGAATTACCTTGTTCCTCAAGGTCTTTGTCTTCCGGTCCAGAATCGCGAGCAGCTGCTCAATATAATTCAGGCTGCTTTCAACCTGAATATCTTCTAAGGGAACAACTGCTGACTCATCCACCAAATACTTCCTCAACTGAGACACATGGAAAGTGTTGTGGATCTGGCTAAGCTCTACTGGAAGATCCAACTAATAAGCAACCCGACCCACTCGGGCCATAACCCTGAAAGGACCAATGAACCTGGGTCCCAGCTTGCCCCTCTTCCGAAACCTAATGACACCCTTCCAAGGTGAGACCTTCAGAAGGACCATATCGCCTACCCGGAACTCCAAGTCTGAACGCCTCCGGTCGGCCTAGCTCTTCTGCCGACTCTGCGCAGTCTACAGTTTACTACGAACCTGCTGAATCAACTCGGTCGTCTTGAGCACCACCTTCGTGCTCCCAATGAATCGCTGACCGACCTCGCCCCAACAAATCGGGTTCCTGCACTTCCTCCCACAAAGCATCTCAAAGGGAGGTCGATCAATGCTCACATGATAACTGTTGTTATACGAAAATTCCGCTAACGGAAGATACGTATCCCAACTGCCACCGAAGTCTAGGACACATGCCCGGAGCATGTCCTCGAGAGTCTGAATCGTCCTCTCGCTCTGCCCGTCCGTCTGAGCGTGGAAAGCGGTGTTGAAATGGGGACGACTACCCATCTCGTCGTGAAACCGCTTCCAGAATCTGGATGTAAAACGGACGTCTCGGTCTGACACCACTGATACCGGCACTCCATGACGTGCCACTACCTCCCGCACATAGATATCGGCTAACTTTTCCGCCGATATGATCTCCTGGATTGGTATGAAATGAGAACTCTTCGTCAACCGATCCACTACTACCCAAATCGAATCTACCCCACGTGCGGTCCTGGGAAGCTTGGTGATAAAATCCATGGTGATGTCCTCCCATTTCCACACGGGAATGTCTAATGGTTGCATCTTGCCATGAGGCCTCTGGTGTTCTGCCTTGACCTTCCTGCAGGTCAGGCACCTCTCTACATACCAGGCGACATCCTGCTTCATGCAGGGCCACCAGTAATCGGGTCGAAGATCTCTATACATCTTCGTTGCCCCTGGGTGGATAGAAAATCGAGACTTATGAGCCCCGTCCATCAACACCTGCCATACTCCGCCCCCGTACGGTACCCACACTCTCCCATGAAGGGTCAACAACCCCCGACTATCATAATCAAACGAAGCTACTCGGCCCACTATCCTCTCACACTTCTGCCTCTCCTCCTTGAGGCCCTCAACCTGAGCCTCCCTGATGTGTTCCAACAACGGAGTAATCACTGTGATCCTCAGACATAAGTCTCTGATAGGGGCTGTTGTCACCTTGCGGCTTAGGGCGTCGGCCACTACGTTGGCCTTTCCTGGATGGTAAAGGATTTCACAATCATAATCCTTCAGCACATCCAACCACCTCCTCTGTCTCATGTTTAGACTCGGCTGATCCATAAGGTACCTCAAACTCTTGTGATCCGTGTAGATGGTACAACGGACCCCATAAAGGTAATGTATCCAAATCTTGAGGGCAAACACCACCGCCCCCAGCTCTAAATTGTGGGTAGGATAGTTAGCCTCGTGAGACTTTAACTGTCTCGAGGCGTAAGCTATCACATGCCCTCGCTGCATCAATACTGCTCCCATACCTGTGATTGAGGCATCACAGTAGACTACAAAATCCTCTCTTCCCTCTGGCAGGGTAAGGATCGCAGCCTCGCACAATCTCTGCCTGAGGGTCTCAAACGCCGCCTGCTGCTCAGGCCCCCAACGAAACACCACCGACTTCTTGGTCAGTCGGGTGAGCGGTACTGCTATCTTGGAGAAATCCTGAATGAATCTTCTGTAATACCCTGCCAAACCTAGGAAGCTCCAAATCTCGGATGGAGACTTCGGGACCTCCCACTGCATCACGGCCTCTATCTTGGTCGGATCTGCCAAAATACCCTTCTGGTTGACGAGGTGACCAAGGAACTGCACCTTACGCAACCAGAACTCGTACTTGGAGAACTTTGCGAAAAGTCTCTCCCTCCTCAAAACTTCTAGCACCTCCCTCAGGTGCTCCTCATGCTGCTCCTGAGTCTTGGAATATACCAAGATATCATCTATGAATACTATCACAGACTGATCCAACATCGGTCTGCATACGTGATTCATGAGATCCATGAACGCGGCTGGAGCATTAGTGAGCCCAAAAGGCATCACTACGAACTCGAAATGACCATAGCGGGTCCTGAAAGCGGTCTTCTGCACATCGTCGCCTCTGACCCGCATTTGGTGATATCCGGAGCGTAAATCGATATTGGAGAACCAAGATGCCCCCTGAAGCTGATCAAACAAATCATCTATCCTCGGGAAGGGGTAATGGTTCTTCACCGTTACCTTATTCAAATCCCGGTAGTCTATACACATACGATGCGACCCATCCTTCTTCTTCACAAACAGGATCGGCGCTCCCCAAGGTGAACTACTCGGCCGAATAAAACCCTTGTCTAGTAGCTCCTGCAGCTGCGTAGACAACTCATGCCTCTCCGGATGTATTGATACCAACTTGAAACATCCCAAAATAAAACTCAATTTTTTTTATATATAATAAAAATCATATGTTGAACGTCATATCATAAATCCATACGTCAAATATCTCAAACCATAATAAAATGTCGTGATACAATTGTATCAAATCAAACTAAGTATCAAAACAATCTCCCAGGACAAAAACTGAAGCTGTGGTGTGTGCGATGCCATCAACCCGAACTCTTCCCTTTCCTTGCGGAAGTACCTGAAACCAAAACTGAAACTGCAAGCAAGAAGCTTAGTGAGCTCCCCCAAATTACCACATATCATACAAACATAAAACAACTACTGGGCCTTGCCCACTGCATCGGACCGAAGTCCGGAAACTGCATCGGTCCAAAGTCCGGAACTAACCAGGGCCTTGCCCTCTGCATCGGACCGAAGTCCGGAACTACTGAGGCCTTGCCTCCTGCATCGGACCGAAATCCGGAACTAACTGCATCGGACCAAAGTCCGGAACTGACTGCATCGGACCGAAGTCCGGAACTGACTGCAAGGGATAGAAGTCCAGAACTACTGAACATAGCATAGCATAAACATATCAACTAACACAACAACACATAGCACGCAAACCTGTCTGAGCCATGAAGGCATCAAACATATTAACTACTGCATCGGACCGAGGTCCGGAAACTACTGCTAGCTAAACGGGCCGGCATTGTGGCCTTAGACCCGTTCCTACTGGAAGGAAACTCACCTCGTGAACTGGCTGCTGAGTGTATGGCTCTGGAAGCTATCTGCTACTGCTCCGGTATCTCCCCGACTACAATTCCACAAACACACTCAGTCAAATACTAATAACTGCATTGGGGTAAAATGACTCTTTTACCCCTGGCTAAAGTCAACTCTCCCGATCAAAGTCAACTTACAGTTGACCTGAGTCGCCGAGTTGGGCCGCCAACTCGCCGAGTCCCTACTCTCACTTCTCAACCCTGTTCGCTGCTACTCGTCGAGTATGGCATCAACTCGACGAGTTTCCTTTCGATCCTAAAACTCAGACTATCTGCATCCGACTCGCCGAGTTGTATGAACAACTCGATGGGATGTTCTTGAATCTATGAAGATTGCCTTAGACTCGTCGAGTTGTATGAACAACTCGTCGAGTCCCTCCATTACAGAGTCTGACCTCCGGCTCACTGAGTCCATTCTACTACTCACTGCTCCCCACTCGAAATCACTCAAAAGGGGAAGAATTGGGGATTCGCAGCTCGACTCACCGAGTCCGAAGAACGATTCGCCGAGTCGCATGCATGCAGTTACTAAAAACTTGATTCTGCTTGAATCCAGCGCATATAAATTGTAGATATGGGCTTCTTATACTCGATTAACATGTAAAGATTCTATCTTTACGTGTCCATAAGCATCCATGAAGATTAAAAGGCTTAAAAGGCATAATAAAGGCTAGATCTAGGGTTCTCATGCAAGGCAGCTCGAAAAAGGAAATAGATCAGGGCTCTAAAGCTCCTAAATGAACAGATCTAGGGATATCTCGATACCACAAGGCATCCATACAACTATAAAGCTTGGAAAATATAGTAAACTAGCCTTAGAGGCGTTCTAATGGAGGTTTTAAGCACAAAACAGAATAATTCCGAGATATACCTCTATGAACTCTGACTTTGGCCTTAGATCTTTGCTCTACACTTCCTCTTTTTGATCCTTTCTTCTTCTTCATCTTCAATCCTTCAAAATTCACACAAAAACACTTTAATCATACAAGGAATGGTTTAGGGTTTCTCACAAGCTTTCTGAGGGTGAAGGAGGCGACTTGGGGGCACAAAACATTGCTTAAATAGTTAGAAAACCAGGGGATTTAGGGTTTCTTCCTGGCAGGCGGACTCGCCGAGTCCCGGATATGGACTCATCGAGTCGCCGACTTACACGTGCTCGAAATCCCCGTCACTACTCGACGAGTCGGGCTATAGACTCGCCGAGTCCCTCTTGAAAACTTCAAAATAAATAACATGGAAACAACATACCAGAGACGGGTCGTTACAATTATCCCCCACTTGACTCAGACTTCGTCCTTGAAGTCTGCTACGGTTAAATCTGCAAATAACTCCGGGTAGTGCTCTCTCATCTCATCCTCAGCCTCCCACGTCCACTCAGACCCCTTCCAGTGTTGCCACTGCACCTTCACTAGCTGAATTACCTTGTTCCTCAAGGTCTTTGTCTTCCGGTCCAGAATCGCGAGCAGCTGCTCAATATAATTCAGGCTGCTTTCAACCTGAATATCTTCTAAGGGAACAACTGCTGACTCATCCACCAAATACTTCCTCAACTGAGACACATGGAAAGTGTTGTGGATCTGGCTAAGCTCTACTGGAAGATCCAACTAATAAGCAACCCGACCCACTCGGGCCATAACCCTGAAAGGACCAATGAACCTGGGTCCCAGCTTGCCCCTCTTCCGAAACCTAATGACACCCTTCCAAGGTGAGACCTTCAGAAGGACCATATCGCCTACCCGGAACTCCAAGTCTGAACGCCTCCGGTCGGCCTAGCTCTTCTGCCGACTCTGCGCAGTCTACAGTTTACTACGAACCTGCTGAATCAACTCGGTCGTCTTGAGCACCACCTTCGTGCTCCCAATGAATCGCTGACCGACCTCGCCCCAACAAATCGGGGTCCTGCACTTCCTCCCACAAAGCATCTCAAAGGGAGGTCGATCAATGCTCGCATGATAACTGTTGTTATACGAAAATTCCGCTAACGGAAGATACGTATCCCAACTGCCACCGAAGTCTAGGACACATGCCCGGAGCATGTCCTCGAGAGTCTGAATCGTCCTCTCGCTCTGCCCGTCCATCTGAGCGTGGAAAGCGGTGTTGAAATGGGGACGAGTACCCATCTCTTCGTGAAACCGATTCTCGAATCTGGATGTAAAACGGACGTCTCGGTCTGACACCACCGATACCGGCACTCCATGACGTGCCACTACATCCCGCACATAGATATCGGCTAACTTTTCCGCCGATATGATCTCCTGGATTGGTATGAAATGAGAACTCTTCGTCAATCGATCCACTACTACCCAAATCGAATCTACCCCACGTACGGTCCTGGGAAGCTTGGTGATAAAATCCATGGTGATGTCCTCCCATTTCCACACGGGAATGTCTAATGGTTGCATCTTGCCATGAGGCCTCTGGTGTTCTGCCTTGACCTTCCTGCAGGTCAGGCACCTCTCTACATACCAGGTGACATCCCGCTTCATGCAGAGCCACCAGTAATCGGGTCGAAGATCTCTATACATCTTCGTCGCCCCTAGGTGGATAGAAAATCGAGACTTATGAGCCTCGTCCATCAACACCTGCCGTACTCCGCCCCCGTACGGTACCCACACTCTCCCATGAAGGGTCAACAACCCCCGACTATCATAATCAAACGAAGCTACTTGGCCCACTATCCTCTCACACTTCTGCCTCACCTCCTTGAGGCCCTCAACCTGAGCCTCCCTGATGTGTTCCAACAACGGAGTAATCACTGTGATCCTCAGACATAAGTCTCTGATAGGGGCTGTTGTCACCTTGCGGCTTAGGGCGTCGGCCACTACGTTGGCCTTTCCTGGATGGTAAAGGATTTCACAATCATAATCCTTCAGCACATCCAACCACCTCCTCTGTCTCATGTTTAGACTCGGCTGATCCATAAGGTACCTCAAACTCTTGTGATCCGTGTAGATGGTACAACGGACCCCATAAAGGTAATGTCTCCAAATCTTGAGGGCAAACACCACCGCCCCCAGCTCTAAATTGTGGGTAGGATAGTTAGCCTCGTGAGGCTTTAACTGTCTCGAGGCGTAAGCTATCACATGCCCTCGCTACATCAATACTGCTCCCATACCTGTGATTGAGGCATCACTGTAGACTACAAAATCCTCTCTTCCCTCTGGCAGGGTAAGGATCGCAGCCTCGCACAATCTCTGCCTGAGGGTCTCAAACGCCGCCTGCTACTCAGGCCCCCAACGAAACACCACCGACTTCTTGGTCAGTCGGGTGAGCGGTACTGCTATCTTGGAGAAATCCTGAATGAATCTTCTGTAATACCCTACCAAACCTAGGAAGCTCCGAATCTCGGATGGAGACTTCGGCACCTCCCACTGCATCACGGCCTCTATCTTGGTCGGATCTGCCAAAATACCCTTCTGGTTGACGAGGTGACCAAGGAACTGCACCTTACGCAACCAGAACTCGTACTTGGAGAACTTTGCGAAAAGTCTCTCCCTCCTCAAAACTTCTAGCACCTCCCTCAGGTGCTCCTCATGCTGCTCCTGAGTCTTGGAATATACCAAGATATCATCTATGAATACTATCACAGACTGATCCAACATCGGTCTGCATACGCGATTCATGAGATCCATGAACGCGGCTGGAGCATTAGTGAGCCCAAAAGGCATCACTACGAACTCGAAATGACCATAGCGGGTCCTGAAAGCGGTCTTCTGCACATCGTCGCCTCTGACCCGCATCTGGTGATATCCGGAGCGTAAATCGATCTTGGAGAACCAAGATGCCCCCTGAAGCTGATCAAACAAATCATCTATCCTCGGGAAGGGGTAATGGTTCTTCACCGTTACCTTATTCAACTCCCGGTAGTCTATACACATACGATGCGACCCATCCTTCTTCTTCACAAACAGGATCGGCGCTCCCCAAGGTGAACTACTCGGCCGAATAAAACCCTTGTCTAGTAGCTCCTACAGCTGCGTAGACAACTCATGCCTCTCCGGATGTATTGATACCAACTTGAAACATCCCAAAATACAACTCAATTTTTTTTATATATAATAAAAATCATATGTTGAACGTCATATCATAAATCCATACGTCAAATATCTCAAACCATAATAAAATGTCGTGATACAATTGTATCAAATCAAACTAAGTATCAAAACAATCTCCCAGGACAAAAACTGAAGCTGTGGTGTGTGCGATGCCATCAACCCGAGCTCTTCCCTTTCCTTGCGGAAGTACCTGAAACCAAAACTGAAACTGCAAGCAAGAAGCTTAGTGAGCTCCCCCAAATTACCACATATCATACAAACATAAAACAACTACTGGGCCTTGCCCACTGCATCGGACCGAAGTCCGGAAACTGCATCGGTCCAAAGTCCGGAACTAACCAGGGCCTTGCCCTCTGCATCGGACCGAAGTCCGGAACTACTGAGGCCTTGCCTCCTGCATCGGACCGAAGTCCGGAACTGACTGCATCGGACCGAAGTCCGGAACTGACTGCAAGGGATAGAAGTCCGGAACTACTGAACATAGCATAGCATAAACATATCAACTAACACAACAACACATAGCACGCAAACCTGTCTGAGCCATGAAGGCATCAAACATATTAACTACTGCATCGGACCGAGGTCCGGAAACTACTGCTAGCTAAACGGGCCGGCATTGTGGCCTTAGACCCGTTCCTACTGGAAGGAAACTCACCTCGTGAACTGGCTGCTGAGTGTATGGCTCTGGAAGCTATCTGCTACTGCTCCGGTATCTCCCCGACTACAATTCCACAAACACACTCAGTCAAATACTAATAACTGCATTGGGGTAAAATGACTCTTTTACCCCTGGCTAAAGTCAACTCTCCCGATCAAAGTCAACTTACAGTTGACCTGAGTCGCCGAGTTGGGCCGCCAACTCGCCGAGTCCCTACTCTCACTTCTCAACCCTGTTCGCTGCTACTCGTCGAGTATGGCATCAACTCGACGAGTTTCCTTTCGATCCTAAAACTCAGACTATCTGCATCCGACTCGCCGAGTTGTATGAACAACTCGATGGGATGTTCTTGAATCTATGAAGATTGCCTTAGACTCGTCGAGTTGTATGAACAACTCGTCGAGTCCCTCCATTACAGAGTCTGACCTCTGGCTCACTGATTCCATTCTACTACTCACTGGTCCCTACTCGGAATCACTCAAAAGGGGAAGAATCGGGGACTCGCGGCTCGACTCACCGAGTCCGAAGAACGACTCGCCGAGTCGCATGCATGCAGTTACTAAAAACTCGATTCTGCTTGAATCCAGCGCATATAACTTGTAGATCTGGGTTTCTTATACTCTATTAACATGTAAAGATTCTTTCTTTACGTGTCCATAAGCATCCATGAAGATTAAAAGGCTCAAAAGGCATAATAAAGGCTAGATCTAGGGTTCTCATGCAAGGCAACTTGAAAAAGGAAATAGATCAGGGCTCTAAAGCTCCTAAATGAACAGATCTAGGGATATCTCGATCCCACAAGGCATCCATACAACTATAAAGCTTGGAAAATATATTAAACTAGCCTTAGAGGTGTTCTAATGGAGGTTTTAAGCACAAAACAGAATAATTCCGAGATATACCTCTATGAACTCTGACTTTGGCCTTGGATCTTTGCTCTACACTTCCTCTTTTTGATCCTTTCTTCTTCTTCTTCTTCAATCCTTCAAAATTCACACAAAAACACTTTAATCATACAAGGAATGGTTTAGGGTTTCTCACAAGCTTTCTGAGGGTGAAGGAGGCGAGTTGGGGGCACAAAACATTGCTTAAATAGTGAGCAAACCTGAGGATTTAGGGTTTCTTCCTGGCAGGCGAACTCGCCAAGTCCTGGATATGGACTCGTCGAGTCGCCGACTTACACGTGCTCGAAATCCCCGTCTCTACTCGATGAGTCGAGCTATAGACTCGCCGAGACCCTCTTGAAAACTTCAAAATAAATAACATGGAAACAACATACCAGAGACGGGTCGTTACAGACATGTAGAAAAATTTAATTAAAATTTAAAATAACTACAAAATGGCATGTGACAAGATGAATGAGAGTGTGGCATGTGGCAAAAAGATCTTTTTTATTATTATTATTATTATTATTATTATTATTATTATTATTAATAATAAGTGGGTTTGACTATTTTAGTTTGATATTATAATAAAAGAAATCACTTTTATTAATTTTAAATTTATTTAAATCAGTTATGTTTCTTAAGCTAAAGGGTGTGGTATAATTTTTGCCAATGGTATAAATTTTTCATGTAGGCGTCGTATTAACTTTTATAAATTTTACAATTTTAACTATGAATTAGGGTGCGGTAATTTGTTTTAACGTATGATTTTTTTAATTGTCATAGAAAATAAGAACCTTTTAAAAACCATACTAAAATTAAAAATAACACAAAATTAAAAATTACGTTTTAGAAATCATAAAAATTAAAAATAACATGAAATTAAAAATTACATTTAAACCCTAAAAACGAAAAATAAAACATGAAATCAAAAACTAAAAAACCTTGAAAAAAAACATAGCATCGAAATTTCAATTGTTTTTCAGATTATATTTTTCGCGAATCGACGCCTTCACCATTTTTGTCGCTTCTTGATCTTCGGGGTCGAACTGGCTCACGTCTTGCAATAACAACAAATATTTTGTAAGTCCGACCGTTTCAGTAATATGCTTCTCTAACGTTAAATTCAATTGTGTCATTTGTGCCATTATTTTCTTCGATCTAGCTGACCGCTCGGTTCTAACCGACAAATTTGAAGATGTCACTTTCCCTTTTTCTCTTGCTCGAGGTTTGGTTTTGTCCATTCCCATTGGAGGAGGAGGTGGGCGTATTTCTTCGATATCGTCATTATTATCATTATGATTAACACCTACATGACCATACGATGCCACATGTTGTGAGCTCGAATATGAAAATGTTTGGCTTCTTTTTGGTAAATTGGGAATTTCTTCATGTGTTGCAAGTTCCCTCTACCTAACGCTTTTTGACAATTTCTTTCACATAAATAAACTTAAAAGGCTTTAGTATATCATCTCGGAATATAGCATTCATTTTTTCAACAAACTTACTTCACTTTTTCCACTAGCTCATTGCTTTTTAAAGTATGTGTAAATTCTATTCCAAAGTGTCACGAGTTTGTTAACAAGATTCCATTTCAAGTTACATTGGTCGAAGGTCCGATAATCTAGATCTCAACCCATTCTCTTACAAAACTATTCTGTGATACGTAACCAAAATTGATCACTTGATTCTTTCCCGTGCCACCATCTTCGAATATGTCAACCCATGCCTTTTCTAACTCGGTTTCTTCTTTTTTTGTCCATTTTCTCTAATCGATTGAAGGTGTGAAAGGCGGATGGGATTGAAATTGAAATTGGGTTTGGGATGGTTGGGTTTGCGGTTGGGATTGAAATTGGAATTGTTATGACATTTGGAATTGTGAATAATAGTTAGGAACACCATCCATTTGTGGTCAGTAAGGTGGTGGTGATAACGGATTGTAGCCGAAAAGTGCGAACGGGTTGGAAACCTTTTGGAGTGGAGCATTTTGCTTGGAAGAGTTTGGATTGTTTGAACACATTTTGAATGAAAAGTATGTAAAGAATGTGTAATTTTGGTTGGAAGAATGGTAATATATATATATATATATATATATATATATATATATATATATATATATATATATATATATATATATATATATATATAACAGTAAATTTGTTTTAAAAAAATGAGAAAGTAGCCGTTGCCAACAATTGGCAACGTTCCATTCCAAACACAACATTCGATTTTCAAATTTTTGCTATCGGTAGAAACCCACCGTCAGTATTATATTGGCGGTAAATTTTTTGGTTAGGCCCGGTGTTTACCTGGTGGCAAAGAGGAGGTGACACATTTATGATACCGCATAGCTTTATATATTCATTAGAAAAAAAAATATAAAAACGATGGGAAGCGATGGAAGACTATTTCCTAAGGTTGGTGGGTGTGGGCAATATGTTAAGACATTATCATATCCAAAATTTACCAACTTATATGTCATGTCATATTTAACATCATTTGATTTATATAGGAAATGATGTGCAAATGTTATAACATGTTAAGAGATACAAAGAGAGTTAGAGAGAGAAAGAGAGAGAGAGAGAGAGTGTGTGTGTGTGTGTGTGAGAGAGAGAGAGATAATGGCTTCTGATTGATTAATTCTCATGTTACTTCCCATAGCCATGGTAGCATTTCTTAACATAACACCAAATAACATGAGAGGGGGCGGTGTTCCAGTGTTATGGCGTCGTTATCGGAGCTGCCAAATCAGCAAACGCCTTATGGCGTTGCCCATACCGAGTAGACTAAGGGGGTGTTTGGTACAGGGAATTAAAAATAGAGAAAATGAATTGATTCCCTTTCTCTTGTTTGGTTGATACAAAAAATAAATAATTGGGAAATAAATCAATTCCCTTTCCATCATATCCATTCTCTATTTTTAAAAGAGAAAAGAGAGAAAAGAAAAAAGAGGTGTGACCGAGAATCTAAAAAAAAAAGCAGAGAAATCGATTTGCCCCCCATTCGAACCCCACTATGTGCAATCGGTCAAAATCAATCGATCAACAGGTTTCAAGCCGATTACCATGCAATCGGCCCACGTAATTTTGATTGCCCTACATACGTCGATACATAGGATCAAGTCTTCACAGCAGTGTTGCTTTATTCACGCATAGCTTCTTCTTGGGGGATTTTGGCATCATCTTCTTCCAATCGAAGGTATGATTGTTAATCTTGTTATGAATACTTCCAATTCAAGAATTCTAATTTCGAAATTGTATTAAAATCTTGTTATGATCGATTCTTCTTATGATTTGGAATTGTGTTAAAATCTTGGTATGATCGATTCTTTGTACCTGTTTGAATTCTATTTTTGATGTTGAAACATATTCATGACAATCGATTCCTCATATGTTAAAATTAATTGTGTTTGGCAATAATTGTAGATTAGTTTTTTTTAATATTGTTTCAGCACTTTCTTAGAATTTTTGTCCAACTTTGAACCTGAAACGACCCAAAAATCACGACAAAAAAAAATTTCTTTAAAAGCATTACTAGAATCATATTTATAAAAACTGTATCATAAGTCATAACATAAATTCTCGAGTATTAATTCAAAACATAATATCATTATCAGAGTCAAACATTCCCAGGCTAACTGACTATGGTGTGTGCACTGCAATCTCCCCGAGCTCCTCTTTTGAAAACTGAGTACCTGAAACCAAAACTGAAAACCGTAAGCACGAAGCTTAGTGAGCTCCCCCAAACTACCACATACCATACAATAACATATAAACACATATTGGGCCTTGCCCACTGCATCGGGACGAAGCCCGGAAACTGCATCGGACCGGAGTCCGGAACTGACTGGGACCTTGTCCCCTGCATCAGACCAAAGTCCGGAACTAACTGCATCGGACCGAAGTCCGGAACTGACTGGGACCTTGTCCCCTGCATCGGACCAAGGTCCGGACTAACTGGGGCCTTGCCCCCTACATCGGACCGAAGTCCGGAAACTGACTGGGACCTCGTCCCCTGCATCGGACCGAAGTCCGGGCTAACTGGGGCCTTGCCCCCTGCATCGGACCGAAGTCCGGAAACTGACTGGACATAGCATAGCATAACATATCAACTAGCATGAACACATATACTGCATACTACATCGAGCCGTAGCCCGGAACACATAACACATAACACATAAAACATAGCACATAAATCCTGTCTGAGCCACGAAGGCATCAAACATACTAACTACTGCATCGGACCGAAGTCCGGAAACTACTGCTAACTAAACGGGCCGGCATTGTGGCCTTAGACCCGTCCCTACTGGAAGGAAACTCACCTGAGACTGCTGAACTGATGCTGCTAATCCTCTTGACTGCTACTTGACCTCTGACTTCGACTGCTGCTCCACTAGCTCCTCAAGCTACCAATATCAATATAACACTTAGTCCAACTGACCTCCAAAGGTCGCTAGGTCAATTCTGGTCAAGGTCAAAATCCTGGTCAAAGTCAACCCTACTCGCCGAGTCTATCTACTGACTCGCCAAGTTCATATGCTCTGGGTCTTTCTTATTCGCGACTCGACTCGCCGAGTCAGTCCATGACTCGCCGAGTCCAACTAGGTCCAAGTTCTGTCCTGTCCAACTCGTTGAGTCACCACCCGACTCACTGATTCGAGTCTTAACTCGAAGGGTTTAGGGTTTCGCGATCTGACTCGCCGAGTCCAAGAACAGACTCGCCGAGTCCTAGACAATCTTCAACCAACTCGTCGGGTTGTTCATCCAACTCGCCGAGTCCATGCCTAACTTCATCCAACTCGACGAGTTGTTCATCCTACTCGTCGAGTTCCTCCTCATCTTCAAGCTACTCGCCGAGTCCACTCGAAGGACTCGCCGAGTCTATCCAGTCCTCAATCCATGCAGTGGCTTTTCGAGCCAAATAGAGTTTCCAACTCATATATCCATACTTCTAGGGACTATTCCCCACGTAAAGTGGCAAACTTTACTTGTAGATTAAGAGATCTAGGCTCAAAACACCCTAAATTCGGGTTTATGGCAAACATACTTCTTCAACATACCAAGGGCTGATACTTTAGGGGATTCAAGACCCAAAACAAACGTGGATCTGAGGTAGCAACCTCAGATCTGAACCTCCAACTCGGATTGGTTACATATCATACTAAAAATGACCAAAACTCACATATAAGAATAGATCTAGGTGCAAAAGGGAGTCCAAGCAACAGCTTATTACCTCCAATTGTTCTGAAATGACTACACAATCCCAGATCTACAGTCCCTTCTTGCACCTCCAAAGCTTTTCTTCCTTCTCCAAGCTTTAGTGCACTCTACAAGGCAAGATCTAGCTCAAAAACGGATATGGCGGCTAGGGTTTGGTGTTCTGGGGTAGAGAGGCAGTAAAGGAACCCTAGGAAGGAGAATGAGACGCTTAAATAGACTCCAAGTTCCCGGATTTAGGGTTTTCCTCGTTCAGACCCAACTCGTCGAGTCTCCTTGGCCGACTCGCCGAGTCGGTCGCTTTCACCACAACCCGGATCCCGCTCGGACTCGCCGAGTCCCTCCATGGACTCGCCGAGTCTCCCCTAAACTTGAGGTTTTCTTTCTTTTCTTGGCTTTCCAAACTTTGGGGTGTTACAGAACCATCATAAAATCTTCATAAGAGCTTGGAATGAGGTGATTTTCTTTCCAGATTGTAGCACTTTGTCTTGGCTATGTTTTAGGATCAAACAACAGATTATTTGGTTAATTTTTGGCTCAGTTATACAAGCCTAAACATGGGCTGTTAGTTTTTTTTTATAATGTGACAACACTTTCTTAGAATTTTTGTCCAACTTTGAACCTTCATAAAATCTTCATAAGAGCTTGGAATGAGGTAATTTTCTTTCCAGATTGTAGCCCTTTGTCTTGGCTATGTTTTAGGATCAAACAACAGCTTATTTGGTTAATTTTTGGCTGATTTATACAAGCCTAAATAGGGGCTGTTAGTTTTTTTGTAATGTGACAACACTTTCTTAGAATTTTTTTCCAACTTTGAACCTTCATAAAATCTTCATAGGAGCTTCGAATGAGGTGATTTTCTTTCCATATTGTAGCCCTTTGTCTTGGCTATGTTTTAGGATCAAACAACAGCTTATTTGGTTAATTTTTGGCTGAGTTATACAAGCCTAAACAGGGGTTGTTATTATTATTATTTTTTTCTAATGTTTCAGCACTTTTTTACAATTTTTGTCAAACTTTGAAACTTCATAAAAACTTCATAGAAGCTCGGAATAAGGTGATTTTTTTTTCAAATTGTAGTGTAACGTCCCAAAATTCAAGACTGAAAATTTCTTACATAAAACATTACTTAAAACATAATTATCAATATATAACATAATCAGAGTATTAATTTCCAAAACATATGTTCATTATCAGAGTAAAACATTCCCAGGTTGTCTAATCTATGGTGTGTGCCATGCGATCACCCCGAGCTCTTCCCTCCGCTACCGGAAGTACCTGAAACCAAAACTGAAAACCGTAAGCATGAAGCTTAGTAAGTTCCCCAACCTACCACATACCATGCACAACCACATATTGCATATATTTGGCCACGCCCACTATTGTGGGCCTCACCTGCTACAACGGCCCCGCCGCTCCAGGCCCCGCCTGGCTTCGAGCCTCGCTCGGACACAGATCTGTTTCACTTAGGCCTCGCCCGCTAACATATAATAGCACATAAACATATCACAACACACAAGCTAAACATATACTAATGGATCCTTTCCTAAGGCCTCGCCTATCCTGGGCCACACCCTTTTCCTGCTACTGATGAGTCATGGAACCCCGTCCATGCTTCTACTGATAGTGAGATACTGGCCAAGCCCACACTCACTCTTTCCCTAACTTGGGGCTCGCCCCTGTTCTGTTGCTAGTGAGATGTGGAACACCATCCACACTATGCTATTGGTGAGATACGGGACCTTGCCCACACTCACCTCCCTACCAGGCACATACAAGTATCACACAGACAACAAGTATAAACTATCATATAAACCATTCCTTGGGCACCCGCCCGCTACCATTGGACCTCATCCTGAATATCATACTAGCATATTGTGCCTAGGGCTAACCCCCGGGTCTTCTACTCATAACTACATGGGCCGGTATTGTGGCCTTAGACCCATTCACACAAAAGGAAACTCACCTGCACTTGCTGAACTTGCTGATACCCCTCTGGCTGCTGCCTGACAACTCTCTGAACTACGGCTCCACTAGCTCCCCGAGCTACGAATACTAATATAACACTTAGTCTAACTATCCTTCGGAAGTCAACTAAGTCAACTCTGGTCAAGGTCAAATTCCTGGTCAAAGTCAACCTTCCAGGTCAACCCTACTCGCCGAGTCTACCTACTGAGTCACCGAGTTCACATGCTCAGAGTCCTTCCATTCGCGACTCGACTCGCCGAGTCAGACCATGACTCATCGAGTCCACCGATTTCCAAGTCCTATCATGTCCAACTCACTGAGTCTCCACTCGACTCACTGATTTGAGTCTTAACTCGAAGGGTTCGGGGTTTCGCGACCTGACTCGTCGAGTCCCAGAATAGACTCGCCGAGTCCAAGGCAAACTTCAACAGACTCGCTAAGTTGTTCATCCAACTCGTCGAGTTCCTCTTAATCTTCATACTACTCACCGAGTCCACTCGAAGGACTCGCCGAGTCTATTCAATCCTTCATACATTCAGAAGCTTTTGAGTCATGCAGGGACTCCGAACTGTAGATCCACTCTCCCAAAGCCCATTCCCCACGTAAAGTTGCAACCTTTACGTATAGCTAAGGAGATCTAGGCTAAACACACCACAAACTAGGGTTTAAGATAACCATGCATCACCTACACTCTCAAGGCTGATACTTTATGACTCTCTAGGCCAAGACACAACTGGAGCTGAAGGGATTCAGCTTGAGAACGTCCAAACCCGAAAAGTATCATACTTGGTCCAAAATCTCATAAATAGGGACATGAAATGATCCAACAATTAACAAGGCAAGGAAGGAACTTGATTACCAAAAGGAGAAGCTAAAGAGATGAATCTTCTGGATCCACAACCTTCCTCTTGAACCCTTAACTCCTTCTTCTCCTTCTAGGCTTCAAGAACACTCCAACTCTTCAAAAATGGCTCACACACTCAAGGACAGCACTAGGGTTTCGTGGAATAGCTTCTGGACAATGAGGGCTACACATGAGGCTGATAGAAGGAGATTGAGATGCTTAAATAGGGTACAAGTCCCAGAATTAGGGCTTTCTCAACCCAGACCAGACTCGTCGAGTCGGTTACTTAAGCCGCGACACGGATCATGCTCCGACTCGTCGAGTTCCTCCCTGGACTCGACGAGTTGACCCTTTGACTTAGGGTTTTCTTTCCTTTCTTGGCCTTTCTAATTTTGGGTGTTACATGTAGTCCTCTTTCTTTTATATGTTTTTAGGCTCAAGAAAAAGCTTATTTGGTTTGGTTTTGGCTGAGTTATGTAGCTCCAAACAGTGGCTGTTAGAAGTTTTGTACAATATTTCAGATTTTTTTTTTTAGTTTTTTTGTCAAACTTTTGAAACCTTATAAAATCTTCATACAAGCTCGGAATAAGGTGAAATTTTTTCTCGATTGTAGTCCTCTGTGTTGTCTATGTATTAGACTCAAGAAATCGCTTATTTGGTTTGGTTTTGGCTGAGTTATGCAACTCCAAACAGTGGCTGTTAGGATTTTTGTAATATATTTAAACATTTTGTTTTTTAACTTTTTTGTCCCAACTCTTCCTTGTTTGTATATATGTAGATGACACAAACACCTATGCATCAACGGATTGTACGAAATAGATAAAATGTATGAGTTTGCTATGAATCGTTTAGAAAAAGCTAGAATATTATGGCAAAAATACTTAATGAGTTACCATAATGGACGTGATAGTATTCATGATATGGTTTATAAAAGTGATAAAACAAGTGTGGTTAACATAAGAATGAATAGAAATGCATTTACAAGACTATGTGACATGTTGAACAAAGAGGAGGGTTGAAAAATAGCAAAAACATGTTAGTTGATGAGCAAGTTACTATGTTCTTACATGTAATTGCACATAATGAAAAAAAATAGGATTATAGTAGAAAGATTCAAACGGTCAGGTGAAAATCTAAGTCGATACTTCAAGTTAGTCTTAGATGCGGTATGTCGATTACATAAAGAGTTCTACAAGAAACCCATGCCAATACCCGATGATGAAACCGACGAGAGGTGGAGGTGGTTTAAGGTTAGTAATTAATTAATATAAATTTATTTAATTCCAATATTAATAAAAAAATTGTTTTATGAACATGGTTTCTTAGGAGCATTAGATGGAACATATATCAAAGTTAAAGTCCTTGCAACGAACAGAAAACCTTATTGAACACGCAAGGGTGAGATTTGTACTAATGTACTGGGAGTGTGTTCAAGAGATCTTCAATTTATATATGTACTAGCGGGATGGGAGGGTTCCGCAGCAGATAGTCGAGTACTCCGTGATGCTATTAGTAGACCATGTGATCTTAAAATACCTCATGGTATGATATACATAAAACTAAAGTTACATATATTATTATCGATACAGTCTAACTAAATATGTAGAATCTATTGTAGGAACATAATACCTTTGTGATGCGGGTTATACATTTGGTGAAGGTTTTTTAACACCTTATCGTGGACAAAGTTACCATCTTAATGATTGGTCTCGACCACCTACAAATGCTAAAGAGTTATATAACATGAGACACTCATCGACAAGGAACGTAATAGAACGATGTTTTGGATTGATCAAATCTAGATGGGCATTTACGTGATAATGCATATCATCCCTTAGAATCTATGCCACACATAATCATTGCATGTTACTTGATGCATAATTTCATACGTACAACCATGACCGAAGACCCCCTTGATCAAGAAATCCTTGTTAATCATACACAATTTGGAGATAAACATGACAACATTATTTCTACCGTAGAGACATCGCATGGATGGACTCACCATCGAGATCTTCTTGCTAATACTATGTTTACTGATTGGAGTGCAAGGCGTGCCAACAATTAATTTATTTCATGTTTTTATGTAAACTTCATTTTCTTTATGTGGTGTTAATATTATGTTTAATGATTGAACAACTCTATTATTATTTCATTATTTTTGTTGATATATTATATTTATTATGTGGTGTGATAATATTTCTTTAGTTTGAATCTATTTGTAACTTTAATAAAAAAAAATGTTGTTAAAAAAGAAATAAACAAGGTAATAAAATATTTCTATTTCACTGCATAATACAACCAAACAAGAGAAATGATTTTCAACAACATTTCTCTAGTGGATTCTCAGTTCTACCAAACAGTGTAATCAATTCTCTTTCGTTAGCTTAATTCTCTTTCTCTCTGTATTTTCATTCTCTGCTGGAATTCTATTTCTCTGTACCAAACGCAACCTAAGTGAATGAGTATAAAAAAAATTAGATTGGGCTTATCGAAATCATACCACTTCTAATATTTAGACAAAATTGCAAAAATGGTCCCTGTGTTTGTCAAAATTATGTAGTTTTGGTCCAAAAATGTTTGGTGGTGCAATAACGGTCCAATTTTAGATACCTTGTGTGGTTTTGGTCCCTATGGTTATTATTTTGTTGTGATTTTGGTCCATGCCCTACCTAAAATGATGATTATGCCCTTAACTGACTCTTTTTTTAATTTTTTTAATTGATTTCTTATTTCCTTAATTAAAAAAAACAAAAAACACAACCCACCCTACCCATCTCTCCCATCTCTCTCTCTCTCTCTCTCTCTCTCTCTCTGTGTGGTAAAGACCCATCACCGCGCAATCGACCTCAACCCACCACCTCCACCATCCTGCCACCATCATTGACCACCGCCACCTCAAACACTTCAATCAACCATCGCAACCACATCTCATCCATAAAAGTCCCAACTTTCACTTAGCATTTGATTCTATTCCCGCCATATCAAGTCAAGGAAATAATTGATCTCGGTATTTCATTGTTTCCTAGATCCCTAATTAATCCAACTCATTTATTCACCAAATCTTTTGGAGGTTGATTTATATATCTCGCAGTTCTAGGTTCTTCTTCTTTTGTTCTTTCATTGTGTTTACATGGAGAAGGATTTTGTAAACTTTAGGAAATTAACACAGGATTTAGGAAGAGCAGAGAGGGTTTTTGTGAAATACGATTGTTTGACTGTATTTTAATAAGTTTTTGCTCATCAACCATGGAGATGTACTGGTAGCAACTCCTAGAATTGAGATTATTGATCACATGGAAACCCCTTCATTGCCTCCATGGATTAGTGAAGATAAGATACAAGCGTATATGTATAGTTCTCTCATATACCATTTTGAATGGTTGCCTTGAACAAGAATGGGAAAGAAAAGTCCCATGTGAACAGGAACAAATTAGATTTACATCAGAAAAAATTGATGTTCCTTCCGGTGAATTAATAATCTGAAATCAATGAAACTAGGAAAAAATGATGATGTCTGTGTGAAGTTCTAAGATTGGGGGTAATCAAAAGATGATTGTGACGATATCTTCATTTTTCATATATCAAAGCTACCACCGCCACCGTCAGAAGCCTTAACCCTAGTGCCGAACTGGAAAATTCCTCTTATTTAAAACCCTAGAACCTGCCATCGTCTGGTGATTTCTAGGTAGAGATCGAGGTGGTGGTGGAATGTGGTGGCATTCAGAAAAATCCTAGCATCAATCTAGAAAACTCCTCCACAGATGTGTGTTGTTCTTGAATATGTATGTTCATAAGTGTGTGTATTGAAGAAGCCAAGAAAATATGATGTGGGTATATGTTTTTAGAATAGCCCATAAAATCTGATGTGTGTATGTGTTTATGAAGATACACATGTTCTTCACTATTTGTTTATGTTTATATGATGTTCTTGAATTCCTGAAAGACAAACCCAGATGGGGGTGGGTGGGTGAGATTTTTTTAATTAATTAAAAATATTAAAATAAATATAGAAAAAAAAAACAAATATGAGGGTATAATAGTCTTTTTAAGTTGATAGGGACCAAAATCACTAAAAAATCCAATTTTGAACCATTAGTGCACCACCAAAACTTTTTAGATCAAAACCACATAATTTTGTCAACCACAAAGATCATTTTTGCAATTTTGTCTAATATTTATTTCTATTCTCTCTCTTTAGATATTACTTTCATTAAATTATTTAATTTTGTTAATACAGAAAACATACATGAGAAACAAGTCGCCGCATTAAGTCAACTCAAAAAAATATTGGTCAATTGTTTCTCGAGGCGATATTCCGACAACCCTACTAGGTTACCAGCCTACTACTACAGTCTACAACCCAATTTTGTTGACCAATTTGTTAAATGAAAATATATATATATATATATATATATATATATATATATATATATATATATATATATATATATATATATATATATATATATATACTTTTAATTACTTATTTAGTATTGTTTCAAAGAAAAATATGTTTTGAAAATGTTGGATCAAGTTTTCTGGGGCAAAAGAAATATAAAACTATTTTCATTCCACCGTCAAATAAGCTTTAGTTGCATCCATTAGTAAGAGTATGAATTTGTATAATGCATTAACACTTAAAAAATACGAAATTTCTATTCAATTTTCTGAATTGCATATCACCTAATTAAAGCATCAATATTCTTTAAAATACCATGCAAAACCCTAGTTTCTAACTAGCTAGCTAACGTGAGAGAAAGTGTGACATTGATATCATCATGGTCTTTCTGAGGATGCATCTTCGATCTTGATTCCATATAAGTATCCATCTTCTCATCACAAGTGCAATAACCACCATCCTCATCATGCAACACATTCTTGATCAAACACCATAAACATGAAATTAATTAATTAATCTCGAGTTAATTAATAACATATAATAAGAAACGAGATCCAAGAAATTAAAAGAATAAATTAATAAAGATTAGCAGCACACACCTTCTTATAAATCGTCCCATCTTCTTCAACATGCCAACCAGCTTCTTCACAAACTGCTTTCAGTAAATCAATGGTGTCAGCGTTCTTTGAGAGTTGATAGTTTCCGAAAGTCCGAAGCCCAGAAAAGATTTTCCGAGCAACATTTCGCCGGTTTCTCTCCCGTTCACGGTTCTTCAGCCTCTCCTTGTCGGAGGGAAACCGGTATCTGGTGATGACACGGCCGTCTTTGGTGGTCCGCTGAACCACCCATGGTCCTTTTCCCGACTTGATGCACCCTTTCACCACCCTTTTCTCCGCCGTCTTCTGATGATCTCCACCCATTTTTGGCATCTTATCTTCTATCGGCTGATTTCGTATTTATAGTAACTTGAAGAACAACATGAGACAAAAAGAACATCTGAAAAGGTAGAGGAGAACACTGAAGATGCATGATTTTATTCCTTGTAGTACAAGATATTATTCCGTTATCCTTTGCATGTGTTTGAATTGATTAGCCATGAATTGGGTAATAATGCTTTAGTTGCATGTACTTTGTGGAGTGAGTGTTGTACTTTCATTATTTTGCATTTGGAAAAAGATGAAACCCTGATAATATTCTCTTTTGGCAGCCTTTTTGGTCGTAACTATATTAATTTTGTTTTTCATTTTAGTCATTCTTTTATGTAAAAACAACATTAGCTTTCTGTTTGTTTTAAAGCCAACCATACCTTATTCCCATTGTATAAGTTAATTGTGTTAGTGGTAGTTATACTAAATTTTTCAACAATATTCATTTGCTAATTTAAGGACATTCGACTTAAATAGTCAAATTACTTGCAATGTCTTGTTATATCCAACATGAAATTTGAACATTTAAAGTAAAAAACAAAAGCCTACATAACTAACACTATTAGAAACTTGGCTTTCAGCTAGGGATTCAGAGAAGGTTTTATTCTGTAGCAAATTTTAAGCCTTATAGCGAGCAAATTACGAGAGATATGCAATGGTTTAAAAGATTATTTTATTTATTCAACATAATGCATATTAGAGAGGGTTTAGCGAGGGATCAACTACGGATCTCGCAACTATTTATCAACGCATTCTTATTCCTCGGCAATCGGTTGAAAACGAAGGCATTTGGCGAGGGTTCAACGAGGGATAAAAAAAAGTGTCGACTTTTTCCATCTGGTACGTGTTTATTGAGGAATTGCCGACGGAGGGTATGCGCGTTATGTTTTTTTAATTGACGATCTCTCGCTGAAATTAGCGCTATCCAATTCCAGTTTCACGAAGTTTATGTAAGTTTCCTTCTCTCCCAAATCTGTTTTATCACTCCAATTGAGCACACATGATTCTCGAGTTGCAGCTTAACCTAATCTCACCTTCTCCGTTCAAACAGATGACGACACCACTGACCAATGCAGCTTCCGATTCCGGCAGCCTCCACATTTTTTAAAATCTAAAATTATTCTTCGTTAACTTCCGATTCAGGTAAATCTCTTGATTTTATTTGCTTTAGTCGTATATTAGGTTAGGTTTACATTAGGGCTTAATTTCTCCATTTTTTTCCTTTTTCAATCGTCATTCCTCTTATATCTCAGCATTATATATACATGAATCACCTTGAAGCTTTCTGGTTATTGTGTATCATAGACATATGGAATGCCTTCTTCTTTATCAACAAATTAATTTCAGGTCTACCATCGATTGCATCTATATAAGAATAGACACTTAGAATTAGAACTTGATTTAGGGATTGATTGGTTAATTATTGTTTAAAAGCTATAAATTGGTTAGTTGTTGTTGATCCATGAGTTCTTATAGGTCTAGCGCACACGAATTTTATGGAAAAGTAAGTAGAAGGGAATTAAAACGCCGATAAAGAACATATAGTGGTTTAGAGAATAGCTTACCTAAAATGACACCTAATTTGCTCCCCTTAAGTTTACTCATGTTGTTCTTGTCAATTGGAAAGCCTGCTTTGAAGTACACAACTTTGAACATAAACGTCTTGAATATAGTCTCATCTCCTATTTCTATGAACAAACACCTTTATAAGAATAGAAATTGTTTTTGTATTTCTTTTGGTGAATTCACTTAAGGTTCATTAGACTATATTTGTATTTTTATCTAACTCACAGCCTTGCTAGTTGAATTTAACAGGTTAATTGAGAATTAGATGATAGTTTGAAACAAAAAGATAGGGCATACCTAATAATAAAGGCCAATTGTAGAGAAAAGAAATGTATTTGAGACAAAATGTTGTGCAAGTTATACGTTTATAATCATATAAGGGACCCACCAAATCCTAATCACTTCAAAAAGAAATTGACTTATTTAAATTATCTATTTGGATCATCTGTAAAAAACTTGTTTATAATTGAGATTTCAGATGATGCCTTTTAGGTTATGCTTGTTTTAAAAGTCTAAACTTGTAGCATATTACTTTGGTTTTATGTGTATAATATATCACAGAAAATGTAAGTTTGTTACTATATATGTCTATTTACTGTCTCTAGGTTGTCAACATTTTGATTTTACCTGATGCATCATCATATGAACAAACACCTTTATTACTATTTATATATTATTGTGCACTGAAGGTTCATTTTCTATGATAATATACCTATTTTTGTGTATCTTTTGGTGAATTCACTTAAGTAACAAGCTTCTATGTGAGGGAATTCAACATAAAACGGTGCAAACTCTAAGTGCTTATATTACCAGGCTTATTAGGAGTCACTTTCTTCAACTTCTCTGTCTAATCTATGAGTTACAGGAAACTGGGTTTGCTTTTCTGTTTTCTGACCGTTTTACCCTTGGACACCAATGCGTGGATCTTTGTTGTGTTTAGGTCAGGTCATAGTTTGTCAATACTATCTTTACATATGTTATTAATCGGTTCGGTTATTTTGGTTATAAAAAATAATCAGTAAAATGAAAAGTCTTAGAGTTAGTGATGTGGGATGACAAAAGTCAGGAACAAAAAGTCTTACTGTTCAGCTATGTGCAGGTGTTTTGTACTAGATAGTTGATACAGAAAGAACAGACTTTCTCCATTTATGTCCCAATTTTTTTTACAAAATCATTTTTTAAAGAATTCATACTCTCTAACTTTTTTTTTTTTTTTTACATATTTGACATTTCATTGTGAAGAAAATTCAAGGTAAAAAGAAGTCTAAGATGTTTAAACAATTCGGGTAAATACCTGTGATTTCTCAGTTTTCTGCACAAGACTATCCAATTTTTTTTCAAGCTCTTTAATTTCAAGTTGAAGATATTTTTGCTTAAGTAGAAACAAGTTCCCATTCAATCTTTCACCTTTCAGATTCTGCATCTTTCCATTTACCCACAAAATCCCCTTCATATTTTCAATCTGGTCCCTCATCTTCTCCAACTGTTTCAACTTTAGAATCATTTCCTCCAAAAAACTAACAACTTTTTCTTCAAAATAATCACAAAAATGCCATAAATCTATTTTCACTTTCAAAAACATATCTTCAAGAACCTGTTTCTCTACCCGTAATTTATCAGCTTCATCCACAACTTTCATGGCTGCTTTCTCATTTACTTCAAATGCAGAACCCATTTTTTGTGACAGCCTTTCTAAGTTCCTCTTGAAGCCTTGCAGCCAAATTAACATTTTGCAACCTTATTTTTCTCAAATTTTCCTCTGCCCGAATCGCCCTGTTCTTGATTCACTAACTCTTCCTCAAGATTCTTGACATGGGTTTCAAGATCTTTAATCACAAGATTTGAGTTTGATTTGCCAAAATGTTTTAAAATGAATTCAGATGCAAAATTGACTTCATTTATTTTAATTACTAATTAGGATCTAAAAAGATGAACGTAACAATATGAGCTCATATCTTTTGATAAATAACACCTCAAATATTAGAAACTTCCCATTCACTTTTAATAAATAACAAACATAACCCATCAAAGCAAGAAAGGTCAAGCTTTATGGTCAAATACTCAACTGGACTCGACTCGACTATGTATGTACTTTTATATGGGAATCAAAGGAAGAAGATTGAGTTCTTGAAAGTCAGAGGCTTCCGAAAGAGGTAATTGAGGTTATATTATGCTATAAAATAAATAATTTCACATGTATAGCTGCATAATGTTGTTATATGATGCTATTGGTGTTTCAAAGGGATGATCGGTTGAGGTTAAGCCATTCGTCGTCTGTTTTCCCTCCATTTTCAGGTAAGATGCTACATTTATTTTGAAATTTAAACCATATTGAATTGTATTTTAAAAAGGAGAAACAAGGAAAATTTTGTTGAATCCCCTTTTGAATATATGCATTTCATTACCTACAAATGTGAAACTAAGGTATGATTATGAAACAATATTTCCTTTTAATTTACCAGATGTGTATTATATTTTTTAACACACTGTTTTTATATAAATATATAATAGGTGGAGTTCAAGCAAGCTCTGGTCCCTAGTATGGTTTGTTGGAGAGAACACGTAGGCAAGCTCAACATCAGGCGGTTGAGGCATCTCTTATGAATTTGGCTGGTAAAAAATATTTGATGTTTTTGTCTTATAACAGTATAAAGAATTTATAGAAATGAATTCCTTCCACCCTTCCCCTAGTCCTTAGGATTCAAATGTAATCGAATTGCAACAAAACAAACAATGATAATGATTCTGACCCTTTTTAGGCAATGTTTTTGCAGATAAGTATTTGTCTTGTGCTAAGTCTGGTGGTGGTCTTTAGATTCTGATTTAGAGGGGCTGGGTCCTAAGAAAGGGTCGATTGCAGCACTTAATGAACTAGTAAGATCTTAATCAGTTAATGTATGTATATCTTACATTTTCTTTTCGATTATTTCAGTGTATAATGGAAGGTTTGGGCATGAGTTTCCAACCTCAACCACACGTTTCAAATAACATGGGCCAGACCAACAAGTTATATGCACATGTTGGTAATGTACTATTATTTTGTAGTTATTTTTGACACTTGACATGTTAATTAGTTTTAGTCAATGTCTCTTCAGGTTGAAATAGACGGGGAAGTGTGGGGTAAAGGAGTCGTGTTAACATGGGATGAAGATAAGATGCAGGTATCTCTTCTCACTTATTTCTTCACATCAATGATCAATGATCAATCCCAATCAAATGTTATTATTATTTTGAATTTTTCTCTCTCATGTTTTACTTTTATCAGGCTACTGAAAGTGCTTTTGTAAATTTGAAAGCAAGGATCAGGGAATACCCACCTCCTCAAAAACGACAACCTTCTACTAGGTAGGTGGTCACTTTAATCTTTCTTTATTAATAATCTAAAATGTTAATTTCAGGAATGAGAACCGAAGATGATTTGATGAACATGAAATGAAGAGAGCAGCTAAAATGTTATTTTGAAGTTATGTTTTGTGAAAACTCATTTCCTTTGGGAGTTTGATGTTATGTGGATAGTTTTGTTTTTGGATGATTTTTGAATAATGCTTTGGTAAACTTTGATAGTTTTGGTATTGTAATGTTTGGTTGTATCATTATTTGATGAATTTTTTTTGTATAATAATTTGATAATTGCAGTATTTTTTTATTTTAGAATCATAATAAAAAAACATGATATTACATGTTTGTGACGCATCGGTGAGGGAAAAAAAATAATGTATGAATTTTGCAAGGGATTAGCTATAGAAAAAAAAATTCAAGTCTAAAGTTTGCAATGGATCAGTGATGGAAAAAAAAAAAATTAACGTATGAATTTTGCGAGGGATTAGCTATGGAAAAAATCATGTCCAAAGTTTGTGACGGATTAGCGACGGAAAAAAGAAAAATTAATGTATAAATTTTGCAAGGGATTAGCTACGGAAAAAAAAAAAAAGGAAATTTGCCACAGAACAGCGACGGAAATTTTGTCGCCAATGTCCTGACTAAATGTATTGAGTGACTATTTGGCGATGGATATTCTGTCCCTAAATTTGTCGCAAGGGAAAATCGATCCGTCGCTAAAACACTCGCTAGGTTATTAGCCACATTTTAATTATCTATGGACTGTATCCGTCGCTGATCCATCGCAAACAACATTTAGTGACGGAATAGCGACGGATTCATCCGTCTCTAAAACCCATGTTTCTAGTAGTGTTATAATTTCAAGATTTAAATTTATGGAAAATTACACAAAAGCCACTATACTTTACCTTACTTTTAACTTTCACTACCCCCTTTCCAACGTTGACCATGTTACATGTAGCTTTGATTATGTAAAATTGCTTGTGTTATGTGCATAACATAACTGTAAAGGGCAGTAAAGGGATATCATCAAAATGATCACATTATTGATACATGTACAGTTGGATCACTGTAAATTACATAAACTATAAAGACTGTGAAGTACATACACATGTAGACACATTTTGAATCCAAATACTAAAAGCCAACCACATTGATATTGTCATGAAACACTAACACGTTTACATGTTTCACAAGTTGATGTTAGATACAAAAAAAGGCTATCAAAATCACCAAAAGGGACAATAAAAAAGTGACTCCATAGTGCATCTAGCATTGCCTGGATGAGTAGTAGGTTCTTTTATTCGAGTATATGTATTTAGGAGATCTAACCACAACCCAAAACATGAACTTCTAAATAGGGTTATACGAGCTTGAGAAGGAGACAACCTCTCCGCTTATTTCATCCATAAAGTACACCTTACTATTGTTGGTCAATAGGGTCTACTAATGATATTTTAGAAAATATAGCTAGAAAAGAAACATTTATGAAAATACAGATACGCATTCGCAAGATACATTTATACCCACGTGAATATTACCAAATACTTGCGATAAAAACATAATGTGAGAGTCCGCACCATTAACAAACTTGTTGCTTTTATTTTTTAAACGTCTTAAAAAACAATTTTAAAATGAGAAAAAAATGATTAGGGGCAATTTATTATTTCAAATTATAGGATTGATAACAAAAAGTTAACCTTTCTTAATAGATACTTTCAAAATATCAATAAATAAATAAATTGCTATAATAAAAAGAAGTCCATATGTCTCAACTCCTCCCGATTCTTTAACTTTTATAAATTAGGGAAAAAAAATTAATAAAAAAACTAAAAGTGAAAAATAAAAAACCCCAACCATGCCTTTCTTGCATCCATTCGCCGCTTTAGAATTGATGTCGGCCACTACCAAAGACTCCCACTCTCTGTTCGATGCTTTATCAATGGACTAAGGGGTTGTTTGCTTACCTCTTAATTGACAAATTAAGAGGCAAGGTCTTAAAAAATCAGATGTAGGTTGTTTGATAGCATCTTATTTTTTGTCTCTTAACTTAAAAAAATACGTCTTAATTTCTTAGATATGTGATTGTATCTGAAAAAAATATGGAGACGCGTCTCCTGTTTTGCCCAAAACGAATCCCTTCTATTTCACGACACAATCTCTTTTTCCCTCTCAACCATCATCGACGCCTCTTGTCTACCCCAAATATTTTGCATCTTCGATCACCTCTATCGTCGCCGTCGCCTGTGTCGCCTTCGTCTCCATCTCCAGTTGCATCGCCTGTAGATTTGCCCTTGATATTTCAACCCCACTTTCCCTCTTGTCTTTCAATACACACGACGATCCCTCACCCACTCCATCTCCGATCTAGAATTAGTCGGCTGTCTCTTCCGCCATCAGCAGGCCATCGCCTCCGCCAATACCACCATTGTCACCAGAAGCAAAGCCCTCTAGGTCCCTCATCAACAACACAACTCTTGGTAATTTTATTTTTCTTCGTAAAACTCAATTATTATGGTTCAATCCCAATCCCAAACAAGCATTCAAGCACAATGGTCGGTTTGCCTTTGATTGGTGTCGCTCTCTCCATCAAAAAATTTTGGCTTGATTTTGTCGATCCCACCCCTTATGATGTAGCCCCAGTTCATCAAAGTTATTGTTATTTGTTAGGTTATATTTAAATTTTGATCTGATGTGGTTTTCTTATTCAGATAAAGTCAAAAGGTTATAGCTTGGTGGTTGAGGAAGGAGATGTTGCCCCTGGTCATGTAATTGGTTTTGGAGGTGGATTTCATAGTTGTTGTTATTGTCTATTGTATGTTGCTGCAATTTTTTTGATTTAAAACATTTCATACTTGAAATATTCGTCTCAAGGGATAGCATTATACTTTTACCTCTTTATATTGAAAGTGCAATAGAAAAGCATGCTACTGATGGGCTTGGAACTATTGACTATAAGGTTGTTGTTGGAGGAGGAATGGTGGTGAACATGTTGCAAATGTTTTCTCTCTTAACTTGTTCTTTGGTTGTCATTTCCAATTAATGTGTTAATTTCATTTCTTGTTTGTCTAATTGTGTTTAATGTTTTGTGTCTAATTGTTTGAATTGAATTCTAAGTGAGTGGAATTACCCATATAACATTGACTAGTTACATCAATAATTTGTGCATTTTATGGTGTTTATGAACATAATGTGGTATACGACGAATATATGGCTCCAAAGAACTATAGAGCCTTTGGATGGTTGCATCCTAAAGAAGATGATTTTGCTAAGTGAGTTCTCATATGATCTTGAAAAAAAAAATGTACAAACTTTCAATGTTTAGGAGAAGGGGATATTCTTTGGATTTGTGTTTAATTTTGATTTATGCTAAATTTGGGTTTTATATGGTGTTTATAATTTTTTTTATACTTATTTAAGAAATTGATTAAGCTATTTTATAAATAAACACTTGAGTTCAATAAAAAAATAAAACAGAAGGGTAAAATTGTCATTTTACTAATTCAGCAAAACAATTTAGAGGTCTCAATCAAACAACATGTTAAACATTCAGCTCTTAAAATTCTAGATCCTCTTAGAAATTCAGATCTTACCAAACAGTCTCTAATAATCAACTAGTTTTCATTAAACCGTATGGGTTTTTTTAGTTATATTTCAGTTGTTTTTTTTAAAAAATAATAATAATAATTGGTAGTGTCCGAACAATTTTAATCGGTTGAATTAGTTGGTTCAATTTTTTTTAAATATACGATCCGATCCGACCCCACAATTGTTGTTGATTTTTTTTTATTGGTTTCATTTAATTTGCAAACCGTACATTCACCACTATCTTTACACTACTTTAATTTTAGTAATGGAAATGATAACGTATTCGAAAGCCACAACAACTTACCATGTTACACAAAAGGCTAAAACCTGCTCACAAATATAAAATCGAAGTATTATTAACACGAGCATGTTGTCAACCAATGATCCATAAGCCTAAAAATATGTTGATTTACGTTCGTTTTGGTGTGAAAGAGACAAAATACATAGGAAATGAAAGTTATAACCGAATATAAAGATCTAATATATGGTAATTTTAAATAATATCCAAAAAAAAAAAAAAAACCTCTTACGTAGCAAAAAGAAATACATAGTTGAGTGGCTTCTTAGTTAACATAGAAATTGAGCGGAGATATTTCAATGGAAGAAGTCCTTTACATTGTAGCCGTTAAAATTAGTTGATAACAAAATCTGTATCTGGTTTCCGGTTGCTCTTCCCCCCTTCTAAGATTCTGCAAATTATGAGCAGCATCTGTCTCTTTCACCACAATCATCTTCTTATTCGTTCACGAAATTTTCAACATGATAATCGCTGTTTCAGAGTTCAATCATTCACACAAATCCCTGACTGTTCAATTCGATTTCGAAACCTACCCAAATCATCATCCAGGCAAAACCCTAGCACTTCATCCCCAGAACGCCCCGTAGAAAAACCCGGATTTAAATCCCAAATTGATTCAAATGATGACGACGAGAACTTGGATGAAGTCGCACCTTCTTCACCTTCCGGTTCGACTTCATCCGACCCATTCGCATCGTTGATTCAAAGTTTTAGGTAATATTTCTCCACATTTGTCTAACTTGCACCATCGATTTTAAATATCCGAGAATTCTAGTTGCAGTTTTACGCGAGTTGATTTAGGCAGTATCAAGTATGTGTGATTTAGTTGTTTTGGAGTGCAGAGATAAGCTTAAGTTAGATGAACTCGGAATGGAGATCATGTCGATTGCATTGCCAGCTGCATTAGCTCTTGCTGCTGATCCAATTACTTCACTCGTTGATACTGCATTTGTTGGTCATTTAGGTAAAAACTAAAAACTCATTCTCATTACAATGCATCTTATTAAGTTTCTTCAATTTCCAATGTTTTCTCCAAAACAATCATACAATTCTCATAGAAGCATCTGATGCATCTACTCACTCCTTCTTTTAGGCTCTGCTGAATTGGCTGCTGTTGGTGTTTCCATATCAATATTTAACCTGGTAGCAAAACTGTTTAATATTCCCCTACTCAATATTACAACCTCATTTGTTGCTGAAGAACAAGCAGTTTTAGTCAATGGTGATGATGATGATGATGATGATGATTCCACTTCTGTCAGCCATGGTGGAAGTAGGAAGAAGTTTCTTCCATCTGTTTCAACTTCTTTAGCCTTAGCTGCTGTTTTTGGGATTGGGGAAACCATAGCACTTTTCTTTGGGTCTGGATCACTATTGAACACCATGGGTATACCTGTTGTACGTCTTTTACATCTATTCATACACTTACTCATCATATTGTTTAAACCTTTTCATTGTAACTGATAAAGGGTATATTTGGTAAATCTTTTATTTCAGGATTCACCAATGAGAATACCAGCACAACAGTTTACTTCCATAAGGGCATTTGGAGCTCCAGCAATTGTATTAGCCTTAGCTGCTCAAGGAACTTTCCGTGGCTTTAAAGACACTAAAACTCCTCTATATGCTATTGGCAAGTATTACATCTTTCCAAAATTACATTTTCATTTACATATTAACATTATTAAATTATCACAGCTGCTGGAAATTTGGTAAATGCCATATTGGATCCAATTTTCATTTTCTTTTCCGGACTTGGAATTAGTGGAGCTGCATTCGCAACGGTAATTTCTGAGTATGTATCCTTTTTTTCACTTTTTTTTTTTTAAACTTTTCTTACATAATCCTTGAAAAAAAAATCCCCATTGTTGAATCTTGAACAGATATCTGATTGCTTTCATCCTTCTTTGGAAACTAAATCAAGAAGTCCAACTTGTTACTCCAAATGTAGATGGAGATAAAATTGCTCGATATTTAAAATCTGGTATTAAGTCAACAACAAAAAAAAAAAAAAAAAACTTTTCCATTTTCCATTATTCCATTTTCCATTTTCAATATATATATATATATAAAGAGCTTAATGGATTAAGTGATATGTGTTAGGGGGGCTTTTAATGTGGAGGAGTTTTGCTGTTCTTGTGACTATGACTTTATCTACATCAATAGCTGCAAGAGAAGGTTCTATTCCCATGGCTGCTTATCAGATCTGTTTAGAAGTTTGGTTGGCTCTTTCTTTGCTTACTGATGCTTTAGCACTTGCAGGACAGGTAACCTTAAAAATCTAACCTAGTACAAGGTTAAGGTTGTTGTTGTTCTGTTTTGTCCTGTAGCTGTCTGATTATGTTGTTTTGTAGGCGATTCTTGCAAGTAGTTATTCACAAAAGGACTATGGTGAATCACGCAGAGTAATAGAAAGAGTTCTTAAGGTTAAGGATACATAAATATATTATTATTATTATTATTCGGTTTTTTGGTTTTTAATTTAAGTTACAAAGCTTATATTGCTAGTAAAATAATCCAAATTTTTGTTTTTTGATTAGATTGGATTAATATCTGGAGGTAGTTTGGCTTTTGTGTTGTTCTTAGGGTTTGGACAATTGTCTTCCTTATTTACCACAGACTCACAAGTTCTAAATATTGCAAGATCTGGTACCTTGGTAAGAATTAAGAAACATTTGTTTTCATATCCAAGGACATTTTAGTAATTTTGCTTTCGTTAAAAAAATTATAATGTAGTTTGTAGCTGCATCTCAACCGATGAATGCTATAGCATTTGTTCTTGATGGGTTATACTATGGAGTTTTGGATTTTGGATATGCTTCATATTCCATGGTGTGTTTTCTATTTTTATACAATTATCTTTAAAAAAAATTAAAAAAAGAAAAAGGATTTTTATTTGGGTGTTTGATGTGTAATTTGAAGGTGGTGATTGGATTAGGAACTTGTTTGTTCTTTCTTCTTGTTGTTCCTCAATTTGGTCTTCCTGGAGTTTGGACAGGATTGTTTTTATTTATGACATTACGTGTAGTGGCTGGAATATTGAGGTAATAATAGTTTTGACATTTTATTAATCAATAAAAAATAAAAATATTCAATTATTTTTAGTTGATATATGTTACTTGTTAGGTTAGGAACAAAGAAAGGACCATGGAAACTTGTTTACTCTCAAACCAATCAAGATCAAGATCAAGTTAACCGATGATGATGATGATGAGTTAGTTATGTTGCCATAAATGGTTTTTTGCAACAATCATATGATTATGAAGGAAATAATTGGGGTTTTCGGATACAAAAAAAAAATGTATTTGAAGCGACCTTTCAAGAACACAAGTTGAGAACACGAAGGGGGACCTTTAAAGAACACGAAATATAAAGGATATATGGCCGAATGGATCGATAAACGAAAGTATACATCTAAAAACGATGTTTAGGTAACAATGGATAACAAGAGGGAAGAAAGTATTGTTAACTCAAAATGAAACTCCTTTTTTACATGTATATATATTGTAGAGTTTTCGTATGTAATAAATGTTGATTATCATATTTGTTACGTAATTTATTCCAAAAGCATCGTTATATCTGGTTTGATTATTTGCATCATATTCTCGAGATTCACTTTTTCAATTGTGACGAATTTTTTCAATAACTAAATCATTGGCTCTAACACAACAAGGTGCTTAAGGTTGCATTTGTTACCTTTGTTGACCTTAGGGAATTGTAATTTTTATCTTATATTGATATCAGTTTAAATCAAATACATGTTAAATCTGATTTGTCATGTCTTGTATAACAAATATGATTCATCAAGTAACCCATTGGTTCTAACACAAACCATGGTCCTTGACACAATGGGAGACTAGTCAAGTGTTCTAGAGCCATTTTAACAACGAGAAAGAGAAAGGTGTTCCTATCTTTTGCACAAAGGAGAAATTGAATGCAAATCTCTATCCCACCTTGTTGCATCTTTTAAGGTGATAGGAATATTGTGATTTTGGTCTTAGGTTGATATCACAAATGGATAAAAAAAAAAACTATCTAAAGACAAGTTCCTATTATAATTGCTCAAAAAATCTTCATACTCACCTATAGATTGAAATGTTAACATCATAGATACTAGACATACTATTCAAATTGTTCAAAAAAGATACTAGAGCACTTCAAAAACCATTCATTACCACCACAACATCACCAATCTCTTGGATTTACGTGCAAGGAACAAATAATTTAACTATGGCGTTAATTATATACAAACATATGGGGTCACATAAAGATTAATAATACATCAAATAAATAATACTTATATGTGATCAATATTAGGGTAAATATCACAAAAGATATTAAGTTTACATCAAAATTCTAATTTGACACTGTGTTTTTTTTTCTCAAATTTGACACTGTGTTTCCAATTTTTTACGATTCTAACCACTTGACTGGTTAACCCGGTTACCTTCTGACGTGGCAGTTTTGATGATGTGGCGTGCTGACGTGTCAAAATTGAAAAAAAAAATCCACAAAAGACATTAAATTTTATTTTTTTTTTCGATTTTGACACTAAGTTTAATTTTTTCTTTCAATTTTGACACTCTGTTTTTTGTTTCAAATCGAACATTATTTTTCCAATTTTGTTCAATTTTGACCATTTTCCATTTGAAACTTTATAAATATATTTTTTTATTATATTTTAAACCGTATAAATACTTTTTTTTCATTTAAAAACCACATTTTTATTTAAATACAAGGTGGTTTTTTTTTTTTTTACATTCAACACATAATGTATAAATATACATTAGTTATATCATGAGAACCGATCTAACCATAAGTTTCAAATAAGATGTAAAATTTTCACGGGTTACAAGCTTGACATCTAGGTCTTGATAACTACACACCTCCAAACATTTAAACTGGTTTCACAGTTGCGTATTTAATATAAAATACGGGTTTATAAATAACTAACATATTTATGCATACAAATATGGTTTGAATGTAAAAAAATGTATTTATATGAAAATATAGTTTTTAAATGAAAAAAAATGTATTTATACGGTTTAAAATGTATTAAAAAAATATTTATATGGTTTCAAATGGAAAATTGTCAACATTGAACAAAATTGAAAAAATGATGTTTGATTTGGAATAAAAAAAACAAATTGTTAAAATTGAAACAAGAAATTAAACTTAATGTCCAAATCGGAAAAAAAAAATGAAAACTTACTATCTTTTGTGAAAAAAAAATTCAATTTTAACACGTTATCAGGTAATTAGAGTTTTGGTGTAAACTTAATCTCTTTTTTACTATTTACCCTCAATATTATTATTAATGAATCAATATAAAGAAATAAAGAAAATGTGTATTTATTATATTATCTAATCAATAATAAATAAATAAAATTATTATTGTTTATAGAAATTTAAATAATATATAGTACTTGACTGATCAATTAATTCTAGTTATTAATTATGAGCTTGGGTTATTGACTAAGTTAAACTAGTATAAAAGGAAATTCCAGGAGAGTTGTTCAACGTTTTTTAACAAAGTCTATACATCAAAATCATCAAGAAATCGACTAGAATGTATTTTCTTGAAACCCCATATGATTGATTGTTGGTTAGTTTATTAAATTCAATTGGATCTATCTTTTGGGAATTCAACTTCAAAAAACTAAATTATTATTTCCGTTTTGTATTTTGATTGCATGATGTATGTGGTAACGGATTTTGTTTATCAACAATGTTTTTTGAACAATTTAAGTAGTTTCTTACTCTTTTATAACTTCAACCTTCCAATTTAAGAAAGCCAAAACATGCTTAAAAAGTTGCAATTTGAAACCAAACCAACAAGAAGAAACAATTTCCTTCCAAAAATACAAAAATAACATCCGATCTCTGACTCTTTTGAGACATTGAATGGATTCAAATTCAATTCAAATCACAAAGAAAACTTGTTTAATGGTTTATAAATAAATACAATCCATAATAACTTATACACATCATGAATCCCAAGTTTTTCTTTTTCCCCAAAGCAACCAAATCCATAGCAGCTGCTTCATAACTAAAATTTCACAAAACCAGCTTCTGGTTTCAACTTCACTTCCCATAATCCTAAACAAAAAAAAAAAAAAATTAAAAACATTAACAAATAAATGAAACTATGTTGATATTTCTTACATTTATCCTTAAAAAAATATTTTAAAGTACAATGAGAGAAACTTCAACTATAACAAAAGAAAGATTGTCTAAACATCAATGATTAAAAGCAAATTTGAATCAACAAATAATTTAGAAACAAAAAACGATAAAGCAATTTTACTACAAAGATTTCAATTTTTCCCCAATTTATGCAACAATGTTTGGTTTATAAAACTGACACAATTATGCAATCACGTTTCAACCAATTAAACAGATTACTGATAAGTGATAATATTGCATCTTTTGGCCATAAAATGAAACATCTTAACCTATTTTGTATCAAAAAAAAAAAAAGTTTATTGCATCGCTTGGGAAAAAAAGTGAAATGTTATTTGCATCTAATCAGAAATAGATTCCATTTCCAAATGAATAAAGGATTTGTAATTGAAAGGTTTACCTCAAGGAGCAAAAACAACACATAATGATCTTCAAACATCATTCAAATCCTGCAACTTTATACCTCAACTTCATATTATGATTTTCCTGTAAAGATTTCAACAAAAGTCATTAATAAAGCATAAAAATTGTTAATTTGAAATGCTTATAGGTTATAATAACAATTGGAGACATAAACTAACCTGTTCAAGAACCCTAGCAGACGATTGTTCGACAAGCTTAGCTAATCCATTCAACTTCTTAAGCATTGAATTATACAGCTCCTCCAATTCGGCAGTATAATTAGATGCCTGTGAACCCATTAGATTTTTCAATCTTTCGATTTTCAATCCCTGGTCACATAATTTTTCAAACTTTTCATTCTCCTTTTTACCCAAATCTTCAACCATAGACTCGCAATTTAACCCCTTCACCTCAAATGGCAGATCGGGAAATGGGGATTTGGGTGTGAAATCACTGTAATGACCCCGGAAGGCTGGACCCAAATTCACCACGTCTAGGGTTTTGGGGTCGAAGGAATCGGTTGATGATTGGAACTGGAAGGCTTTGTATTCGTGAGTGTGGATTAATTGGTCCTGGAACGGCGTCGTTAGGAGGAAGAAGATGCAAGGGGGAAAAGCATGAGATTTGGGGGAGTTTTGGACTTGGGAAGACAACTGGTTATTGGATGCAAGCGCAGAGGTGACGGAGCTTTCTCTCATGGATGGCCGAAGGTGGGTTTTACGGCGGCCAGAAAACCATCCGATGAGGCGATCGTCGGAGGATGAGGAAGTGGAGAGAAGGTTGTTGAGCGTTGGTGTGTCGAGGTGGCCGGATGGGGAGTAGAATGTGGATGTAGAGGTGAAGGAGTAGAATGAGGTGACGGTGGCGATGAGAGTTGATTGATCGGAGGTGGTGGCAGTGGCGGAAGCGGAAGAATCGTCGGAGAGAGTTAAAGGGGTTATGTGAGTTACACGGCCAAAGAGTAGACCATCGACATCGCCGACGGAGGAGGAAACACGCTGGATCAAGGAAGCAAGGGTTGTGCCGGAGATTTGAATCTTCTGTACGGAGATGTCGTCCATGGCGGAAGGTTTTGACTATGTGGGTGTCTGCGAAAGGGAGGTAGACATGGAATATCAAGGTTAGTTTTTCCAAGATTGACATGTTTTACCCATAAGGTATCGAATTTATGCAAGTATAATCCTCTCGTTTTTTAAATATATACTTTCAGTCCTCATTTAATTTCTTGTTCGTAATTCATTAATATGGCTATTTATCCGTTGGTTTGGTTTTATACAGAAAATTTTATTATTTTGAGATTTTTTTTTGTAAAGTCAAAAAACTTTAAATAGACTAGTCTTATTTATTTAATTTACATGATAATTTATCATTTCTTGTTAAAATAAAAATAAAGATTTTTTCATTAATTTGGTAAAATATTAAATAATTGAGATTTTTCTGTTAATTTTTTTTTCAAAATAATGAAAATTTTCTACATATAATCTATTTATCCAATCTAACAAGCTTGGCCATTGTAAAAAAAAAAAAAAAAAAAAAAAAACAAAAACAAAAACATAAAGACTACTCTTGGTTTTTTTTGTGTTAAAGACATTTGTTTAAGGTTGACTTTGTAAAAAAAATATTATTAATACAGACTATTGATCTAGTCTGATAATATCATAACCTACTTTTTATCTGATTTAGTCATTTTGAATCTTCAGTGTGATCAAACCAGTGTGACTGTCGACCTGTAGATATAAATGATATTTCTTATCAATATTTTGGTTTATAAAGGAATTATACACTTTATTGTTTGGATTATAAAATTCTCGAAAGGAATAGAAATATTAAAGGAGATCAATTAAAACATGATTAAATAGAATGACATATTTTCAAATCATATGTTTGTTTTTGGAAATAGAACTTCCTTAATGATGGTTATGAGTCAGTTTTCGCATACCGGCTCCCACTACAAACAAAAGGTCATGTGTCATATCCTTGAGTCACTGCAGACGAACTTTCATGGCCATATGGGTTGAGTAGTATTAGGATTTGAACATGAATCAATATGGTTATCCATCATATCTTCTATAACACCTTGTTTTGAGTCGTTTCATAATTCGGGGCTGTGACCCGAAGATCAAGTATCATAAGGCTTTGGGCTTTATGAAAGAGAGGTTTAGACCCATTCGGACGTGGGTAATGTAGATTATGTGATCCAAGAGTTCGGTTTGTGCTTTGGAGCCCAATGATATAATTGTAAAGTGATAGTTCGAGCATTTTATAAATTTTGGATTTCAATTCGGAAATTTCTAAGGGTAATGAGTGATGATAGGATTGTAGAGCTTCTCATTACATTTTCGTGGATATAAGAATCGTTGAAATCATGCTTAGAACGAAGAAGTTATGGCCTTCAGAAGTTTGGTGGTTTTAGGGCTAAGCCTAGTACATTGGGTGCACAGGGAGTACGTCAGGCGTATTAGGATGGCTGATAGTGGAGGGACCTTGGAGTATGTTGGGTGTACTCCAGTCAGGTGCAAATCCCAATTTAGGGTCTTGGACCCTTTTTAAAGGCCTTAACTTGTGGCCAAACCCTATTATCTTCAGCATCCATCAACCTTAACCCTAAAATCAAAATCCTAACCTTCATTTGAGCATTCTTGGGGCTTTTGAGTGATTTGGAGTGTTTTTAGTATACATTGAAGAGAAATGAGCTCATTGGAGAAATATTGGTTACCTTGGAACTTCTGGATCTAGAAAGTGTGCATATTGATCTATTTTCTAGAGGTATAAAGTCTTAACCTTGATGATCTAGTTTGGGCGGTATTGTTATGTTTTGATCCTAAGATTGTGGTTCTTGTGAGTAAAAGTTATTCCAAAGCCTTTGAGCCTTATATTTAATCCTTGTTAAGGTCATTAGGTGTAACATCTCAAAAATTTCAACAAATTTAAACCTTTCAAAAGCGATCCATTTATTAATGAAAGTGTTTACAAACTATTAATTCCAAAACATTATTTAAAATCAGAGTCTCCCAAGATCCAGTCAGTTGTAAAACCAAGGATGTGTACAGTCATGTCTTTGGCTTGCCACGGTCCACTGAAGTACCTAAAACCATAAACCAAAACTGTAAACACGAAGCTTAGTGAGTTCCTCCAAATACCAGCACACACACAAATCACATATATCAGTAACAACATATATTGGATCCACAACTAAAGGATTGGATTACACCTGAGCCCACAGTATGAGTCTAGCTTGCCTATCAGGCCCACAACTCATATCTAGCTTGCCCTTAAGCCCACATCATAAGTTTGGCTTGCCCTCGGGGCCACAACTTATGTTTGGCTTGCTCCCTGACCCAATTAGTCACCAGAATGGAATAGCAATGTTCAGCCCTCAATATGAGTATCGCATACCAATGGTCCTCAACTTGTATCTTGGGGCTTTTGAGTGATTTGGAGTGTTTTTAGTATACACTGAAGAGAAAAGAGCTCATTGGAGAAATGTTGGTTAGCTTGGAACTTGTGGATCCAGAAATTGTGCATCTTGATCTACTTCTGGAGGTATAAAGTCTTAACCTTGATGACTTCTCTTGTAGATCTAGTTTGGGTGGTATTGTTATGTTTTGGTTCCAAGATTGTGGTTCTTGTGAGTAGAAATTGTTCCAAAACCTTTGAGCCTTATATTTAATCCTTGTTAAGGTCATTAAGTGTAACATCCCAAAATTTTCAACAAATTTAAACCTTTCAAAAGCGATCCATTTATTAATATGTTTACAAACTATTATTTCCAAAACATTATTTAAAATCAGAGTCTCCCAAGATCCAGTCAGTTGTAAAACCAAGGATGTATACGGTTACGTCTTCACCCTGCCACGGTCCACTAAAGTACCTAAAACCATAAACCAAAACTATAAGCACAAAGCTTAGTGAGTTCCCCCAAATACCAACGCACACACAAATCACATATATCAGTAACAACATATATTGGATCCACAGCTAAAGGAATGGATTACACCTGGGCCCACAATATGAATTTGACTTGCCTATCAGTCCCACAACTCATTTTTAGCTTGCCCTTGACCCCACAATATAAGTCTGGCTTGCCCTCGGGCCACAACTTATGTTTGGCTTGCTCCCTAACCCAATTAGTCGCCGGACTAGAATACCAATGTTCAGCCCTCAGTATGAGTATGGCATACCAACCGGTCCTCAGCTCGTATTTGGAATGCTACTGGGCCCTCAGTATGAGTCTAAAATGCCCTACCTGACCCTCAGTATGAGTCTGGAATGCCCTACCCAGCCCTCAGCTCATATTTGGAATGCTACGGAGCCCTCAATATGAGTCTGGCTTGCCCTACCCGACCCTCGGCTCATATATGGAATGCTCTAGGGTTTGTTGGCTACAACACGAAGCAGTACAACCTCAACCCAACACAATATCTAAACATATATAGATAATCATGCAGAAAAATCACAATTAGTCTTATAGATCTACTAGATTAGCATAATCATGCATATCTATTCCCTACTCAGCATATCAGTGAATAGCATGATATCAAACCAATGGGTCGGCCTTGGTGCCTTCGACCCACAAGTATAGTGAGTAAAACTCACCTCTTGTCTAATCAATAGTTGATGAGGCCCCGACTTTGAATCTCAGCTCTCAAACCAACACCTTTTTAAGGTTGCAAACAAGTTAAAAATCTCAGATCTACACTGCATTCCACTCCAAGGTCTTCACACCAACTTCTTCTTTCTTCAAAATCACACTAAACTCTCTTAAGGCTCACAAATTGGCTTCCTTTTGCTCTACGATTGCTTAAGGGTCAAAATTTCTGAAAGAGGCTGGATAAGAATAGGGTTTATGTCCATAAAGATGCTTAAATATAAGTCAAGACCCAACAATTAGGGTTTGCATGCCACCCTCGTACGCCCAGCGTAATAAGGCTAAGGCGCGCCTTATTACGCTTAGCATACACACACGTACGCATGGCATACTCATCCGGCCCAATTTCCACCAAAAGCCACCATGGGCCTATTTTCTCTACATCTCAACTTAAGGACCAAAATGCAACAAATCTCAAAATAAGGGTCAACAATGGAAGTGCTTCAAAACTAGATGTTACAGTTCTCCTCCACTTGAATTAGACTTCGTCCTCGAAGTCTGTTGCAGTAACTATCCCAGGGTAGTGTTTCCACAACTCCACATCGGGCCACTCAGATGGTCCTTCCCTTGGACCTCGTCCGAACTAAAAGTCGGCTCATTCAGGCGGTTGCCTACCCATACCATCCTTGACTTGGTAACTTTCATTACTAGAGAAACCATCACCACCTTCACACAATTTAGACATCCACTACCTTAAGGTGTTGTTTGTTTTTTTGAAGCTAAAATGTTTGCAGTCTACGGACCACATCTGCAAGCCTCTGCGGCAAAAGAGGTGGACCAAATGTCTGCAGTCTGCATTAAGAAGACTGTTTGTTTTTAACGTCTGCAGCTGTTGAAATAAATTAATTTTTCAAACTTAATTTCATGTCATAAAGATTAAAAATGCATTTTCAGCAAAAAGAGAAAGAAAAAAACGGGTGGTCTTTTTTTTTTTTTGGTTAAAATGAGGTCTGAAGATCTTTGAAGACAGTGACACATGTCTGCGCCAGGAAGACTTCGCGCAGACCTTTGAAGACAGTAACACTTACTAATAGATAAATATTATATGCTAAAAATAATATTTGTTTAATATATAATAATCCAATAAAAAAGAATTAATGCAATAAAGAAGAAATTTAAAAAAATCAATTAAAAAAATTAATAATAAAAAATGTAATATTTATTAATAAATAAATATAATATATTAAAAATAATATTTATTAATATATAATAAACCAATCAAAACAAATAACGAAATAAAAAATTTTAAAAAAATTAATTAAATGAATTTAATAATCCAATCAAATAACACTTACTAATAGATAAATATAATATTATATGTTAAAAATAATATTTATTAATATATATATATATATATATATATATATATATATATATATATATAATAATCCAACAAAAAAGAATTAATGCGATAAAGAAGAAATTCAAAAAATTTATTTAAAAAAATTAATAATAAAAAAGTAATATTTATTAATATATAAATATAATATATTAAAAATAATATTTATTAATATATAATAATTCAATAAAAACAATAATACAATAAGTTAAAAGTTAAAAAGAAAAAAGTAATTCAAAAAAATGAAAAAGAAAAATTGCATAATTGATCCTTATAATTTGGTAAAAAGATAAAACTAGAAATAATCTCAGGGTAAATTTATCATTTACCAAAAGTTAACAGCAATGTTGTTAATGAAGTAAAAACCAAAACCACAACAAAACTATCAATTAGGAACCTTTTTTTGCTAATAAACTTTTTTTTTGGATGTTACCCACAAAAATTAACAAACCACAAGGATCATTTTTGCAATTTTTTCTAATTAAAATATAGAAATACTTTCTCTAAGGTAATCAAATATAAACACTGCTGTGGGAGTCCCAAACGATACACTAATGACACAGTTTTCCAATTATAAACAGAAAACAACATATAATAAGCTTCTTAATTTTTTTTTCCATATTACATACTTAAACATCGCTTTTAATTCAAAAGTCTGCTTCTAACAACATTTAAAAAAAAGTAAATTATAGTTTTTATCTGTTATAAGTTTCATATATATAAAAAACTTACACCTATTTTTCCTTAATATTTTCACACTTATAAAACTTGTGTATAAACTATAAAATATCTACTAATTTTACAAAAAGATACCAATAATGTTTGACAAAACTGCAAAAATGGTCCCTGTGGTTTCTTATTTTATGTAATTACGGTCCAAATATTTGAAAAGTTGCAGATTTAATCTTTTTCAACAAGTTTTGTTGTGGTTTTGATCCCTCAGCCATTAAGATCCTTAAAATGACAATTTTACCCCCAAAGACCATTTTCACAGTTTTATCTATTACTATACTATAAGGACCATTTTTGCATATATTCTTTTTTATTTTAATGAAGTATTACATATTAATAGATATTTTTTTAATATATAATATTATATATTAATAAATATTTTTTTATTAGATTATTAATTGATTTTAGTTGATTTAAACAGAAAATTGTTGGAGTAATTCTTTTTTATTAAATTATTATATATCAATACATATAGTTTCTAATATATAATATTTATATCATAATAAATATTTTATTATTGGATTATTAATTTTTTAGTTAATTTTTGTAATTTTTAATTATTTTTTATTGTATTATTACTTTTAATTTATTATTTTCTTCATATATTAAATGTAGTTTTATTGGATTATTAATTTATTTTAGTTAATTATTTTAAAAAAATTTTCTTTCGAAGTAATTCTTTTTTATTGAATTTTTATATATCAGTACATATAGTTTTTAATATATAATATTTATACCATAATAAATATTATATTACGGGATTACATGTTAAGAAACTTTATTTTATTGGATTATTAATTTCTTTTAGTTGACTCTTTTTATAATTTCTTTTTGTTGGAGCAATTCTTTTTTATTAGATTATTATATACCAACAAATATTATTTTTAATATATAATACTTACATCATAATAAATAATACATTATTGGATTATTAATTTTTGTAATTTGTTTTTTTGAATTATTAATTTATTGAAATATTACTTTTAATTTATTATTTTTTAATATAAATATTATCTTATTGGATTATTATTTTATTTTGAATGTATATTATTAATTGTTTTTAATTTTATTAGTTTCACCACAAAGTAACCGAAATACATAAAAGTGTCGCTTATCATCGTCAAAAACTAGCAGGATCTAGGGTTGTTCAGTATTTGGATAAAACTGAATTGTCCAATTGGACAATTCGGATTGGACTATTCGGTTTTGATATTTGGATTTTTGGATTGGTTTTTTGACAAAACCAAATTGCAATTTGATCGGATCGGATCAGATTTGAATTTAGTTTGGACTATTCGGATCTATGTTTTGAAAACCGAAATCAATTTGGATTCACTTGATTGGATTAAATCTAACCGATCCATCCAAACGAACACCCCTAGCAGGATCACCTCTAAACACCTTCATCGGAGGTTCAATAGATACCATACCCTATTTCACCCAGCGTTGTTGGTAGCCACCTGCGATAAACTCTTCATAATCCACTGGAATCCTTCATATCTCACATAATGCGTAACAAACCCCGATAACATTCATAAGTTGTGGTGGCCGAGTGATGGTGGTGGTATTTTCCCAATGGTTTCTCATTGTAAGCTAGATGAAATGAAAGTGTTTGGCAATGATCATAACGATTTCGATGATGAGAGACGATAATTTTGCATATCTCATGACTTTGTGGTGGAACCAATAAAATTAACAAGAACTATTATTATAATCCGATAAAATAATATTTAGTATATGAAGAAAATAATAAATTAAAAGTAATAATCCAATAAAAAATAATTTAAAAAAAATTACAAAAGTTAACTAGAAGATAATAATAATCCAATAATATAATATTTATTATGATATAAATATTATATATTAAAAACTATGTGTATTGATATATAATAATTCAATAAAAAATAAATATTGTGACAATTTTTTTAAAAAAAGAATTAACTAAAATAAATTAATAAACCAATAAAACAATATTTAGTATATGAAGAAAATAATAAATTAAAAGAAATAAAAGAAATAATCCAATAAAAATAATTAATTTTTTTTTAAAATTAACTAAAAGAAATTAATAATCCAATAATATAATATTTATTATGATATAAATATTATATATTAAAAACTATATGTATTGATATATAATAACTCAATAAAAAGAATTACTCTAACAAAAAAAATTAAAAAAAAATCAACTATAATAAACTAATAATCCAATAAAACAATATTTATTACTATATAATATTATATATTAAAAATAATATTCATTAATATATAATACTTCAATAAAATAAAAAAGAATGTATGCAAAAATGGTCCTTACGGTATGGTGAAAGACAAAACTGCGAAAATGGTCCTTGAGGGTAAAATTATCATTTTAAAAAAGTTAACAGCCAACCAGTTAAATTTAATGGATGAGAAACGAAAACCACAATAAAACTTGTTGAAAAGAACCAAATCTACAACTTTTCAATCGTTTGGACCATAACCACATAAAATAAAAAACCATAGGAACCATTTTTTTGCAATTTTGTCTTGTAACTGTGTTGCATGTGGAAAAATGTCATGGATAGTTTAGCATTAAGTAAAACAAGTATTAAGAGTGTCTAAAGTGCAACATGTATGAGTTTAGTTATGAATACATGTTACCTTCTCTTCTAATCACTTTTTGTTTATGTTCTTTTGTTTAAACCTTTATGGCAATTCAAGTTCAATCCAAGAATACAATTGTGTTTTAAGAGAATTCGATATGTGTGATTAGGAGTACTAATGAGCTAACTTCAATCCAACACAAAGGAGTTATCAACATGGGATGAGGAAGTGGCGTATGAAAGAAGGAAGCAAGTTTAATGGATGATATAGTTTTACACACTCAATGAACCTTGTGTATAAAGTATAAACTAATTCAAATATTTTTAAAAAATTTATTTTGCTATCGGATAAACTAACAAATATCTAATTTATTTTTCTGTTTTTTAAGCTTTCATGACATAGAAAATCAAAATCTGTCGAAATATACAATGACACATGACATGAAATATTTTATTACTAATGGGATAAAAATTAAAAAGAATTAAACTCACGAAAATAATTATTTTTTGGAATTTTTTCACCACAAAAAATGAGCATCTATTTCTCTCCTCACACGTTGGTAACAAACGTACAACATATAAAGCACTAAGTACAACTTGTAATAAACGACCCCAACTGTCATAATCAAATAACTAAATTCCAATCTCATTTTCTTCCGATTTTGCAACCAACTCTAACTGACCATTTTATCAAACGCCATAATGGCCGCCGTCCCTCCACCGCCGGCGATCCTCCCCGTCTCAAACCAAAAAACAGCTCCCGCCGCCGAAGAATCCCAGCCTCCCGTCGCCACCCCTGCTGTTCGAGCACTCATCAATCACATCACCGCAACCGTTCGCTCTGGTCTCTCCGATCGCCGTCCATGGCCCGAACTCGTCGACCGATCTGCCTTCTCCAAACCTGAATCCATTACCGATGCTACAACAAGGATCCGAAAGAACTACGCGTATTTTCGCATCAATTACTTCACCGTTGTCGCCGCCGTAATCGGCGTCTCTCTCCTTACAAACCCTTTCTCTCTCATTACTCTCCTTGGGCTCCTCGCCGCCTGGATCTTCCTCTACCTCTTCCGCCCGACCGAACCGCCGTTGGTGGTGCTCGGACGTACGTTTTCGGAGCGTGAAACCCTAGGCCTGTTGATCGTTTTGAGCATCATTTTGGTGTTTTTAACGAGCGTTGGATCTATTCTCATATCGGCTGTGCTTGTTGGATCTGGAATCGTATGTGCTCATGGTGCATTCAGGGTTCCGGAGGATCTGTTTCTCGACGAACAAGAGCCTGGTGGTCCTACCGGATTTTTATCGATACTCGGCGGTGCGGCTTCAAATGCTGCTGCCTCCGCCGCTCCGATCATCAATCCAGTTCGTGCTTGATTTCGGGATGTAGAAAATCTAATAAAAGGTATCAAAATTATACTATCGTTTTGTTTCTGAATTCTTTTGAATATATGTGAGAATCCATATTATTTTTAAGGATTTTTGTCCATATTTTTTATGAGGATTATTGAAGCTTGATTGTTGCTTCATTAGATAAAAACTGATATTCTTGTAATCTTTGATTCATGATAGATTCAAATACAATGTAAACCTTCATATTTCTTCTATTAACGTTAAATGCCAACATTTTTCAGAAACCAAATTTATATATTTATTATACAATTACGTGTATTACACTTGAAGAAGATTAATTAGCGAGGTTTAATTGTTAGCTGCAATATTTTCCGCTTGAATAATTTCAATTATGGAGGTTTTATCATCAACAACCTTTTTCAAAATTTGTAAATTTGTAAGCTCGAGCCAAAAAAATTCTAATCATACGTATATTTTTATTTATTTATTTTGATTTGTTAGGTACTAGTATAAATTTTAACATTTTAACATATTTAATCAAGTTAATAAACTTAGAAAAAACAAAATAAAATATCTAAAATCATAAACATTAAAAATTGGAAAGTTATTTGTAGATCATTTTTTTTTCTTTATATATAGTAATATATGTTTTAAAATGTTATATTGTACAACTATACAAAGCATAAAATGTTGTGTTGTACAATTATATAAAATCCGCATCAAATTGATCAAAAAAATTTAGAGAAATTTTAACAAGAATTATATTTGCCTTGGTATCATTAAAATAATATTTTTTATAAATTTAAAATAATATTTATTTCTAAATTACTAAAGTAAAACAAAAATACAACTTAAATAGTGGAATGTTTTGAAAAAGGTTTGAGATATCTAAACAAAACAAATATTTGTTTCTGTTTAATGAAATTAACAGTTTTGAGGTTAAATGTTGTCATTACCTTTTTAGGTGTATTCGTGTATTAGGATTCTTCGTATGTTATATGTCTATTTAGGGCATCAGTTATGGGGCTTTTATTGCCTGTTATTATCGACATGGATAGCACATAATGTCATTGTAATGGCTGGAATACCTTCTCAGCCTCGCATTATTGGATGAGGTGTTATCGTCGCAACGTGTTGAAACGCGAGCATTTTCCATTTAAACGGTCAATTCAACTTATTGTTGACAAGCGGTCTAATTAAAAAAAATATTACTTAATAAATTTATCTATAAATACATATTTTACGCAACATTTTACTTGCACGATTCTTTTCTCTCTCAATATTTACAAAAATCAATTCCCTTTTCAACCAAATTATGGAGCAAAACACATTCATCCATCCACCCACCAAACACAAACCCACAAACAAACACAATTATTCCGATCGGATTCGTTCAATATGAAAACTACATCAACCTACTCAACTCTCAAACCTCACCCTAAGTACCATTTCAATGAAGCTTTTTTAATCTCACCACACCCCAATGTAATTTCCTACATCACCATACATTCAACAAAACCTTGTTTAACATAACCTAAATCTACAACAACACATTTACAATATTTTTCTTACATGCCACAAGCAACCACCCAACCACCACCCACACAACCTGTCACACCCCCAAACCAAGGATAGCGGAAATGTCCGGGAGTGGAGGACTTTATATATAGTATCATAATAACAATTTTAATAGTGCTCAAAGTATAGACAACCAACATAAATATAATTGAAAAAGTTACATCATAGTATATGTTTACATGTTTCCAAATCAATTACATTATGTTGACAAAAAGAAATGAAACGTTTGACGCCTTAGCGTTCCATCCTCAAAGGCGGCTGATTACTTGTTTATTTATTCCCTAAGAATACAAGTAGTTTTGAAAAAGTATCAACAATTAAGTCGGTAAGTTCATAAGCTTTTCAAAGTGATACTAAAATCCTCTTCTTGTAAAAGTGATGTTTGTTCGAGAAAAATCCAATATTTTCCTTATGTAGTGCATTGTAGTTTTAAAAGTCAAGACCGAAGTGTACAAGTATTTTACCGTACTTAAAGAAATTTATGCAAGTTTGAATTAACATAAGCTCGTTAAATTTAGAAGTAAAACCCGTAAATCTTATGTTTTGTTTATACCCCATGTGAGTTATTATAACCATACTGTGACTTAGACGGTCTCGTAATACGACGTTCTTCAGGCGTTGCAAGTTAAATGACACTTGTCACCCCAGACTTACCGGTCTAGCTGTTGCATGGAGCTCAGGTGTGGGTTTGTCAGATCCAATATAAATCTATACACAACTATTACGTTCTCCCTACAAGAGACTCTTGTTACAATTTACAAGACTTTTGATTTCGTTACTTGGGATGTAACGAGAAGTGAATGTCTCACAAATTTATTCATTAACAGTTTTACGTGAAGTGAACTGAAAACCTTTGGTAATGAGTTTGAAATGCAATTGAAACATAAACTATACCTATTATAGTTTAACATAACTGTTTGTAATGTATATGAAACATAAACTATACCTATTATAGTTTATCTAAAACGTTTGTAATGCAAATGAACCCCATTTTATGTGAGTCGAATGTATAGCAAAAACATAACTATATTTATCATGCCTTATCTGGTAATATTTGTAATGACAAAGGACTTTACCAATCAGCGAGTATTTTCTTTTATATAATTATACCACAACGGAAAACACTGGTAAAATATGAAATCATTAAAGATTAACACTTTGCTCAACACGTTACAAAGTGTGATGAAAGTTGTAAGCCGTTAACTTGTTTTTAACATTTCTGCACTGTTTTTGAAAAATCACAGAAAAATAATACGAAGTCGAAAATTTAATCCGTAAACTCTGAGAGTTTAGAAAATGTGTCTAGTTTGTTCATAAGTTTTATTATGATTTTTATATGTCTCTAACTTGTGTAAAAGCGTCCATATTCACAGACTGGTCCGAATTCGTAGCTACAGTGATAGATAGTTTTGTAAAAATCACCATAAATTGTAGAAAAATCGTATGGACGTGTGCAAGTAGTCGTTTTAAAGTTATAAACCTGAACTATTTGAACCTGATATAGTTATGAAAACTAAAAAGTTTAAGATGCTCAAAACAGTTCATGAATGAACATTAAGTTTTCTGTTGAAAGTTGTTGTTTGAGTTTAGTTATGTCCTTGGTGATTTAACTTTTATTCTCCTCCTAAAACTTGAATAAAACAAGAAAATGTGGGGGTATAAACTCACCTTGAGTGATTTCAGTTGATGGATGTTGAAGAACAGAAGTTTTCAACTCAAGAACACTTAGAAGATTGCATGAACATTCGAAGTTCTAACATAAATGTGATGAAGTTGGTGTAAGAAATCTATGATTGAAGTAGAAAGAGGTGGAATAATCATATGAAGGATGATTTTACTTACCAAAGGTATATGAAGAACTTGCAAATCAGCCTTGAAATATCGAAATCTTTAGAGAGAGAAGTGAGAGAGAATGGAGTTTGTTCTTTGGTGGAGTAGGAGTGAAGTGGGAAGAGAGATGAAGATTTCCAGCTTTTTTCTAAGAGTATGGCTGGTATAACGGTGGGAAAAGGACAATGATTGACTAGGTATGGGGGAATAGTGGCTGGGTATGGCCCTGGAGTGAGTGTGGGAGGTTGCTTGTGTTCTTGTACAAAGGATAAGTCAACACTCCACCCACATAACTTACCCACTTATATGTTAAAATATAAGTTTGGGTAAAAATCCCGCGTTAAAATCACGAAACAGGCTTAAAACATGAAAATAGTAAAAAACCGGGAAAATATGCGAAAATCCGAGATCATAGCTGGAGGTTCGGTCCCTTATGATTAAAACCGAAAGTAGGAGGGAGCCGAGGGGAGGGCTCGGTCATAGGAGAAGAACCGAGAGAGATGTTCGGCTGCGAGGTGAGAACCGAGAGCGAGGTTCGATTGGGTAAATTCACAAGCGAGGAACCGAACTCAGAAACGAGGAAGCGAAGGCGAGGTTCGGTTCTAACATGATCGGCTCTGACAAGCTCGACTCGGTTCCTAGGGTTTTGGTTGATGCAAGGTTCGGCTCCGGCTGGAGGTTTCGGTTCCTTGGAAGGCTTCGGCTCCTTAGGAGGGCTCTGCTCCTTAAGGGGGCTTCGGCTCCTAAGCGGCTGATTTTCGCGTTAACTCTCTGTTTTGTGTAATTTTTGGCTGAGTTAAAGGTCGGGATGATTCGGATGACTATAAAAAGTTGAGAGAGATTTTAGGAGAGATTTGGGAGAGATTTCACATACTTAGAGAGATTTGGGAGAGGTTGAGAAAGACTTTGTTTATGACCTTTTTGGGTGTTTAGCTTTGCAACGCAAGGTTCGTACACTCCGTTAAGCTTAGTTATGAGGGTTTTATGCCTCCGAGGGATATGAAATAACGTTTTATTGAATAGTTTCATCACTTACCTGATTAGGGTTTGAAATTTCTAATCGAATGAACTTTTCAAGTGATAACTTCTTATTAAAATAGTGAGTTGCACAATAGTACATAGTGTAAGCCTTAATATACAAGGGTTAAATGAGTTGATCGGTTTGATCGGTTGCCTTTGACTTGATCGGAATTTGACGGTTGTCACGCAACCATTGGAAGATACTGTTCCCGAAATGCAACCGGGAGGTAGTAGGAGAGGGAGAGGGAAAGTGGTCGTAGAAAGTGAAGAATCTCTACTATGGTGGACACCGGAAGAGGAGTAAGCTTTGGTGGCCGCGTGGTGTGGGACATCAGAAATGAGCGCCAAGGAAATGATATGAGGAAAGTTGCTTTTAGAAAGTCGTGCAAGCAAGATTTCACGCTCTTATGAAGAAAAATTCATATTGCAATACTGATATGCTTAGTAGGAAGTTGACTCTAATGAATCATAGGTGTACCAAATTCAATGGGATCTACAACAAACTTGTTTCGGAAAAGCAAAGTGTCGAAGCCACGAAAGAACAATATCACGTCGAAATGGGTTATGTTTTCGAGTATGAAAAAGCATGGGAGATGTTGCGATCCGATCCAAAATGGATTAAAACTCCAACATCGGCGGAGTTACAATCAAAGATGTCATGAAATTCGAGTTTGTTCGACGTTTCCGATGCACGGACTAATATCGACCTCAACGCCGACACCGATGAATCCCGGAAAAAATCGAAGAGATCTCCCGCCTACGAAGACCGTGTAGGATGCGACAAAGCGAAACACACTCAACGACATTCAGATGAAATTGGAAAAAGGGGCACAAGAATTGGTGGAATTGAAAGGGAAGTTTGACACACACACAATTTAATAGCAAAAGAAAGAGTTAAAGTACAACGTGAACACTTGGATTTCTTTTGTAGGTAAGCACAGGAAGAGAGAGAGAATTGTGAAGCATAAATGAGGAACCAATTGGCAATTCTTCGATGTAGTGAGGTAGGTTTGTCGCCCCAAGATTTTGAAGTGCTTCGAGCGATAAAGGAAAAGATTCGAAAGACTTATTTTGGCTAGGATAATCATTTTAAATTAGGACTATCATATTTTTTTGTTGTAATATATTTTTTTAACTTTTGAATGTTATCTTTAATTAAAAAATTAGGTTTTATTTAAATAACATGTTTTATTAAATCGAAATAAAAAATAAAAAAGAAATGATGACATGGAAATTAGTGGGTGTTATAAGATGTTGATCATTTTCTTAACTATGTTATAACTCTAAGGGTAAGATGGCACCAAAATGGTGTTATAACATGTTGCTCATACATAATAGTATGAGGGGTGAATATTTGGATCAGATCAGTTGAATTGGAACTTAACTAGTTTCAAAGTCAGACCGATTTGAAAGGATTATGGGAACCACAGACCGTACCTATTAAAATATACCAGTTTAGTTACCTATTTTACGGTTCTTGGATCTGTCAGACCAGTACAACACTCGATACGTATGTTACAAGTTGGTGAAAAAGTGGTGAAAATTAGTTTTTTTTTTTATGCTAAACTTAATTTCTTGGGAAAGAAAAATATTACGAGGATTAAAACAAATACGTAAGGTTTTGATGTAGCATTAACAATGAATTAGGAATTTAGGATTCATTATACTATAGAAAGAGGAAAACACAAAAGCTGACAAACTCGCATCTTTGTTATCCCGAATGAATGTAACTTGATGAATCTGAAACCAAAATTGATGAAATTATATCCTAAATTGAAATGCAAAATACAAACTACATGATGGAAAAGATTTGATGTCAATACGACTTCAAACGAATACGTTATGCAATTTTTAGTTTCATAGATTAACCATACAAACTAAAAAGTTGCAATAACTTTCAGCTTTAATATACCGATTTTGAAGAATGTAACTCATTGAATATGGATCCTAAATTCATGAAATTATAACCTAAATTGAAATACAAACTCTAAACTACATGTTGGAAAATATCAAATGTTAACATAACTTCAAAAAACGAATTTTGCAAATTTTAAAATTTTCAAAAAATACACATAAAAACTGAAAGCTAAATAGCAAGAACCAGTCCAAAATCGGGAACTGGTATACCGAACCGACAAAGCATTGGTATTGGTTGAGTTTGATTTCATGTATAGAGAACAAAAAACCGGGTTGGTAGTATAAAACTGGTCCGAGTACGTGGTTCAGATGCTCACCCTAAGAACAATAGTATAAAACTGGTCCAAGTCTTGGGCTGGATACTCACTGTTACGTCTGTTGATGGTACTTTCATGTTTATTTTGTGTTCTATTAAAGTTGACAGAGTAGCTGCAGACTCCTGATTTTTGGCTGACAGTATTGTCAGTACCACCAACCTCCACCTTGTGATTGGTACCACATTTTGATATGATGAGGAACCCCCCCCCCCCCCCCCTCTCTCTCTCTCTCTCTCTCATTGACCTAAAGACTTGTACCAATGTTGTTTTGTATGTTTTTGATTTAGTAGATTGAATTGGTTGGGAAAAATATTGTTTCCATTAGTTGTAGGTTATAAAAGATGGAAGAGTAATAGAAAAAAAAAAAAATTGATGTGGAACTATAATTTGCGAGTAGGTCGAATGGATTCTACTTCTACCACCCTTACATCCCACTTTGTATTAGCTTTGTTGGTTAATTAGAAAACTATCTTCTTTATGTTGATAATTTTATTGAAGGCACTCTCTAAGTTCAAATTTCCAAATCGGATCAAAACCTGCAGATTGGACCAAACCATTGGGACGAATATGTAATTTTACTCTTAAAGTTATGAAATCGACCCCCCCCCCCCCCCCCCCCCCCCGGTAGTAGTTATGTAGGCTACAACGAGCTAGCTAACAAGAGTAATAAAAAAGCCAAATCAAATTATTGTAATTATAGAGATCTTTTATTAATACCCCAAAATAACATCGAATTTCAACATGAAAAGTCAATTTGGCATCTGAAATTTCAGTCACAGATAAACTTCCTAATAAGCTTAGAAGGTAGACCCATTCCATCCAAAGAAAGAACCCTGCAAAATAGTAAAAAAAATAATTCTATTAGTTTAGCAATCTACATTTATTTATTTGTTTATATGTTATCTTACTTTCATTTGTTCCTATTACAAATTACAATATTTATATTGAAAGCAACTTTATGTAATAAAAATAAATGAAAGATGTTATAATAAACAAAATAAACGAAAGTACGTTGTTATTTCTTGCATTTAGGCTTCAGCTCTTGTTTTCTGCTATTTTCTCAAATATATTTTCCAGAAACATTGCATCTATTTGTCGGGACATTGGGTTGTATAAAATATAAATAATAATAAAATTGTAAATGATTTTATTGTATTGATTCTAAAAATAGTGAAGGGTGATTTACATGATCTAGAACTGGTGTAAAGCATGCAAACACTGTGCATTTTCTTGACTTTGATGACCCTAAATACACACACCAAAATTTAAATGAGAACACAAATGACACACATTTTCACAAGGACTAAATGCAAGTAAAAGCAATGTACTTTTGATATACTTGTGTATTATATTATTATTATTATTATTATATAATACCCTATAACATGTAAAACATATAACATTTAAATTACTAAACTTGTCTAATAATCTTAACCACACTTTGAAAATATTTGTATAAAATAAGAGTTTCTATTAAGTTCAAAAGGAAAATATATAACTTTTTGACTATTTGACCAATTTATACAATATGACACAGCTATAATTCGTAGAATTTTAAAAGTATAATGGTGAGATAAAATAGAAAAACGAAAGCAAATGAATGAAGGTACATTGCCGTTTTTTTGCATTTAGATTTTAGCCCTTTTGAGAATAGCGAGAAGATGAGAATAAATATCTTGCCTTTGAATCGAAGAATTTGAGGAAGAATCTTGACTTGGGAACAGACAATTTTGACTCAAGAATTTCTGCAACTGCAAGACTCAGCTTTTTGTTGACATCAGCATTAAGTCCTCCAATTGACACCAATTCACCATAGGCTGCTGGTTGCTCAGTACCTCCAAAAGCTATGGGTATAGAACCCTTCAACACAATCATCACATACTGTAAAATAGAACATTAAATTGTCATACAGTTTTCTTCAGATTAAAGAACAGATGCATAAGTATTATCAATAAGAAGTTTATGTTTGAGAAAAGCCTTTGGAACACCATAAATCTCAACGAATCACAGACTATATAGTTTAATTTACTCAAGCGAGTCATGATAAATCTCCGATTCATTTTCTTGGACTAATCAATTTACTCAATTGCGTAAAGATAAATTTTATAGCGATATGTCTCAATCGAGAATACTGAAGTTTTACTCGAACCGACTTTGGAATTTGAATCTGCAAAACACATGCTCTGGTAAACCCTAGAATTGGAATTTTACAGCGAATGGAGTTTCGCGTGAATTTACAGTAAACTAAGTTTAGGATGAATCTAACACGAACATGCTCAGTGTAACTTTAATAGAAACTTAATACACAAATTAATAGAAACTTAACACACAAACATAGAGGGAAAAAGAGAGAATTATACAGCTTCTGGTTTTCCGATGAGCTTGGCGACGGCAGAGGTTGCTTCGGAGAGGATGGAGGACGTGTCAATGCCGTCCAAGTTGACGTTGGTTGACAGATTTAGGCACGGCATCTTCTACAGGCAGACTCTTTGTCTTGGCCTCTCTTCACACCCTTAAAACACGCACCAACTAGAGTCTAGAAGTTTCGCCAGAATGGACTCTTGTAGTTTGTCTTTCAAGTTTGACAAAATTGCAAACTATGTCCTTGTATTTAGCTAAATATTAACATTTTGGTCAAAAATGTTTGCTAATCATTTGTTCAAAATAAAATTTTATTAAGGTTTTTGTATAAATTTTTTAAATATAATGAAAACGAATGATTTATTATTTTTATTTTGTTTAATTATTTTCTTTTTCTAACAACAATTAGAAAAATAAAAACAAAATATTACCACTACCCTACCCCTCTCTCTTTCACAGTGGTCAAGTTCAAAAGATCACCATCACCGCTAGTCAACGTCGCCCCACCACTATTTGATGAACTCAAACAAAAAATTTCAGATATGCAACACAAACTTAAGAGTGCCCACTTTCTAGCTATTCGGGAGAACTGGTCGGCCAAAACATTGGTCGATGTTTATGTACGCGAGATTATTGTTCGGCATAGTGTCGCAATTTCCATTGTATCTAATAGAGATGTTCGGGTCACTTCTCAATTTTGGCAGAGGTTCCAAGAGGAATTGAGTACGATGCTATACTTTAGCACTGCTTATCATTCGCAGATGGACGGACAGAGCGAGAGGACCATCCTGACGCTCGAGGATATGTTGCGAGCCTACGTGATCGATTCTGGTGGGAGTTGGGACTCCTACCTTCCCCTGGATGAGTTTTCTTACAACAACAACTATCATTCCAGTATCGGTGAGCCGCCATTTGAGCTTCTTTATGGGAGGAAGTGTCGTACCCCATTCTGTTGGTGGGAGGTCGGTCACAAGGTCATGGGAAAGACTGAGGTAGTTCTCCAAACGACAGACCTTATTCAGCAAACCAGGCAAAGGTTGTAGATAACTCTAAGTCAGCAAAAGAGTTATGCTGACAGACGTCGATCTGAGTTGGAGTTCTCGGTTGGTGATATGGTTTTACTGAAGGTATCACCCTGGAAGGGTGTAATACGCTTCATAAAGAGGAATAACTCGGGGCCCCGATATATTGGGTCGTTTTTAATGATTGCCAAGGTTGGCAGGATAGCCTATCGACTGGATCTGTCTAAGGAGCTTAGTCAGATTCACAACACCTTTTACATTTCTCAGCTACGGAAATGTGTAGTTGATGATTCAACAGTGATTCCTTTAGATAATATTCAGGTCGATGACCGTTTGAACTATGTTAAGAGCTTGGTGGCAGTTTTGAATAAGAAGATGAAAGCTTTGCGAAACAAGGTGGTTTCATTGGTCAAAGTTCAATAGCAATATCGGAAGGGTTTCGAGTGGACTTGGGAACCCGAGGCAGAGATGCGAGAGCACTACCCTGAGTTATTCACAACATCATACTTTAAGGCCGAAGTCTGATTCAATTGGAAGATAATTATAACACCTTGACCTATGTATTTTTCGTTTATACCCTTAGATTGAAATTACATTGCAACTTTGGTCCCTTAGCTCACTAAGTGAGGTCGCATGTTTTTGCCAAGTATGTTGGGCGTACTTAGCGTACGTAGGGCGTACATGGCTGGGGTTTAAAACCCTAATTTTTTGGGTTTGAGCCCTATTTAAACAACATTATCTCTTCAAGACCTCTTCCCTCATCAACTTCCATCTCTCAAATCGTCCCTCACCAACCTTAATCCATTGTGTGAGCATTTGAGCTTCAAAGTGTGCTTTCGGTGATCTTAAAGGAAGAAGAAAGAAGTGGAATCAACTTGGAAGCTCAATGCATCTTAGATCCAAAAGTAACTTGCCCTTAAGAATCATTTGGAGGTATAAATCTTGGATCCTGATGTGTTATTTGCTTATATCTTGTTAGTCTAGAGTTTGTATGCATTCTGGTCCAATAGTTTGGTCTAATGGAGTATGAGTTACTCCATGTCCATGAAATGTAGTTCCCCGTAGTTTTGAGCTCATAGATTCATAAAAATGAGAGCTTGGATACTATCATTGAGCCATGCAAGAGTATTGGGACTTTGGATGATTTTTGGACCAAGGTGTGGCATCCTAGAATTTAGGGATAATATTATAGACGACCAATTCACTGCAAATCTCGTTATAACTTGAGTTATTGAGCTTTAGTGCATCTTAAGTAAAATAAATAAGTTCATTTAAACTAATATAAGATGTCAGATGATACTTTACTTTCAAATGTGTAAATTGCCAACCTAATCAAACTGCTCAAACTGCAACGCTGATTAATGCGTCTGAAAAATTAAAAATTTGCATTAAGCAGTTTTGAGCAAGAAAAACATTAAATATTATAGTACATGTTTCCCCTGTTTCCGAAAATATAAAGAACGTCCAAAATGGAGTTCGTATTCAAAAGATACGACAATTTTAGGAAAACATACAGTAAAACATTGTTTTTCTTTAATCGCGTAAAAGTGAATCGATCTGTTGAGGTACTTATTTATTGCCAACAGGATTTCCAAGAACGTTTTTTGGACTCAGGCTGTAGTATACTATTTTATTTCACACTCGAAATATTTTTAACAAATATATTTACAAAAGTCGCGAAAAACGAACATCGCGAGCCATTAAGACACGAAACTTCAAACGTAATTTCTTAGAGATCCGTAACTTAAAAAATTAATCCACTTGATGTTCCGAAATCCTTGAATTAAAATCTATCTAATGTTACTTTAGAAAAAAAATCTCAACGCACAGATCCCGATGCACCCGGTTTTCTGTGTTTTTGGGCATTAAATGGGGTATGACCCCATGTAAGACCCACGTATGATTCTAGAAGCTTTGGGTCTTCTACTTCATCTCTATGTTTTCTTCTTTCCCTCCTCTCCTTTGTGTACTAGATTCATCAAAGTGGTACAAATCCATGTTTGTATGTATTTTTAGTATAAATAGAGGCACAAGAACCCTCCAAAATCACACCTCAACCTTCAGCTTCTCTCATTCCCAATCTCTCACTCTAAACTCTCTCAAATCTCTCTCCTGGTATGCCTCCCAACACCACCCAAAAACCACACAAACCACCATTTTCCCCCACCATAAACCCACCCTACACCCCTTCATTAAGCATCAACACAACCTAGACTCCATCTGGTCGAAACCCAGCACAAAACAGGAGGCATACTGAAGGAAATAGTCCCCAGAACCACCCCACTGCCACCTTCAAACACCCATTTCCACCTCCTTAAAAACACCACCATTACCTGATGTTGCTTGAAAAAGAACGTCTCCACCTTTCCTCCACCTCCTCCAACTTTCTTCTTCACCTGAAAAAGCAAGGAAAAACCGGCAGTAGGAGGCTGTCGGCCACCTGCTATCACCACCCGTCGACCCACTGTCACCACCGTGAAACTCCTCTCCAAGCAAGGATTGCTGCTGTTAGAATGAGAAGGGTAATTCAGTAATCTTTTATTTAGTATGCATGTTGTGTTAGGGAGAATAAATCAAAAGGCACATGGTATTGATTACCTGGTCTTTAGCTAGTTCAGTTAGTTCCTATTTTCATGCTAATTTTTTGTTTAAATAGCTTAGCTGTGTACGTGATTGACATATCACTTTCTTTCAACTTCAAGATAATAAAGTAAAGCCTTTCAAGCTTTAGCACACCCCTGTTTTGTCCAGATTACCAAAATAGACTAAACTTTCCAGTATTGCCCCTATCTCTATTTTTTGTCCCCTGCACAGGTTACTTTCCTATCCCTGGTTCCAGCTTTAGTATAAAGCTCCAACACTTGGTATCAGAGCAAATCCTGGTATATGCCCAAGTACCAGTCCAAAGAAGAAATGACAGGATCCAGTGGTAATGGCGAGAAAGACAGTTAGATCACTCTACACTATCCCATGCTGTCAAAGACGAACTATGGAGCCTGGGCAATCAAAATGATGGTGTTTATGCAGGCTCATGGTGTATGGGAGGCGGTGGAGCCTAGAACTGCAAACACAGCTGTTGACACAAAGAAAGATAAGATGGCGTTAGCAGCAATTTACCAGGGGATACCAGAAGATTTGTTGATGTCATTAGCTGAAAAGAAAACGTCCAAAGAGACATGGGAGGATTTGAAAACAAGATTTGTAGGGGCAGACAGGGTAAGAACTGCAAGAATACAAACTCTAAAAGCTGAGTTTGAGTCACTCACCATGAAAGAATCGGAAGGAGTGGATGAGTTTGCTGCAAAAGTAGATAATCTTGTGAGTTCAATGCGCACCCTGGGTGATACGGTAGATGAAGCCTATGTGGTGAAGAAACTGCTTAGGGCGGTATCAACCAAATTTCTGCAATTAGCCTCAACCCTGGAACAATTTGGAAATCTAGAAGAAATGACAGAGGAGGAAGTAATTGGAAGGTTAAAAGCACATGAAGAAAGAATGAAAGGCCATACCGAAAGTGATGATCGAAAACTCCTCTTAACACACCAAGAATGGGTAGAGAGAAACAAGAAGAAAAGTGAAGGAGACTCCAAATCCAAGTCGCAAAGAGGAGGGTTTGGCGGCTCACGAGGACGAGGCAGAGGCAGGGGAAGAGGTAGAGGCCGTGGGGGTCGTGGAAGAGGAGGATGGGGCATCTAGCAGTAAAGATAAGAGCAACATTCAGTGCTACAACTACCAGGAGCTTGGGCATTATGTAGCTGAATGCACAAACCCAAGAAAAGAAAGGGCCTATGAGAACCACCTCATACAAGAAGACAACGAACCTGCTCTTCTGCTGATGTCCCTGGAAAACAGACAAGAAAAGGGTGAGGTGTTCTTAAATGAAGAGAATGTGCATCCGAAATTAAAAACAAAAGGTGAAGTGTCAAGTCAATCAAGGATATGGTACCTTGATACAGGGGCAAGTAATCATATGACCGGTGATGAAGGAAAGTTCCATAACCTGAACAAAGAAATACAAGGTTATGTTAAATTTAGAGATGAATCCAGGGTCCGAATCAAGGGTAAAGGGTCAATAGATTTTCAATGTAAGAATGGTGAAATAAGAAGACTGGAAGAGGTGTACTACATACCAGATCTCTGCAGCAACATTATCAGTCTTGGGTAGTTGTCTGAAGGAGGAGATGAAATCAAGATAATAGAGCCATTCTTGTGGGTCCATGATAAAGCTGGGAGATTGCTAATGAAGGTGCAGAAGTCTATAAATCGTCTCTACAAAATAGAGCTTGAAGAAGTTAATACAAGATGTTTAGTTGCTGAGACTAAAGACCCAACATGGCTATGGCACACAAGGTTAGGACATGTCAATTTTACCTCCTTAAAATTGATGGCTGATAGAAGTTTGATTGAGGGAATTCCCAAGATGGTGATCCCATCTAAACCCTGTGAAGGATGTCTCATGGGGAAGCAAACAAGGTTCCCATTCCCTACATGTACAAACTTCAGGGCAAAGAGAAAGTTAGAACTCGTACATGGAGATCTGTGTGGTCCGGTCTCACCACCAACACCAGCTGGGAACAGGTATTTTTTGCTTTTGGTGGACGATTACAGCAGGGTAATGTGGGTATACCTGCTGAAAACAAAAAATGAGGCGTTTCAGACTTTCAAGAGTTTTAGAACAACAGTTGAAGTAGAAACAGGAGAGAAACTGAAGATGTTTAGAACAGATCGGGGAGGAGAATTTCTCTCAAATCAATTCACCAAGTATTGTGAAGAGACCGGAATCAACCGCCATTATACCTCACCCTACTCCCCACTACAGAACGGGGTTGTGGAGAGAAGGAATCGAACGGTGTTGGAAATGGCAAGAAGTTGTTTAAAAACGATGAAAGTACCTGATGTGTTATGGGGAGAAGCGGTGAGCCACGTTGTGTACATTCTGAATCGTCTGAGTTCAAAAGCCCTCAAGGAATCCACACCGTATGAAATGTGGATCGGAAGGAAGCCGAATGTCGGTCACCTTCGAGTCTTTGGTTGTATCGCGCATATGAAGATAGCCAAGAATTACTTAAAGAAACTAGATGACAGAAGCAAGAGGGTAGTATATTTGGGAACAGAAAAAGGATCGAAAGCTCACAGGTTGTTGGATCCCGATACGGGATCGATATATATCAGTAGGGATGTGGTGTTCGAAGAAGATCAAATCTGGAATTGGGGGGAGAAAGCCAAGATCAAAGCAATTCCAGGAATGACCTTCACGGTGGAAGGAATTGATTTCGACGACTTGGGTGAGACTGAAGTCAGGGACGACGCAGTTCAAGATGATGATAGTGATCCGGATCCATACACTACTCAATATGGTGTTGGGTCAAGCGGGTCAACTAATTATAATGATCGGAGCGAAAGTGACCCACTACAAGGAAGCCCACTTAGTACACTACCCGGCAGCCCACAAAGTGTTCAGCCCGTTTCACCTACAACCCCAGTTCATACGACTCAAGCTGTGTCTCCAAATACGTCTCCAAACACCGCCTCAAGCTCTACAGGAGGTGGCGCTCCGAAAAGGTATCGACTACTTACAAAACTATACGAGAATACTGATGAAATACAACTGCCTCCCGAAGAGCTGATGATGATTCGCAACGGGGGAGAACCGAACTCATATCAAGAGGCAAAGATTAGAACCGAGTGGGTCAGTGCAATGAAGGAAGAGTTGGCATCAATTGAAAGAAATAAGACCTGGACCTTGGTTGATCTTCCAAAAGGGCAAAAAGAAATTGGTCTAAAATGGGTTTACAAGGTAAAAAGAGAACGAGATGGGAGAATCGCAAAGTACAAGGAGAGAATTGTAGCAAAGGGATACGTACAGAAACAGGGCATTGATTATGAGGAAGTGTTCCCTCCAGTAGCCAGAATCGAAACAGTACGTGTAATCCTGACTCTTGCAGGATCAAGTGGATGGCGGGTGCATCACCAAGATGTGAAATCAGCCTTCTTAAATGGAAGGTTGAATGAAGAAGTGTACGTGATGCAACCTGAAGGCTTCGAGAAAAAGGGAGAAGAAGGCAAGGTATACAAGCTCTCAAAGGCCCTGTATGGACTAAAACAAGCTCCCAGAGCTTGGAATACATAGAGCTTGGAATACATGTCTAGATAAGTACTTAAAAATCCTCGGGTTCACAAGGTGCTGTCAAGAATACTCTGTGTATACAAGAAAGAAGATGGGCAACACTCTAATAGTGGGAGTATATGTGGATGACTTGCTAGTCACAGGTAGTTGTCCCAAAGATGTGAAGGAATTCAAAGGTGAAATGAAGGGTAAGTTTGAAATGAGTGATCTTGGGCTATTGAGTTATTATCTGGGAGTTGAGGTCAACCAGGATGAGACTGGAATTACTTTGAAGCAAGAGGCATACGCTAAGAACATCTTGAACAAGACGCGCATGATGGAGTGCAATGAAACTAGAACCCCCATGGAACACAAGTTAAAATTGCTTAAAGATGAAGAAGGAGAACAAGTGGATCCCACAGAGTATAGAAGCATAGTTGGTGCACTCAGGTACCTCACACACACACGACCTGATCTCTCATTTTCAGTTGGTGTAGTTAGTCGTTTCCTGGAAAGACCAATTGTCAAACACCTCCAAGCTGTGAAAGCAATTCTTAGATATATCAAAGGTACCTCAAACTATGGATTGAAGTATACCAAAGGAGAGAAGCAGGTCAGCCTCACTGGATATTCTGATAGTGATTTTGGAAAGGACATGGAAGATGGGAAGAGTACAGGAGGAATAGCATTCTACATGAATGGAAACCTAGTGACATGGGCATCACAAAAGCAAAGGAGTGTGGCTTTGTCATCCTGTGAAGCAGAATTTATGGCTGCAACTCAGGCAGCCTGTCAAGGCATATGGCTTCGCAGACTCCTTGTTGAAATCACTGGACAAAAGGTACCCCCAATTGACTTGTTTGTGGACAATAAGTCAGCTCTTGACTTAATGAAAAATCCAGTTTTCCATGGGCGTAGCAAACACATCAACATAAGGTATCACTTTATAAGAGAATGTGTAGAGGATGGGGAAATTGTGGTCAGTCATGTGTGTGGGACAAAACAAAGAGCAGATATCCTTACAAAGTTAATGGCAAGGGTAAAGTATGAAGAAATGAGAGACTTGATTGGAGTAAAGATTCTGAATTAGGGGGAGAATGTTAGAATGAGAAGGGTAATTCAGTAATCTTTTATTTAGTATGCACGTTGTGTTAGGGAGAATAAATCAAAAGGCACATGGTATTGATTACCTGGTCTTTAGCTAGTTCAGTTAGTTCCTATTTTCATGCTAATTTTTTGTTTAAATAGCTTAGCTGTGTACATGATTGACATATCACTTTCTTTCAACTTCAAGATAATAAAGTAAAGCCTTTCAAGCTTTGGCACACCCCTGTTTTGTCCAGATTACCAAAATAGACTAAACTTTCCAGTATTGCCCCTATCTCTATTTTTTGTCCCCTGCACAGGTTACTTTCCTGTCCCTGCTCCAACAGCTGCTGATTTCGATCCTCGGAGGTCTCTCCACTCTTCCAGAATTGGAAACCATCGTCACAAGCAAGAAGAAGAAGGCAGAAAACCACTGAAGTGGCCTCCTGCCACCTCCGTCAACCTCCTGTCGCTGCATCAAAATCATCGACCACCACAGCCTTCCGCCACCTCCAGCCACCCATTTCGGTTGTAGGTAATCTCCAAACACCCTCCTTACCTTGTGGTGTTCTTCTTCGATCAAACGACGAGCACAGGACCATCGCGTTTTTTATATTCTTTCTTTCTTCGTCGATGGTACAGTCACGATAAATGAGGAGGATCACCTCCTGTTATAAACACATCTTAACAAAACTCGCATTAAAATTTGATAAGATTAGTCTCTCAACTTCAAATTTGGCTAACTTTAACCCCTCACTCTCAAAAACTATTTTTAAATCAAGTCCTATGGTTATGCCCCTGAACTTACCTTTAAAATATTCAAAACCCACGCTATGTTGAAAAATCCTTTCAGATAAATCCAATGTTTTAAATTCAAAATTTAATAAAAGTATTTTAAATAATATTGATTAGTCTTGTATTAAATAAACATTATATTATTGATTTTTAAAAAAAATATAAATTTTATTAAATAAATTTTATCAGTTAAGACAATTAACTTTGTTAACATGTATCTTTTTGTTGTCTTTCATTTTTATTTTAATAAATATATTTTATATCCAAGAGAACATTATTCAACATGTATTTTATATTATTATAAGTTATATATTATGTTAATTTTTATTGCTTATTTTGTTGTAAATAACATCGATGTTATTTTTTATAATTGATTTTGATGAAAAGAGTTTACAATAATTATTCCAAATTGTTGGTGATAATGACGAATTAAAACGAATGATTTTTAATATGATATGACATTATTGTTGAAAACCAATGATTATCATACATGCTTATAAGGTAGCATTTTTTCTTGAATTTCATGCATTTGAAACCCCCATTCTTTTTTCCTTTCACCACATTCATTTGAAACTCCCATGACTTTTCAATTTCTTTATAATAATAATTATAATTTGATAATTAGGTTAAATAAATATCAAATCTAAAGTGTATTCATATATAAACTAAATTTCAATATTAAAATAATATCTTTAATTCTACTTATAAAATTATGTTTTTTAACTTTTAACATAGTATACTTAATTTATTAGTTTTAATATATTATTGGATGTAAACCATTATCATTTTAAAGGTATAATTTTTGAACAATTTGTATAAAATACTTAAATTATTAATTAAAATATAACATTATAGGTTCAACTTAAATATAAATTTTATTTAACTTAAACAACCTAAAGATTATTTTATAGATAGTTAAAAGTGATAAATTGTAGTGTCTTTCTAATAATGATTGTAAGTTGGTTAATAAGGTTAAATAAATATCAAACATAAAGTGTAATCATAAATAGACTAAATTTCAATTTTAAAATAATATCTTCTATTTATAAACTTATGTCTTTAAATTTTAACATATTATACTTAATTTATTAGATTTAAAATGTTGTTGCATGTAAACATTATCATTTTAAAGCTACAATTTTAGAACAATTTGGACAAAATACTTAAATTTTTAATTTAAATATAACATTACAGTGTCAGCTTAAATATAAATTTCAGTTCCACTAAAAAAACCAAACAATATTTGGTAAATACTTAAAAGTGATAAATTATAGTGATAAATGCACAAACTAAATTGTAATATTAGTTTAACTAAAATATTTCGTAAATATATTTATATAATCATTACAAATTTTCAAATAAGTAGCTTAAATAACTTATAATAACAATAGTTAAAAATAACTCTATATAAATGATTATATTGTTACCTTTAAAATCAAAAAAATAATGTTTGATGTTTTAAATAATTATAATAATATAAATTAAAACATTAAGCAAATAAATTTTAAAAAATTAGTTAAAAATAACAACTACAAATATTATTAAACCATATATAATATATAATTTTATTGATGTGTAACTCGTGAGTAGAAGTCGTTCAAACGATTGAGATTATGACGTTATAATAGATTTATATATTATCATATAATTCAAAATAATCAATATATTATATCAAATTAATATATGAATTATTATATCAAATTTAACAACAACGTTAGTGTTATATTTTAAAAAATATATATTTGTAAAGACTTCAACTATATAGGTGTTTCTGCCAATTACAATGTCAACTCAAATATAAATTTCAGTTCCATTTAAAAAAACTAAAGAATATTTTGTAAATAGTTAAAAGTGATAAATTATAGTGATAAAAACAAAAACTAAATTGTAATTTCAATTTAACTAAAATATTTATTAAATATATTTTTATAATCGATAAAATTTTCCAAATAAGTAGCTTAAAATAACTTACAATAACAATAGTTAAAAACAACTCTATATAAATGATTATATTGTTAGCTTTAAAATAAAAAAAACAATGTTTGATGTTTTAAATAATTATAATGATAGAAATTAAAACATTAAGCAAATAAGTTTTAAAAAATTAATTAACAATAAAAACAACTATAAATAACATCAAATCATATATTATATTTAATTTTATTCATGTATAACTTGCGGGTAGAAATCATTCAAACGATTGAGATTATGAAGTTATAATAAATGTATATATTATCATATAATTCAAAATAATCAATATATTATATCAATTTAGTATATATATAAATTATTATATCAAATTTAAAAACAACGTTATTGTTATATTTAAAAAATCATATATTTGTATAGAATTCAACTATATAGGTGTTTCTACGCAATGCACGGGCATTCGCCTAGTGTGTGTTATAAAAATGAATTGTTATATGTTCTACCAAAACTTATATGGATGTATCAATTTTAAATGTTTTTATAGTAATACAAATAAATTATTATCTTATTATATTTGTCAATTCTTTTTTCTCTCTTCGTTCTTTATCGTAACGAAAAAGTAAAATAAATAAGATATTAATATTTTTATAAGAAATCATAAGTGATAAAAATATACATCAAGTATAACACTCCTCTTCCCCTAACCTACTCTTAACATATTTTTCAATTATTATAGTTTTAATATTCAAATCACTATTTTATTTGGACTGTTTATTCTCTTCCAATATTGTATAGCTTTAATGACGAAAATGAAAATACAATACAAAAATACGATAGTTTTTCTTAATATAATAATGAAAATTTTTCAAAAATAATAATTGCTTAAAATAGAATAAAATTAACAAATATATTATATTATATTAAAAAATTATTGTTATTTGAAATAATAATAATAATATAGGAAATATAAAATATTCAAATAAATTATTTATAAATTAGTTAAAAATACCTATAGTTTAAAATAGTTTTAAATCAAAAACTTAATTCAATTTGATTCAAACACAACTTTTTATATATTTCTTATCGTATACTTATAATTATTATAATATTAGTTATAACTTAATATAAAAATTATTATTTCAATGATAAATGTTTATAATATTGTTTTTATAATATATAGTTATTAATATTTATATTACATTATTGGGTATAACAAGAGTTTAAAACTCTCACTACCACTCAATAGTTTTTTAAACTTATGGTTATTAATACGCAGTGTTTTTTTATTTTCCATTTATTTATTATACATATTGTAGCTATATTATTAGTATATAAATAAGTTTTGATTAAAAAAGCATATGTTTGAAAAGATTTGTGATTCAAAATGTAAAAGTTGAAAAAAAAAAATCTTATTGTGTCAATGGTTATTTCAACATCGATTTTTATAACAATGTTTTTATATATCAAATGTATGATGATTTTTAAATATTCATTTTGAAAGATTTATAAATGTTTAATAAGTTTTGTTTGACATAAATGTTATAGTAGATGTGGTAGTGTTTTTATTTTCTTAAAAGCTATAGTGTTTTTCCATACTATTTGTTATTTGTTTTATATACAAATCGACATATGTTTTATATATAATTTCCACAACTTAAAACGTTCTATAAAATCATCATAAGTTATAGTATTTATTTTTTCGTACTACTTTGTATTTGTTATAGATAGAAATCAATATATGTTTCATATATAATTTATACAACATAAAACAATCTATAAAATTATGAATTAATAGTAGAAATGACTAATGATATAACTTTATTACAATTAATAAAACTAACATGTTAACTATATAGTGTGTTTTGTTACTGACATTGGTTTTCATATATAAATATTAAATCACAATTTGTTAAATGTTATTATTTTAATTAAATAACTATTTACACGCGCAACGCGTAGGGATCCGACTATTCTATATATACTTATAAGTGGGGTATTTTTACTCAAACCATATTCATTTAAAACCTCCTATTTGAATGAATATCACTCAAAAGTCTCTTAAGAATGATTAACCTTTCAAATATTTTATAACTTATATATAATGTTTTATAAGCAAGTAGTTGATAGTCTACTATAAAAAGGTCAATCTCTTTGAGTAGAAACAAAAATACAAATCACATATAAAATACACAAAGAAAACAAGTTTAAAGGTTTTGGACCATTTTTCGAGCCATGTTATTATGTTAAAGTTTTTAATTTGTAAGTTTATTATATACTAATTCTTTTTTTTTCTTGGTTTAGGTATTCTTTTAAGACAGTTATTGTATGTTGTGGTTGAAACTTTAATGTAAATTAGATTAGATTCATGTTATCCATCATATGTTATGGAAAGTGATATATGTAGCACCCTGTCCAGGTATTATTTACATTTTGGTCCCTTATATATTGAATTACTGCTTTTGGACCTTGTAATTTGTGAGTTTGGAAGAAGGAAGGACCATTTCTACAAAATCCGGATTTTTGAGGTGGAGCCCGAACGTGGGGCGTTCCCCTGAGGAACGTGTTGTGTTCTCGCGTTGAATGCAAACCCTAATTTTTAAAGTTTAAGATCTATATAAACAACATATGACTCAAGCCCTGGCCTCTTTACCAGCCTCTCAACCTCAGAAACCCTAGATAGCCTCTCATTCCTCTTTCTTGTGTGTTTTTGGCCTTGTGAAGTTCATAGTAGTGTTTAAAAGCTTAAAAGGAGAAAGAAGGAGCTAGTGAAGGAGAACTTGAGTATCTTGAGCTCAAGTATCCAGGATAGCATCACCTTTTGGCACTCATTTGAGATAAAAAGCTTTAAACGTCCCTCATGAATGCTTAGATCTATGTTAATGGAGTTTTGGACCTTATTAGGTCCCAAGAATGGATTTTTATGAGTTCAATCCATTTCTCGACTTAGAGTTGCCATCCTTGATGCTTTTTGTGTCACAATATTAGTAAAGTTTTGATCTTTGAGGTCTTAATGGGTTCATGCAACAGTTAGGGCCATATTATTGGAAGTTGATTGCTATTTCTTGAGATTGGGACTTTGGGGGACATGCAAAGTCACCAAGCCCATGACTTTATGATTCTAGAGGTCCTGGATAGCTTGGATCTATGTTTGGATAGCATGGCTTAAGCATTAAGTGCTTAACGGCCAGTTTTTGGAAACTGGACGCGAACGTTGTGCGTAGGTCTTGGGAACGCGCTGCGTTCCCACTGGAACTCGCGATCTGATCAAGGAGGAACGCCCAGTGTTACACAAGGGAATGCCTTGCGTTCGTTGCGTAGTGGTCTTTTTGGGCCATTTCCTTGGACTAGATGATTATCGGCCTTAGTGGATTATTCTTTTTGGTTGTTATTGGACTTTATTACATGTTGGGCTTGAGGGAAGGCCCATTTGAGAAGCTAGGTCCAATTTAGAAAATTGGGCCATAAGTGGGCCATTAGTGGGATTGGAGAGACTATATGGATTTGGGCCTTTATGTTATAGATTTGGGCCTTTATGTTATAGATTTGGGCCTAGGTCATGTGTCCACTTAGATCAGGGGTAAAATGGTTATTTTACCCTCAGAATGATTGTTTGGATTTTGACTAAGTGTTATTTGGTAATAATAGCTCGGGGAGTCGTGGAAGCAGCCATTAGAGATTCCTTACCGTGAGATTTTAGCATTCAACTTTGCGAAGTAAGTTTTCCTGCAGTAGGAATGGGTCGAAGGCACCAATTCCGGTCCGTTTATGTATGTTAGCATATTCTGGACTAAGGTCCGATGTTGGGCAGTGCCCGATGTAGTTGTATATGTGTTTCCGGACTTCAGCCTGATGCGTGGGAAAGCTCGAGGAATGTTTGTATGCTTGATGTCTTCGTGATTCTTGCATGTGCTTGTTTTATGTGTTTCCAAACTTCGGTCCGATGCCGGGGAAAGCCCGAGGAATGTTTATAAGATTCTGGATCTTGGTCCGACGCCGGGGAAAGACCGAGGAATGTTTATATGATTCCAGATCTTGGTCCGATGTCGGGCGGGGCCCGAGGAAGGCTTATATGTTTACGTTATGTGTTTATTTATGTGTATTTGTTGATATGATTATATGTATACCGAGCTTTACTCGATGTCGAGCGGGGCCTGTAGCGGGCAAGGCCCATGTTATGTTATTATGTGATTATGTGTATAATATGTGGTAGTTTGGGGAGACCATAAAATGATTTGATTTTAATACGCGTTATTTTATCTATTATTCAAATTAATTATAACTTTATATAAACTAAATGTAATAAACTAAAAGGTTTCTGAAAACTATATTTTATAATAAATAAAATTCAATTAAGTAGTTGTTAAATTAATTTATAATAATAATAGCTAAAAATAAAAGAAACTTAGAAATTAAATTATCTTAAATTACAAATAGTTGTTGATAATTTAAATAATCATAAATGATGAAATTAAGACACCGTCATTTTTATTTTAAAAAAATTAATAAATCGTAACCGTAGTAAATAAAAATAGTTGACAAATATAACTACTATTACACACACGTAAAACCTTAGTAGAAAGCATTAAATGATTTAATTTTAATACGCGTTATTTAATCTATTATTCAAGTTAATTATAATTTTATATAAACTAAATATAATAATTATTATTTTATAATTAATATAAATGATATAAAATTTTTCAATAACATAAGATTACCAAAAGTTTTAATTTTATTCTGTGCAATATGTGAATATTCACCTAGTATACGTATAAACGAAACATTTTTCCTTTCACCGGTAATCATTTGAAACTCACATGCATTTTTTCTTTCACTACATTCATTTGAAACTTTCATGACTTTTCAGTTTCTTTCTAATAATGATTATAAGTTGGTTAATAAGATTAAATAAATATCAAACTTAGAGTGTAATCATATATAAACTAAGTTTCAATATTAAAAGAATATCTTTAATTCTACTTATAACGTTATGTTTTTTAACTTTTAACATATTATACTTAATTTATTAGTTTTAGTATATTGTTGAATGTAAACCAATATCATTTTAAAGCTACAACTTTTGAACAATTTGTATAAATTTGAATATAACATTCCATGAAGAACTTAAATACAAATTTTAGTTTAACTTAAACAACCCAAATAATATTTTGTAAATAGTTGAAAGTGATAAATTGTGGTGTCTTTCTAATAATCACTATAAGTTGGTTAAGAAGGTTAAATAAATACCAAAACTAAAGTGTAATCATAGATAAACTAAATTTAATATTAAAATAATACATTTCTTCTACTTATAAAGTTATGTCTTTAACTTTTAACATATTATAATTAATTTATTATATTTAATATGTTGTTGTATGTCATTATCAATTTAAAGTTATAACTTTTGAACAGCTTGGAAAAAATACTTAAATTGTTAATTTAAATATAACATTACAATGTTAACTTAAATATAAATTTCAATTCCACTTAAAAAACCCAATTAAACTATAATCTCATTTTAAGTAAAATATTTCCTAAAGATATTTTTATAATAGTTAAAAGTTTTCAATTAAATAGCTCAAAATAACTTACAATAACAATAGTTAAAAATAACTCTATATAAATGATTATAGTGTTACCTTTAAAATCAAAAAAACAGTGTTTGATGTTTTAGATAATTATAATGATAAAAATTAAAACATTAAGCAGATAAATTTTAAAAAATTAATTAACAATAACAACAACTATAAATAACATTAAACCATGTATTATATTTAATTTTATTCATGAGTAACTCGCGAATAGAAGTCGTTCAAACAGTTGAGATTATACAATTATAATAGATGTATATATTATCATATATTCAAACTAATCAATATATTATATCAATTTAGTATATGAATTATTATATCAAATTTAACAACAATGTTACTATTATATATATATATATATATATATATATATATATATATATATATATATATATATATATATATATATATTCAACTATATAGGTGTTTATGCGTAACACGCAAACATTTGCCTAATATACTTATAATACATGCATTTTTTTTCTTCAACCGCATTCATTTGAAATCTCCAACTTTTTAACTTGTTTTCAAATTAATACATTAAATCCAATATTATTGTAATTTCAATATTAATTCTTTATTCTCACTATATTTTATAGTTAGTTTGTTAATCTAAATATGATGTTTAATTCAAAAGATAATTGTTATAATATATTCCAAACCTGTTTTTTTCTAAATAGTTACAAAAGTTTAAATATAAGATCTAAATAAAAATGTCAAATTAACAAAAAAATCGATTAAAATGTACTTTTTATAATAATATTTTTTTACAAAATAGATAGTTTAATATAAATTAAAAATATTAAAAGTTTAAATATAAAACATGTATCAAAAGAAAATTTTAAAATTCATTAAAAATAACAAATGTGTAAATAAAATGTTAAATATAAAACCTACATTGTAATTCCAAATTTGCACATAACCTATAGATATATTTCATTAAAATAATATAACATAAAATATGTCTATCTATATTGAGTTTAATTTTATTTTCAAGGATAGCGACTATTGAGATGATACGACTTTATATAAAATAATATGAGATCTATTATTTGATACTCATAAATCCATTACCAAAGTAATTTCGCACACTCATCATTTATAATGCTTATTATTTATTTAAAATAGTTAAAATCTTTTATCATAAATTAATGTAAGAACTATTAATTTAAAGTTACTATATATATATATATATATATATATATATATATATATATATATATATATATATATATATATATATATAATTGCACAACGTATGGAATATCGTGTGGTTTTGTTTAAAACTTGACATTTTCTTTCATCACATACATTTAAAACTCTTATGAATTTTTAGTTCTCTTTCTAATAATACTATAAATTTGTTAATTAATATTAAATAAGTACACAAACATAAAATTATAATAATAAATAATTTTATAATTAATCATAAAGGCCATTTTATAATTTTATTTTGACTACATTTTTATGAATTATATTAAGTTATTATAACTACCAATAGTGTATATTACTTTTAAGAATAAGGGATTTGGAAAAAAAAATTATTCAGAAGTACAAAAGTATTCATTATATTTTATAAATGAATTCAATTTGTAAGCACAAAATCTCTTTCTATAAATGAATTTGTTTTATAATTAAATTTTTGAATCGTGAATATACATGTAAAAACACTTTTTATATTGATAGTTTTATTAGATTTATGATTTTAGTATTTAACAAAAAAAAAATTCAATAAAAACTTTTTTACTTTTTAAAAACTCACGTGATTATTAAAAATGAGGAATTTCATATATATATATATATATATATATATATATATATATATATATATATATATATATATATATATATATATATATATATATATATCATTTTTAAACATCAAAATATCATATTTACCCTACTTAATTTCTAAATATCAAATTTACCCTTCATAAAATTTCTAAATATCATATTTACCCTTCATAAAATTTCAAAATATCATATATGTCATTTTTAAACATCAAAATATTGTATATGCCCTTCTTAAATATCGAAATATCGTATATGCACTTTTTAAACATCAAAATATCAATGATAATATCTAAAATATCCTCAATCTACAACATGATAATAATCAACAACAAAAACTAAACAATCAAATATACATTTCATAGAGAGAGAGTTGAAAATGAATATTTTTGTTTGTTAAGAGGACAACATTCCAACAATTTAGAAATTTACATTTGATTATCATACACATAAGGATAATATGGTTAAAATTTTTAATTATTATAATAATTCTAGAGTATAAAAAATGATTATAAAATATTAAAAACATTATAAAAAATGATTTGGGCAAATATGATATTTTGAAGGTTTATGATGGGTAAATATGATACTGAGAAATTAAGCTGGACAAATATGATATTTTGAAATTTAAGAGGAACATATATGAAATTCCTTCTATTAAAAATGAAATCAGTGAACAACGAACTTTTGGTTAATGTTTTTTTTTCTTTTATTTATCGAATATGTTATTTAACAAATTGAAATTATTAACAAATAAATAAAGAAGTTCAATTAAAATGTTTTTATCTCACATCGGGAAAAAACAACAGGATACATTCTCCAAATAAGTTGTCAAGTACTTTGCTAAGGGAGTTTTAAAACCATATAACTAAATAACTAATACAATTTTGAATTCTAAACTTATAAAAAATGTATATTTTAACATATGTTTACATAATGATAATATTTACGATAAAATATTTAATTTAATATGAAATTCTTATTTAGTAGATAACAATAACAACTTAATGATAAGTGAACATACTTATTTTTTTATATTTATCATAAAATTATTATCTAATTGTTGATAATAATGATTTAGTAATATCTCCCTATATTAATAAAAATATATTTCTTTGCCATGTATCACCATGTTACACCTCTTAATTAATATGTGTCAACCTATTAGTTCTCCATTTTAAATTTATTAGACATCATCATTAATATGATGCTATTTGTTAATGTATTTATTCTCTATTTTAAATTTTATATTGTTGTTTTCGTTAATTCACATATAAAAATATCTAATATATATTAAAAATTAATTTTACGAATTTATTTAATTTTATTTAATTTTTTTATTTTTTAATAAAATTGAACTGTTATTTTTAGTTATCATGATACAATGAATGAGAAGACAAACGGACAACAAATTGCACCGCTAAACCATTTTGTATGATAAAACCAATTCGTTTGAAGACTAATAAAAATATATCTTAATTAATAATTTATTTAAAATAATTGATTAATAATTTTAAATTTTTACTACAAGAGTTTAATTAATTTTATAAGTGTGGGTTTGATATGTTATAAACTAGTTTAAAATAATATACATATTTTCCTTTTTAACTAGATAATTCCACGTGTATCAAGTATTCGGCTAATAAAAATTAAGGATAATGGCTTAAAAAGGTAATATATTCTTTGATTTGTACATATTTGGTTACTGAGTTTATTTTTTATTTAGATTTACCCCTTTAACTTGTTAAACTGCACACATTCAGTCATTATGACCGTTATTTCAGGTTAACCAGTAAAAATGTCTTAATAGGGCAATATATTTCTCATTTTGTACACATTTAGTCGTTAATATTTTTGTACACATTTAGCCCTTAATATTTTTGTTGCAAAATAATTTATTTTTGTTTTGTACTTATTCAATACTTATGAATGTTTTATTCAAGTTTTTCTCACAACATCTTACATAAAACAATCATTAACGATGTGTTTTAGGCTTTTGATACTTATGTCCATCGTGATTCCGATTACTTGGTTGTTTAGGTCATGTGTTTTGAACGTCATAATTTTTTCATACTATCTCAGATTTTTACAATCTTTATATCTATGTGTTTGTATTTTAGTCTATTACAACTTTCGTTTATATTACTCTTGTTAAAAAGTAATATATTTTTAATTACGATCTTTATATCCATACTTTTTTTTATGAATGCATGTATGGAGTTTTTTTTATAAGATCGTAAGTAAAAACATATTATATTTTAACGGGAGTAATCTTAACGAATATTATAGTAGACTTAAAAAACAATCACGTAGATATAAAGATCGTTAAAATCAGATATCGTATGTAGAAGTTACGACGTTCGGAATACAAAACATAAGCCAAACCACAAGACCTATGCAACCAATTAGTCGAAGATGCGTTGGACATAAGCATCAACAGCCTCAAACACCTTATCAATCAGGGACGAGCACATGATTTGGTAGTAGTTGCCGGTCCGTAGTAAGTGTTGCCGATAAGTTGAAAAAATAAAAAAATATCGAAAAATTTACACTGCGTATAGAAAAAGAAGGGGTTGTCGGTGCCACTGCGGGCACCCAAAGAGAACCGTCTCTGTCATCAATGATAATCTCATGTTAGATGTCGTGAGAAAAACCCTAAACAAATCATTCATAAATACTGAATTTGTATAAAAACAAAAATGACTTATTTTGAAACAGAAAAAATATTAAGGACTAAATGTGTACAAAATGAGAAATATATTAATTTAATAAGTCACTTTTCCCGACTAACCTGGAGTAACCGGTCATAAGGACTGAATATGTACAGTTTAACAAGTTAAAAAGGTAAATGTGAACGAAAAAAAAACTCAGTAATCAAATGTGTACAAATCAAAAAATATATTACTCTTTTAATTCGTTATCCCTAAAAATTACTCTCCTACCTAATTGATTAACAATATACTATTAAAAATAAACACTAGTGCACAACAAGGTCAACCCTATACTTTTAAAAGTAAACACTAGCAAGGTGAACACCTAAACACTAGTTGCTATGTAACTCCATTATGTCACTTGAGAACTTTTGTTCAAGCATTAACCACCCAACTTCAATTCATTATCTTTTTGCCCCTTTAAAGATTAAAACTATTGCATATGACCTCATAATCCAAACGAACACCATCAGAAAAAATATAAAATATACTTTCAGAAATTCATATAAATTAATACATATTTTTTGAACAGAATTGCTAAAACAAAAAAACCGATTTTCTCTACAATTTTCATGGTCAAAATCTAACATAATTTGTACCAACATTCTATAAATTATGCAATAAAAGTTACACATTATAACGACTTTAACAATTTCATAACATTTTAAAACACAAATTATTATTTGCTCTTGAAATTAACAAGTTTTGTAATTCCTAGTAAACAATAAGTGTATTTATTATCTAACTAAACCCATAATTGTATTGTCTTCATCATTATTCAAAATGACATTGTAACCAATTATCAAAACAAAAAAGCCTTTTTTTTCTAACATTTCCATGATCAAATCGAACAAAATCTATATTATAGTTTTATAACTTATACAACAAAAATTATAAATAACACCAAATTTGATCATTTCACATACAAATAAAAACTAGAGTCTGGCATATTTAGTAGCCATTGTAGTATCAAAGACCTTAACAAATAATCTTGTTCTTGGAATTGCCAATTTTTCTAGTAAAATTGTTCCTAATTGAAATATTAATTTCTTTTTTACTTCAGAAGTAATTCCTCCCATTGCTGTTATTTCCGCAAATGCCGCTGGCTCTTTGTTCCTTTCAAAAGATATGTCCACCGAACCCTTCAATATCACCATCACAAACTACAACAAATAATTTAAAAAAAAAATCAAATCCAAATTTAATAATCCAATTTGAAGTCCACAAAATATAATATTTAAATACTCATATTCAAATCAAGATTATGTTTCATTCATAAGTTGACCTTTTTATTTTGTTCGAAATGGTCAAGGAATATTAACGAACCATTTAACAACAACGTATTTCACATGTTTCATAATTATAAAGTATAGAGGATAAGGAAAATATATCTTATGACTAAAAATGTAACTTATTTTAAATAAAATTGTAGTTTTAGAAAACACCTTATAAATTTTCACATAATTTTTTTTTGCATAAAACTTGCTAGCGATTTGAATTTTTTTTATTTAAAGTGATTGGAAGTATGAATGACACGAATTTTTGCGACATGATTTGGATGTGTCGACGTAATTATTTTTGTAACACGTTAAAAAGTAAATATTAAAAACGTGTGTCTCTTTTACCTAGAAATAGAAATGACAAATTGCAAAATAAAATAATATCCACTTGAATTAAACAATAATTCCATACCAACTTAGAGGAGACACCAACACTTTTGAAACATGCATCTAATCATTGTAGGATAATTATACAATATTCAAATTTAATCATTTTTTTTTTCCAAATATATACTAATATTAAACTTTAGACTTTGTAAAAAAGTTAATATTAACTATCGAGTAAAATAGTATTTATTTATGATACAAAGTAGTTTGGGATAAGTTTAGAATATTCAATATATTCTTTTTACAAATAGAACTTTAATCTTTTCGAAAAGTTAATCTTAACTATCTGTTTCAAATAAAGTAGTATTTATTTATCATACAAAGTTCGTTGTTACATATTATTTATATATATATTATACTTTTTTATTCGAAGTATTCTGAACCATTATTAAATTAGTAGCTATAAAACAAATATAGTTTATAGAAGTTTTGTTCAAAGTATTTATATATTATATTTTTTTTCCCTTATGTCACTTGTTTTTTAGTTTAATTTTTATTATTTTGTATCTTGATTGTATTAATTGATTTTAGTTGTTTAATTGAAGCAGGTATTGATTTCAATAAAATAAACTATTGAAAAGATGACGTTAAATATTTAAAATCATCACGATATATGAGATATATAAGTGATATTATGTTCTTTCCAATTTTACCAAAGAAAGTATTTCTTTGATTTAATATAAAAAGTTTTTTTCAATTAATTTGATAAATATTGAGCAAGAATTATATCGGAAATAATGAGTATAACTTAAACTTAAATATAAATAAAATTTTTTATTTCTTTGTGTTCCAACATAATTCTTGCTCAAAGTTTGTCAAATTAATAAAATAATAAAAAAACTTTTTATATTAAATCAAAGAAATAATTCGGTTGGTAAAATTGAAAATAACATTATATCATTTATATCCCATATATTGTGATGATTTTAAATATTTAACGTGTCTTTTCAATAATTTATTTTATTCAAATTAATACTTGCTTCTATTAAACAATTAAAATCAATTAATACAATCAAGATACAAAATAAGAAAATTAAACTAAAAAACAAGTGACGTAAGGAAAAAAAGTATAGCATATAAATACTTTGAACAAAACTTCTATAAACTATATTTGTTTTATAGCTATATATATTTAATAATGGTCAATAATACTTTGAAGAAAAAAATATAACTGATTTCTTTCACAAAATACAATGATAAATATATCAGAAAAATATCAATATCAAATATTATTGATTTCTTTGGACCATTTCTCTGCATTGTTCCCCGAAGGGAAAAATATTATTGATTTTTATTTTTATTTTATGTTTAACTTTTCATAAAAAAAATACACATATTTGATTGTATTTTATAAATGAATAGAAACAAAAAACAAGTAAATTAAATTTCAAATATAAGTCAAATAGAAGATAAGCTAAAATTCATTAGTTTTATAAAAAAGTAGTTTCATAAACCTTAAAAATGCCTTTATGAATGATGAAAAATCCTATTTTATAATAAAAACAAAAGAAAACAGTTTTATAAATTCAAATCAATATCAACAACAGTTTTACGGAGAAAAATATGATACTTATCTATCTTCAAAAAGATTGACGCAATTGGACCCCAAAAAAATCAGTTTGATGCCTTATCGAAATCAACCTAAATTTCAAAACATCTTCCACAAAAATTCATTTCTGAGAAGCTTTGCATGTTTGATCATCAACCAATAGTTGAAAATAATTGATAAAATATATGAAAGGAATTTGATAATATCATTAACTTGGTTGATTACGTATTAATTTTCCTCATAATCATAAGTATATCTTGATTTGATACTAAACTGAAATAATGATTTCCATCGGTTTCCAGATGATATATCGTCGAGATTGACGCTTGAAATGATCAAATCAAGCAAGCTCCGATAACAATCGCATCTCCGAGTTTCAATAAATTGAAGAAATGAAAGTCATATACATCCTTATAATCGAAGTAAATCATACCAAATCATATAAAATTTTCAAAAATATGTTGGAGATGAACATTTCTCCCACACTGTGTGTGTGTGTGTGTGAGAGAGAGAGAGAGAGAGAGAGAGAGAGAGAGAGAGTTACTTTCTCAGGGCGGCCGATGATTTCAGCGACGGCTTTGGTGGCTTCGGAGAAGATCGGATCGGTGTCAACGCCGTCGAGGCAAACGTTGGTGGAGATCTGGACACAAGGCATCTTGGGTGTATGAGGTTCTTCTCACTTTCTCTGCTTTGTGATATTTCTAGATTTCAGCCATGGAAGTGGGGATGTTTGTGGTTCTATTTATAGATGGAAAGACTGAGAAATGAAGACTGATGATGAAATTTGAAGTGGGGAGGGTTGGCAAGGCACCTCAGCACGACCCGCAATTTTGTTTTCCCATTCTAGATTTAAATAGACGACTTAACAAGTGGAAATTAAAATTTCAAATCATTACTCTATGCACTAATAATTTTAGTTTTTAAAATAAAAAATATATTTTAATTATATATTATTTAATAAACCAACTAACTAGTGAATGGATATATACTTTGTTGATCTTTTCTAATTAAATATTATTTAATAACATAACTACAAGCGCGTTAAACTATCTGATAGCAAGAAGCGAATAACATATAGTTGATATAGTTAGTAGTGTTTTGTTAAATGCTACGTGAGATATTTTTAGATTTAGAGCGTTTTGTTTAAATAGAAATTAAATATCTTCCTACGTTTTATTCCTATTTTCCTTCATACCCATTTAAGATGATGACAAGTATACAAATTTAAAATGTCAATCAAATTTAAATTAAATTTAATGACACTTGTCAACATCTAAAATAGGTAGGAGGATAGCAAGAACAAAAAGTAGGAGGCTATCTAATTTCTCTTTAAACAAAACGCTCTAAATCTAACTATATGCCAAAAGCTTAATGTGTCAAACGAAGTTTTTGTTCAAAACGGAAAATTTTATCAAATGCTAGAAACAAAAAACTTACAAACGTTTCGTGTCAAATATATATTTAAAAAAATGATTTTATGAGTGCAACCAATGACATGTCATTTTTAACGAATCAAAAGTCTTGAACTTGTTTCAAGCATTATTTTGATATTATAATTAAAAACTTGTTTCAACTTTAAACAGTTTTGGAATAATGGCAAGAAGAGTCTGTCGGAATCGAATGTACCACCTTAGCATGTCAACAAAAAGTTTCTTATCAGCAGCACTATTCTGGTCGCACCTTTGTATGATCTCCAAGATATGCTCAAGACAAGACGTCAAGAAGAGGTGTTTATCAACAAGAGCGAACACACATTTTTGACCTTCGCCCCTGAAAAACATGACCGTGTGATACGTTGAATCTATCTTCCCCTAGATCATGGTATTGACATTGCCAGATTTGCCCATGGTTTTGATCGTTGGTCGCTTGTGTATGGCAGCGGCAATTTCCTGATCCATCTTTGCTACCTCATGAATGTAGCAAACAAGCATACGCTTGCCATGATAGATTATTGGCTGATACTCCTAAGAATTTAGCAGAAGAATGTTGTTGAGGAGTATCCAGTCATGGGGGTTGAGGTTTGGTAGATCAGCAAGGGAAAAATGGTAGACTGAGCCTTCGGTTCCTCGAGTCACCCTGAATTTGACATTAATAAATTTCCCTGTTGAATAGGGCTTCATCACCTTGACTGTAGTTATCTTCTTTAAGTTCCAGGTTAGGTATTGGGGTTGAGCAAACTCCAAGTAAAACTCCAGAAGATCCCTATCTACCTTCGGGTTTGGAGAAGGAATAGCAACAGTCAAGTTGAAGCAGTGGAAGATGAATGCCTTTCGGGTGATTGGCATGTCGAACTGTGCATCCTTGGAGTTGTCAAGACCGAAGGACATTATTGGTTCGGACCAGAGAACAGTTGGCTCGTCAATTACACATCTCTGAAGCGATTCTTTTGTCCATATAGGAAACATGGACTTTTTCTTTTCAATTAGCTCAGTCTCCTTTCGCTTCATTTCCAACTCGACTTGCTGCTTCTTGATGTTTTCTTCCAGTTCTTTTTCTGAAGTTTTAACCTTCTGGAAGGGATTTGAGGGATTTTCAGCATAGACATCTTCTTCATTGTCTGTGTTGTCATCGCCGATTTTCTTCTTCTTTTTGTCTTTGTTGCTGACCGAAGCTTCATTACCCTTCGGTCTAGCAGACGGTCCAGCTGATGGCTTTGATCCAGAAGGAGGAGGTTGTGATGACACTTTCTCTCCCTCTTGTTTCGGTTGGATCCCGGTAACCGGAACACCTTCAATTCGGCTAAGAACGTCCAACGCTGGTCTGAGCTTGTCCGCCAAATGACGCCTCACAGTGATAGTGATGACCAGATCATGAGCCTCAACAAGATGAAGAAGGATGGAGTGAACGTCTCCAACAGAACTCCTGATAACTTCCCTTTCTGACTTGAGGTCATCAAGGGCAGCCTCAGTAGTACGCAACTTCTGAGTTTGCAATTTAAGCTGGGAGGTACATTGGTCAAGCTCATTCGATTCTCCACAGCTAACTCCGCTTCTAGTTGAGTTAAGCGATCGTGGACATTAGCATGGAGTTTCTCGTTGGCTTGTTGAATGACTAGGCGTGCTGCTTCAAGGTTCGAGCGCTCAGCTTGAATAGACTTTTGAAGGTTCTCGACTGAAGCGTTGACCAATTTAGCATTTTTGGCAGCAGCACCCTGTAATGAATCTAAAAATATGTGAGCTTCGGAGACTAGTTTATCGACTATTACGGTCGCTTCCTTTCATTCCTTGGTGGAAGCATCAACAGCAATGGAGGCTTGTTGGCATTGGGAAGTGGGGGCCACAATTGCCTTGGCTGCATCGGATAGAGCAATGCTGTGTTCGGTGACAACCGAGGAGAACAAGGCTTTCAAGGCAGCTTCAGAATAAGCACCAGAGGTAGAGGAAGATGAGGAAAGCAGCTTATCAAGCTTTTCGTTTACTGCCTTTAAATGATGTTCGGTAACAGGCTCATCGTCATCATCATCGCTCTGCACTCTGTAAGGACTGAAGTATGTGGAATCAAACTCCAAATCCTCACCACCCAGTATAGGGGTTGTTTCAATAGATTGCGTAGGAGATAAAGGTTTGGAAGAAGGTGGAGGTTCGGTTGCAGATGGATCAGGAACAGTCGAGCGAGTTTGTGTAGTAGTGGTGGTATATGTGAATATGGGAGTGGGAATGGGAATTGTAGTGGATGGTTGAGAGGTGATAATTGGGATTGTTACAGGTATAGGTGAAGGGGGATTGGAGCGAACTAGAATGTCTGGGGTAGGAGAGCGAGGTGGAGTATCACCTCGGCTCGAAGCCTCTTCTTCTGAGCTTTTGCTCTCAGAGTCTGATGGAGGAGTATTCTTGTGCTTAGGAGGGACATATTCTGAATCGCTTGAAGATTGCAGAATAAGTCTCCGAGCTGGCTTCTTTTGCTTTTTCGGTTGAGCCTGAGAAGGAGCAGCTTTATCAGTTTTTCGCTTCTTGGGGGTTTGCCCCTTGGTTTGCTTGGTGACCTGTTCTCCCTTCTGTGTTTCAGGCTTTTTGCCCCTCTTGGCTGGCTTTTCAGCCTCTTCAATGGACCGAACCATTGCCTGTGTAAGCTCTCTTAGGCCAGCCGATGGATGCTTCCTGTATTGTTGTAGAACATTACTCGACTCAGAAATACGACTGAGCATCGGTTCAGGAATGGAGCCAATAAATGAAAACTTTGATGGATCAGTAACAATGATTTTCGTCGTACGAAAGGTAGCAATGCATGAGAGCAAAGAATCCGCCATTATTGGAACACGAAGGTGGTCCATTGCCCATTGGGTGATGATAGACCAAAAACAGCCACATGATATTTCATAATGCCTGGATGAAGAAACCAGGCTTTGAACCAACTGCTGCCAAATGATAGTCCCATAATCTAGGTTAATCCCATGGTACAACCCATACAGTACCGTCATGAAAGATTTGCTTGCACCATCGGAGCCGGCGCTTCGCTTAGACAGTCCCTTGAATAATAACGTAAAAAGGACATTCCATTGGGGAGGAAGGCAGGACTTCTTGAACTTTGTAATGGTTGTTAGGGTTTCAGTATACCCCATCTGATAGAAAATTGAAAATAATTGACCAGTAGTAATGGAGTCGGGGTTTACTAGAGAGGAATCTTTAGCAAGACCGATTAGGGTACATAATCGATTCTTGGAGATGGAGGTCTTCTCATTGTGAAGTTCAAAATGAATGCGTTCATTTATCCTATCATAGAAGGCAGAAGAGTAGACAAGAGACAAGCACGACATGGGAACCACTTCAACTTTAGTCAGTGCATCGACGAGTGGTAAGTATTTGAGACACTCAACCACGTACATCATATATGGCTCATAGATGAATGGCGTAAGATCGATGATCAGATTCTGTTGCGGTTTGATGGTGAGAAGGGGTTGACGAACTGAGGTATCGTGAACTGAGGATGAGTCTGCCATTGATGTAGCTTGAAGAAGATAATGAACAGTTGCAGAGAATCACCGAGTTTCTTTGAGAGGATTTTGGAAGTGATAAAGGATGAGAGTGTGCCGTTCCAATTCCTTTTATAGGTACACAAAGAAAAATTTGGCTGAAATCTTGGAATATCTTAGAAATAGTGCCTGAGTTGATGGGTTTACAGTTGGTGTGCCGAGGATGACGCAGGAGAGAGAAAGAAACGTTCCTTTTTTCACGCCGTTTCATAAAATTCACTTTTTCAAATCTCCAAGTCATTTGGATAGCTGCTGAGTCAGCGTCCATTTTAACCCAATCATTTCGTATGACACTTGAATCTTTGTACCTATAGCGCTTTAATGATCAATCGAAATCAGAACTAGAATTTGGAAAATTAAAATTTCCGTGCATAGGGTGTAAAAGATAAGGAAATAAAACGAGATTGTAAGGATCATATGTGATGTCGAAATCTGACATAAAACAATTGATTCTGGGCAGAAATCACTTCCTTCAATGTCAAGAGAGACATTAAAGTGCTTGCTTGGTTTCCTATAGAATAACGATCAATAACTTTTTGAGAAGTTTTGAAAGGCTTCTTTTAAAGGTTAAAGGGGGTGGCTTTTGCTTCAATTCATAATTTCGATACTTAACATAAGATCGAATTTGAATGAAGTACTTGTGAGATCATTGTAGGTAGGATAAACTTTATAGTGACGAGGGAAAGAGGAAATCTCAAAAAAAATAAAACTGGATCTTTTAGGGTTAAAGAATCCTTGGTGAAAGGAAAACTTATAAAGATCACTCAAAAGAAAAAGAGATTTCATAGGGTAACAAGTAAGATCTTGAATCGTTAGATTCACCGTCAATTCATTAGTGGTATTGAACTTTGGGTTTCACTTAGTGCATAGTAGCATGAGACTAAGATCATGAACACAGATGTTATATAACCATAAACTTCAGTGGTTAAGACTGAGAGTCTCAGGGGTTATATTGATGAAACGAATTATAATGGAGAAAGATGATAGAGATGGTATAAGAAGCAAAAGTACCTCTGCATTAAAGAAAAGAAGGACCAAGCAGAAAACTCTAAACTCAATGTGAGTAGAGTAAGGTAGCTCATGATTAGAGTGAATCACATAGCCTGTATTGGGAAAACATGATTGGTATATATCATGTTATTAAGGCTTCACTCAAAATCTGTCAAGGCTTTAGTCAACATACAACAACATGCTTCTAGGGACTCCTAACTAGGAAAACTATTTACTTGTCTTAGCAATGCCATTGAGAGCCAAAAAAAAAAACCATAAAAAAATAATAATAAAATATATTTTTGAATTTTTGTGAGAGTTGACCAATTTAACGGAAGAAAAAAATATTTTTGGATTTCTTAAGAGTTTTATTTATTTATTTATTTTAAATATATTTGAAATTTTTATAAGGAAAAAGAAGTAAAGAAAAGATGTACATAAGTGAACAATTGAAAACGCCTTTTAAAAAAATGAACAAGTTGAGAAGGACCAAACCCGAAATAGACCGAACGCTCGGTTCATTTCGGTTCATGGACCAACTTCACCCGAAATGGACCGAACCCGAAATAGACCGAACGTTCGGTTCGCTCAATTTCTCTTGTTACCTTTATGAGAGCGAAGGCAATTTCGGTACAGACTCGGCTTGCATCATTCCTAGACCTTGTAGAATCCTATTGAAGCTTGCTTCTGGTAAAGCCTGCGTGAATATGTCTGCCAATTGATCAATCGTTCTAACGAAGTGAATTTCTACGTTACCATCTTCGACGTGATCTTTGATGAAGTGATATCTCAGAGCTATATGCTTCATCTTGGAGTGTTGTACTGGGTTGTGACAAATCCTAATTGCGCTTTCAGAGTTACAATATAGTGGGATTTTCTTCATGTTTAACCCATAATCTTGGAGCTGACTTTGTATCCATACGACTTGAGATGTACAGGATGTTGTATCAATGTACTCGACTTCTGCAGTGGATAACAAAACACATGTCTGTTTCTTGGATTGCCAACTGACTAATTTACCATCAAGAAATTGACATCCTCCTGTGGTGATTTTACGATCCAATCCACAACCACCCAGATCTACATCTGAAAATGCTTGAACGAAGAATCCTGAGTTGGCTGGATACCATAGGCCAAGAGAGGAGGTTCGCTTCAGATAGCGAAAGATGTTCTTTAATGCTTGAAGATCAGGTTCTCGTGGGTTGGATTGAAATCGTGCATAGTAACAGACAGAGAACATGATGTCAGGTCTACTGGCTGTGAGATACATCAGAGATCCAATCATCTGTCGATATAGGGTTACATCAGTTGCTGGTTTCTCCAATGATGGTGTGGGTTTAGCACCAAAATCCATAGGCACTTTCACTTTGGAGTCTCCCATCATTCCAAACTTGGTTAGTAAAGTCTTGGTATATGCTTCCTGATTAATAAAAATGCCTTCGGGTCCCTGTCTAATGTTTAATCCAAGGAAAAAGTTAATTGGACCCATTGAGCTCATCTCAAATTTAGTTTCCATCAACTTTCTAAATTCAGCTGTTAAGCTAGGATTCGTGGAGCCAAAGATGATGTCATCAACGTAAATTTGGACTATCATAAGGTGGTTACCTTCTCGCTTACGAAAGAAGGTTGCGTCAACCGAACCTTGTTTGAATTTAGACATTTTTAAGAAACGAGTAAGAGTTTCATACCATGCTCTGGGAGCCTGTTTAAGACCATATACCGCTTTGTCAAGAATATAACAGTGATCGGGATACTTCTCGTTCACGAAGCCCGACGGTTGCTCAACATATATGGTTTCTTCACGTTCACCGTTGAGGAAAGCACATTTGATGTCCATTTGATAGACTTCAAAGTTCTTGTGAGCAGCGTACGCAAGAAAGATATGAACATATTCTAATCTTGCTACGGGAGCGAAGGTTTCTTCATAATCGATTCCCTCTTCCTGATAATATTCTTTGACGACCAACCTTGCTTTGTTGCGAATGACATTCCCTTCTTTGTCCATCTTGTTTCCGAATACCCATTTGAGACTGACAACCGAAGCATCCTTAGGAGTTGGAATAAGATGACAAACCTTGTTGCGCTCAAATTCATTTAACTCATCCTGCATAGCTTGAACCCAGTCTGAATGATCAAGAGCTGAGTTGACAGTTTTGGTTCAATTTTAGAAACGAATGAATTGAACATGCAGAATTCTACTTTTGAAAAAAGTGCAGCCTGTTTCGCTTTGATTTGAGAGCAAGTTAACACTTTTTCTGATGATTCCCCAATAATTTGAGTTTGAGGATGATCTTTGATCCACTTTTTCTGATGATTCCCCAATAATTTGAGTTTGAGGATGATCTTTGGTCCATTTGGGTTTTAAATTTATATATTTTACTTTAATATAATTTGTAACAAGGATCCAGTTCTGCATTAACTTCTTCCTCTAGTTCAGACATGGTGTCATCATCACCAACATTGGTGTTCTCCCCTCGAAGAATGAGCTCTGTTCAGGACTAGCAGTGGGATCTTCTTCATTGACTGGAATTTCAGTAGAGCTTGATGTATTTGACAATGAGTTCTCCCCTGGAATGAAGGACCATGATCATGAGGAGTAGAGGAATCCTCCCCCTGGACAGTAGGATGATCACAAGAAGGTTCGGTTGCGTTTGCGCCTTCGGTGTCTTTGGATTGATTTTAAGCCATCTTCTTAGCAGCATCTTTTATAACTTCTTTCAGATTATCAACTTTGTTGTCTTCTGCAGTTGATTCAGAGTTAATCGCCTTTTGAGGCTCATCAAACAAGAGAATGAATTGGTCGAAAAGATTCGAGATGGAGATGGTAACCTGACCATTCTTCGAAAATATATCTTGTGATGCATCTTCTGTTGATTTCAGCTTCTTAACATAACTATCGTAAAAAGTGATATAGTATGTTTCCTCAATTTTCTTCAACGTTTATTGAGAACTCTATACGCCTTGGAGTTCAGGGAATAGCCTAAGAAAATTCCTTCATCTGCCTTGACATCGAACTTGTTTCGATTCTCTTTGGAGTTGAAAATAAAACATCTTGAACCGAACAAATGAAAGAATTTCACGTTTGGTTTTCGATTGTTCAGGATCTCGTAAGGAGTAATTGAGAATCGTTTATTGAAGAATGATTGATTCTGAGTATAACATGCAGCCGCGATTGCATCAGCCCAGAAATACACCATCAAGGACGCGAAACATAACATGGTACGAGCAGCTTCACATAGTGACCGATTTCTCCTTTCAACAATGCCATTTTGCTGTGGAGTATAGGGAGCTGAGAAATTGTGAGACGTCCCTTTTTCAGCAAGAAAACCCTCGAAGTCTTTTTTCTTGAATTCCAGGCCATTGTCGCTTCTTATATTGCGGACTACCTCTATTAGTTGTGTCTCGATTTCTTTAATGAAGAGCATGAGCTTTGGAGTTGCTTCAGACTTTTGCGTGAGAAAGAAAACCCACGTAAACCTCGAGAAATCGTCCACAATAACTAGAATGTATTTGCTTCTCCTAATGATTTCGATGGACGAGGGACCACATAGATCAATGTGCAATAATTCCAGTGGTTCTATCACCTTGGTATTGATAATAGAAGGATGACTCTTCCGACTCTACTTTCCCATTTCACATGCTGCACAGAAATGCTCTTTATCAAATTTTAGAACGGGTAGACCTCGAACGTGATCACCTAAGACCAACTTGTTGATGTCCTTGAAGTTAAGATGAGAAAGTCTCCTATGCCATAACTAGCTTTCATCGGAGTGAGCCTGTGTGAGTAAGCATACAACTGGTTTACCTCTTATAGGATTGAGGTTCAAAGGATACATTTCCCATTTTCGCTTTGATTTCAACAGAATGTTGTTTGAGCTCTTTTCGACAATTTCTGAACCTTCATCATCGAACGATACTTTTAATCTAGTGCCAACCACCAGCGGTGATACGCTGATGAGATTGTGTTGGAACCCTTCAACATATGCAACCTTCCTTATGGAGAACTCACCGTTGGTGATCATTCCGTAGCCTTTGATAGTTCCAAAAGAGTTGTTGCCATATTTTACAATACCACCATCTTTAAGAGAACGAAACTCTCTTAGTTCCTCCTTCCTGCCTGTCATGTGACGCGAGCAGCCACTATCGATGTACCATTCTTCGTCAAACTGCTCGTCACGTATAACCTGCAAAAAATTAAGCAAATTTAGGAACCCAAAGTTTCTTGGGTCCTTGTGAGCCTTTTACAGGACATGGAATTGTAAGAGAAATATCAACCATGTATGTACGTTTAATCAAAGCTGCTTCATCTTTTCTTTTAATAGTGAAAACTTTAATTTTAGTTGATTTAGGAGGACTTGGGTTTTTGGCTGAGGAACTAGAATTTAGAAAATCGGATTTAGAAGAGACATTAGATTCCCGGTTTTGTTGATCAGACTTGCAAGCAGGTGACCGAAATTGTAATTTTGTTTTCCATTGGATGAGGGACCGAAACTCTCCTTTCGGTTGTTGTAGGATGAGGAACCGAAACTCTCCTTTCGGTTGTTGTAGAATGAGGGACCGAAACTCTCTTTTTGGTTGTTGACGGATGATGGACCGAAACATACCTTTCTGTTATTTTCAGTCATTGGACCGAAACCACCCTTTTGGTTCCTGTTGGTCGAAGGACCGAAACCATCCTTTTGGTTCCTGTTAGTTGAAGGGCCGAACCCATCCTTTCGGTTCCTGTTGATTGAAGGACCGAACCCATCCTTTCGGTTACTTGATTCTTCTTGTGATTTTTACTTCTTTTCAATTCTTACAAAATTAGGATTTTGAGAATTCCAAAACTGTTTTCTTTCTGAGAGATTTTTCTTATATCTCTGATTTCTTTGATGCTAACGATCAACCACCTGTTTTGGATTTCTGTGAATGTTAGCCTTCCGTTTTGAAGCATGTGCACATCATGCGCTTTTTGCTGAAGAAGTATCACTTGTGGTTTGCGTAGGTTCTTCCAGAGGAGTTTTAGTTACGCTTGTGCTCGGCACATCATACTTTATAGGCTCATTTAATGGTTCGGGTATGTATCTACCTTTTACCCTCCATGAGGTTTTCTGAGAAAGACCCTTCGTTTCATCTGCGTTGTCGATTGGGGCCGACCAGAAAAATTCATCACATCCATCAGCATTATCTTCTTCTACCATAGTAGTTAACTCTGCAGTTTGTTGTGGATTGATTCCCGGCACTGTGTATACTTGGTTTAGAGTGGTTTGAACATTTTGGTACACAACAACTTTAGCTTTGAGAACTTTGGACTTGTCAGTAGAGGAACGAGCGAACTCAACAGAGTTTTCATAAATTAGGTTCTTATTGGACTTGGGTTCGTTTTTGGCTAATTCAGAACAATCTACCAAATCTTCTACAGAAATTTCACTCATGTCATCATCCTCATTAAGTTCAGATGTATTTTCAACATCAATTTTGTTTTCTGAACTTAAATTGGCATTCAAGGAGTCAAATTTTTGTATAGTTTCGACTCTTAATTTCAATCTATCATTTTCATCTAACAGATTTTTGAGCATGTCCTTGTGGTCCTTGGACTTTATGTAGGATTCAATTTTGTCGAGACCTATTTTGTATGCAGGGGACACTTCGTCAGAAGATACAACACTTTCACAAGTGTAGGCTTCAGCATCAATTTCATCCTCCTTTAATTCAAGGAAAGGCAAAATCATACGATGTAGCTTCTTCCCTATTTCACAATTAAGATGCAACTGGGTGATGTTAAAATAGAGTCTCTTAGCAATTAAACAAAAAAAATTTCTCTGTTTAAGAAGTTTAAGATTGTTTCTTTGCAAATAAATAGAATCATCTTTAGATCTAATTAACTCCTTTTCCTTCTGCTCGATCCACATTCTTCGTTCCTCATTCTTTGAAAAAATTCTGCTGATTTGATCAGTTATGTTAGAGTTTGTGACACGGGTTTGGGTGAGACTGCTACTTATGCTAGAGAATTTTGACTTTAAATTATTTAATTCCTTATCATAATTATTAGCAGGTATTTTTAGAGAAGCAAGAATGTCTTGTACCTTTTTGATCAACTCATCACATTCGTTGATCTGAGCATTAACAGGCTTGGCAGTAAAACATCTATCCTCTCGCTCTCTTTCTTCGTCAACTCCCCCATCAATTGTGTATCCTCTCATTTGGGACACACCTTCGGTCACCACAAAACATCTTCCCGTTTCCTGTTCTGCTTTTGCCAGCATAGCTTTTCCGTGAGTTGGCTTCCTTACTTCGTCATCCTCGGAATCTGTGGACCAGACCTCCACACCACCGAATTCATCACAGTTATTTGTACCCTGCACAATCAAAGCATTCATGGTAAAGTTATTAACAACAGACTTTCTTTTCTTTATTTCCTCTAATCTTCTTAGGAGGCTCGCTTCTTCATCTTCTTCATTTGTCTTTTCTTCTTTCTTTCTCAGCATACAATCTTTAGCAAAATGATTTTTGCCTCCATAGTAGTGACAATCAAATCCTGAGTCTCCTACAGCTTTAGCTTCCTTCTTTGACTCTTCAGACTTTGACCCCATCTTCGGTTCCTCCTTGATCCTTTCGGCGCTATAACTTCCCTGCCAGTTTCGGTACTTGTTGACTGGGAATTTCTTCTTGATGAATTTTGTGGGATTTGACACCATCATGGCATATTCTTTGCCGGTTAGATCAAAGTCAACAAGATCTAATTCCTCTTCTTCTTCAACCGAACTCTTTCCTTTGGATACAAGAGCTAAAGAACCCAGACCCGAGACCACATTCGTTTCCTTTGATAAAGAATTCTCATGGGATTTTAAGATACCCACCAGTTTTTCCAGAGAGTAAGACTTGAACTGTTCATGAGCTTTTACTGTTGACACAACAACCATCCATTCAGATATGAGTCCGTTCATGAAAGTGACCTTTTGTTCAATAACCTTTCTTTCAATACCATGCTTTATCATCTTACTCAAAAGATGATTGAAGGGATCGAAAGTTTGAACAAGTTTTTCCTCCGGCTTTTGTTTAAAGTCCCCAAACTCAGATAACAAGAGAGTTTGGATAGAGTGTTCCGGATCTTCGTCTGTGGAATATAATTCCTTCAATCTATCCCAAATCTCCTTAGCTGTAGTACAAGAACTAACCAAACGAAACGTATCCGATTGTAGAGCAAACCTTATCATCCGTAGAGCTTTAATGTTGCACTGAAACTTCTCTTTTTCATCCTGAAAAATGTCTTTGACGTCATTAACAAGCTGATTGTATTCTTTCTGTGTTTTAACAATCTTTGACGTGCTTGAGTGAGCGAATGGGCCTGAAGTGATTGCTTCCCAGATTAGATATCCATAGTCCTCCGATCCAATCACGTAGCCTTCAAAGTGATGCATCCAAACTTCATAGTCTTGCGTATACAAGATTGGTATTCTTGTTGTAGATCCTATGCTGTTGGAAATATTGATTGGATTGGTTTGTGAATCGTCCATGGACATTGTAAATACTTTTGATAGATAACCTGTAAAAGATCAGACTTGTAATATTTTGTTAGGGTTGGATTAACAATTAATGAGATACGTCAATAAAGAGTGAGGCTCAATTAATATCAATCAATGCGGAAAGGGGTATGCCTTCCTTCATGTTCTAATTCTAATGACCTATCATCGTATGTAGCAATGTGTCATATTCTAATGACCTATCATCGTATGTAGCAACGCTTAGACTCAAGTATCTTAGAGTCAAATTCCGGAATGGGGTATGCCTTCCTTCATGTTCTTATGTGATATAATCATACTTTAACATGTAGCATTTCTAGCTACCAATGAGTGCGATACTTCTATTGATCGCTTTGATTTTAATTGTTTGGTTTAAGTCGGACGCTATATCAAACTTGGTTCTCTGAACCACGTAACCTACTCATCGTAGTCAGACTCAATGTGATATGACCACTAGGGTCGGGATAACAACAATCTTCTTAGTCATTACCGAATAAATGGTAACGACATACTTGAATAAAACAAAATCAATTATTGGCTTCTTGGTAACCTTGTGACTTTCCCTGATCCAAGTGTGAGTCATGTGCTTCCGGTAGTATAGGCCTCTACTATCATTCACACCTACTCATACTCGTCCCAAGTATTGTCCCGCAGTTTCCCAAGTCACTATACAAGAAAATCATATAACATTTTAACACATCAGATACCAAAACGAAGGTTTTATTATTTCTTGAAACTATTACATGGGTGTTCAAGTTCACCCTAGATTATGCCTCTAATAGGCTACATCATGTGACACTATCTATATGGCTTCTTCATAACTCAATCTCTATATATCCATTCTTACTCCTGATTCCTTGCATCGTTAGTTGCTTCGTCAAGGATCATTTGAAATGCTCTTGCCTTTGGTTTTGGCGGCACATTTGGCTTTGTACCCCCTTCTCTCTTTGGGCAATCTTGTTTGAAGTGCCCTTCCTCGTTACATTCGTAACACACCCTTTCGTTGAATTTACACTCGTTGGCATAATGCCCATGCTTCCCACACTTGAAACAAGTCACCTCCTCACTGCATTTTCCAGAGTGTTTCTTTTTGCACTTCTCGCACCATCTTTCTTCACTCCCTCCTCCTCTAAACTTCCTTGTACCTGACTTGCTTTTCTCATCGGGCTTCGCAAACCCCTCAAACTTTCTCTTTTCGCCAACATCGGTCTTGTTGGCGGCTCTTCCCTTGATCATCTCCTCAACCGACTTGGCAGCCCAGATAGCTGCCTCCAAGGTAGGTGCCTGACGCACTGGCACCGCGTACTCCCATGGAAGTCCTTTTGCATACTTGTCAACTTTCGTCAGCTCATCCGGAACAAGATGTAATGCGAACTCCATCTTCTCTGTGAAGTTGTTGGTGTATTCATCAACAGACATGCTTCCTTTCTTCAAGGTAAGGAATTGGTTTTCTAGCTCGAGCAGATTTTGGGCTGAGCAGTACCTACGTTTGAATTGCACCAGAAATTCTGCCCATGTCAGCTGCAGGGGCTCATTGGGGCTCAGAGTCTTCCCCAAGGTATTCCACCAACATACAGTGCCTCCTCGAAACTGACGCACTGCAAATGTGGTCTGTTGTTTTCCCTTGCAACCGCACGTCATGAAAGCTAATTCCATCTCCGAGATCCAATCCATGACCCCAATCGGATCCTCCTTTCCAGTGAAAGTCGATGGCTTGCAAGTCAGAAAGTCCTTGTACTTGCATCCATTCCTCTCGACTTCGTCATCGTGGTTGTTTTGTCGAACTATTGGTGGGTTGACTTGACCAACAGTCCCACTGTAGTTCTCCTCCTTAGTCTGCCCTTCATTCAACTCGGACCGTTCAATCTGAATAGTCGCTTCCTCTCGATTTTGTTGGAGCAAACGTCTGGTTTCCTCCATTTGTCGATCCAACATAGCCTGGATCATTGCTTGCACTCTGGCCATCGTTATTGGCTCAGCAGCGGCTACCACAACCGGTATTTGCTCAATCACTGGGGGTTGGTTTCGGTTCCCATTTGCATTCACATTTCCGCTACGGGTTCTTGCCATCTTGATCTATACACCGAATAGGGTGAATCTAGACCTTTACTTAGGATTGACGGTTAAATCATCCTTATCACTCCGAAACGTTTATATGCTAGTTCTAATATCGTAGTTAAACGCTTAGAACCCTAAACACATAAGGTTTCCAGATCCGGTCGGCAATAGACCATAGATCCGAATAAATAACAGCATATCAGGCACAAGCATTTAGCACATAGAAGCACTTTAGGCACAATCCTTAAAAGAATCTAGTGCTCACACCTCACAATCATCGCTTAGCATTCTAAGTTTAAGTCTAGAAATAAATCCATATTCCTAGTTCGCTTAAACTAATGCTCTGATACCAACTGTGACATCCCCATTTTCACGGCCAGAAAAGACCGATTTTGTTTATGCTTTATAAAAAAAATCAGAGTTCTTCTTTTAATAAAAATGTTGCGGAATTTGTTCCCAGAAAAACATGATAAATACGTTATTAAAACATTTTCGAAGAAACATATTTATTCGTTTCAAAACGTTTGGGATGTCATCGTTAGTACAGAAACATGAGCATAAACAGAACTTACATTTATTTACGCTAGTGATCTACATCTCTTTAAATCTCTCAGTGTAATGTGACTTCATATCAACACCTGTGATATAAATAAACTGAGTGGGTCAGGTTGGGAAACCTGGTGAGTACATAGGGTTTTCAACCCACAATAATATAATTATTATGTATAAACAATCAAACAATCAACCCAATTACCCATCCCCATTATCTTCTTTATTCTTAAGGATCTACCCTAAGAATCAGCTATTTCTCATTCATTCATTCCTAAGGATCATCCTAAGGAAATAACATGAAGTCCATTGTTGCCAATGACACATTGGTCAAGTGCAGCTGCTAATCTGGTCACTTAGGCGCAACTGCCAGAATTGGGACATTTTCTATGAGGCGCTTCTGACGGTATTGAACTTTAAACGCTACTGTCATGGTCATAAGGCTCCCCATTAGGCGCAGCTGCCTATACTGTCCTTAGAGCGCAGCTGCTAGGACGTTTACCATAGATCTGAAACATCTACGGGTTGTGGCGCAGCTGCCAGTGCTCATCTATAGGGTACTAGGTCCACTGCTGCCAATGTATACCTATAGAGCACTAGGTCCATGCTACTAATGTTCCTCTATTTCAGCTTTTATCCCTCATCATTCATCTACCCATGTTTTACCCAACATATTTTGTAGATATAAAATACTTTATACAGTTTACATCATTTAAAACATGTAAAAAAAATCTTTCACCAGCATAGACAGCAAGTATTTAGACAATATGCACACATAGCACGTAAGTTATAATAATATACTTCATATCTATGTGTAAGATGAAAGGGACCATGCACTCACTTGAAAGGTGGTGACTCTGCACTCGGATAGCGCTTCGATACTCTCAAAACGATATTCCTTCGATAAAACCTAGTATCAACACCACTAGGGTTTAGTCTACCGATATCCGCGACAAATTAATAGTCTGAATATTATTATTATTATTATATAAGCATTAAATAACACTCAATATAACTCATAATAATAGCCCAAATAATTATTTTAAGGTCCTAATAATGTTACTATAATTAATTAGAAGCTATATTAAAACTAGCGTAGGCGTAGCTCACTTACAGTGGGTTTTTCGCAAAACCGGGATTCGCTGGAGCAGCGTTTCCCGAGCTGAAAGTCTCTTTTCTCGGAGCCGTCGGGCGCTCCGGGGCTTCCGCCTCGTGCTAGGGAGTTACCCTAGGCTTTGGGGGGTTAGGGAGACTTAAAGAGAGAGTTTAGAGAGAGAAAGAAGGGCTTGAAGGTGTGAGAATGAATGGAACCCGACACCTCTATTTATAGTGGAGAAATCTGATGGACTCGCCGATTCTGAGTCATGACTTGCCGAGTTGGTGCATGTGGCAACCTTCTGGTGGTGCCACGTGTCCAATTCTAGTGGTGCCACATCACCCCTATCGCGTATCAGCCTTCAAACATAGAAAAATCATAACTTTCGCATACAAGCTCCGTTTTCGACGTTCTTTTTTTCAACGCGTAGGTAGAATCAAGATCTACAACTTTCGTTTAGACTCCGTTGGCTAATTCTCGACCGATCTCAAATTTAACAGTAGGAGGCGTTTAGACTGTTAACTGACCGCGAAGAATTCATAACTCCTTCATATGGACTCCGTTTTTGTCTGTCTTTTTACCGTTGAGTTCCTATTAATGAGATCTTCAACTCTCATTTAGGTCGTGTAAGCCAAAAACTGCTCGAACTAAAATTCGAGTTTCGGGCTGTACACTACTAAGCCGAATCTTAGAAAAATCATAACTTCCTCATACGAAGTCAGATTTGGGCGTTCTTTTTATCGACGCTCTTAGTTTAACATATTCTACGAATTTCATTTAGATAACTAAGGCTAAAAAGTCCTCCATCTTAAATTCACTATTTACGCTTCTCGGTGCCGTGCCAGTTCCGTCGCGAAACTTCGACGGGCCATAACTTCTTCGTTATAGCTCGGATTTTGGTGTTCTTTATATGTACGGAAACCTTGTGACATATTCTACAACTTGGTTAAGATTATTTATTCTAAATAAATTTTTGTCGAAAAGTCTTTTTCGACCCCTATTGCCTCTAAATTTACTAGCCCGGATCTACGGGCATTACAATTAGTCATTATAGATAGAAATTATTTTATCATTTATTCTTTTTACTCCTCTCAATAAACGATTACTATGTTTGACACCAGAAATTCATCTTGTTGATTGTAATTATTCTTATTCCGCATATGTCAAATCTAGATTTTTCGATCTAACAATTGGTATTATAGTTATGGTGCTCATATGATTTTACTATCTTATTCATAATCACTAGATTTGAGTTTTTGGTGGGTTTCTCATCCATTTGGTATTGTTCTTATGAAAATTTATTGAGAAACCTATATGTATGTGTGTATGTGTGTGTGTGTGTGTGTATATATATATATATATATATATATATATATATATATATATATATATTTATAGGAAAACTGAATATATACCTTACAACCTTATATAAGCATAGGTACCGAACGCTAGTATATTACATCGTTTTCTATCATATTTTCGTTGTAATCATCCAAGGTTCTTAAACTTTAACTTCTAATTTTGTGAGGGATTTTGATTGATGGTGAGTGGGCTTCAGTCCCTCCTTAAAGAGATTTTATACTCAGAATATTTCCATAACTTTCATAATCATTCTCTTATTCCATGACTCGTTTCTATAAGCTCTTTCTTCTTTAACTTCCATTACATAAAATACCAATCTACTTGCTATTTCCTTGCATTCTCAATGTAATTACTAAACTTTCTTCATCACTCTATTAACAGTTATTGACATCGTACATCTACTATCATATCTACTCTTATGTATGAACATTGCATACATGATAATATCTTTCAAATCTCGTCCTGATTTATACAATCATATTAATATACTTATCCTTTTCATTCTTCTTCTTCTCAAAAGTGTGGTTTTAAACCAACATAATTCTTTACCAACTATTCTTAGGTAGGTTATAAACCTACTATGTTTCCACTACATTACTATGACATAGGTGGCTATACTACTATTTTATGATTCTCTTTTAAATTTCTTTATGAAGTATCATATCTTGTCACCTCACATTCATTCTAGACCGTCACATTTAACTATGACCCTTCTCTCAGTAATATCATAACGGTCATACATCAAACCTTCGCAACTATTATTGTACTATTTAATAGACCCAAAGTCTCAATCTATACATGGAATTTTCTCCTAGTATACCATGCTAGCATTTCTCATCTCAATCCACTCGATCCTCAGGTAACTTTATGTTTCCATTAAATCTAAATAAGTATCGTGTGTCTATAGTGATATGTGCCCATAGCCCTACATATACACTATACTCATATAGTTTCAACCTCACAATTTAATTCCCTGATTCACAAGTTTTTCTAATCTCTTTTCTCTCAACCAAATTCTTTGTATGAGAAACTTGGGAATTCATTGCCATTGACTCTCAACTGTTCACCCACCAATATCTATCACTTTCACACTTTTACTTATAAAAGATATAACTGATACATCAAAAAAATGTATCTGAACATACATAATTATCTTTCACATAGGGAAATCATACACTCCAAATGTTTCTAAATTCTAATTTCTATACAACACTCAGTCTTGACATTCTCTATTGGAATTATATACCTGACCTTAGACTCTTATCAGGAGTCCACTAACATCTCACAAGTCTATGTGACTTTACAATCTCTCTTTAACTATTACTTATTACGTATAAGGTTTAATTTTATTCTTTTTCTAAAAGTTCCTCATAAATGAACTGTTACATTACATATACATATTTTCATAATCTCCGGGGTCCAACTTTTCTCATCCTAGGAGTTGCGTCTCCATCGTTTTTTTTATGTTTAATCAAAGTTTTATTTTATGGACACGTTACCAAATATCTCCTCGCATACTGCATACACTATATCTTACATCCATATAAGTCTTGACATGTTTTCTAATGTCCCTTAGTTCCTAAAACAGTAACATTGGAACATTCTCACTAAAATCTCTCTTGAGTGTCTATCATAACTCGTGTTGCACTGTTTCTCTTTATCTTCATGTTTATTTTATTTCTCTCAAAGTTTCTATGCTCATACTCATTGTTTATCCCCTCCTCTCACTCTTTCTCTCTTTTTTCTATGTTCATAATAATTCTCTTACTCTCTCTACACTTCCTTTTAAGGACACACCCTGACTATTTTTCACATACTAAGACACATCATCTCTAGCACATCATTCTTTTATAATATCTAAGACATGGTTTTATTTACACTCATTTCATCTCTTTACTTAAAGGCCTAATTCTTACATCTTTTTGCAAAATGACCTTTCATTCGTTCTCATTGACATGCTTGATGCAAACTATCGTGGTTGGTAGATCTAGTAAAGTTAGGGCATTTCATTCTTCACCTACACATAAGTATAGTCATACACATAAAATCTCATAACATGGTTTATTAAGAAAACCCTTTCATATTATATCTCTTAGTTGTGTACAATAACACCGACTATAAACACAAAGTATCTAAGTGATGATCTTCACTAATGGTGGTCCTAAGCACTCTGGTTCTTTTCATCTCCCACGTGTTAAGTCTATGTGTGGATACCCCAAACCTAATTCGCTTAAACTATGCTCCAATAACAATTGTAACGACCTGACTATTCTCAACAAAAGTTTTTGGGGATTTATCTGAGTTCTGCTATAAACATTCGAAAACCATTGTTTCTAAAATATTTTACATCCCATAATACATTCTAGTTTACAACATATATTAACCATAAATTAAAGTGAAAAGGACATGACAAATAAAAATCTACATCTAGTTTGAGTCCTTAGTGCTACTACCTCATCTTTTACATCAACTACTACCTAAACCTATAAAATACGAAAAACTACAAACATCATTCAACAAGTATGGTGAGTTATAAATCACTTTATTCTTATCTTCTCATACTATATCACTTTATTCCTCTATTCTCATCTTCACATTTTCTACTATTTTCTTTTCTCTTTAAGACTGATATGGTCTACTCACATAAAATAACTATGTCGATCATGTAGAGTGACAATATAATCTAACCTTACCGATGTACAATCATCCGGACTTAGGCCTCTCACTTTGATCCATCGCGGATCCTTTAGCTATATTTCATTTCATGAATCCCTCATGGATTACAATGATCCCTTACATATCCTTTACATATAATCCCTTGTGGATTATAATGATACCTTATGGATCCTCTACATATAACCTATTACGGATTACAATGATCCCTTATGGATCCTGTACATATAATCCCTCGTGGATTACAATGATCCCTTATAGATCCTCTACATATAATCCTATGCAGATTACAATGATGCTCTATGTATAATCCTTCACGAATTATAACGATCCCTCACAAAACCTCTACTTATAATCCCTTGCAGATTACAATGATACCTTGTAGATCCTCTATGTATAATGCATCGTGGATTACAATGATCACTTGCAGCCCACTACTTATAATCCCTCACAGATTACTTTGACTGGAAAGCTTTTACTTTCACTTTCTACTGTTTAATCAATGTCTTAATCTCTCTATATATTTCTATCTCTTCTCATTCTATCTAGATCTCCATCTCTTCTCATTATCTCTCTATCACCGACTCTTCTGATTCTCTCTATCTCTATCTCTATCTTTTCTCATTTTCTCTTTATCTTTAACCTCTGATTCTCTCTATATTTATCTCTTCTCATAATTTCTCTATCTCTAACTCTTCTCAATCTCTCTATCTCCATCTCTTATTATTCTCTCTATCTCTAACCCTTCTCCTTATCTCTGTCTCTACCCTCATCTCTTCTCGTTATCTTTATATCTAATTCTTCTACTTCTCTCTGTCTCTAGCTCATCACCTTCTCTTTATCTCTGTCTATTCTCATTCCCTTCATCTCTAACTCTTCTCTTTCATTATGTATTTAACTCTTCAGCTAGTTTTCCACACTACTTGGCATATAAACATTATATCATATCATTTCATTAAGAAGTCTTTACTATCAATCAGGTACTCAAATTATTAATTACTTAACTAGAATTCATATAATAACTTGTAGGTAATGTTACCACTAACATCTAACCATGCATTCATACGATTATAACTCATGTAATCAAACTATATTGAAAGTTATATCTCACTTGTTAGTAAGTGAAAACTAACTACCATTGTCTCAAAATCTCCACTTGATGCTCTAGATCCATCTTCTTTGCCAAAGCATATCCAAACAACATATCAAATTCCTTAGAACTTGTCTTAGCTCATTAAGAGCTTAATTATTATCCATATAAAAAATTATCCCTTATTTGATCATAATCTAACATTTCACCTTTTATCTCAAAATCTATTATACTTTAAGAATTAAGCTTCTATACTACTTAATTAATTAACATCTAACTTCAATTTCACCATTTCATCTCATTTCACTAGTTAGGGTTTAAAACCTAACTATCTATAAATGGATTTCACCATGAAAATCATGTACAAAGATTGCATAAAGCTTTTAAACACTCATACTAGCATCCTGATCAAGCTATTCATCATGGAAGTCACGTAGAAATGGATTTCACCATGGAAATCACATACCAAGCTGGCATAAAGCTTTTAAACACTCTCAATAGCATCATAATCAAGTTAGTCGTAAGCTATTTCGTGTTTTAAAATCGGATTGAACATTCAACCTAATTGCTTAACGTTCAACCAGGAAGAAAACTATATCTTTACGTGTTCCTACAGATTGCAACTTGTTTCCCTTGATACAAGCCTTCTCTAGATGACTTTACAGACTCAAAATCGCCTTAAAAGAGATATGGTTCGAATCTTGTGAAATAGGTTCTCGCGAAAAGGGTTTAACAGATTAAATATTTGTTCTTGTAGCATCACCGCATCGTGGTAATCTTCTTACCACTCCATGGTGAATGCATTTTACAGGTTCCAGCTTTGATCATTTTCCATTTCAACTTCAACTAATCATAACTTCTTCGTTTGAATCACGTTTTAGTGATCTTTATATCCACGTGATGGTATTAACAAGCCTTAAATATCTATATAATTACCTTTCTCTTAATTCATAATGAACTCAATCCATTAATCCATACAAGGAGCTCAGAACACCAATTTTTCCTATTTTCTAATTCATCTTCAAATATGCATATTTTTTCATCTTATCTTTGTTTTCTACAAATCTTATATCCTCATGAAGGTGGGGATGAGTTTTATGACTCCCTTAAGTCATTTCAAATTGAGTGCCTACAATTCTTAATCCTTAAAGTCACAAACTTTTAACTAAAGGCATACAATTCCCATTTTAACCTTTACGGTCTAATTGTATAATTTCTTTCCTTTCGGCTCTTGAACCAAATTATCTCATCTCATAATAATAACGTCGACTTATGTCAGCTAATTTAACGAAGCTACATCTTCATAAATTCATGAAATTTATCTAAATGACGAAATTACCCTTCTGGTCAACAACTCACTCAATGTCAATTCTTTCTAAATTTCATGTTCTTATAGAGATCTTTTGTTTAAATGGGTGTCATGCTTTGTAATCATCCTAAAACACTATGAGTTAGGAAGTTGAAAACTATCCATGGTAATCATGGTTTAATAGATGACATATTTTCTATTGGGTCAAATTTTATGTGGGTCTCAATGTTAAAAGCGGTTAATCTTGTATGGGATAAAGGTGTTGATTTTGTGTCATTGTGTGAAAAGAAGGTCGAAATAGGTCTCTTACTTCATTTTCGGATGATGTGTGGCTTTGGGGTAGTCCTTTGAAGATTCGATTGCATAGAGTGTTTTCTTTTGATATGGAGAAACAAGCTCCGGTTATGGTGAAAGTGGGTAACCATGATTGACTAGCTCATATGCGTCGGTGGCTTGGGTGGAAAGCCAACAATGGTCTGAATTGATCTCTTTGCTTTTTGTGGTTTCTTTGTCTCCCTTAAAGTTTTGTGCATGGTGGTCCTTAGAGGGGTCGGGAGATTATATAGTCGCCTCGACGAGATCTTTTACTGAGAAAAATACTCTGCCTCTGTATGATAGTCCCACACATTGGAATAAAGTAATACTAATCAAAGTTAATATTATTATATGGAGTTTGTCTTTGATTCGGTTAACCTTGAGAGCTAATTTGACATATAGAGGCTTGGATATTTCTTCTTCTGTGTGTCCAGTTTGTGAGGAGTTCATAGAAAACATAAATCATTTGGTTTTTGGGTGTTCGTTGGTCATTGATTTTAGGGGTGAGCATTGGAACATGGTACCTGCTTCTAGAACCAAAACCACCTTCAACTCGCCGAGTCTATGGCAATCATCATCGGAATCACAGAGTAGTTCATCCAACTTGTCGAGCCCGCGGTCATCTTCATGTGACTCGCCGAGTCAACCTTGCGACTCGCCGAGTCCATTCAATCTTTTTCCATACATACCTATTTTGATCCATGCAACGGCTCCAACTCACAGATCCAAGCTTCTAGGGTATGCTTGTCACGTATAGTTGCATACTTTACATGCATGCATGGCTTTAAATGCTCTAAATGCCAAATGTAAGCTCTTAATGGGGCTTCATGCCCAAGAGGGACCTCAAGCACGACCAAAACTGTAACTTTATGCTTCTAGAATCCGAAGAGGGTCCAGATTTGAAGTTACAACTTCAGATCTAGCCCATAGCTCATCATACCAACTTGATATTCCAACAAAACCTTAAAAGTCAACCAATAGAGGAGATCTATAAGGAAAATGACTGTTTAGGTACCTCTGGAATATGATATTTGAGATGAATGTTGATTTCCACATTCTAATTGCTCTAACCTCCTTATCCTCCAAGTCTTCTCCTTCCAAAAATCCTCTTTTCAAGCTTCAACACATACACAAGGCATACACACACACGAATAAGGGCTCTCAAGGACTCTTTAGAACTGTAAAGAGGCCCAAGGGAGGCTAGGGTCCCTTTAAATAGGGATACAAACCCCGGGATTTAGGGTTTCATCTGTCATCTCCTACTCGCTGAGTCCCAATATGGACTCGTCGAGTAGGTCACTTAACATGCGATTGTACCCCGTTGCTACTCAACGGGTAGGGTAATCAACTCGTCGAGTAGAGCTTAACCCAATACATCTTATTTAAAATAATACTTGAGAATTGGGGCATTACAACTCTCCCCCACTTGAACTAGACTTCACCCTCAAAGTCCCCTGGAATAAACAAGGTCGAGTAATGCTCGCGCATCTCCGCCTCCGGCTCCCATGTCCACTCGGATCCCCTTCGATGTTCCCACTATACCTTTACCAAAGGTATTTCCTTGTTCTGCAGAATCTTCTTCTTCCTTTCCAAAATAGCCACAAACCTCTCCTCATAGTTCAGGTGCTCATCGACCTAAATGTCATCCAACGATACCACTGCCTCCTGATCCATAATGCATGTTTGCAATTGAGAAACATGAAACGTGTCGTGGATCCGACTGAGCTCCTCCAGAAACTCTAGCCTATAAGCCACCTTGCCGACCCTGGCAACAATCCTGAATGACCCAATGTAACGGGGACCCAATTTTCCCCTCTTCCTGAAGCGGATCACACCCTTCGAGGGTGAGAATTTTAGGAGGACCATGTCACCCACCTGAAATTCCAGCTCAGATCGGCGTTGGTCTGCATAACTTTTCTGCCGGCTCTGAGCGGTCTGCAGTCGCTGTCTAACCCATTACCCTGTGCCCAACCTCACCCCAACAGACTGGGGTCCTACACGTCCGCCCATACAACAGCTCGAAAGGCGGGGCGCCAATACTGTAATGATAGATGTTGTTGTAGGCAAACTCTATAAGTGGTAGGTGGGAATACCAACTCCCACCGAAATCAATGACACATGCCCTCAACATATCCTCGAGGGTCTGAATGGTCTGCTCACTCTGCCCATCAGTTTGCGGATGGAACGCCATGCTAAAATGCAATCGCGTAGCTAGCTTCTCGTGGAACTTCTGCCAAAAACGGGAAGTAAATCTGACATCTCGATCAGACACAATGGAAACTGGGACCCCATGGCACGAGACAATCTCACGGACATACACGTCTGCCAACTTCTCTGCCGACGAACTCTCCCGTATGGCTAGGAAATGGGCACTCTTGGTTAATCGATCCACGATGACCCATATAGCATCGAACCCCTTTGTCGTCTTCAGAAACTTCGTGATGTAATCCATCGTGATCCGTTCCTATTTCCACATGGGAATCTCAAGAGATTGCAGCTTACCGTGCGGCCTTTGATGTTCGGCCTTGACCATCCTACAGGTCAAGCACCTCTCAACAAACCAAGTGATATCTCGCTTCATACCAGGCCACCAATAACTCGAGCTCAAATCACGGTACATCTTGGTGGCTCCCGGGTGAATAGAAAACCTAGACTTATGAGCCTCCTCCATCATGGTCTGCCAGACCCCTCCGGACATCGGAACCCAAACCCGACCATAACAGGTCAACAATCTGTGGCTATCCTGAACAAACCAGGCGCTTTCTCCCTTAATCATTTCCAACTTCCAATTCTCCAACCTCATACGCTCAATCTGAGCATCCCTAACTAAACCCACTAGTAGGGAATCCACCGCTATCCTCATACACTTGGTTGGGGTAGAGGACCCAGCCGACTTGCGGCTCAGAGCATCCGCAACCACGTTCGCTTTACCAGGATGGTAAAGGAACACCCAATCATAGTCCTTGACCACATCCAGTCACCTGCGCTTCCTCATGTTCAGGTTCGGCTGATCCATGATATGTGTCAAACTCTTGTGATCCGTGTATATAGTACAACGGACCCCCGTACAGATAGTGCCTCAAAATCTTGAGAGCGAAGATCACCGCACCCAACTCAAGATCGTGCGTATCTCGTCTCGTGGCTTTAGCTGCCTTGCATTCATAGGCTATCACTCGTCCCCTCTGCATGAGGACTGCCCCTAAACCTAAGATGGACGCATCACAGAACACCACAAAATCCTCAACTCCCTCGGGGAGTGTCAACACCGGCGCCTCGCATAAACATCGTCGCAGGGTCTCAAATGCGCTTTGATGCTTAGGGCCCCACCAGAAATCTACCCCCTTCCTCGTTAGACGAGTGAGGGGTAAGGCAATCTTGGAGAAATCACGAATGAATCTCTGATAATACCTTGCTAAACCCAAGAAACTCCTAATGTCTGAAGGAGATTTCGGAGTCTCCCACTGCATAACCGGCTCCACCTTGGTCGGATCGACCAAAATCCCCTCCTGGTTAACGAGATGTCTGAGGAACTGGACCTCTCGCAACCAAAAATCACACTTCAAGAACTTGGTATACAGTCGTTCTCATCACAGAACCTCCAACAGATCCCTGAGATGCTCCTCATGCTGCTCTCGGGTCTTGGAATACACCAAGATATCATCTATGAACACAATGACCGAGTGATCGAGAATCGGTTTGCAGACTCGGTTCATTAGATCCATGAACACTACTGGCGCATTGGTGAGCCCAAACGGCATCACCACGAACTCATAATGACCATAACAAGTCCAAAACCCGGTCTTCTCCACGTCTTCCTCCCTCACCCTTACCTAGTGATACCCTGATCTCAAGTCAATCTTGGAAAACCAAGATGCACCCTGCAGTTGATCGAAAAGATCGTCTATCCTCAGGAGCGGATAACGGTTCTTCACCGTTAATTTTTTCAGATACCGGTGGTCAATGCACATCCTGTGTGAACCGTCCTTCTTCCTGACGAAAAGGATCGGTGCTCCCCAGGGTGAACTACTCGGACGAATAAACTGCTTACCCAGCAGCTCCTACAACTGAGATGATAACTCCTACATCTTAGGTGGTGCTAATCGGTACGATACCTTGGTGATAGGGGCTGCACTTGACACTAGGTCAATCCCGAACTCAACCTGCCTCTCCAGAGGCACTCCGGGTAACACATCAGCAAACTCCCTCACCACTGGGACCTCAGAAACTAAGATCTGCTCCCTATCCCGCGTATCTACCACATACGCCAAATAACCAGCACACCCGTGCTGAATATACTGTCGAGCCTTGGCTATCAAAAAAACCCTGATCCCAACCTGGTGCCCTCACCATATACTACAAGTTCTCCCCTACTTGGGGTTCGAACCACCACCCGATGTCCCTCACAGTCGATCATGGCGCCAAAATGGCTAAGCCAACCCATCTCTACAATCACGCATACATCCCCCATTCGGATAGAAATCAAATCTATCGTGAAGGGCACCCCGAAAAACTCTAACTCGCATCCCCGGTAGACCGAATAAGCAGAAACCCCGTGCTTGTTGGCGATCGAAACTCGCAACGGGCACTCAAGATCATCCATCGGCACACTGAACCCTCTAGAGAAGGCCTGAGATACAAACGATCGACTCGCCCCCAAGTCAAATAATACAAAAGCGGGAAAAGAATTTACTAAAAACGTACCTAATCACAGGTACAATCAATAAGCATCACACAAATACAATAACTGAGACAGAGAATAGAAATGTACCAGCAACCACATCCGGTACTAACTTGTCCTCCTTAGCTATGAGCTGGAAGGCACGAACCTAAGCCTTCGGAGGCTCCACCTTGACTGGCCTCCTATCACCAATCCTCACAGTAGCTGGCGCGAAACCCTGCGCCAACTTGGCAGCGAGCTGCGGACAGTTGGTCTTCACATGACCAACCTGATGACACTGGTAAAAAATCCTCATATCTGCTGGAGGGACATACTAACGGCAGTCCCTGGCATAGTGCCCCTCCTTGCCACATTTGTGGCACCCACCTCCTGCTCGATAAACCCCCGAATGAGCATTACCACACTTTCCACAAGTGCGGCTCTTATGGCCCCCAGACCGTATATCAACAGTCTTAGACCGCTTAGGCGCCAGCTGAGACTGTGTTGGTACCTGACGCTGCTCCTTCAGCTGCAGCTCTATCTCCAACTCACGCCGCCTCGTGGCTTCCTGAAGGTCCAGGAGGTTATCACAACGCTGTGTAGCCACAAACTTTCGTATAACCATCTTGAGCATACTTAGATAACGAGTCATCTGAGGCTGCTCTAACGCAAACTCCAGGCAAAACATATCCCTCTCAGTGAACATCCGGGTGATCTCCATCACAGACTCCCCATCCAGTCTCAATGTCAAAAACTCATGAGCAAGCCGCTCCCGTTCCACGTGCGGAACGTAGCTGGTGCGAAACATATCCCAGAACTGCTCCCAAGTAATAGCAGCCCGCTGATCATCAGAATATGAGCATGTCATCAATCTCCACCAGTCCTTTGCCCCGAGCCTAAGCAGGTTCAGAGCACACCTAACCTACTGGTTAGCAAGACATGATCACGTGAAGAAACAACCCTCCACGTCAGACAACAACCGCATAGCCCTGATTGTACCCTGTGTACCATCAAATGTCGGGGGCTTCGTATTATTGAAGTCCCGGTACTGGAAAGCCCTACCGGCTCCTCCTCCAACCCCTGCCACAGTTACAACCGAAGTGGCTGCAGCGGTAGCTGTCTCTGCTAGAGCTTCATATCGCTCATCAAAGTACTCCACCATCGCGGTCTTAATCAACACAAAGATCTCTGGAAACTGCACCCGGAACGCATCATCAATCTCGCCGTGCATGATCTCCCGGATCTTGGCATCCAACTCCTCGGTCCCTATCTGAACCATGGGCTCAGGTGCTGCCGTCACCTTGTAACACCCCAAAGTTTGGAGAGCCAAGAAAAGAAAGAAAAACCTCAAGTTTAAGGGGAGACTCGATGAGTCCATGGAGGGACTCGGCGAGTCCGAGCGGGATCCGGGTTGTGGTGTAAGCGACCGACTCGGCGAGTCGGCCAAGGAGACTCGGCGAGTTGGGTCTGAGCGAGGAAAAACCCTAAATCCAGGATTTGGAGCCTATTTAAGCGTCTCATTCTCTTTCCTAGGGTTCCTTTACTGCCTGTCTACCCTAGAACACCAAACCCTAGCCGCCATATCCGTTTTTGAGCTAGATCTTGCCTTGTAGAGTGCACTAAAGCTTGGAGAAGGAAGAAAAGCCTTGGAGGTGCAAGAAGAGACTGTAGATCCGAGATTGAGTAGACATTTCAGACCAGTTGGAGGTAATAAGTTGTTGCTTGGACTCCCTTTGCACCTACATCTATTCTTATATGTGAGTTTTGGTCATTTTTAGTATGATATGTAACCAATCCGAGTTGGAGGTTCAGATATGAGGTTGCTACCTCAGATCCATGTTTGTTTTGGTCTTGAATCCCCTAAAGTATCAGCCCTTGGTATGTTGAAGAAGTATGTTTGCCATAAACCCTAGTTTAGGGTGTTTTGAGCCTAGATCTCTTAATCTACACGTAAAGTTTGCCACTTTACGTGGGGGATAGTCCCTAGAAGTATGGATCTATGAGTTGGAAACTCTGTTTGGCTCGAAAAGCCACTGCATGGATTGAGGACTGGATAGACTCGGCGAGTCCTTCGATCCGATGCAGTAGTTAGTATGTTTGATGCCTTCGTGGCTCAGACGGGATTTATGTGTTATGTGCTATGTGTTATGTGTTCCGGGCTACGACCCGATGTAGTATGCAATATATGTGTTCATGCTAGTTGATATGTTATGCTATGCTATGTTCAGTCAGTTTCCGAACTTCGGTTCGATGTAGGGGGCAAGGCCCCAGTTAGTCCGGACTTCGGTCCGATGTAGGGGACAAGGTCCCAGTCAGTTTCCGGACTTCGGTCCGATGTAGGGGGCAAGGCCCCAGTTAGTCCGGACTTCGGTCCGATGCAGGGGACAAGGTCCCAGTCAGTTTCCGGACTTCAGTCCGATGTAGGGGGCAAGGCCCCAGTTAGTCCGGACATTGGTCTGATGCAGTGGGCAAGGCGCAGTATGTGCTTTATATGTTATTGCATGGTATGTGTTGATTGGGGGAGCTCACTAAGCTTCGTGCTTACGGTTTTCAGTTTTGGTTTCAGGTACTCAGTTTTCAAAAGAGGAGCTCGGGAAGATTGCAGTGCACACACCATAGTTAGTTAGCCTGGGAATGTTTGACTCTGATAATGATATTATGTTTTGAATTAATACTCGAGAATTTATGTTATGACTTATGGTACAGTTTTTATAAATATGATTTTAGTAAGGTTTTTAAAGAAATTTTCGGGTTGTATTTTTAGGATGTTTCAAGTTATTATCAGAGCCTTGGTTTGAGGGATTTGGACATGCTCTCGAGCGTGTCTGGACTCAAACTGAGGGATTGGTATAAAGATTTTCAAAAAAAAAAATGAAAAGTCGGTTTTGTAAAAAGAGAGTTTTGAGAAAGAAAACGGTTTTAGAAAAGTAAAAAGAATTCAGAAAGAAGGAAATTTGAAAAGACAAAAAAAAGTGTGGTGCATGCAATCAGCCGAGCTCAAGTAAGTACTCCCAATTTACCCATACGAGTTATGTTATGATTATCATTATCAGCTTCAGTTTCAGTTCAGTTTCAGTTTCAGCTTCAGTAGAACAGCATGCTAGAATAGAACTAAGGATCTAGGATGATGCCTTATGTGCCTGTTTTATGTGTTTCAGCTTGATAAGAATTGCATGCTAGTATTGAGTAGACAGTAGTAGGATAGCCTGTGTAGGTTATGCCTGATAGCATGAGTTTAGCATTGTATGCTAGTGCAGTTTCTTGTTATGAGAATTGTTTTGCCTGAGTATGTTTCCTTTATCCGAATGCTACTTGCTTTGTGCTTTGTGGGACTCTGAGTGATGGGAGTTAGCCATTAGGTGAATGCATCACATCACATGTGATCAGGGTTGGATAATCTAAGAGTGCTAGATTTGGCCCTACTGCGCAGCTCTCGTCTGAGTCCAACCGTTGTAGGGACGAGACTTTTACTCGAAGGATTATCTGAGCCTCATTACATGTGATGGTATTCAGGTGGTGGCTAATTGGCATTACAAGGAGGCCTTCAGCAGTTGAGGACTGTTTGGGTAGAGTCAGAGGTTCCTTAGGGCAAGCCTAGAATAAGAGTAGCAGAGATCAGTAGAAGAGTAAAGGGGACTTGGTGGAGTTGAGGTAACTCTTGAGGAAAGTACGGGTAGATGTGGAAGGTAGTAGGGGCCCATACTACTGAAAGCAGAGGATCCGTACTCGATTCAAGAGGGGCCGAGGCAAAACCAAGGAACTAGTAGAGTGTGTGAAAGATCCCTTAGCGGTAGTGTGTAAATTGATCAGGAATTGTTATATTTTCAGCATGGTGACGTTGCGCGAGATATCAGTTGGCAGTTCAAGTGCAGGGGAGGGGTCTGGCTCGGGCTTTAGAGCTGGACCGCTTGATGATCAGATGAGGGATTTCATTTCCGTAAAGATTATGCACAACATCATTGATCAGACTCCAGTGATCTTCGGTTCAGTTAGAGAGGCCATTGTGGAGCTCATGGACAGTCATCTTGAGGCCTTTAAGGCCAGAATGGTTTCAGGACAGATTGGGGCTCGTCTAGGTCCCGAATCTTATGGAGTTCAGGGATCCATCAGGGAGGGAGATCCCATTTCTAGTTCCTGCCATCAGGGGGCAGGGGTGAGTGGGGTATTCTGTCTCCAAGAGAGACCTTTGCATGATTGGATAGTTGAGGAAGTTTCGCGGGCCATTCGTGAGGATCTTCCCGACATGGTTGTGAGGACCACCGATAGATTGATAGCGAGGCTCCAGGATCAGACAGCTGCTGTTCAGTTGGCAGGCGTTTCCGTTGGGGTAACGAAGGAGCGAGAGCCGGGCAAGGGGCCGGAAAGGAAGAGGAAAATGGATGAGACTCAGGTAGCCACAGGTTCGGGTAAGAGGCCCAAGGGTTCGGATTTGAGGACGAGGAACTACCAGAGCCGCAGTCGATGCGGGAAGTGCGGAAGGACGCACATGGGTGTGTGCAGGCGTAGGAGTGGCGGCGATGCCGGATGTTTCAAGTGCGGCCAGATTGGCCATTTTAGCAGGGATTTCATTATTACCATCACCCAGGGACTTGATCCGATATGTTTCCATTGCAGTCAGAGGGGACACAAGAAGGCCCACTGTCCGAGTTTGTATTCAGCAGGGCAGGCGCCAGCTCCTGCCCTTGGGACTTCAAGTACCGTCAGTGGTTGTCAAGGCCAGGAAAGGGTGCCTACGGCTCGGAGCCGCGTTTCTCTGGTAGATTTCAGCAGGGATTCGAACAGCACTGAGTAATGGAGGTATGTAACTTTGTTTTTTTTTTTTTCTGTCAGCTTATGTTATGATTATATTGTTATGGTTCTGCATCAATTGTGGTATAAGTGTTGTGTTATGGAGTGGCTTGCTTGTGATTATGTTATATGCCATTTGCATACCTCGGATAATTGGTTGGTAGTTAGGGGATGTGCTCTTATGGAGAAGGTCTCGGAGGATGCAGTAACTGTAGCATGGTTGGGAGAGATTTGCTTTGTTTCGCTAGTTCGGAGTGGTTAGTGATTGGGATGGATTGGTTAAATTCCTACCTGGCGGGCTTGGGTTCCCCAGTAGATGTTTTGGAATGGTAGGAAAGGTCAGGATCTCTTTTAAATGTGAAGCAGCAAGGGGTAAGCAGGATCGAAGTGGGGGAGAACCCTCCGGGTATACATGGATAAGAGTCACGTAGACCCAGAATGAGTGTGCGGCCTCGGAGAAGAAGTGGTAGTAGCACAGTGATGGATGGATTGAGAAGTTCAGAATTGAGAGTTCGAGAACTTTTCCCAGCAGTTAGTTCATGTAATGGAGAGGGTTAGAAGTTGGTTAGGAATCCAGGATTTGAGGACCACCTGTAAAGACTCAAGTGAGTCGGAATGAGGATCCGGAGAAACGGTTAGCAGGAGATGTCTTCGTATTAGTAGCCAGTGGCAGAGCCAGCATGCAGGATTATGTGGATTCAGGAGTTGGGAATTTGGAAACTTCCCAACAATAGCTTCTCATATCTGGATTAGTAGACGGTTGGTTCGGGAACCAAGCCGAAGAGTTCCTCAGCGAAGCGCTGAGCATTCAAGGATATAGGATGTCGAAGATGATGCAGTAATTCAAGGACTGAGAGCTGGTTTTGAGAAATCAGGATGAGGATTCACGAGCGGGACTAGAGATAGTCAGGATGTCCTCGGGATAGTAGTAGTAGTGTTGTAAGTCTGCGGGGGTAGCCGTAGCATTCACTAGCAGTCAGATAGTAGTAGAGTGTTGTAAGTCTGCGGGGGTAGCTGTAGCATTCACTAGTAGTCAAATAGTAGTGGTAGTGTTGTAAGTCTGCGGGGGGGGGGGGGGGGTAGCCGTAGCGTTCATTAGCAGCCAGATAGTATTTGAGAGTTGTGAGTCCGCAGGTGTAGCCGTGGCTTTTATCAGATTGGTAGCAGCATGAGCGCGTTGTTGAACGCGGGAACGTAGTAATTCCCACCCGTTCGGGTGCAGCAGTGGGAATATGGGAATCCACGGGTTAGATTCGGATTTCCCAAATGGTTCAATTATGGCTAAGTCAGCAAATTTTGGCTATAGATCGTCACATCAGTTATGAGATCAGAGTAGCAGTGGACCGTTGGGGTTCGGGTATGTTAAGGGCTACCGTCAGTCTGAGAAACCATCATGTTGTTAGCCATGGAATGGATGACGTCAGGATGTGATGTATGGACCCGATCGGTTGGATCGGAAGGTTGTTAGAGCCACAGCGACAGGATAACTAGTAGAAACTAGTTCCAGAGAAAGATTTCATTCAGAAGTCGTGGAAGCGACTAAGTGAGGAGTCCTTAATTCCGCGTTTGAGTCGGAATTCAGTGTTTCAGTCAGTTCAGTGTCTCAGGCAGTTTAGAGTTTCAGGCATGATCAGTATTAGTATTTGCGTTGGAATGCAGGTGCTGGCGGTATAGTTGGTTGATTTGGAAATGGCAAGTCTCTCTGAGTAGGATCAGTTGAGCCGTCGGCCGAGTATAAGTGATATGTAAGGATAGCTAGGCAGGTAGCTTTTCTTCAGGATGAAAGGTTTGCGTTAGTAGGAGTTGAGTAATCAGGGAGAGATAAGCAAGTTGGTTCCAGCAGCATCGATTCAGTATGGATGGCAGAATGGATAGAACAGTTATAGATAGTCGAGGTATCTTCCAGAGTCGCTGGGAGCGGCTAGGAGATTGCGATGGAGTGTAGTGACCGGTGGGAGTTCGGTAACTCAGATATTGGCAGAATAGTTGAACAAGGGTAGTCTCAGTTCATCCAGTAGGCAGATGAGGGGCAACAGGATTTTCAATCGGAGGAAGTAACATTGAGGAAATTATGGAAAAGAAAAGGATTCAGTATGTATCAACGGTAGTGATCGGCATTGTGAATGGCTGGAGTGAAGGACAAATAGGGTGTTAGATTTCCCAGACAAAGAGTTGGAGGCAGTTTGCAGGCAGTTGGTCATAGCAAACTTTGAGGATGGAGTTTAGTTTAAGTGGGGTAGAGTTGTAACACCCCAAACTTTGGAGAGCCAAGAAAAGAAAGAAAAACCTCAAGTTTAAGGGGAGACTCGACGAGTCCATGGAGGGACTCGGCGAGTCCGAGCGGGATCCGGGTTGTGGTGTAAGCGACCGACTCGGCGAGTCGGCCAAGGAGACTCGGCGAGTTGGGTCTGAGCGAGGAAAAACCCTAAATCTAGGATTTGGAGTCTATTTAAGCGTCTCATTCTCTTTCCTAGGGTTCCTTTACTGCCTCTCTACCCTAGAACACCAAACCCTAGCCGCCATATCCGTTTTTGAGCTAGATCTTGCCTTGTAAAGTGCACTAAAGCTTGGAGAAGGAAGAAAAGCCTTGGAGGTGCAAGAAGGGACTGTAGATCCGAGATTGAGTAGACATTTCAGACCAGTTGGAGGTAATAAGTTGTTGCTTGGACTCCCTTTGCACCTACATCTATTCTTATATGTGAGTTTTGGTCATTTTTAGTATGATATGTAACCAATCCGAGTTGGAGGTTCAGATATGAGGTTGCTACCTCAGATCCATGTTTGTTTTGGTCTTGAATCCCCTAAAGTATCAGCCCTTGGTATGTTGAAGAAGTATGTTTGCCATAAACCCTAGTTTAGGGTGTTTTGAGCCTAGATCTCTTAATCTACACGTAAAGTTTGCCACTTTACGTGGGGGATAGTCCCTAGAAGTATGGATCTATGAGTTGGAAACTCTGTTTGGCTCGAAAAGCCACTGCATGGATTGAGGACTGGATAGACTCGGCGAGTCCTTCGAGTGGACTCGGCGAGTAGCTTGAAGATGAGGAGGAACTCGACGAGTAGGATGAACAACTCGTCGAGTCGGATGGAGTTAGGCATGGACTCGGCGAGTTGGATGAGCAACTCGACGAGTTGGTTGAAGATTGTCTAGGACTCGACGAGTCTGTTCGTGGACTCGGCGAGTCAGATCGCGAAACCCTAAACCCTTCGAGTTGGGGCTCGAATCAGTGAGTCGGATGGTGACTCAGCGAGTTGGACAGGACAGGACTTGGAACTAATTGGACTCAGCGAGTCATGGACTGACTCGGCGAGTCGAGTCGCGAATAAGAAAGACCCAGAACATATGAACTCGGCGAGTTAGTAGGTAGACTCGGCGAGTAGGGTTGACCCGAAAGGTTGACTTTGACCAGGATTTTGACTTTGACCAGAATTGACCTAGTGACCTTTGGAGGTCAGTTCGACTAAGTGTTATATTGATATTGGTAGCTCGAGGAGCTAGTGGAGCAGCAGTCGAAGTCAGAGGTCAGGTAGCAGTCAAAAGGATTAGCAGCAGCAGTTCAGCAGCATCAGGTGAGTTTCCTTCCAGTAGAGACGGGTCTAAGGCCACAATGCCGGCCCGTTCAGTTAGCAGTAGTTTCTGGAATTCGATCCGATGCAGTAGTTAGTATGTTTGATGCCTTCGTGGCTCAGATGGGATTTATGTGTTATGTGCTATGTGTTATGTCTTCCGGGCTACGATCCGATGTAGTATGCAATATATGTGTTCATGCTAGTTGATATGTTATGCTATGCTATGTTCAGTCAGTTTCCGGACTTCGGTCCGATGTAGGGGGCAAGGCCCCAGTTAGTCCGGACTTCGGTCCGATGCAGGGGACAAGGTCCCAGTCAGTTTCTGGACTTCGGTCCGATGTAGGGGGCAAGGCCCCAGTTAGTCCGGACTTCGGTCCGATGCAGGGGACAAGGTCCCAGTCAGTTTCCGGACTTCGGTCCGATGTAGGGGGCAAGGCCCCAGTTAGTCCGGACATTGGTCTGATGCAGTGGGCAAGGCGCAGTATGTGCTTTATATGTTATTGCATGGTATGTGTTGATTGGGGGGAGCTCACTAAGCTTCGTGCTTACGGTTTTCAGTTTTGGTTTCAGGTACTCAGTTTTCAAAAGAGGAGCTCGGGAAGATTGCAGTGCACACACCATAGTCAGTTAGCCTGGGAATGTTTGACTCTGATAATGATATTATGTTTTGAATTAATACTCGAGAATTTATGTTATGACTTATGATACAGTTTTTATAAATATGATTTTAGTAAGGTTTTTAAAGAAATTTTCGGGTTGTATTTTTGGGATGTTTCACACCTCCAACCCTCCGTCTCTCGACCCCGATCCTGATCCTGATCCTGATTTCCATCCCAAAGCAACACGTCTCTTCACCACCATACTGAAATATATATACAAGTCATCAGATAAATAACATAATGTCGGGAAACCAAAACCCACAAACCTAAGGGGTTGTGATTTCCTTGCTACGCGTATGGGTCATGTGCTTTTAGTAGTACGGGCCCATACTACCTTCCACACCTACCCATATTTGTCTCAAGTATCACCAACGCCCTAACAATATCATAAACATAGGAAATGCGCTCAACCCTCACCTCTAGGGGAATACTAAATATCTCGCATCTAGTCTCACCACTTATCACGAATCACGCATCCATGAAACTTTCATCATCCCCTGCAGTGCCAGTTCATGCTAGCTGCACATAATGCTGGACCCAATAGAATTTCGAATATCCAATCCTACCTGAAAGCCGAATCAACATTCTCAAGCTATAAGGTCTTTATTATGCACAGCTGTGATGCATACACTAAACATCTACAGTTATGATGTCAATTTCACGTACAAGAAACCCTAGGCTAATAGGCATCATGTAATCATGCAAATCTATCATGCGATTCCTAAAGATCCCTAGCCTAGCACTAGCATGTTGTTCTAACATATCAGAATATAAAATAACTTCATGGTATTTTGGGGTTTACTTACAGGCTCCGGCTGATCGTACCCTCTGCATCCTCCATCCTTTATTTTGAAAACCATGTTAAAACTTACTTTCCGAAAATCCCCTTGATTTGAGACTGGATTCACACGAGTGTTCCTCCAACACACTCAAATCAAGGCTCTGATACGAACTTGTAACATCCATAAAATTTACGCCAAATTTAAACTTTTTAATCATAAATAAAAACCAAATAGCATTGTTTACAAAATGTTTTCAAATCATTATCCATCAGAGTGTACCAAAAATCATAACATAAGGATGAGGAGCAGTGCGGTCATGCCTTCTCCTTTCCATGATCTCCTGAAGTACCTGAAACAATAAACTGAAAACTGTAAGCCTGAGGGCTTACTGAGCTACCCCCAAAATACCAATACCACACTGACAATATCATATCAGTAATAATCAATCAATCAACATGCATACTTGGCCATCGGCCTAACTGGACCGCCCTACAGGGCCTACAGTCTATCTGGATCTATCTCGAGCCTTCGGCATGACTGGTCCGCCACGTGGGCCTATTGTTTCCCCGGACCGCTCATAGGGTGTGTTGGCCTATAGCACAAAGCAGGTCCGCCTCAACCCAACCAACAAGCAAATACTATGTGCGCATAATTATCATATACTGGCATATATAACATCAATCATATTTATCACTGGTCATCAATCATAGAATTCTCTCGTAACTAGAGTACCGACCTAGTAGGTCACTAATATACCAATCCCTACAGATCATAAGAGCAAAGCATACTATCTACCCTGATTCCGATCTAAAAGATCATAACCACATATAGCACACCATAACAATAACAACTAAAGGGCCGACCTTGGTGCCGTAGACCCTATTGATATAGTGAGGATAACTCACCTCGCAGATGTCGACTCGGAAGGTAAGCTCCAACTCTCGGATCACTTGACACAGGCTCCACCACCTATAGCACAATATGTTCATAAGTCTTTAACCTTAAAAGGTACTCTATAACCCACTAGTCAACCCATGATCAAAGTCAAAGCCCTCAGTCAAGGTCAACAATCCATGTTAACCTCGACTCGCCGAGTACCCACGGCTACTCGCCGAGTTCTTTGAATCACATTCCAACTCGCCAAGTCATTAGGGTGACTCGTTGAGTTCCTTCGATTCTCGGACAAACTTTAAGGCCACCCATTGAGTTCCCTCATTTCAACTCAAGGATACACACGCATATATATCCAGGAGAAAACTCATCCGACTCACTGAGTTGGTCTTCAACTCGTCGAGTCTATGGCAATCATCATCGGACTCGCTGAGTTGTTCATCCAACTCATCGAGTCCACGGTCATCTTCATATGACTCGCCGAGTCAACCTTGTGACTCACCGAGTCCATTCAGTCTTTTTTCCATACATACCTATTTTGAGCCATGCAGCGGCTCCAACTCACAGATCCAAGCTTCTAAGGCATGCTTGTCACGTAAAGTTGCAAACTTTACGTGCATGCATGGCTTTAAATGCTCCAAATGCCAAATCTAAGCTCTTAATGGGGGCTTCATTCCCAAAAGGGACCTCAATCACGACCAAAACTGTAACTTTATGCTTCTAGAATCCGAAGAGGGTCCAGATCTGAAGTTACAACTTCAGATCTAGCCCATAGCTCATCATACCAACTTGATATTCCAAGAAAACCCTAAAACTCAACCAATAGAGGAGATCTATAAGGAAAATGACGGTTTAGATACCCCTGGAAAATGATATTTGAGATGAATGTTGATTTCCACACTCTAATTGCTCCAACCTCCTTCTCCTCCAAGTCTTCTCCTTCCAAAAATCCTCTTTTCAAGCTTCAACACATACACAAGGCACACACACACACACACGAATAAGGGATTTCAAGGACTCTTTAGAACTGTAAAGAGGTCCAAGGGAGGCTAAGGACCCTTTAAATAGGGATACAAACCTCGGGATTTAGGGTTTCATCTGCCAGCTCCTACTCGCAGAGTCCCAATATGAACTCGTCGAGTAGGTCACTTAACACGCGATCCCACCCGGTTGCTACTCGACGAGTAGGGCAATCAACCCGTCGAGTAGAGCTTAACCCAATACATCTTATTTAAAACAATACATGAGAATCAGGGCGTTACATACACACACACACACACACTTAACATATACATCTTATTTAAAACAATACATGACAATCAGGGCGTTACATACACACACACACTTAACATATAGTTTTCTTATATATATATATATATATATATATATATATATATATATATATATATATATATATATATATATATATATAACCACATACATATAATAATTATTGTAATTTTGATATTGATAGGATGTTATGGCAGAGTAACAACTAGGTATAATGCTAATCAATAAATTTGGCCAACATAACAACTAGGTACAATGTTATTCTAAGGAATTGGCCAACACAACAACTAGGTATAATCCCCTAGTGTAATTTTAGGAATTATAACGACCATACATAATATCATTCTTAAAGTTTAGGCATGGTAACTAATAGGCATAACATTACCCTAATGTTTCATGTATTCTTTAAACTACTGATATATTACAAATAATAATATTTTTGTAAAATCATTGATATGGTTTTATAATATGTATCCCCCCCCCCCCCCCAATAAAACATTTAAAAACAGTAAAAGTGGGGTCGTGAACTCACCCTAGTAGCGTGATTTGTTGATGTAGTGTAGATTCGGGACTCAAAACCTCGAAGACTGCCTCAGGATGGACTAGCTCGATTAGAGAGAGATGGAGGTGCTTGTGCGGTGTGCATAGGGGTTCTGCAGACACTTCTATTTATAGCAACATTTTGAAGTGCGCGCCGCACAAATATCTGTGTGCGTCGTGCATGAGCATCGCGGTTCCATACTTGCATGCAAGTATGATCCTTCATTCTAGTTTTTTTAGTTTGAAAAGAGACACCACCATTTACACAATACCTATTATGTGAATTCGGAAAAACGTTTCGTGTTCTAACCATGGGCGTGTTGCATCCATGTGTATCGCCGAGACCTTGCAATTTTTCACACCTTCTTGCCATATATCCCGTTCTATTACACACCTCTACTGCCTGGACACATTGATGCCTCTAATGCTTGGCACTTCGACACGTCGCGTTTCACAAATACACATATCACGTCCTTAACCATGACACATTGTGTTCCTCTTTAAATCTAAAGACAACAAACTTTGCAATGTGTCGTGTTTTCTACCTTTAATTAGATTTCTTTCTAGTTTCATTCCTGCAAACTTTATGTTCATTTAGACGAATAGGAATGTGGAACAGACCTCCCCTGTTATTCCGAGGTGGTATCCAAAAGCGACGTTATAACGCTTTCTACACCACCCCCGATACCTGTTTTTGGCAGTAACGTTACTAGGCGTTATGGTGTCAACGGGAGGAAACATTAGCTTGCATCGAGTGAACGATCACTTTTTCGACCGTTGTGAAACGGTCACGTAGTAAAAAAAAATCATTTTAACTCTGATATAAATACACATATAACTTTAATTTTTACCCACACATTGAACCTATTACTCTCATCTTATTACATATAAATCATCCAGTTTCACATTCAATCATTATGGATCAAAACCTTAACACTCCTCCTCCAAACACAAACACATCCCCTCATCTCGGTTTTGCACAATATGAGGCGTACATGAACATCCTCAACTCGTAAAGATCACCATAACTTCCGTTTTCCGACAACTTTTCCAATTCCACCTCACCCCACCACAATTCCCTACAACCCTTCAATAAAACCATTTCAACACATTTGCTACCATGCAACAAAATACCATATAACCACCACCCAAACAAGAAACAGTTGTTGAGATGCAAGCGGGAGAGGGAGGGAGTCGGAAAAAAACTACCAACAAAGGGATCTCAAGAAAGAAAGGGAAGCAGTCGTGGTGGAGCAATCAGAAGAAGAACCTCCAACATGGCGGGTTGCAAAGGAAGATTATAGGTTAGCAGTGTCGTGGTGCGGGACATCAAAAAACCTAACTAAGGGAAACGGTGTGAGAAAAGTCTCTTTTTGGGAAGTTGTGATCGGCAAATTTCGGACTATATTGAAGAAGGATGCAAATTATCGCAATCCCGATATGTTGAGTAACAAGTGGGCTCAAATAAGCAAGACATGTACCAAGTTCAATTCCATCTACAACAAACCTTCCTCGCACAAGCAAAATGGTGCAGCCGATTTTGATGTTTTTAGAGCGATGAGTGACCAATATCAAGTTGAGATGTATCGTATTTTCAAGCACGAAAAGATTTGGTAGATTTTTAAGGACGACCCAAAATGGAATAAAACAGACACATTTTCGGAACAACAATTAAAGAGGTATCGCGTTCGGGTTTGATCGACGTTTCCGACGCACGCACGAAGATCGACCTTAATGCGGACACGTATGAGCTACCGGACGACCTCAATGACATCGAGGAGACCCCCCCCCCCCCCCCCCGCTTTGACGACCGATAGGGCGTGACAAAGCAAGACGAGCTCAACAACATGCAGAGGAAAATGGAAGAAGACTCCGAGAGCACGTGGAACTGAAACAGAAATTTGATGCCAACAACGGAATCACAATTAAAAGATATGGCTTGCAATGTGAGCATTTGGAGTTCTTTCATCGAGAAGCCAATGAAGATCACATGACGAAGGATTTGGCAATTCTAATGACTAGCAAGGAAAATATGTCACCGAGACAAGCGTAAGTGCTCCGGAAGATGAAGGCAAAGATCGGGCGGTAATATTTGGACGACGAATAGTGTATTGGTTTTAAGTTTTTTAAATTATTAGGACTATCGTATGCTTATGTATTTTTTTGTAATGTTGTTTTTAGTTTTAAAATGATATGTTTAATTTAGTATTTTATTGAATTATGTTTTATTAATTTATATGTTTTTTTTTATAAATATTATGACATAAATTAAAAAAAATAAAACAACTTAGAAAAATAGAAATTAAAAACATCAAAAAAAAATTGATAGATATTATCATATGTTATTTGGTGTTGTTCGTTTCCACATTGGGTATTATAACGCCAAAAATGTGACTAGGATGATAAGACGGACATATTTGGTTATGATAACATATAATAAGATGCTACCTACATCCAATGATTTTAGGTGTTGTTTGTTTTGGAAGTGGTTAAATGTCTTTTGTTTTTTTTCAAGTTTGCGGAAGAAGACGTGCACTCTCTCCCCGTCAGAAAAGAAAAGTGCTTAAAAAGTATTTTTTTAGAAAAACAAACAAAACCTAATCAACATTATACTTTCTCACCTTAATACCTTTATGAAAACTAGATGTTACATGTTTTTATATAATCATAGTTGTTTGAAAAAAAAATCAACATCTCAAAGACATATATAATACACATAAACGTTCTAATCAGATCCGATCCTGAAAAATTAAATATATTTAAAACCTAAAACAAACCGGAAAAAGACCTTGTTATTATAAGTTTTTATTTTAAAATAAGCGTATAAACAATAAAAAAAAAATTATAAAAAAAAAAAAAAAAAAGCCCTATGTATGCCACTTTGTCCCGGACGCCCCCATGGTTCTAATTTAATATTAAAATTACAATTTCATATTTTTAATCTTTATATTGAAGTGTTGCCCGTCTCTTTTGAAAGTTTTCAGGTCAAGCAACGGTCATTCAAAAGCACTGTAGGACACAAAACAGTTATCGTACAATGACCGTTATCATTCATTATTTTCATATTAAGGGCGTGAAACTGTTATAAATATTAACTTAATTAAAGAGGATCAAGTATACTCAACGTCAAATATATACGATATTTTATTTTAAAAAATTATATTATATTATATATTAATATAGAATCCAGAATTTTTAAATCCAAGAGAAACTCATAGTCAGAGCCAGTTCAAACATATATGAGGTCCGAGACGAAAAGAAAATAAGAAGGTCCTTCAAAAACAAATATAATAAATGCTAAAAAAAAATCATTTATTCTTCAGTATAGACGTGTTCAATTAATAATAACAAACAAACCAAATTATTTATCTTTTAAACTAATTTGAGTTTCAATCAACTTTAGATCCTACAAATTGTTTAGATAATTTTTTTTTTATATATATACACACTACATAGCCTATAAATTTTGGGTAACTAAAAACGTGGGCCCTGGATAGTCGCCCGGGTTCCCCACCGTCTGGACTATCCCTGCTCGTAGTCACAAAAACCTATTACTATCGTGGCTATATTTCGATATCTTAATATCCCACCAATCACGAAAACTAGCAAGGTATTATGAGAAAAACAAATTTATCTTAATTATATACTTATTTGTTAAAAAAATAGTAAAAATAACAAATAAATTCAAATAATTCAAAGAGCCATTATAATTACGGGTGACACTTAATCGACTGCGATTTTGCCATAATGAGTTGTGGTTACGTTTATGGACAGTAATTTGTCGAAATCGAAAAAACATCGTATTTGCTGGACGACGGCTCCACCGACGTCGTACCACAATAGATTTATCAAATAGAAAAATACAAAACAAACTACAACTTTGAAGAAATGTGGGAGGGACCATAGTACACATTCTAGAACAAAAACAGTTGTATACATTTCTGTTCCCATGGTTACTTGTCGCTTGCTTGGACGGTTTCATTTTATATCTTTTAGGTATTGTTAAATTAACGATTTAAAAGGATCTATATACAATAAATATTTGATCTTCTATAACTATAAAACGAAAATTTTATAATATACCAATCAAAACCAGATAAAAGTGAAAAGGAAAATATTATAAAAAGTGTATGTAAAATGATGCATTTGAATATAGATTGTTTTGAGCTACTATGCTCGTTGATTCCAAATTAAAATAAACTCATCCATAATTATTATATAGGAAAATCTTCCCTATATTTGAAAAAAAATTTAATAAAAAATTTAATTTATTTGTTGAACAGAAAAATCTCAAATATTTAAATTTTTGAATAGAGAAACACAAAAAAACCAGTTAATTTATTCGCTTTATCCCTTTCGAGAGGTCATGAACCAAATTGTTAATTTTTTTTCAAAATAATAGGATTTTTCTGCATATTTCGTCAAAATTTATATATAATGCATAAACGTATTTTTTTTATGTGTGTGTGTGTGTGTGTGTCTATATATATATATATATATATATTTATTTATGTATTTTCTAAATTTTATATGTATATGTTTACGTATTTTTATGTATTTTAAATGTATAGATATATTTTTTATGTATTTTTTAGTATTGTACATATTTTTATTTACTTTTTATGTATTACATATTTATATACATTTTAAATATTTATGTATTTCCTAGGTTTTTATGTAGATTTTTATGTATTTTTATGCATTTTAAATGTGTGTATATATATATATATATATATATATATATATATATATATATATATATATATATATATATAAGTATTTTACATTATTTATTTTTTTATGTATTTTTATGTGTTACATATTTATATGTATTTTTACGAATTTACATATTTCTTAAGTTTTTTTATATAGATCTTTATGTATTTTGAATTTATAAACATATTTTTTACATATTTATATGTATGTTTAAGTATTTTACATATTTTTATGTATTTTTATATGTTTTTATGTATTACGTATTTATATGTATTTAAATAACTTTTTGATGTTTTTTTATATATATATGTATTGTCAATGTATATCGTATTATTTTTACGTATTTATATGTTTTTTTATTTCAATTCGTATTCACTATTTCATCTAATTCACACACCTTCTTCGAGTATGTCGAGAAGGTATTCTTACATATTCACATATTTTAAGCTTTTTCCATTTCATTATCTTGAAATTAAAATCAAATTAAAAAACAAAATAATAATTTATACACATAAGAAAATTTCACCAATCTCATATGGTCTCAAGGGAACCTCAAATTTCAGTACGTGTATAAATTATTATTTTGTTTTTTAATTCGATATTTACTTTCAAGATAAGTGAATGGGAAAAATGGTAAAATATGTGAGTATGTAAGAAAATCATTTAGGCATGCTCGAAGAACCTGTGGAATTGCATGAAATGGTGATGGCGACTTGAAGTAATAAAATACATAAATACGTAAAAATAATATAGTTATATATTTAAAATACATAAATATTTATATAAAAAAACTTTTAAAAAATACACAAATGCATAAAAAAATACATATAAATATGTAATACATAAAAAAAAATGTAAAATACTTAAAAATACATATAAATACGTAAAAAATACGTTTATTTGTTTAAAATACATAAACATGTATATAAAAAAACTTTAAAATACATAAATACATAAAAATACATATAAATACATAATACATAAAAAATAACACATAAAAATAGGTAAAATACTTAAAAATACATATAACGTTCGTACAATTAAAATACGTAAATATATACATATATAAGAACTTAAAAAATACTTAAATTCATAAAAATAGATATACATATGTAAAAAATGCGTTGATACATTATATAAAAATTTTGACAAAATCTACAGCAAAATCTTATTATTTTGGAAAAATTAACGATTTGGTCTCATTACATTCTGGACATGTCAAAAAGGGGCTAAAGTAACAAGTTAATCGGTTTATTGGACTTTTTTATTCAGAAAGTTAAATAGTTAGAACTTTCTATTTAAAAAAAATAAATTTAGAATTTTATTAAAAATTTTCTCAATATATTGAGATTCTTCTAAAGATTTATCTTATTATATATAATAAAAAACAACCCATATATCAATCTATTTTTTCTTTTTAAAATTTTGACACAATAGCTTTGGTTTTTAGAGTTTTGCTATACTATTTCTTATGTTGGTAGGTTTGGATTTTGTGTAGAAAATATATTATAAAATTTGTTTATGTAATTTACAGAAAAGTCCTATGTTTATTTTTTTAGGTTTGAGTTTTAGACTTCGGCCACAATGCTTCGAATGCTGTCAAATTTGGTCCTTATGTATAAAATAAATTACAAAAGTTGTCCGTTTATTTACAGAAAAGGTCTCTGTGTATTTTAATTTTTTTACAGAAATGGTCCATGTATTTAAATAGTATATTCTTTGGGTTTGAAGCCATAAGATTTTCATATGTTGGCAGGTTTGGTCTCTATATAGAAAATAAATTATAAATTTGTCTTTGATATTACAAAAGTTGTCCATGTAATTTACAGAAAAGGCCCATTATTTATTTTTGTACGTTTAAGTTTTAGACTTTAGCCACAATACTTTCGTATGTTGCCAAATTTGATCATTGTGTAGAAAATAAATTACAAAAATTATCCATTTATTTACAGAAAAGGTCAATTTGCATTTTTTTTATAGAAATGGTTAATGTGTTTAAATTCTCTACTCTTTGGGTTTGAGGTCACAAGGCTTCAATATGTTTGCAGGTTTGATCCTTGTGTGGAAAATAAATTATAAAATTGTTCTTGGAAATTATAGAAAAGGTCAATGTATAGATTTTTTTTTAGCAAATAATCCATGCAGTAAAAAATAGAATTTGCTTTTAAACTTTTGTCACAATAGTTTATATGTTAGTAGGTTTTGTCCCTATATAGAAAATAAATTATAAAAGTTATCCATGTAATTTACAGAAAAGGTCTCTGTCAAATATTTTTACACTTGGGTTTTATACTTTGGCCACAATACTTTTGTAAGTTGGCAAGTTTGATCCCTATATAGAAAATAATTTACAAAATTTATCCATGTAATTTACAAAAATGTCAATTAACTGTTTAGTTAGTTTGAGATTTTTTGAAACATTTAATAGTGTAGATTGTAACTGATTTGGTGATTATTTTGTGGTGACTTAAGAATAAGTTGGATTGCTACGATTTGTGTGTCTTATTCTTACTGTGTTTTGTTTTGCATGCTTTGAAGCCACTTCCTAAGTATTTATCTACTCAAACAGCCATAATTGGTCATACTCCTGAATGTAAGTTATGATTTAATATTGTCATGGAGTGTTGGTAGATTGTCCATAGTGATTGGGCATTGCATAGAGATTATGCTAACACTTATGAGTACTTAATGGAGATATGAGTATTAGAACAACATGCACTTAGAGGATTACTTCATGGATTAAGTCACAAGTAATTCTAACATGATAATATTTTCTATTCTTCAAACCAAGATAAATATGGGGTTTTTCTTTACAAAGTCTATTATGCATACTCTAATAATATCCTTAACCTGTAGTAATAAAGGGTATGTCCATGTGTGATATGAGGAGTAAACAAAAACTATGTAGTCAAAGTTTATTTATTCCTTCTGCCTTAATAGGATAAACGATATCTATAGGCCCTCAATGATATAGTATCAACATCTAAAGTGTCTGGTCGAGCACTAAATAAAATTCAAGCGTTCAAATTAGTAGTTTGATTTAGTTATCACAAATCTCTATTGGGAAACATAATCTTAAACTCTAAGTGTCACACCCCTGACCGTCGGTAGAAACACGAGGTGCACGACGTAAATCAGTGATCACAGTTATTGAACATACAATTAATAGTACTACTACAATATGAACTTCTATTAATACCGATATAGAAATTACATTGTCGATGGCTATTGTTAAATCGCCATACACGCCTAACAATTTGGCGTTTACAAAGGTATGTTACATTAACGGAAACTCTTCTACGCAAAATTTTCTGACTTGTTAATCCACCTGGGAATACATGAATTAAGATACATCAACAAAAATTGTTAGTGAGTTTTATAGGTTTTGATACGAAGTATTTTATAACCAAAAGTGCTTTATAAAATTTATCTGGTTGACTAGCTTTTATAAATAGATACTTTTCTATCAAAAGTATAAAATAAGTGAGTTATAAAAGTGTATTTGGACTCGTTTAGAAATATCGTTTGTTTAAATCCAAAAGTACAAAATTTGGCAAAAAACATATAAGTAAGTTAGACTTATATCAAATTTTATGGTTCCCATGACCAAAATGTTTTTTATATAAGGATTTAGAATACCAATTTATGTAAAAAATAAAGACATGTCACACTTTGTGAAAATATAAAATAACCAACTTTACTCTTGAAAAATTTATACAAGTAATTTTATAGTTTCTATATAAAACTCATAAGTTTTGAGTTTAGAAACTTTGTAAGATCGTGTCGTAGTATTAATTAAGTATTATCTTACTTAATTTGGGAACCAACACTTAACCAGTGGGGAAAACTCCTCCAACATAAATATTGTGTTTTCGTTCAAAAACAAAGTGTGTTTATATAAATAGGTTATTAAATGTAAATTAATAAAACTTAACCAATCGTGTCATGTTGTTAGTTAAGTTTTATATGACTTAATTTATGGTATTGACACTTATCGTTTTGAGTGACAAACTATCACACTACACAGTCTTTTTCAACTAGTATAAGTGAACAAAAAACTCATATCAATCCTATTTCAATTCTATACGGTAACAAAATACACTTCAAGGTCTACAATGAGCTCATAACCGATACTACGACGCGATACCTAAACATCATCACCAATGCTTTATCCACGTCATGAAATACATAAAAACTGAACGCCAACGCCTATTTTGTCTCGTCAAAAGATGGTTCTAGATAGCAACCGTAGGAGGGATGTCTACCCGTATAAACGTATATCCACAATCTATACTTGATGTTCATTGCTCCTTGTGAATTAACGGTTATACAACATAGGGTTTTTACTAAGATTTGTGGTCTTAGTTTAGAGAAACTAACATAGCTTATATAGGGAAACTTGAGTGTGTTAGATCCTAGCAATGTGTCTAGACATCCTAATCCTAAACCATCCATTATAGATTCATAAAACACTTTTAGTTCTTTGATGTTTAAGAATAATTCTATATTTAAGTTTTTTGGTATTTGAGATTCATAAGACTTAACATATTTCCAAATTTTATCTTCTGTTGTGATGAGATTTGGGTAGCATAACAACTTCTTTTATAACACTTTCTAGGTTTCAACCAACATGAAACCAACAATCCGCATAATATTCGATAAGTTGCATAATTGATACGTTACATAATTTCTTAGAAGGCGATTCTCAAAATATGGAAATCAATTATACTATCATATATGATAAATTTCATAGTTTAGTAACACTGATTTATATTTTTTAATTATTATAAAAATATAATAAAATCGTTTTTTATGTTCATTTTTTCACAACTTCATAGAATATATATAATTGTTATTTGATTTTGTTGTTATCCAACTAATTATGAAATAATTGTTCAAACTCCGTTTTTCAACCAATTTAGGTAATGTAATTTTATATTATACACTTTTAATTTCAAAAACATCTAAAGTTATATATAATGTCATTTTATACATCTTTGACATTTTCATGTTGATATTTAACACGGATCTTAATTTTTATAAATCATAGAATGTACTTGCATTCTTATAGCAACCTACTTATAATCTTGTGATTTTTCTTAATATTCATATTAATATTTCACAACAACGTATAAGTATATTATCTTTTAGCAATCTACTTTAACTTCTATGATTTATTAATGTTTATAATATTTTAGATTTCTATTTCATAAACATTTTGACCAATAACAAGTATCATGCAGTTTAACTTATAAAAACTTGAAAATCAGTAAAAGTTCATTAAACACACATGTATGCTCCCCCAAATATGAAAACCGTAAAAGATGGGCCATATAAAACTCGCATTCGACGTGTGATCCCGATCTAGGTTCATTTTGTGAAGCTTATCGTGAGATGCTGCAACTTGACACCTTTTGTTGCTAAAACAAACCATTAGGACCGTTTTTTTATATTTTTTATAGTAAGGAGGCTATTTTGTAACAAATTAAAACAAATGAATTGTTGTGTTCAATTTTTAGAAACAATAGGGTCTGTTTTGGTCTTAAAATCAAAAAGAAGGGTTGATTTGATCTTGTAATACAAATGGAGGGAAATTTAACAAACAAATACAAATAAGGACCATTTTTTATCTTTTAAAATTAATGAAGGGGCTGATTTGGTCTAGCACACAAACGAGAGACATAACTTCCTCATATGATCTCCATTTTGGATGTTCTTTATATCCATGGAATTAGGAGAACATATTCTATTCACATTTTTTATCTATAGCTCTCAAGTATACATAATACAAAAAAATTATTTTTAGGGCATTAGTCAATATGTATTTTGTGAATTGTTTTCCGATTGTTAACGATTGTTAAATTTGAGAAATTTGAAGGTATTTCGTATGCAATTTCAAGTACAATGACTTCCATTGGACTCAAAAACAAGAAAATACTACATAGTAGGTCTTTTTATAGTTGTTTTTGCGGTGGTTTGACCGACAAACATTTGACCTACTATTACCGATCGCTACACTAAGATTGGTCCTTATCCATGTCCGAGGTTCATACAAATATCTTGTAGAATAAATGATTAGTTAATCACTTATCTAAGGGTTGGATCCTGATTTGATTAGAGTTTGGCAGTTGCGTTGGATGGCTAACTCTTTGTGGATTATTTGAGAAGGATTACACCTCATATATTTGATGACATGTCTAAGTAGGAGACTGTTGAAAATAGTGCCCAAGTTCATTAACTATTGGTAATATTTCCAATAATAATAGAGTACTTTGGGGTTTCCCTCATGATCCATTTGAGGTGTAACACCTACTTTTCATAACAGGTATAATTATGTAAGAATAATCAAGAATTAGTGAAAGAAAGCAATAGTTTACTATGATACAATTATTTGGATATAAAGATCATCTAAATTAAAGATCATGTGAAAAATTTATGGTTGTTTGAAGCTGATATGAAAGTAAGGTGCTATTTTGAGAAAGTTAATGAAAGTCAAAGTCAAACAATTAAGTCTTGGGTAAATGCGACACGGAGATTAACTTACACGGCGCGAAAGTGAGCAGAGTCACGAGACATGTGTCGACTGCTGAAGGACATGTGGAAAAAGAATTGAATACATGGCAGATGTCGGGAAGAACACGTGACCACGGTACGGTCACATATTTGCAACGATGAGATAGCCACATGGTATAAATATTTTTGATTTGTGTCATTTGGAGGGTTTTGGCACACGCGGTACGAAGATTAACTTATGCGACACAAAAGTAAGTTGAGTCACAAGACACATGTCGACTGCTGAAGGACATGTGGTGAAAGAATAGAATAAATGGCGGATGTCAGGAAGAACATGTGATCGCGGAACGATCACAAACTTGCCATGACACAACAGTCAGGTAGTATAAATATTTTCGATTTGTATCATTTGGAGAGTCTTGGCATACGTGGTCGGGAGAGAGACTTTGGAGGTATTTCCGAATTATTGTTACCGTAGAGTTGTATTAGTGTACGGGGATATGAGGGTTGAAATACGATATGATTCAAGGTATTTTTAACTTCTTATTATGTAATTATGTTTACATAAGTATTTTTTAGCAAGTTGTCAAACCCTAAGTGTTACACGATTTCATAATATGATGTTATTACAAACCCAAAGATTAGTTCAATGTTAATCTGGTCGGTAAGGGTTAAACACCCAAATTTTCCGAGATGTGTTGATTCGGTTAACGAATTGTGTGGTTAAGTTTTCAGGTCATAGTATATGGAAGTTTGATTAGTTTGGTGACAAGTAGTTACCGAGTCTACTTAGTGATCAAGTAATTGATCACCGTGGTTGAAATAATGGTGAGTTAAGACATGTTCTAATGAACTTGATATATTGTCCAAATAGGTATGGATAAGTGATAAATTGGAAAGCAATGCAAAGATAAAGACCAAAATGATAGTTAGTCCTCACTAATTAACCATGTAGGTAACCATACTTCTCTTCTAGATATATATTATCTAGATGCATATTCATTATTGTATTGTGTTAATTTCATAATAAATACAATATTATGAATTACTGGATTAGAACCTATAAGGTCGGGAATGGTTGAGATTTATGGTGAATTGGTATAATTGAACATTGTAGCTGGTAATTGTTATGTGAAATAATATGATTTATGAGTTGTATTATAAATAAGTCATATAGATTAAATAATTAATCTTGTTGTTATTGGTTGTGAGTAGTTGAATATTGGTAAAGCCCTTTATGGCTATGAGTAATAGAGAATTTTAATAGTGGAATGTACACACATTGTTTGGCTAATGACGTTTTAAGTATATTGTACCGTCGGATTGTATTGTACCACTAATGTACAAATATGTGTCAGACTAAAGTAGTCCTATTAGCCAAAAGACAATGTGATAAGGTTGTATTCCTTGATGGTGTTATAGTAAGAATGGTATTGCACTGTGATTTTATAGGTCTGACATTAATGGTAGTCTAGGTGACTGTAATGTCATTATTTGAGGAATATAAGTCAATAACAAACATGGTATCTATAACACTATATTTATATATTGTTAGTAGAGATATGGTAGTCTAGGTGACTGTGATACTATCATTTGAAGAATGCAAATCAATGTTGGGCTTGGTACCTGTAATGCTATACGTGTATTTTGAAAGAATTAGTGGTATGCTTAGTGTTGAAATTACCACTATGAAAGAATCGTTTGTTGGTAGCATGCTTAATGTTGTAATTATGCAAGTATTGATTGTAGTGGTATGCTTAGTGTTGGAAATACTACTATAATGGAATATTGTTAGTCATGATAGTTTTAGTGACTGTAACACCAATGTATTGAGATAAATTATTTGTGGTGGTCTTAGTGACTGTAACACTATTGTATTGATATAAGTTATTTGTAGTGGTCTTAGTGACTGTAACACCACTGTATTGAGATATGTTTTTTATGGTGGTCTTAGTGACTGTAACACCACTATATTGGGATAAGCTATTGGTGGTGGTCTTAAAGACTGTAACACTATAGGGTTATAAGGATGTGTAAATGCTTGTATGTCAGAATTGGATTATGATAGTGGCCTTGGTGGATGTAATGTTATATTGTTTGTTATAATTGGAAAAATTACAAGTTAATAATAGCCTTAGTGGCAAAAATTCTATGCTTGTATGTTAGAATTGGATTATGATAGTGGCCTTGGTGGATGTAATGTTATATTGTTTATTATCATTGGAAAAATTACAAGTTAATAGTAGCCTTAGTGGCAAAAATTGTATACTCGCGAAAAAATATATTATAGTGCAAGTTTGAATGGTTATAATGCATGTAAGAGAAATATTGGTTGGATAAGTTTGTAGTATATGTAGTATTGATTACTATAGGTGGCAGACTTAGTGTCAGTAATGACATACATGTGTATTGAATGATTGGAAGACACATTAGGATTATATGGTTGAAAATAAATAATATATTTAGTTGTGTAAATAATTTATATCTTGTTAATATAGTTACTCACTAAGCTCATTAAAGTTTATTGTTTTTGTTGGACATGTCTTTCAGGGTCAGGTAAACTTAGTACATGAAGTGGTGTTAGTAGCGTTCAACTTGGATTCTTACACAAGGTTATTGTAAGATCCTCTTGATAACTACACGTACTGATTTGCGATACAAATGTGCATCGAAATTGTTATAATCCATGTAATAAAAATGAATTTTTGGGGTATACTTTGTATTAAAAAGTCGGGTGTTACATGAGGAATTAAAAAGAAATAGGAATTAAGGAGAGAAATTAGTTTATTAATTTATTATGTTTAATAAATTAATTAGAAACTATTTTTGAGTTAATTATGAATTAATTAATTCAAGGGGTTGAATATTAATTAATAAAATGTTAGTTGATTGGAATATTCTGGAATCCCATAAGCATTAGAAAGAGACAAAAATTAGGTCCATCCCATATGGAACTGAAGTTGCTTTTGGGGTAAGCATATGCAGCCTATAAAAAGGGTGCTAGGGATCAAACCATCTTAGAATTTCGTTTCTCTCTCCATTCATTTCCTTGGACAAAATTTCTTTATCCTCTCTAGGGTTTGTAGAAATTGTTACTTCTAGTTTTTATTATTATCTCTTGGTGTCTTGGGTGTGATACCATTAGAGGGTTTATATTTTGGATCCTCCCCATCCAAGCAATGTGGCATGGACAAGATTGCAATCCAACAAGTTTCCAACTACAAAAGAGGTATGTTATTCTATATATTCTAGTAGTCATAGTAATAAATTGAAACCTAGATCATTATAAGTTGCGTGTGCACGTAGGAATTTTGTTTAAGTCTTCCACTTTTATATTCATGTGTATTGAATGCCCTATAACCCAACAGTAAGTTAGGCATTCGAAGGTGACATGGAATAAATAAAGTAGTTTTGTTTTAAAGTCAAGATTTTTAAACTATAGAAGACCATATTCGTAAGAAATGTCTTGATCCCTTCCCTCCTTAGATGGATGTTGTAACACCCTGTTAATTTAATAGACAAATAGATAAAATTTATGAAAGTGTAGTAGCCCTAAAATTCATAATGCTCAGTGAGATGTTGGTTCTGGGAGCCAAATGTTATAAATTGGATTATCCAGAATTTATTTTGTAAAGATTTTTAGAATTCGGGGGTTAAAATGTAAGTTTTGGGTTAGTTTCGTCAATATTAATGAAGGCAGGGACTAATTGGTGAATTATTGGGACTCAATTGAAGATATTTTGGAAGCTTAGGGGCTGGTCGGTAAATTCCGGACCATACTTGTAAGGATTTCAGAAGATGGGGTTTAAAGGGGTAAATATGGGGTTTATTTCGAAAATAATTCTAAAGGGAGGGGCCATAAGTGTCATTATGGCAATCAGTTTCATGGAGGCGGGTATATAAACCTAAGGAAACCTAACCCTAACTTATAACCCAGCCGTCACCTCCATCGTTATTCCTCCCACCATCGGCGACGATCCTCCTTTTTCACCTTCCGGCGCCGCACCACTACCACTCAGACCGTCGACCACCGAAGCCGCCATCACGAACCTGCTACGGTCGCTATCACCGATTTTGTGCCACCTCAAGTTGCTGCTGGAGGAGCCAAGAGAGCTGAAGTCCGATATCGGGGAAGGTGTTGCTGCCGTTCCCAGCCGTGATCGGCGCCATTAGCTTGAGTCGTCAGCCGCCAGTGTCCTCGTCGCCACCTTGTAGTCAAACCCCACCGCCATCTCCATTTCAATGACCTCGAGTCGCTTCTTTCCTGTCTTCCACCTATCCCATCGTTGCAATGCCACCACCGTCAGTCAAGAGTGACGTTGCTGTTGTTCGATGAGTGCCACCAGGTGGGTGGTTGCCATCGGATCTCGAGAGTGGTGTGTGTGGTCGCTATCTCGCTGCCACCGCTATCCTTTGCCGCTACACATCGTCGTGGCTTCCATTCTGCCTTATTCCGTCGCCACTAGCCACCGTGAGAGGTGGCCGTAGGTATATTTTTGGGTTTGTATTCATGTATTATTATTGCTTCCGGTTGTTATGAGATTGTATGTGTGTTTTGTTTAACCGGGGTTCATGGAAAAGCCAAAGCCACCACCTACCACCACCAGCCACCACAAGGGTGCTTGTATGTGTGTGATTGTTTGTAATGTGCGTGTTTAATTTGGATTATTTCATTGTAAATTATGTGGTGGCTGCCGCCTCTTGCCGCCACCAGTCGCCGTGTTGGGTGGTAGTGTGCTTGTTGTGTTTGATTAGTTGGGATGTTTAGACAAATGAACTAAAACTCTAATGGGCCCAATGAAACCCTAATGGGCCCAATGAAACCCTAATTGACCTAAAAGCCCAATAATTAATCAAAAGACCTATCTATTGGGCCTATTGGGCTAAGATGGAGTTGGAAACCCTAATTACGGTTTAGAAAACCCTAATATTAGATTTATGGTCTTGGAGTTATCGGGACCCACATTTGGGCCATTGGAATGAAATTGTGATTAAGCCCAATCACACCATATGATTTATTTAGAAGAGTGATGGACTTAATGGATTAAGTCCTTAATGGATTAAGTGAGAAATACTTAACCCTAATTGTCATTTTATGAGAAACCCTAATTTCACTTGGGTTTATAGTTGGGCCTTGATGATTGGGTTATTAATGGGCCATCCAAGATCAAGCAAATAGACTAGAATAATTAATGGGTTTGAGGTAAGGCCCATATGAGGTGTTGGGCCTAATTTGGAAAATTAGGCCATAGATGGGCCATAGTTTGGGCCTTTATGATTATGTGATATTGGGCCATTAGAATGTTGAATGTTGTACTGGACTAAATGGTTGGGCCTTATGGTAAAACCTTGTAAAGGTTTGGGCCCAATTTGGAAAATTGGGCCATATGTTGGGTTTTGACTCATAGTTGACTTTTAGGCCTTTGGATTGGGCCTTGGGCTTGAATAAAGCTAAGTTAGGGGTAAAGTAGCATTTACCCCCAAGTATGTATTTATGGTTAAGTGTTGGAACCCAATTATTAATTGTGTGATGTTTTGATATTGACAGTTCGGGAATCTGTCATCCAGCAGCTAGGGGTTATGTCTACGGGACTTCAACATTGTGAGGTGAGTTACCTTCCTGTAGAAGTGGGTTTAAGGCCACAATTCCGACCCACTAGTACGATATTGTAGTTAGATGATTGTTTGTGTGATAATTGTCTGGTATGCCATCAATTGTTATGTTCTATGTGCCAGTATGTTATGATTCTATGTGGTAGTGGTAGGGGTGAAATAGTCCCCAATTTCCAGTTGAAATAGACTGAAGGGGAGGCCAGCACCCAGATAAGCTAGGCAGTTATCCGGTTGAAACATACCAAAGGGGAGGCCGGCACCCAAATATGCTTGGCATGTTATGTTATTGTATGACAGGTGGTATGATGGGGGAACTCACTAAGCTTTGTGCTTACAGTTTTAAGTTTTGGTTTCAGGTACTTTGTATTCAAAGGAAAGTAGCCGGATTGATCGCAGCGCATCACACCATGTTGTCCGCACACGAGATCTTTGAGATTACACACTGATATGGTTTTATGATACTATGTTTTGATTATTGAAACTTTGGTTTTGACATTAGATATTATTATGAATATTTTTATACTGATGATTTTATGTAATAACTTAACAAAAAAATGAAACTTTTTGGCCTATATTTTTGGGTTGTTACGATGCTCATATAGGATCAAAGTGATACTACTACTTATAGGTTGAGTGGCTCATTTTAACTTATTTTATTAAATATATGGGCTTTAACGAATGATTAATTGATCAATAGGCTTTCCAAGCCTACTATATTATTTTGATGTGTATTCAGATTATGAAAATTGCCAAGGAATCGAAGGTTAGCTTGTTTGGACATTTTGAAGGCTATAACATGTTCTGGTTGCTTACACTTTAAGTCTGTACAAATTATATATTTCCTTACATAAGTTTACACTTTGAACACTTTCAAATATTAGGATAATATATTTCTTTTGTACATGGTGATTTGAACTTGCAATTTACATTTGAAATAAAATTTCATTATGCAAAAAAAAGTTAGAGAACTGGCGGTGAAAATATGGTTTTAATATAAAATCAAAAGAGTTCCTTAATATATTGAGGATCTTGATAAGTTCATTTTTTGTAACTGATATTTTAATTCTATATTTGGGCATTACAAAATCCAATAGGATAATCCTTAAGAGTCATTTTGTGACTTATATACAAATTTAAAAGCAACTTACAAGATTTTTGTTTGAATATTCGTGATCTTGAAGTGTTATAAAGTTTCATTATAATGAGTATGTATACACATATTATCCGAAAATGTGGATAAAATGATGAAATATGAGTTTTGGCATTTAGAAATTATTTTATGGAATAATTTTCCAGCTTACGAAAAACAAATAAGATAGATTGGTTGTCTAAAAGACGTTGGTTTTTCCAAGGTAGCTTTGGTTGTCTGGTACCTGTGTTATGTAGATTAAGTTGTCAGACAATTTGGGTTATCTGACAACTTGCGTTGATCATCAAGTCACAAGATCTTCTAATATCCCTTACTTGAGTTACTTCCTTATTATCTTCATGTTTTTCAACTGCATATATATTCCAAATTTTTGCTTAGGTTTCAGGACTATATCTTTTGACCCTTCTTCGTTCATCATATGCGAGAAAAAACTCATTTTATACAAGTGTGCACTCTACGTAAGCTAATTTGTTTTAGATCATGGTTTGTTCCCTTTGGAACTCATGAAAAAAAAAAAAAATTCAAATTACACTATGTGACCAAAATTACCAACAAAATATATGGATATATCATATCAATGATTATTGAAGTCTCATATCATATCTATAATTATTAGCATTCTAAATTCCCTTAGGCTGAAGGAAGTGGGCTCGAAAAAGAGAGTGACATGATAAACACCACCACTGTTCCACGACAAACACAACCATTGGTCTATGACATGGTGTGATCTGCCCCCTCCCATTGTTGTTTCTTTGCGCTATATTATTTCATTTTTACAAAATTTTAAATTAATTTTTTTCTAAATTCATCCAAACACATACATTTTACCACATCAAATAATTTTTCATGTACTATATATATATATATATATATATACATATATATATATATATATATATATATATATAATCTTTCTACTATAAAAGTGTCTTCTTCAAAATGTACAAACAACCAAAAGACACCAACTATAAACAACAAATTCCATTCATCACTCTACCTCCCATAAATGGTGGCCTATTTTTATCACCCATCACATTCCACTATGCTAGTATGGAAGTATATGGTCATTATCTAATGGAAAACGGAGTCACGTTCACCCCCATTGAATTTGACCCCTTTGAATGTGTTTCAGAAATCCAAAATCCAACCCTTATACCAAATCGAACCTTAACTCCAACCTGAAATGCAAGCTAAGTTTTAATAAAGGGAAGGCCCTCAGTATAACTTGGGTATCAAAAGACAAGTAGATGTTGGCCAATGCATTCAGCCGATATATTAGAGGACTCGACGATCAACAACGAAAAAATGTTCATTTTTTGGACGTAAGTTCATAATGTTTACTACAAGGAATGAATAAATGAGACTCCTGAACAAAAGAGCAGGTGTACATGAAATGGGGGAATACCATGACATCCCCTATTTTTCAAAACTGAATTTTTTTCTTTACGCTTTAAAGTTCATAATATCTTTATTTGTGGAAAATCCCGGTATATTATAACATTTTGCGTACAATTGATTGTTTCAAAATGTCAAGACTCTAAGGATATCATAATCGATACACACCATATGTTATAGCATAAAGACCTAACCGTCCTGAACACTATTGCATGTCTTGTCTCCAATCACTCAACATCCTATTCAAGTCTTCAACGTTCTTAACACTGCTACCTATGATGCATATAAATTGTGTGGGTCAGGGTGGAAATCTTGATAAGATACATAGGGTTTTCAATCCCACAATATTATTATGATAATAATTTATAATTATCAAGCCTGTAAAACCAACTATTACCAAATAATAGATATATCCTATAACTTAGATATCTATAAAACATTACCCCCATACATACTCATCCCAACCGATTCTTATAAATCCTAGCCCACAATTATCATGAAGAATCAACCCGTCTAATGAATAGTTTAGAGCAATGGTTTGACTACACAGCTAGGGGCTTCCTTGGCCGGTGTAAGTCATAAAGGCACTTAAGCCATCAAAGTATTTGATGAACATTGTGTCCTACTTCATCTACGCATTTGTGTTATAAGTCCATACTAGCAACGTAAGTCACAAAACCGTCTAGTATGATCAAGTGTTTTCATCTTATTGTAGGAGATGACTAGACATACCATTAAAATTGCCTGATTTGACCCACCATATCTGGTTGTCCAAAGGAACACGATAGTGTACTCTAGTACGTAATCCATAGATTGACACCTTATAGTGTCACAAAATAGAGTTCTACTCTCTGTACCTATCACACACACCCTTAATTTGATGTTACACAATATCCAAACTTAATTAAAATAATAATCCTCTTTGAGTCCTAGTGTATAACTAGATAGGATTATAATGTCTGTGATCAAAACAATTTCATGCTCATGTCATATTTTTACAATACAGGGTTAATCATCCTTTATAAGTCTCTTCTCATTACTAGGCAAGACTATAATATTTGTAATCAACTTTCAATATCAACTCTCTTTAGGTAACACTATCTTAATTTAATGTGTACATTTAACACAAAGTATTAGGCATTAGTATACATTTATCTTCTCTATAATAATACTTCTGTTATTATTATCATGTACTCATCTTAACACATATAAAACCATATCTAGTTCGCAAAACATATGTCATCAAATATACATATAACACATATTTTAGTCAATATGTCATCAAATATACATACTTTTACTTAATACTTGTATTAAAATCATGTTCATAAAAGTAACTATGTACTCAACTGATTGAAGCGGAAGATTCTCTAAAACTACATAATTGTCTAAAAATTTATCTTTTCCTATTTTTCAACGATACTGTTTCTAGTGAAAAGTTGGAAAGTTTGCAGGCAGACCTTCAACTCTGAATACTTTATCTTGTCGGGATTGCCAACGCTGCCACACCCTGCTAAATTGACTGAGACTCAGAAGTCATATCCAAGAGGTTTGGGAGAGAGTTTTATAGAGAGATCGAGTGAAAATGGTCAAAGAAATGAATAAAGTTCGACTGCTATTTATAGGAGATCAGAGTGTGCCACACTTTGGCGTGTTGGCCCCATTCAGTTCTTATCACGTGTTAAAAGTTCGCTAGTCCACGTCGCCTGGTCGGTGGAAGGATTTGGCATCAGCTTCGCCACGTGGAGCACTCTGATGCCACCACGTCACCTTCAGCACATATTTTCATTATTTTCGAAAAATCATAACTTTCACATATGAGCTCTATTTTTAATGTTCTTTATATCTACGCGTAGGTATTTCCGAGTACTAGAATTTTGCTTTAGATATTAACCGCTAATTCTCAATCCATTTTAAATTCATATTTTATAGCGATTACACTATAAAATTCCGTGCACAAATCATAACTCCTTTGTAGGAACACTGATCTCGATTGTCTTTATATCGGTAGGATCGCATTTACGAGATCTTCAACTCTCGCTTATATTGTTTTGGCTAACAATCAACTAGTTTTAATTTCGATTTCTATGTCGCACACTGATATATTGTGTCGCGCTGAAACTTTGAAAACTCATAACTTTTTCATATAAAGTTAGATTTGATCGTTCTTTATGCCTACGGAATCCACGACCACTACAACTTTCGTTAAGATTATTTATGTTAAATTATCTTCTATTTTTAACGTTGTTTTATTGTTTAATGATTAATTTATATTGAAATTTTCTAATATAATATAATAATAATATTTGTTTACATACCATGAATACGATAATTATTTATTAGTTCGTAAAGAATACGAAGAACAATTACCCAATTTAAGGATTTTAATTGTTCGATAAAGTATACAATTATTATTATTATCTCTTAAACGTCTACCCTGAATTTACAGAAGTTACAAATTCAATTAAAGAGTAACGATTATTTGCTACTTCGTTTAACAACTTAAAAAGCCAATAACAAAGTGGTCAAAGTGATGCGGCAATTTTAAACAAGGCACTCAAAAAGTTTTCGTTAGAACATGTGAAAGGTTTCAAACATATTGAGGTTTTTGAGGTTTGGAATGTTGTCAAAGTCCGCCCTCGATAATGATGACACAATTGAGACTTCACTACTTACATGCCCAACGAGAAAAGAAAAAACCAGAAGAAAGGGCAACAATAAATCATCAACTTCGTATGTAAACCATTTTGATGAGCTATAAGACATGAGGGTTGGAGACCGTGGACGTAAATAAAAATTTAAACAAATATTTAGAGTTCACACGAGACAATGAACTTAAGAAAGACAAAGCTTGTAACATGAAACTTCGAATGCAAGATGCGAGTAACTCCACCATGGAGGAGCGCAAATTAGATTTGAAGGAAAAAACCGAATATATATATATATATATATATATATATATATATATATATATATATATATATATATATATATATATATATATATATATATATATATATATATATATATATATATATAGAAAAGTGAATATACCCTTAAGGATATATAAGTTTAAGTACTCAAATTCTCCATACTATGTCGTTTTGTATCAAATAATACATTCTAATTATACAATGTTTTTATAATTTAACTTCTAACTTGATTTATTTCCAATATTTTTATAAATTACACATTTATTTTTCTCTTACATAATTTTCATTTTCAACCATAATATATATAGACTAGTAGGTGTTTGACAAAAAAATATGATGTAAGTGAAAGATAATAGTGAAATTTCGAATATCTTGAAAGTAATCAATTTAGAAATAAAGTTTAACAAAATTATAATGAGTACATTAAACATAATGACGTATTATGGTGTGTTTGGGTACCTAAGCCTATATACCCTTAAGGGTATATTTATTTTTCCCATATATATATATATATATATATATATATATATATATATATATATATATATATATATATATATATATATATATATATATATAATCAATTTAGAAATAAAGTTTAACAAAATTATAATGAGTACATCAAACATAATGACGTATTATGATGTGTTTGGGTATCTAAGCCTATATACCCTTAACGGTATATTTACTTTTCCCATATATATATATATATATATATATATATATATATATATATATATATATATATATATATATATATATATATATATATATATATATATATATATATAATCAATTTAGAAATAAAGTTTAACAAAATTATAATGAGTACATCAAACATAATGACGTATTATGATGTGTTTGGGTACCTAAGCCTATATACCCTTAAGGGTATATTTACTTTTCCCATATATATATATATATATATATATATATATATATATATATATATATATATATATATATATATATATATATATACCTAACAACCTTATATATATGGAAAAGTGAATATACCTAACAACCTTATATAAGCTTAGGTACCTAACTCCATGATACCACACCGGTTTGTATGATATTTATATTATAATTGCCTAAGGTTCTTAAACTTCAACCCCATAACTTGATTGCTTCCAAAATCTTTGGACTTTCACCAATATCTTTCTTTTACATCACGTCTGTCTATCGAATAACACCTGATGGGCTTTATATCGTATCGCTACAAACGAAAGGATGCAGGAGAAATATAATGATGAATTTCCAAATTTTTTTTTGAAGTAAATCAAGTTTAGGGATGAAGTTTAAGAACCTTGGATGATTGCAATGAAAATTTAATGCAAAATGACGTAGTTTGATGAGATTATGTACCTAGGCTTATATAAGGTTGTTAGGTATATTCACTTTACCCATATATATATATATATATATATATATATATATATATATATATATATATATATATATATATATATATATATATATATATATATATATATATATATATGGGTAAAGTGAATATACCTAACAACCTTATGTAAGCTTAGGTACCTAATCTCATCAATATATATATATATATATATATATATATATATATATATATATATATATATATATATATATATATATATATATATATATATATATATATATATATATATATATATATATATATATATATATATATATAGGAGTAGGATCAAATGAGAACACCACAAATGTTGAGAACACGAGAACAAAGTATATTCATTTGTGACTCCATGTATTCATTTATGGAGAAATGATAAATTTTTACGCCTTTAATTTCAATTGAAGACAAAAAACATATTCATGTTGATTGTGCGTAAAAATTTATCATTTCTCCACAAATGAATACATGGAATCACAAATAAATATACATGTTCTCGCGTTCTCAACCTTTTCGGTGTTCTCATTTGATCATTTCCATATATATATATATATATATATATATATATATATATATATATATATATATATATATATATATATATATATATATATATATATATATATATATATATATATATGAAAGTTAGGAATAATAAACTTCCTATGTGTTTGGCAAGATTGGTCCCTAAGGTTATGTATGTTTGCTCTTCTTTTTTATCAAAAATTTTTTCACTTTTGGTCCTCCAACTTATGTTAGTTTTAAAACACTACTTACCCTTCACCTTTATGATTTTGTTTACAAACAACCCTTTCACTTTCATTTGAATTTTTTATAACCCTCGCCTTTTGTTGCATATTATTACTATTTAGTCTTTTGGCAGAAATGGTCCCTCATTATTATTATTATTATTATTATTATTATTATTATTATTATTATTATTATTATTATTATTGTTAGACAAAATTACACGATTCGTCCCGAAATCACTCTTTTACTCTTCATCATATTTTTTTTATTAATTTATATTTATCTTTTTGGTTTTAAATTAATGTTTTATTTATTAGAAAATACTCACCCAATACCATAAAGCCACGCACCAGCTGCCATCACCACCACCACCACAACCACCGCCAAAATCACATAAATAGTCCATATGGTTTACCCGTCGTCACAAATTTAGTCTTTACTACCTTAAAAGACCAAATTACCCTCACATTAACAGACAAAAAACAAACGATCTATATTTTCGGATTGGTTTTCCGGTCGCTGCCATACATGACAATAAATTTCAATTTGTGAGACCATTTCTTTATTTTCCTCATTTATTGCAAGAAATAATGATTTAGATTTCTTTACTTATGTAATTAGATGACATTATTTATCTTCATTTACTAGATTATCTCAATACAATTCAACATGCTACTTTACTTTACAAAGCAATATCTTCCGACCCCTGCAACGTCGGGGAATCTTTTCTAGTTCTAATTAATACATGCATATATGAGAACTAATATTTATTTATTTTTATTATCTGATATATATATATATATATATATATATATATATATATATATATATATATATATATATATATATATATATATATATATTGGTTGGTACGGTACAACCATGATATTCAAATTTCATACCGTTACCGTACCAATACTACTTAATTGGTATGGTATTACCAACCTAACATATTGGTTCCCTAACAATTTGACCACCGATTTTATTGGTTCGATTGGTAACATCTTGGTTGGTTCTCCATGATACATATTTGTCAGCCCTAGAAAATCTAACTCAAATCTAATCCCCTAGATAAAGATGTAGGATTAAATTGATAACCATATGCTCTGTTTAAACAAATCAAATTAAATCCATTCTATAGTTTATCGTTTTCTATTGATATTTTCTCCTCGATATGATAAAGTTTATCTTTTCAGATTAAAGGGTTACAATGTCCAGAAACCATCTTATGAGCCTTAAAAACGAATTGATCCATGAAGGGATGTTATTAATCGTTTCCTATCAAAGATGCTCATGATTTGAAGGTAATAATATCTTCAAATAAACTTCAACTCACCATTTAAGATCGCATGGTACTTTATTTGAACTAAACCTTCATATAAGTAACAACAACACCACCATATTGTGATTGTTAGGTGCTCTTTGTTTTTTTTAAGCAAAAATCTATAAAGTCTGCGGACCAACTCTGCAACCCTCTGTAGTAGAAAATGTGGACCAAATGACTGCAGACTATAATAAGAAGCGCATTTGTTTTTTTAATATCTGCATGCTGCTGCAGATATTAAAAAATTAAAATAAACTGATTTTATAATCCGAAAATAGTTTTTTAATACCGAAAATTTAATAATGTATGACATTTCGGCAAGAATTTATGATATTTCAGCAAAAAATAATTATATTTTAACAAAAAATAAAGACATTTTAGTATAAAATAATGATATTTCATCAACAAATTGTTATTATATTCAATATAAAAAAAATTCAACAAAAATAAACAAAAAAACGAAAAAAAAAATGTGAAATATGATTTTAGCAATATATAATCAATATTTTAGCAAGAAAAAAAAAGAATAAGAATTTGAAAGAGGTAGGAAGAGGCAAAACAAGTGTTGCGCCAAGAATAACATGCGTATAGGTTTTTTAATATGAAGACTTCTGAAAAACAAACAGCTGCGAGATGAAAAATGTTGCGCTTGTGCTGCGGCACACAACAATAAGAGGTCTGAAGATGTTTTTTTTTTTCCAAAAAACAAACATCACCTTAGTGTCTTAGTGACCGTTGCATAAAATTCGGCTCCATTATATTTGAATGTTGATCATGGTTGTAATAAGGATAGTTTGTTGACCATCCTAAGGGACAAGTTCACATGTCGGCTATTCATTGATATATTTTACATGTGACAACAACACTTTACCACAAGAAATAAATATATAACGCTATTTCTTGCATTTTAACACAAAAAATTATATATTTAATCGTTGGTTGTTTCGACACTGTTTTCATCAGAGGAACAATTTCCCGAGATGTTGCTGGAAGAATTGTGTTCAGAGGTGTTTCAATTGACTTTTCAGAATTTTTATTCAAACCTTTGTTTTGAACCTTTAAAAGGTTTATGAACAACAATGTTCCAAACATCTTTTCTTTTGTTTGCTACGTTCGAAGGCACATTAGGTTTCTGAAATTTTTTTGGTTTAAAAATTGTGTCATCCGAGGTAGTTATAAACACAGAAGAATAAACTTTCTGAGGAGAGCCAGTTTTCTTAGATGAAGTCTCAATAGTAACATTTTAACACAAATATTGACAGATGTGTTAGGAACATCCGAACTAACAAGAATAGATGGACTCTTAAGAATCTTAACAGGCATTAAGGTATTGTTATTCCTAGTAGCTGGACTGACTGTTGGAGGCACTTTCTTCTTTTCGGATTTTTGAAGGAACCTAGAGCATTGCCTAGACCTAGTTTCTTTTTCAAAAGCTTTCCTTTCTTCGGTCTTTGGATGAACAATAGCTTTCTTGTTAAACCATGGTTTCTGCCAAGATTCAGATGATGACTTTGAAGTTTGTCCGGCAGATGGATTTTTGAAACGAGGCTTAATTGGCACTAGAATCGATTTTGAGACTACCTTAGAGTTGGAGACACAGGAACCAGACGAGATGTCTGATTGGTATTATGAAAAACATGTAATCCTATGTGTGCATGCATCCATAAATAATTTTGATTTACGTTTTCTCTAATTAAACATACAATATGAACAACAATTTAGAAACTCTAAAACACTAGTATATAATCAAAATATACAATTAGGGTTACCGAAACATACCTTAATTGTTATATAGCAATTACAATGCAAATCCTTAGTGTTGTTGAATCTTGGAGAGCAAGCATCACACTTGTCACACCTCTAATGGTTCACACCCGACATTAGCAATGGAAGATGATTGAGAAGGAGGAGGAACGATTCAAATTTTCGGCTGGATCTCTTGAAAAGCAAGTGGCCGAAAATTGTAGGGTTATGATCCTATTTATAGTGCATATATGAAACCCTAAATAAGCTCAAATTCAATATTATCTTAAATCGGGTAATTATCAATTTTCCTGATTATCCATTAGGAATTATTCTAGAATTCCTTAACCCTTAAGAAAACATCCGTAGCCTATGGAGGGTCCTACATTGACTCTTGCTTAACTATTGAACAATTACATGTACTTTTACTTAATTATTTTAATCCCAAAATTAATTGCAATTAATTTCTGATTAAATATTAATTAAATATCATTATTTATAATTAATATATTATTTTCATAATATATTAACAACTCTTTTATTTCAATTTATTAAATATGTTAATAAATCAACCACTTTCTCCAAAATCATCCTGTTTAGTTGCTAGTCTTGAGGGCAACCCAAAATGACTATGCTACTATCAATTTAAGTACATACCAATTACAGTTATGGGCTTAGACACCTAATCCAACAATTTCATCATCACTCTGAAGTTGTATATAACTATCAAGAGATGACCAAAACGAGTTGGATTATTCTGAGTCATGTCCGTTAGTCTCCGGAATGATTTCCTCAAAAACACAATTGTTTGGATGACTAGAGTTTGGAGAATAAACTTCAGTACAACCTATGTTAGGTAAGGATTCCTGTAACAATCTAAATTTTCAAATAAAAATTTTCATTTTTAAATCCACACAAAAACACATTTTAACATTTCTCAAACCAAATTTGTAAATTGTTTCAAACATAAGATAATAAATTGTTTCTCAATATCCTAGAATCCTCAAAACACAAATCAACTAGTTGGTGTGGACAATCATGCTAATGCCTTTCTGCGATCCTGAGATGTACCTGAAACACATTTTACACAACACTGTAAGTACAAAGCTTAGTGAGTTTCCCAAAATACCACACAAATAATTAGCCTCTCATGGCAATATCTCGATAAGGACCCTCTGGTCTCACAGCTCGGGTTGGACCCTGTAGTCTTGTATCTCAGTGAAGACCTTCTAGTCTCACAACTCGGTTTGGACCCTCTGGTCCTAACTCAATAAAGCACAGAATAATATATAGTGTAAATCACAAAGACAGAATGCATAATATATCACATAAGTCAGTATAAGCACATAAGACCCTCTGGTAAATAACTCAGATAAGACCCTCTGGTCACACAATATTACCACTCAGGTAAGTATAGTGAGAAGACTCACCTCGTAACTAAAGCAAGTATGTCTCGTACTCAACGGCCAGTCTAGACTCCGCCTACATATATCATAATCATTTCTAATTAACAAATTATAATAAAAACTCCAAGGATGTTAAGCTGCTCCTTTACTAACTCTCAGAAAGGGTGAAAGACCATTTTACCCCTCCACGGTCTCCTAAGCCCATAACTTGATCAAACCCTAAAAGTCAATGGAAGTCAACCCTCAAGTCAACAGTCTATGTTGACCCAATTCGTCGAGTGCATCTATGTGACTCGTTGAGTTCCTTCGGTTCTATGAAAATTTGGGAAAATCCAACTCAACTTGCCGAGTTATCACACCAACTCGTCGAGTTTGTACAACGTCCAGAATATCGGGGAAAACCCTAACCAACTCAGCGAGTTGGCTAACTAACTCGTCGAGGTCGTTCAATTCAATTACTCATTCAGACTCTTTTAAGCGAGACTAAGGCCCCAAACTCTACATTAAGCCCTCTAAGGCTGAAAATACTACGTAAAGTTGCAAGCTTTACGCCCATACATGGCATCTAGGGCTAAGTTTGCCAAAACAAAGCTCAACAAGGGTTTAAGGCATGGAAGATGTCCAAAGCTTCATAAAGCTCAAGTCTTTAGGCCAACAGAGCCTAAAAATGTCCAGATCTAAAGTCTTAGCTTCTAGGTCAGCTTAAAATCAATAATCATTCAAGAAAATGCTAAAAATGTCCATAAACTCCCTCATGGAGAGATCGAACAAACAATTGATCAAGGTAATGGCTTTTTACTTCAAATTTGTTGCTACGACATAAAAAATGTTGGATCAAGGGTCTTCTTGTTCTAAATACTTGACTCTTCAAGTTCCTTCAAAGATTGCACCAAAACACCCACTCTTAGCCTCGCTCTCTCTCACAGTGGATGATAGCTCGATTAGGGTTTGTCTCGGGGTAATAAGGTGATGAGTGAGGCGAGATAAAGGGCTTAAGCTCCTTTAAATAGGGTGCAAACCCTGAAAACAAGGGTTTTCTCACTCAGCTCCAACTCTTCGAGTTGGGGTCCTCCAACTCGTCGAGTTGATTCTAAAATTCATGCGGCCATCTCGATCTCTACTCGACGAGTTGGGGCCTCCAACTCATCGAATTGTCCTGTCAGAATGAATATAAAACAATTAATTTTATACATGAGAGCCAGAATGTTACAATTCTCCCCCACTAGAATTAGACTTCCCCTTCGAAGTCATTTTCCAGAAACAACTTTGGGTATTGTTCATGCATCTCGGACTCTGGTTCCCAATTCCACTAGGATCCCTCCATGCTGCCACTGAACCTTAACCAAGGGAACCTCCTTATTACTTAAGAGCTTCACCTTCTTATCCAAAATCGCCATTGGATTCTCAATGTAGTTCGGGCTATCATCAACCTGAATGTCCTCTAACGGGACCACTATCGTCTCGTCGGCTACACACTTCCTCAATTGGGATACATGGAAGGTGTTATGAATCTGGCTCAACTCTGCATGCAGCTCTAACCGATAAGCTACCTTAACCACTCGAGTAATCACTATGAAAAGACCAATGTATCTAGGGTCCAGATTTCCCTGCTTCCTAAATTGGATCACCCCTTTCCAGGGGGATACTTTTAGGAGGACAAAATCATCGACCTGAAACTCTAGCTCGGAATGTATCTGGTCTGCGTAACTCTTCTGATGACTTTGGGCCGTTAGCAATATCTGTCTAACTTTCTGGATTTGCTCTGTCATCTTGAGCACTATCTTAGTGATCCTCATCACTCTCTGCCCTACCTCTCTTCAGCAGATGGGAGTATGGCATCTCCTCCCATACAAAAGCTCAAAGGGAGGCATCCCAAGACTGGAGTGGTGACTGTTGTTGTATGAAAACTTAGCCAAGGGCAGGTAGGTGTCTCAACTCCCACCGAAGTACATAACATGTATGCGTAGCATGTCCTCGATTTTATGAATCGTCTGCTCGCTCTGCACGTCTGTCTGCGAGTGGTATGCAGTGTTGAAATGCAGTCGGGTACCCAACTGCTCATGAAATTTCTTCCAGAACCTGGAAGTAAAACGCACATCACGATCTGACACTATCGATGTTGGCACACCATGTTATGGCACCATCTCTCAAACGTAGACCTCGGCCAATTTCTTCGTAGAAGAGCTCTCACTTATAGCCAAGAAGTGAGCACTATTTGTCAACCGATCTACAATAACCCATATCGCATTGACACCTCAGGTAGTACTCGGTAACTTGGTAATAAAATCCATGGAGATCTGTTTAAATTTCCACATGGGAATCTCTAAAGGATGCAACTAGCCATGGGGATGCTGGTGCTCTGCCTTCACCTGATGACAAGTCAAACATCACTTGACTACCCATGCCACATCACTCTTCATACAGGGCCACCGATAATCCTTTTTCAATTCCAAATACATCTTGGTGTCCCCAAGATGGATCGAGAATCTCGATCTATGGGCCTCCTCCATCAAAATACATAGAGCTCTACCCGTATATAGCACCCATATCCGCCCATGGAAGGTCATAAGCCCCCGAGTATCAGTCTCAAACTCAAAAATCTGCCCAATCACCCGCTCTCTCTTATGGTTCTTTGGTCTCATGGACACCACTTGGACCTCTCAGATGGTATCTACGACTGAAGTCATCATCGTCATCCTCATACACACATCTCAGATTGAAGCACCCACTGCTATATGACTCAGGGCATCGACTACCACATTAGCCTTGCCAGGGTGATACAGAATCTCACAGTCATAGTCTTTCACTACATCCAACCACCTCCTCTGTCTCATATTCAGGTTAGGCTAATCCTTAAGGTATTTTTTGCCCTTATGGTTCGTGTATATGGTACATAGGACACCATAATGATAGTGGAGCCAAATCTTGAGGGCGAATACCACCGCCCCAACTTTAAATCATGGGTGGGATACCTTGTCTCGTGAGGCTTCAACTTCCTCAACATATATGCTATCACGTGTCCTATATACATTAACATGGTACCCATTACCGATATGGATTCATCACAGTAGACTACGAAGTCCTCTACTCCCTCCGGAAGGGCTAACACTGGAGCTTCGCACAATCTCTGGCGTAGAGTCTCGAATGATGCCTACTTCTTAGGCTCCGAAGTGAAGGTAACACCCTTCCAGGTCAATCGAGTGAGAGGAACAACAATCTTGCAAAAATCCTTGATAAATCTCTGAAAAGTAGCTTGCCAGCCCCAGAAAACTCCTGATCTCGGATGGGGACCTCGGCACCTCCCACTGCATAACTGCCTCAATCTTGACCAGCTCGACCAAAATCCCATTCTAGTTAACAAGATGTCCCCAAAACTGGACCTCTCGTAACCAGAAATCACACTTGAGGAATTTGGCATAAAGCCTCTCCATCCTGAACACCCCCAAGAATCTCCCAAAGATGCTACTCGTGTTGTTCTCCAGACCTCGAGTATACCAAAATGTCATCGATGACCACGATCACTGATCGATCCAACATGGGACTACACACCAAAAATGCATGAATGCTTCCATGAATGCTTCCAGTGCATTGGTGAGCTCAAAATGCATCACCACAAATTCGTAATGCCCATAACGAGTCCGAAAAGCCGTCGAGTTGGCTAACCAACTTGTCGAGTTCCTTCAGTCAAATTACTCATTTAGATGCTTTTAAGTGAGACTAAGGCCCCAAACTATAGATCTAACCTTCTAAGGCTGAAATACCACATAAAGTTGCAAGCTTTATGTCCATGCATGGCATCTAGGGCTAAGTTTGCCAAAACCAAGCTCAACAAAGGGTTTAAGCCATGAAAGTTGGCGAAAGCTTGATAAAGGTCAAGTATTTAGGCCAAAAGGGCCTAAAAATTTCTAGATCTGAAGTCTTAGCTTCAAGGTAAGCTCAAAATCAATAATCACTCAAGAAAATGCTATAGAAGGACATAAACTCCCTAATGGAGAGATCTAACAAACAGGTGATCAAGGTAATTGCCTTTTACCTTAAATTTGCTGCTACAATAGAATAGATGTTGGATCCAAGGTCTCCTTCTTGTTCCAAATCCTTGACTCTTCAAGTTCCTTCAAAGAATACACCAAAACACTCACTCTTAGCCTTACTCTCTCTCACAGTGCATGATAGCTTGATTAGGGTTTGTCTCAGGGTGATAAGGTGATGAGGGAGGCAGGATAAATGGCTTAAGGTCCCTTAAATAAGGTGAAACCCTTGAAAATAAGGGTTTTCTCGCTCAGCTCCAACTCGTCGAGTTGGGGTCCTTTAACTTGTCGAGTTGATTCTAAAATTCATGTGGCCATCCCGATCTCTAGTTGACGAGTTAGGGCCTCCAACTCATCGAGTTGCCCTGTCAAATTGAATATAAAACAATTAAATTTATACATGGGAGTCAGGATGTTACAATTCCAAATATTAATTCAAGTCCTAAAATATCAGAGGCAGAAGAGGCATGGAATCAGGAAACTTAGCAGTGATAGGTTTGAACTCAGGAATCAATGATTGATATTTGTTCGAAGTCTCATGAAGGGACGACGATGGTGAGATAGGGGTATCCAAATAAGTATGTTTTGAAATGTCTCCCATGAATGTTAGGTTTTGAAGTTACTTTAGAGGACGAGCAATAGATTTCAGAAACTCTCTTCCGAGACCTGGTGCTTTGGACCAAGGGTGACGAAAATTATGTATCATTCTTTCATTAGCTTCAAGAACATGAATTGAATTATGCAAAGCATCAATTTTTGAATTAAAATATTTATTATTTGTAACCAAGATGCTTCTTTCACTAAGAGTAATTTCATATTTGTCATTCAAAATGATACATTCATCCTAATCCATTAAAAGTTCTCCCTCTAATGATTCGATTTTAAAGTAGTCTTCAAAACGTAGTCTGATTCTAGTCAATTCACTATCCAACTTGTCACTAACTTCTATGGTAGATTCATAAGCTTTAGAGATAATTGTCATATCTGATTGAATTTGAGTTTGATAAGGTTCAAAAATAGATAAATCAAAATTATTATCAATAATCATAGATTTTACCTGTTAGATGATGCTTCGACAAGGTGAATCATTTGTAGCCATATTGCAAAAGTTTGGTTCAACATCATCATCATTAGCTTCCGAACCAGAAGACAAATAACGTTCTTCACACTTGATTGATTGTCTAGCCATAAGACACAAGTTTCTTGTAGACTTTTCATCGCCTTCATCCCCTGATGACCAATACCCATCAACATTTCTTAAAGCCGTATTGACAAATGCTTTTTCATTTTTTGCAAGTTCTTGTTCTCGACAAGCAGAATAAGTAGAATCTTTCATTATTGGTTTTTGAGGAGTTTCATCAAAACAATCTTTATCATAGTGGTTTCCAAGACCATATTTGTGACATATAACCTTGGGTTTTTGAGGAGTTTCAGCAAAACAATCTTTATCATGTTGGTATGGTATCCAGGTGGATTTTTAGTGGGTTTAGAATACGGTCGAAGATTGCTTTGATGAGGAGCTTGAAATCGAGTTTTAGGAGGTTTTTGACTAGGATTCCATGGGCGTCTATACTTCATGGATAGAAGTGAAAACTCATGTTGGAAACGAAGTTCGGAGTCAAAAGAATCTAGATCAAGGTTTTCTTAAAATGGTTAGTTTAGAACCCGAGAGGTTGGTGCAATAGGCAATGTAGGTTGAACAGGTGGAATAGGTGGGATAGCTCCAAAAGGATCTAAAATAGATATGTTTGGAATTAGTGGATTTACCGAGCTTACTAATGTGAGTGGACCTCTTGAGCATTCTCTTAACATTTAAGCAATGTTGGATTCATGATCTTGTAGTTTGTCAAACAACTAATAGCGCTTCATTTTCTTTAGAGACCCATTACTCTGAAGAAATGACTTGACATCTCCCCATCCTTTTCCAAGACTTTTTATGAACTTGAGATTGTACCCCAGAGGATTTTTGACTACTCCATGTGCAGTCATGTTGTTCACCATAGTCCTATATTGATTTGATGAAGAGGCTATAGATTTACATGGAGTTGTAGTGAAGGTGTTGAAGTCATTTACAACAAATGTTAAATGGTTATCCCTCATGTTCTTCGAACCTTCAAACAATTCTTTTAGTGTATCCCAAATATCTTTAGCAAATTTACACAACTTAGTGTGTTCAAAGAGAGAAGGAGGAACACCAAACACCATTTCTGAGAAACCGATTTGATCTGCATGAAGTTTCTCGATGTCATATGCAATTAGTGGTTCTTCTTAATTGTCCTCATGGTCTATGAGGGTAGAAACAACATCTCTAACCACTTCTCTTACTGGAACATGAGGAGTTTTTTTCACTGATCTGCAGATCTCTTCACCTTTTTCTTTACCAAGTAAAAATCTCTCCATTCTAACTTTCTAGCGATCATACTCTTCAACAACTAGCAATGGAGCATGCGATGGACAACCCGCACTATTTTCTATTTGCATTGAATACATTTGTTGAGATTGGTGAGAAGCAACAATTGAAGTTAAGATATTAGAGTTGAAGTGGTATATAGAAGAACTTTTATCCTGAACATAGAAATGGTTTAGATACCAAGGTAATATACAACCAACTATAATATGTTATTATGGATTCAAGGAAAACCACTTAGGCTTTGATACCAATTGTGAAAGAAAAAAATCTACATGGATAAGGTTTGAAAACTCAAACCTTGAATTAGCTTAAGATCAATGTTTGCTAATAATAAGGATCTAGTCAAGTCTGGTAAACCGATTTTGTCTCGAAATTAAGAAGTTCAACAAAGTGTTCAAAGTGAATAAATAATAAGTATAAACAGTGTAAACATATTCAAGAACAATAAGAATGATTGAAAGAATGATTGACTGAATAATTCTTGATATTGATGAGAAAGGGGAATGTTACAATCATGCATGCTTAACACTAAGTTACAACTCCTTAAATAAACAAGGAGTGAATAGAAGAAAAATATGATAAAGTGCATAAACTAAAAGACATCTAATGATCAACAAACTGACACCACCTCTTCTGTTCATCAACAGACTGACACAACCTCTAAGATGCATCTCAAACATGACTTCAGCTTCAGACTGGTCTTCACTTCAGAACTCATTATCTTGGATTTCGTTCACTTCGGATTGCATGAGGTCACTTTTTCATGTTCTAATAGTATTCACACGAATTCTCAATCATTCTTGTTTTCACACATCGTTATTCACTCATTTTCATTCTTGAAAAATATGATTGTTATGAATTCATTCTGAGAACATTATGACAGGTTGAAAATAATAATAAAAAGTTCATATCACTATTATATATGATTTATTTATTGAGAATGATTAATAATGATAATAAGTATGTAAGGTTGAACATATTCATATTAACAAACAATATTCTCTTAGTCATTCTCACATAATCAGTGTTCTAAAAGGTACGCCATGGCATGAGGAGTTATTTCGCCGTAACGAAAAGTCTCATAGCATTGCAGTTTGGCGCGACACATGACAATGCGTGATATAGCGTGCCATAGTGCGTTATGGCATGTTATTACAGGGATTTTTTTGTTTGAGACCCGTTTTTTTGCTCTTTGTTACGTCTTTTCAAATCGAGCATAAAATTATTTTGTTTTTTTGTTAACCTTTTATTATGAGTTGTTGATATAACACTTCTAAAACTTGTTATAATTGATATAATTTTATATTTATATGGTAATATGATTATAAATTAATTCAAAATCATTGCCTTATATCACGCCTTGAAAAACTGTAAATCTTGAGTCTTGATCTTGCTGTCATGCCACACCTCACGCCGTTTAGAACCTTGCATATATTATCACTGTCCATATACATCCGCACGATAGATGCCCATCCATATATGAACATAACTCTCTCTCTCTCTCTCTATATATATATATATATATATATATATATATATATATATATATATATAGAGAGAGAGAGAGAGAGAGATTTAGGATCATATATAACAATGAAATATTGTGTGAATGTATGACGAATTCTGAGTCAATCATTTGATAAAGGTATAATTGGATTTTAATTCTTAAATAATTATTATAATAAAATTAAATTAATTAATAACCTATTAAACTAAGGTTTGTTAGTTTCACACTCTATAAGAATACCACCATCGTCTTCATCCCACTCCATCATCATCAGCATTTGTACGCCCTCAACCACCAAATGCCGCCACCATTTGTCGCTTACTTCAACCACCAAACGCCGCCTTCAACATCGTGGCCTACAATCAACAAAGTTAAGATTGCACCTCGGTTACCTGCTTACCTCCCCATCTTAATGAAGCTTTTAATTCGTCTCTGTAGCACCTGGTTCTTGGTACGTATTCTTTTATTTAGATTTCTACATTTTGGCCTTGGACTCGGCGAGTTGAAGGACCAACTCGCCGAGTAGAAGGGGGATGAGGCGCGGGGGTGAAGCTGTGGACTCGACGAGTCGGGTCCCAGACTCGGCGAGTAGGCTCTGTCTGGACAAAAACCCTAACCCGAGGGTTTGCACCCTATTTAAACACCTTAACTCGGCCTCCTTCATCCCATTTTCTCCCATAAGATCCCCATAGCAAACCCTAGACATAATTGAAGCCATCTAAGGGATTTGGAGTGATTTTGGTGCTTTTGTGATCCAAGGAAGGAAGGAAAAGCTTGAAGGATCAAGAGGAGGCTAGAAGGATCCAATTTTGAGCATCATTTGAAGTCTACAGAAGGTATACAATCTATACCTTGTTTGTTCTTTTAATAGATCCCATTTTGTGGAGTTTTAGGGCTTTTCTAAGCCATTTTGGTCACCAACCATGATTGCAAGCATGGTTTGGGGGTGGATGTTTCAGATCTAGGTTCTTCGAGGGGTTACAAGACAGAAAAGAGTGGCTCTTGCACTCAAAGAAGGCCCCATGCATTGTAAGAGATTCTCAAAGTCCCATGCAAGCACGTAAAGGTTGTATCTTTACATGCTAGATCGATTGTAGAAGCATAGATCTATCTTTTGATAAAGGGTTGTACATCAGAAATCAAAGATTTAGTGAGAGGATGTGACCGACTTGATGAGTCCATCCTTGGACTCGGCGAGTCCAAGGTTCCTGTCCCATATTAGTTGAGGGTCATAAGGACCCAATTGAGTGTGGAAAGGTTTTAGAGGGGGTCCCGAGGAGTGACCCAACGTTCTGGACTAAGCTATTGTTTTGGAAGTTCATTGGACTCGACGAGTCCAAGGCAAACTGCTTAAGGATGAATATGAACTCGACAAGTTGTTCATACAACTCGGCGAGTCAAGGACAGGACCTATGTATTAGTTGAAGATGAACTCGACAAGTTGTTCATACAAGTCGGCGAGTCGGATGAGGATTCAGTTGATGTTCATTTAGAAGGAAACTCGTCGAGTCATCGCCTAAGTCGACGAGTAAAGACGGGTGTAAGGACAAATGGAAGGATAGGGACTCGGAGACTTGGCGAGCCAACTCGGCAAATCAGGTCAACTAGAAGTTGAATTTGACTTTGATTTGGTCAGGGATAAAATGGTCATTTTACCCTAAGAACAGTTAGCAGTGTATGACTAAGTGTTTTGTGGGAATTATAGCCGGAGGATTTCTGGAGCAGCAGCGGCAGTAGTCAGAGGATTCCCGCACAGATCAGCAGCTACTACGTGGTGAGTTACATTCCAGTAGTGGTGGGTCTACGACACAATGCCGACCCACCAGTAGGAGTTGTATGATTAGATGATTGTCTTTGTGATATCATCTAGGTTTTCTACTACCTGATATGTTATATGCTGGCATGATATGTTATATGTGATAGTAGTAGAGTTCGGTTGTTAGGACCGAAGGGTAGGTTAGACACCCCAGATATGTCTAATAATATGTGTTGATATGTTTATATGCTGGCATGATATGTTATATGTGATAGCGGTAGTAGGAGGGGAATAGTCCCCAAGATCGGTTGTTAGGACCAAAGGGTAGTTCGGACACCCCAGATATGTCTGATAATATGTTTATGTTATGATATATGTGATAGTAGCAGTAAGGGGTGGAATAATCCCCGAGGGTCGGTTGTTAGGACCGACGGGTAGGTCAGCATCCCAAAATGGCTTGACATGGGTAGGACGACACCCTAGAATGGCCGCATGGGTAGGATGGCACCCCAGAATGGCTGCATGGGTAGGATGGCACCCCAAAATGGCCGCACGGGTAGGTTGGCACCCTAGAATGGCCGTACCGGGTAGGTTGGGCACCCCAGAAATGCCCGACAGTATGTATGCTATGTGATTGTATGGTATGTGTTACGATGGGGGAGCTCACTAAGCTTCGTGCTTATAGTTTACAATTTTGGTTTCAGGTACCTCTTCAGCGAAAGGGAAGGGGCTGGCGCGGTAGCGGCACATCATACACACACTCTTTGTTTTCCACATTATGAGTTATTCTGGAATTTGTACTCTGACATTATTATGTTTTTACGATTCAGTTTTTAGATACGAGACATGCTTTTATTAAATGGTATGATTGGTTGATATTTTGATACAAATGTTGTGCAAATCACTTAATCAAAAATGATATTTTTGGTCATGAAAATTGGGTCGTTACAGTCTCATTATTGTTTTCTTCTCTTGCTCTTTCTTCTACCTTAAAATCAACCATCGCCCCTCATAGTTTCATCCTCTTCCTTCCAATAAATTCAATTTGGGTGTCTTTTCACCTATTGTCTCCAAATGAATACTAAGAAGAATCACATAGTGAGCGGTCCATCATGTGAACTGAGGTAGGGAGTTAAACATGATCTAAATTTTAAATTAAAGGGATAATCTTGTTGAGTAATTTATTAATATTTTTTGCAACGTGAACATCAATTTGGAGATAATCACTTCAACAAGTTATTGATTTTCCCTTATCTTGAACAAATTATTCTAGAAGGATGTTTGAGGATATCATCAGTGTATCGGGTTTTCCAAACCTAAGGGTGTTAGAGCTAGATCAGCATGTGTGTGTGATTGCGAGCGGAGAGCTCGGGGGAGTTTCTCCGGAATTGAAGAATGGGTCTTTCTGTCGTCACGGAATGGATAGAGTGGGATTCAGATCGGGGATCCGATGGCTCATGTTTTTCTAGCCATAAGAGTCAAGTGAAAGATTAGAATTGGACCAGTAAGGCATCATGGGTAATTCTCGGTTGTTGAGTGCGGCTATCGGAGGGTACAGCTGGTGCCCGGTTTGAGTAGGTGGTTGGGACACCGTATGGAAGGAAAAAGTGAGCTTCTGGTTTCTATGGTTGTACCTTGAGGGACTTGGTTCGGTCAAGGTCAGGTGGCGCGTCGTGGGAAGAAATTTGAAGATGAGATGTCGTAGACTTCGAGGACGAAGCCTAATTTAAGTGGGGGAGAATTGTAACATCCCGGAATCACAAGAGTAGAGTTGAAGGGCTAAAAGTGTAAGTTTCGGAGGGCGACTCAGCGAGTCCATGGATAGACTCGGCGAGTCAGGTCGCGACTATGGTCGCGTATCAAGTGGCCTACTCGGCGAGTCCAAAGATGGACTCGGCGAGTAGGTGCTGTGTGGAGAAAACCCTAATTTTCGGGGTTGAGCACTATATAAAGATCATTATGCCCCTCCACAGCCTCCTCTATTCCCCCCTTGAGTCCCAGAAACCCTAATTTCGTGGAGAGCCCCATTGTTGAGCAAATTAGAGCTTGGAGAGGTGTTGGTTGAAGAAATCTTGAAGGAGAAGTGGCTTGGATCAAAGGGCTTTGCTTGGATTCGAGTTTCATTGCTGTTGAGGCATCCTTTGGAGGTAATACTTTCGTTCTTGGGCTGCGTTTTCCTAGTTTTTCATTTTGGGGTTGTGTGGGGAGCTTAGTTGTGTGGCATCTTGATGTTTGGAGGATGGATCTGAGGTTGCTACCTCAGATCTGGAGTGGAGAAGATCTTAAGAGCATTAAAGCCCCTATTCTTGTGTTGTTAATGGAGCTATCATGTCCCAAACCTTGGTTCTAAGGTGAATAAGGCCTAGATCTCTTTTGATTCACGTAAAGTTTGCCACTTTACGTGATGGATGGATTGTAAGAGGTTGGATCTACGTTTTGGATCAATTGCATGGCCTGAGATGCTTCTGTATGGATTCAGACCGGTGGTACTCGACGAGTCACATGGGTGGACTCGACGAGTTGCTTGAAGATGGCCTGGAACTCGACGAGTTGGAAGAACAACTCGGCGAGTAGGTTGAAGATAGCCTGGACTCGACGAGTCTGTTCTTGGACTCGGCGAGTCTTGTCGAAGAGTCCCAATATTTCTGGTTGAGTCAATGAATCGGTGAGTCAGGGGATGACTCGGTGAGTTGGGTGCGAGTGGACTCAAAGTTGTTGGACTCGACGAGTCTTGGGGGTGACTCGGCGAGTTGGGTCGCTGATTGAGGGAAGTTCTGAGCTTAAGGACTCGGCGAGTCATCGGGTTGACTCGGCGAGTAGGGTCAGTCAGGGGTTGACTTTAACTTGTCCAAGGTTGACCAGTTGTCTTCCAAGGGTATTTATTGAGTTGTATGTTTTGATGTTCAGTGGAGGAGTTCGTGTCAGAGTTCGGAGCAGCGGGATCTTATCCTTTCAGCCGACAGTTTCGAGGTGAGTTATCCTCACTATATCAACAGGGTCTAAGGCACCAAGGCCGGCCCTTTATTGGATTGAGATTCGGATATGGTTATTATGTTATGTTTGATGTGTCTGCATCCTGTTAGCTAGGATGGTACATGCTAGGAGACCTTGTTAAGGTCAGTTTCCCGACATATAGAATGATGCTATGCTAGTGACCGGTTAGGTCGGCAACCTGGTTAGGGTAATGATATGCTATGTGATCTACTTGCTCGCTTTGTTGACTATGACTGTTATATGATTGTATGTTTTGTGCACATGGTTGTTTGGACTGGAGATGGGTTGAGGCGGGTCCTGCTTTGTGCTGTAGGCCAAGATACCCAGGGCGGACCGGTTATTCCGAAGGCCCAGCGAGCGGTCCGGATAGGTTGTAGGCCCCACGAGGGCAGACCAGACGTGCCGAGGCTCGGAGAGTGGACCAGACCGACTGAAGGCCCGATGCGAGCGGACCAGTCACACTGTAGACTCAGAGAGTGGACCAGGTGGGTTGAAGGCCCGATGCGGGCGGACCAACCCCACTGTAGACTCGAAGGACATGACTAGACCTGGAGGATGGATCCGATGGACTGAAGGCCCGATACGGCGGACCAGTCACACAGTAGACCCGTTATGCATGGGTGTTCTATGTTCTGTTATGTTATGTATGTTTTATATGTTTTGGGCCGGAAGGCAATATGTTTTGGACCGGAAGGTCGCAGCCTGGAAGGGTGTATACGTAGTTGGTATTTTGGGGGTATCTTACTAAGCTTTCGGGCTTACAGTTGTGGTTTAATGTTTTTCAGGTTCTTCAGGAGACTGTGGCAAGGCGAAGGCGCGATCGTACCGCTCCTCATGATTTTGTAGCAATGTGATTATGGGAATACTCTAAATGATTTGTATTGAAAACCTTTTTGTAAACAATTTAATGAAAATCGGGTTATTTTGAAAAATTTAAATTGGTTGTGTTTTTCGGATGTTACAAGTTGGTATCAGAGCCTTGGTTTAAGTGAATTGGAGGAACACTTGTGTGACTCCAGTCTCAAATCGAGGAGGGTTTTCAAAAGAAAATTTAAAATGGTTTTCAAAGTAAGTAAAGGAGGATGCGGAGGTACGATCAGCCGGAGCCAGTAAGTAACCCCAAAATACCATACATGACAATTGTTTTATTGAGCTTTGATAGAACAGCATGCTAGAGTTAGGCTAGGGATCTTCAGGATTTCTTGATGAGTTGCCTGATTTATGATGCCTGCTAGCCTAGGGTTCCTTGTGAGAGATTTCTAGTGTTCCTCTAGTTGTGAGGATAGAGCGCTGTTATGTATGTCGCTAGGGTGTTGTGGGAGTAATTCATACAAATATGGGTAGGTGTGGAAGGTAGTATGGGCCCGTACTACCGAAAGCACGGACCCATACACGTGTCAGGGAAACCATGACCTCTGGGGTTGGGATGAGAGCTGGATCCCGGGATAGTGGAAAATGTCTGAGATTTTGGTGTTTTATTTTCAGGATGGAGATTTCAGGGCACGCTGGGAGTGGATCCGGGTTAGGATCAGGAGCGGGAGAGGGAGTTCCGGGTGGGTCTGTACAGCCCGAGGTTGTCACTCAGATGAGTACGCACAAGTTGGATGCGAGGATTCGTGAGATCCTGCATGATGAGGTTGCTGCATTGTTTCGGGCTGAGCTGTCGGAGTTGTTTGGGTCGATCAAGACCGCCATGGTGGAGTATTTTGATGAGCGCTATGCGGCCCTCAAGGAGACGGCTGCCGCGGCGGCTACAGCAGCTGTAGCCGCGGCAGGGGGAGGAGCTACTAGAGGTTTTCAGTATCGGGACTTCGATAATACGAAGCCTCCCAGTTTTGATGGAGTTCAGGATCAGATCGTTGCTATGAGATGGTTATCAGATGTGGAGGGATGTTTCTTCACGTGTTCATGCCCTGCTGATTAGAGGGTGAGGTGCGCTCTGAACCTGTTAAGGCTCGGGGCAAAGGATTGGTGGAGATTGACCACGGGGTCGTACTCGGATGCGCAGAGGGCTGCGATTTCATGGGATCGGTTCAGAGAGATGTTCAGCACACGTTATGTTCCGCAGGTCGAGAGGGAGAGGTTGGCTCAGGAGTTCTTGGAGCTGAAACAGGATTCGGAGTCGGTGACGGAAATCACCAGGATGTTTACTGAGAGGGCGATGTTTTGCCCTGAGTTCGCTTCGGAGCAGGCTCAGATGTCCCGATATCTGAGCATGCTAAAGAGAGACATCAGGCAGTTTGTGTCGGTGTAGAGGTGCGAGACTTTGCTGGAGTTGCAGGAGGCCGCCAGGCGGCGTGAGTTAGAGATTGAGTTGCAGATGCGTGAGCTGAGGCAAGCTCCGGTTCAGTCGCAGCCGGCGACGAAACGGTCTAAGACCGTTGATTACAGGATGGGAGATCAGGGTAGCCACGTCTGTGGAAAGTGTGGAAAGGGTCACGCCGGGGTTTGTCGGTCCGGTGGAGCATGCCGCAAGTGCGGAAAGGAGGGACACTATGCGAGGGATTGTCGGCAGTCAGTGCCGGTTCGGGATTTGAGGATATGCTATCATTGTCATCAGGTTGGATATTTGAAGGTCAACTGTCCACAGCTTGCTTTAGGACCGGTGCAGGCTCCAGCACCGGCTACGTTGAGGATCACAGGTGGAGGTCAGGGTGGAGTGGAGCCCCCAAGGGCTTAGGGTCGTGTTTTTCAGCTTGCTGTTGCGGGTATGTTTCTTTCTGTTGTTTTTGATTATTTATGATTATTGTGGAGTATTGTTATCTGCTAGTTTCGTTGGTTGGTTATGGAATTGCGTGTCGGGTTTTCGTGTGGTATCCGTTGTTCCTTGAGGGTTTGGCGAGTTGTGATCGAGATTTCGTTTTGGTATCCTTTGTTCCCTGAAGGATCGATATGGTTATGGATTAGTACTTCGAGTTATTGTGGATTATCTCTGTGAGGATTAGTGGCTAGCCTCTGCAGTCCGAGGGATGGATATTTGAAGATTGGGTTCCTTTCGAGCGGGTTGTTCAGTGTGGAAACATGATTTTTATGAAAGTTGTTAGCGCTGGTGAGAAACATTTTGCGTGTAAGTGTTGATTTTCTGCAAGGTTGCTTTGGGAGATCGGTGATGGCGACCGGTGATTAATTGTCAGTGTCTTAAGTGGGGGAGAATTGGAAATTCTCCGGATGATCGTTGGGCTTGAGAGGTTGTTGAGCTGCTTGGGGAATTCAGCGGTATTTCTATCAGCCAAGAGCAGGCTCGTATGGGTGAGTAACAGGCGTGCGGGGCGGAATACAGACCTAGAGCAATTGATTGTGGAAGGCATGGGAGCAGGCTGGGATCGAGTATGTATGATGAAGATAGAGTTCGGAACCCCTAAAGGGCTAGAACGGTATGAACGAGAGGATTTCCCGAAGGGATAGTTCGGAATGATGAATGCTAGTTGAGCGGTCCGGATAGACTGAAGGCCGGTAGGCGTACCAGTCAGGCCGAAGGCTCGGAGGACGGTCCAGTCAGATTGGCTGAAGGTTCTGAGAGTGGTCCAGATTGGCTGAAGGCCTGGGGAGGCGGTCCAGTCATGCTGAAGACTCTACGAGTACTGTTGGATCTGTTCGAGGTTATGGGTTGCGTATGTTGCAGTGTGATTACATTGGGAGATCTGGCCCCGGTTAGCGATCTTGAGCAGTGAAGGTAGTACATGGGCTTGAGAGTCCCTGCAATGAGAGTCAGAGTAGTGGTGATGTATGGATGTCGGGTGCGCTTTAAGGAGATGGTGTAGCGTGGGGTGAGCACCATAGTACCTGTCATGGTGATAGGGCGGACGAGTGGTTTCCTTGGTAAGGAAAGAGGGAGGAATGAAATTCCAAAAAGGGAGTGCGAATTCATGGAAGTGAAAGCGGCAGTGTAGAGATATGATTGGAGTGGTCCGACGATGGTTTTGAGTAGCGTGTTGCGGCAATGGAATAAAAGCTCATTCGACTTGAGATGTCTGCTCAGGGCGCGGAGGGAATTCCGCAGGCGTAGAGCCAGGGAGAGAGTCTTGGGCTCTCAGTGGGATTCTGATTAGGGTTTTGGGTATGTATTAGCGGTTCATCCTAGAAGGATGTTTGAGGATATCATCAGTGTATCAGGTTTTCCAAACCTGAGGGTGTTAGAGCTAGATCAGCATGTGTGTGTGATTGCGAGCAGAGAACTCGGGGGAGTTGCTCCGGAATTGAAGAATGGGTCTTTCTGTCGTCACGAAATGGATAGAGTGAGATTCAGATTGGGGATCCGATGGCTCATGGTTTTCTAGCCATAAGATTCAAGTGAAAGATTAGAATTGGACCAGTAAGGCATCATGGGTAATTCTCGGTTGTTGAGTGCGGCTATCGGAGGGTACAACTGGTGCTCGGTTTGAGTAGGTGGTTGGGACACCGTATGGAAGGAAAAAGTGAGCTTCTGGTTTCTATGGTTGTACCTTGAGGGACTTGGTTCGGTCAAGGTCAGGTGGCGCGTCGTGGGAAGAAATTTGAAGATGAGATGTCGTAGACTTCGAGGACGAAGCCTAATTTAAGTGGGGGAGAATTGTAACATCCCGGAATCGCAAGAGTAGAGTTGAAGGGCTAAAAGTGTAAGTTTCGGAGGGCGACTCGGCGAGTCCATGGATAGACTCGGCGAGTCAGGTCGCGACTATGGTCGCGTATCAAGTGGCCTACTCGGCGAGTCCAAAGATGGACTCGGCGAGTAGGTGCTGGGTAGAGAAAACCCTAATTTTCGGGGTTGAGCACTATATAAAGATCATTATGCCCCTCCACAGCCTCCTCTATTCCCCCCTTGAGTCCCAGAAACCCTAATTTCGTGGAGAGCCCCATTGTTGAGCAAATTAGAGCTTGGAGAGGTGTTGGTTGAAGAAATATTGAAGGAGAAGTGGCTTGGATCAAAGGGCTTTGCTTGGATTCGAGTTTCATTGCTGTTGAGGCATCCTTTGGAGGTAATACTTTCGTTCTTGGGCTGCGTTTTCCTAGTTTTTCATTTTGGGGTTGTGTGGGGAGCTTAGTTGTGTGGCATCTTGATGTTTGGAGGATGGATATGAGGTTGCTATCTCAGATCTGGAGTGGAGAAGATCTTAAGAGCATTAAAGCCCCTATTCTTGTGTTGTTAATGGAGCTATCATGTCCCAAACCTTGGTTCTAAGGTGAATAAGGCCTAGATCTCTTTTGATTCACGTAAAGTTTGCCACTTTACGTGATGGATGGATTGTAGGAGGTTGGATCTACGTTTTGGATCAATTGCATGGCCTGAGATGCTTCTGTATGGATTCAGACCGGTGGTACTCGACGAGTCACATGGGTGGACTCGACGAGTTGCTTGAAGATGGCCTGGAACTCGACGAGTTGGAAGAACAACTCGGCGAGTAGGTTGAAGATAGCCTGGACTCGACGAGTCTGTTCTTGGACTCGGCGAGTCTTGTCGAAGAGTCCCAATATTTCTGGTTGAGTCGATGAATCGGTGAGTCAGGGGATGACTCGGTGAGTTGGGTGCGAGTGGACTCAAAGTTGTTGGACTCGACGAGTCTTGGGGTGACTCGGCGTGTTGGGTCGCTGATTGAGGGAAGTTCTGAGCTTAAGGACTCGGCGAGTCATCGGGTTGACTCGGCGAGTAGGGTCAGTCAGGGGTTGACTTTGACTTGTCCAAGGTTGACCAGTTGTCTTCCAAGGGTATTTATTGAGTTGTATGTTTTGATGTTTAGTGGAGGAGTTCGTGTCAGAGTTCGGAGCAGCGGGATCTTATCCTTTCAGCCGGCAGTTTCGAGGTGAGTTATCCTCACTATATCAACAGGGTCTAAGGCACCAAGGCCGGCCCTTTATTGGATTGAGATTCGGATATGGTTATTATGTTATGTTTGATGTGTCTGCATCCTGGTAGCTAGGATGGTACATGCTAGGAGACCTTGTTAAGGTCAGTTTCCCGACATATAGAATGATGCTATGCTAGTGACCGGTTAGGTCGGCAACCTGGTTAGGGTAATGATATGCTATGTGATCTACTTGCTCGGTTTGTTGACTATGACTGTTATTTGATTGTATGTTTTGTGCACATGGTTGTTTGGACTGGAGATGGGTTGAGGCGGGTCCTGCTTTGTGCTGTAGGCCAAGATACCCAGGGCGGACCGGTTATTCCGAAGGCCCAGCGAGCGGTCCGGATAGGCTGTAGGCCCCACGAGGGCAGACCAGACGTGCCGAGGCTCGGAGAGTGGACCAGACCGACTGAAGGCCCGATGCGAGCGGACCAGTCACACTGTAGACTCAGAGAGTGGACCAGGTGGGTTGAAGGCCCGATGCGGGCGGACCAACCCCACTGTAGACTCGAAGGACATGACTAGACCTGGAGGATGGATCCGATGGACTGAAGGCTCGATACGGCGGACCAGTCACACAGTAGACCCGTTATGCATGGCTGTTTTATGTTCTGTTATGTTATGTTTGTTTTATATGTTTTGGGCCGGAAGGCAATATGTTTTGGACCGGAAGGTTGCAGCCTGGAAGGGCGTATACGTGGTTGGTATTTTGGGGGTATCTCAATAAGCTTTCGGGCTTACAGTTGTGGTTTAATGTTTTTCAGGTTCTTCAGGAGACTGTGGCAAGGTGAAGGCGCGATCGTACCGCTCCTCATGATTTTGTAGCAATGTGATTATGGGAATACTCTAAATGATTTGTATTGAAAACCTTTTTGTAAACAATTTAATGAAAATCGAGTTATTTTGAAAAATTTAAATTGGTTGTGTTTTTCGGATGTTACAGCTTCCCACTAGAGCATTTCTTTTAATATATTCATTGTTTAAAAAAATCTTAATTTGTTACATATTCATGACCTTTTGTGACATTCTTTGGCAAAGAAGGAGATGAGCAAAAAGTTAAAGTTCCCATTGGAATGTGAATGTTAGAAACTTCCCACGAGAATGACTTATAGCTTGAAGGTTGGTTCACTATATTCAACCAAACTAAATATATCAATCATCTTTCATTCATTATGATTTTGCTTAAAAAATCATTTTGAATTTCGTTATAGGAGCATGTAAAGGATCATAGTGCCTTTGCCTAATGGGGTTCATATCCTTGTCTTTTATATACATATCAAAATGTTCCTTTTATGCATTTCATTACTTACTATGTATGTATTTTTTGTGGATATATTTCATGGATTGTTCTTTACAATCACAGTTGAAGCTTCCTAGTAATACATCTCCCATTATTGATCTAAATATTTCTTTGGATGGTATTATGCTTTCTTATGTAAGAAACCATGAAATACATGCATTAAATCTTTTTTACAACATCTCCAAACAGCTGACATATGGTGCTAATGGGACCACCAAGGTTAGGCCTAACATGTTGATTAAAGCGTCACTCTTTTTCTGTTTTTACTTTTAAAATGTTGATTGTTCTTATTTATGCAGTAGCCTTTTACTATGCAATTAGTAGCCTTGTACTATGCAATTATCAATGAAGAATAGTTGTGATTGTTAGATGTATTCTTTAAGAATAATCTATGAATTCTAAAAGAATTGTTAAAATTTTCGTTTATATCACTATAATTATTGATTTAGAGAGTTTGTATGTCAGATTTGTTATGTTTATTTATCTCTCATTCTTAATGAATATGTATACATTCTTGTAAAATATGTTTATTTTCATATATATTTTTTTATATTCTTAAAGAATTGTAATGTATGCCAATTTTTAAATCGATTAGAGACTTTCGAACGATTCTCCAAGGACTAAGGTATGTAAATTTATAGTTTGTTACTAAGTTTCTGTTTATAAAGCCTCTCTGGTTTTGTTATGTATTTTTTCCTCTTTGGTTTGAAATTTCAATTGCTTTGAATTGAAACAATTTACTTTGTAACTTAGGTCAGGTTGTGTGATTGTTAATTTCATTTGTATTTAAAAATTTGGTTTGTTTAATTTTCATTCTTAAAGAATAAACAGTGTCTATGGTGGTGGTTTGTGATAACTGCTTGTGTTGCTTGATCATGAATCAAAAGAAGAAAATGTTAATTTAGTCTCCAGTAGCTTCTTGTATTGTTTCATGGAAATAAAACTAGATTGGTTTTCATATGTTTCAAGTCTTATATGATATTTTGATCAGATGTGAGCAATAGTTGTTTTGGGAAGCTTAAGATAATGCATTCATAAACCAAACATATATAGCTTACTAGATTGAGTGACATACCATTAAGTCTATTAAGTCCATTACGAAAAAAAACAATGAGTAAGTATTGTCTTGCTTGCAAAATCATTTGTGATATTCCCTATTTCTTCTAAAATCCAATGGATACTTCTCTAACTTTTCAAAGAGATTTACAATATTTGCTATGATAGAATAATGTAATGAATTAAATGGTTTGTTTTATTGGAATGAAAGATAAAAAGTTTGTTTTGTGTGATAGAATGGAATTGATGATTCTTGAAGGGATATGGTGAGTGTTTTTTTCCATTGAAAATTGAATTTTTACAGATGATGAAGTCTTTGTGGTGGCATTTATATGCAGGTAGATGACACAAGAGGATGGTGATGCAGGTGTTAATCAGTATCCATCAGAAAAAATAGAAAACATAAAGTTTTACACATTGTATTCTTCAATAATTCTTCAAGAATGCTTAAGTTCTTCAAGAATTCTTCAATTTCATATAAAAATTTTGCGCTATAGAGCCAAATCATTATTTTCTTCAAGAATTTCTCAAATTGTATAAAACATATATAGTATTTTTTTTTGTTTAATCATATAAATTATTAACGTTCAATACATATCGGTTGAAGGCAAACGGGCAACAAACTGCGCCATTAGCTCTTTCTGGATGACAAAACCAATTCTTTTGAAAACAATATTTGTGGATCTAAATAGTTATAGTATTACAAAGTTAGAACATTTCAATTCTTCAATAATTTTTCAGCTGTATAAAGAATGAAATATGTTAAACCATTCTTAACCATAAATTCTAAAAGAATATTTGATTTGTTGATAAACTAAACCATATTCTTTAAAAATAAAATAAAAATACATGAAAAATTGTATTATAATATGAATCGATATAACGTTGTAGTTAATAAAAAAGTTAGACTTAGAATCAAATTCGATTAATAACATCTTGTTATAATTGAAATGTAATTTACATTTTAATTTCAAATTAATTCTCAAAAAATCTCTTAAATTAACTTATATTCTTTAAGAATGTTTAATTTTAAAAAAAGGATGAATGAAGTCTCTTTTGATCATTGTGATCCTACGTTTTGTTAAAATAAATGGTGTAATTATCTACAAATGATTGAATGTTTAAATGTTAAATAGTAAGATAGTTTAATTCGAATCCAACAAAACTTTGAGATGAATAATGTATCTTATTTTTTAAGTCTTGACTAATACAATAAAATATCCTTATTGGTGTTTAATTAAAAAGAAACAGATTATTTAATTCTTAAATATTTACGAGTATGCCACTAAATATTAAACCATAGATCATTTAAATCGGATGCTACACATTTGGTCATATATTCACACAATACATACAATTCACATTTAATCTTTTTTTTTCTCTCTCTCTCTCTCTATATATATATATATATATATATATATATATATATATATATATATATATATATATATAACACTTGTAATTTTCTATATTTTTTGTTTTGAATACTATGTTTCTTAGTTTTTAATTTATTATTATATAATTTATTTCAATTTAATGATATTTTTAGTTTTATCAAAATTAAAATTTCTAAGTAAAATAAAAAAGTAAAAGTATGGTTTCACCATCTTCTGGTATAACAAAAAAAAAAAAAAAAGTGAAATATACGATAAAAATGAGGTGGTGGTGAAAAGAATGATAAATCATTAAATCGTATCATTTAAATGACACATCACTTCCTCTCAAAAGTCATATATGAAATTTCAAATCACACTGTTTAACTACTAAACTCTAATCGTGGTGGCTCAGGGGTGGTAGTCATGTGTTAGACAAAAAAAGAATTAACAAAGGCCGCATCACTCCTTTTAGTCTTATTAAATGGCATGCTTTAGTTGTTGACTTTTTATAAGGCATGACATTTCTTAGTTTATATGGTTGTAAATTATTATGGGTCCAAGCAATAAGATTCGGTCAATGATCGTCCAATTGAACAGATCAAATAAAGACATTGAAATTGTACTATTCATTTATTTGTTTTAATTGTTATATGCCGCTTATGCATGTTCTGTACACAGAGGACGTTGTGTCGACTCTTCTCATTTTCAAAATCACAAAAAGCTCATAAAAATATTATTTTAGAAAAATTTAGAGGGCGTTTGCTTTACATAATAATTTTGAAAAGAATGAAATATGTCTAATAAAGTGGAATAGAAAAGAAAAAAAGATTACAAATTTACAATATAGAAGAAAAAAATTGCAATATAACGTATGTTTTGGTTCACATTTAATGAAATTTGTTCTTTGTTTGTTGATTTGTCAAACCAATTGGAAAGAAATTTATACAGTATGACTAAAATACCTTTTTTACTATTTATTCATAAAATCGGATGAAACAAACTTTAGACGATTTAAGTGCGATTAAATATTATGAATTGTAGGTTTACTATAAAAAGGAAATTTTAAACCCTTTTGGCCATTACCATAACTTAAAATTAGTAATTTGAAAATGTATTTAACATGCATTTGTAATTAAAATTTAACAAAAATAAAAAAGTGGTTTATATAGTTTACAAAATCTCATAATTTTAATTCAATTTGAGAAGTGGTTGTTGTATTTTACATTTGACAAACAAATAATCTCACGGTTAGTATTGTGAGTCAATACTTAATCGATAGTAATATAAAATGCAAACAAGCCGAAAAATAATATTAAAAATCATACGTTAAATTATAATTTATTAATCAAGGTTTGTCCAAAAATCAGATTAATACCTCGCAATCAAATCATAAGAGAGGTTTAATGAGACTGTCTTGTAGTCGTGTGAATAAAACACGAGACAAAAATTAAAACAATCCTAAAGATTGTGGATTCTCAACTATTGAAAGCTATATGGGGGTACTCATGTCCTTAAAGGTTTTTATATCACTTAATGAGTGTAAGCTTCAAAGTAATACCTAAGATTTAATGTATATTTTCGTTCTTTCCAACATCTAAGGAAGAACCAATATATGCAAATTGAATATTCGAAAATTGGAATAATGTAGAGAGAGAAGAAAAAGCAAAGTATATCTTGATTTTTGGTGTGTGGAATACTACTCCGATAGAGCTGTATTTATAGTTGCAGAACCCTTAAGAGGCACTCATACACATGAAATTTACAGCGGCATCAATATCATGACATGATGTCACACATTATGGCTAAAGTAGAACCCTTAGATATGATGCCTTATTCTCTAATCAATGTCTTTTCTTCGAGTTTATCCAGAAAATAAAAGTATCGTCAACATGCTGACCGGATAGGTCTAACCCGATACGAACCCTGCTAAAAATAAAACCTCGCATCTCATATCCTAGATCCAACTAGGCACGTGTGTAGCCTTGGCCCTTCCTTTCCCTTAAAGCATTGCAAGAAAAAAAAAATTATATAAACTCACTTAAGGTTCTTCTCCACATATGTGAGACAAAAGAAACTAACCAATTTGTTAGTTCCTTCTTATTTTCCAATAATTAACTACAAAGTTCGAAAAGTTTTCTTTCATTCAGACAAATAAAATAATATCACTTAAGTGTCATAAAAATCGTTTAATGCAGACAAACAATACAAGATTGATTCAATGATATCATACGGATTTAAAGTTTAAACCAAGAACTTTATTTATTTATTTATTTTAACCGACAAATATAATCTACTCATAAACTACCATCTAAATTTATCTATTTTCACGACGAGATTTAAACTCTCAATTTCAAAAAAATAAAAATAAATAAATAAATAAATAAATAAAATCACCTAATACAGTTGGTCTGAGAAACCTTTGGTAAACCAAAAACATCATGACATTCCCCCATACATTATTTGCCATCTTTTCATTCTACTAAGTATGAATATGATCATGATTTGTAAACCCTTTTCATAACTCTCTAGAATATAAACCACTCATCTTCGTTAGAGGCGGCACCACATCTAGATTGTATGAGTAAAGTTTTTCAACATCCGTTGTTATTTAGATGTATTTAAAACTTTGTTAATTAAAAGTTTTAACTTAAATTAGTACGTAACATCCTAAAAATAACTATATTTGGGTTTAACCGATTTACGACTCAAATAAAATATGTAATATTTTTACGAGACATAAATGGGCTTTATTAATGAAAAAAGTGATAGTATTATTATATATTATGGTATTTAGCTCAGAAATTATTTAGCCCAAAGTATGAATATGATCATACTTTGATATATTTTTGAGAAACTACTTTATTAATGAAAAAAGTGATAGTATAATTATATTTCATGTTATTTCCCAATTACTTGAAGGAAAATAAAGAAACTAGTTTCTTTATGTATTAGTTTATAGAACATAAATAAATATATACGTATTTGATATATTTTTGAGATGTAACTCTTGTTTTTCAAAAACAATTGTTCAAGTATATTTTAAGAAGTTACTTATCGATATTTAAATTTAGATCGGTCGTAGAACAATATGCTTATGTATTTGAAAATATAATTTTATGAAGTTAGTTATCGATATTTAAATTTAGATCAGTCGTATAATAATATGCTTATGTATTTGAAAATATAATTTATATTAGTTGAATTTTTATTAGTGTATATGTTTTTCAAGGGTTGTATATGTAAATTGCATAAGATAGGAACATTCAAATTGAAATTCATAATATGTGAAGTGAATTACGAGACGTGTTCATCAAACAAGGATGTCCGTATACCCTTCATTGGGGTCAAGATTTAAAAGAGGTTACGTGTTGATGATAAGGTTATATATGAATATTTAGCCGTAGGGAATGATGTCATTCTTACCATATTCTACTTTACTGTTGCATAAGTTTCATGTCAGTTTTTACTATAATAGTGTGGTTCATTGCCACGTACAAGGAGTGATGCCACACTTTTTTAACAATTTAATTTTGTAACATCCTATTGATGAGGTCTTTGGTCTAAACGTCAGGCATTTGCACACAGAGACCAAACCCTAATTTTAGTGTTTGCACCCTATTTAAAGAACATTATGGCGTCAAAACCCTTCACCACTCCAACCTCCATCTTCATTTTGAAAGCCCTAAGTGTGTATGAGAGTTTGAAACCTTGCTTCATCTTGTTGGTATCATTTAGTATTCTTTATAAGATAAGGAAGATCTTTGGAGTATTGTGGTTGCTCTCTAGCTTGTGGATCTAGACTTTTGACATCTTGGAGCATCATTTTGAGGTATAAAGTTCAGATCTTTATGTCTCATTTGTTAGATCTTGATTTAGGGCTAGTTTATGACCTTTTTAGTCCCAACGACTTGATCTTTGTGAGTTTGGAATGCTCCACAGTTTTGGATTGTCCTTTCAAGCATAAAAGTGAATCTAAAATCATAAAAATGTAATATTGGGTATTCATAATCTTCCATGTAAGAGTTTTCGGAGCCTTATAGTTGATTTTTAGTTAGGATCTTGGTGTTGGGCTCATTGTAGCCATGCATGGCCATAAAGTTTGCAACTTTATGGCTTTAGACGTTCCATTATGATTGGATCTGATGTTTGGACATGAGATTTTAAGCCATTAAGACACTGGTTTGGAGGTTAGCTATCAGCGAGCAAATGCCAGGCGTTTGCATGGTAATGCCCAGTGTTTGGATGCCAGGCATTCTCAGCAGAATCCCAATGGATCGATTTTAGGCCTTGGGCCATTAGGGGTTTTGAGCTTAGTGTAGTTGGGCTTCTATATAAAGGGTAAAATGGTCTTTTTCCTTCATCGTGATGAGGAATGGGCTAGACCATGGGTTTAGGTTAAACACTAATTATTGATTGGGCTTGTTTTTGGCTTTTGTTTAGCGCGAGGAGCAGTGTCCATCGCAGATCGAGTGTTGTTTAAGTTATTATCAGTAGAGGTGAGTTTTCCTCACTGTACTTGTAGGTCGAATGCACCATGGCCAACCCATTGGATTAGATATCCTGTTATGTGATAGTATATTATCATGTTGTAGTGATCTGTTAGATCGGTATCCTAGTATTTAGGATGATGTTATGCTTAGTGATCTGTAGATGTCCCTAATTGTCTGTTGATTGATTATATATTTATCTGTTATATGTGCATGTATATTGGTTGGTGGTTGAGGCTTTACTGCTATATGCGTGATCCAACAAACTGGGGATATTCCGATTCGATGGTTGATTGGGCTCAACGGTATTCCAACTCAATGGTTGAATGGACCCATTGCATATTGACATTCCAACCTGGAGCATTCCATCCCGAGGATGAATGGACCCAAAGATTGATTGGGTTTGGGGTATTCCAACCTGATGGTTGACTGTACACATAGTTTATTTGTAATGTCTATGTTTCTGGGCTAAGCATTAGTATAACAATGTAATAGTTAGGCTCAACCATTGTAACTTATTTTGAAGTGATAAATAGGAATTATGTGAATATTATGTAAATTATGTGCTATTATACTTGTATATAAAGGTATAATAAATTAAGAATGAAAATAAGCATAAAAAATAAAATATTAGATAAACTCGATATCTATAAATAAAGTTTTAATGGTCCTGACAAGGATTCTGGAGACATAAAGACCGTTGAAATCCGATTTATAAGGAAGAAGTTATGGCCTGTCGAAGTTTCGCGATAGAACCGAAACAACGTTGTATAACGTAAATAGTGATTTTACAATACTATACTTTTTAGCCTTATTAATCTAAAAGAAAGTCGTAGCATGGGTTAAACCGAGAGCATGTATAAAAAGAACGCCCAAATCTAACTTCGTATGCGGAAGTTATGATTTTTCTAAGTTTCAGCGTAGTAGCATGCAACCCGGAGTTCGAATAATAGATTTACCCATTTTTGTCCGACACAACCTAAACAGGAATCAAAGGAATCGTTAATAGTAGCTCAACAGTAAAAAGATAGACGAAAACGGATGTCGGATGAAGAAGTTATGAATTTTTAACGGACATTTCCTGTCCCGGCCTATTAAAAATATAAGTTTAATAATAAAGTCAAAATTAGCCAATGGAGTCTAAACGGAAGTTGTAGAGTGCAGTCCCATAACTATAAGCCAACGGTTAGTGAGTTCCCCCAAAATACCAACACATAACCGAATAACATACACTATAATAGCATGTACTAGGTCCAAATAAAAAGACAAGATTACCCTTGAGCCCACATCATAAGGCTAGCTTGCCCTCGGGGCCTACAACTTATGTTTGGCTGGATCCGTGACCAGATCAGTCCTCGGACTGAAATACCATCAAGCCCTCAGTATGATTCTAGCATATGGTGCAGCCCTAAGCTCCTATTTGGAATGTTCATGAGCCCTCACTATGAGTCTGGAATGACTTACTCGACCCTCAGCTCATATCTGGAGTGCTCCAGGGTTTGTTGGCTACCACACGGAGGAGTACAACCTCAACCCAACACAATATGTCGACATATACTAAATAATAAACATATACAGAAAATCATGCAAACAGAGACACCGGTTGTCCTACAGATCTACCAGACTAGCATACTAATAACTAACATGATCAAGCATATCTATTCTATACTTAGCATAACAGTGAATATCAACTAATGGGCCAACCTTGGTGTCTTCGACCTGCAAGTATAGTGAGGAAAACTCACCTCACAAACTGGACAAAAAGTGATGACGTCTCAACTCTGAATCTCAGCTCCAACCGCCTCCTATTCCAACCAAATGACCAATCTTAATTAGAAACCCAAATACCTAAAACACACATAAGGTCAAACTTGGTCAAAGTCAATGTCAACTGGTCAAACCTACTAAATCAACTGAGTTAATCAAACTGAGTCAACTCAACCAAATTGACCTAGTGCGAGTACGTGGAGCGTATACTGAAGTTATGCTGGATGTACTCGAGTCCGTACATGTTGACCACCATCGGGGTGGTTGACCTCATATGTGGGTCATACACCGAGGACACAGAGCATACTCCATGAAACTTCAAAACTCACAAAGTGCTTAATTGCTTAAGCACTTATGTCCATATTTCATATCCAAGGATAAAACACACTGTAGAGTCATAAAGTTTCCCAATTTATGGATTTACTTCCCCACTAAGTGCATATCTCAACTTCTTAATCCATTAAGACATTCTACAAGATGCATGGAGCAAAACCAACCATTTGAAACGCATTTTTATGACTCAAGACCCTCTCAAGGGTTTGGAAAGACATCTTAATGGGTCCAGAACATGCTTTGTTCATGAAACACTACATTTGGGACAAAAAGAGCCTAAAATTAACCCAAAACAAGATCTACAAGAAACAACACCAAGATTAGAACTTGATACCTCAAAATGATGCCAAAGGGTGGTGTGATTCTGGATTTAGATAGCTTCACTCATTTAAGGTGGTGTTCACTTCCTTCCTTCTTCTTCAAAAGCACCAACACACACAAGCTTAGAAATGGCTCCTCAAGAGGATATTAGGGTTGCAAACACGTATGAAAGGGTGGGGGCTGATAATGTGAGGGAACATGAAGCTATAATTGGGTTTAAATATGAGCCGAACCCTAAAATTAGGGTTTGAATCCTGGACACGTACTCCCCTACGTACTAAGGCATGCCTTAGTACACGAAGCATACACACATACGCATACACACTTCTTTCCACTTATAGACCCAAAATGCAACATAATAAAATTATAAGGTTAAATTTAGAATTATCTTGCCATCAGGGTGTTACAGTTCTCCCCTACTTGATCCAGACTCCGTCCTCAAAGTATTCTGCAATGAACAACTCAGGATAATGCTCCCACATCTCCGCCTCTGGATCCCAGGTCCATTCGGAGCCTCTCCGATGTTGCCACTTCAACTTTACCAAAGGTATCTCCTTATTGCGTAGGACCTTCATCTTTTTTTCTAGAACAACCACCAGTCTCTCAACATAGTTAAGGCGCTCATCGACTTGAATATCACCCAAGGAAACCACTGCTTCATCGACCAATATGCACTTCCATAACTGTGAAACATGGAAAGTGATGTGAATTTGACTGAGCTCCTCAGGGAGATCCAACGTATAAGCCACCTTGCCAACCTATTCAATCACCCGAAAAGGACTAATATATCGGGGACCTAATTGCCCCCCTCTTCCTATCACACCCTACTAGGGTGAGACCTTCAGGAGTACCATATCACCGACGTGAAACTCCAACTCTGATCGACATCAGTCGGTGTAGCTCTCCTGTCAACTCTGAGAGGTCTGCAATCTCTGCCTGATCAGCTAATTAAGCTCCATGGTCTAAAGGACTACTTCAGTCCTTCCTATAACCCTATGACCAACCTCTCCCCAACAAACTGGGGTACGACACCTCCAACCATACAAGAGCTCAAAAGGCGGAGCACCAATGTTGGAGAGATAATTGTTGTTTTGGGAGAACCCCACAAGAGGTAGGTAGGAATCCCAACTCCCACCAAAATCAATAACACAGGCCCGCAATATATCCTCGAGGGTCTATATCGTCCGCTCACTCTGGTTGTCGGTCTATGGATGATATGTATGTTGGATATAGTGTCTAAGTCCATAACTATATTTGGTATGTACTTCACCCGACCCGGCATGGTCCATTTGGGTTGCACTTCACCCAAACAATTTATGGATAATCTTTTAAGAATAGTATAAGTTGTGATTTATTAATATATTATAAGTTCTAATATATTAATATAAAATCATATTATTTAATTAGTATTGATCTATAATTAATCTAGAATTAATTTAGAGATCAAAAGTATGACTAATTAAATATGGGCTCTTGTATTTATATATTGTGGGCTAATGCTTACTTGGAATGGGCTATGCTTGCATGGAAAGTCCATGGATACTCCATGGAGCTTTAACCCATGGATCTCATGGAAATGAAAAGACATTGGTATTAGGTGTGTTGAGTACTAAGAGGCCTGATTTCAAGAAGGTTGTGACTATTCTCTCAAGGTTCCAAAGTTTTTGGTGATTTGTGATTTCCATTTGAGGCATCCACACTATTGGTGCTAGGCTCTCAAACTCCAAGCAATCAACTACAACTACAAGGTAAGTAATTCTGCTAGCTTTATTTGATTTAAGTTCCCCATGCCATGGTAGATAGGATAAGAACTTTGGAAAAATAATTATTTGCATGTATCTTAGTCAAACATAGATCCAAGGTTTCTAGGGTTGCATGTACACCATAGGATTGTTAGGATGCTCAAAACCCATCAGTGGTATAAGAGCCTAGGCGTGTTTACTTCATACTTGATGCAAATAGCTTAAAAATCGAATTTTTTGTTCACTGCACATATGAACTCACTAAGTCCATGGGGGGACGCGACGAGCCCATGAAGAAATGCATGCTACTCGTCGAGTCTGTTCATGCACTCGACGAGTAGAGGCTGCAATGTCCAAATTTTCGAGTTTTGCTGCTGGAAATGGACTAGAAACATTACCCTAAACTGTTTTGGTGTTATAAAACTTGTTTGTGATGGTGTAATGTTTATGCTAATCCATTTACAATGGATATTATCAAAATTAAAAGTTTTATAAGTAATTTATGATTCTTGAAATGTTCATATTCATGTTCTTGAACTTATGAAGATTAGATGATCATAGGAATTGTTTGTAACCTACTTGGTAGTTTAATTCATGATCATTATGTATTTTAATGGAGTTTATAACTTGTCCTCAAGTTATGGAAAACCAAAGGTCACACTTTAATAAAAACCATTAAAATAACACAAGGGTTATAAAAAATGAAGAGTATTCATTTTTATTACTCAATTAATTTCATAAGTTATAAGAAATGAAAAGATTTGAAAGTTTACAAAACTTGCCCTCAAGTTTTGGAACAAGTAAAGTCATGATTAAAACTTTAGTTCCAACCCTTAGAATTTTAAAAGTTAAAATTCAACCCTTATTCTTTATAATATTATAAGTTAATAATATATATATATATATATATATATATATATATATATATATATATATATATATATATATATATATATATATATATAAGATCAAGTCGTCTTACCACTAGTACGCCTCATTCACGAAGCCGGTCTATAAGGGGGGGGGGGTATAAGGTTGTTGCCTATAAAATGGCAACTTAATGGGTGTCCACTCTCACCCACCGCTTCCTTGATCAGTGGAGGGTCATTAGCCGAACGGGTAGGACAAGGACTTATAAATCCCCATTAAACGTATAATGATTATAAAGTAACTAAATGCTTAAATTAAATTCCTAATCTTAGTTACTTTAGGAAAATGTGAATAAGGTGCTAATCCATGAAATTACACTTTACACTTTGTTTAAGTCGTTAATGGAGCGTGTGTGGTTAACCAACACACTAACTTGAACTTAACAAGGTAGGTAAAGGGTGACTTAATGTTTATCATAGTATCGATGGAGCGTGTGAGGTTAATCGACACATCGATTGAGGTGTAATACACTAAGGGTAACATGTAATTTGCATGGTTACTTCACACCTTGTTTTGTGATCCTCGGCGTCCCAGTCACAAAACTTGAAGGGCACACTCGAGATTGAAACATGCCATTGAAGAAAGTTCATTGAATCTCAAAGAACCTAGGAGTTTCTAAAACAATTAAAACCTAATTAAATATTTCGTTTTTCATGGTGGAAATTGGTGAATCATCATTCACCTACCTTCAAATATCTTATAGCTTAGATTACGACATCCCTCTTCTAAGTTATAAAATATTGTGTTGGGTCCTAGCCTTAATATTACTTTTGGGTGTTTTATTAAGGACTATCTCTATATATAATCTAATATATTCCCTCTTCTTTTCAGATGTCTTACAATAACAATGCTTCTGGCTCAAACCCTACTAGCTCCTTCTCTCTCATGAATCTTTGTGGGAGAGTCATCTTTGATGAATCCAACTTTACAGATTGGATTGGAAACATTAGGATGGTCACTCAGTATGAGAACAAAGAATATGTTCTCGACAAGGAGCTGAAGGTACCCCAACAAAATACTACTCCTGAAGAGCCTGCTGAATATGAGGTACATGAAAGAGATGCTACAAAAGTGACATGCATCATGATGGCCAGCATGATAGCCGAGCTCCAAAAGTCCTATGAGGACTATTATCCTTTTGAGATGCACCAGGACTTGAAGGACCGCTACCATCAAATTGCTCGTCAAGAGCGATATGAAATAATCTCCTCCATGATAACAACCAGAGTGAAGGATGGTGAACTCATCACGGGCCACATGCATAAAATGAAAAGATATGTGGACCGTTTACTGAAGCTGGATGTGAACTTCCATGAGGAGTTAGCAATAGACATCATTTTGCACTCCTTACCATCGTGTTATGATCAATTCCGCATGACATATCACATGAACAAGGAAGAAGTCACTCTCAGCAAACTTCAAGGACTCTTGAAGACCGCCGAAAGTGGTCTAAAGGGTAAGACGATTATTACTACTCCTACTCCTACTCCAACTGTGGCTAATGTCTTGGAAATCGGGCATGGCAAAGGGAAGAAGAGAAAGAACCCTTCTAAGGGTACCAAGGGTAAGACCCTTGAAGGCTCCTATTCAAGCAAAACCAAGAAAGGTTTTGTCACTCCTTCTGCTAACTCTAATGAGGCTGAATGATTCTATTGCCATGAAAAGTCGCACTGAAAGCGAAACTGCCCAAAGTACTAGCAAGATTTGAAGGATGGGAAAGTAAAACCCAACCATGCAGGTATATACACTATATTATCTAATAACTCACCTCATTCTAAGTCTTGGGTCCTTGATACAGGTTGTGGTATTCACATATGTTCTAATTTGCAGGGATTAAAAAGAAGTGAGAATGTGGAGCAAGGAAAGATAAACTTGATCATGGGAAAAAAGAAAGCTTCACCTATCACCAAGATAGGAGTTTATTCCTTAATGCTAAATAGTAGGTTTACATTAGATTTGAATAAATTTTATTATTCGCCAGAAATGGCAAGAAATGTTATTTCCTTTCATGCATTGTATAAACAAGGTTTTACCTTTTATTTTGATAATAATAATGGTAGTATTGATGCTTTCTTTAATAATGTTCTTTATTTTAAAGCATTACCTTGTGATGGTGTGTATGAAACTGTATCTGTTGTAGATAATCTAGGAAATAATGTATTGTGTATTGACTCTTGCACTAGCTTAGATAAAGCATCTTTATGGCATTGTTGTCTTAGACATGTAAGCAAGAAACGCATAGGCCAACTAAAAAAGGATGGAGTCTTGGAGTCATTTGACCTAAAGTCGGATGATAGTTGTGAATCTTGTTTGCTTGGTAAAATGACAAAGTCACCTTTTACTGGAACTTGTGCTAGGGGTGAAGGTTTGTTGGACCTTATACACACAGATGTGTGTGGACCCTTCAGCACCGCCACAAGAGATGCTAATTGCTTCAATGTGACTTTTACTGATGATTTTAGTAGATATGGATATGTCTACTTAATCAAGCATAAGTCGGAAACCTTTGAAAAATTCAACGAGTTTAAGTAAGAAGTGGAGAATCAGTTGGGCAGGAACATTAAGATGATTCGATCTGATCGTGGTGGTGAGTATCTTAGTACTGAGTTCCTTGACTATCTTAAGGAATGTGGGATTGTCTCACAATTGACACCTCCTAGGACACCACAATTGAATGGTGTAGCTGAGAGGCGCAATCGGACTTTGTTGGACATGCTTCGTTCCATGATGAGTCGAGCTTCGCTATCAATCTCATTTTGGGGTTATACCTTAGAGACTGCCACCCATATCCTTAATCTAGTCCCTACAAAGAAGGTTACCAAAACACCTCACGAGGTGTGGATTGGAAAAGTTCCTAATCTAGACCACATCAAGGTTTGGGGTTGCAAGGTTTTCGTGAGATGCGAGACTCACGATAAGCTTGAACCCCAAAGTGAAAGGTGTATATTCATTGGCTACCCACAGAAATCCTTTGGTTACACCTTCTACAGACCTAGTGATAATGTGGTCTTTGTAGCAAGAAGAGGATTCTTTCGAGAGAGAGAATTCATAAGCCATGGAGACAGTGGGAGGCAAATTGACCTTGAGGAAATTCAAGAGTCAAATGGTGAAGGAACCTCAAACCCTAGCCCTCAACCTGAGGAGGAAACTCCTGTTAAGCCGACTGAAGAATCTATACCTTTGAGGCGTTCCACCAGAGTTAGGAATGCACCTGAGCATTATTATGGTTTCCATATTACTGCAGAAGGTGAAACACTTATCAGTAGTAACACACTGGTAAATCTAGATGAGCCTAACAGCTACACGGAAGCCATGGCAGGCCCTAAGGCTGCTAAATGGAAAGAGGCTATGGACAACGAGATATAGTCCATGTATGAAAATCAAGTTTGGAACTTGGTTGACAATGTACCTGATCGTAAGATAGTTGGGTGAAAATGGATCTTCAAAAAGAAGACCGACATGGATGGTAATGTACACACTTATAAGACAAGACTAGTTGCAAAGGGTTATTATCAAACTTCGGGAGTTGATTATCATGAGACCCTTTCACTAGTGGCCAAGATTAAATCTATTAGGGTTCTATTAGCCATTGCTGCATTTTATGACTATGAAATATGGAAAGTGGATGTCAAAACCGCTTTCCTAATGGAAAGTTGGCTAAAGATGTTTACATGATTCAGCTAGAGGGTTTTGTCAGTCCAGAGTACCCCAATAGAGTGTGTAAGCTCGAGAAATCCATTTATGGATTGAAACAGGCACCTTGCAGATGGAATCTTTGCTTCGATGAGAAAGTCAAAGAATTTGGCTTTTCAAGGAGTGAAGACGAATCTTGTGTCTATGTCAAGGCTAGTGGGAGTATAGTTAGATTTTTGGTACTGTATGTGGATGAAATACTACTCATAGGAAATGACATCCCAACCCTGCAGGAAGTAAAGTCCTGGCTTGGGAAGTGTTTCACTATGAAGGACCTGGGAGAAGCTGCCTATATCCTAAGAATAAGGATTTTGAGAAACAGGAGTGAAAGACTAATTGGACTTAGTCAAAGAACCGATGTAGACAAAATGTTGAAAAGATTCAACAATCATAACTCCAAGAAAGGTGAGTTACCTATGCAGTGTAATGCTAGACTGAGTAAAACTCAGAGTCCGAGTACAGAGGCTGAGATAGCTGAGATGAGTCAAGTACCATACGCTTCTGCTGTAGGCTCGATCATGTATGCTATGACTTGTACTCGCCCTGATGTTGCCTTTTCTCTAAGCATGGTCAGCAAATATCAGGGGAATCCTGACAAGGCTCACTGGATAGCGGTAAAGAATATTCTCAAGTACCTGCGAAGGACTAAGGACTGGGTCCTTACCCTTGGTAGGAGTAATGACTTGAGAGTTCTAGGGTATAGTGATGCTAGCTTTTAGATTGACAGGGATAATTTCCGCTCTCAGTTGGGTTAGGTCTTTACCCTAAACAGAGGGGTAATTACTTGGAAAAGTTCCAAGCAGGAGACAGTGGCTGATTCCACTTGTGAATGAGAGTATATAGCAGCAAGCGAGGCAGCAAAGGAGGCTATATGGCTAAAGAACTTCATCGGAGACCTTGGAGTTGTACCAGCTATAAAGGAGCCAATGGAGATTTTCTGTGTCAGCAATAGTGCGGTTTCCTTAGCCAAGGAACCAAGAGAGCATGGGAGATCCAGACACATTGATAGAAAATATCACTTCATCAGACATCGAATAGAAGAAGGAATCCTCGTGGAAAAGAGGGTATCATCGGATGAGAACCCAACAAATCCCTTCATGAAGGGATTGACTCGGGTTAAGCATCACCAGCATGCTCGGAGCATTGGGCTGAAGGATGATATTAGTTTTAGTAGTTAGATAATCTTGAAATTTGTAAAATGTAATTGACATTTGATGATAAATAAAAGCTGTTATTTATGAGTAAAGTGTTGCTATCTCTTGTCAATCATTTACTATTATTTCGTTTTGCATGTTTTGACTTCCAGAATAATTATGTTATGGTTTATATCATATTGTTCAAACTCTCCACAGTCGGTCATATGTTGGAAGTAGATATGAATCAAGACTGTCATGGGTTGGCTTGTAGAGGTATAAGATGTTAGATAAAGCAGGGCTACAACACTCATGAGTTCTCATAAATTTTGAGTATTGGATTCAACCCACGCTCACTTGTATCATTTCATGGAATTTATCTCGAGTGATCGTGAGAAGGTAATATCATATAAGTCTTCAAACCTAGAGATATGATTTGTTGCCTATGAGTTGGTGATGCATTGATTGCACGAACATGCATTTGTAACTCGATGTTATAAACCGTGATTTTGTGTGTAATTTAACAAGTAATAGAGCAAACATATGAGTTGAAGTTTATCTGTTCCCTCTAGGATTACAAGCAATATATGGGCCCCTCGATGATTTTGTTTTGACCTATGTACCGGGCCCAGTCAGAACTAAATTGATGTGTTCAGTTAAGTTCTATGTCAAACAAATCAGAAATCGGGAAACAAATGCTGGACAATAAGCAAGAGCATGTTCCATGTATTTGTCTGGCTAATATCTACAACAGAGGATTATATGATCACTTATCTAAAACGGCGCTTCATAGTTCAACAGAGTTTAAAGAGCTGCGATTACTGATCGGTTCCTGAAGTCATACTTGCAACTATAGTTATTAGACTTATCCAAGTGGGAGACCGTTGGATATAGTGTGTAAGTGCATAACTATATTTGGTATGTACTTGACCTGACCCCGCATGGTCCATTTGGGTTGTGTTAGGATTAAAACCCTAATTCAGATTTGATGAACAAGATGCGAAAAATAAGAACAAACACAAATATGAAGATTATGTCTAATGATCACTCGGTTTATTCAAATATGAGGAATAAATTACACTTTCAGCATAAACTAAAGAATCTAACAATACATAACAAACCTCACGTGGCAGCTACATTTTGCCTCACTCTTAACCCTAATAATGAATAATACATGACTATTTATAGGGAAAAGACAAGTCTTGGGCTTTTAACCTACAATTCATCAAAGGGGCCCATTGCCATCATCCATGGAGTGCTTTGAAACCCTACAATCTCCCCCTCAAAGTATGGAATGGATGACAATGCTTTAACTTCCAAAACAAGCATCTAGCGAATAAAAAGATCTTGCAACGAGGAATATATGAAGCAATCCACGAATCTTGATTCTTCAATAGTCTTCAAACACGGGATCTAGGATATTTAAACCAATCACTAAAGTAATGTCTTTAAACTTCCTTTTCTAATGTAATCCCAAAAAAAATCTTCATGAAAACCAAACCCACCATAAAAACCCATTTTAGAACAAAGAAACCGAATCACTTCTTGTCTTTGAAGAGCTCCCCCTCCAAGTCACAATGATCTTCAAATAAGCTAATGATATAAGCCATCAAAAAAATCATATAACAACCCAAAATTTAAGAGTCGTAATGCCACTTGATCGAGAAAAAACTAGAAGTCGTAGATATAACAAGTCCTTAGCAGAGCTCGATAAAGAACTTCCGCTGTAAAGGATACTTCTCTGTAAAAGCTTTACTATAGCTCGATGAAGAACTTCCACCGTAAAAGCTACCTTCATAATTCTACCTCAAGCTTTATAAAAAATACTTCAACTTTGAAAAGTCACAAATCCAATTTCGAATGGTCATACCAAATTCTCCCCTGATTTATAATCAATAACATGATTATAAAGCCTTCAAATGGTCATGAAAATTATCTTGAATGGATAAAAAATTACTATGCTCCCCCACGACAAAATGATATAAAAAATGAAGTATAAAATCCAAAAAATTCGAGAAAATTTAAGGTTATTGCGAAAAACGACTTTCCGAACCACCAAGACTTGATAGAATCATTATTTTTCTATTCACAAAAAATTTGTGCGTTAAAAAATTCAAAACTGTTCACCAGCCCTCAAATTTGTATACTTTTCTGAATATTGGGCAGAAACTGTCACTTACTGAAAGACATGGATTAAAATAATAAAATTGCATCACATTTCCCTTCATTTATAACAATGTCTGAATATGATCCAAAACTGCCAAGTCATGAAGTATACAGGGACCATAACTGTTAAATCACTAAAGTTTTAAGGACCAGAATTGTAGCTTGAGTCATCTTCCCCATTAAATATGTGTAATGAAAGAATACAACGACATCATTCACGCGATTAAATTCCAAATCCAAGAAATTGACATCCACGAATTACACTTTAGTTCCGAACACAAAAATGCGAATCAAAGCCAATCCCCGAATCCAAAGGTTCCAGACCCCGAATCAATCGGTTCCGAGCATCGCAATTCCGAATGGTGCGTGATTCCGAACACAATCCAATTCTTCCGATTCCAAGTCCATTCGCTCCTATTTTGACTATAATCTTTGACAACCAATTGCGAACGGGTACACAACCTTATTCCGAATTCTGATTTTATTCGTTCCGATTCTGATTGTGAATTCAATTTCATTCGTTCCAATGTCATAAGCCCCGATTGCAAGACCCAATGAATTCCAAACAATTTTTTTTTTTGACATTTAAGCATTGACCACCAAGACCAACTTCTTCCAATCGATTCCAGATCAAGAAAAGTCAATATTGATTCCCGAAACAAAACTTATCACAACCATGTCAAACGATCGAGCAAAATCGATGTTGAACAAATCAAACAACTTGGATTCTATTATCAAACTTGAACAAGACTTGATTTTGATTATTGAAAATAAGAATTTTTTGATTTAAGGAATCGATTCAATAAACAGAAGATGCGATAAAAATGAGAGAGCGGGAAACAGAAACAATCCCCAAAACTTTTGCCATTTAGGTCAATGAAAAAAATGTGCTAGAGATATATCACGACAAGAAAAAAACATTTAAGATCAGGACCCAATTTGAACCAGGTGTACAACAATGAACTGGATTTATGGGGGAAAAAGAATGAAATTTATCCACAAAGCTAATAATTGATTTTGATCGACAATACAATGAAGGAACGAATTAATGGCCATCGACAATATGTTGAATTTGGATAAAACTAATGATCAGATCCAATTAGAAAACACTTACAAGATACGAATCAGATTAAAAAAAATTACCCATATGAACAGTAGAAGGAAATCATAGATCTTCATGAATAGTGGCTTGAAAAAAAAAATGATTCCAAAACCACAAAACACCAATAATCTTCAATAAAATCATCAAATCAAGAACCGATACTTCAAAAATCAATGGATCTTCAAAGACCCACTCTGATACCACTTGTTAGAATTAAAACCCTAATTGAGATTTGATGAACAAGATGCGGAAAATTAGAACAAACACAAATATGAAGATTATGTCTAATGATCACCCGATTTATTCAAATATGAGGAATAAATTACACTTTCAGCATAGACTAAAGAATCTAACACTACAAAAGAATCCTCACGTGGCGGCTACATTTTGCCTCACTCTTAGCCCTAATAATGAATAATACATGACTGTTTATAGGGAAAAGACAAGTCTTGGGCTTTTAACCTACAATTCATCAAAGGGGCCCATTGCCATCATCCATGGAGTGCTTTGAAACCCTACATGTTGCACTTCACCTGAAAAATTTATGGATAAACTTTTGAGAATAGTATAAGTTATGATTTATTAATATATTATAAGTTCTAATATATTAATATAAAATCATATTATTTAATTAGTATTGATCTATAATTAATCTATAATTAATTTAGAGATCAAAAGTATGACTAATTAAATATGGGCTCTTGTATTTATATATTGTGGGCTAATGCTTACTTGGAATGGGCTAAGCTTGCATGGAAAGTCCTGGATACTCCATGGAGCTTTAACCCATGGATCTCATGGAAATGAAAAGACATGGGTATTAGGATTTACATGGATACAATCCTAATCCACCACACTATATAAAAGAGGCTTTGGTTCTTGAATTCATACTAGGTGTGTTGAATACTAAGAGGCTCGATTTCAAGAAGGTTGTGACTATTATCTCAAGGTTCCAAAGTTTGTGGTGATTTGTGATTTCCATTTAAGGCATCCACACTATTGGTGCTAGGCTCTCAAACTCCAAGTAATCAACTACAACTACAAGGTAAGTAATTCTACTAGCTTTATTTGATTCAAGTTCCCCAAGCCATGCTAGATAGGATAAGAACTTTGGAAAAATAATTATTTTCATGTATCTTAGTCAAAGATAGATCCAAGGTTTCTAGGGTTGCATGTAAACTATAGGAGTGTTAGGATGCTTAAAACCCATCAATGTAGATATGAAGTTTAGCCTCATGCCTAGTTCCTCGTGGAACTTCTGCTAAAATCGAGAAGAGAACCGAACATCTTGGTTATAAATAATGGATACCGCGACGCCATGGCGAGATATAATCTCCTGGACATAAACACCGGCTAACGTTTCGGCCGATGAACTCTCTCGGATAGCTAGAAAGTGGGCATTCTTGATCAATCAATCCACGATGACCTATATAGCATCAAAGCCCTTTTCCATCTTCGGGAACTTGGTGATGAAATCAATGGTAATTTGCTCCTATTTCCACATTGGAACCTCTAGAGGTTGCAGTTTTCCATGTGGCCTTTGATGCTTAGGCTTGACCATCTTGCAGGTCAAGCATCTCTCAATATACTAGGCCATATCCCTCTTCATACGCAACCACCAGTAGCTTAATCTCAAATCCTAATACATCTTGGTGGCTCTCGTGTGTATAGAGAATCAATACTTATGAGCCTCCTCTAACACAATCTATCTGACCTTTCCAGTAACTAAAACCCAGACCCGACCACACCGGGTGAATAACCCTCAACTATCCGTAATAAATCTTTTAATCTCGCCTATGATCCTTTCTTGTTTCAAGTTCTCTTTCCGAATTCCCTCTACATGGGCCTCTCCGGTCAATACCAAAAGTGGAGAATCCATGGATATCCTTAAACACATCTCCCCGCCTGAAGACCCAACCGACTTGCGGCTCAAATCATCCGCCACCACATTCGCTTTACCTAGATGGTAAATGATCTCACAGTCATAATATTGACCATGTCTAGCCACCAGCGTTGCCTCATGTTCAGGTTTGACTGGTCCATCAGATATCTGAAACTCTTGTGATCCGTGTAGATAGTTAAATGGACCCCATATAGATAATGTCTCCAAATCTTGAGGGCGAACACCACAGACCCCAAATCCAGATCATGCGTAGGATAACGCGACTCATGCGACTTCAACTTCTGTGAAGCATAAGATATCGCTCGTCCTCTCTACATGAGGACCACCCCTATACTAGTGATGGATGCATCACAAAATAACACAAAATCCTCGATCCCCTTCGGTAGGGTCAATACTGGTGCCTCACATAACCTCTATCGAAGAGTCTCAAATGTTGAATATTGCTCAGGGTCTCATCAGGAATCCACCCCTTTCCTTGTCAGACGAGTTGGAGAAGTCCTAAATGAATCTCCTATAGTAACTTGTCAAACCCAAGAAACTACTTATATCTGAGGGAGATCTCGGAACCATCCCACTACATTACTACCTCGATCTTTTCCCATTTTGACCAAAATACCATCTTGGTTAACGTGGTTCCCCAGGAACTAGACCTCTCGCAACCAAAAATCGCACTTCGAATACTTAGCATCAATTTGTTCCTGCCTCAAAACCCCCAGAAGCTCTCGAAGGTGTTCCTCATGCTGCTCCTTAGTCTTAGAATACACCAAGATATCATCAATGAACACGATAATAGATCGGTCGAGCATCAACATGCATACTCAATTCATGATATCCATAAATACAGAAGGCGTATTGGTAAGCCCAAATGGCATCACCATGAACTCGTAATGCCCATAACGAGTCTAGAACGCAGTCTTCTCCACGTCCTCCTCTCTCACTTTCACCTGATGATACCCAAACCTCAGATCGATCTTGGAGAACCAAGATGCATCCTGCAACAGATCAAAGAGGTCGTCAATCCGTGGAAGGGGATAACCATTCTTCACCCTTAACTTGTTCAACTCCTAGTGATCAATGCACATCCGGTATGAATCATCCTTCTTTTTGATGAACAATATTGGAGCTCACCACAGAGTACTGTTTGGTCTGATGAACTGCTTGCCTATCAACCCTTGCAGATGAGATGATAGCTCCTACATATCCAACGGTGCCAAGCAGTACGATGCCTTGGTAATCGAACCGAACTTGGCACAAAATCAATCCTAATATGAACCTTCCTCTCAGGAGGCACACCTTGTAACTCCTCTGGGAGCACGTCTGCAAACTCCTTAACAACTGGAACCTCTGAAACTGAAATCATATCCCCAACCTGAGTAGCAACCACATAAGCCAAATAACCCGCACACATGTGCTGAATATACTGACAAGCCCTGGTTTTCGTACAAAACTCGGAACCAACCCTGGTTCCCTCTCCATAGATAACTAGTGCTCCCCCACTTGGGGTTCAAACTGCCACTCACTAGCCCTCGTAATCAACCATGGAACCAAACCTACTCAACCATTCCATACACACTATCACGTATACATCCCCCATGGGGATAGGGATGAAATCCATCAGATAAGGCACACCGAAGATCTCCAATACACAACCATGATGCACGACCGATGCAGTAACCCCATGTTCGTTAGCAATGGATACGCGCAACAAACACTCTAACTCCACAATAGGCATATCAAACTCCCTACTAAATGATTGAGATACAAAGGAATGAATCATGCCCGAGTTAAATAACACAAGAGCAGGCAAAGAGTTCACTAAGAACGTACCTAGTAGGAACAAACTATGAGTTTAACATGAAACATAGTCATGACGTCTAGTGTAGACCTTGCCTCATTTGCCATGAGTTGGAAAGCGTGACCTCGAGCCCTCGAGGGATCTGCCATGTCCTGACTCTCATCCATGATCCTCAGAGTAGTCGGCGCTGGAGCCTGTGCAGGCCTAGCAGCAGGCAAGGGACATTTGGCCTTCACATGGCCAACCTGATCAAAGTGGTAACAAATCTTGGAACTAAGTGTTAGGGCCTATTGGCACCAATCCCTTGCCATATGGCCCTGCCAGTCATAATTGTTGCACCCAGAAGATGATTGGCAAGTACCCTCATAAACCCCACCACACTTCCCACAAGTACGCCCCTTCCAACCCCCAGATCTGACATCCACGACCTTGAACCGCTTTGGCGCAGGCTGCGACTGCGTCGGGGCCAGTCTCTTCTCCCTCGTCTAGATCTCCATCTCAATCTCGAGCTGCCTGGTGGCCTCCTGTAACTACAAAAATGAACCTTAACACTGAGTGGATACAAACTGCCGGTCCATCTTGAGCATGCTCAAGTAATGGGTCATTTGAGCTTGCTCAGAAGCAGCAAACTCAGGTTAAAACAGGGCCCTCTCCGTGAACATCTTGATGATCTCTATCACCGACTCCATCCCTTATCTCAAATCCAAGTACTCCTGAGTCAATCTCTCACGTTCCACTAGTGGAACATATCTAGAATGAAACATCTACAAGAACTACTCCCAAGTCACTGTAGTCCTCTCCTCAGGGGAATACGAGTTGGTAACAAGTCTCCACCAATCCTTTGCTGCAGACCTTAGAAGGTTCAGAGTGCACCTGACCTTCAGACCAGTTTGGCAAGAGCAAGTGAAGAAACACCCCTCAATGTTAGAAAGCCACCTCATATCTATGATCAGATCTTGAGATCTGTCGAAATTCAGGGTCTTCATATTGTCGAAGTCCTGATACTGGAAGACCCACCCAACACCAACCCCAACGGCAACAATGGATTTGGTGGCTGCAACAGCAGCAGCTTTAGAGAGGGCATCAGATCACTCATCAAATTACTCCACCATGGCAGTCTTAATAGACCCAAACATCTCTGGAAACTGTGTTCGTAAGAGAGATACAACCTCTTCCTGAAGGATCTCCCTAATCTTGTTCTCAGACACAACTGGCCCATTCTGGCCACATGTCTCTGATCCTGATCTGGATCCTGCCTCGAAACGTCGCGTCATCATCATACTAAAAATAAACCAAGGAGCTATTAGATAACATACAAATCGTATCAGGGGAACCAACTCCCAACAAAGACCTAGGGGTTGTGACTTCCCTGCTACACGTACGGATCCTGTGTTTCCAGTAGTATGGGCCCATACTACCTTCCACACCTACCCATATTTTTCCCATAGGATCATGACAACCACCCTAACAATATACACTAACATACACACATATGCTAAATCCTCACTTCCTAGGGGAACGCTAAACATAACGAAGCTGGCTGACTGACCCCACATAACACAACCATGAAAGTTCCACCAACCCTGCAACATACGTGTATACTAATCATACATAACCTTGAAGTTATAGACAGTCGAATAACTAATTCTACCCTAAGCCCTTCATCAAACAAGTAAGGGAAATAAGGCTAAACCAAACATTCTTAGGCTATAGAATCTTAGTTATGTGAACTATGATGCGTATATTAAGCAACTATAGTAATGATGTCAATTTCACAAAATGAAAAACCCTAGACAATCACTAGCATGATGTTCTAACATATCACAAGATCAAATAGTAGTGTGGTAATTTGGGGTCTACTTACTGGTTACGGCTGATCACACACATCACATCCTCTTCTATTATTTTGAAAACAATTTGAAAATTATTTTTAAAATCTCTTGCCATAGTATGAGACTAGATTTACACAAGTGTTCGTCCAATTCACTCAAACCAAGGCTTTGATACCAACTTGTAACAGTCATAATAATCATGATAAATTTAAACTTTTTAAATTCAACCCCAAACCATAAAGTGTTTACAAAATAGGTTTCAAAACAAGTCCAACATCAGAGTTTTCCCAAAATCATAGATCATAACAAGAGGATGTGTACGATCACATCTTTGCCTTTCCATGGTCATCCGAAGTACCTAAAACATAACCCAAAACTGTAAGCCAATGCTTGGTGAGTTCCTCCAAAATACCAACACATAACCAAATAACATATACAATAATATCATGCATTAGGTCCACTACTAAAAGACTGGATTACCCTAAGCCCACAACATAAGTATGACTAGCCCTCAGGGCCCACAACTTATTTCTCGCTTGCTACCTGACCAGATTAGCCCTCAGACTGAAATACCATCAAGCCCTCAGTACGAGTCTGGCATACCGTTCGGTCCTCAACTCGTATCTGGAATGCTCATGAGCCCTTGGCATTGGTGCAACTTTATTAGGGCCAAGGGGGGCTGGGCCCCCCCTCTAATTTTTTGGTTCTAAATAGCCCTTATAGTTTCATTTTATACATTCTATACCCAAAAATATAAAATTTTGTCATTGACCCCCCTGCTTACCAAAATTTTTACATATTATATATTTGCCCCCCCCCCCCCCCCCCCCGAATCAAATATTGAAGCTCCGCCCCTGGCCCTTACTATGAGTCTAAAATACATTACTCGACCCTCAGCTCATATCTGGAATGCTTTAGGGTTAGTTGGCTACCGCATGGAGTAGTACAACCTCAACCTAACACAATATGTCGATATATACTAGATAATAAACATATACAGATAATCATGCAATTAGAAACACTTGCAGTCCTATAGATCTACCATACTAGCATATTAATAACTAGCATACTCATGCATATCTATTCAATACTCATCATAACAGTTAATATTAACTAATAGACCGGCCTTGGTGCCCTCAACCCGTAATTATAGTGAGGAAAACTTACCTCGCAAACTGGACAAAAACTAATGAGGTCTCAACTCCAAATCATAGCTCCAACCGCCTCCTATTCCAACCAAATGACCAATCGCAATTAGAAATCCCAAATACCCAAGATATCGTTAAGGTCAAAATTTGTAAAAGTCAAAGTCAAGTGGTCAAACGAACTAAGCCATCCGAGTCAACTCAATCGAATTGACCTAATGCAAGTAGATGGGGTGTACTCAAGTCCTCACATGTTGACCACCATTGGGGTGGTTGACCTCTTAGGTGGGGCGTACTCTGTTAAACTTCAAAAATCATTAAATGCTTAATAGCTGAAGCACTTACGCCCATATTTCAGATCCAAGGTTAAATACACTCTAGAGTCATAAAGTTTCCAACTTTATGACTTTACTTGCCCATTTAGTTCTTATCTCAACTTCTTAACCCATTAAGACACTCTACAAGATGCATGGAGAAAAACCAACCATTTGAAACCCATTTTTATGACTCAAGACCCTCTCAAGGGTCTGAAAGGAAATCTTAATGGCTCAAGAATGTAGTTTGTTCATGAAACACCACATTTAGGACAAAACGAGCCTAAAACTAATCCAAAACAAGATCTACAAGAAACAACACCAAGATAAGAACTTAATACCTCAAAATGGTGCCAAAAGGTGGTGTGTTTTTGGATCTAGAGAGCTTCACTCCTTCAAGGTGGTCTTCTATTCCTTCATTTTTCTTCAAAAGAACCAACACACATACACACACAAGCTTAGGAATGGCTCCTCAAGAGGATATTCAGGTTGCAAACACGTATGAGAAGGTGGAGGCTTATAAGGTGAGGGAAAATGAAGCTATAATGGGATTTAAATATGAGCCAAACCCTAAAAATTAAGGTTTTTATGCTGGACACGTACACCCCATATATCTATCTATGTCTTAAGTACTAAGGTGCTCGTTAGTACGCCAAGCGTACACTCATACACATTGCGTGCTCCTAAACACTCCAAATTACGAAATTGCCACTAGGGCTTCCCATGCACACTTCCTTTTACTTATGCACCCAAAATGCAACATAATAAAATTATAGGGATAAATTTAGAAATACCACGCCATCGGGATGTTATAGAAAGCAAGATGGATGTCCTGCGCAATAAGGAGATACCTTTGGTAAAGGTTCAGTGGCAGGATCAGAGAGCCTCTGAGTGGACCTCAGAGCAGGAGGCTGAAATGAGGAAGCATTACCCCGAGTTATTCGCTACAGAAGACATCAAGGACGAAGACTAAGTCAAGTGGGGGAGAATTATAACATATTGATGATGAGGTATTTGGTCCAAATGCCAGTCGTTTAGCATAGAACGTTAGGTGTTCAAACACCAGGCGTTCTGTAATGGATGCCAAGAATTTACATGTAGAGACCAAACCCTAGTTTTTAGGATTTGCACCCTATTAAAGAAAATTATGGCCTCAAGACCCTTCACCACTCCATCGTCCATCCTTATTTCGACATCCCTAAGTGTGTATGAAAGTTTATATCCTTAGTTCTTCTTTTTGGTATCATTTAGTGTTCTCTATAAGAGAAAGAAGATCTTTGGAGTATTGTGGTTGCTCTCTGTCTTGTGGATCTAGACTCTTGACATTTTAGAGTATCATTTTGAGGTATAAAGTTCAGATCTTTATGTTTTATTTGTTATATCTTGATTTAGGTCTAGTTTATGCCCTTTTTGGTCCCAAAGACTTGATTTTTGTGACTTTGGAATGCTCCATAGGTTTGGATTGTCCTTTCAAACATGCTAGTGAGTCTAGAATCATAAAAATGGATTTTAAGGTTTTCATAATCTTCCATGCAAGAGTTTTGGAGCCTTATAGTTGATTTTTAGTTAGGATCTTGGTATTGGGCTCATTGTAGCCATGCATGGCCATAAAGTTTGCAACTTTATGGCTTTAGACGTTCCATTATGATTGGATCTAATGTTTAGGCATGATATCTTAAACCATTAAGACTTTGGTTTGGAAGTTGGTAATCAACGATCAAACGCCAGACGTCATATAGTGGGACACTAGATGTTCTCAACAAAAGCCCAATGGATCGATTTTAGGCCTTGGGCCATTAGGGGTTTTGATCTTAGTTTAGTTGGGCCTGTATATAAAGGGAAAAATGGTTTTTTCCCTCATCATGATGAGGAATGGGCTAGACCATGTCTGACATTCCCAATTTCACGGCCCAAAAAGACCGATTTGTTTATGCTTGATTTTAAAAATCAGAGTATCTTTTAAGGAAATACTTTGCGGAATTTGTTCCCAAAAACATGATAATATATTATCAAATCATTTCCGAGGAAATGTATTTTATTCATTTTAAAACTTTGGGATGTCGTCAATAATACAAAACATAAGCATAAACAGAACTTACATTCATTTATACTAGTGATTTTACATCTCCTTTAATCTCTCAGTGTAACATAGCTTTGTATCGACACGTATGATAAAAATAACTTGAGTGAGTCAGGTTGGGAAACCTGGTGAGTCATTGGGTTTTCAACCCATAATAATAAAGTTATTGTGTTTTATCATCAAACAATTAACCCAATTACCCATCCCCATTATCTTCTTTATTTCTTAAGGATTTACCCTAAGAATCATCTATCACTCATTCCTAAGGATTACTCCTAAGGAATAGGCACGAAGTCACATCGTCGTCAGAGTTTTTACTACAAGTACTAAGTCCATAGCTGCCAGGGTTTATACAACATGTGCTAAGTCCATAGCTCTCATTTATTAAGAATCATCTTTCACTCATTCCTAAGGATTCATCCTAAGGAATAGGCACGAAGTCACATCGTCGCCATGGTTCATAGCTGCCATTTATCGACAGTATTATTTGCAGGAGTCCACCTGCAATACATGTCAATGGGTTTTTAGAGTACATCTAATGAACATATAGTTCACAACACCTATAGGTTGCGAGCTTGCTAGTGTTCCATGGACCATTTAGAATAGTCCATGGTTGTCATCCATATTCTGCTGAATAACGGGGCGATCACTTAGGTCATCGATTGGCTCATTGCTTGGTACATTGCTTCTCACCATATTTTACCACTCATATATCATCGCTCATCATTTATCTCATCTTTAAGTTACCCATCTTTTGCCCATCATAATTATAGGTAGATATAATACACAGTTTAAATCATTTAAAACTTGTATAAATCATTTATTTAACATCCATCTCAAACAAACAAACAATATATATTCACATAACACATATTTTATATAAAATACTTCATATCTATGTGTAAGATGAAAGTGACTATACACTCACTTGATAAGATGACGGTTGGACAGAACTGTGTCCCTAAAAATGATATTCTTTGATGAAACCGGGATGTTTCTCAATAATCGGGCTCTATGCGGGCAGAGTTTCGACTCGAAAATTTATTTTCTTGGGGATTTTGGGGCTTCGGAACATGCTTCGGGTACTAGGGATGATACTGGGACTTTGGGGGGGGGGGGTTAAAGTAGGATAAAGAAGGGTTTTAGAGTGAGAGAAAGTAAAGTTTGTAAACAAAACCCGGAGGTCTTGCTCACTATTTATAGGGTATTGAAACACGATTTACGTTGGGCCTAAATCCTTATGTATGCGGGTCGTATTGCCTTGCGAGGCTCTACGTTGGCCGTAGACCGAGTATGTTGGGCATACCGTGATACGTGGCCCCGGATGTGTCAAGTGTGCGAGATACGTGTTGCATGCGAGGGAGTAGGCGATGTGGACAATCTCGGACCGTGTATACATGTATGCTGGGCGTACTCCGAATTTCCAGACTTCAAAAATTCTTAACTTTCGCATACGAGCTCTGTTTTTAACGTTCTTTATATCCACGCGTAGGTGAGACTATGTTCTAAAACTTTCGTTTAGACTCTATTGGCTAATTTTGACTTTAGTTTTAAAGTTATATTTTTAACAGGCTGGGACAGGAAAATTCTGTTAAAATTTCATAACTTCTTCATCCGATGTCCGATTTCGTCTGTCTTTTTGCCGTTGAACTACTATCAAAAAGATCTTTGATTCTTGTTTAGGTTGTTTCAGCTCAAAATCACTCGATCTAAAATTCGAGTTTCGGATTGCATACTGTTGTGCCAAATCTTAGAAAATTCATAACTTCCTCATACAAAGTCAGATTTGGACATTCATTTTATGCATGCTCTCGGTTTAACGAACACTACGAATTTCATTTAGATTGGTAAGGCTAAAAATCACTTTATCGTGAATTCACTTTTTACGTCATACAACATCGTGCCAGTTCTATCGTGAAACTTCAATAGGTCATAACTTCTTTGTTATAACTCGGATTTCGGTATTCTTTATATCTTCGGAATCCTTGTTTCAACCACTACAACTTTCTTCATAGATATCTACTTTATCTAATATTTATTTTCGACGCTTATTTTTATCCTTAATATATTAAATCATAATAATTAAGTATAAGGCACATAATTCATTCTTAATACTTCAAAATGAGTTCCAATGGTTGACCTAGACTATTACACCATCATTAATCCTTAGCCCAGAAACACGGGTGTTACACCATGGGTTTAAGTTATTGATTGGGTTTGTTTCTGGTTTTGGTTTAGTGTGAGGAGCAGTATTCATCACGGATTGAGTGTTGTTTCAGTTATTATCAGTAGAGGTGAGTTTTCCTCATTGTACTTACGGGTCGAAGGCACCAAGGCTAGCCTATTGGATTATATATCCTGTTATGTGATAGTATGTTATTATGTTGTAGTGATCTGTTAGATCGGTATCCTGGTATGTAGGATGATTCTATGCTTATTGATCTATAGATTTGCCTAATTTTCTGTTGATTTATTATATACGTATCTATTATATGTGCACATATTTTGGTTGGTGGTTGAGGCTTTACAACTATGTATGTGAGACAACAAACCAGGGGCATTCCAACCTAATGGTTGATTGGGCCTAAGGGTATTCCAAACCGATGGTTGACTGGACTTGTTATATATTGATAGTCTAACATGGGGTATTCCATCTCAAGGATAACTGGAATCGGAGGTTGATTGGGCCTGGGGTATTCCAAACCAATGGTTGACTGGACCCATAGTATATTGGTATTCAACCCGATGGTACCTAAAACAAAAATTCAAAATCGTAAGCACAAAAGTTAGTGAGTTCCCTTATTATACCACATACAATACAATAAACATATTGACAGGCTTATTTGGGTGCCCAACCTACCCTGCTGAGCATACATGGGTGCTCAACATACACATCTTAGGCATACTCAGGTGCCTAACCTACCCTTGTCAGACATACTGAGGTGTCCGACCTATCCATGTCGGGCATATCTGGGTGCCCGACTTACCCTCTGGTTTATCTCAACCAGTTACGGGGACTATTTCACCCATACACTACCACATAATAACATATCATAAACATACTCCTACGCATATAAAGGTACTGTCTACCCTTTCGGTCTTTTTCAACCGGTAATCGGGGACTATTTCACAACTCCTACCACTATGACATAATATCATAGCATCCTAGCACATAAAGCATAACAGATTGTGTCATAGCAGACAATTATCACAAAGACAAGCATCTCAACTATAAACAACTACTAGTCGGCCGACATTGGTGCCTTCGACACACTTCTACTAGAAGGTAACTCACCTCAAATGTAGTGAAGTAGCTAAACTGTCCTCGACTCTAAATCCGCTCCACTAAAACTCCTACACATACAAGATTTCCTTTAATTACCCTTTTCATACTCATAACCCCCTTAAGGGTCAACTTTGGTCAAAGTCAAAGTCAAAGTCAACATCCTGGTCAAAGTCAACATCCTGGTTAAAGTCAACATCCTGGTTGACTCAACTCGCCGAGTTCGTCCATCAACTCGTCGAGTTTAAATCATGAAACTCTGAACTCGCGGTCCGACTCATCGAGTTATTTCTCAACTCGCTGATTTCCTTCCTATAATAGAGTCGGGACTTCTCCAATCCACTCTTCGATTCATCCTTGAACTCGTCGAATTTTGTCCTTTACAAACTCGGGACATTTCGACCCAAATCATCGAGTTCCTCTATGGGTTCGAGGATTTCTTCAGTCTATTAAGCCATCTTAATAGATTAAGCTCTTATCCTTCAGATCTAAGCCCCCTACTTCATCGACATACTAAAAATGTCCTTTTAAGGATAAAGTTTCCAACTTTACCCATTAGTTGTCCTTCTTAATGGGTTTAGCTCAAACCCTAATTCTTTAAGATTTAGATCTTGATCCAAAATCCATAATACTTCAAGCTAAAGCATAAAAACTGAGATTTAGGCCCTATACACCATATGAATATGTTAAGTCCCTGAGTTTGCTTCCATGCATGGACTTTTGGAGCTTAAAAATCCAAAATGACACCTTAAAGCTTGCATGGGGCTTCCATGGCTATAAAGTTTGAACCTTTATGTCATGAGCCCCTTCTAGACTCAGATATGAAAGAGTAATCACTTGGGACATCCAAGTCTCAAAAGCTAGCAATCTTGGACCACAACATAGAGAAATCACTCCAAAACTAGATCTAAACATTGAATAGACAAGATAGGAGCTTGATACCTCCAATGAACCATAAATGGAGCTCAACTTCCGGATTTACTCTTCTCCTTCAATTCCTTGCTCCTTCTTCAAGTCTCTTCTTCTTCAAAACCTCAAGAAAGCAGCAAAAATGGCTCAAAACTCTCAAAAATGTATTCGGGTTTTGTGGCTAGGGTTTGGGATGATAGATGTTGCAAATAAGGCCAGCGTTTGGAGGTTAAGGTGTTTAAATAGGATGCTAAACCCTGAAAATTAGAGTGTCAATCTGGCAGCCCTACTTGTCGAGTTGAGTCCCTCAACTCGTCGAGTAGACTTAAAGTTATGCGTCCAAATTCTATTCCTACTCGACGAGTTTGGGGCCTCCAACTTGTCAAGTTCCTGTATAAAAATGAAATAATTGATTTAAAATACATACCAGGAACCGGATGTTACATGATTGGAACTGACATGCTGATATTTATATATATTATCTGTTTATGTTGGTACTTTTGGGGAACTCTCTAAGCTTCGTGCTTACAGTTTTAGTTTATGGTTTTAGGTTCTTTAGAGGACCGTGGGGAAGCGAAGGCGATACCCTACACATCCTTGGTTTTACTACTAATTGGATATTGGGAGACTCTAATTTTAAATAATGTTTTGGAAATGGTTCTATAAACACTTTGATTAGTAAATGAATTGTTTTGAAAGGTTTTAATTTGTTGAAATGTTGGAATGTTACAAATTTAAATAAAAACTTCATTTTTAATAAAAAAAAAATAACATATAATTACTTCAAAATAAATAATAAAGAAACATTATATTGTCATACTTAGAAAAACATCACATGATATTTAAAAAAAAAAATCCTAAGCACTTAGAATAAAAACCAGAATTCTTAAACTTACAAACTTAAAAAAACACATATCAAATAAGAAAAATAAATGCTAAAATTAAAATAAAACTATAATGTCCCAAATTCTAGAATAAAATTTTCATATTTTAAAATAGAATAAAAACCCATTTAAAAAAAATTACATTCAAATCAAACCAAATGTTCATAAACCATTATTCATGAATCAGAGTTATAAAGAAGACAATGTGGAATATCGAATCACAAAGTTGTTGATGTGTGTCTACAGTCCCGCCTTCGCAATTCGATAAGTACTTGAAAATAGTTAATCCTCAACTGTAAGCACAAAGCTTAGTGAGTTCCCCAAAATACCACATACCACAAAATATAACAACACATAGCTATAATGGGTCTGTATCAACCATTTTTCCATCTTGACTCCGAGTCCAGATCGACCCCATCGAATCTGCATCAATGCTAGGTCCATATCAACCACAAGTCCGTATTGACTCCGAGTCTAGATCGACTCAATCAGGTCTGTATCAAGCCGCATGCAGATAAAATACAAGCATTCCAGCAAGAGTCACGAAAACAACATGCACAAAACGGCATTTTGTTTCCTATAATAGAGTGAGAATACTCACCTGAATGAAGAGTTAAAATCTCTGGCACAAAGTTCCACAGAATCAGCGACACAAACCTCCTAAACCAAACACAAGCTAAATCTCAGGCTATATCTTAACACCTCTCCAAGTTGTACCAAAATTCAAACTAGTCAAAAAGTCAACGGTCAACATTCAAAGTCCACTTCGATAGATTGCCACACCGTGGCCTCCCCTTTGCCATGACATAGGAATAAACGAAAAAATAATTGGGCATCCGCCAATTGCCATGTTGTGGCATCCCATTTGCCGCGTCGTAGGAACTGGGTCTCAACAACTTAGTCGATTATGTTGTTTTAATTCAACCTCAAGAGATCCAAAGCTCAGATTTAGTCCTTCCCAAGGTCTTGATGGATAAAGTTTCAAATCTTACTGTAACGTCCAAAAAATTTAGACTAAAAAAATTCATTTTCAAATTAATAAAACTGCAATCCAAAATATCATCACGAAACCAAAGTGCAACCAAATGTATCAATACATCATAAAATATCATAGTAAGTCACAAAATGCAGAATAAGGTGGTGTGTTCTCTATAATCATCCCGAGCTCTTCCCTTTAGAACCAGAAATACCTGAAATATAAACTAAAAACCGTAAGCATAAAGCTTAGTGAGTTCCCTAAAATACCACATAACATACATAATAAATGCATACTGTCACACCCCGAAAACCAACGCGGAAACATTTTCGGGGCAGACTCCACGTTGAGTATCAAATCCAATGCACATAGTAAGAAAAGTAAACAACCATTACATTACATATGAAAATTTACATTTGTAATGTAATGGTTGTTTACTTTGCTTACTATGTGCATTGGATTTGATACTCAACGTGGAGTCCGCCCCGGAAATGTTTCCGCCTTGGTTTTTGGGGTGTGACAGATTGGTATCAGAGCCCTTGTTTATAGTTAATGAAGTATACCAAACCTTACATGGTATAAAACTATAAACATTAAGGGGCCTAAGTGCTCTGAACTAAAAATATACTTCAACATATAAGTATTTTCAAAAGTATACAAGTATACTTAATCGTCGAGATCCGTAACTTCAAGTAGAACAAAACATAAGTAAATGGGTGTTGTATGATGCAGTTAAACCTGGGCAATTATGTAGTCATGTCTAGGATCAATATAGCCTAGCCAACTATATTCATTCGAGACATGACCAACATGTTCTTGGGAGTGATTATGGTGTTAAACATGTCTAAAACTTACCCTAATACCCCAAACATCAAACCATAGTCGTAGCGAATCATGAAATACTATGGGAGTATTTCTTGAGCCAATCCTTTGTAGAAATCCTCATTCAAGCATTGTTCCCTGATCATTCTTTTAACGATAACTGTCTGTTTTAATAATTCCAGCTTTATCGCTTATTCAGAATATATATCTGTCATATCTCTTGATTCAATTCAGAGGACTTACCATCCTCTCTTTCCTGATCTTATTAGATCAAGATGCCTCCAAGAAAGAGACCCAGCTCAAAGACCAACAACCCTCCGCCACCACCTCCTCCTCAAATTGATCTTGTAACACTACAGATAGCTATTACTGCCGCAGTGACAGACACCATGTCACAAATGAACCTCGGTAGTTCAGGAGGTCATCCGCAGCCCCAAAATCCAGAAGATAGCCAAGGACACCAAAAGGGGGGTTCTTATAAAGATTTCATGAGCGCGAAACCCATGTCATTTGATGACACTGGAGGTGTCATTTCCCTCACCCGATGGTTCGAGAAAATCGAATCCATTTTTGAAATCCGTGCCTCTTCTGACTCCGACAAAGCAAAGTTTGCAGCCTGTACCTTTATCGACAAAACGCTGACTTGGTGGAATGGCCGAGTCAAATCCCTAACTCTACCTGTAGCGAATGCTATGGGATGGGAAGCCATGAAAGAACTTCTTCTAGCGGAGTACTGCCCCCAGGGCGAAATACAGAAGTTAGAGCACGAGCTCTCGAACCTGAAGATGAAGGGTTCCGATATTGCCACATACACTTTGAGGTTTGATGACCTGACGCTACTCTGTCTGGGAATGGTTACCTCGGAGAGTAAGAAGATAAAGTGATTTATTTGGGGGCTGACCCAACTGACTAAAGGAAACGTCTTATCTGCGAGGTCGAATACCTATGACATTGCAAAAGTTTAGCACATACCCTGATTAACCACAGTGATGAGGTTGAGGAAACAACCACCACTTCTAAAACGACCAAGAGGAGTGGTGAGAAAAGAAAGTTCTGGAAGAAGAAGAAGGGCTAACCTTCTCAAGGATCTTCAAAGGAATAACAGACAGTAGCAATCCATGATGCTACTACTCCGGTTGCTGCTGCTTCTGATGTGGGATCCACAACTCAATCCCCTATTAGTAGGTATGCTGGTAACCTTCCCTAGTGTGAAAAGTTCAAATACCACCATAACCCTGGCCCTTGCCGTGACCTAACATGCACCAACTGTGGTAAAAAGGGGCACACGACTCGATTCTGCAAGGCACCAACCCAATCTGCAAATCAATCTTCTGGAGCAGGTGTTGGTCAAGCCTGCTATAATTGTGGAGAAGTTGGACATTACAAGAGGAACTGCCCCAAGAAGGCGACAACTGATAATACCGGGAGAGTCCTAGCCATGGGACGGGAGGAGGCAGTCGCTGATCCCACTGTTGTTTCGAGTACGTTCCTTCTCGACAACTCTTATGCCAGTACTCTTTTCGATTCGGGTGCTGAAAGAAGTTTTGTTAGTCATTCGTTCAAACATAATCTAAAACCCAATCCCCAACCATTAACCGAAACGTTTACCATTGAGATGGTTAACAGTGAGAAAGAAAGTGCTCGTGATGTATTCATAGGCTGTACCCTTACCCTGAATGATCATTCATTTCCCATCGATCTTATGCCAGTCTCCATAAAGAGCTTTGATGTTATCATTGGCATGGATTGGTTGAGTCCCAATCATGCTGATATCCTTTGCTACAAAAAATCCATCCGTATCAATCTTCCTACGGGTCAAACTCTCATAATCTATGGTGATAAACTCAGCTCCAACCTTCGCATCATTTCCTGCATCAAAGCTCGGAAACTCTTGCGAATGGAATGCCAAGCATTCCTAGCCCATGTAATCAACGAGAAACAGGAAATTAAAGACCTCATGAGCATCCCCGTAGTCTGTAACTCTCCTGATGTCTTTCCGGATGAGCTCCCAGGAATTCCTCCCAAACGCCAGGTCGAATTTCGTATTGACCTAATTCCTTGAGCTACCCCCGTAGCCAAGTCTCCATATCACCTAGCTCTAGTAGAAATGCAGGAGTTATCCAGCCAAATCAACGAGTTGCTCAGCAAAGGGTTCATCAGACCGAGTTCCTCACCCTGAGGAGCTCCAGTTTTATTTGTAAAGAAGAAAGATGGATCCTTTCAGATGTGTATCGACTATTATGAGTTGAAAAGTTAACCGTCAGAAACCGATATCCCCTTCCACAAATAGATGACCTCTTCGATCAACTTCAGGGAGCCAGCTATTTCTTGAAGATAGACCTTAGATAGGGTACCATCAGCTACGAGTTCATGAGAGTGATGTTTCCAAAACAGTCTTCAGGACTCGGTATGGACACTACGATTTCGTAGTGATGCCCTTCGGTCTAACCAATGCACCGACAGTGTTCATGGACCTGATGAACCGGGTGTGTCACCCTTTTCTGGATAAGTTCGTCATTGTGTTCATCGATGACATACGTGTTTACTCCAGAAGCAAAGAAGATCATAAACAACACTTGAGGTCGGTGTTGGAAACCCTTAGATCCGAAAAACTATATGCGAAAATTTTCAAGTGTGAATTCTGGATCCGGAAGGTGACTTTCCTTGGTTACGTGGTAAGCGAGGAGGGTATTCATGTGGATCATTCCATTATTAAAGCGATAGAGAATTGGTCGGCACCGAAGACACCCACAGAAATCCATCAATTCTTGGGTCTCGCCGGTTATTATCGGAGATTCATCCAGAATTTTTCCAAAATCACCAAACCCCTAACCACTCTAACATAGAAAGGTGTACCCTTTTGTTGGAATGAAAAGCAAGAAACAGCGTTCCAGATATTAAAGCAAGCCTTGTGCAGCGTGCCAGTTCTGTCCCTACCCGAAGGGACAGAAGACTTCGTTGTCTATTTTGATGCATCTAATCTGGGCTTAGGCTGTGTGCTTATGCAAAAAGTAAGAGTAATTGCTTATGCCTCAAGACAGTTGAAGGCACACAAGGTCAATTATACCATGCACGACTTGGAGTTAGGAGCCGTAGTCTTTGCGCTGAAGATTTGGAGACATTATCTCTACGGAACCAAGTGTACAATCTTCACTGACCATAAAAGCCTACAACACATCCTCAATCACAAAGACCTAAACATGATGCAACGGCGATGGGTAGAGTTACTTAGCGATTATGAGTGCGAGATTCGCTACCATCCCGACAAGGCCAATGTGGTAGCAGATGCCCTTAGCCGAAAGGAAAGTTCAAGCCGTAAGGTGAGGACAATGACGATGACTATCCATTCCCATTTATCCATGCAAATCCGAGATGCCCAAATAGACGCCCTCAAACCCGAGAACAAATCAAGCGAAACCTTGAGGGGAATGGATAAGAAACTTGAAATCAGAGGTGACGGAGTCTACTGTTTCATGGACCGAATTTGGACCATGAAGTTCGGAGGATTTAGGGAAGTTGTCATGGAGGAAGCACACAAGACCAGATACTCAGTTCACCCAGGTTCGGACAAGATGTACCTAGATCTCAAGAAACAATACTGGTGGCCAAACATGAAAGTCGAGATCGCTACATTCGTGGGCAAGTGCTTTACTTGCGCTAAAGTGAAAGTCAAGTACCAGAAACCCTCGGGTCTGCTCCAGCAACCCAAGGTACCCGAGTGGAAATGGGAGATGATTACCATCGATTTCATCACCAAGTTACCCAAATGTACGAGTGGGTACGATACCATTTGGGTAATTGTCGATCGTTTGACAAAATCCGCTCACTTTATTCCGATCAAAGAATCATTTAAGATGGAAAGACTCGCACGGATCTACATCCAAGAGGTAGTTCGACTGCACGGTGTACCTGCGTCCATTATCTCAGATCGAGATAGTAGGTTTACCTCCAGATTTTGGCAGTCTCTTCAAAAGTCTCTTGGAACCAAACTAGACATGAGCACGACTTATCATCCTCAGACCGACGAACAGAGTGAGAGAACTAACCAAACCATGGAAGACATGCTTAGGGCATGTGTCATGGATTTCGGCAAATCGTGGGACACACATTTGCCATTGCTCGAGTTCTTGTACAATAATAGTTAACACACCAGTATCAAGGATGCTCCGTTCGAAGCCCTTTACGGTCGCAAGTGCAGATCCCCTCTGTGATGGGCCGAGGTAGGGGACACGCAGCTAGCCAAGAATCGATTCCCTGACAGTGCTCTCACTAGTCCTGAAATTATCTGAGAAACCACCGAAAAGATCATCTAAATTCGGGAACGATTGAAAGCTTCACGAGATCGCCAGAAGAGTTACGCTGATAACCGACGGAAACCTCTGGAGTTCCAGGTTGGAGACCGTGTTCTGTTGAAGGTATCACCCTGGAAAGGCATGGTACGCTTTGGAAAGCGTGGGAAACTTAATCCGAGGTACATTAGACCCTTCGAGATCCTCTCCAGGATCGGTCCGGTAGCCTATAAACTTCGATTACCTCACGAGCTTAGCAATATTCATCCCGTCTTCCACGTCTCAAACCTTAAAAAGTGTCTATCTGATGAAACCCTCGTGATTCCCCTTGATGAGATCAAGATCAACGAGAACTTAAACTTCGTGGAGGAGCCAATCGAAATCATGGATCGAGAGATAAAACACACGAAACAAAGTCGCATCCCGATAGTGAGGGTTCGTTGGAATGCCAAGCGGGGACTAGAATTCACATGGGAGCGAGAAGACTCGATAAAACAGAAGTATCTGCATCTCTTTCCAAATCCATGATTTGTATCTTAATTCTGAATTTTAGGAGAAATTCTCTCTAACTGGGGGATAATGTGACAACCTGTAATTTATTTTCCGTCACAGTAACCCGTTTTCGTTAATAAAGCCGTTAAGTTCTAAAATTTTCCGTTAACTTTATTCTAAATAAATTATTGTGACTTCTATTAATGTTTTAAAAGTGTTGGAATACATTTTAAAACATTAAAATATTTTCTATTTCATTTAGAAAATATTTAGTTTTATTTAAGTCGTAAATACGACAACCTTATCGGGTGCGACCAAAAGCATCGTATAACGTCGGTATCGGGTAGAATTCCACCGTGTCCCAAACTTTCAGCATATATAAGGTTGAGAGAGCCTCATTTGAAGCTTTTTCACTCTCTCTCTACTTTCTCTCACTACTCTCTTTCTCTAGAACTCGAAATTGGTCCAAAAACTCTCATTTCAAGCATCATTTGGTAAGCAATCCATCCTAAACTTGTTATTGAACTTGAATAGCATGCAAATTCATGTTGAAATCACTCAAAACACATATGAACATGTTTTTATGGTTTGGGGACTCTCCCAAAACTATGAACACCTCTTATGAGGGTTTTTGTGCCATAAAACCCTTCCAAACCTCAATTAGGGCTTAGATTCGACTTAGAAACTTGCATGCATGATCTAAGGACCCCAAAATCTTGTCATTTGAGGTATGAACATGAGTTTACGGCCCAAGAACATTCTTGGACCATAAACCCCTATGCATGAACCATAAACACCTCTTAAGGTGTTAAAAATTCCCTTAAACACCACTAAAAGCTTTCAAACGTGTCTAGGACCTTATACTCCATCATTTGAAGCACCAAATCATACAAGAAGGGACCAAACATGATTTTACGGTCCAAGAACATGCTTGGACCATAAACCCTCATTCATAGACCTTAAACACGTTTTAGGGTGTTAGTTTGCCCCTAAACACCTTCAATGAACTTCCATAAGTGCATAAAACCTTATAACCCTTCAAGAAATGCATCAAAACATTCATAAATGGTACAAACTAGAGTTTACGGTCCAAGAACATTCTTAGATCGTAAACTCATCTCCTTAGACCATAAACTCTTCAAATGGGTGTTTAAGTGCCCTTATCACCTTGAATGGCTTGTATGTTGGACTAGAATCACATGTGATGAACCTACAAACACCAACACCCATGAATCATGGAAAAACATGAGTTTACGATTGTAAAATCATGTGTTTAAGGTAGTAAACTCCCCAAGAACACCTTCATAGACCATAAACTCCAATTCCAAGGCCATTTCAAGTCCCGATCACTTCCTAAGCCATGGAATCAACCCTAGAACTTTCCCGTGTGCATTGTAAGACTTTTTGGCATCCAAGAACACACATCCATGAGTTGACAACCGTAAACTCATGGGGATACGGTCAAGGGACTGTAAACTCCTCAAAGAGTTTACTTTTGAAGAGTAAACTCCATATCTAGGTCCTACACATCCATAGATGTCACCCGGGTCACTCCGAACACTTGTATTGAAGTGTTTTCACGTCTCAAAGTGTATATTCATTTATAATTAGTGGTTCAAAGTCTAATTAGATACAATTGTGTACCATTTCATATTACATAGGAACCTCGCGCATTATCAAGCCCCGAACCGACACATAGCATCCAAACCGACATGTTTTCTCGTCTGGTGAGTTCATACCCCTACCCTTTTTCAATGTTTTTCACTGTTTTTTGGGGGAATACAATCAAAGTACAACTAATACTTGTACTCAAAACTTCTTTTATATGTGTTGTGTCTCATATTACATATGCTTTTAACACTGACAGTCATAACAAACAACTGTTTGAACCTACAGAATACATTATCATATTATTTGTGAAAAACATTATAAATGGTTGTATTTTATATTTTCAAAAATGTTTTCCCACATTATAACAGTTAAAAGCATAACGTTAGAACTTAGAACATTGTTTTGTCTTCGGAAAAAACTCCACAGAGATACGCGAGTGGAGGATAGTCATTTGATCTTTCAGTATTATTACTAGTAAATTTGTTATTCCTATAAATTGGAGACACGTCCTCGGAGAACACTCCACAGAGATACGCGAGTGGAGGATCACCCCCGTAACCAGAATCTCTTAGATAGGGAGCGTGACTTGAGTGTATAGATCTATACGGGGCTGACTACCCGACACCTGGCTGCTAGCTACAACCGAACCGAAAGGTTCAAGGGTGACAAAAGTCATAGGGTGATGTGGACTACATATTTCCATATCTAGTCTATTGTATAGTTATGGAACTCGCAATTTGGATAACAGAGATTTACTTTTTAGTAATAATGGGTTTATCAACTAGTTTACTTGGTATTTATTAGTTTTATATACGTGTTAAAACTAATACATTTTCAGTATACATCTTTCACATTAGGAAAATATGGGATTTTCCTGGGATAACAATTGAACATAACCAGAACTGTGTAGCATAACAGATAACTAAACATTACATATAAGAAAATATGGGATTTTCTTAGGTCGTAACATTTTCAGAAACCAAAAAGGAAACTCGTATATTTTCAGAAAACAAAAACCGCTTATGAACTAACCAGCTTTATGCTAATTTTTAAAATGCTTGTAATCTCAGGTCCGAATTAGACAAGTACCCGATGATCCTTTTTGGCGAAGACGGAGTACGTAGAAGACACGTCTTGCTTTGGTTGATATATATACATATATGTATCACACTTGTACAACTTTACTTTTGAACAAATGTGAATTTTCATATGTAAATTTTCATATGTAATGTAATGGTTGTTTATTTTGTAAATTTTCATATGTAATGTAATGGATTTGATATTCAACGTGGAGTCCTCCCCGGAAATGTTTCCGACTTGGTTTTCGGGGTGTGACACATACTGGACCCCCACCCTTCATCGGGCATCGCCAGACATCGAGTCCCACCTGGCCTCAGGCCCCGTCCAGTATCGAGCCCCACTCAGTTTACAAACCTGTCAATCATCAGGACCCGCCCATTACACATACAAAGATATAAACATATAATCATACTAACACATGCGATAATCACAAAGATAATAACATACAATACATTCATTGGGTTTCGTCCGACATCAAGCCCTGCTCGGTATACAAACCAACGCATACACATGCATGCGTCACGCAGACATCTAGCATCATAACATAATAAACCATGGGCGAGAATTAGTTCCTTCGACCCGCTAAACACAGTGAGGAAACTTACCTCTAAATATGAACAATAGATGATGAGACTCTAACTCTGAATCTCAGCTCTAACCGACACCTAACCATCAAAAGACCAATTCTCTAACATAATCCAAAATACCCCTAGGGTCAAACTGGATCAAACAGTCAAAAAGTCAAAAGAGTCAATTCATCTGACCGCCATGTCGTGGTAGCCCTTTACCACGTCGAGGTGTCGAATACGACAAAATAGTCGCGACCAGACACACCACCACGTCGTGGTGGGATTACCACGTCGTGGTAACTGGATTTTCAGCAGCTTAATGTATTCAACCATTTACTTTGATCCTAAAGGGTCTCCAACTCTGATTTGGTCCACAACAGGGTCTAAATGGATAATGTTTCCAACATTATCAAATAGAACCATCCAAAGTCCATAGATCTCAACGTTAAGATCTAAAACATCACATGACTTAAGCAATATTCACTAAATCCTTAATATTACGTTCTCAAAAGCTCCATAAGAGTTTCTAATGTCAAACACATCATAAGAATCAGTGCTTTTCAGACGTGCATATCTAATGCATGTCTTGAATTCTTATTAGCTCAAATTAGATCAAAAGGGCCAAGATTTCATGGCCTCAAAACTCAAATCTAAATCAGATCCAAAGGGCCAAATGCTCCAAATGGCATAGAGATTCATAAAGTTACAAGCTTTATGAGATTCAACCTTCCAAAGCAACACGGCATAGAGAAAAGTGGAGAAAATCCATAGATCTATCAACTAACTCATCAAGATGAAGACTTTATATCTCCTTGAGATGTTCGAGGAAGATAAACTCATGGATCTACGTTGCTTTGGACTCCCAATATGATCTTCCACCACCGTCTTCCTTTATAAGCACCAAACACACACACTTTAAGGCTAAAATCTCACAGAAGGGATCTATGGTTTGCAAGGGACGATTTGGAGAGATGGAGGTTGATATGAGGGAGGCTATGAGAGGTTAAGGAGTTTAAATATGGGCTCAGCCCTTATACTTTAGGGTATTCTCCAACAGCTTCTAACACACCCTATCAAACTCACTACATCGTGGTGGCTTTTTAAACCATGCGGCCTAAAAGCTTATCACCATGTCGTGGCGAGTCTTTACCATGTCGTGGCCAAAAATAAATGATACAACAACGAAAGTAATTTCATACTTAGAATCGAGTGTTACATTTACCCATTACGATATCCCAACGAGTGTAAATCCCTAAACCTAGATCCCTAATGACAACATAAGACATGTACTCAACCATTAAGCTCTTAATAACCAAATCCATAAATCCATAACTTCCAAAAGGACTTCTTACTTCTATTCCAACATAAAAAGTATAACATTATTGGACATGCATGTCTAATGCAAGTATAGAACCCAAACTCGGTAAAAATGGGGAAAAAGACCAAAATCTCATGCATGGAGCTTAAAACACAATCCAACTTTAGATCTAGAAGATATAGTGACCAAGGGACCAAGGTGAGATATAAAGTTGCAAACTTTATCTCATCAAACTAACCCAAAATTGAATATGAACCAAGAAATGAAATAAATCTTAGATTTATTAAGAGGGAACCAAAAAGTTGGAAGCTTTTTACCTTCCATAGCTCTACAAGATACAAGAGGCATAAGATCTAAAGTGATGCACTCTTACAACTAGCATGCACACCAATTTCTTCTAAAATGCACTCCAAAGCTTCAAACTTCAAGAATCATCATTAATAGAATCACTCCAATGAAGCTAGGGTTTCATTTGAAAGGGTTGGAGGTTGAATAGGATGCCTGAATCCTTGAGATTAGGTGGTTAAATATGGAGAAAACCATAAAAATCATGGGCTTAGGCCACCACAACTGCCATGCCATGACCTTCCTCTTGCTACATCGTGGCGACCAATTAAACACTCGATCCTGTATAAAATATGTCATGTTGTGGTGCTCCAATCACCACGTAGTGGCACTTAGTTTTTACCAGAAATATGGTCCTTGATCCCACCAAACCCTCACATGATCCACTCTGGGAAACGGGTGTTACATTTATCCCCCATTTAAATTAGATTTCGTCCTCAAAATCTTCCCTTACAAATCCTTCTTCAAACATCCCCGAACCCTTCGTGGGTTTTCCAATCCCACTCCCTTTTGCGTGATCCGACACAACCCAACATACTAGAATCTGCAATAATCATTACAAGGAATTCAAAAACAGACACATAAGCCATTCCCAAGTGGAACTTCCGAAAGGTTAACTTCCTGACCAATGTAGCACTGAAACCATACCCCCAAACAGACATGTCCTCATCGGCATGCAAGTTGAATTAATCCTCAGCAAGAAGCACCCGACTTAAAGAAGAACAAACATCCTCACACTGCAACTAATTTACCACGAGAGCCACCCTCTTTTAATCACTATCTAAAGACTTCTAGATCATACCTAATTTCTAAGCAACAAGGCCACACACACATTAACTATGCTAACCTAAAAATCACAACCTCAACTCATCCAAGGTTTACTCTGGCCCTGCACTATTTCATGAAAACTAGGTACATGATCCTCAATCAACCGCCGATGCTAGTAACCTTGCATACAGACTAAAGTGTGAAATATAAACCAAAAAAGGCTAAATTTTCCTACACATTCCCTTGGCTCTAAAATTCAGTTATCGAAAAAAATAATAATAGCATGGCTAATCAACCTTTCCCAATTTTACATACCATGACTAAGGTCCTCAATTACACAACTGACTTCCTGACAAGTTGTAAGAGTAACCATGGGCAACACCAAAACTCATGTGAGACTTAAGCTCCTAAAACAACATATATGTACAATCACCTACAAGAACACCCAAGAGACTTATAACCACTTGTATTACTAGCCTCTTGGTACTCTAAGCAGTATGTTCCACTACCCATATGTCAACCTGAAGAGTTACGGTTTCTAAGTGACACTGGGACTATCGACAGTCCTAAGGACTATTAGCATTCCTAAAACTACTCATAACAATTATGAGCTACTAAGACCCAGCTATTCTAGTACGCACCCCACCATAACATAGGTAATACAAGGAGATAACTCACACGAAACCTTGTCATAAAACGAACATTAGTCCACTAAGAAAAATTCCAATAATAATAATTGCTGATGTATAACCATGACTTTTCTAGAAAGTCAACATCCTATCACTACCCGACTCAACCTTCCTGTCACTGAGCCCCTAGTGACAACACTATACTGCTCAAACACCCGTCTGTGATATATGTCTAACGTACCAGTATACAAGTCTCCACTACACAACTGTTATCCCCACATATATGGGTGAAATCCATGATGGCTCAAGACATTTCGTGACGTCATCCAACCATTGGGATAAGGTGCTTACAGTTCCTTACAGTTCTTTCAATCTTCTAACTATACACATGAAAAATCATACCAGCATCCAATGGGCCTAAAGGCATGCTACCATCATCCCACTGACCATTAAGAACCCAATCAACTCCCCACTTAACACTTTACCCAAGCATAAGAGCTATACTATTCTATAACATGCAACTCTTAGACAATCCACGACCATTGATCCATTACTAAACGTACCATGACCGCACACAACCCAAATCAATATAGACATTTGAACGCTTGCTCCAAATTGAAAGCATGGTATTTAACACTATCTGGGAGAAGCACAATTCTCTTTAGGCCAAGTGTGTTCCTTCTTTATCGTGTCCTTACCCAAAAGGTGATGTATCGGAAAAACGAACAAAACAACAAGCCTCAACCATTTTTAGACACGGTGTTCTAACTATCACAAAAAGAACCCACACGTTGATGAAGTTGAATAGATCCCAACAATGCACAAGAGACCAATAAGACTTTCAATTTCATAAAGGACTCCAAAATTAACCGGAAATGTTGCAAAAGTCCTGATCGAATCAATCCCAATACTATCCCAGTCGACGTGACCTGCCAAAACTAAACTTTTGTAACCACGATTATACCTGAAAAACTTAACAACGTTGCTCCGAGATCCGAACTCCCAATAGACAAGGACGACTGCCAACTCAAACCTATTAGGAACAACCATTTCATAACCAAATAGTCAAGAGTACTCATACAGATATACCAATATGTACACCTTTTAGAACTGGACAAAGAGTCGACGCATCAATTGCACCCTTATTTGATACAACTTGAAGCCTTCGAATAATCTGAGTAGACTCTGAGGCCGATCAACAAGTTCCCAACTCATTTAAAGATAACTAATCATATCATTGGCTAATCATATCTTCGATATCTAATGCATAACTCGAGCGGATCAACATTTCTCTATCAAGATCCTGGGCGCTTCTGAAAGGAACTTATGACCATAACAAGTTTGTTACCTATCAGCTTCCTTCTATGGGGATGACACATGCGTCCTTGAACATACACTTAACGGTCGCTTACTCTACACCCACGATATTCTAACCCTGAAATTCTCTGCAACCATGGAGGATTCTGATGAATACTTTGAGAAACACAAGGAGAAACTTCCTAACCATGAGCACTTTAATGGTAGTCAACTTTTGTTCCCAATGCAACAATAATACCGAACAAAAATCTAGCATACCTGAACCGTATATTCCTTTAACACATTGTGCCGAAATCAAAAAAAATCAAAATGACCAATGATCCTCCAAGTAGAATACCCACCCCCCCACCCACCCACTAAGGGGTTGAACCATCATCGACTGAGATTTACCACATCAAAGACTTAGACAAGCTTAACCAGGTACATACTCATCTTAACCATTATAATGAAAAATGCAACGCAAGAAGATCCTTTGCGTAATCATAAGGAAATTCTAAATCTCATATGGACACCTCATAGATCTTCCCCAACATTTCCACCTCAATCCTCGTGAATTCAAAAAGAATACCATTGAATTGATGAGGAACCTTATAAACTTTACTTATACGCAAGAAACCTTGCTCTTGGAGAGTTGATCCAAAACCTCATCCTCCTCTTGAAGCATAAACAATCCCTTACAGATGCTCAGAACATAGCTCTGACAAACTCAACATATCTATAGATCACTCCTACCAACACATGAATAACTTGATATATCCTATCCGATCTTCTCTAATCTGCATTACATATTCCACTTGCAACATGCCTTCAGCTTGGCTGTTGAACCATAATAATAAATGGGTCTCGAACATTCCCTCACTGCAAAACAGAGATGATTTACTATAAATTAACCTTTACCCTCTTACAGTAGAAACTGATACGGAGAACACCATCTCCTTCGACTGACAAACATTCGATCTCTTCTCCCTTGAGCACGAGAGACTAAAAAAGCAAAACATCATCATATAAAATGACATCCCTAACCATCAACTAAGTACTCAGCCTCAAGCTGTAATCCTTGGGTCGATCATCACAAGGGCACCCTTATTGAGTCCTGCAACTCAAACTGGAAGTATATCGAGCAACACCCTTGATACCTTTGAATCTACTAATGTACACAGGTCTGCACCATTTAGACCCAAATTTCCATGAACACTAAGGCTGAAATAATTTCTTATCTCATCCTGAAAAATAATATCCGACAAGAGGATAGTGATGGAGATGGATGTAATGAATGCTAGCGATATACCACATTATCTTCCCTCTACTAGCTCCTTAGAAACCATTTTGACCCTTCTTAATCCCTATATGGATCCTGTATTTTCAGTAGTACAGGCCCATACTACCTTCCACGCATATCTGTATGTGTCTCAAGAATTGTCTCAAAGTTCCTAAGTCACTACACATGACCAGTATCAACCGTAGATACATGTGACCCCCCCCCTAAGCATGTACCTAGATACCTTAACTCTTTCTTAGGTCACTAAGAACTCCACCATTGGAAGGTGTATCAACATGCCCATATGATTAGAAAATCTACCACAAACTTCGTAGATTCTCACCTTATATTTCATCATCCACCAATGCTCACACTTGCACACTCTAGCGCTCTACCAAGTTCACTAGGTATACTCACCCCACCGTGCTATTAGTTGTGGATGAAACTTCTACCAACTTCAACTAACTATCTTATTAATATAATTTCATGCAACAAGTATTAATCAGTCCTCCAACTACAAGATCCTACACCACAATGCAAACAAGAGTTGATACATACCTGATGGAGTTGGTCTGTTCTACGAGTCAATATAGACTTTAGGTTGATACGGACCCGATGGAGTCGATCTGCACTTGGATTCAATATGAACTCGAGGTTGATATGGACCCAGGGTTGTTATAGACCCATTATAACTATGTGCTGTTATATTTTGTGGTATGTGGTATTTTGGAGAATTCACTAAGATTTGTGCTTACAGTTGTGTATTACTTATTTTTCAGGTTCTTATCGGATTGCGAAGGCAAGACTGTACACACACGTCAACAACTTTGTGATTCGAGATTCAACATTGTCTTCTTTATAACTCTGATTTTGTATAATGGTGTATGAAAATATGGTTTGATCTGAATGTAATTTTCTTAAAAATAAGTGTTTATTCTATTTTAAAAATGAAAAATTTATTCAGGAATTTGGGACATTACAAAAACATACTACATGAGGTCTTCATCCGAGAACTTGTCTTCTAATGCATCAATGTCATCCAAATTAAGGTTAATGTGTTGAATCACATAGACGTGTTCCACCAAGTTTATTTAAAGATTGTGCAATGTTTCAGTGCTACATATATTTCTCAGCCACCCATGTACTCCTCACCACCAATTTCTATTTTTTATGTCTCGAGGATGGTTTAATGTTTGTCATACACACAGATTTCTCTTCCTTCATCTTCAATAATCATATTATGCAATATCATACATGCATACATGACTTCTTTCTGTTTTCCCTCGTTGAAAATTTTTGTTGGTTTTTTCAGTATGTACCAACATTTCTTAAGAACTCCAAAGGCCCTCTCAATATCCTTCCTATCTCTTTCTTGAGCTCTCTTGAATTTCTTATGTCTAGCATCGTATGGACATAAAAATGATCTAAAAAACATAGTATACTCAGCATAGATCTCATCAACAAGATAATAACCATACTTATATGGCATTCCATGCACTTGAAAGGAAGAATCTGGTGTGGAAATGTCATATATGTTGTTAAAAATGGGTGAATGATAAAGAAGGTAGATGCCGTTAATTGGACCGGGGGAACCAAAAAAAGCATGAGAAATCTACATATCATGTGTCGCCAACCATCGGTTGACCATGTTCACCTCACGTAAAATGACCATGGTGTGAGGTAGGGTAATTTTCCCATGCCCAATGTAGACAATCTAAACTTCTTATCATTCTAGGAAAGCCATGTATGCTAGCATGATGAGCTTGCAATTGTAAGATGTCATTGCATGTAGGTTTATGTAAATATTTTGGACCATAAATCCTAATCAGATATTTGCAAAAAAATATAGACTATCTCGTGCGGTCCTAGTGAACATCCTTAAACTCTCATCCAATGCATTAGGAGGGGTGCCATATACTAATTGTCGAAGATCAACCGTGAATTTTTGTAAGGGAGGGAAACTGGGTGTACCTTTAGCATCGGGACACTGTTGTAAGAAAAACTACACTCCCTCATTAAATCATTGACTATACATTTGTACAAAGGTTTACAGATTTTGAAGCGCCTTCGAAAGTAGTACCCTTGAAAAAGTGGCATTCTTGTCAAAGTAGTCTTGCTGAAAGCGTTGTTGGGTTCCTCGATGGTTTCTCTGAATATATCTTCATGTTCTCTGTTCCGTACTTACAACTTCATCATTGAGTAAAGTTTTATGAGTTTGCTCTGCTATTTTAGCAGCACCGACAACAACATCAAGCATAAACTGGAATTCTTCAGAAAATGAATATGATGGCATTGTCTAGTGATTTTGAGAGAAATAGATAGAGAAAGATAAATCGATTTATGTTTGGAGAAATAAGGATTTTGATGTTTTATTTATAGGTAAAAAAGAAAAAAAAAATCTCAAATTTGACCATTGAATGTTGGAAGTATAGAAAAAGGAATAAAGGATTAATGGCTTTTGGTGGAGTAAGACCGCGACCACTCCCTTGAGCCTTAAATAATGATTAATGCTTTTTGGAAGATTATGAAATGCTTATCTTGTGATTCCAAATTCAGTATAAATAGAAGTGTTTTCGTTCATTTTAGGGATAATGACTTAAAATGGTAACTTATTTTTCAATTTGTTAATATTTAGTCACTGAGATTTTTTGTCCATATTTTTCCATTGAACTCGTTGAACTGTTCAAAAAACATCCTTATGACGTCAATTCTAGGTTTAGCCAGTTTCCGGTGTATCTGACCACACCGACGATGCTGCAGTCATCTTCTCTGCAAGTCTCCGACGTTTATAATTTTTCTGGCGATACGAGTTCTTGAATTATACACATTTTCCATATTTTTGTTCTCTCATTCTCTCACTCTTTTCTATTTTATCTCTTTCTCCCTCTGAAACAAAGATTAACACATACATCATATATCTTCTAGATTCAAGAACACATACACAAACTTGATCTAGTTTGTGTATGTATTCTTTAGATTTTGATTTTTTAATAAAGAACATACATATCAAATTTGGATTTTGTTTCGATTTATGGGAGATTTTTTTTCGATTTATGAACCCATAACTCAAATCCAAAAAAACACACACATATACACTAAAATGTGAAATGGAGTTCATATAACAAATCTAGAATTTTCGGGTTTCTAATGACGAATCTAAAATGGAATTCATACATGAAATCGAGCTTTGGATTTTCATATTTTTCTTGGATCATCATGTTTTACATATCTTGTTCTTAAATTCTAGATTTTTCTTTCACGTTTTGAAATCAGAGTGTTGTTCTAGATCTGATGTTCATCATCTTCAACCTCCAACCCATATCTGATGTTCGAGCATGAACACATAAACATGAACACTTTTTTAAATTGTTTGATTTCTAGGAAGAAGAGAAACATCATGAAGATCTATAAACCTTAAAGATCATTTAATTTCTGGAAAGAAGATGAACACATAAACACACATACATCAGATCTGATGATGAGCACAAGCACACACACACACGAACACAAACTAATTACAAGAATTTATTTCATAACCCAGGTGTCTGGAATAAAATACTTTCAATAACCAATGAAGAACTCGGATTTGCAGATCTGATGAAGGAGTCCGACCTGCAGATCTGATGAAGATCTTCATGAACACATTTCATATAGGTTTTTAATTTATAGAAGTAACCAAACCCCTTAGCATATCCTCCAATGTTTGAATGGTCCTCTCGCTTTGCCTATCTGTCTGGGATGGTAGGCGGTGCTCATATCGACTGCCAAAATCGAGAGGTAAACCTACTATCTCTATCCAAGATAATAGATATTGGCATGCCATGTAATCTTGCAACCTCGATGTAGATCCGAGTCAGATTTACCATTTTAAACGTTTCCTTTATTGATGGGAAATGGGTGGATTTGGTCAACCGATCGACAATCACTCAGATGGCATCTAGTCTGTTGGCCGTCTTAGGCAATTTGGTTATGAAATCCATTGTTATTCTCTCCTATTTCCACTCGGGTATATCAGGTTGTTGCAGTAGACCCAAAGGCTTCTGATACTCTAACTTAACTTTGGTGCAAGTCAGGCACTTCCCCACATAGGTAGCAATTTCAGCTTTCATATTAGGCTACCAATAGTGTTGTTTGAGATACAAATACATTTTGTCGGAACCCGGATGGACGGAGTGCTTTTTCTTGTGTGCTTTATTCATGAGCACGTCCCTGAACCCACCAAATTTTAGGGTCCAGATTCAGTCCATGAGGTAGTAGGCTCCGTCCTCTTTGATCGTAAAATTATTGTCCATCCCATGCAAGACTTCGTTTGCGATGTTTTCCATCTTCAGGGATTCTAGTTGACCCTCCTTGATTTGTGAAGACAAGTGGGAATGGATGGTCATCGTTAGTGTTCTCACTCATTGACCCGAGTATTCGTTTCTGCTTAGGGCATCAGCCACCACATTGGCCTTGCCTAGATGGTACCGAATCTCACATTCATAGTCATTCAGTAGCTCAACCCATTGTTGTTGTCTCATGTTTAGTTCTTTCTGGTTCAGGATATGTTGGAGGCTATTGTGGTCTATGAAAATGGTGCACTTCGTCTTGTAGATATAGTTCCTCCAAATGTTTAGAGATAAGACCACAGCTCCCAGCTCAATATCATGACTGGTATAGTTCACCTCATGGGTCTTTAGTTGTCAGGATGAATAGGCTATAACTTTCCCGCATTGTATAAGTACACAGCCTAACCCTTGATTAGAAGCGTCACAATATACCACAAAATCATCCGTTCCCTCTGGAAAAGACAACATCGGAGAAATGAAGAGGGCTTGTTTCAGGATTTGAACACAGTCTCTTGTTTCGTATCCCATGTGAAAGGTACACCCTTCTGGGTTAGCGTGAGTGGTTTGGCGAACTTGGAGAAATTCTGAATCAACCTCATGTAATAACCAACGAGGCCTAAGAATTGCCTGATCTCCATTGGAGTTCTCGGGGTTGCCCAACCCTCAATTGGTTTGATCTTGGATGGTTCCACATGTATTACCTCTTCACTGACCACGTGTCCTAGAAAATCCACTCTACGAATCTAGAACTCGCACTTGGAGAATTTCGCGTACAGTTACTCGACTCTGAGTGTTTACAAAACTTGCCGAAAATGTTGGTTGTGTTCTTCTTTCCTTCATGAATAAACGAGTATATCATCAATGAACACAATCACCAAGTTATCAAGATAGGGCTAGTAGACTCGGTTCATCAGGTCCATAAATGCTGCAGGTGCATTCCCTAGACCGAAATACATTACCACAAATTCATAATGCCCGTAACATGTTCAGAAGGAAGTTTTGGGGACATCTTCTTCTCGGAATCCCAGTTGGTGGTATCCAAACCTTAGATCTATCTACGAGAAGTAACTGGATCCTTGTAAGCGGTCAAATATATCATCGATCCGAGGAAGAGGGTATCAATTCTTGATGGCGAGCTTGTTGATTTCAGGGCAATCGATACACATGTGAAATGAACCATCTTTCTTTTTGACAAACAAAATCAAAACTCCCTGAGGAGAGAAGCTTGGTCTTATGAACCCTTTTTCTAGTAACTTGCTCGATTGGCTGGAGAGTTCTTGCATCTCTGCAGGAGCCAATCTATATGGTGTTTTGGCAATTGGCATGGCTCTAGGTGCCAGGTCAATTCGAGATTTGACCTTCCATTCAGGGGGTATTCCCGGGAGGTCTTTAGGAAACACGTTTGGAAATTTTGCACACCTCTGGGATGTCTTTGATGCTCTTCTCTTCCTTCTTTTGATCCACTACATGGGCTAGGAAGGCATGGTTCTTTTTGTGCAAGAACTTTTGTGCCTTGATGCATGAGATGAGACGAAGGTTTGTATCGGGTTTATCGCCTTAAGTAATTAGGGTTTCATGGTTGGGTAGGTGAAGACAAACAGGTTTCTTGTAGCACATAATATTGGCATGATGGGGGCTTAACCAATCCATGCCGATGATTATATCAAAGTTTCTAATAGTAACAGGCATTAAGTTGATTTGAAATGAGTGATTATTTTAAAGTTAACGTGCACCCTAAAAATACATCGTTGGTCCAGTTTTCCCATTAGCCATTTCCATCGTGAAGGTTTCGTTTAATTTTTAGGGACTTTAATTGAGTAAGTGTTTAAATTTATAACTCACGAAACTTCATTCCGCCCCAATATCAAATAAGATGCATGCATAGATATCGTTGAGGAGGAACGTACCTGTGACTATTGCCAGATCTCTTACAACCTCCTTATGTCCCATCGCTTGGACTCTGCTTGCTCCCTCTGCATTATGATTGTTGGCCTTGAGACAGTTTCTTTTGAAGTGGCCAGTCTCTCCGCACCCATCGCATGATTGACTTTCCCCAACGTTGTTGGGTAGGTTGTTTTGTTGTAACGGTGCTTTGCAATACCGGGCGGTGTGCCCCTTTCGGTTATAGTTGGTGCATTGTAGATCTCGGCATGCGCCGTTATGGTGCAAGTTGCATTTATCACACTTTGGAAGGGAGCCTGCATATGGTTTTGTAGGTGTTGGTGCAGCAGGAGTGGTATTAGCATGAACTACTACGATTTGTTGTTTATTTGCAGCCTCTTCAGTTTGTTTCCCCTTCCTCTTCTTTCCCCAATTTTTCTTGTTATCATCCCCCCTTCTTTGCTTCAGTAATATAAGTCTTTGTGCCCTTTTGTTCTCCATGACCGTATAGCTTTTGCGCCAGGCGCTTGGCACTATCAAACGTTGTTGGGTTTGCAGCAATCACATTTCCCTGAATCGGGGGAGTTAGCCCCCAAATGAAACCTTTGAACTTCTTAGTATCAGAGGTGATCATTCTCGGGCACAATAGTCCCAGATCGCTGAACCTGGCAATGTAAGCTTCGATGTCGGAGTCTTTCACAGTAAGGTTCCATAATTCTTAATCAAGTTTTTGTACTTCACCCTGGGGGCAGTACTCATCAAGCATCAGGGTTTTGAGGTTCTCATACTCCATGGAGTTTTCTATTGGTAGAGTTAGAGCCTTGACATGGCCGTTCCACAATGAGAGGGCCCTTTCGGAAAATGTAAACGCTGCGAACTTCACTTTACTTTCTTCTGGACAGTCGTAGATTTCAAAGACAAATTCGATCTTTTCAAATCATCGGGCGACATCTATCACACCTCCATTCCCGTTAAATGGCCTTGGATTTCCATTGGTGAAATCCTTATATGTGCATGTCCTCCTATGTCCTTGATTATCTCTGTGATTGGAACTCCTCATCCCATTTCCATTCCCTCCTTCGTTTGTGCCATTGTTGTTAATGCGTGTCAGAGCTACAGTAACTGTGGCTGAAACTGCCACCTGGAATGCAATCGAATCCATTTCTAGTAGAGGCGGTGGTGGTGATGGTGTTGTTGTGTTGTTTTTGCGATTGTACTTTAGGGGCATTTCCTGCTATAAAGTAGGAATGACGATAAATTTGTGACATAATTATGGCCCGATGTTTATAGAAATGGAAACCCCTTTGTTTCTAATGGTTACAGTGATTCGATTATACTTGTAGTTGAAACTGTTTTATATCAAATAAAAATGAAAAGAAAGAACATAGAAGATAACAACATCACAAAAAAACACACATTTGTTTCATAAATGATAAATTTTTAGTACATAATGTGTGAAAATTGACCTTTGAAAAGGTCTACAGTACATCGAGGATAAAATCTGACAGCATAACGACCCTACGAGTAGTGTAATCACTTAATCGTAGGGTCGATCCTACATACATAGAGAAAAGAAAAGGGGTAGTACCAATGCATACCCATAACAAAATCCACAACAAGAGGTGGGTAGGATAAGTCCTACTCACGACGAGTGGACCCTGCTGGTGCCTGTGATGAGGTGGAATTGCCCTGATGCTCGACTAGTCAGCGCTCGATGATCCACACCCTCTCCTCCAGAGTATCATGTCGTGCCTGGTACTCCCTTGCCTCTACTCGCGTAGCGGTAAGATCCTCGATGAGCTGCTCCCTCAGATAGTGGTCCCTCTGACGATCTTGGATGCATGTGGCTGTAACCTCTAGGGCATCCCTCATCTCCATGACTTGGCGGACTAAAGTTTGAGCTTAGTCTCCAATGTCTGAAATCCTTCAGACCATGACGGGAAGTGCTCGATTTGTGGTCCCTCCATGGCGAAGGTTATAACACCATCGCTCCATTCCAAAGGGTGGAAGTTGTTCTTGGTGTCAACTCCATCTCTCCAAATCATAATCCCAGGGGGTGTAGGGCCATTTTAGCCCTATCGGTGCATCAGTGCCCTAGCCATGTAGGGTGGGTTGATGACTTCGGACTCTGCGTCTGAGTCATTCTCCTCCTCATCGTCATCATCAATATCCTCGTCTACCTCATTCTCCTCGATCTATTTTGGATCCTCCTCGAGATCCTCTTCAATCCATCCCCCGTTTCCCTGGTTTGGGGGAAAAGGATCTCCTGGTTGGTGGAAGTTCTCCATGATGTCTGTATGAGAATATATAAGCATGAGAAAATAGATAGAATACCAAAATACCCCTATAGTATTTTATTTCTTTTAGTTTTGTTCATAAACCCTTTTGATTTAAAGTTGGTAAGTTTTAGATTTTAGTTTCCACCTCGACCACTCCTAAAAACATGTTGGTCATATCTCGAATAAATATAGTTGATCAGGCTATATTTACCCTACATATGACTACATAATTGTCTAAGTTTAGTCGTGATGTCCAACTACTCTAAAGACTTTTTATTTGTTTCTATATTAGGACTCTATTGCTAATGTACTCACGTGCATGTATACTTTTTATAAAATACTTATTTTTTAAAAGCATACTTTTTGTTAGAGTGTTTTAGTCCCATTGTATTTATAGTTGTATATCTTGTGTGGTTAGATATACTAGTTCACTATAAACAATGCTATGATACCAATCTGTCACACCCCCGAACCAGGACGACGAAAACATCTGAGGGCGGATGATGTCATTTTATTGTATCATCACAATTGAATATAAATGGACATGGCAACCAAACAACATACATTAAGAATACAATCTTCATAAGTTTACAATTTTTAATTGTTCAACTATTACACAAAAGAGAAAAAATTATAAATTGAATAATGCGGCAAAATATCCAATCCATAGCTCGAGTACCTGCTTACTGGTTTCCTGAGAATACAAGTCATTTTAAAAAGCGTCAACATAGAATGTTTGGCAAAAATGTTGAATACTTCTAGAAATTCCAATATTTTCCATAAAAATGAAATGTTTGTTTGTTTCCAAAAAACCATGAATATTATATGCATGTTCCTTTGAATCATGTAAATGTAAGTTCCCAGAAAATCCCATATTTTCTAATTTTATGAAACTGTTGTCTTAAACCCTAAGACTGGATTAATGTCAATAGAGTACTAAAATGGCGTGTAGTTTTATAATATATAAAACTAGAGAAGTGTAAGTTTTTCGTAAATCAAGATAGTGTTGTTAATCCTTATGTGAGTCGTTGTAATCATGCTTGATGTGACTGTTATGCCTGTCATGACGTTCTTCAGGCATCGATTGCGGTAAGATATTTGTTTCCCTAGACTGGCTCCGTCTAGCTGTAGCGAACAGGTCACGTGTAGGGGTATCAATCCCCATATAGATCTATACATAATTATCTCGCTCTTCTCTAGGAGACTTTGGTTATAATTACAGGACTTAGAGTGTACACTAGGTAGGTACAGTGAAGATAGTGTCTCACAAGAGCATTAACGGATTTACGTCGATTTCGAATTTCTTTATTGTATAATAAAATAAGTTTACTAGTGTAAATTCGTGACTAACTTTTTACGACACGCAATTTCCAGATTTCATGACACGCAGTATAATACTTATAAAAAAGAGCTTTATGACAAACAGTTTATGACACGCAAGATTTTCTGTCACGAAACTGTTTAATATATGATTTTGGTTAATCTATTTTCCATTATTTTATATAAATAGAATTTAATAAATAATTCTATTCGTAACATATTTTTGCAAAAATAGTAAGTTTACGACTATTTTACTAATAATTTTATTTTTAGTAAAATATTCAAACTTTGTGTTTATGTTTAACATTCTTTTTATCATTTCTTGTAAGTTGTAACACAAGATACGTTGTTTTAGTTGACTCAAGTATTTCACAATTTCTATAATACCAAAAATATTAAACTCAATATTTTACCTAAATATTAGTGTAGTTTAACACAAGATACGTTGTTTCAAGTATCCCCCCCCCCCCCCCCAAAAAAAAAAAAAAGATGGAAAACACGAAAATAGTGGGGTATGAAGCTCACATTGATTTTGTGTATTAGGAAGAGGAAGAAAGAAGTTGTTGAGCCTAGACTTGTGTCGAAAATGGGGATGCTCTAAGAAGCCACACACGAATGGTGTGTGTATGTGAGATGATCTTAGCATAAAAGTGTGTTAAACCACTTGAGTTTCATAATAAACTTACCTAAAACTCTTAAAACTACTCAAAAATATGCCTTTCTTTGAAGGTGGTTCTTGAAATTTTGGAAGGGGAAGAGAGAGTTTGGAAAGTGAATTGGAAATGATTTTTGTGGGTGTGTGATGGTGTTTGCGGTCGAGAACATAAAAGGGAGGGGGAAAGTAGTGTCATTGATGCATGGCGGTCAAACAAAGGTGTTATGTGGAAACATGAAACTCAATCTCATGCATTAGTTGGTTATCTTAAGGTTAAAAGAGCATAAAGAGTTGAGGTGGCAAGGTTTTTGGTTTTCTTTTCCCTTTCTTCTTTTTGTTTTGTCTCATCTGAAACTACGGGGTTTGTGGCCTTAAAGGCTTCTCAAGGATTTTTGGTTTTAAAGGTGGCCGAAAAGACCCTATTTCCTTCAAGAGTTGCGGTTTTGGAGAGTATGAACGGCTTTTGGGCTTATATTGTGCCCATAAAGGGTTTTCGGTCCAATAAGGCCCAAAAGAATGGGTTTTCAACCTATAGTGTGTTGGGCCGAGAATTGTTGGGCCAAGGCCCAAAATTGATTGGGATTAGCTATTGGATCATCTTTTAGGCTTGTGTGAGGCTATTTCAACTTGCTTCACGAGGTATGCACGTATGTAATTAAAAAACATTGTAGTTTGAATTTCACTAATTTGATGTTATAAAGTTACATAGAGGAAATTTTTGTATATGAAACACCATCTCAACCCTAAATTTGCTATTTGTGACAATTCCTATGTTTTGAACATGCATACTATGCCTCTCTATGGTGCTTCCTTTATTAATAGATCCACTAGAGACTATTCCAGTGATGCACATTTCATAATTCCAAATTCTTATCCTTGATCTAAGATGTAGTGGAATTTCATCTTTACATGCATATGATGTCGAGATTCTAACGTCACGGTGACTGAGCCTTCAATATTACAGAATGTTCCACTGGAACATCTTACTAAGAACAATTCCACAACTGTGAAGTCTCAAATTCAAGATATACTCCTTGAACACTTCTTTGCATTAAATTTTTTAACTTACATGTAGATTTTACAAACATCTACCATTATGGAAACATTTCCATATTCCATATGAACAACATTCTGACAAAGAACCACCTTAATCCAGAATGTGTCATTGTGGTCCGTCCTGTTATTAACATACTCCCACTGTCCACAAGCAACCAATTTTTTGGTAAAACTATAGAACGTTCTTGACAGTTTTATAATAACTTTAGTCACATGAAATTATCATCCTTTCACTTAATGCGAAAAGCAATTGAAAATTAGAATAATCGAATATTATAGCATTTATAATCGATCTATAACACATGGTTTGGATATTGGTTGGAAAGGTACCAATTTGGGAAGGTTTTATGCATGGACTCGGCGAGTTGGGAGATCTACTCGTCGAGTAGGGTCATGTCATCTTGGATGCGGGTCAGAACTAACTTAGTGGGTCGGAAGGCCCGACTCAGCGAGTCAGAGCTGTTTAGAGAACACCCTAGTCTCGGGGTTTGCCCCTATATAAACATCATAATCCACCCTAGTAGCCTCCCTTAACACCATAAAAGAACGTTCACGACCGTAAACCCTCTAGTGAGTGAAGTAAGAATAATTGGGACCTTATCATAGATATTTTGGGGAGGATTCCAATTTTAAAGAGGAAGTATCAAGGGAGAAGAGTTAGATCAATCCTCTATTTCGTTTTGGGCATCTGTCTAAGGTATTAATCTGCTACCTTAAGGCTTGATTTCTTTTTGGAAGTTATGGTCAACCTTGAGGAGATGGAAGCAAACTTAGATCTGGACCTATAACAAGGATATGATTCCAGATCTGGACCTCATTAGGTCCCAAATATCATAAAGTTGCACCTTTTATTAATCATATCCCCTCATCATGCATGAAAACCTTGTTTGAAGGTTAGTTTTGGTGTTTTGGCCATATGAGGCCTTGCATGCACGTCAAGTTTGCAACTTTATGTGACATCTACCCCAGGAGATTGTGGATCTGAATTTGAGGCCTTGAATCCCACTGGAAAGGACTGAATACATGAGAACTCGTCGAGTCGATGTGGTGACTGGGAGAGTCGAGAGGGTTTTCTCATTCACGACCAAGGGTTTACAGTCGAAGGTTCATGGCCAAGGTTTCATGATCAAGGGTATTTGATTGGAAGTTTACTGCCATGAACATCAAGGAACTCAACGAGTCTCTCAGCTGACTCGGCGAGTCGGTGAGTGATGCCAAGAACTCAACGAGTGGCAGGTTCCACTCACGAGTTGAGGTCAACATTGATTGTTAACCATGACTTTGACTTTGTCTAGGGTTGACTTTGAGGGAATTTATGGGATGGTGTTACGTGAATCAATTGCTGGTTATAGGTTGTTGAGAAGAGGCAGCATGGGATATATCTGAATTCAGCGTACCATTCCAGCATTCCAAATGTGAGTCTTCTCACCATATCAATGGTATAAGGCACCAAGGCCGGCCCATTTTATGAGATGCAGTTGATTGATTGAATATGCGATATGATAGTATGTCATTTACATGGATGACCACATGGGGATTCACGTGGCATTTGGTATAAGACCTTGGAGGGTTTCCATGGCATCCTACTATATTTGTTCATATAGTTTGCATTATGTTTTGTTTGGTAGGAAGAACTAGTGGGGGTTCCTAAGCCAGAAAGACCTTGTGGGGGTTACCAAGGCAGGAAGACCATGTAGGGGTTCCCATGGAAGATAAAGACCACGAGGGGGTTCTCGTGGCATTCAGTGTAAGACTTGGGAGGGCTTTCAGGGCTTCCTTATTTGTTGAATGCATGGCTTATGTGATATATGTAGCTTATGGCTAATTTGATATGTGTTATGTGGTTTGTGTGTGGGATATGCTCTGGGGACTCATTAAGGATTTCGATTACAGGTTGTTGATTTGTTTCAGGTACATTCGAGCCCAAGGGCAAAGGAAAGGCATGATGGTGTGACGTGCACTCTATCTCTCTTTCACTGATATGGTTTCGGAACACTCTAATGTTTTAAAAATAAAATTTTATGAATATGTATTTGAAAATAATTGTGTTGGGATTTCATGATTTATGCAAATGTGTTTCCTTAATTAAAATGAAAAATTTCTTTGTAAAATTTGGGTCGTTACACGATCCTGTTGTTGGGTTTCAAGCATTCTAACACTCCTAAGTGTACATGCAACTCTAAATACCTTGGATCTATGTTTTCTCTATTATACATGCAAATATGAACTTTCCAAGGTATTTATCCTAACTAGCATAATAACATGATTCTTATGAATATATCAAGTTAGAATTACATACCTCTTTAATGTAGAAAGTCTTCATGAAGCTTGAGTGCCTAGTGCCACAAGTGTGACACCTCAAATGGTTCACATAACACCAAATACACATGGAAAGACTTTAGAGAAATTGGAACACTTCATAAAATCAGCTAGCCCTTTGTTCTCACACATAGTGGCCGATTTCTTGAGCCATGGAATTCTTTTATATGGTGGCTATTAGGGTTACACCATGTAACTCATAACTTTACCCATTCCTTATGTTGCATGGATTTTAACCTCCATGGAGTATCCATGGGTCACCCCATGGACTTAGTCCAACATAAGGAATCTTGGATCACAAGCCCACATAAATAAGAATGAATGATTTACACAATCAACCCATATACTTAATTAGTCTCCTTTTAATCACTTAATTAATTCCAAATTAATTCTTCATCAATACTAATTAAATAACATTATTAATATATTAGAAGCTATAATATATTAACAAACCTTAAGTTTTATTTCTCTCATTATAGTCTATCCAAATGCATGATGCCATGCAACCCAAATGGATATTGTCGGGTCGGGTCAAGTCTTACCAATTATAGTTATGGACTTAGACATTAATCCAATAGTCTCCCACTTGGATAAGTCTAAAACTATTATTGCGTCTGACATCAAGAACCGCCTGGAAATCGTAGCTCTCAAAAGCTTCTGTCGAACTCTGATGTAACATCCCGAAATATCTAGAGTAGAGTTGAAGGGTTAAAAGAGTAAATTGGGAAAGAGTGACTCGGCGAGTCCATGTGCGGACTTGGCGAGTAGAGTCGCGACTTGGTCGCGTGTTAACTGGCCGACTCGGCGAGTCAGTGTAATGGACTCGGTGAGTAGGCGCTGAGTGGAGAAAACCCTAATTCTCGGGGTTGAGCCTTATATAAAGATCACTATGTTTTCCTCCCAACCTCTTTATCACCCCTTGAGCCCCAGAAAACCCTAAATCACGGAGAAGCACCATTGTTGAGTGGATTGGAGCTTGGAGAAGTAATGGTTGAAGGAATTTTGGGAAGATTGAAGGATTGGAGCAAGGGGCTTTGCTTGGATTCGAATTGCATTGCAGTTGGGGCATCACTTAGAGGTAATATCTTGTTATTGACCTGTTGTTATGTTGTTTCTTCATTTTGGGGTTTGTGAGAAATTGTCTATGGATGAAATGGGAAGTCTAGAGGTTAGATATGAGGTTGCTACCTCAGATCTAGAAGGGAGAAGAATCAGAGAGCATGAAAGTCCCTGTGTTGGAGTGTTTAGTGAAGCTTACATGTCCCAAACCCTAGCCCCAATGTGCAAACGGCTTAGATCTCTTTGGATTCACATAAAGTTTGCCACTTTACGTGATGGATGAGTGGTAGGAGACTAGATCTATGTTTTGGATCAATTGCATGGCCTGAGATGCTTCTGTATGGATTCAGACCGGTGGTACTCGACGAGTCACATGGGGAGACTCGATGAGTTGCTTGAAGATGGCCTGGAACTCGACGAGTTGGAAGAACAACTCGGCGAGTAGGTTGAAGATAGCCTTGGACTCGACGAGTCCATTTGGACTCGGCGAGTCTTGTCGAAGAGTCCCAAATATTCTCTGGTTGAGTTGAGAATCGGTGAGTCGAGGGATGACTCGGTGAGTCGTGTGCGAGTAGACTCAGAGTTGTTGGACTCGGCGAGTTAGGTCGCAGATTGAGTTTAGTTCTGATTAAAGGAACTTGACGAGTCACAGGGTTGACTCGGCGAGTAGGGTCAGTCAGGGGTTGACTTAGACTGAGGACTTTGATTTCGACCAAGGGTTGGCCGTTGAATTTTAGGGTTTGGTCAGCGATGTGGCCTTTGGGCCAAGAGAGAGGTAAAATAGTCTTTTACCCATAAGAGGGTGTTATGAGAGGATTTATTCTAGTCTCGAGAGTTATATTCATGAGAGTATCTGCCTTATGTGTTAGGCGGTGGTGAGTTCGAGATTCAAGTGTGGGGATATCTGCTTTCTGCTTGCCAGGTGAGTCTTCTCATTATACTTTACCTTGAGTAGGTAACCAGAGTTATGTGATCAGAGTATTTGTATGCTATATGTACGTGATGTGTTGTACTGCATTATTTCTATGTGATTTATGTTGTGCATGTTTATAGAGTTGAAACCGGAAGGTTCCCAGAGTTAGAACCTGAGGGTTCACAGAGTTTGGGTGCACGGACTCATAGAGTTATAGCCTCGAGTGGCTAATATGTGTTATGTGTGGTATTTTGGGGAACTCACTAAGCTTCGTGCTTACAGTGTTTTGTGTGATATTTTTCAGGTTTCTTTCAGTATCACGGGACGGCACCGGCTTGATTGTACACACCAGAGAAAGAGTCATATTTTGGAGGATCCTGGTTTTCTATGCAAGTGAAAATGGAGTCATGTTTTGTAAATCGACTATGAATGAGATTTTAAACAAGTGTTTCTAAGAATAAAATGATTATTTTAAATGAAAATTTTGTCTTGAAATTTACGGTGTTACAAGTTGGTATCAGAGCCTTGGTTTGAGGGATTCGGATGCGCCTTCGGGTAAATCTGGACTCAAACTGAGGAAGTAAGAAAAGTTTTAAGGAAATAATTTTCTTAAAATGAATAAAAGTTCAAAGAGAAAGCAAGAAGGAGTAGTGTGTACAATCAGCCAGAGCCTGAACGGTGATTTCCCAAAATACCCTTATTTTTGTGTTATGAGATATGTATGATGCACTTTATGAGATATTGTTGCATGCTAGAGACAGGCTAGGTATTTCATATGTTAAGACTAGAGTGGCCTGATTTGTGATGCCTTAGCCTAGGACTCGTTGTTATAGGTGTTATGCTTTTGAGTATGTGATGAGTGAGAGTATCCAGTTAGAACCCATGAGGGGTAGAGTTACAGAGTTCGGTGGTACTTTCGAGGATGAGCCGAGAAGGTGGAGTTATCACAGAGAGGGAGTCCTATGTATTCTTCGATGCTCGAATGCTGCTTGCTTTGTGCTTTGTGGAACTCTCGATGATGGGAGTCAGCTACCAAGTGAATATGACGATATTTAGGAGGTAGATGGCTGGCATCATTAGGATCTCCTCAGCAGCTGATAGCAAAGAAGTGGGAGGACAACGGAAGAGCCTAGGGAGTAACCCTATCCAGATGAGTGCACTTGTAGAATAGAGAATTTCGCTGGGGAGCGAGCACGCGCGATGGGATTGGTGAAAGAGCAGGTCGAGCAGCTATTTAGAAGCTCTAGGATGGTCCGTGAGGAAAGTATGGGTAGATGTGGCAGGTAGTATGGGCCCGTACTACTGAAAGAAGAGGACCCATACTTGATACAGGGAGTATTCTGAAGGTTCTAAAGAGCAGATTGAGGAGTGATGTTATGGTTCGGGTACCATACATCAGAACAAATTGAGGAGTGTTGTTATGGTTTGAGTACCATACATCAGAGTAGATTGAGGAGTGATGTTATGGTTTGAGTACCATACATCGGAGCAGATCGAGGAGTGATGTTATGGTTCGGGTACCATACATCAGGGCAGATTGAGGAGTGATGTTATGGTTCGGGTACCATACATCAGAACAGATTGAGGAGTGATGTTATGGTTTGAAGTACCATACATCGGAGCGGATTTGAGGAGTGATGTTATGGTTTGGGTACCATACATCAGGGCAGATTGAGGAGCGATGTTATGGTTCGGGTATCATACATCAGGGCAGATTGAGGAGTGATGTTATGGTTCGGGTACCATACATCAGGGTAGATTGAGGAGTGATGTTATGGTTCGGGTACCATACATCAGAGCAGATTGAGGAGTGATGTTATGGTCCGGGTACCGTACAACGGAGCGGATTGGGGAGTGATGTTATGGTTAGGGTACCATACACTGGGGCATATTGAGAAGAGATGTCATGGAATGAGTACCATGGTTCGTAGTGAATGATGTTTGTGGTTCTCTGGTTATTCGGTCACGAGTAAGTTCGAAGAGGCGTCCCTTGAGAGGGAGATCGAGAGCCCCTCAGAGTATTTTAGTAAGGAGTCAGTGAGAATGGAGAATTTCGATCTGAGTTGGGCGATCAGTCGATAAAGGAGATGTCACCTCCTATGATCTGGGAGGTACTGATTATGCTCGTGTGAAAAATATGAGAAGCATGATGTTTTGGTTTTGAGTTTAGGGGTAAATCCTGCAGGTCGTCATTGATGATGATTTCCCACTAGAGTATCAGGTGGCATGTGTGCCACGAGGCAGTGATCTATCATGAGCAGATAGTCAGTTGAGACTGGGATAGTCAAGGTCCACGCTATACCTAATTGAGTTTAGTCGGGTGTACGGTAGTGGTATCAGCGGGGAGTTCAGTCGAGTTCACCAGTGCCGAGAGTGTTCTATCCATGGGGTGTTGAATTTGGGAGTGGGTTCCTGTTCTTGGGATGATCCCGGTGTTGGAGCGTTGGTTAATGAGTTGAGGTGAGGAATACGATGATTTTATGGTTCATTCTATAAGCCAGGGATGTTATCGAGCAGTTGAGTTGTTTGGTACTAAATTGGTACGAGATTTGGAACGACTAGAGGCAGACATGACGAGAAGTTCTTGAGGAGTTCACCAGAGGTTCAGAGTATATGAGGTCGATGCATTTCCTTAAGGGGGGATTATCGGGCGTTGTGTAGCACTTTCCGAGGGCAGGTGCGATTTTGCTGAAGAATATAGTTATGGGTTAGTTGTGTGCTATTTGGTGATGGTTCGAACCCTAAGTGGGGGAGAACCGGGTGCCGTATGTAAGAAAGCAGAGATTTGTCAAGAGCAGTTATAAGTGGAGTATAGAGATATGCGGTAAGAAATCATGAGACCAGAGATGTCGGTGATCGAGGAAAGGGGTCAGAGTGAATTAATGCGGGAAGTACTTGTTTGAGAAGGCTGAATGTCTCCACGACAGGTGTTTATTAGTCAGGAATCTGGTATTGGTCAGTGTTGGGGCAAGTAGATAAAGAATGATTGGGCAGCCAACTCCCGGGTCGGTATGTGTATCCTTGTTTAGATTTTGAGCGGTAGGAAAAAGGGTTTCGGAGAATTGTCAGCATATTTTGTAGCGTTAGTGTTTCTTCGTATTGCAATTGAGAAATTGAATACACCGAAGTTGCAACTTGGGAAAAATGAAGATCTAGTTATGGGGTTCAGAGGGAATGTATTATTGCATCTATATGGTGCTTGGAGCAGGAGATCTGTGGTTGTGGCAGGATCTTGTGATGTTCGGTGGGGGTGTTCCGAGGTATACGGGTATTGATATCTTTATTTCAAAGTTATTCGTGAATCTTGAGTTGAGACGACTTGTGGTATATCAGGTATCTATGGATCTAGTGAGAGCCTTCGGGTATGGGCATCCAGGGAGATTACTTGGGAGAGTGGATCTTCGCAAGGGTGGGCATCTGTTATGACGATTGCCTCAAGAGTCTGTGATGAATATTCGAGACGAGTATGGGTAGCCACCTATGATAGTCTGTGGAGCACGAACTAGTGGAGTTAGAGGGTGTTGTGATACTGCGGGGAGCCATAGTACTCACTAGTCAGAGGGTGTTGTGATACTGCGGGGAGCTGTAGTACTCACTAGTCAGAGGGTGTTGTGATACTGCGGGAAGCCGTAGTACTCACTAGCAGAGGGTGTAGTGATACTGCGGGGAGCCGTAGTACTCACTAGTCAGAGGGTGCTGTGATACTGCGGGGAGCCGTAGTGCTCACTAGATGGCAAGAGAGTGTGATGATGGAATGTTCTCCGATCAGTGTATGATGTGGAAGAGTTTTGGGCTTGAGTAGCCCTAGTATTGAGTTTTTGGAGCCTGGATGTTGGACCGGGGGCGAGACTGGGGTCCCCGTATCTGTCGGGGAATGTGGTGAGATGCGCAAGGGATATGCGCAGCAGAAACCAGAGATTAGAGTGGAGACGATCCTCGATTGGATTGTACTTTCTTGCATAAGGAAAAGAGAATTCCGTGACTTGCGTGTCACGGGGCCGGGATAGTGGTCACGGGGAGGAAGTTAGTGGGATATTTGGATCATGATTTGGGTGACCTTTGGAGGCTCAACTGTGGAGTCAAAAGCTGACCTGGTGACCAGTCTCGAAGAGGGATATGAGATGAGCTAGAGCCTATCATGATGATGTCTGAGGACACCTCAGAAGGAGTGAACAATTCAGACGCTCAAAGACATGCTTCGGGCATGTGTATTAGATTTCGGAGGGTGTTGCGGTACGTATTTATCCTTGGTTGAGTTATCCTATTTCAACAGCCATCATTAGTGCATTGGTATGCCACCCTTTGTGCTGTTGTATGGGAGGAAGTGTCGGACCCTCATTTGCTGAGGAAAGTGTCGATTCGCGGAATTGGAAGTTGTAGTGAGAATGGATGATTTGGAGTATGATGGGATGTCTGCTGAGGATGCGGAAGGGATTCCGCGGGTGCTTGATTGCAAGAAGAGGACTCATGAAGAGTTGCTCTAGGATTGAAGAGTGGGCCTTTTTGTTGTCACGGATTGGATAGAATGGGATTCGGATCGGGGATCCGATGGTTCATGGCTTCTAACCCTTATGGGTCGAGTGATTGTTGAGATTTGGGTCAGTGATGTTTCATGGGTAATTCTTGGATCGTTGAGTGTGGTTATCCGAGGGTACGTCTGGTGCCCGGTTCGAGACAGTGGTCAGGACACCGTAAGGAAAGGAAAAGTGTGTTCGAGTTTCGATGGGTATGCCTTGTGAGATCTGGTCCGATTAAGGCCAGGCGGCATGTTGTGGGAGTATTTCTGGAGTTGAGTTGTTGTAGGCTTCGAGGGTGAAGCCTAATTTAAGTGGGGGAGAATTGTAACATCCCAAGATATCTAGAGTAGAGTTGAAGGGTTAAAAGAGTAAATTGGGAAAGAGTGACTCGGCGAGTAGAGTCGCGACTTGGTCGCGTGTTAAGTGGCCGACTCGGCGAGTCAGTGTAATGGACTCGGCGAGTAGGCGCTGAGTGGAGAAAACCCTAATTCTCGGGGTTGAGCCTTATATAAAGATCACTATGTTTTCCTCCCAAACTCTTTATCACCCCTTGAGCCCCAGAAAACCCTAAATCACGGAGAAGCACCATTGTTGAGTGGATTGGAGCTTGGAGAAGTAATGGTTGAAGGAATTTTGGGAAGATTGAAGGCTTGGAGCAAGGGGCTTTGCTTGGATTCGAATTACATTGCAGTTGGGGCATCACTTAGAGGTAATATCTCGTTATTGACCTGTTGTTATGTTGTTTCTTCATTTTGGGGTTTGTGAGAAATTGTCTATGGATGAAATGGGAAGTCTAGAGGTTAGATCTGAGGTTGCTACCTCAGATCTGGAAGGGAGAAGAGTCAGAGAGCATGAAAGTCCCTGTGTTGGAGTGTTTAGTGAAGCTTACATGTCCCAAACCCTAGCCCCAATGTGCAAACGGCTTAGATCTCTTTGGATTCACGTAAAGTTTGCCACTTTACGTGATGGATGAGTGGTAGGAGACTAGATCTATGTTTTGGATCAATTGCATGGCCTGAGATGCTTCTGTATGGATTTAGACCGGTGGTACTCGACGAGTCACATGGGTAGACTCGACGAGTTGCTTGAAGATGGCCTGGAACTCGACGAGTTGGAAGATCAACTCGGCGAGTAGGTTGAAGATAGCCTTGGACTCGACGAGTCCATTTGGACTCAGCGAGTCTTGTCGAAGAGTCCCAAATATTCTCTGGTTGAGTCGAGAATCGGTGAGTCGAGGGATGACTCGGTGAGTCGTGTGCGAGTGGACTCATAGTTGTTCGACTTGGCGAGTTAGGTCGGAGATTGAGTGAAGTTCTGATTAAGGGAACTTGACGAGTCACAGGGTTGACTCAGCGAGTAGGGTCAGTCAGGGGTTGACTTAGACTGAGGACTTTGATTTCGACCAAGGGTTGGCCGTTGACTTTTAGGTTTGGTCAGCGATGTGGCCTTTGGGCCAAGAGAGAGGTAAAATAGTCTTTTACCCATAAGAGGGTGTTATGAGAGGATTTATTCTAGTCTCGAGAGTTATATTCATGAGAGTATCTGCCTTACGTGTTAGGCGGTGGCAAGTTCGAGATTCAAGTGTGGGGATATCTACTTTCTGCTTGCCAGGTGAGTCTTCTCACTATACTTTACCTTGAGTAGGTAACCAGAGTTATGTGATCAGAGTATTTGTATGCTATATGTACGTGATGTGTTGTACTGCATTATTTCTATCTGATTTATGTTGTGCATGTTTATAGAGTTGGAACCGGAAGGTTCCCAGAGTTAGAACCTGAGGGTTCACAGAGTTTGGGTGCACGGACCCATAGAGTTATAGCCTCGAGTGGCTAATATGTGTTATGTGTGGTATTTTGGGGAACTCACTAAGCTTCGTGCTTACAGTGTTTTGTGTGATGTTTTTCAGGTTTCTTTCAGTATCACGGGACAGCACCGGCTTGACTGTACACACCAGAGAAAGAGTCATATTTTGGAGGATCCTGGTTTTCTATGCAAGTGAAAATGGAGTCATGTTTTGTAAATCGACTATGAATGAGATTTTAAACAAGTGTTTCTAAGAATAAAATGATTATTTTAAATGAAAATTTTGTCTTGAAATTTATGGTGTTACATCTGACCTTGTAGATTAACTTTGACCTTTGTCAATGAGTTGTCCATTAGATAAGGGATCATATATTCCTCCATTCTAGATATCATATATACCGAGACATGTATTATAATCATTCTCTCTGTCCATTTTTTGTTTCCCGATTTTCGATTTATGACGACTGACTAATTGAACAAATCAAATCAGTCCTGGCCCGATCGAGCACTTACATTTTTCATCATCAAATCATCTAGGGGCCCACAGGTATTGCTTTTATCCTGAAGGTAAAAGGAATGGATAAACTTTGACTCATATAGCTTGTTCTACTACTTGTTGAATCATACACAAAGGCACGTTTTATAACATCGAGTTACCAAATGCGTTTTCATGCAATCAATGTACAACCAACTCATAGTAATAGCTCATATCTCTAGGTTTGAAGAATATAAGATATTATCATCTCATGATCACTCGTGATAAAATCCATGAAGTGATTCCAATGAGCGCGGCTTGAATCCAATACTCAGAACTTATGAGCGCTCATGAGTGTTGTAGCCCTTTGTCCAACATCTTAGACCTCTACAAGCCAACCCATGACAGTCTTAATTCATATCTACTTCCAACATATGACCGACTGTGGATGGTTTGAATAACTTAGTCATCCAGAACAATGACCTAGTTATTCAGGAAGTTAAAACATGCAAAGTGAAACACAATAATAATTGAATCCAATATCGTATTAAAACCTATGACCATAAATAAAACACCTTTTATTTATCACCATATGATTACACATTATTCACTATATACTGTTGCAGCTATCAACTTTATTCTTGAATTTAAAACAATAGTTGTCCCATGCTCCTAGCATGTATACTATGTTTTCTAAACACTAGTCATGCCATACACCAAGTATGCATACTATGTTTGTCTATGATCTTTACTTTGTGAAAGAGATCGATTGAACATAATTCCAATGATTCTCATTTCACAGTCGCAAATCCTTACTACAAATGCAAGAATTCCAAATTCATGCCATTTACTAAAATCTGTTAGATTCTAAACTTATATTCATTGATCCTCTTGTAATGATTATGCACAAAGCCAGAAAGACTTGACAGCAACCATTACAGAGCATTCTAAAGGAGATCAACTCCTTGGAAACATCCTTCTTGTATTAAGTTTCCTAATCTTACACAAGTTGAATAATTTCTATCTTGGAAACATTTCCAGATTCCATTTCGACTATCACTTCTGAACAAGAGTTGCCTCCTTACAGATTATACTTCCAACTGTCCTTGAGCAACCAATCTTTGGTGAACCTTAGATTATCCTCGACAATTGTTTAATACTTTTAGTCATATCCAATTCTAGACCTTTCCCCTTCTTAATGCCCCAGGCATTTGGAAAATTTTAGAGAGGATGAATATAGCACATGTAATCGATCCTATATCTGAAGCATATGGGACACGATTCATGATGTGTCACATAAAGACTAACCCAGTCTTTTTCTATAACATTTCCATTTCTATTTGCCAAGTTCTCATAATTGAGATTATGAAAAGGGATGTCGTATGTAACGCCCGCAGATCCGGGCTAGTCAATTTAGAGGCAATAGGGGTCAAAAATGACTTTTCGACAAAAGATTATTTATAATGAATAGTCTTAACCAAGTTTTATAATATTTCACAAGGTTTCCGTACATATAAAGAACGCCGAAATCCGAGTTATAACGAAGAAGTTATGGCCCGCCGAAGTTTTACGGCAAAACCGGCACGGCACCGGAAGACGTAAATAGTGAATTTACGATAGAAGACTTTTTAGCCTTAGCAATCTAAACAAAAGTCGTAGAATATGTTAAACTAAGAGCGTCGATAAAAAGAACGCCCAAATCTGACTTCGTATGAGGAAGTTATGATTTTTCTAAGATTCGGCTTAGCAGTGTACAACCCGAAACTCGAATTTTAGTTCGAGCGGTTTTTGGCTTATGTGAAATAAATGAGAGTTGAAGATCTCGTTAATAGGAACTCAACGGTAAAAAGACAGACGAAAACGGAGTCCGTATGAAGAAGTTACGAATTCTTCGCGGTCATTTAACAGTCTAAACGCCTCGTACTGTTAAATTTAAGATCGGTCAAGAATTAGCCGACGGAGTCAAAATGAAAGTTGTAGATATTATTTTTACCTACGCGTGGATATAAAGAACGTCAAAAACGGAGGTCGTATGTGAAAGTTACGGATTTTAGAAGTCGGAAGTGTGTTGTGCGAAAATGGGTGATGTGGCACAATCTTGGCCATTGCTTTCTCCCCAAGTCTTGCCACTAGATGGTGACATGTGGCACCAAGTTCAGCCATTTTCACCCTATAAATACCACCTCTCCCACCCTCATTTTCTTCACACCTTTCCCATTCTTTCTTCTCTTTACTCTCTCTCTAGAACCTCTCTGTAGCCCCGAAATCCCCCGAAAAGCCTAGGGAACCTCCCTAGCACGAGGCGGAAGCCCCGGAGTGCTCGATGGCTCCGAGAAGAAGAGCTTTTCGGCTCGGAAACGCTGCTCCAAGCAAAGCCTGGTTTTCTATAAAACCCGCTGTAAGTGAGCTACGTCTACGCTATTTTTAATATAGTTTTTATTTAATTATATGAACGTTATTAAGAACATATAATAAATACTTGGGCTATTATTATGGGTTATATAAGTATTTTTTTAACGCTTATATAATAGTAATAATAGCTAGACTATTAATTAGTCTCGGCAAATAATAGACTAAAATCTATTGGTGATAATACTAGGTTTCGTCGAAGGAAATTATTTTAAAGTAAACGAAGCGCTGTCCGAGTACCGAGTCACCACCTTCTCAGGTGAGTGCATAGTCCCTTTCATGAACATGATTTTAATACAAGTATTGATTGAAGTATTAATTATATGTTTATGTGCGAGTTAATTGATGTTGCTTGAAATTCGTGTTAAAGAACATACCTGATTATATTTGATAATTTAGGATAAAGAGTAGACCTAAATTAAATATGAGGAATATTGGGTAGTATATTCTTACGAGTACAAGTGAGTTAAACTCAGAGAATAGAAGTTAGTATATGTCACTTATCCGGGAGTATGGATTAGACATAGTCATTGTCCCTAGTCCGAGAATATGGATTAGGCATAATCATTCGTCGTTAATCCGAGAGTATGGATTAGCTATTGTCCCTAGTCCGAGAGTATGGATTAGGCATAATCATTCATCTTTAATCCGAGAGTATGGATTAGTCATTCGTCCCTAGTCCGAGAGTATGGATTTGGTAAATTCGTTCATTTCTGATCCGAGAGTATGGAGTAGGTAAAACGACTAATCTTAGGTCCGAGAGTATGGATAGCCTCGTTGCGAGGATCGACGGGGTGGGATAGGAGTTGTTTATATATATGTATGGTAAAATTGTATATTTTGTGAATTTTAAACTATATATATGGTATAACATTGTGGGATTGAAATCCCTATGTGCTCACCAGGTTTCCCAACCTGACCCACTCAGTTTATTTATATCACAGGTGTTGATATGAAGTGACATTACACTGAGAGATTTAAAGAGATGTAGACCACTAGTGTGAATAATTGTAAGTTCTGTTTATGCTTATGTTCCTGTATTAACGATGACATCCCAAATGTTTTAAAATGAAATAAATACGTTTCTTCGAAAATGTTTTAATAACGTATTTACCATGTTTTTCTGGGAACAAATTCCGCAACCTTTTTATAAAATGAAGTACTCTGATTTTTATAAAGCATAAACAAAATCGGTCTTTTCTGGCCGTGATTTTGGGGATGTCACAGTTGGTATCAGAGCATTAGTTTAAGCGAACTAGGAATATGGATTTATTTCTAGACTTAAACTTAGAATGGTAAGCGATGATTGTGAGGTGTGAGCACTAGCTTATTTTAGGAATTATGCCTAAAATGCTTTTATGTGCTAAATACTTGTGCCTGATATGCTGTTAGTTGTTCGGATCTATGGTCTGTTTCCAACCGGATCTGGAAACCTTATGTGTTGAGGATTCTAAACGTACGACTACGATATTAGAACTAGCATATAAACGTTTTGGAGTGATAAGGATGATTTAACCGTTAATCCTAAGTAAAGATCTAGATTCACCTTATTCGGTGTATAGATCAAGATGGCAAGAACCCGTAGCGGAAACGTGAATGCAAATGGGAACAGAAACCAACCCCCAGTGATTGAGTAAATACCGGTGATGGAAGCCGCCCCTGAGTCAGTCACAATGGCCGGAGTGCAAGCGATGATCCAAGCGATGTTGGATCGTCAAATGGAGGAAACTAGACGTTTGCTCCAGCAAAATCGTGAGGAAGCCACTATTCAGATCGAACAGCCCGAGTTGAACGAAGGGCAGACTGAGGAAGGAAACTACAGTGGGACTGTTGGTCAAGTCAACCCACCAATAGTTCGACAAAACAACCAAGATGACGAGGTCGAGAGGAATGGATGCAAGTACAAGGATTTTCTGACTTGCAAGCCATCGAGTTTCACTGGAAAGGAGGATCCGATCGGGGTCATGGATTGGATCTCGGAGATGGAGTTAGCCTTCATGACATGCGGTTGTAGAGGGAAGCTACAGACCACATTTGCAATGCGTCAGTTTCGAGGAGGCGCTGTACGTTGGTGGAATACCTTGGGGAAGACTCTGAGCCCTAATGAGCCTCTGCAACTGACATGGGCAGAATTTATGGTGCAATTCAAACGAAAGTACTGCTCAGCTCAAAACCTGCTTGAGCTAGAGAACCAGTTTCTAACCCTGAAGAAGGGAAGCATGTCAATCGATGAATATACCAACAACTTCACAGAGAAGATGGAGTTCGCCTTGCGTCTTGTTCCGGATGAGTTGACGAAAATCGACAAGTACGCAAAAGGACTTCCATGGGAGTACGCGGTGCCAGTGCATCAAGCACCTACTCTAGAGGCAGCTATCTGGGCTGCCAAGTCTGTCGAAGATATGATCAAGGGAAGAGCCTCCAGCAAGATGGAGGTTGGCGAGAAGAGAAAGTTTGAAGGATCTTCAAGGTCCAGCGAGAAGAGAAAATTCTCAAAGTTTGAAGAAGGAACGCAATGGTGTGACAAGTGTAGAAAGAAGCACATCGGGAAATGCTCTAAATATACGACATGCTTTAAATGTGGGAAGACTGGTCATTACGCCAGCGAATGCACAACCAAGAGAGAAGTCTGCTTTAAGTGTGGAGAAGAAGGACACTTCAAACAAGACTTCCCAAAGAGAGAAGGGGCTACAAAGCCAAATGTACCACCAAAGCCAAAGGCGAGAGCATTTCAAATGATCCTTGACGAAGCAGATGACAATGCAAGGATTCAAGAGTGAAGGCTTGACATCCGAGGATCGAGTTATGGAGTAATCGTATAGATAGTACCTCACGATGTAGCCCGTTAGAGGCATAGTCTAGGGTGAACTTGAACACCTATGTAACAGTTTCAAGAAATAATATAAAACCTTTGTTTTGTTATCTGATGTGTTAAGTTGTTGTATGGTTTTCTTGTATGGTGACTTGGAAAAACTGCGGGACAATACTTGGGACGAGTATGAGTAGGTGTGAATGGTAGTAGAGGCCTATACTACCGGAAGCACATGACTCACACTTGGATTAGGGAAAGTCACAAGGTTACCAAGAAGCCAGTAATTGATTTCGTTTTATTCAAGTATGTCGTTACCATTGTTTCGGTAATGACTAAGAAGATTGTTGTTATCCCGACCCTAGTGGTCATATCACCTTGAGTCCGACTACGATGAGTAGGTTACGTGGTTCAGAGAACCAAGTTTGATATAGCGTCCGACTTAAACCAAACGATTAATAATCAAAGCGATCAATAGAAGTATCGCGCTTGTTGGTAGCTAGAAATGCTACATGTTAAAGTATGATTATATCACATTAGAACATGAAGGAAGGCTTAGTCTGTTTTAGAATTTAAGAGACCTGAGTCTAAACGTACATCACATGATGATAGGTCATAATTTGGAGTCTAATATGAGGTAGAGAGCAGATGCACGATCAAGTACTGCTTACAGTCAATAAGTCTAAGAGATAGACTTGAAGGAATAAAGAAGTTATAATTATTACCGAGGATGAAGAGATGACGTATGGAGTCATTATACGATCCTTGTTTCGTTGATGATTCCGGGACGTAATCATCCTAAGGGGGAGATAATTGTAACGCCCGCAGATCCGGGCTAGTCAATTTAGAGGTAATAGGGGTCAAAAATGACTTTTCGACAAAAGATTATTTATAATGAATAGTCTTAACCAAGTTTTATAATATGTCACAAGGTTTCCGTACATATAAAGAACGCCGAAATCCGAGTTATAACGAAGAAGTTATGGCCCACCGAAGTTTTACGGCAAAACCGGCACGGCACCGGAAGACGTAAATAGTGAATTTACGATAGAAGAATTTTTAGCCTTAGCAATCTAAACAAAAGTCGTAGAATATGTTAAACTAAGAGCGTCGATAAAAAGAACGCCCAAATCTGACTTCGTATGAGGAAGTTATGATTTTTCTAAGATTCGGCTTAGCAGTGTACAGCCCGAAACTCGAATTTTAGTTCGAGCGGTTTTTGGCTTATGTGAAATAAATGAGAGTTGAAGATCTCGTTAATAGGAACTCAACGGTAAAAGGACAGACGAAAACGGAGTCCGTATGAAGAAGTTACGAATTCTTCGCGGTCATTTAACAGTCTAAACGCCTCGTACTGTTAAATTTAAGATCGGTCGAGAATTAGCTGATGGAGTCAAAATGAAAGTTGTAGATATTATTTTTACCTACGCGTGGATATAAAGAACGTCAAAAACGGAGGTCGTATGTGAAAGTTACGGATTTTAGAAGTCGGAAGTGTGTTGTGCGAAAATGGGTGATGTGGCACAATCTTGGCCATTGCTTTCTCCCCAAGTCTTGCCACTAGATGGTGACATGTGGCACCAAGTTCAGCCATTTTCACCCTATAAATACCACCTCTCCCACCCTCATTTTCTTCACACCTTTCCCATTCTTTCTTCTCTTTACTCTCTCTCTAGAACCTCTCTCTAGCCTCGAAATCCCCCGAAAAGCCTAAGGAACCTCCCTAGCACGAGGCGGAAGCCCCGGAGTGCTCGACGGCTCCGAGAAGAAGAGCTTTTCGGCTCGGAAACGCTGCTCCAAGCAAAGCCTGGTTTTCTATAAAACCCGCTGTAAGTGAGCTACGTCTACGCTATTTTTAATATAGTTTTTATTTAATTATATGAACGTTATTAAGAACATATAATAAATACTTGGGCTATTATTATGGGTTATATAAGTATTTTTTTAACGCTTATATAATAGTAATAATAGCTAGACTATTAATTAGTCTCGGCGAATAATAGACTAAAATCTATTGGTGATAATACTAGGTTTCGTCGAAGGAAATTATTTTAAAGTAAACGAAGCGCTGTCCGAGTACCGAGTCACCACCTTCTCAGGTGAGTGCATAGTCCCTTTCATGAACATGATTTTAATACAAGTATTGATTGAAGTATTAATTATATGTTTATGTGCGAGTTAATTGATGTTGCTTGAAATTCGTGTTAAAGAACATACCTGATTATATTTGATAATTTAGGATAAAGAGTAGACCTAAATTAAATATGAGGAATATTGGGTAGTATATTCTTACGAGTACAAGTGAGTTAAACTCAGAGAATAGAAGTTAGTATATGTCACTTATCCGGGAGTATGGATTAGACATAGTCATTGTCCCTAGTCCGAGAATATGGATTAGGCATAATCATTCGTCGTTAATCCGAGAGTATGGATTAGCTATTGTCCCTAGTCCGAGAGTATGGATTAGGCATAATCATTCATCTTTAATCCGAGAGTATGGATTAGTCATTCGTCCCTAGTCCGAGAGTATGGATTTGGTAAATTCGTTCATTTCTGATCCGAGAGTATGGAGTAGGTAAAACGACTAATCTTAGGTCCGAGAGTATGGATAGCCTCGTTGCGAGGATCGACGGGGTGGGATAGGAGTTGTTTATATATATGTATGGTAAAATTGTATATTTTGTGAATTTTAAACTATATATATGGTATAACATTGTGGGATTGAAATCCCTATGTGCTCACCAGGTTTCCCAACCTGACCCACTCAGTTTATTTATATCACAGGTGTTGATATGAAGTGACATTACACTGAGAGATTTAAAGAGATGTAGACCACTAGTGTGAATAATTGTAAGTTCTGTTTATGCTTATGTTCCTGTATTAACGATGACATCCCAAATGTTTTAAAATGAAATAAATATGTTTCTTCGAAAATGTTTTAATAACGTATTTACCATGTTTTTCTGGGAACAAATTCCGCAACCTTTTTATAAAATGAAGTACTCTGATTTTTATAAAGCATAAACAAAATCGGTCTTTTCTGGCCGTGATTTTGGGGATGTCACAGTTGGTATCAGAGCATTAGTTTAAGCGAACTAGGAATATGGATTTATTTCTAGACTTAAACTTAGAATGGTAAGCGATGATTGTGAGGTGTGAGCACTAGCTTATTTTAGGAATTATGCCTAAAATGCTTTTATGTGCTAAATACTTGTGCCTGATATGCTGTTAGTTGTTCGGATCTATGGTCTGTTGCCAACCGGATCTGGAAACCTTATGTGTTTAGGATTCTAAACGTACGACTACGATATTAGAACTAGCATATAAACGTTTCGGAGTGATAAGGATGATTTAACCGTTAATCCTAAGTAAAGATCTAGATTCACCTTATTCGGTGTATAGATCAAGATGGCAAGAACCCGTAGCGGAAACGTGAATGCAAATGGGAACAGAAACCAACCCCCAGTGATTGAGTAAATACCGGTGATGGAAGCCGCCCCTGAGTCAGTCACAATGGCCGGAGTGCAAGCGATGATCCAAGCGATGTTGGATCGTCAAATGGAGAAAACTAGACGTTTGCTCCAGCAAAATCGTGAGGAAGCCACTATTCAGATCGAACAGCCCGAGTTGAACGAAGGGCAGACTGAGGAAGGAAACTACAGTGGGACTGTTGGTCAAGTCAACCCACCAATAGTTCGACAAAACAACCAAGATGACGAGGTCGAGAGGAATGGATGCAAGTACAAGGATTTTCTGACTTGCAAGCCATCGACTTTCACTGGAAAGGAGGATCTGATCGGGGTCATGGATTGGATCTCGGAGATGGAGTTAGCCTTCATGACATGCGGTTGTAGAGGGAAGCTACAGACCACATTTGTAATGCGTCAGTTTCGAGGAGGCGCTGTACGTTGGTGGAATACCTTGGGGAAGACTCTGAGCCCTAATGAGCCTCTGCAACTGACATGGGCAGAATTTATGGTGCAATTCAAACGAAAGTACTGCTCAGCTCAAAACCTGCTTGAGCTAGAGAACCAGTTTCTAACCTTGAAGAAGGGAAGCATGTCAATCGATGAATATACCAACAACTTCACAGAGAAGATGGAGTTCGCCTTGCGTCTTGTTCCGGATGAGTTGACGAAAATCGACAAGTACGCAAAAGGACTTCCATGGGAGTACGCGGTGCCAGTGCATCAAGCACCTACTCTAGAGGCAGCTATCTGGGCTGCCAAGTCTGTCGAAGATATGATCAAGGGAAGAGCCTCCAGCAAGATGGAGGTTGGCGAGAAGAGAAAGTTTGAAGGATCTTCAAGGTCCAGCGAGAAGAGAAAATTCTCAAAGTTTGAAGAAGGAACGCAATGGTGTGACAAGTGTAGAAAGAAGCACATCGGGAAATGCTCTAAATATACGACATGCTTTAAATGTGGGAAGACTGGTCATTACGCCAGCGAATGCACAACCAAGAGAGAAGTCTGCTTTAAGTGTGGAGAAGAAGGACACTTCAAACAAGACTGCCCAAAGAGAGAAGGGGCTACAAAGCCAAATGTACCACCAAAGCCAAAGGCGAGAGCATTTCAAATGATCCTTGACGAAGCAGATGACAATGCAAGGATTCAAGAGTGAAGGCTTGACATCCGAGGATCGAGTTATGGAGTAATCGTATAGATAGTACCTCACGATGTAGCCCGTTAGAGGCATAGTCTAGGGTGAACTTGAACACCTATGTAACAGTTTCAAGAAATAATATAAAACCTTTGTTTTGTTATCTGATGTGTTAAGTTGTTGTATGGTTTTCTTGTATGGTGACTTGGAAAAACTGCGGGACAATACTTGGGACGAGTATGAGTAGGTGTGAATGGTAGTAGAGGCCTATACTACCGGAAGCACATGACTCACACTTGGATTAGGGAAAGTCACAAGGTTACCAAGAAGCCAATAATTGATTTCGTTTTATTCAAGTATGTCGTTACCATTGTTTCGGTAATGACTAAGAAGATTGTTGTTATCCCGACCCTAGTGGTCATATCACCTTGAGTCCGACTACGATGAGTAGGTTACGTGGTTCAGAGAACCAAGTTTGATATAGCGTCCGACTTAAACCAAACGATTAATAATCAAAGCGATCAATAGAAGTATCGCGCTCGTTGGTAGCTAGAAATGCTACATGTTAAAGTACGATTATATCACATTAGAACATGAAGGAAGGCTTAGTCTGTTTTAGAATTTAAGAGACCTGAGTCTAAACGTACATCACATGATGATAGGTCATAATTTGGAGTCTAATATGAGGTAGAGAGCAGATGCACGATCAAGTACTGCTTACAGTCAATAAGTCTAAGAGATAGACTTGAAGGAATAAAGAAGTTATAATTATTACCGAGGATGAAGAGATGACGTATGGAGTCATTATACGATCCTTGTTTCGTTGATGATTCCGGGACGTAATCATCCTAAGGGGGAGATAATTGTAACGCCCGCAGATCCGGGCTAGTCAATTTAGAGGTAATAGGGGTCAAAAATGACTTTTCGACAAAAGATTATTTATAATGAATAGTCTTAACCAAGTTTTATAATATGTCACAAGGTTTCCGTACATATAAAGAACGCCGAAATCCGAGTTATAACGAAGAAGTTATGGCCCACCGAAGTTTTACGGCAAAACCGGCACGGCACCGGAAGACGTAAATAGTGAATTTACGATAGAAGAATTTTTAGCCTTAGCAATCTAAACAAAAGTCGTAGAATATGTTAAACTAAGAGCGTCGATAAAAAGAACGCCCAAATCTGACTTCGTATGAGGAAGTTATGATTTTTCTAAGATTCGGCTTAGCAGTGTACAGCCCGAAACTCGAATTTTAGTTCGAGCGGTTTTTGGCTTATGTGAAATAAATGAGAGTTGAAGATCTCGTTAATAGGAACTCAACGGTAAAAAGACAGACGAAAACGGAGTCCGTATGAAGAAGTTACGAATTCTTCGCGGTCATTTAACAATCTAAACGCCTCGTACTGTTAAATTTAAGATCGGTCGAGAATTAGCTGACGGAGTCAAAATGAAAGTTGTAGATATTATTTTTACCTACGCGTGGATATAAAGAACGTCAAAAACGGAGGTCGTATGTGAAAGTTACGGATTTTAGAAGTCGGAAGTGTGTTGTGCGAAAATGGGTGATGTGGCACAATCTTGGCCATTGCTTTCTCCCCAAGTCTTGCCACTAGATGGTGACATGTGGCACCAAGTTCAGCCATTTTCACCCTATAAATACCACCTCTCCCACCCTCATTTTCTTCACACCTTTCCCATTCTTTCTTCTCTTTACTCTCTCTCTAGAACCTCTCTCTAGCCTCGAAATCCCCCGAAAAGCCTAGGGAACCTCCCTAGCACGAGGCGGAAGCCCCGGAGTGCTCGACGGCTCCGAGAAGAAGAGCTTTTCGGCTCGGAAACGCTGCTCCAAGCAAAGCCTGGTTTTCTATAAAACCCGCTGTAAGTGAGCTACGTCTACGCTATTTTTAATATAGTTTTTATTTGATTATATGAACGTTATTAAGAACATATAATAAATACTTGGGCTATTATTATGGGTTATATAAGTATTTTTTTAACGCTTATATAATAGTAATAATAGCTAGACTATTAATTAGTCTCGGCGAATAATAGACTAAAATCTATTGGTGATAATACTAGGTTTCGTCGAAGGAAATTATTTTAAAGTAAACGAAGCGCTGTCCGAGTACCGAGTCACCACCTTCTCAGGTGAGTGCATAGTCCCTTTCATGAACATGATTTTAATACAAGTATTGATTGAAGTATTAATTATATGTTTATGTGCGAGTTAATTGATGTTGCTTGAAATTCGTGTTAAAGAACATACCTGATTATATTTGATAATTTAGGATAAAGAGTAGACCTAAATTAAATATGAGGAATATTGGGTAGTATATTCTTACGAGTACAAGTGAGTTAAACTCAGAGAATAGAAGTTAGTATATGTCACTTATCCGGGAGTATGGATTAGACATAGTCATTGTCCCTAGTCCGAGAATATGGATTAGGCATAATCATTCGTCGTTAATCCGAGAGTATGGATTAGCTATTGTCCCTAGTCCGAGAGTATGGATTAGGCATAATCATTCATCTTTAATCCGAGAGTATGGATTAGTCATTCGTCCCTAGTCCGAGAGTATGGATTTGGTAAATTCGTTCATTTCTGATCCGAGAGTATGGAGTAGGTAAAACGACTAATCTTAGGTCCGAGAGTATGGATAGCCTCGTTGCGAGGATCGACGGGGTGGGATAGGAGTTGTTTATATATATGTATGGTAAAATTGTATATTTTGTGAATTTTAAACTATATATATGGTATAACATTGTGGGATTGAAATCCCTATGTGCTCACCAGGTTTCCCAACCTGACCCACTCAGTTTATTTATATCACAGGTGTTGATATGAAGTGACATTACACTGAGAGATTTAAAGAGATGTAGACCACTAGTGTGAATAATTGTAAGTTCTGTTTATGCTTATGTTCCTGTATTAACGATGACATCCCAAATGTTTTAAAATGAAATAAATACGTTTCTTCGAAAATGTTTTAATAACGTATTTACCATGTTTTTCTGGGAACAAATTCCGCAACCTTTTTATAAAATGAAGTACTCTGATTTTTATAAAGCATAAACAAAATCGGTCTTTTCTGGCCGTGATTTTGGGGATGTCACACCGTAATCATAATCGAATTTTAGAACGCAAATAATGGACCCATATACAGAATTTCCTTATGTTGAGCCATTCCAACATGAAATTCATATATATATATATATATATATATATATATATATATATATATATATATATATATATATATATATATATATATATATATCCTTGACTAAATACGATTAAAACCTCAATCTAAGCTTTTAGATTTGAGATGAAGTATAATTTCCTCTCCCTTAATTATAGCAAAACAACTCTTTCCTAATTGAGACTTTTTGTTTTTTATAATTAACTTTGCTAACTTGCATTAGTTATCATAATTATCATGCTCCCACTAACATGATGATTATTAGCATAACACTTATGGCTCCCACTAGGTTTGATATGTACTCAGAAATCAGCTGGACTTCTAGAAATCAATACTTTATTGAGTTTCTTACCAAAGTTCAGATTTCTGATACTAGATTGCTTTGATAAAGCTTTATGAATATCATACACCTTATCTTTGATAGCTCACAGGTGTGTCTAAACAATTTTAAAACCTGTGAAAATGGATGTCGTAATCATAGTCTCGATTGTTTAGACCTTTTTCCACTTCTCACAAGTCCATGTTAGTGTGCCGGTTAACCACACACACTCAACTAACGACTTTGAGAATGCAAATATCACAATTTCTATCTAGCTAAAATCTACTTAGTGAAAGTGTTTCCACACCATCATTTTCATGAATCGGAGAGAAACCTTATGAAACTTAGATTTAATAGTGTATGTGTTCTTATCCATGTGAATTGTCAAAACCATAGTAACAAGACAAGGATAATGACAAATCCAAACTCATATGGACTGAACTCAATCTTAATTTCTTGCCATCTGGCAGCTAAAGGACCTGCCATTGCTTCCAAGTTGTTGTGCAACCAATTGAGAACTCTAAGAACTCATACGCAAAGCCAACTTTAATTGGAATGGGCACATAATATGTCAACACGATAGGTTATGAACCTCAAGTCGTGTGCTAGTGTGGATTCTAATCAAGACAAACACTTCACACAATTGGCCTTAGTTGGTCTTTGTTTTATCCAAAACATCACAACTTACCAACTTCAAGTATACAACAGTAGAAAACTTTTACTCTTACATATGACATGTGTTTTAAACCTTCTCTAAGACATGACACTCAAGTTACAATCTAGAAGTATGAATCTAAGACTTGTATTGGAACGAAGTATGACTCATCTTCTTGATTTAACCATTCCAACAATTCAAGATTCCTCTTCATAGTCATAAGAATGCACTAAGATGACCTTAGATGATCAATTGTGATATGGTATCTTAATCATTAAGATGATCATAAACATGATACTAAAGTACTCTCTTATCTTTTTAGATTTGAGAAACTTTTATCTTTCTGCCAAAGTTGATTCTTCTTATTCGCTCTGTCATACATTGGAACCTTTTCCAATGTCTCAGAATTACACTTAAGCTTGTAAGTATAACCATATTAATTGAGCTTTAGTAAATTATGATGAATTATCTTATCGATCTTTTGGGGTGGACTTGACCAGTGCACAAGAATGTGTACTCGACCCCTTACTCCTTCAATTGACTCACATATACATGTGAACAAGGAACTAGTCTTAATTTTCCAAAGATGAAAATTTCTCATTCATCATGCTATACCACTTGCATGATTCCAAGTTCCGGTCCAATTGAAACTTGGATGATGAGGATCTTTCCTTATTTGGTAATTTTAGACATTATCACAAATGAAAGAATCAATTTCATATTTCCACTCTTGCTATTAATGGAATCATATAAGCAACAATTTTTTTCCTCAAATGCCATTGTAAGGATATTTTAAAATAAACAAAATCATCATTTTTTCCTTTTATTTAAAAACATTGCAGAAAAACTATCCTTACAATGCAAAAGAACATGAAATCTTTGTTGTTATCTATTCTTAAGCAATGTATCATAACTCCTAAGAAGTAGCTCAAGAATCCGATCTTCAAACTATGCGATACAAATCCATCTACGCGATCAGATTCAGCATATTCTTTCTTTAAGTTCCTTCACTTTTCTTTGATTCTTAAAACATCAACATGTGACCCAGTCACATCATGTATCAAGAATCTCATAATAGAAACTTAGCAGAGTTAGATAGTGGACTTTACCTAAAGTAGAGTCAACCTTATTGACTTTAATATCCTTAGGTAAAATTGGCAGCTTCGAAACTAATGCCCCTTCCTTTGGCAATATAAACATATGGACCCTTTGATAATGGTATGCAGGACTATCACACACTTAGCTTTTCTCTTTACCATTTGGTCAACCGAGTTGACTATGGCCGATCCCTTTCCATTGGGAAGAGAATGCTTTTTCTGGATGTCCAGTGTCTTCACTGTCAATGTCCATAAGGTTTTAGGATGTTGATCTTAGCAAATAGATAAGATCATTAAGGGTCTTGTCATAGTCTGTTTCACAGGAGACCCAAAGGAACTCACTATGTGACTTAGAAAGTAGTTGAGCCACCAACTTTCTCAAGACTTTGACACCCAACTCTCTCGACTTGTCAATATGTGACTTCATCTCCAATATGTGATCACACCTAGACCTTGCCTTGCCAATAGGGCTTGAGTGGCCTTGAACATGTGGGTTAGGGAGAATAATTGGTGGAGGTGAAAGAAGTAGATTTCCATGAAACATCATCTTCATATAGGAAAGCTTGTTTCAAGAGATTTGGGAAGATCATTAATGTCTACACTAGACATCTTTTTGGAGATATTCAAGATAGTTGATTTAAAGTCCTTAATATAACACCCAATATGAAATATTAAGGCTAGGACCCAACACAATACTTTTATAACTTGGAAGAGAGATGTCGTAATCCAAGCTATAAAATATTTGAAGGTAGGTGAATGACGATTCACCAATTTCCACTAAGATAAACAAAGTGTATTATTAGGTTTTAATTTTTTTTTGAAACTCCTAGATCTTTGAGATTCATTGAACTTTTCAATGGCATGTTTCAATCTCGAGTGTGCCTTCAGGTTTTGTGACTGGGATTCCGAGGATCACAAAACAAGGTGTGAAGTAACCATGCAAATATACTGGGTACCCTTAATATTTACCCCTTAATCAATGTGTCGGTTAACCACACGCACTCCATCGATACTATGATAAACATAAAGTTACCCTTTGCCTACATTGTTAAATCCAGGTTAGTGTGCTGGTTAACCACACATGCTCCATTAACGACTTAAGCAAAGTGCAAAGTGTAATTTCATGGGTTAGCACCAAATTCACATTTTCCTAAGTAACTAAGATTGGGTATTTATAAAAGGTTTAGTTACTTAATATTTACCATTAATACTTTTAATGAAGGGAGAATAATAGTCATTGTCCTACCCGTTCGGCTAACGACCCTCCACCTGTCAAGTAAGCGGTGGGTGAGAGTGGACACCCATTAAACTGCCATTTTATAGGCAGTAACCTTATACCCCCTTATAGACCAGCTTTGTGAATGAGGCCTACTAACGGTAAAAATGACTTTACTCTTATACATACATACATATATATATATATATATATATATATATATATATATATATATATATATATATTATTAACTTATAATATTATAAAGTATAAGGGTTGAATTTTAACTTTTAAAATTCTAAGGGATAACTTGGAATTAAAGTATTCATAAGTGAAAACTTTTCAAATGCTGAAACTTCAGGGCAAGTTTTGAAACTATTCAAAACTAATTAGTTCCATAACTTATGTGTTTAAAGTAGTTTTAATAAAAAGACTCTTCATGTTCCATAACTTGAGGACAAGTTATGGAAGACTTTAAACTAATAAAAGAATGTAACTTTTCTTTATTTTGTAACTTATGGAATTAATTAAGGATACACATTTTATTACTTAGTGAAGTGATTCTTGAATCTCCATAACTTGAGGACAAGACTCTTCATTTTAACCATTGCCAACTTTTATGGTTTTATGAAACTTAAATGTGACTTTTCATATAACTTGAGGACAAGTTAAAAAAAACACATTTTAGAATCAACTCTTAGATTAAAATGGATTGAAAACACATAATCAATTAACTTATCTATTAATCTAAGCAACTCATATGAACAAAGATAATTCACATCAAACTTTTTCATGTAATTAGCATAACTTTTAACTAATACAAAACATGAATCTATTGACAATTATCTTTGAAAATGGATTAGCATGAACATTACCACATCAAAACTTCAATTTTTCGGCGAGTTGGATGCTTTTTGCCTTGGACTCATCGAGTCCCTTCATGGACTCGGTGAGTCTGCTGTGCAGACAGCCCTAAACTTCGATTTTTCAGCCAAATTTGCAAGTATAACAAGAAAACAAGCCTAGGCTCTGATACCACTATTGGGTTTTAAGCATCTAACACTCCTAAGTGTACATGGAACCCTAAATAACTTGGATCTATGTTTTCTCTATTATACATGCAAATATGAACTTTCTAATGTATTCATCCTAACTAGCATAATAACATAATTCATATGAATATATCAAGTTAGAATTACATACCTCTTTGATGTAGAAAGTCTTCATGAAGCTTGAGTGCCAAGTGTGTAACATACACGTTTTGAAATCATGTTTTGTAATAAATAAAATTGTGAAATACTATGAGAAATTGAGTGTTGAGTTCTAACAGATAGTTTTTACAAGAAATGAAGTAAAACTATGTTTAGAATCACTCATAAAATATTAGAAGTCTTATGAGATCCAGTCAAAGCCAAATAGTGAAATATAGCGAAAATATAAAATTTGAAATAAGTAAAATTTTATTATTCAAAGTTGTAGATAATCTCGTTACAAATATTTAGGCAAAAACCTCATCGAAATCCGAGTTATAACGAACAGGTTCTAACCAATCAAAGATTCGTGACAAAACCGGCACGACAACGAATGACGTAAAAAATGAGTTTTTGATAAACTACTTTTTAGCATTAGTGATCTAAATGAAAGTCTTAGTATTCATTAACCCGAGAAGTTCGATAAAAAGAACGCCAAAATCTGACTTCGTATGAGGAAGTTATGATTTTTCTAAGTTTCGGATAACCAGTAGACAGCTAAAAACTAGAATTTTAGATCGAGCGATATTCAACTGATACAACCTGTACGAGAATTTAAGATCTCGTCATTTGTAGTACAACGGTAAAAAGTATGACAAAAACGGACATCGAATGAAGAAGTTATGAATTTTTAACGGACTTTTTCTGTCCCGGTCTGTTAAAAATATAATAATAATAATAATGAAGTCAAAATTAGCCGAAGAAGTCTAAACAAAAGTTGTAGAGTATATTCTCACCTACGCGTGCATATAAATAACATAAAAAACGGAGTTCATATGTTAAAGATATGAATTTTCGAAGTTATTAAATAAAAATAAATGAAAATTCAAAGTATTATCTGGAGCCGTACGCCCCGCGTACACGAGGTTACGGTCAGCGTACCTCGCACGTATCCGGTCCGGAATCAGTCACGTCTACCGTCTTCGCATGGTCACCACATAGAAGCCACGTCCGAGGCCCAAAGTCTGAGCTAGTGACACCTCGCATACGCCCAGCGTACTTCCGTACGCCCAACGTACTCTGAGGCTTCGGCCTACTATAAATAGTAAGCGAGATCCTCCGGAAATGTTTGCTCATTTTCACTCTTTTACACCCTCTTTCACCAATTTAATCCACTTTTAACCCCAGAAGTTCCTTTATCATTCCCAACATCTAAAGCAAGTCCCGACACCCCGAAGTTCCCGAGAAAATCTTATTTTCAAGTCGAAACTCTACCCGAGTAAAGTCCGGTTTTCAACTAAAAACCCCGGTTTCGCCCCAGAAAGTCATATTTGGAGCCGAAATGCTGCCTAAATAATTATTTTAACGCCGGGTATTTCAAGGTGAGTTCAATATATAGGAACAATTGTATGTTATGTGTTATATGTGTTATGTGCTTTTCAGTGTTATTATTCCGGGTTATTTTCCCGTGTTATTTTATTCGCTATTTTTATAGCAAAAGTAATACCTTTGACCATATGATCAGTGAAAGGACTTAGATTCACATTGGTACTGGTACATAGCCTCTGGTCATGTAGAGCATGTCTTCGTAAGAGAATGACTTTTATTCTATGGCATTGGCAAATGGTAGACAGGACTATAAGCCTGAAATCTAACAAGATGTTAATCAGAAATCTTATGTCTTCTGTGCCATTTGGGCCGAAGCTTTATTGATGTTTTCCATGTATGAAAATTGTTATGTCTCATTGATTATATATCTTTGAATCAAGTCATTGATGGATATGAAAAGTTTGTGACATGAATTCACATATGCCTTTGTTGCTCCTTGATTCTCTTTGCTTCTGCCATAATGAAATATATATATATATATATATATATATATATATATATATATATATATATATATATATATATATATTACATAACATTATATTGTATCTATTATTGAACTCACTAAGCGTCACCACTTACCATATCAATGTTTAACAATTGCAGGTGATAAGTAACCAGTATAATCATATATTGTTGAAAGAATTAGAATAGTTTGTAATAATACTTTTCTACTTCAGTTTATGTTTGTATAAATTACAATATCCTGGGTAGTTATGTAATATGTATAACATTTTGTAATAGTCGGTTTGTATCCAATAGTTTGTAACCTATTTATCAATGTAAAATATTGATTTGATGAATATGCAAGTAGCTTGTTTTGGAGTACTAGTACTGTGAAGTATGAAAGTTTGGGACTTTCAGAAATACGAAAATTGGGGTCTTCCAATCATGGTATCAGGGTAGTAGTTTAAGCGAACTAAATGCCACGGATTGGTATTTAGACTTAAACTATTGGAAGTTCAACATATGAACTGAATCATTATAAGTATATGAATACAAATCATAGGAAAGACTTAAGTGAAGTATTAGGATTTAATAAATCCTAATATTTTAAAATTCTATATTACTCCTAAATTTCAGAACGATGGCTGAAAAAGCAAGTAGCCATACCCCTGAGGTCGGTGGAGGTCCTCAGCCCGAGGAAGTGAATACTCCAGTATCTCTTCATGAGGAGCGACTCTTGGGAAAACTTACTTGTGTTATTCGACAGAATCTTGAAGAACACAAAAAGAATGGTGATAAAGGAAAAGAGAAAGCCACTGGAGAATCTTCAAGCGGAAAGGTGAAGCGTCCCTCGTTCAAAGATTTCAAGAGTAGTGGTGCTACGGAGTTTGTTGGTGTCCTTAATCCCATAGTTGTTCTAACTTGGATTCAGAACACTGAGAAAGTATTTCGTGTCTCTCATGTGGATAATGAAGACAAGGCTATCTATGCTTCTGCAATGCTCATCGGAGAAGCCTTGTTCTGGTGGGAAGCAACATATGAAGCTCTCAACGGATATGACCAGGAGAATTTATCATGGGAGTTGTTCAAAACTCTTGTGCTAGAGAAGTATTTTCCTCTAGATATGAGGAGAAGATTGGAGAAGGAATTCCTCGAGCTTCAACAAGGAGGAATGACTATGAATGAGTATGAAACTCAGTTCAATCAAAAAGCACGATTTGCTGCAAAGTATATTCCAACTGAAGATGAGAAAATTCAGTTATTCTTAGAAGGACTACGACATGAAATCCATGATTTTGTAGCCAATCGGGATGTTCTGTCATTTGATAAAGCTGTTGAGTATGCTTGAAGGTGTGAGCATGACTTAGAGATACGTGGAGCCATTCTTACTGCTCTGAAGCATCCACGTACTGAAAGAACTAATCATGTTTACACTATTCCACCAGCTCAATATGTTCAAACTGATCCTAGCAAGCAAGCACAATCTCATAGTGCTTTTCGTGGCCGCGAGAGGTCACAATATTTTTCTATTCAATCGCCTTCATGTCGTGTTTATGGAAGGAATCATCCGGGTCAATGCAAAATAGACAAGGAATCCATTGTTTGTTATGGGTGTGGAGAAACTGGTCATATAAAGCCAACTTACCCAAGGAAGGATGTTACTTGCTATGCATGTGGTATTACTGGCCACAAGAAGCGTTTTTGCCCTACTCTTACGAGCCAAGTGACGGGAAGTCAAGCTTCTGTTCAACAACCAGCGAGAAGTCAAGTCCCTGTCCAACAACCAAAGAATACTACAGCTAAAAAGGAGGAGGTGACAAAAGCTAAGGGTTGTGTATTCCAGATTACCACAGAGGAAGCACGCGAGGACCCGAATGTTGTGACGGGTACATTTCTTGTCAACTCTAGACCTGCTCACATCTTATTTGATTCTGGTGTCTCAGATTCTTTTGTATCTTATGAATTTGCTCATTCTTTTCAAACTACTTGCTATGCACTTGCGCAACCATTTCACGTAGATACTATAGGAAGTATATCATTACTTGCTGATAAAATCTATAGGGTTTGTGTCATAGAAATTGAAGGCTATAATTTTCTTGCTAACCTAATCCATATCTCCTTGCCCAACTTCGATATGATTCTTAGCATGGATTGGTTATCAAAGAACCATGCAGAACTCTTGTGCTATGAAAAGATAGTACGCATTCCTATTGAATGGGAAGATCCTATTCATGTCTACGATGAACAAAGGATCTTAAAAATAATTTCTTTCCTCAAAGCTCGTAAATTTATATCGAAGGGTTGCCCTATCTATCTAGCCTATATAATTCACATCTCAAGAAAAGAGAATAAAACTGTAAATGATGTTCCCATTGTTCACGAATATCCTGATGTTTTCCCCAATGATCTGCCCGAACTTCCTCCAGACAGGAAAGTAGAATTCCGAATTGACCTTGTGCATGGTGTTGCTCCAATTGCAAAGACTCCTTATCGTCTTGCGCTAGCCGAGATGAAAGAAATCATGATCCAACTGTAGGAATTACTTGAAAAAGGCTTTATTCAACCGAGTACCTCTCCCTGGGGTGCTCCAGTATTGTTTGTCAAGAAGAATGACGGATCGATGCGAATGTACATTGATTATCGTGAGCTGGATAAGGTGACTATCAAGAACAAGTACCCGCTACCTCGCATCGACGATTTGTTCGATCAACTTCAGGGTGTTAGCTATTTCTCAAAGATTGATTTTTGATCGTGTTATCATCAGTTGAAAGTACAAGAGCAAGATGTACCGAAGACTGCTTTCCGTACTCGTTATGGGCATTTTGAATTCCTTGTCATGCCATTCGGTTTGACAAATGCTTCTGTTTTATTCATGGATATGATGAATCGAGTATGCCGCCCAATGCTTGATAAGGCTATCATCGTATTCATTGATGATATTCTAATTTATTCCAAGTCTGAAGCTGATCATGGCATTCATATTCATGAAATCTTAGAACTTCTTCGAAAGGAGAAACTTTATGCTAAATTCTCGAAATGTGAATTTTGGCTTCGCCAAGTTCAATTTCTCGGCCATGTTATTTCTGGTGATGGTGTATCCGTAGATCCTACCAAAATCGAAGCCATTCAAAATTAGGAAGTACCCTGTAATGCTTCCGAAATTCGTAGTTTCATGGGTCTTGCAGGTTATTTCCGAAGATTCATTAAAGACTTTTCTCGTATAGCTATACCTCTCACTAGTCCTACTCGAAAGGAAACAAAGTTCGAATGGGGTGAAGCTCAAGAAAAATCTTTCTCGATTTTAAAAGATCTTTTGACTCATGCTCCCATCTTATCACTTCCAGAAGGTGATGATGATTTCTCCATATATAGCGATGCTTCAAGATTGGGACTCGGTTGTGTGTTGATGCAACATGGTAAAGTGATAGCCTATGCCTCAAGACAACTGAAAGATTATGAAAAGAATTATCCCACCCATGATCTCGAACTCGTTGTAGTGGTATTTGCCCTAAAACTTTGGAGACATTATCTTTTTGGTACGAAATTCCAATTGTTTACCGACCACAAGAGTCTCAAGTATATATTCAGTCAGCAAACTCTAAATATGAGACAGCAACGAGCCATGAAGCTGATCAAAGACTATGACTGTGAAATCATGTACCATCCTGGAAAGGCTAATGTCGTTGCAGATGCACTTATCATGAAGATTTATCGTAATAGTATGTGATATACTATTACTCACACTATGGTGAAGTTCACTATTCTTGATGAATTAGAAAAGTGGAAAGTTGAGGCCTTAAAGCCAGAAAATGTGAAGAAGGAAGGGATGGTACATTATGCTGATGTTTTACTTGATGATCCACGAGGATTAAAAGTATTTAAGAAGCGACTATGGATTCCAAAGATTGGTGGATTAAGATAGAAGATTTTAGATGAAGCTCATAAGTCTAAGTTTTCAATACATATTGATACAAGTAAAATGTACTATGATGTAAGAGTTGATTATTGGTGGTCTAGATTAAAGAGAGACATTGGATGATATGTGCAGGAATGCTAAGTATGCTTACAAGTTAAAATAGAGCACCAAAAACCATACAGAACCCCAGAAAGTCTTAGTATTCCTGTATGGAAATAGGAAGAGTTGTCCATGGATTTTATTACCAAATTGCCAAAGACTGCTAGACAGCATGATAGCATTTGGGTAATCATTGACCGCCTGACTAAGAGTGCACATTTTCTCGCCATGCGTGAAATGACTCCAATGGAGAAATATGCACAAGTATACTTAGATGAAATTGTTTCAAGACATGATGTGCCACTAAAGATCATTTCCGATCGCGATACTCGTTTCACTTCTCATTTTTGGGCAAGTATGCAACGTGAATTGGGATATCGAGTTGCCCTCAACACAGCTTATCATCCCTAGACAGACGGTCAGACGGAGAGAACAATCCAAATAGTTAAAGATATGCTTCGTGCATGTGTCTTGGAGTTCGGTGGTACCTGGGATAAATACTTGCCTCTTGTCGAATTTTCATATAATAAAAGTTACCACACTTCAATCAAAATTCCACCATATGAAGCATTATATGGTCGCAAATGTCGTACACCATTATGTTGGCGTGATGTAGGACAGAAGACCCTTGGAGGTCCTGAAATGATTCAAGACACTACTGACAAGATTCAAATCGTACGAGAAAGAATGAAAGAGGCCCAGGATCGATAGAAGTCCTATACAGAAAAGAGAAGACGACCCATAGAATTCCAAGTGCCAAGTGTGTAACATACACGTTTTGAAATCATGTTTTGTAATAAATAAAATTGTGAAATACTATGAGAAATTGAGTGTTGAGTTCTAAAAAATAGTTTTTACTAGAAATGAAGTAAAACTATGTGTAGAATCACTCATAAAATACTGGAAGTCTTATGACATTCCAATCAAAAGCCAAATAGTGAAATATAGCGAAAATATAAAATTTGAAATAAGTAAAATTTTATTATTTAAATTTGTAGATAATCTTGTTAGAAACATTTAGGCGAAAACCTCATCGAAATCTGAGTTATAACGAAGAAGTTATGACCAATCAAAGATTCGCGACAAAACCGGCACGACGCCGAATGACGTAAAAAGTGAGTTTTTGATAAACTAGTTTTTAGCCTTAGTGATCTAAATGAAAGTCGTAGTATTCGTTAAACCGAGAAGTTCGATAAAAGAATGCCAAAATCTGACTTCGTATGAGGAAGTTATGATTTTTCTAAGTTTCGGATAAGCAGTAGACAGCTAAAAACTAGAATTTTAGATCGAGCGATATTCAACTGATACAACCTTTACGAGAATTTAAGATCTCGTCATTTGTAGTACAACGGTAAAAAGTATGACAAAAACGGACATCGAATGAAGAAGTTATGAATTTTTAACGGACTTTTTCTGTCCCGGTCTGTTAAAAATATAATAATAATAATGAAGTCAAAATTAGCCGAAGAAGTCTAAACAAAAGTTGTAGAGTATATTATCACCTACGCGTGCATATAAAGAACGTCAAAAACGGAGTTCATATGTGAAAGATATGAATTTTTGAAGTTATTGAATAAAAATAAATGAAAAATCAAAGTATTATCCGGAGCCCAGCGTACCTCGCACGTATCCAGTCTGGAATCAGCCACATCTACCTTCTTCGCATGGTTGCCACATAGAAGCCACGTCCGAGGCCCAAAGTCCGAGCTAGTGACACCTCGCGTACGCCCAACGTACTTCGGTACGCTCAGCATACTCTGAGGCTTCAGCCTACTATAAATAGTAAGTGAGATCCTCCGGAAATGTTTGCTCATTTTTACTCCTTTACACCCTCTTTCACCCATTTAAGCCACTTTTAACCCCAGAAGTTCCGTTATTATTCCCGACATCTGAAGCAAGTCCCGACACCGCGAAGTTCCCGAGAAAATCTTATTTTCAAGTCGAAACTCTGCCCGAGTAAAGTCTGGTTTTCAACTAAAAACCCCGGTTTCACCCCAGAAAGTCATATTTGGAGCCAAAATGCTGCCCAAATTATTAATTTAACCTCGGTTATTTCAAGGTGATTTCAATATATAGAAACAATTGTATGTTATGTGTTATATGTGCTATGTGCTTTTCAGTGTTATTATTCCGGGTTATTTTCCCGTGTTATTTTATTCGCTATTTTTATAGCAAAAGTAATACCTTTGACCATGTGATCAGTGAAAGGACTTAGATTTACATTGGTACTGGTACATAGCCTCTGGTCATGTAGAGCATGTCTCCGTAAGAGAATGACTTCTATTCTATGGCATTGGCAAATGGTAGACAGGACTATAAGCCTGAAATCTAACAAGATGTTAATCAAAAATCTTATGTCTTTTGTGCCATTTGGGCCGAAGCTTTATTGATGTTTTCCAAGTATGAAAATTGTTATGTCTCATTGATTGTATATCTTTGAATCAAGTCATTGATTGATATGAAAAGCTTGTGGCATGAATTCACATATGCCATTGTTGCTACTTGATTCTCTTTGCTTCTGCCATATTGAAGTATATATATGACATAATAGTATATTGTATCTATTATTGAACTCACTAAGCATCACTGCTTAACAATTGCAGGTGATAAGTAACCAGTATAATCATATATTTTTAAAGGATTAGAATAATTTGTAATAATACTTTTGTACTTCAGTTTATGTTTGTATATAAATTACAATATCCTGGGTAGTTATGTAATATATATATATATATATATATATATATATATATATATATATATATATATATATATATATATATAACATTTTGTAATAGTCGGTTTGTATCCAATAGTTTGTAACCTCTTTATCAATGTAAAATATTGTTTTTATGAATATGCAAGTAGCATGTTTTGGAGTAATAGTATTGTAAAGTATGAAAGTTTGGGACTTTCAGAAATACGAAAGTTGGGGTCTTCCATAGTGCCCCAAGTGTGACACCTCAAATGGTTCACACAACACCAAATACACATGGAAAGACTTGAGAGAAATTGGAACACTTCATAAAATCAGTTATCCCTTTCTTCTCACACATAGTGGTTGATTTCTTGAGCCATGGGATTCTTTTATATGGTGGCTATTAGGGTTACACCTTGTAAATCATAAGTTTACCCATTCCTTATGCTCAATGGATTTTAACCTCCATGGAGTATCCATGGGTCACCCCATGGACTTAGTCCAACATAAGGAATCTTGGATTACAAGCCCACATATATAAGAATGAATGATTTACACAACCAACCCATATATTTAATTAGTCTCCTTTTGATCACTTAATTAATTCCAAATTAATTCTTGATCAATACTAATTAAATAACATTATTAAGATATTAGAACTTATAATATATTAACAAACCTTAAGTGTTATTTATCTCATTATAGTTTATCCAAATGCATGATGCCATGCAACCCAAATGAACCATGCCGAGTCGGGTCAAGTCTTACCAGTTATAGTTATGGACTTAGACATTAATCCAATACCTATATCCGAAGCATGTGGGACTCGAGTTATATACATATATATATATATATATATATATATATATATATATATATATATATATATATATATATATATATATATATAGAGAGAGAGAGAGAGGGGGGAGAGAAAGAGAGAGAGTCTCCTATGTTGAAACATTTCAACATGCTATTCATATATGTTTTTTACTAAGTTCTATACAATCTAAACCTTTAGATTCATAACAAAGTATGAGTACCTTCTCCCTTATGTCTACTATAACAAAAACAATTCTTAACTTTGAAACATGCAATATAGAAACATTTTTCCTATGAACAGTATTGTCAACATGCAATACCAACATAAAAATTATGCTCACACTAGCTTTGACACATACTCAGAAATCAATTGGACTTCTAGAAATCAATACCCTTTTACTTTCTCATGGAAGTGTAGATTCTTATATCACGATTGTCTCACCAAGCCTCTAATTAGGCTTCTTAAGCTTATACACTTTATCTGGACAATGCACGTGTTCAAACCCGTTCAAGATATGATAAACATATCCACTAAAGGTTTAAACAATTCATTGTCATTCCTCATAATTAGAAATATGAAGAGGGATGTTGTAATCATATTTTGAATTTGAGAATGCAAGTAATATATTCAATATCCATATTGATCTCTATCGTATCTTTAAAATCTATTAGAAAAAGTATTTCCTCATAATCATCTTTCACGAATTGGGGCGAAACCTTTTGCCACCTAGATTTGAAGGTGTATACGTTCCCATCCACGTGGATCTTTCATTTTCAACGTATAGTCATAAGACAAGGTTTAGGACAAACCAAATCAGATTTAGTTTTCCTTCACAGACTGAACTTCACTACTTTTAATTTCTTGCCTTTTGGAAGCTCAAGGGCCCACTAGTGCTTCCATGTTGTTAGCAACTCACCTATATTAACCAATGTACTTTCACTGACCAACGAGCTTTTGATTTTTGCAGTTAAATGTAGGACATAGTACTCATAAGCATTGACAACTCAAATGGAAGTGCACAGAAATATAAATATGTTAATTAAAAAAACACAACATGTTATTAACCTCAAGTCGCATGCTAGTGATAACTAAAAGGATCATTGTCAGTTGCTTCTTGGAAGATCAAGATCAACATGAGTCGTACTGACTTCTTCACATGTGATTTTTTTATCAAGAAACATTCCTTGACGAGCTAAAACAAACATTCAAAAGGTTGTGAGGAAACTCTTCAAAAGAATAGGACTTCGTTTATCTTTTGTTTCTCAATCAATAAAAAAGAACATCAAAACTCCAATTCTAAATCTTCTAGAGTAATAAAACATCATTACTCTAGATATTACAAGGTTTTATCAACCTTCTTAGTTTTGAAATGAGTTTCAAGATATGTTTTTTGTACTTACTAAAGCATGGCTCTAAAACTAGATTAGAACAAAGTATGACTCATCTAAGATCAAACCATGTCCTACAATGTTCGATTCCTCTTCTTAGTCATACAATTGAACTAAGATGTTCTTAGAAGATTAATTGTGATATAATTCCACAACTACTAAGATGATCATAAAACATGATACTAAAGTACTCTCCTTTCTTTCTAGATTGGAGAATCTTTTATCTTTCGGCCTAATATATTCTTCTATTGGTTCTTCCCCTCACAAACTTTTCAAAAGTATTATAATTTTATTTAATCTTCATCAATGTCCATGAAATTGTTGGAATTAACTGCTTCAAATGTGTTCTTAAGCATTTCTGCTTCAGCAACTAGCAACATCTTAGACAAATAAATTAGGGTTAAGTCAAGATTCCTCATATGAAAGTTCTCTTACAAACAAACCATATGACCTAGAAAGTGAAATATGAAAAAAACCATGGTTTGCTCCCTTGGGAATACGATACCCATTCTTTCTAATTTTTCAATGTATGACTTCATTTTCTGAACGTGCACACACACATAATTTCCATCTTTGTGCTTACATGCAAATAGGTCTTAAGTAGTTTCACATCTTTCAACTCGAGGAAAATGGGACGTTAGGAGAGTCACAGGAGGAGGAGGAGATGGAAGATTTAAATAGAGATGATGTCCAGTTCCACCATTTCCTAATGAGGGAAAACATTTTCACCTTGAATCGAATGTGGAGGACGATCCCCTGAAGAACAAGGAACAACATTTCCAGAAGAATAAGGAAGACCATTATTGTCTTGATTTGATATCTAAAATTTTGGGAGAAGAGAGAATTCAAGTGAGTTGATTTTAATCCTTAATTATTAACCCGCAATTTAAATTAAGGCTATGATCCATATTTTTGGTTCGACCTTTGAAGAGGGATGTCGCAATCAAATTTGCATATATTTTAGGTAGGTAGAGTCATCTCACCAATTTCAATAACATGAAACTCCTATATCTTTGAGATTCATTGAATCTTATCAATGGCATGTTTATCTCGATTATACTCTTACAAATTATGACTAGGATGTTGAGGATCACAATTAAGATGTGAATAACCATGCAAACATGCTTGGCAACCTTGAGGTCATTTATCATCTTGAATTAATGTTCCAATTAATTACAACGCTCCATCAATATTGATAATTTTCGATTTATCCATCACCTCAACTTTATAGTTCCAAATTAGTGTTTCGGTTAGCCACGCACGCTCCACTAACGACATATAGAGAGTGATGTGCATTTTCATGGATTATCATACACTTCTCATTTTTCCTAAAGTAACTAGAGTGAGATTTATAAAACTTTTTGTTACTATATAGTATCATACTTTTAGTGGTTATGTCCTATCAAACCCGTTCGACTAATGACGCTCCACCATACAAGGGAGCGGTAGGTAAGAGTGGACACCTAATGACGATCATTTTATAGGTCGTTTCATTATATCCTCCTTAGAGTCTGGCTTCGTGAATGAGGTCTACTATTGGTTTTACTTACTTATCTTATATATATAATATAATAAACTTTTAATCATATATAGTATAAGGTGTATTTTAAATCTTTTCAAAATACGAGGTTTAAACATTAATTATTTAAATTGTCATATAATTAATTAATCAATTTAAACATATCATGGATTTATAATTATCTTTTAATTAATCTTATAATAATTTAATTATTAAATCCATAATGGATAATTCAATTTTAATTAATCAGATGAAGAGAATCCTGAATATGGTGATACCCCCAATTGTGTCTTCTCTTATCCCGGAAAACATCTTGTCGAGCCTTGCTTTGGTCTCTTGTTTGATTAAACAATTATCAGGTAAGGATATCTCCTAATATTTAAGGATTTTATTTAATCATCCAAAGCATGAAAAATCAAATTCTAATTGATTTCTAAGCAAATAATTACCAAATAACAATCACAAAAATCAAATTAGGCAAGAAATCCCGAAATTCTGGATTTATACTGAGTTCACATCATGACTAGATAACTGTCACATCGTGAGATCAGCCTAACAAAAACAATTGTTCAATTAAACTAATGTGCAATCAATGTTTGAAAAGCCTAAGTTCTGATACCACTTATGGGTTTTATAGGAAACAAAATTATTTACAACACGGAAAACAATTAGCACTTAATAGAGTAAAAGCATCCTATAATTATGTCATAACAATTTGAAGGTAACTTACTATGAACAACAAAACTATGATAATCCTAGTAAAATTTCAAAATTACAAAGTTAGAGTTACACACCTTTGATTTGTTGTAGCAAACAAATCCCTTCAATTTCCTTGTAGTGTTGCTCTTGGAAAGCTTAGAACCAAAAGTATGGTTGTCTCTAATGGCTCATACCCCAAACCCTAGCACGAATAAGACAAGAGGGGAGAGGATATGGAATATTTTTGGCTAGAGTATCCTTCTAGGAAAAGCATGAACCAAAATCATAACCCTTAGGATCCTATTTATAGTGTGGATGAGACAAGGAAAACCTTAGATTTGAATAATAAAATATTCATATTTTATTTTGTTCAAATATCAGCTTTAGCAATAATCTAGAAACCCTAGATTACTCCTAATTTTGTTCATCACTCTATGGGTTCTAGAATTTTCTTTCATTTCTCGATTATGAACAATTACAACTCAAACCTTAGACCTTTAATTAATTCCAATTAACCCTTAATTTATTCCAGATCAATTCTGATTAATTATTAATTAGTTCTAACTGATTTCATATTATTTAAATTAATAAATCAACTGTCTGTTTCCAATTAATATATTAATCATATAATATATTAACAAATCATTTCCTCATAATTTCCAAATAGTTTATTAATGATATAATAATAAAATAAATTATTTTCTTTCTAAAAAATGTCATTTCTTTCAGTTACTTGTATTTTAGGGCAACCAAAAGGGACAGTGCTTCTAATTCAAGAATATATCGATTTAATTATCGGCTTAGACACCTTAATCCAACAAAACACAAGATTCTCAATGTTGTCCTTGACAAGAGTCTTTCTATAAGATCTTGTGCTTGGATCTCTCATTAGTTCTTACGATAATTTTGATTTGATTTATGATATGAATAGTATGGAAAAGAAATTGGTGGAATTCTTAAACCTTCTCCAAAACAGCAAAATTCAGGTTGATCAGATGTCTTGTTCGGTTCCAATTATAGGTTTTGAATGTTGGCAGAAAGAAAAGGAAATGTTTGAATCCCAAATGGAAATCAATGGCTCCATTTTTAGGAAATGGAATTGGTGTGTCCTCTATTCCATGAAACCGTGATTAAAAATAGGCGAATTGCAACTAATGCAATGACACGAATCAAAGGAAACGAAGTGCCCTAAGTACTTGTGAAATATTAGAGATGATAAAGTAAAATGTTTGGATCTACATCAAGTACGTAAATAATCAAACTCCAAAAACTTCCAAGTCATAGTTCCTTGATGCATGATGTGGTAGTCAGATTTTGATGGCATTGTAGGATCTAAAGGAAAGAAGGAATCCTAAGCATCGAGAGCTAAACCTAATCATTAGAATGGATGAATGTTGCAATGATTGAGGATTTTAAGCTTGTACTTAATAATGGATTTGGGATAAAGTAGTTATTTGCTATTACTCTTTGGAGATGTGTAAAAACCAAAATTTCATTTTATGCATTGTATAAACATGAATATCAATTTTCATTTCATAATGGAAAGGTTACAATTCTAGTTTATAAAGATGATGGTTTTATGTCTAAAACAACTTCTTGAAATTGACATTCAATAAGCATTAGTTTGTGTTTCTAATAATAGTATGGTTAACTTTAATATTGATTCTGCTAATAGTTTATATATGATCGCACTTGTGGCATAATCGCGTTGGCCACAAAAGTAAGAGTCGCATCACGAAACTCCAATTAGACCGGACTTGGAATCATTAGACTTTGGGTTGGATGATACATGCGAGTCTTGTTTTTTAGCAAGATGACTTAATCACCATTCACATGAACAAGTCATGATGGAAAAATGATTGTTGGATCTTGTACACATTAATGTGTGTGGACCCTTCAGATCCATCACAAGGGATGGCAAACATTACTACATCGTATTTACTGATATGTTTAGTAGATATGATTATGTTTATATGATTAAGCATAAGTTTGATACCCTAAATAGTTCAGGAATATCAAGACGATGTAAGGAATCAATTGGGCATGAAGATAAAGAGTTTCCAATCCGAAAGGAAAGAAAAATGTCTTAGTATCGAGTTCAGTGATCATCATAGTGATTGTATAATGGTTTCCATAGTTGGCTTCTCCATGGAAACCATAATGTAATTATGTTGCTAAAAAGGGTAATCAAATGCTATATGGTTCAATCTATGACTATTCGTGCTTTTCTTCCATTCATAATTTTGGGAAATGTACACTCGAAATAGTAAAGCGTTTTTAACCTTGTAATCAACTAAATAGGTTTTAAGATACCTCACGAAATGTGGAGTTGGAAAGTTCCCTCACATTTAGCTCTGGTGTTGTGAGATTTTTGTTAGATAAGAAACCAATGACCAATTTGAATCGAGATCTAAGAAGTGTTATGTTGTCGGGTATTCGCTAAAGAGTTTTGATATTTGTTTTTAAGACCCATGAGAATATGGTGCTTATAGCTCAAAAGGAATGTTCTTTGAGTGAAAATAACATATACACATCAAGAAGTCAGTAGGAGTCATATTGACCTTGAACAAGATTCAAGATATGACTGATAATGAACCTATAGTTGGCACTAGATCTCAACTTGAAATTGAAATACCAATTGAGTCAAATGACATAACCTTACCTCTTCGCAAGATCTAGTAGAGTTAGAGCACCTACCAAGTTTTATGAGTTTCATCTAACTATGGAAAGATATGCGCTGACTAGTGATACAACATTGATTAATTTGGATAACCCTAATAGCTACTACGAAGAACTAGTGAGCCCAATGGCTGCAATTGGAAGAGTCTAAGGATATTGAAATTCAGTCCATGAATAATAACCAAGTATGAGATTGGTTGATCCAAAGTCTAGTCTTATGATAGTGGGTTGTGATTAAGTTTTCAATATGATGACTAACATGCATAGGAATATACACACATTTAAAGCTAGTATGGTACAAAAGGTTTCGCTCAGACTTAAGAAATTGATTATGAGTAAACATTCTCATTAATAGCTAAGAAGGGTATATTTGGGTATTTGTTACCATTGTTGCCTTCTTTGTTATAAGATATGTTAAAGTGGATGTTTAACCAACTTTCCTAAATATGAAACCTTCAAAGGATGTATGAAATATTTATTAAAACATACAAAAGTATAGAAACAAAAATGTGTAAGCATGAGAAGTCTATTCATAGATTTAGACAAGCATTGTATAGCAGGAATCTGTGCTTCCATGAGAAAGTCAAAGAGTATTGTTTTCCATAAGTCCATATGGACTTTGAGTATATGTCATAGCTAGTGGGAGTGTTGGTTTCTTCCTGGTATTTCATGTTGATGACAATACTACACATATAAAACATTGTCGCTGAGTTGAAAAGTAAAAAAGTTGGGGAATTGGTTCGATATGATGGCCATGGGAAACCAACATTGATACTTGGTCTTAAGATTTGGAAATATAAAACAAAATGCTTAATAGGATTTAGTCAAAGCACAATATGTTGTACAGGTTTCAACATGGAAAATTCTAAAGGGATGGTTTGTATGCTTCATACGAAGGAGTCGAATAAATATCAAAAGGTCTTCTGTACTAGTCATGAAAATGATAGGATGATTCGAGTCATATATGCTTTGGATATAGGATCGATCATGATTTCTGTGACTTGTACTTATTCTAATGTCTCAGATGTTTTGAGCATCATGAGGTTGTATCAGAAATCGACTCGACTAAATCGCTTGACAACTATCAAGAACATTTCAAGGTATTGATAAAGCCAAAGAATGGTTGCTTGTAGAGAGTAGAGAACATGATTAAGAAGAGTTATAGTGACACGAATGTTAGAGATGACTCTAATTCATAGTCTAAATGGACATTCTTTTTAAACTATATTGCAGTAATATGAAAGGCTTCATAGTTGACCATGGATTTGTTTTGAGTAACAAATTATCATTAGAAATGTTCTATAAAGGTGCAGTCGTGTCACACCCCGGCCGTCGACGGAAACACCGGGTGGTGTAACGTCATTTTTCGTATCATAGTTATCAACATCCTGAAAAGACATGCAATTCAAAATACATCAACATAAATTTGGTGAGTCCACAGGTTTTGACTCCATATAATAATACATTTTCCAAGCTCAAAAGTATAGTTTTGAAAGTATTATTTTGACTTTCCAACGTTTAGTATATATATCCTAGGTATAATGGTTTACTTACCAAATAAGTATATACTTATAAGTCTCATATATTATAACTATAAATGTTTGTAACTCCATACAAACTAAGTTGCTACGTATAAATCTTATTTCAATTATATACGAGTAAGTAGGATAGGTATAGTGGTCTACTTAATATACAAGTAATATACCTACTAGATTCTTCTACTTAGAGTATAAGTCTTTGGGAAACTTATACTTAACATTCATACTTATATATCGACAAAGTATAATGCTTCTAAAATTGTTCTACCATGAGTCTGTAGCTGCGACTTTATGACTTAGTTTTATAACTCTTTTTATTATTACAAGGATCACACATTGAGGTAGTACCAGGATTACACCTTGCGGTAGTACAAGGATTACACCTTGTGGTAGTACAAGGATCACACCTTGCAGTAGTACGACAACTATAATTAGAATCAAAAAACAGATTTTATCTTGACATAAAACCAATAACAAAAACATATAACATACCTGGTTTTATCTTGACATAAAACCAATAATAACAACATACTTATCAATTAACATATAGAACTTCCGAGTATAACTCTGGAACTATATCGCACACAACATATATATAGAATCCTAAGTATAACTCAAGATCTACATTAGTATACTACTATAACAATAACATGTTAAGAAGTTGATAATAGTTGTATATATTCAAATACGAAATAACTATATGCTGGTTATTATAATTATCTACGTTGATACTGATATACTATCATATAGACATAATAACAATGTATATATAATATTTAGCATGCGTTTTCCCCAGAAATATTAGAAAGTGGGGTCATGAAACTCACCTTAGTAGCGTGATTTTATGTAATCTAAGCAGAAACGGTCAGCGGTACGAGGTCGTCGGGCTCGGGAAGCGAAACGGCTTTAGGAAATGAGAGAGAGAGAGAGAGAGAGAGAGAGAAAAAAAAAATGGTGTACTAAGCCTTGGGGTCGAAATGGCTAGTTATAGGCTGATTTTCGGCCTCTCATGATGTGAGAATGATAGATTCACGTCGTGGGCTATGGCAAGAGTCATCCCGTAGCTTTAACGCGTGTTTTCTAGCCTCGAATAGTGTCCTGCAGCGTCCTCACGTCGTGAGAAAACCTAGCTCACGTCGTGGGCTTTTGGGTTATTGTTCCATAGACTTCTAGAAGCAAAATGAGGCGGTTTGACTCCTCACGTCGTGAGTTTTTAGGCTCACGTCGTGAGTCCAGTCAGATTAGGGTTTCTAACACGTGTCGTGCACTCAGACAGCTATAACTTCGGAAAGTCGTAACTTTTGCATACGAACTCTGTTTTTAAAATTTCTTTATATCTATGCGTAGGTATTTACGAGAACTATAACTCTCTTTTAGACTCAAATAGATAATTCTACGCCTATTTTAAATTCCTTATGTTATAGAGATTTTATAGTGTTCGGTTTATCATAACTTCTTCATGCGAAGTCAGATTTAGATGTTCTTTATATTTATGGAATCGTATGGACGTATACTTTGATTTATACCATAAAGTATGTATGAAAGTTCATATTTATATTAGAATTATCATGAAATACATAGTGACTTTACTACATTACTAGTTTAACAAAATCACATTACATGATTGGTATAATCACATGTGATTGTTATTGACCTATTTTGACTAGTGTTACAAGTCGGTTGACTAATGATACTTAAGACCACAAAAGGTCAATGCATAAACGAGGAAAATCTACTATATCCAAGAAAAGGATTAGGGATGGAGATCTAGTTATGCAGTGGATATATCTTCAATGATTCGTTCATAATAGTGATTACCAAAGGAAGACATGGTATGCATGCTAAGAGCATTGGTATGAAAAATGTTGACAAGTTTAGTTCTTAAGTCGATTACCCCGAAACATTTATATTATCAATAAATATGTAATTATGTGGTGATTAGATAATAGGAAATTATTTATATTCAAATAGTATGATACCATAGAAAATTAGTTTATTATTGTGTTTCATTTTATATGTTTCTTCCAAAGTAATTAACTTACTCGAAACTCCATAGTCAGTCATACTTTTGGGAGTGGGTATTGATTTAAGATTTTGATGGAATATTTGTAGATTGTCCATGGTAATTGGACATAGCATGGAGATTGTTGCAATATTCATGAGTACTTATAAAATACGGATTTTGAGTATTGGATAAACTTGTGCTTAGAGATTACTTCATGGATTTAAATCATGAGTAATTCTAAGACAATAATATCTTCTATTCTTGAAACGGAGATATATAAGTAATAGTTTACGAATCTTTTGTGCATTAGTTTACATTATCGCATCCATAATTAGAACCCATAAAGTTTATTTTCATGCATAACATGACGAGTAAAATATATGATTGTATAGTCAAACTTTATTTGTCATATTGCCTAATTAGGGAAAGAGATATATGTGGAGACCTTGGTGATTTTATGTTGATATTCATGTGCTAAGCCTAGCCTGGACTAAATTGATGTATTCAATTAGTAGTCTGAATTCAATCATCAAAAATAAGAGATCAAGAAATGGAATCTTGGACCATGAAATTGATTCTAATCCATGTCTCATGTCTATACAATATCTTGTGGAACGGAGGAATAGTTGATCACTTATCTTAGGGCTGATGTCTGATTTAATAAGAGTTTGTTAGTGGATTGGAATACACTATTTACTAGTTATTCAGAGTGTTATACTTGGAATTGTTAGTGGCTTGGTATATTGAGTGAATAATAGTAAAGTCATTTTTGGGTTGACCTCATAATCGGGATTGATATTTAAAAGATTTTTTAGTATATTATATGATTAATATATTAATTAGAAATAGTTAAAAATTAATTAAGAATTAATCAAAATTAATTGCAATTAAATTTGAGGTAATTAGAATTGATATAAGGTGCAAAGATTGAATTGTAATTATTCAATAGTTGAACAAGGAAGACAATTCTAGAACCCTCCAACCTATGGATACTTTTGAGAGGCTTTGGAAGGGTTCCAGAAGCCTCTTGAATAAGATAAGGAAACGAGATCTAAATGGGAATAAAATAGTATTGTTTTATTATTCAAATCTAAGGTTTTAGGGTTATATGACAGCTATATAAAGGGTCCTAACCCTAAGCTAAAAACCGATCCCTCCTTTTCACTTAGATAATTCAAAATTATCCTTTCCCCTATATCTTATTTCAATCCTAGGGTTTCCTAGGGTTTAGGTGTGACCTCATTAGAGGCTTCCACACTATTAGGGATACGATTCCAAGAAGGGTTCTTCAAAGTACATTGCTATTTGCAATAATAGCAATAGGATATGTAACCAAACTTTGTAATTTTTATTATAGCTAGGATTATTTAGTTTTTCAAAGTATGTTACAATTAGAAGAAAAACCATAGAATTTTTAGGTTGCATGTGCCCATAATTGTTATGTGAAATTTCGCAAGTACATAGAAGTAATTTAGAAAACCCATCAATTAGTTATCCTAATTTTCAAGTTTAAAGGGAAATAATGAAGTCACTAACAAAATAAGGTTCTATCAATAATGATAGATCCATGTGAGATAATATAGTATGTCGTTGTCGAGAACAATGCTGAGTTAAACTCTTAACAAATTTTGAGACATCTAAGCAACAAATATATTATAAAACTTTGCTTATATGATATTAAGGTGATGTCACGTTAAATGAATATTAGTGGTATATCTTGTAGAGGGTCATGAAAAGATTTTATAGCACATGTCCATATTCACACTTAGTGAGAACACAAAGATGGTAGGTGATGTATGGGGTAAACCGGAGAGGTTATGAGGTTTTGGTTTAAATCCATAAGACACCATTGAATCAATCGCTTTTTGTCCATATTAACAGGGGTTTTATCTTTATGGCGCCTACATAATGTCATCTGTCTTAGTGAAAGGATTCTTTCTAACTTGGTGGGGGATTGATGGAAATTTAAAGGGTAGATTTCCATGTTGGTAAATTCTATGTGTCCTACATAAGTGAGGGAAGAACCTTTAGTTGGTTGATAAGATATTCTTTAGACTTAGCCTTCACTTGCTTTAGTGGGTCAAAGGATGGGCCAATCCCACACACGTACCTAGGATTGGGTCATGGATGTGAGACATAATGTTTGCAAAATGGAGCGATTTAGACACACTTTGCACGACCACATCACCGCTAAGAGTTGAGGAGCTTCTATTTTTCGTTGGATTCAGGTCGGATCAAGTTCACTGGACCCGATCGGAGTTGACCAGACATTAATTTCGTAGATAAGCACTAAAAACCTTCCAAATAACGACGCCAACTCCTAGGATTTTATCCAGTCAATGGAACGCCATGTGGTAACCTATTAGAGGCCAAGTGTCGTCATCAATTTAACTTTTAAGCTTCTAGAGCTTTCATATGAGTATAAATAAGACCTCTCAGGTCCTATTTATTCCATAAAAAAAATCAAGATCTATCCTACCCTCTTCTATCTCTGCGAATTTAGCAAGTGGGTTGTTCTAGATTTTGAGTTTGCATTAAATAAAGGAGTTTTACTATGAAGCTTACAATGTTGAGTGAAGTAAAAACCTTTAATGACATGAGTTATTTCATGCAATTACCAGTCAATAATTTGCAATCTTCATGTTGCTTTAATTTTGTTTAGGCTTTGATCCGTTCATAACAACACAATCTTCTTCTATCTTTTTTATAATAAGATTTGATCGGGAACGAACAATTTGATTTTTGGATGAAATTTGGTAATCTTACAATAATTTGGTTTATTATTTACAAAGGCTCGACATTTAATTATCAATATTATTTGTCAGCTTATTTGCTTTTGATATATTACTAATGATTTGATATTGTTCACAACATTCGACAATCCAGATTGTTTGTCAAGTCTGAAATCCAGCCATACTAATATACAAAAATCTATCATTCTATAACTAAAGATTGTTATAACACCTCGAATTCGACAATCAAAATGATTCTCTTTGAAGACTGATTATGCGTGTACTCGTCCACCTTGATTGGATTGCTTTTCCGTGACTTCTAAACTAGTTATTGGTTATGATCTTTTATAAAACAAAAACAAATAAAGCTAATATCCAAAACTTCGTTGACATTAAAAAAATATGTGCGTTCGAACTATGAGTAATTCATGAACCCATGCATTAGAGGAGATACTCTATAGATTTGTTCCCGTAAGAGGACATTTATGATAATGGTAGTAGTGAATTTCGCCAACGATTATGTTGTAAGCTATAATTTCTTTAAAGACATAATTGTATCAGTTAGTGGGCTGTTACAAATGCATATTTATGTATCATGCTTATTTTTTTATTGACTGATGTAACAAAATATATTTTTATTTAAGTTATATGATACTTTAATTTGTTATCAATTTGATAATGTATACAAAGAAAACCTCTATTATATTTGTAGTTAAAAGTTTCTAAATGACATGGCTGGATAACCCAAACAAAAGCAGCCCATTCTGTTATAACAAAGCCCATTGTGTTATAGAAAAAAGTCAAAAACTAAAAAGAGCATAGAACACTTTGTTAATTCCGGTTTAAATGTATAATCAATGATGATGAAAAGAAAAATCAAATAAATAAATAAGACCAAGCATGATCATAAAGATTGTCAGCTGATGCTTGTTTCAGTTATACGATCGAATAAGAAAATAATGTTTGTTCGCCATAAATATATAAAAGATAAATACTTTTTTGCAAAATATGAATTTTTATTTGTTTGGGAATTTGACTTACTAAGGTAATTAAGTATTTCAAATGTTCACATATGGGTAATATTGTTTTTTTTGTACTCATTTACCCAACAAACTTGTTTCAGCCGTTCAATAATAACCAACATTACCGGCTATTACCTGTTTTAGCCGGTAACATTGATTTAGCTCGGTTTAAAACATTACATTGAATCTTACGTGGCCATTACACCCCTTTCTCATTTAATTAGGGTTCGTCGTCGTCAGCTAACACACCTCGATTACCTTCTTCTGTGAGAAATCAATCGATACATCAAATCGACGATTAGGTCTTGGAATTGAAGTTGGAATTGAAGTCGACTACTAGCATGGCATCCTCATCTACAGGTATGTATGTATCTGTAGATTTTCATTACAATGGATTCTTTTCGCCAAACCCATTGGTGTACTTAGACCCCGTAAAAACAAATGTACGTGATGTGGATTTTAGGGGATTTACGTATAAAGAGTTTCTTTTGTGGCTTACGAAATTAACAAATGGAGAATGTGATAATGTCTACTACTGTATGAGAAAGGAAAGCTTGTGTGAGGGTATTAGAAGAATCGACAGTGATGCTGATTATTGGGAGTTTGTGGAGACTGTTTATAGTCTGGAGAGTGATAGTCTTGAGAGTGAGTTAGATGTGTACATTGACCACCGAAATGAACCAATTCTTGATTGGGCTGATAACGAGTTCTTAGAAGATGGTAAAGGGTATGAGTTGGATGAGTTGGATGAAGAGGATGACAAGGATTCTGAAGTTTCAATGAAAATGGAATATGAACATGAATGGGATGATGAAGATGAACATACTTTTGATAAAACTGTTAGAGACCCATTCTTGGACAAACTTTCAGGGCATATTAGTGATGATGATGAAGAGGAAGCAAACAATGGGAAACTTAAGGATGTTGTGTTCCCTGTCCATAATGAGAATCAAGAATGGGAGCAAATGGTGCCAGTTTTGGGTATGAAGTTTTCTAATCCATTGGAATTGAAGTTGTGTATCACCAACTATGCAGTCAAAAATGGATATGATTTATGGTATGAGAAAAGTGATCATGAAAGGTTATTGGTAAAATGTTGTAAAGGTAAGACAAATAAATAGGGTAAAGGTTGTCCTTTTAGATTATGGGCAACCTGGATGAGCAGTGAAAAATCATTCCAGATTAAATCTCTGAATGATATGCATAATTGTGCAAGAGTGTTCAAATTTGGGTCCATTGTTACCTATAAATGCATAGCAAAGCATTTCATGAATCATATACTTCAGAAACCAAAGATGAGTATAAGGAAGTTGAAAGCTAAGGTCAGCAAGAAATTTAATTTGATTGCAAGTGTTGGTCAATGCAGAAATGCAAGGAAGTATGCATTTCAGGAGATAGAGGGTACTTTGAAAGAGCATTATGCAAAAACATGGAGCTATGGAGAAGAGATAAGAAGGACTAACCCTGGATCAACAGTGAAGATGGATGTAGATGTCATGCCTGATGGAACCACATATTTCTCAAAGTTTTATGTATGTTTCAAGGGATTGAAGGATGGATGGATTGAAGGTTGTAGGAGGGTAATTGGACTAGATGGTTGCTTCCTAAAGGGCATATGCAGAGGTCAGTTGCTCTCTGCTATAGGTAGAGATGCAAATAACCATATATATCCCATTGCTTGGGCTGTTGTATCAGTGGAAAGTAAAGAAACATGGAAGTGGTTTATTAACCTTCTAATTGAGGACCTTGGAATGGGAGTTGGGCATGGACTAACCTTGATATCAGACCAACACAAAGTAATCAATTTTTATTATTTTCATCTTTATTTTAGCTTATTTTATGTTTTTGTTGTTTAAATTTTGTGTCTATTGCTAACAGGGATTACTTAAGGATGTGAAGGAAAGGGTCCCAGCAGCAGAGCATAGGCAATGTGCTAGGCACATATGTGCTAACTTCCTGAAAAGGTTTAAGGGCCAAGTGTTTAGAAAGCTTTTCTGGTATGCTGCTGCAGCTACTACCCCTGCAAAATTTGAACAACACATGAATGAAATCAAGAAATTAGAGCCACTAGCTTATGACCATTTGATGGAAAGGGACCCTAAAACTTGGAGTAAAGCATTTTTTCAGACTGATAGGGCTTGTGATGCATATGAAAATGGTATCTCTGAGAGTTTCAACTCTGTGATTGAAGTTGCTAGGAAGAGACCACTAATCACCATGTTAGAAGAAATTCGAATTTATGTGATGGAGAGGCTTTATAGACAGAAGATTAAGGGGCAATCTTGGGATTTAACCATATGTCCTACCATTAGGCTGAAGTTGTCCAAGCTTAAGGATCTTCAAAGGTAAGTGCTTAAAACTGTTTGTCCTTATATATGTTTGTCTTTAAACATGTGTATATGGACAAGTTTTGGAAAGTAATACCATTTGGTTATCAACAGTATGAAGTCAGACTTGGGTATGATGCATATGTTGTGGATATTGGTAGTAGGACATGTGCCTGCAGAACTTGGCAGTTAACAGGTTACCCTTGTGTGCATGGGTATGCTTGCATTGCAAGCCTCAACAGGGATGTACAGGAGTATGTGTCACCATGGTTTACCACATCAATGTACCTAAACTGTTACAGGAATACCATTAACCCACTAAATGGTAGTGACATGTGGCCTCATGTAGACTACATCAGCCCATTGCCCCCCAAAAGGAGAAGGCTACCAGGAAGACCATCAACAAAAAGGAAAAGGGATCAGATTGAGAGGGAAAACCAAGGAAAAAAGCATTCAATCACAAAAAGAGGTAGTGTGATGAAATACAGCATATGTAGGGAAAGTGGGCATAATAGAACAACCTGTCCTCAAAAACCAATTGGGGAATCATCAAATGCAAGTTCAAAGAAAAAGAAATCCAAGAAAGCTGGTATGTTTGATATATTTATTTGTATATAACTTGTATAACTTAACATATTAGGCATAACTTAACTTTTCAAGTAATACAAAACAGATAAAGTGAAGGTTGTATTGGCACATGAAGTTGATATTGACAGTGACAGTGAAGTTGAAATAGAACCTGAAAGTGATGTTGACTCTTTTGATCTTGAATTTGAAGATGATGTGCAACCTGAAGTTGAAGATGGAGTAGAACCTGAAGTCCAAGATGGAGTGCAACATGAAGTTCAAGATGAAGTGCAAGCTGAAGTTGAACCTGAAAATCATCCTGAAGTTCATGATGCTAACCAAGTTGAAGTTCACCTTGCAGTTCAAGCTGAAGTTGAACCTGAAGTGCAAGTTCAAGTTGAAGATGCTAACCAAATTGTAGTTCAAGATCAAGTGGAAATACCAGCTTTTCAAGTTGTAGTAGGAAAGAGGGCAAGGAAACCTTCAGAAAGAATTACAAAACTGAAGATAAGAAAGATGTGGGAGGGAAAACAGGGCAGTAGTGATGACAATCCGTATGAGTTGGATTAACTTTTGGCTTATTGTACTGTTGTTAATGTTTTTGGCATCTTTGACTGACATCTTTTAACTTTGGAATCTTTTGGCACATCTTTTGAAAACTAGTTGGAATAGCTTAACTTTTTGCACATCTTTTGGGTGTAATGAATGTTTAACTATGTTATGTAAAACTTTTGACACATCTTTTGAAGTCAATGTTCCCTGGAATGTCTATAATATATTACCATCTTTTGCACATCTTTCTAATACCATTAGTATTATTTATAATTTATTACCAACTTTTAGAATATCAACTGTAATCACAATTCCTTTACAGTGTAATCATAATTCCATTACATTGTTTAAACAATTCAATTCCAATGATTCACAATAATATTACAAGTTTTGTACACTACCATTCCAATGTTTCAATTACCATCTTTTGCACATCTTTCTAATACCATTTGTATTATTTATAATTTATTACCATCTTTTAGAATATCAACTGTAATCACAGTTCCTTTACAATGTAATCACAATTCCATTACATTGTTTGAACAATTCAATTCCAGTGATTAACAATAACATTACAAGTTTTGTACACTACCATTCCAATGATTCAATTACAATGATTCAATTCCATAACAATGTTTATTACTATCTTTTATACTACCAAGTTTAATACCCATTCCATTACAATGTACTATTCCATTCCAATGATAGAATATAACCTTTTTCATTGAAAACATCACAAAAGCATACATAATTTAGTCATACTACATCATAATACATAATTTAAAAAAACATTTTGACATACAAGAGAAACAAGAAAATTAATGCAAGTCTATGGGTAAACAATTTCCAGTTGACTTTGTCAAGTTCTTGTTTATTCCTGTTCTTCTCTTCTTCAATCTTCATCCTACATATGCTGATTTCATTCTCCAAGGTACAAATTTTCAAGGTAAGATTGCAGCTTTCTTCTGCTTTCATCCTGTAATGCCCTCTTCCATCTTTCCTCCCTTCATCCTCATCCAACCATTGCCAAAATTTACAGCTTGGACTTTTTCCATTCTTCAAGAAATTTATAAGAACATGTTAAATTGAAGGATGAAGAAGAAGTAAAAAATATGAATTACTAGTGAGTTTTGACAAACTCTGAATTTCCTTCCAGGATTGTCTGGGGTTCTTGATGTCTTCACACGAGATGGCAAATCGCAATCACATGGATGATCCGGTTGTAATTCATCTTGTCGTTTGGAAGAAAAGGATGAGGAAGAAGATGCCATCGATCGATCTAGGGTTTTAATTAATAAGCTGTCGTATCTCACCCTCTTATAATGTAAGCACTTCTCAATGCCACGTAGGTGATGAGTATTGTAGCGTACAAGCCACGTAGATGCCACATCACCCAAAACTTACAATAGCCGGTAATGTTGGTTATTATTGAACGGCTGAAACAAGTTTGTTGGATAAATGAGTACAAAAAAACAATATTACCCATATGTGAACATTTGAAATACTTAATTACCTTACTAAGTCAAATCCCCTATTTGTTTTCGCCCATTTTGATTCCACGGGAAGGAACGTGTTTTTTTCTTCATTTATTGGCGGAATGAAAGGTATATTAAATTATAAATTATTTATATTTATATAGCTTCAATAACACTAATGTTTTAGTATAAAATCAAAACTACTATGAAATTATTTTTTGTTATTTCCCGTAAAAAAAAATACGATGTTTTTTTTATAATTAGGTTTTAGATGGTATTACATTTTATATTTTACATTTATATAAACATTTGATATGGCATGATTAATAGTTTTTTTTTAAGGTTCGGTGTGGAGCTTATAAAAAAAAAATTAAGAGCCTTTTAAGAAAAAACTTTGCTCAATAACATACATGAGCTTTTACTTTTATTTTAAACAAAAATATCATTAATCTAAAAACTACCTAGAAACTTTTAGCTTTTTGTTTTTATGTAATATTATACTTTTAAAATATAACAACTATTTTGCCAATCATTTATGCATTAATAAAAGCTACAAGTTAAGTTTCCATGTTGAAAGCTAAAACCGATTTTATTTATACATAATTATTTGATAAAAGTAGCTCTTTGCTTTTAAATTTTTAAAATTACATAAAAACAAAAATATTTATTTATTCAACTTCTATATATCGACTAATCTTTCCAAACACATCCATAATATTTGTTTGACGATTTTAACACAAATAAACTTCACCCAAATAGTATTGTTGTGCCTTTTTTAAATTAGATGTGCACAAAAAACCTAATATCCAATTTGGATAAAATCCTATTTGGAACCCAAAGACCACCAAAGATCGGATAATCCGATCAAACGGATTATAAATCGGATCGTAAATCCAAACTCAGGATCGGGTTAGACTCCAGATTGATAATCGAATTTTGACCAATTTTGCATAAATCCACTAAACGCATATCTATTCGTGGGTTTAAATTTGCCTAAATCCACTCAACACCGAATCGGATTTGGTTTGACATCGTCCTAGCTAAATCGGATCAAATCGGATTTTCTATTTGTGCAACTCTATTTTTAATTAGATTGTTGGGGTTCTACACGCAGGGCATCCCTATTGCATATTTGCTTTTAATTTTTAATTTAAGCTTATTATAATAAGGTATGGCCTGTCCAACTCCCTTTCATTGTTATTTTTTTATTTAAACTAATTAAATTTATTCTCTTTTATAATTTCTATTACACAATATGTGGTATAAATTTTTAATAAATTATTGATACGGTCTTATTTTTATCTACGTAGTGATAAAATTTTATCTCAATCCAAAATATATCGTATATGACACATTTTTGGTTTTAAAATATATTTTCTTTATACTTTTATAACATAAGATATTTTTCTTTATATTTTTATATACGTTTTATATACTTTATATTGTTGAAATATAAAATTTTATGAAACATTTGAATCTACATTGATTAAATAGATTGTATATAATTTTCCGTTGAACTTGATACCATAAAACTCATCCGATTTTAAAACTAATTTATATTATTTGATTCGTAATTTATCGTAATAAAAAATATCAACAAAATACATATTTTGACCAATTTTTATGTAACCATATAAAATATTAAACGACTTTACATAAACTAATAAAATAATCCTATGTCATAATTCCAATTCCATTTAAGATTTTAATAATATTAATTTGAAACTTTCAAGACTTATATATATTTGAAACAACTAAACTTTTTTTAGTTTGTTCTCCTATGTTGATTGGTTAATTATATTGGTTAATCATAAATAAAAATTCTTCAACTGATTGATCATTAACACTAAATAGGTTTTTTTAATTTATGATATTTAATTAGTGGTTATGATATTTAATTGTTTAATATATTATTGAGATAAACTAAGGTTATAGGTTTATAGAATTGAGATAGAGGAAAATAATATTTATATTTTTTGTTAACTTCCTTCAAAATTTTGTGTATTGTTTCCATTATTTCATATACTGCATTAAGTTTTTTTTATGTAAGCATTTATATGTTAGGTTGAAATAAGAGAAATTTATACATTTGATATATGTTTTCATGAAATTATATATTTATCTAATATATGAAAATCTATATTACAATGTTACTTAATAGAAAAATGATTTCATTTGATATGCATGTAATCAATAATTTTTTTTTAGTTAGAATAAATTATATTTAGTTATGTTGAAAGAGAGGTTTTTGGTTTGATTTTGAGAATTCAAATTAAATTTCTGTTTTTGTAGGCATTTATGTGTGTTTATGGTTTGAAAGCAAGAAATAGATATATGTTTTTTCCTTCGGTTATATATTTATCTAATCCATGAAAATTCATATGACAAAACTGCAAAATTAGTTCCTGTGGTATTCAAAAAACTGTGGATAAGATCCAAAAACTTTTCAACTTGCATGGATAGTCCAAAATCAAAAGATTTATGTGAATTTGGTCCCTGATAAATTAAAATGACTATTTTACCCTTATTATTTCTCTTTTATATTTTTCTTTATTTAGTGCAGTATTTCATTAATTATAAAAACTAAAAACTAAAACCTCTCTCTCTCTCTCTCTCTCTCTCTCTCTCTCTCGATGGTCCTTCATTCTTATCGTGAACTCCGTTAAATCCTCAGATCTACAACTCCTTCTTACAACACATTTAATACGATCTGAGATATTAAGCACATAAACAAACTATGAGATGGATCAGACAAATGGGAAGGAAGTGAACCAAAACAAACTGATTTTCTCCCCTAACCCATTCTCGTCTCTGTCGCCTCTATTCCATCCTATATTCTACAGTTGTTGGTACCCAAACACCATCAACCAACTGAAGAGATTTGGTTCCTCAAGAATCCCCAAACTGAAGATGCATCAGCAAACCAAATCAAACCTAATCAAGTAAAAACGAGATTTATTCGACAGAGATCAAAGTGAAGCAAGCCCCACTTCTGATGAACATAATCAAGAAACCCGAAATAACAAAATTAGGTTTTTTTTGCCAACAAATAATGGATCTAAATCGAGCAATGTTCATCCCTACCTACTAGTTGCGGGCTCTAATCAGTTGTCATTTGATCCATATTCTTTCCGATCGGTCGCCTCTGTTATCTGCTCCTCCAAAAACACCATCGACTCCTCCCTTATCTGCAGCCTATACATCGCTTGGAGATGACAAAATGGCTCGGTATGTCCCGAGCCATATTCGTGATTTCTTCCTTAGCTCATGGATTTCAGGCACACAGTTACCCATGTTAGGCATTCTAACATCGTTGTAGACAGGGTACTAGGTGTTGTAATCTTGACTTTTCTTGATGGATTTAGTTTTAGGGTGTTTTGGTTTGTGATTAGGTGAAGAAATGGTGAAGTGAACGAGTTTGATGGGGGCATCATGTTGCAGATTGGAATTCTGGGGAGAAAAAAACGAGATAGATTGGGAAGATGGTGAAGAGAGATAGATAGATAGAGAGAGAGATAGATAAAGGGTGGGGGTACATATGGAATGATGGGGTGGACGAGCATAATTCTTTTCTTTTTTTCATTAATACTTACAAAATAAAAATTATAAAAAAAATACAAAGATAATCTAAAAGGGCAAAACAGTCAATTCAAGTGCTTCATGGACCAAAACTACGAAAATTTCTTAAATTTAGGACCAAAATCACGGAAAAATCTTGATTTTGGACCTTCCATGCAAGTCGGAAACTTTTTGGACGTTATCCACAGTTTTTTGAATACCATAGGGACCAATTTTGCAGTTTTGTCAAATTCATATTATCTTGCTACTCAAGAGAAAAAGTGATTATGTTTTATTTATGTAATTAAGATATTTTATGTAAGTTAATATAAACTAGTTATGAGATTCATGTATTATATGATTTTATTTAAAAGAAAACATGAAGATCTAACAATTTAGAAAATTTAAATTTATAAGAAAAAAAAGTAAAATATTACTATAGTTATTAAAATTGAAGTGCTTATTTATCTTTTAAATTTAAACTAATACTATTTAAACAAATAAACAACTAAAATAATTGAATTTAATTCAGAAATTTAGAAAATTATAACGAAAGTTGTATTAATGAATTGGATATACATTTATTATTATATTTATTACATTTAAGTATTATATGAAATTTAATAAAATTAAAAAATAAAAAATAAAAAATAAAAAAAAAAAACGCAAAATGACACATTTATAGAATTTAATCTAAATTTACCACAAAATGGCATGTAACATAATGCATAAGAGGATGACAAATGGAAAAATTATTTTCACTTATTATGGAAGATTAGAGTTAGTTGTGCTAAAAAGAGTCTTTGAGATTGATTTTGTGAATTAATATAAAACTCAAAACACATTGCAAGTTTTGTTGATAGAAAATGGAAAATGGTAATATATAATTGAGTGTGTGTAAGAGGATGTTCATATTATAATGTTTAAGATTGATATTTATCTTAAATTATATTAAGCAGGCATGTATATTAGTATATCTAATGACTAATGAGATTCATAAATACCTAATGAGATCCGCAAATGTTATTTTTCATTGCATCTAGGAAACTTGCAAAGAAAAAAAATGCCCCCAACAATACAATGTTCTTTTTAATCTTTGTAATATTATCAGTGAGATTTATTTTCTATTTCACTTTAGATATGGAGCTAATTCATGTAAATGCTTTCTCATGTTTTATCAATAGACTATCTATATATAATTCATATATACTATTTGATGTCATTATGTTTGTTAAATTAACATGTTGATAACATTATAATTATGTAATAGGTGATTGTGATATTTTTGAGTTTTTAGATGTACACTTTATAATTCATACAAGATATGTAGACATATTTATAATTAATCGCACATATTTAGATTTGATCTAATGTTTTATTTTCTTATATGATATGTCAATATGTTTTTTACCAAATATTTTTACTCGCGCACTATACGGACATATGCCTACTATTTAGATAGGGAACTCTTAAACTATGGTAGATTTACTAGACTAGGTACATAGTTTAATACCCCCCCCCCCCCCCCCCCAAGCTAAGGAGGGAAATGAATTGAAGCACAATCGTGAGAAATAGAAATCATTATGTAGAAAGATGCTTGGTGAAGATGTCTGAAAGTTGATCACCTAAACTGAATTTTCAAATCACATGGATAGACTTTTTCATGAAAAAAATGAAAGTCAATCTAATCCTGCTTGGTGCAAAAATGGAATATTGGTTAGTTAATAGATAAGTGGCACCTAGATATCACAACATAAGTAACAAAAAATTATGTTGCTTTCAATGGAATATTAACAAATTGTTTTATTATTCATGTTTTGGATTTGTTGTCCACTACGTAGTGAATGAGGCCCCATGATTTGGTCATGGCCAGAAGATCCGTGGAGGCTAAGTGGGTGCCAAGGCGTGTGTAACGCCCACAAAATAGGGCTGGATCATTAAGAATAATACGATAATTAGTAGTCACAATGATAATCAGACATTACCAAAGAATGATTATTTAGGGAAAATAATCTAAACGAAAGTCATAATAGTCGTTAAATCGTGAGTGTGAACATCCCAATCTGACTTCGTAAGAGGAACTTAGGATTTTTCGAAGTTTCGGCGCAGCAGTATAAGTTACAGGATCCGAAGTAGAGATCGGTTGATATTTAGCAAAAACAACCTAAATGAGACTTGAAGATCTCTTCCATATGGTTCTGCTGATATAAAGACAGTCGAAAATGGATATCATATGAGAAAGTTGTAGATCTCGTTGACATCTTTTCGAGGATATAAAGAACATCAAAAAAATAGAGCTCCTACGAAGAAGATACGATTTTCTAAAGTTTTACGAGAAGTGCCACGTGTAGGTGGGTTGCACGGTGCGCAACTTCTAGAAGGTGGGGGTGTGGACCACCATATTTATGACACTTGGTAGAAAATGGGAGTAGCAAAGTTTTAAGTGTGCACGGTGTGCACACTAGGCATGGCGCATAATTGTACTATAAATAGGCGTCGGCTGCTCATTTGCTTCCTCACTTCCCATACCGAATTCCTCTGGATTTTAGCCCATTCCCATTCATTTAGGTTTCGATAAATCTCTGTTATCCATGAAGTGGTAGTAGCTATCAGGTAGAAGTCTTGTAGTGTCAGATAGCTGCTGAATAAAAGCTCTTGAATCAGAATTCTTCCCGCATAGTTCCCAGCTTTTTGCAAAATCATATGTAAGTTAAGCTACACTCTATCGTTTTTCAGTGTAACTTATATTTATAGTCATAAGTCATTATTATGAACCTATAAATAAGATTTATGAGTAATCCCATGTCATTATACTGATTGATCTACTTACGATAGCGATGTCTATGATGGATTTAGTAAGGTGTTTAAAGTAGAATTTCCAAACAGTATACTTTGTATACAAAACGGTCCCTACCTCTGGTATGATCCTACCTGGTTATTCCTTATTTAGATCTTGATGTAGACATTGGGGTTATCAAGTAATCTAGACCATAATCATTATAGGCATACGTATTACGAAACTAGACTAAGGTTTAGTGCATTTACGTTTAGGTCTCTTCGGAAGGGTGTAGCGAAGCGCTGTCAAAATCATCAGTCACTCTTTCTATCAAGTGAGTGCATAGTCTCTTTCATAAACATGATTTAATAGAATTATTAATTAAAATATTAAATATATGTTGGAAGTCGTATGTGAATTATGTGATTGTTTCCTGGATTTTATATATATATATATATATATATACACACACACACACACATAATGTGCTATGTGCTAACCGAATATGGTTCTATTTTGTTAGGATAAAAGGATAATATTATATAATGATAAAATAATAATTGTTCAAAAGATAAAAGATTAATAATACATAATACTCTTACGGAATAGATATACACTAAGATAGGTTAGTGTCACCCAAGAATAGAGTTGGTATTAAGATTGGTTAAAAACACTGTAATCTAGTCTAGGGATAAACTTAGACTCATGGAAGATACCTAGCTCAATTAAGTTTGATATTAGGTTGTCTCATTAGGAGAATGTAGGTAACCTAGGAACATAGAGTAAATTTCGGTTCCATGACACTGTTAGGTGTTGATGTACGGTAGCTCTGTATATGATGACCGAAATTGGTGGGTCTCAATCAAGAAATTGTTAGCGGTATGTCTGGTCACCCCCATTGTAGGTTACAACACTTGATCACTCTAGACAGTCTTGTAAACTACATTGCTAGTGTGAGCTCATTACTCACAATCGTAGATGAATTGGAAAACCCTATTCATCAAAAACTCTGACGGCACATAAGCCTCCTAGTTGTGTAGACAACAATTCATCAGACGAGATAACTTCTCTCTAATAATCACTATTTAGGATCTGTGAGGATTGATAGAAATGGATAGTCTAGGATCTATGAGGATCGATAGAAATGGATAGTCTAGGATCTATGAGGATCGATAGGAATGGATATGTAGGAATGGTTATTGTATGGTAGCAGTTGGTTTAGATATTTGATAATTATGTAATATTATCATATCAATACCGTAGGATTGAAATCCCACTGTATCTCACCAGTTTTCCCCAACCTGACCCACTCAGCTCATATGCATCATAGGTATCAAAACTTAGGCCACTGGAACTTGATTAGGATGTTGAGTGGCTAAGAGATAGCCTGCAATAGTATTCAGGACCATCAGGTCTTTACGTTGTAACTTATGTATATGTATTGATTATGACATCCTTAGGGTTTTAACATTTTGGAAACAAGCATTTGTAATCAAAATGATCTTTTATACTGGGGTTTTCCGTAAATATAAATAAACTACTTTTAAAGTGTAAAGAAAAGTTTTAATTGGTTTTGAAAATTTGAGGATGTCACAGCATGGTAGCCTGATGGCCACGGTGCTGCATCCATTTATTGACAAACCCTAATTTTTGGGGTTTGCGCCCTTATTTAAGGGATGTGATAGCTAAGGTTTACACACCCTCAACCTCCATCACCTTCTTTCCTCCCTCATTGAAATCCTAGCCTCCATTGTTGAATTTCTTGAGTTTTATGGTGAATTTTTGTATCTTGAAGAAGAAGAAGAAGAAGAAGAAGAAGAAGAAGGTGATCCTTGTAACACTGTAAATTTTCAACTAAAATTTTTATTTTTAAAATCACATAATTCCAAGTATCACATTTCAAAAGAAACACAATTGTTTAAAATTATCAAAACAAAATTTAATAATTGTTTCATAAGCCAGGATCCTAAATAAACATAAACTCCATCTCGTGTGTACAATCAAGTCGGTGCCTTCCCATGATCCTGAGAAGTACCTGAAACACATATCACATAACACGGTAAGCACAAAGCTTAGTGAGTTCCCCAAAATACCGCACACATATAGATAGCCTCTCATGGCTATATCTCGACTAAGACCCTCCGGTCAATGTGTCTCAGTAATGATCCTCCGGTCCCACAACTCGGATTTGGACCCTCCGGTCACACAATGTTACCACTTAGTATAAGATACAACATAAATCACAAAGACATAATGCATAGTATCATATAACTCAGCATAAGCATACAAGACCCTTCAGTCACACAATCTTACCACTCAGGTAAGTATAGTGAGAAGACTCACCTCAGAAGTAAGCAAGTAGACCTAGCACCCCACAAACAGTCTAAATTCCGCCTACATAAACACTCCATGATGCTAGGCTAATTCCTCTACTAAATCTCAAAAATGGTGAAAAGACCATTTTACCACTCCATGATCTCTAAAGTCCACACTTAACCAACCTTAAAAGTCAAAAAAGTCAATGCTCAAGTTAACAGTCCATGTTGACTAAACTCACAGAGTGCCTCTACGCAACTCATCGAGTTCCTTCGTTTTCTCTGAAGTATCAGGGAAATCCAACTCAACTCGTCGAGTTGTCTCATCAACTCACCAAGTTGTAGCGTGTTCAGTATATCGGGAAAAACCCTAGCTGACTCATCGAGTTGGCTCATGCACTCGTCAAGTCCCTCTAGAAAATTTCTCATTCAAATAATTCTAAGAAGAAATAAGGTCCCAAACCTTAGATCTAGCCTCCCAAGGCTAAAATACCATGTAAAGCTGCAAGCTTTACGTCCATGCATGGCATCTAGGGCTCAAAATGCCAACATAAGCTCTATATAGGGTTATATAGATAAAAACTTGCCACTAGCTTGATAAAGCTTGGACCTTTAGGCTCAAGGGACCTCATATGGTCCAAATCAAAAGTCTCAACTCCTTGGCAAGCTCAAAATACTCTAGAACGTAAGGAAATATGGAAAAAGGCTCTAAATTCCCTAGAAACGAGATCTAACAAAACAAGGAGCAAGGTTAAAGCTTTTTACCTCCAAACTGAAGCTAGAACTGAAAAACACTTGATCCAAAAGCCTCTTCTCGTTCCAAGCCTTGATGCTCTTCACTCCTCTTCCAAATGTGCACTAAAACACCCTAAGTTAGCTTCTCTCTCTATCTCTCTCTCACAAATGAATACACTTGAACATGGTTTTTTCACAGAGTATAAGGGTGATAAAGGAGGCAGAAATGAAGGCTTAAGGTCCTTTAAATAGGACACAAACCCTGAAAATTAGGGTTTTCTCACTCAACACATACTCTTCGAGTTGGGGTCTTCCAACTCGTCGAGTAGACTCTAAAAATGATGCAGCCAACTAACTCATCTACTCAGCGAGTTGGGGCATCCAAATCGTCGAGTTGCTCTGAAATTATGTAGGTAAATTAATTAAATATTATATTTGGGAGTCGGTATGTTACAATTCTCCCCCACTAGAATCAGACTTCGCCCTCAAACACATCCTCCGGAACAACTCGGGGTACTGCTCCCTCATCTTGTACTTCGGCTCCCAAGTCCACTCGGATCCCTTTCGATGTTGCCACTGGACCTGAACCAGGGTCACCTCTCTATTCCTTAATACCCTCACCTTCCTATCAAAGATCGTTATCAGCCTCTCAATGTAGTTTAGGGTTTCGTCAACCTGAATTTCCTCTTAAGGAACCACTGTCGTCTCATTGGCTACACACTTCCTTAGCTGGGAAATATGAAGGTGTTGTGAATCTGGCTCAACTCTGCAGGCAGCTCTAATCTATAAGCTACCTTACCCACTCGTGAAATCACTCTAAAAGGACCAATGTATCCAGTTCCCAGCTTGCCCTGTTTCCTGAATCGAATCACCCCTTTCAATTGGGATACTTACAGGAGGACAAAATCCCCGACCTAAAACACTAGCTCTAAACGGCGCCAATCGGCGTAACTCTTCTGATGAATCTAGGCCGCCAGTAACCTTTATCTGACCTATTGTCTCTGCTCTGTCGTCTTGAGCACTATCTCAATGCCCCTATCCCTCTCTGTCCTACCTCTCCCTAGTATATGTGAGTCTGACACCTCCTCCCATATAAGAGCACAAAGGGAGGCATACCAATACTGGAATGATGGTTGTTGTTGTATGAAAACTCAACCAAGGGCAAATAAGTGTCCCAACATCCTCCGAAGTCCAATACACATACACGTAGCATGTCCTTGAGCGTCTGAATCGCCTGCTCGCTCTGCCTGTCTGTGGGTGATATGTGGTGCTGAAGTGCAACCGGGTACCCAAATCCTCATGAAATTTCTTCCAAAACCTAGAAGTAAATCACACATCTTGATCTGACACTATCAATGTTGGCACTCCATGCCATGCCACCACCTCCCGAAAGTAGATCTCGGCTAATTTCTCTGCAGAAGAACTCTTACTGATAGCTAGAAAGCGAGCACTCTTCGTCAACCGGTCACCAATCACCCATATCACATCAACACCTCACACGTTCCTTGGTAATTTGGTGATAAAATCCATGGAAATCTACTCCCACTTCCACTGGGGAATCTCTAAAGGTTGTAGTGGCCCATGTGGACGCTGGTGCTCTACCTTAACCTGACGGCAGGTTAAGCACCTCTCGACTACCCAAGCCACATCTCTCTTCATACAGGGCTACCAATAATCCTTCTTCAAGTCCAAATACATCTTGGTAGCTCCCGAGTGGATCGAGAATAATGACCTATGGTCCTCTTCCATCAAAACATGTCGAGCTTCACCCGTATATGATACCCAAACCCATCTACGGAAGGTCATAAGCCCCCGACTATCCTTCCTAAACTTAGAAACCTGCCCAATCACCCACTCTCTCTTACAGTTCTATGGTCTCACGGCCACCGCATGGGCTTCTCGGAAGGTATCTAAGACTGGAGTCATCACCGTCATCCTCATGCATACACCTCGAATCGGAGCACTCACTACTATGTGACTCACGGCATAGGATACCACATTAGCCTTGCCATGGTGATACAAGATCTCACAATTGTAGTCTTTCACTACATCCAACCATCTCCTCTGTCTCATATTCGGGTTCGGCTTATCCATAAGGTACTTTCAGCTCTTATGGTCCGTGTATATGGTACACCGGACACCATAGAAATAGTGGTTCCAGATCTTGAGGGCGAACACCAACGCCCCCAACTCCAAATCGAGGGTGGGATACCTCATCTCGTGAGGCTTCAACTGCCTCAATGCATATGGTATCACGTGCCCCATTTGCATCAACACCATACTCATCCCTGATATAGATGCATCACAGTAAACTATGAAGTCCTCCACTCCCTCAGGAAGGGCTAACATTGGAGCTTCGTATAATTTCTGGCAACGAATCTCGAATGAGGCATGCTGCTTAGGCCCCAAAGAAAAAGTAACACCATTCCTGGTCAATCTGGTAAGAGGAACATCAATCTTGGAGAAATCCCTGATAAATCTACGATAGTAGCCCACCAGGCCAAGAAAACTCATGATCTCGGATGAGGACCTCGGCACCTCCCATCAAATAACTGCCTCAATCTTCGACCGGTCGACCAAAATTCCATTCTGGTTGATGAGATGTCCTAGTAACTGGACCTCTCGTAACCAGAAATCATATTTGGAGAATTTTCCATTAAGCCTCTTTGTCCTCAATACTCCAAGAATCTCTCGAAGATGCTCCTCATGCTACTCTCTGGACCTTGAGTATACCAACATGTCGTTGATTAACATGATCACCGACCGATCCGACATGGGCATGGACACCCGGTTCATGAGATCCATGAATGTTGTCGGTGCATTGGTGGGTCTGAAAGGCATCACCACAAACTCGTAGTGCTCATAATGAGTCCTGAAGGCCGTCTTTTGGATATCCTTCTCAAAAACTCTCATCTAATGATATCCAGATCTCAAATGAAACTTGGGAAACCAAGATGTCCCCTGCAACTAATTGAATAAATCGTTGATCCTCGGTAGTGGATAACGGTTCTTGACCGTCAGCTTATTCAACTCCTGGTAGTCGACACACATCCGGTGTGAACCATCCTTCTTCTTGACAAAAAGGATTGGTGCTCCCCATGATGAGCTACTCAGTATAATAAAACCCTTCCCCAGTAGCTCCTAGAGTTGCAAGGATAACTCCTGCATCTCGTGCGATGCAAGGCGATAAGGTACCTTGGGAATAGGTGTCGTACCAAAAACCAAATCAATCTGCAAATCTACCTGCCTCTCATGAGGCACACCCGGTAACTCCTTGGGAAAAACATTTGGAAACTCACACACAACCGGAACATCAGAGATAGAACTCGGACTCTCAGTGGCAACCCTCGTATCCATCACATATGCTAAGAATCCCATACATCCCTGCTATAAACCCTGCCTCACCCTGGCAGCAGAACAAAAAGATGATCTAGATCTGGTCCCCTTGCCATACATAGTAATCACTATCCCACTATGGTCTTGTATGGTCACCATCTGATGCTCACAGTCAATCAAAGCTCTAAACCGGCTCAACCAGTCCATGCTCACTACACAGACATCACCCATCGCTATCAATACCAGATCTATCATGAACTCAACACCAAAAATCTCTAATACACATCCCTGGAATACCTCAGTAGCAAAAACCACATGCTCGTTGGCTATATAAAACCTCTGTGGTTAACTCAACGCCTACGTCTGACACTAATGTGACGCCTAAAGGATAAAGACACAAAAGATCGACTCGCACCCACGTCAAATAACACCAAAGTAGGCACAAAACCCCCAAGTAAAGTGTAGTACACAGCACAATATAAGCATAAAAAATCTCAAAATAATCATAAGTAAGGAGATACGTACCAGCAACAAAATCAGGCGCTACACGGACCTCCTCCGCAGTCAACTAGAAAGCTCTCCCACGAGCCCTCGGAGCCTCGACCTTCACATGCCGACCATCAGTAGCGCGTAAGGAAGCATGTGTAGAAGTTTGGGCTGATCCTTGAGTGAGCTGAAGGCACTCGGCCTTCCGATGGCTTGTCTGGTTGCAATGAAAGCAAACCATAAATCCCTTAGGGCAATCCTTCATCGTGTTCCTCTCCTTGCAACATTTGTAGTAAATCCATGATCGGCAAGATCCCTCATGACTCTTTCCGCACTTGCCACAAGTGCGACCCTTCTGGCCCCCAACTCTTGTATCATCGGGCTTAGCCCGCTTGGTCGTCGGCTGTGACTGTACTGGTCTCCTATCTCTACCATGAGACTTCTCCTCCTCTCTAGTTTGAAACTCTAGCTCAATCTCCCTCCTCCTGGAATTGGTCTGTAGCTTAGCCAATGTCCTGTACGAAGACTTCGCCATGAACTCCCGAATATCTCACCTCAATATACTCAAGTACCAACTCACACAGGCTTGCTCCGTAGACACGTGCTCAGGGTAAAAGAGTGCACTCTCATGAAACATCCTCGTAATCTCTATCATGGTTTCTGCCTTCTGCTTGAGAGACAAAAACTATTAGGATAACCATTCCCTCTCCACTTGGGGAACATACTCATCTCAGAACAACTGCATAAACCTCTCCCATGTCACCGATGCATGATCTGTAGGGGTAAAACTAGTAGTCACGAACTTCCACCAGTCCTTCACTCCCAAGCGAAGCTGGTTCAGTGCAAACCAAAACTCTCAGGTGCTCTGGGCATGAAAACATATAGAAACATCCCTCAACGTCGGAGATCCATCTCATGGTAGCAATCGAATCTTGTGTCCCATCAAACTCAGGTAGCTTCGTGTTGCTAAACTCCCAGAACAACAACAAGTCACCTCCCTGTGGTCTAGCAGCAACTACGGTTGTGGTAGCAGCAGCAGCAACAACCTCTGTGAAAGTAGCGTATTGCTCATCAAAAGTCTCGATCAGTGTGCTCTTAATAGACCCAAACATCTCTGGGATGGCCTCTCTGATAGCTACAGCCAATTGCTCCGCAATGGTTCTGTGGACCTCCTCATCACTAGTACCACTGCCCCTGGGTTTGTTGCGGTAATCACCATAGTTTCTCTGAAATGCAAAAACAAAATCATCAGAGACTAGCTCAATAGACACACACTCGATTACCCACCCCTACACGCTCCTTAGCATCCTAAAATTCTTACTTGGCTTGTATACAGATCCGGTGCTTTCAGTAGTACGAGCCTAATACTATCTTCCACACCAAACTGTAGTTGTCTCAAGTCCTCCTCCTAGGATTCTAATTCATAGTAATTTATCCCTCATAGATCTCAACTACTCTCTCGGTATATTCCTTAATGCTCATCTAGGTGTCTCTCCTAGCTTATGCAAAACTCTCTTTATAAATTCCTACTATGTTTCTCCCTACTTAGTACACATATAGAGCAATAGCAGATAAGATCGATCAATAATATACCCTAGGCTAAGGCATCATGAATCAGGCAACTCTAGCCCTAATTTCCGAAGTACCTAGCCTATCCTCTAGCATGTAGCTCTAATATCTCCTCTAGCATGTAGCTCTAATATCTCATAAATATCTAATAATATAAACAAATAATGGTATTTTGGGAAATCACTATTCGGGCTCTGGCTGATTGTACAAACTACTTTGTCTCATTTTCTCTTTAGAACTCTTACTCGTTATAGAAAAATTCATTTCTCTTTAGAAAAATTCTCTCGAATCCTCAGTTTGAGTCCAGACATACTCGAGAGTACATCTGAATCCCTCAAACCAAGGCTTTGATACCAACTTGTAACACTGTAAATTTTCAACTAAAATTTTCATTTTCAAAATCACACAATTCCAAGTATCACATTTCAAAAGAAATATAATTGTTTAAAATTATCAAAACACAATTCAATAATTGTTTAATAATCCAGGATCCTAAAAAATATAAACTCCATCTTGTGTGTACAATCAAGTGGGCGCCTTCCTACGAACACATATAGTTAGCCTCTCATGGCTATATCTCGACTAAGACCCTCCTGTCAATGTGTCTCAGTAGAGATCCTCCGGTCCTACACCTTGGATTTGGACCCTCCGGTCCTAACTCAATAAAGCTCAGAATAACATACAATAGAAATCTCAAAGACATAATGCATAGTATCACATAACTCAGTATAAGCATACAAGACCCTCCGGTCACACAATGTTACCACTCGGGTAAGTATAGTGAGAAGACTCGCCTCGGAAGTAAGAAACTAAACCTAGCACCCCACAAATAGTCTAAACTCCGCCTAGATAATATTATTATCTCAAATAAGCAATTTGTAATAAACACTCCGCGATGCTACGCTAACTCCTCTACTAAATCTCAAAAAGGGTGAAAATACCAGTTTATCCCTCCATGGTCTCTAAAGTCCACAGTTGACCAACCTTAAAAGTTAACGAAAGTCAATGCTCAAGTCAATAGTCCATGTTGACTAAACTCGTCAAGTGGTCTACACGACTCGTCGAGTTCCTTCGTTTTCTCCGAAGTATCGGGGAAATCCGACTCAACTCGTTGAGTTGTCTCATCAACTTGCCGAGTTGTAGTGCGTTTAGTCTATTGGGGAAAACCCTAGCTGACTCGTCAAGTTGGCTCATGCACTTGTCGAGTCCCTCTAGAAAATTTCTCATTCAGACGATTATAAGCAGAAATAAGGTCTAAAACCCTAGATCTAGCCTCCCAAGGCTGAAATACAACATAAAGTTGCATGACATCTAGGGCTCGAAATGCCAACATAAGCTCTATATAGGGTTATATTCATAAAAAATTGCCACGAGCTTGATAAAGCTTGGACCTTTAGGCTCAAGGGACCTCATATGGTCCAGATCTGAAGTCTCAACTCCTTGGCAAGCTCAAAACACTCTAGAACTCAAGGAAAAGATGGAAAAGGCTCTAAATTCCCTAGAAACGAGATCTAACCAAACAATGAGAAAGGTTGAAGCTTTTTACCTCCAAACTAAAGCTATCATTGAAAAACACTTGATCCAAAAGCCTCTTCTCGTTCCAAGCCTTGATGCTCTTCACTACTCTTCCAAATGTGCACTAGAACACCCAAACATAGCTTCTCTTTCTCTCTCTCTCTCTCTCTCTCTCTCTCAAATGAATACACTCAATTAGGGTTTCTCACAGAGTATAAGGGTGATAAGGGAGGTAGAATTGAAGGCTTAAGGTCCTTTAAATAAGACACAAACCCTGACAATTAGGCCTTCTCACTCAGCACCTACTCGTCAAGTTAGGGTCCTCCAACTCGTTGAGTAAACACAAAAAATCATGCGGCCAAATAACTCCTCTACTCGATGAGTTGGGGAATCCAACTCGTCGAATTTCTCTAAAATTATGTAAGTAAATTAATTAAATTATACCTGGAAGTCGGGATTTTACATCCTTGAGCATTGATTCAACAACCAACTCTCCTTACCCTCTCTATGCACTTATTTTTTACCATTGTAAGTGTTCAAGCTCTTCCTTTATGCATTATAATTATAGATGTAGGCTTCCATGCTAGTATTTTCATGATTAGGAAAGTTCCGATGAATGGATCTGTCACACCCCCAAACCGGTGAAACGGTGTAAATGTTCGGGGTTTAGGTGACTTCATTCTTGTGGTATCATCACAGTGTATATAATTGAAACAAAACATGATCATCACACATACAATATTACACTGTCATTGTTCACATCATGTATTGTATTTCAAATTACATGCCAAAATATCCAAAGTATGGTGATAACAAAACACAAAAAAATTCCAGGTATTCTTGCTGACCAACTGATATGTGCATATATAGCCCTTTATTTAATATTAATTCTTATCATTTATTAGTTATTTATTTGCATATTATGGATAAAAGATACTTAAAAGTGTGCGAATTGTGTTTTCAGTCCAAAAAGAATGCTTGGGAGAAAAAAGAAGGAGGAGTACTCATTGGGAAGCTTTGGAATGATCAAGAGAAGAAAAGGCCACAAAATGGAAGAGACTCGGCGAGTCATGTCATCGACTCGACGAGTCGATACGAAGAATCGAGAAGATAAAGACTACTTAACTTACCATGCATGGGAATTAAGGGATGGACTCGATGAGTCAGTCATGGACTCGGAGAGTCGGGTCGAATCTATAAAAACGACTTTTCAGATCGACTCAAAGAATTTTGGAGAACCCTTGGGGAGAAAAGCTGCGAATAGAAGTCAGAGAATACCTAGAGAACGAAGATCCAACCCTAAATCCGATTCCGAAGGAGATTAGAGGCAATTTCCATTACGTTCAATTCAATCTATTGTTTCCATCATGTATAGACATATAGATTTCGTTTTTGTGCTTTCAGTTACCTCAATCATGAGTTAAAAACCTTCTAACTTCTGTTTAGGGAGACAATATTGATATTATGGTTTGATTTATGGTAGGATTAGTTTTATATTGGTAATTTTATTAATATAAGCTTGTTAAAGAACCTTATGTGTGAATGATAACTATTTTTCTGTTAATAGAAAGAGAATTAAGTTGCATGAACATCTCTTAATTGTTACCTCATATAATTTATGTGACCACTTTATTATATGACTAGGATTAGCGAATGTGAAACTAGAATTAATAGGAAAGTAGGTAAATTCCTATGTGAGCTTGTGTGATGACCATCAACAAGAGGTTAACTAAAGGACCAATTTAGTTGACCATTACAAGTATTAATTAACCCGAATAAATAACCTAGGAAATTAAAGTAAATTAGACAACTGGCCACTGTTTGAGTTAGTTTGTTTTCTAAGGATTAGTGTAGCGAATGTGAACCTAATCACTTGAATCGGTAGCCAATAGAACAACTAATCCATTGCACTATTACCATAAAATCAACCATAGGATCAATTGAGTTGAACCTAAACAGAAGTTCCCTTCATTATTGAATTTAGTTGAATCTTTGCTTTCTTAGTTTCTAGTTCCCTCCATTACTTTTAATTCAATCTATTGTTTCCATCATGTATAGACATATAGATTTCGTTTTTGTGCTTTCAATTACCTCAATCATGAGCTAAAAACCTTTTAATTTCCGTTTGGGGAGACAATATTGATATTATGGTTTGATTTATGGTAGGATTAGTTTTATATTGGTAATTTTGTTAATCTAAGCTTGTTAAAGAACCTTATGTGTGAATGATAACTATTTTTCTGTTAACAGGAAGAGAATTAAGTTGCATGAACATCTCTTAATTGTTACCTCATATAATTTATGTGACGACTTTATTATATGACTAAGATTAGCGAATGTGAAACTAGAATTAATAGTAAAGTAGGTAAATTCCCGTGTGAGCTTGTGTGATGACCATCAACAAAAGGTTAACTAAAGGACCAATTTAGTTGACCATTACAAGTCTTACTTAACCTGAATAAATAACCTAGGAAATTAAAGTAAATTAGACAACTGGCCACTGTTTGAGTTAGTTTGTTTTCTAAGGATTAGTGTAGCGAATGTGAACCTAATCACTTGAATCAATAGCCAATAGAACAACTAATCCATTGCACTATTACCATAAAATCAACCATAGGATCAATTGACTTGAACCTAAATACAAGTTCCCTTCATTATTGAATTTAGTTGAGTCTTTGCTTTTTTAGTTTCTAGTTAATTAGTTTAATTATTAGTTAGTAAGTTTCTAGTCTTGCAAAACTAGAGAAAACCATCTCTTTTATTATTTGTTAGTTAATATTAGATAATTTTAGTAATTAGTTTAAATTTTCGTTCCCTGAGTTCGATACCCTGCTTATTAAAACTATACCATCAATAGACAGATCCACTGCCTTTTGTGTGATTAATTTACATTTTATAAGTAGGATTAAAACTAGTTCGTTTAACACACATAAAGTTTTTAACGCCGTTGCCGGGGAACGGTTCCAACTTTAAATTGATTACTATTGTTATCGATCCTTTGTGTGAGATTTTCCTTGCACAAAGTTACTGCTTTTATTAAGTTTAGCATTAGGATTAAATTTTAGTTAGTAGTTTTTAGAAAATTTCATTTAATTTTTTTTTTCTGTTTTTGCCTTAGACTCGCCGAGTCCCTTCGAACAGACTCAACGAGTCCATAGCTGGAAAAAAAATCATTTTTAATTTTCTTTTGTTCTTTTTTATGTGTGTATATTTTTCCTTTTTACAGAACGTTTATGACCAAGGGAAGAAGAACACCACTGATCCCACCTTTTGAGGATCCATAAGCAACACTTAGAAGAAACAAAGGCATAACGATTGGGGATCCCGAAAAACTAAAAAACTCACCACTAAGGAATTTGAAATCCGTTTTCAGCAAGAAGAAAGCCAAGAAATTCGGAGAATCCAGTGCCTCTTTAGCAAGCGAAGACCTGATTAATTTTTTCACTCCTCTGATCCCAGCACAAAAGGTCTCAACTAAGGAGCATGCAGAAAAGACAGTAGATTCGATTTTAGCAAAACCTGTCACGACTCGCCAAGTCCCTCTAATGGACTCGACGAGTCCAAGATTTGATGACAAAACTGTTGTTTCTTTAATGCCTTATAGGCCGCGTCTGCCATATCCAATTCGAGCCATACCTAATGAAAAGGCTAAAGAGTACAGAACTTTCATGGAACATGTTAAAGCCCTTCAAGTCAACATTCCATTTGTTGAAACAATTCTTCAAACGCCTAAATATGTAAACTTGCTTAAAGTTCTCTTTTCCGCTAGAAAAGATATGGCTGAAGTTGTTGAGATAGTGTTAAATGAGCTACCCATAAAGAAAGGCGACCCAGGAAGCATCTCGATTACTTGCCAATTTGGAAACAAAATTGCTACTCATGCATTGACCGATTCGGGTGCAAGTATTAATCTAATGCCATACTCTTTCTTCAAGAAGTTGAATTTACCAGAGCCGAAGCCAATTAATATGAAGATCCATCTAGCAAATAAGACAATCATTCGTCCAAGAGGTGTTTGTGAAGATCTTCTCATAAAGGCTGACAAAATTGTATTTCCTGTGGATTTTGTAGTACTTGACATGGAAGAAGACCCCAAAATTTTGGGGAGACCATTTTTGAATACCGCATGTGCATTGATAGATGTATGCGAGTCCACACTAACATTAAGGGTAGGAGATGAACCAGCAGTGTTTAAGGCTACACAAGATATTAAGCATGAGACGAAAAGAAAAGAAGAAGCTTCCTCCATTCATTTAGATGACGAACTACTAGAAAAAGAGCTTGCACTTTTACAAGAAGAAACAATGGGGTTTATGGAATACGCACAGACTCACCGAGTCGCATCGATAGACTCGACGAGTCCAGTCGAAAAGCCTAGAAATGAGGACAACCTTGACCTGCTATTTACAAGTTCTTTTCCTATGCAGATTTTTCCAGATTCTTTAGAAGGTCCAGCAGCAAAAGGCGAAATTGTTAAAAATTATTGCGTCTTCCAAAATGTTCAAGTAGCTTACCTTGATACGATGACACAGGGAGATAAAGAATTTCGACTTGATAAGGAGGCAAGCTTGAGAGAAAAGGAGAATGCAAGGGCTTGTAATGATGATACTAATAACTCATCCATTGAGTCACATACGACTAATCGAAAAATCAAGTTAGTCAAACCTCGAGCCTGAGTTTTTTCCAATTATGAACTAATTAAGTTTGAAGAAGGAGAAGTACAAGAGATGGGGCTAGAGAATGGGGTGAAGAAAATGAAGGCTGGGAAAAGGATCAAGCATGCAATTGAAGAAGATGCTACAAGGAAAAAGAAAGAAGAATTGCGACGGGCATATAAGAGGAAGATACACGCTTATAAGACAAAGTATAAACCAAAAAAGATTAAGCATGAATTCCCGATGAAGAACAACGAAGAAACGTAGAGTGGGAGGGAGTCCAGCTAAAGACTCCTCAAAAAGAAGCGCTTAGCGGGAGGCAACCCGTTATGAGAGTTTGCTTTCTTTTTCCTTTATCATTTCCGTTTTAGTTTTTGTTTGATTTTCTTAGGATTTTTTTCTGTTTTCATCTTCTAAATCATCAAAAATTATTGCTTGAGGGAAAGCATGGTCTGAGTGTGAGGTGGATTGATTATTTTTGCGAAAAGAATGACAAAATCATATGTTATTTTTTAGATTGCAAGTGACTCGGCGAGTTAGGATACTGACTCGACGAGTCTATTCAAGTCCGGGTAACTTGTATTCGCGATCAGACTCGACGAGTCTGACCCCGACTCGACGAGTCAACCATATTTACTGAAAAATAAAAACAATTTTTTACATCCGGTTAAACTAGAGTTTTAACCCTAATTTTAAACACAGTATCAGCCGGCACACTCGACGTGCGCCTCTTTCTCTCTCAAGCATTCATTAATCTTTTTCAATTTTCTTCCAATTTTTTGAATTTTATCAAGAAAGGTACTTAATTTCTTCTTTATTTCTGTTAAAGTCATGATTTTTAGATGTTTGAAAGTATCAATTTGATAGAACACCCGTTTTTGAAATTTTTGAAATTTTAGGGTTTTGATTTTGACTTAATTATGGTGTTTTGGTTGAGTGTTCTTGCACCAATATGCCTTATACACATTCCTGGAAAAACCCTTGGACTAATTTTGAGTTTTTATGGTTGAATCTCACAAGACCCGCCGACTGACTTGCGCAGTTCACCAGACTCGCCGAGTATGTTCATGGACTCAACGAGTCCAGTCGTGAAACCCATATTTATTTTGTTTTAAAGTGTTTCTGTGTTTTCTGGATTGTTTGTTATTTGTTTTGCAGGAACCATGTTTTCACGAGGTCAGAGCTCACGAGGAAGGCAAGAAGATTTCCCTTGGTTAAACTTTCCACGAATCGAGTCCTAATCCACGATGACTAGGTGGAAGAAGAAACTTGCAGATATCCGGAAAAAGGAGATTTGTGTTCCTAACACGATTGACTGGGAATGGCTATAGAACGTCCGATACGAAGAGGAGTTGGCACCATACCTTGTTAAGGAATTTACTCATAATGGGGTGTCAATCACGTGCAATGGTTGGAGTCGTTTGTTTCGTATCCGGGAGTCGGTCTATCGAGAATTGTGCTTGGAATTTTTCTCCACAATACATTTTAGGGGTGGGGATGATTATTATAGCCCCGAGAACATCACTTTTTGCCGTGGGGGTGAAGTTCGCAAATGTTCTATGGTTGAATTAGCTTGGAGGTGTTGGAATAGTGTCTAAGGCTACAACTATATTAGGCAAGTATTTGACCCGGTTGTGCATGGTCCTTTTGGGTTGCCTTCACCATAGCAACTTGATGGATGATTTGTTAAGAGAGAGTAAATATTATAAGGAATAATATATGGTTATTTGATTAATATAAGTCATAGATTAATTGGAATTAATTTGGTGACTTAAAGAGATTAATTAAGTAAGAGGGTATAAACTGTCAATTGTTTGATAGTTACACTTTAGACTATAAATCCTTATCCAAGATAGGATGGACGATTTCTAGGGCTTGTATAAGCCAAAATCATCCATAGGGTTATCAAGGAAAGGATATGGATTAACTTAAAGTCTAAGTTATCCAATTAGGGTTAAAGCTGTAATCCTTAAGGAGTCTACAAGTATAAATAGACCCTAGGGGTGAGGGAATTCGACACACCATCTAAAGTAGAGACACTCTGGCCGAATTCATCCCCTATCCTCTCTCCTAAATCATCTTTTTGCTATTGGTGTTTGTAAGCCATTAGAGGAGTGGCATTTGTGACTCTAGAAGCTCCAAGACAACAAGATCAACAAGGAATTCAAAGGTATGGTTCTAGATCTATTTCAATGTTGTTATTTAATCTAATTAGGCATTAGAAGTCTTGGATTCAAAGCATGTTTAATTAGAAAGCCTAGATCCGAGCATTAGGGTTTTTGCATGCGCACATAGGAAAGTTCTTATGGCTAAAACCCATCAGTGGTATCAGAGCCTAGCTTGGTTTTCTTTAAATTGTTGCTTGATTAACTGAAACAAACCTGCAAAATTCGATTTTTTGGTTTCTGAGTCATGGACTCGGCGAGTTCCAAAGTGGACTCGGCGAGTTGCCCTGACTCGGCGAGTCCCTTTGTGTACTCGGCGAGTCCGGGCGTCAGGATTAGCCAAAACCGGGATTTTTTCATGTTTATCTTATGGAAACTTACCTTAATCATATTAGATCAACCCTAATCCGATTTTTTTGATATATATGACGATAATCTTGATCTAATTAAAGATATTTATCATCTAATAAAATATTTAATTTCCTTATATGATAATTAATTAATTATTTTGATTATTTTGGTAATTATCTTAAAAGAAATCTTGGATAAATCAAATATAGATAATTAGGATATTAATTGTTAATTGGAATTATTTGTTATTTGATCCTCCATGTTTTAAATGTTTAAAACTTGCCCTCACATTTTGAAATTTATATGTGTGATTAAAAGTTTTAATTTAGACAACTTAAATTTCAAACCCTACGTTTTAAAAGGTTTAAAACACAACCTTATACTAATATGATATTACTAGAATAATATATATATATATATATATATATATATATATATATATATATATATATATATGTATAACTAAATGCTAGTCTTACCGTTAGTAGGCCTCATTCACGAAGCCGATCTATAAGGTGGGTATAAGGTTGCGGCCTATAAAATGGCGCTTAATGGGTGTACACTCACACCCACCGCTTGCTTGATTGGTGGAGGGTCGTTAGCCGAACGGGTAGGATAGGGCAACCTCATCCTCTCATTAAAAGTATAATAAGTAATACAAAGTAACTACACATTTTGAAAAATTTCCCAATCTTAGTTACTTTAGGAAAAGTGAATTGATGCAATCCCATGAAATTACACTTTGCACCCTTGCTAAGAAGTTAGTGGAGCATGTGTGGTTTACCGGCACACTAATTGGTTCTAAGCAAAAAGGTGGCAAAGGGTGATTCATTGTTTATCATAGTTCGATGGAGCGTGTGTGGTTTACCGGCACATCGAATAGGTGATCGTTACAATGAAGGCACCATGTGAATTTGCATGGTAATTCACACCCGCTTTGTGATCCTCGGCATCCCAGTCACAAACAAGAGGGGCATATCGAGATTTAAACATGCCATTGAATAGTTTCAATGAATCTCATCCGAACCTAGGAATTCTTAATACACTTAGGACTAATAGTCTATGTTTTGTAATGGAGAATTAGTGAATCGTCATTCACTTACCTTCAATTTATTTTCATGTTAGATTACGACATCCCTTTTCTAATATGTAAATGTTATTGTTGGATCCTAACCCTAATTTTTCTTATTGGGTGATAATTAGGGATTCTTATTCTAATCTATCTTTGTCCTTTCTCTAGATGTCGAACGCAAACAACGCTGCTACATGTTCTTTCACGTTGATGAGCCTTTGCCAAAAGGTCACCTTCGATGGAACGAACTTTAGCGAATGGATAAGATGCATTCGCACCATTGCTCGCTATGAGGATAAGGAGTATGTCCTCGATGAAAAGCTTGAGAAGATCAACCCCGTAATTGCTACTCCGGCCGAAATCACCGCTTTTGAGACTCATGAGTGAGATGCAACGAAGGTACATTGCATCATGATTGCCACCATGAACTCTGAATTCCAAAAGTCCTACGAGGACATGTATCCATACGAGATGCATCAAGACTTATTGGAGAGATACCACCAAAACACGAGACAAGAGCGTTATGAGATTTTCACTAACATGATTTCCGCTAAGATGGGTCATGGAGAATCTCTTACCGTGCACCTGCAAAAGATGCAAAGGTATGTCGATCACCTTCGCAAGTTAAATGTTGACTTTGGGGAAGACTTGGCGATCGACATGGTGCTTCACTCTTTGCCTCCGATGTACAACCAATTTAGGATGACCTACCACATGAACAAAGAGGAGGTCACCCTAAGCAAACTCCAAGGCCTTTTGAGGGTCGCTGAGAGCAACTTCAAAGACAAGTCTGTTGCACCTACTCCCAATCCGTCTGCTGCTCCTGTCTTGGCAATTGGTCAAGGAAAGAGAAAGAAGAGGAAGGCTTCATCGAAGAACTATCGCAAGGTTAAAGCCCGAGATGGTGCCTCTTCTAGTGGGACCAAAGTTGATCCCACTAAGCCCTATCCTAACCCGAAGGAGGCAGAGTGCCACCACTGCCACAAGATAGGACATTGGAAGAGAAGCTGCCCAGAATACCTGCAAGCAATCAAAGAAGGAAAGATCAAGCCATCATTCGCAGGTAAATACACAATTAAATCTAACGATTCTAATCATGCTATTTCTTGGGTTCTTGACACCGGTTGTGGTTATCACATTTGTTCAAATGTGCAGGGACAAAGAAGAAGTAGGGATGTGGAGCAAGGAAGGATCAATCTAATCATGGGGAACAGAAGATCGTCGCCTGTTACCAAGATTGGAGTGTATTCTTTAGTGCTTAGGAATAATTTATGTTTAGATTTGAACAATTGTTGCTATTCGCCAGAAATGGCTAGAAACATCATTTCATTTCATGGTTTATATAGACAAGGATTTAGATTTTCTTTTAATAATGAGAATGGTTCTATTTTGGCTTATCTAAATAGTGTCTTTTAATTTGAAGCTATACCATGTAATGGAATATATGAAACTGTTATGATTGTTGATAACTTAGGAAATGATGTTTTGAATATTGATTCTTCCACTAGTATGGATAAAGCATCCTTGTGGCATTGCCGTCTTGGACATGTCAACAAGAAACGCATAGCCCAACTCCAAAAGGATGGAGTATTGGAGTCATTCGACCTTAGGGAAGATGACACATGCGAGTCTTGTTTACTTGGAAAGATGACTAAGTCACCCTTCACGAATACTTGTGAAAGGGGTGAGGGGCTATTGGACCTAATACATACTGATGTATGTGGACCCTTTAGATCAACCACGAAGGATGGGAACCGCTTCTATGTGACTTTTACCGATGATTATAGTAGATATGGGTATATCTATTTAATCAAGAAAAAGTCAGAAACCTTTGAAAAGTTCAAAGTGTTCAAGAATGAAGTGGAGAATCAATTGGGTAGGAAAATCAAGATGCTTCGATCTGATCGAGGAGGAGAGTACCTAAGCCTTGAATTCCACGATTATCTCAAGGAGTGTGGAATAGTTTCGCAATTGACGCCTCCTAGGACACCACAGTTGAATGGTGTGGCAGAAAGGCGAAGTCGAACCTTATTGGATATGGTTCGCTCTATGATGAGTCGTGCTTCACTACCTATCTTCTTTTGGGGGTATGCCTTAGAGACTGCCGCCCATATCCTTAACCGAGTCCCTACTAAGAAGGTTGCCAAAACACCTCACGAGATGTGGACGGGGAAAGCTCCCTTGTTGGCACACATCAAGGTTTGGGGTTGCGAGGCTTTCGTAAGACGAGATACTCACGACAAGCTTGAACCTCGAAGTGAGTGATGTATTTTCATCGCCTACCCGCAGATATCCTTTGGATATCTCTTCTATAGACCGAAGGACAACGTTGTCTTTGTTGCGAGGAGAGGAGTTTTCCGAGAGCGAGAACTCATAAGCCAAGGATACAGTGGGAGGCAAATCGAACTTGAAGAGATTCAAGATTCGATAGATGAAGGAACCTCTACCGCTGGCACTCAACCCGAGGAGGAAACTCCGGTTGAACCGATTGACGAGTCCTTACCTCTTAGACGTTCCGATAGAGTTAGAGTTCATCCCCAGTTTTATGGTTTTCATATTACTACCGAAAGGGACACGTATATTAGTGATGGTACACTAGTAGATCTTGATGAACCTAATAGCTATAAGGAAGCCATGGCAGGCCCGGAGTCTGCAAAATGGAAAGAGGAAATGGATAGCGAGATCCAATCCATGTACGATAACCAAGTTTGGAATTTGGTTGATTATGTGCCCGGACGTAAGACCGTTGGGTGCAAATGGATCTTCAAGAAGAAGACCGACGTGGATGGGAACGTACATGCGTATAAAGCGCGATTGGTTGCGAAGGGCTTTACTCAAACTCCAGGAGTTGACTATGATGAGACCTCCTCACCAGTTGCGAAGATTAAATCTATTAGAGTGATGCTAGAAATTGCCGCATTTCATGATTATGAAATTTGGAAAATGGATGTCAAGATCGCCTTCCTTAACGGAAAGTTGGCTGAGGATGTTTACATGGCTCAGCCAGAAGGGTTTGTGAATCCGAAGCATCCAAATAGATTGTGTAAGCTTGAGAAGTCCATTTATGGACTTAAGCAAGCGTCTCGCAGATGGAATCTTTGCTTCGATGAGAAAGTCAAAGAGTTTGGATTTGTACGAAGCGAAGACGAATCTTGTGTATATGTCAAAGCCAGTGGGAGTATAGTAAGCTTCCTCGTTCTATATGTCGATGACATATTACTCATAGGAAACGACATCCCGACTCTGCAGGAAGTCAAGTCCTGGCTCGGGAAGTGTTTCGCTATGAAGGACCTCGGAGAGGCTTCTTACATTTTGGGAATAAAGATAGTAAGAGAAAGAAGTAAGAGACTAATTGGACTTAGTCAGAATACTTACTTAGAGAAGGTACTAAAACGTTTTAGTATGGAAAACTCAAAGAAGGGAGAACTACCGATACAAGGAAATGCCAAGTTGAGTAAGACTCAAAGTCCGAGTACTGAAGCTGAAATAGCAGAAATGAGCCAAGTACCGTACGCTTCCGCAGTTGGCTCAATCATGTACGCTATGACTTGCACTCGCCCTGATGTAGCCTTCGCTTTGAGCATGGTTAGCAGATATCAAGGGAACCCTGGCAAAGCACATTGGATTGCGGTAAAGAACATCCTTAAGTACCTTCGGAGGACGAAAGAATGGTTCTTAGTCCTTGGAGGGAGTGATGACTTGAAGGTGCGAGGGTATAGTGATGCCAGTTTTCAGACCGATAGGGACAACAACCGTTCGCAGTCGGGCTAGGTCTTTACCCTAAATGGAGGAGCAGTAACTTGGAAGAGTTCCAAGCAAGAAACCGTAGCTGATTCAACGTGCGAATCAGAGTACATCGCAGCGAGCGAAGCGTTGAAGGAGGCAATATGGCTAAAGAACTTTATCGGTGATCTTGGAGTTGTGCCTTCCATAAAGGAGCCCATGGAGATTTTCTGTGATAACGAAGGTGCGGTTGCCTTGACCAAGGAACCAAGGGATCATGGTAGATCAAGACATATCGACAGAAAATATCACTTCATTAGACATTGTGTAGAAGAAGGACAACTCATAGTTAAGAGGATATCATCAGAAGATAACCCAGTAGATCCGCTTACAAAGGGACTGAGTAGGGTTAAGCACTTGCAGCATGCTAGGAGTATTGGGCTGAAGGATGATATTAGTATAGATTAGATAGTATTAGAAACGTATAATAGATAAATGTAATTAACATTTGGCGATTAAATAAAGGAGTTTTATTTATGAGTAATGTTACTGTCTTATGTTAATCGTTTAACTATTGTTTCACTTTGCATGTTTTGACTTCCAGAATAATTGAATTTATTAGGAATAATCGAATTGTTCAAATTGTCCACAATCGTTCATATGTTGGAAGTAGATATGAATGAAGATTGTTCAAATTGGTGTGTAGATTGTCTAAATGGTGTTAGACATAGCAAAGGGTTGTTGCAACGTTCATGAGTGCTTATGAACTGGTTTTGAGCATTGGAACAAACCCGCGCTTGCTGGAATCACTTTATGGAATACGATATAAAAGGTGATCGCAAGACGATAATATCATATAGTCTTAAAACCTAGATATATGGTTTATTATTTGTTAATTGATTGTACATTGATAATGCGAAAATGCATCAGTAACTCGGTGTTATAAAACGCATTGTTGTGTACAGTTGGTTAATGAATAAGTAAATGCATATAAGTCGAAGTTTATCTGTAACTTTTATCAAAAAGGTAAAAGCGATATCTTGGCCGCTCGATGATTTGATTTGACTTATGTGTCGGGCCCGGTCAGAACTGAATTGATGTGTTTGATTAAGTTCTATGTCGAATAAATCAGAGATCGGGAAATCAAATGCTAGACTAACCATTCCATAGGATTGTCAGCATGATATCTAACAGAGGACTGTACGATCCCTTATCTAAAGGACAAGATTGATTAGATCAGAGTTTGACAGCGTCTTTGAGAGCTACGATTGCAAACCGAATTGTACTTGTATAGTTACTAGACTTATCAAAGTGGGAGACTGTTGGAATAGTGTCTAAGGCTGCAACTATATTAGGCAAGTATTTGAGCCGGTTGTGCATGGTCCTTTTGGGTTGCCTTCACCATAGCAACTTGATGGATGATTTGTTAAGAGAGAGTAAATATTATAAGGAATAATATATGGTTATTTGATTAATATAAGTCATAGATTAATTGGAATTAATTTGGTGACTTAAAGAGATTAATTAAGTAAGAGGGTATAAACTGTCAATTGTTTGATAGTTACACTTTAGACTATAAATCCTTATCCAAGATAGGATGGACGATTTCTAGGGCTTGTATAAGCCAAAATCATCCATAGGGTTATCAAGGAAAGGATATGGATTAACTTAAAGTCTAAGTTATCCAATTAGGGTTAAAGCTGTAATCCTTAAGGAGTCTACAAGTATAAATAGACCCTAGGGGTGAGGGAATTCGACACACCATCTAAAGTAGAGACACTCTGGCCGAATTCATCCCCTATCCTCTCTCCTAAATCATCTTTTTGCTATTGGTGTTTGTAAGCCATTAGAGGAGTGGCATTTGTGACTCTAGAAGCTCCAAGACAACAAGATCAACAAGGAATTCAAAGGTATGGTTCTAGATCTATTTCAATGTTGTTATTTAATCTAATTAGGCATTAGAAGTCTTGGATTCAAAGCATGTTTAATTAGAAAGCCTAGATCCGAGCATTAGGGTTTTTGCATGCGCACATAGGAAAGTTCTTATGGCTAAAACCCATCAGGAGGTTGGGAATTTATGACCAAAACTTGACTCACACGGCTGCATTTGGTACTTTTTTGGATCATTGCCATAAGGTATTCCTGGATGGTGTCACAAGCACGAATTGGTGGAACACAATTACCAACAAACTTTACATTCCCAAATCCGCTCAAGAGGGAAGCATACGATCACCCACTCACCGCCTTATTTCCAACACTATCAATCAAAAGGATGATGACAAGGTTTCTAACCTTGATGTCTTTTATCTTTGGAACATCATTACACCCAACACTTTTTGCAACATACCATGGTGCTTGGCTTCATACTTGGCTGAAGGGGTGGTCAAGGACCGAAAAACCTCAAAAATTAATAGGGGTATGTTCGTGACACGTTTAGCCCACTCTTATGGGTTGATGACTCACGGTACTTGGAATTTCATGACGATGATTCCGACCCCTCCTTTTAATCCTATTCTTTTTCGGAGGGAGAGAATTATTGAGGATTATAGCGGGGGACATTATGTTATTCCAATGACGATCCCGTGATCGGGCCCGAGGAACCGGGATGGAGGGTTCAATCAAGACGTGAGCGGGAGGTGGAAGAGGAACCGCTGGTGATTCCGGTGGACAATGAGGAAGTACCAATGGATTGGTACAATGTCGAGATGAGGCGGTTACAAGACCTAATGGCGAGGGGTATAAATTTTAGCAACGAATCCCACGTTCAGATTTTTGATCATCTTCATATTCCACACATTGATGTGGGTAACTTCCCCTACATTCCATCTTGGGATGAGGTCATTAACGCAAGCCAGAGTGGAGCTGGAGGAAGTGGAGCTATGCATGGAGGGGACAATGATGATGAAGAGGATGATGGCCAGTTCTTTTTATTTGTGTTTTGTTGAACAATTTATTTTTATTTTGTTTTATTTGTTTGGTGTGTTTTAAACTTTTAATTAGGATTTGAATTATGTGCTTCATGTTCTAATTCCTTTGGTTCCTTTCAGAATTTGAATTAGGGATACTAGCATAAGGAGTCTAGAGAATGTGAGGAAAAATGGAAAGAGTCAAGAAAGGGCGACGTATTAAGTCTAGGTGTTGAGTCCGGTTCTAAAGGGGTTCATGAGTGAATGGTTACTGAAGCAATGGGAAGTTTTTGAAGCCCACCTAAAGCTGGATACAAATCAGAGTTCATTTTTTTCACTTAGCAAGGACTCGCCGAGTGCAGTTACCAAACTCGATGAGTCTCGGTATATTTTTCACGATTTCATGCATTTCGCGCTATTACTCTGCGAGTCATTCACCAGACTCGATAGGTCCATCATTATTCAACCTAGAAGGCTGATGATTACATGCTATTCGTTACATCACTAGGCTACCCTATCTTTACAATTATTTCCTAAGGATTTTCCAGTATCTCTACTGCACATTTGGAGCGACCACATGCGACATGACGCCCGAGACATGGATGAGCGGTTCCCATGTCTAAAGTCATTCAAATTAGAAGCTTAATTGAAGAAAATCAGCTTCGCGACTGCTACCCTAGGAGAGTTTGTTCCAAGTCTCTCTATATTTCATATTTTTATTTTTCATGCATACCATGCAATGGGGACATTACATAAATTAAGTGTGGGGTAGGGGGTTGGTTACATCTTAGTAAATTTAGAATCCTAATATCCTAATTTAGAAAATGTTACTTAGGACTTAATTTAGAAAATTTTGGTAAAAGTGAGTAGGATTCCATGTTAGAATTATGTTAATGATTGCATGAAAACCCATTGTTTAGTTGAGCCTATATACGTTCTAGTGCATTTGTAGCTTCCTTATTCTAGTGAAATCATGGGACAAAAACACGACCTCGTTTATTTTGAAGGATGAAATATGTTTAGCATCGTGTACCAGAAATGTATCCAGGAAAATTATTATCGTTAACCAATAAAGGTTGAAGTTGAGCACCTTGCTTAAGCATGTAGGGTTTTGAGTGAAAAAAGTGAGTTACATGTTACAAAAAAAGAGAGAATTACAAGAAAATTTTTGAAGAATTTTTGGAACATCAAAGTCAAAGTATGAAATTTAAAGATCAAAAATTCTGAAGAAATTCAAAAAGTTGAAGATACCAAGTTGAAGATACCAAAAATCAAACAACAAGGTGGTGAATTCAAAGAAATCAAAGATCAAATAACAAAGAAGTGAAGAATTCCAAAAGAGCTCCATAATGGTATCATAAATTGTAATTCTCTAGATTATGTATGCTTGGGTTGCTCAACTAAAAATACCTTGAGGTTAGGAGGTTTTATGCGGATGGATTCGGAGGGATGCATAAAATGAGCATTGTTCGGAAAAAGTGGGCATATGTTTATGAGGATTGTGAGTATTTAGAGTATGGGGGTTCCTTAGGAAAATTTTAGACACAAATGCATGTGTTGCGGCCTTGGCATAATGGATGGGTTTAATTGGAGTTGTCCTATGTGATTCTAATGTGCTAAAATTCAGTTTTGCTTGGGGGCAAGCAAAAATCAAGTGTGGGGTATTTTGATATGTGCATATATAGCCCTTTATTTAATATTAATTCTTATCATTTATTAGTTATTTATTTGCATATTATGGATAAAAGATACTTAAAAGTGTGTGAATTGTGTTTTCAGTCCAAAAAGAATGCTTGGGAGCAAAAAGAAGGAGGAGTACTCATTGGGAAGCTTTGGAATGATCAAGAGAAGAAAAGGCCACAAAATGGAAGAGACTCGGTGAGTCATGTCGTCGACTCGATGAGTCGATATGAAGAATCGAGAAAACAAAGACTCCCTAACTTACCGTGCACGAGAATTATGGGATGGACTCGACAAGTCGGTCATGGACTCGGCGAGTCGGGTCGAATCTATAAAAGCGACTTTTTAGATCGACTCAAAGAATTTTGGAGAACCCTTGGGGAGAAAAAGCTGCGAATAGAAGTCAGAGAATACCTAGAGAACGAAGATCCAACCCTAAATCTGATTCTGAAGGAGATTAGAGGCAATTTCCATTACGTTCAATTCAATCTATTGTTTCCATCATGTATAGACATATAGATTTCGTTTTTGTGCTTTCAGTTACCTCAATCATGAGTTAAAAACCTTCTAACTTCTGTTTAGGGAGACAATATTGATATTATGGTTTGATTTATGGTAGGATTAGTTTTATATTGGTAATTTTATTAATATAAGCTTGTTAAAGAACCTTATGTGTGAATGATAACTATTTTTCTGTTAATAGAAAGAGAATTAAGTTGCATGAACATCTCTTAATTGTTACCTCATATAATTTATGTGACCACTTTATTATATGACTAGGATTAGCGAATGTGAAACTAGAATTAATAGGAAAGTAGGTAAATTCCTATGTGAGCTTGTGTGATGACCATCAACAAGAGGTTAACTAAAGGACCAATTTAGTTGACCATTACAAGTATTAATTAACCCGAATAAATAACCTAGGAAATTAAAGTAAATTAGACAACTGGCCACTGTTTGAGTTAGTTTGTTTTCTAAGGATTAGTGTAGCGAATGTGAACCTAATCACTTGAATCGGTAGCCAATAGAACAACTAATCCATTGCACTATTACCATAAAATCAACCATAGGATCAATTGAGTTGAACCTAAACAGAAGTTCCCTTCATTATTGAATTTAGTTGAATCTTTGCTTTCTTAGTTTCTAGTTAATTAGTTTAATTATTAGTTAGTAAGTTTCTAGTCTTGCAAAACTAGAGAAAACCATCTCTTTTATTATTTGTTAGTTAACATTAGATAATTTTAGTAATTAGTTTAAATTGTCATTCCCTGAGTTCGATACGCTGCTTATTAAAACTACACCATCAATAGGCAGGTTCACTACCTTTTGTGTGATTAATTTACATTTTATAAGTAGGATTAAAACTAGTTCCAACCTGCTCAACGATTTCCTGAGAATACTAGTTAATTTGAAAACATCAACACATATAATGTTGGTGAGTTCATAAGCATGTCTGAGTAAAATGTTTTGTATTACTTTGTAAACACCAGAAAATCCGATATTTTCAGAAAAACGGTTTGGAATGTTTGTTTCCGATCTCATATTAATGCATGTGCGTTAATGATTGAAAATGTATAAAATGAATGATCCCAGAAAATCCGATATTTTATGCTTATAAGACTGAGTACCAGTGCATGTATGTTACCGTGTTACCAAACTGTAAATGTATTTTGTAAATTTTATAATGGAGTTAATTCATCTATGTGAGTTGTTATAACCATACTTGATAATGACTGATCCGCCTGTCATGACGTTTTTCAAATGCCAACTTGTTTAAGGTAAGTTTTGTCACCCTAGACTGACCTAGTCTAACTGTACCGAACAACTCAAGTGTGGGGTGTCACCCCCGTATATATACACAAAGTCCCGCTCTCCCTCAAGGAAACTCTGGTTATAACAACAAGGTACAGTTGTACACTCAATAGGTGTCAAAGTAAGTGTCTCACAAGATCCTTAACGGAATTTACGCGAATATTGAATTGCACAAGGTGTATTATTTTCGTGTATGTTTAAGTTTAAAAGGCCAAACGAGTATGTATGTGAATGTATGAGGCCCAACAAGCATGTAAAAGGACAAGTAAGGTCCTTTTAGCATGTAATGTATATTTCAGACCCAATAAGCCTGCAAAAGAACAACTAAGGCCCACTAAGCATGTAATGCATATTCCGGGCCCAATAAGCATGCAAAAGGACAACTAAGCGCCACTAAGCATGTAATGTGTATTCCATGTCCAATAAGCATGCAAAAGGACAACTAATGCCCACTAAGCATGTAAGGTATATTCCAGGCCCAATAAGCATGCAAAAACGACAACTAAGTCCCACTAACCATGTAATGTATATTTCAGGACCAATAAAAGTGAGTTTAACGTATTTAACTCGTTTATTATTGTAATGTTCATGTTTGTTCAATCGTTTTCCAAAATGACATAAAAAGGCCCACTTTTTGTAATACTAACATTTTTGGTCCATTTAGACTAAAAATTTACAATTTAGGCATGTTTTTGGTAAAATTGACTTTTTAGGTCCCTTCAAACGAAAATTTTACATTTAAGGCTAGTTTCAAATAAAATAACATTTTAACCAACTTTTGTTAAAAATGTCCTTCGGCCCAAGTGTATAAAGTTTTATATTTTCAGCCCAAAAGCATAGGATTTATCCTTTTTGGCCCAAGTTTGATAAAATTATCATTTTTCAACCCTTAAAACCGAAAAATAACATTTTTGGCTCAACTTTGTTTAAAGTGACACTCAAGCGCCCAAAAGTCCAAAAATTTACAATTTTAGCCCAAAAACCATGAAAGCCCAATATGAGGCCCATTTGTGGAAATTTACACTTTTAGCCCTTTTAAAATCACAAATACCTTATAGATTCATATTTATCAAAAATAAATCCTTTTTGGCCCCCTTAAAATCGTGTGTTATATATAACAACCTCATTTTTTATTATTTTGTCATTTTTGGCCCTCTTATGCGATTTTTCTTAGTTTAAAACAACCTTGAAATGTTTTAAACCTTTTCTTTGCATAATAAGTTGTATCAAGTGTTATGTTCTTCAAATCTCATCATATTTTAGCATATTGTAGAGTTTATGAAGTGTATAACACATAATCACAACATATAACATGCAAAACACACATAATCATGCATATACACATAGATCTACACAAAACAGCTTGTATTCTCCCCCAAAGCATAGTAAAAACCAAAAATAGGGGGTATGAACTCACATTGTGGTGTTGGATTCGGTTTTTGAAGAAGATTGGAGAAGTTTTCGGCGTAGCTATCTCCCTTGGAAAGATCTTCAAAGAATAAGATGATTCTAGGAGCATACACACAAGATTTGTGATGTTTTGAGGATGATCTTAACATGAGATGGATTTATCCAACTTAAGAGTGAAGTATCTTACTTACCTAGTATGTGAATTTGAAGAACCTTCTCGTGCACACACACCCACTCACGGTACATGGAAGAAATTGGGGAGTTCTTGAGGGTTTGGAAGTAAAATAAAGTTTGAATGATTTTGGTGAGGACGAATGGCCTTAGGCCAAGACTAAGAAGAGAGAATGAGAGAAGAGAGAGGTAAGAAGTGACATGCATGGATATATGAGATTTCCTAAATATTTGTTATGTAATGTGCATGGAAATCCATTAAACAAACATGAGGTGTCACTTAGTTTATGTTAAATAATTTTTTTATACATACATATATATATATATATATATATATATATATATATATATAATATTCGAAATTATAAGGTCCAGTATGAAGGTTTTCGATTCGTTCGGCCCATATGAGGGTTTACGGCCCAAAAAGGGTTAACATAATGGGTTTTCGGCCCATTTAAGTTCAAGAAGGTTGTTCACAGCCCATGAAGGCCCATGAAATTGTTGTGGGACATTTTAGGCCCAATATAGCTCAAAATGCTATAGATTAAAGATTTTGGGTCCAACTAGAGTGCAAATAGGGTACCTTGACCCAAAATAAGCAAATTGAGAGTTTACTGGCCCATTAGGCCCAATAAGAGGATACTGGTCCATTCTAAGCTTGAACCAGAACATTAGGGTTACAAACCCACAGTTGAATATATGAGATGTATTGAATTAGGTTTTGAACTTCACGATTAAGTTTTTATTCAAATGGTTGATTTTGAATGAGTATAGTACATAACATCAACTTAGATTACAATCTATACAAGAGTTGATTACATGAAGACCAGATTTCCTAGCCAAAAATGCTAGTTGTGACAGGTTCCAAGAAACTTAGTAACTTTACGAATCCTTTAGGTTATTTTGGAAATTAGTGTTATAGATCTAGAGAGTTATTGAGTATTGATTAATTATATAAGATTTTTACCTCATTTTACACCATTTTAACCTAGATTGAGTTCAAGACATGCATTGAACATGCATGTAAATAAATAAATGATTTTTATGATGATTTGGGTGTAAGAATTTCATTTGGAAAGTATGGATAGATGGATTGAAGAAGTTGTTCTAGACAATTCCCACGATGTGGATGATTGGTCGCCACATCATGGCTTTTTTCAGTTTTGCGACTGTTTTGTTGTCAGGCTGTCATGGTGTGGAAAGGTATTCGTCATCGCGTGGCAGTCAGTTGAGTTGACTTTTCACCATTAACCTTTAACTTTGATCACGTTTGACTTTTGGTTAAATTGATGGTTTTGGGCAGTTGTTTGAGACTTGGTCCCTGTTTGTTGTATAAGTGACCAGTAGTTCCAGTTTTTGGATCAATGATCAGCAATATTATCTTCTAAATTGTGAGGTGAGTTTCTTACCATACTTTGTACTGTAGTATGCGTCCTTGTGTCTAGGATATTGTTGTGCTGTAGTGATCTGTTAGATTGGTAGTTTTTAATGATTACCTATTTTGTCTAGTTATTAATTATTTGTTTGCATATGTCAACAAAGCGTGGTTATTTTGAGGTGGTACGACTTTGTGTTGTAGGCCAACAAACCCGAGGGAATTCCAATCGTGTGATGTGGGCTTGGGGGAAATCCACTCTTATAACTGTGGGCCTGAGGGTAATGCAGTCCAATGAATTTGAACCTAAGAGTAATCCAATGTTATATTGTGGGCCTGGTGTGCATGCATTGTATGTATATTGTGGTGTGGAGTATTTTAGGGGAACTCGCTAAGCTTTGGCTTATAGTTGTTGATTTCAATGTTTTCAAGTACTTTAGATGATCGGAGCAAGGAGAAGGCATGATCGTACACATCCTCCTTTTGATTTATGTATTGAGAGTTTATTTTGATACACTAATTTCTATGGTTTTGGTTTGAAAACAATGTTTGACATTCTTATGGTTTTCTGAAAACATATTTTAGAAATTAAAATTTATGTCATGGTTATGGGATGTTACAAGTTGGTATCAGAGCTAGGATACGGGTCGACGTGTTTGAAAGGGACGTTGAACCTTGTAATAGGGGGTGAAGGTGGTTTGCACCTCATACCACATAGGATGGGAAGGAGAACGAAACATTATTTATAAGGAATGTGGATACCTTCCCTATTACAATGTGTTTTAAATTTGTTAGGATGTAGATCCCATAAGAATTATGTAGTTAAGCATGCCCAAGCTAGAGAAATTCAAGGAAGGGTGACCCCCTAGGAAATTTTCGTACCGGGAGCCCAAAGTGGACAATATTGTGATACGTTGCATAGGGGATGTTATAAATGGTATAAGAGCCCTGGCTTGGGAGAATTAGATGAACACTCATGGGATTCCATACACAAACTATGAATCTGCAAAATATTTTTCATAACTAATTTTAAAATAATCAAAGGAGGGGATGGGATGTGTACAATCATACGGATCCCAAGGAAAGTTATTCCCCAAGATACCCACACTTTTTTTATGTGTATTGATGATAAGTTAGAAATTAATTCTAGTTTATAGACTAAGATTCTCCAGGAATTGCATGATAGAATCTCATGATTTATGATGCCTGATAGCATAGGTGATTTCTTGATATGTTATATGGAACTAACATTATTACTGTAGTTTCTTAGTGTGTGCATCATGGTTGTACATAACTAAAATTTTATAGCATGAGAATGTTTGATTTAGCTTTTTTTTCCTATTCCTCATCTGGTTGAGGGCTTATGGTAGAATCAATTATTCGACTGTCCATCGAACCCAGTGTTATTTATGATTAGCATACACAAAGCAACTGCACGCTTAATGGAAGATTCATGAGTAGGTATGGTTATTAGAAAGTCAATGTAAGGAATGGTTAGCTACTCTTGAGAGAGTTGGTATATGATGTATACATTGTGACATCCCCATTTTCACGGCCAGAAAAGATCGATTTGTTTATGCTTTATTTGAAAATCAGAGTATACTTTTAAAGAAATATGTTGCGGAATTTGTTCCCAAAAATATGATAAAGAACTTATCAAAGCATTTCCGAAGAAATGTATTTTGATTATATTAAAAACCTCAGGATGTCATTGTCAATACATATCAAAAGCATAAACATAAACAACATAGACCTTACAACATCTATTAATTCTAGTGGCCTGTAATCCATTGATCTCTCATTAGACCATCACTCTTGTGCTCTATTATCAACTTTATCTACAGGCAATGCTAGTCTTCCACCAAATTTGTGTGATATAAAGGAGTAATTCGCTCCAGAATCAAACAATATGGTGGCAGGCAATCCATTTGCAAGAAAAGTACCTGATGCGACATCTTTTACATCTTTGAGGCTTCCAGGGTCATCTAGAAAGCTCTCGCCTTCGACCTTGGTTGAATGTTGTGCCTTGTTACCTCTTTCTTCTTCGGGCAGTCTTTCAAAATGTGCCTTTCTTCGTTTCATCCATAGCATACCCTTTTGTTGGATGCGCACTCGTTGGCATAATACCTGGTCTTTACACACTTGTAGCAGGTCACCTCCTCGATACATTTCCCAAAGTGTTTCTTTTTACACTTCTCACACCACTTTACTTCATTTCCTCCTCCAAAATTCCTTCAAGAAGAATTGCTCTTTTTGTTGGACCTCCCAGATCCCTTAAACTTCCTCTTTTCGCCAACTTTAACCTTGCTAGCGGATATTCCCTTGATCATCTCCTCAACAGGACTTGGCAGCCCAGATAGCTGCCTCTAGAGTAAGTGCCTGGCGTACTGGCACAACATACTCCTATGGTAGTCCCTTCGTATACTTATCGATTTTTGTCAGGTCATCAGGGACAATGTAAAAAACAAAGTCCATTTTGTTTGTGAAGTCATTGGTGTATTCATCAATGGACACGATGCCCTTCTTCAACATCAAGAATTAGTTCTCTAGTTCCAACATGTTTTGAGCTGAGCAGAACTTGTGCTTATAGTGCACCAAGAACTCTGCCCATGTCAATTATAGTGGCTCATTGGGGCTTATGGTCTTCCCCATAGTGTTCCACTAGTGAACAACGCCACTTCTGAACTGACACACTGCGTATGCGGTTTGTAGCTTGCCCTTGCAACCACATGTTATGAAGGCTAGGTCCGTTTCAGAGATCCAGTCCATTACTCAAATTAAATCTTATTTCACAGTTAAAGTCAATGGCTTGCAAATTGTGAATTCCTTATACTTGAATTCGTTCCTCTCGACTCCTTCATCTTGGTTGTTCCTCCTAACCACTGGCGGTTCAGCTTGACCAACAGTCCTACTATAGTTCCCTTCTTCTGACTGCTCGTCATTCAGTTCTGGATGTTTAACAGACATCGTAGGTTTATCCCTATTATTCAGCAACATTTGCCTCATTTCTTCCCTTTGTTCGGCCATCATAGCACGAATCATGGCTTGTACTCCTGCCATCATGATTGACTCGGGTGCAGCTGCTACTTCGGGTGCACACTCAATCATTTGGGGTTAAGGCTGTTGATTCCTATTTCCATTTGTGTTTTCGAGTCCTCTTCAGGTTCTTGCCATGTCGATCTATACACCAAAGTAGGTGAATTTAGATATTTATTTACGATAGACTTTTATCTTCCTTGTCAATCTGAAACGCTACATGCTACTTCTAATATCGTAGTTGAACTTTTAGAAATCTGAAGACATCAACTTTTTAGATACGTTCGGCAACAGACCATACATCTGATCAAATAATAGCATATAAGGAATCTTTATAGCTATAACATAAATCATTTAGCACATACAATCATTTTAGGTATCTTTCCTAAAATAAACTAGTGTTCGTGTCTAAAATATAGCAGACACTCATCTCATAATCATCGCTTAGCATTCTAAGTTTAATTCTAAAATCCTACAAATTCCTAGTTCGCTTAAACTAATGCTCTGATACCAACTGCTACATCCCCATTTTCACGGCCAGAAAATATCGATTTAATTATACTTTATTTGAAAATCAGAGTATACTTTTAAATAAATATGTTGCAGAATTTTTCCCCAAAAATATGATAAAGAATTTATCAAAGCATTTCCGAAGAAATGTATTTTCATTATATTAAAAACCTTGGGATGTCATTGTCAATACATATCAAAAGCATAAACAGAAACAATATAGGCCTTACAACATCTATTTGTTCTAATGGCCTATAATCCATAGATCTCTCATCAGACCACCACTTTTGTGCTCTCTTTCCACTACCTATATACAAGAAACTGAGTGGATCAGGCTTAGGAGCCTGGTGAGCACATAGGGTTTTCAAACCACAATAATTAAGATCGTTAATTTCATCAAATTATTCAACTCGATTACCTATTCACGTTATCCTCACCTTATGTCCCTAAAGCATCTACTATAAGGGACTTAGCCTAAGGACTTTCATCGGGGTAACAACACTGCTTAGGGGATTCCTCAGGAATTCATATCAAATAAGGCAACCATGATGGGGATAGAGTACATCTGGTGAACACGTAGTTTAAATAAACACCTACATGTTGCAAGCATGCTAGTGTTCCATTGGACTGTCTAAAATAGTCTGTAGTCGTCATCTATACTCTGCTAGATGACTGGATAATCGTAAACATTGAGGCCTTTCATCATTTTATTTCATCACATCACCTATTTCATCTACCCATGTTCTACCCAACATATTCGTAGATATAAAATACATATACATTTTAAATCATTCTAAACATGTATAAATCGTTCATCCAGCATAGATATCAGGAACACAAATAATATGTACACATAGCACGTAATTTATATTAAATACTTCATATCTATGTGTAAGATGAAAGTTACTATGCACTTGTTAAAGTGACGACTCAAAATTCGAGCAGGGCTTCGCTTCTAGCAATTGTCTTTTCCTTTGACGTAATCTAGCATACTATCGCTAAGTTTTAGTCTAATATTTATTGCGACTAATTATTAGTCTAGATTTATCATTAAATCAAAGTCTACTTTCATGATCTATCAAGTAAGGAACAACCAGGTAGTATCATATCAGAGGTAGGGACTGTTTGGTATACGAAGTATACTGTTTGGAAATCTCACTTTAAACACCTCACTAAATCACAGCCTAGACATCATCCCTATAAGTAGATCAATCAGTATAACAACTTGGAATCACTGATAAATCTTGTTTATAGGTTCATAATAACGATAATGAACTTAAACATAAGTTATACTTAAAGTACGGTAAGCATAACTCAACTTACAGGGGGTTTAGCGAGGAACCGGGCTCTGCTGGGCAGAACTTCCAAGCCAAAAAGCTCTTTTTCTCGGAGCCTTCGGGCGCTCTGGGGCTTTCCTCTAGCACCTTGAGGTTACTAGAACATTGGAAGGGTTTTGGTAGGCTTAGAGAGAAAAGTGAAGGGGTTTTGGTGTGAAAAATGAAGGCACTCTCGCATGGTATTTATAGGTTGGAATTGGGTCAAACTCGATGAGTTTTGGCCTCCAAATCATCGAGTTGGTGTCACATGTTACCATCTGGTGGCAAGGCTTGGGGAGAAAGCAATGGCTTGGATCGCGCCACGTCGCCCACTTCACAGCAGCACCCTTCCGACTTCTAAATTCCGTAACTTTCGCATACGAGCTCTGTTTTTTACGTTCTTTATATCCACACATCGGTATTGACAAGATCTAAAACTCTCATTTTGATTCCGTCGGCTAATTCTCGACCGATTTTTAAATTTAATAGTATCAAAAGATTACACTAGTAATAACCGTGTAAAATACATTACTTCTACATACGGACTCCGTTTTTTACTATCTTTTTATCGTTGAGATCCTATTAACGAGATCTTCAATTCTCAGTTAGGTTATGTCGGCTAAAAATCGATCGATCTATAATTCAAATTCCGGGTTGTGCATTGTTATGCTAAATCTTAAAAAAATCATAACTTCCTCATATGAAATCGGATTGGATGTTCTTTTTATGCACGATCTCGGTTTAACGTATAATACGAATTTTTTTTACATTTCTAAGGCTAAAAACTAATTTATCAAAAATTCAATTTTTACGTTACGCGGTGTCGTGCCGGTTTAGCCATAAAACTTCGACAAGTCATAACTTCTTCGTTATAACTTGGATTTCGCCATTTTTTATATCTTCGGAATCCATGTCACGACCACTACAACATTCTTCATAGATATTGATCTAATCTATTATTTTGTTTTTGACGCTTATTTTCGTTCTTAATTTATTATACCTATAAATGAGTATAATGCACATAATTCACATAATATTCAAGTAATTCCTCTTTATTACTTCAAATTAGGTTAAAATTGTTGGCCCTAACTATTACATCATCATACTAATTCTTAGTCTAGAAACACGAGTGTTACATACGTATCCAAGTTGATTGGGCTTTGTGGTCGGGGAATTCGTGATGATCCTTCAAGACAAATATGGGTAGCTATGAAAGGTAGTATGGTATGTACTACCGGAAGCATAGGACCCGTACGCATATCAAGGAATTCATGATTTTTGGGGATTGAGAAATCAAGTTATGATCTGTTAGAATATAATGTAACTTTCTGATGTGTTCTAGTTTATTTTTAGAATGGAGATCACTAGAGATTCAGGATAAGGAGCTGATGGACCAGAGAGGCTAGGATTGACAGACAGTAAGATTTGTGAGATGATCACCACTCAGGTGACCATGGAAGTTAGGGAGGCGATTCTAGAGATGTTTGGGTTTGTCAATATCACTATAATTAAGTTATTTGATGAGCGTTTTGATGCCATCTCTGAGGCTATTGTAGTCGTTGCTACTGTGGGATTTCAGGGGAGAGGGATGATGGAGTACCGAGACTTTAGTAACACAAAGCCCCCAGATTTTCATAGAGGATGTGATCATCGCCATGAGGTGGATATCTAATGTGGAGGGTATTTTCTTCATAAGCTCGTGCCCGTAGGACCAGAAGTTCAAGTTCACCTTGAACCTTCTACGATATGGGGAGAAGGATTGGTGAAAGCTGGTGACCATTTCTTATTCTCCTACGAAGAACGTCACAACGATTTAGGAGTAGTTTATGGCGACATTCCACACTAAGTATGTTCCATTGGTTGAGAGATATAGAGGTTAGCCTATGAGTATTTGTCGCTGAAGCAGACGACAGATTCGGTGATGGAGATCACCAAGATGTTTACTTAGAGAACCCTTTTCTTCCCCGATTATGCTACTTCGAATCAGGTTGAAATGTCTTTCTACTTGATCATGCTCAAGACGGGGATTTGTGAGTTCGTGTCGATTCAACAATATCATTCCTTTTCCAATCTACAGTCATTCACATGGAGGAGAGAGATTCATATTGAGACCCATGCGAGAGAGAAGAGGCAGACCCTAATTCAGACTCAGCCAATAGCAAAGATGTTCAAGCTTGCCAATTCACAATCCAGATGTCAGAGAGGTCGTACTTGTGGCAAGTGTGGAAAGACGCATGAGGGAGAGTGCTAATCAGTGATTGGGTGCCACATGTGACATCCCCATTTTCAAGGTTAGAAAAATCCATTTTATCTATGCTAATTTTAAAAGAGAGTATTCTTTATATTACAGAATTTATCCCATAAAATTATTTTAGAAGAAATGTTTTGCATTAACTTATTAAAACTTGAGATGTCATAACCGATACAAGAAACATAAGCATAAACATGATTATTATTATTCGCCTTACAACATAACGGCCTACATTTCCTTTAATCTCTCATCAGATCCAAACATCAAAAACTTCGTACCGCTACCTATGCTACAAAGAAACTGAGTGGGTTGGGATGGGAAACCTAGTGAATACATACGATTTTCAACCCACAATATCATAATTAATATGTTATATAATTCGCATCAAACAATTAACCTGATTACCCGTTCCCGTTATTCTCACTCACTGGTCCTAAACCAATGATCTCAAGGGATCTATCCTAGAGGATCTCTAAGTGGATAATATCGTTTTGTGGATTCCTTATAAATATGTGTTAATAAGACAATCACAGGGTGAATAGAGTACCCACATGAATAATTTATTGATACCTATAGGTTATAATCATGTCCGTATGTGGTTCCCTAACTTCTACAGGTCAGGGACCCACACATGTATAATACAGTAACACCTACAGGTTGTGTATATATCTGCTTATAGTTCATCAATGCATATAGATCATAGATCTATTCGAAAATAATATAATTAACATCTACAGGTTGTAAACCTTCCCATGTATGATCGATTAAACCTACATGTTTTTAAATCTACCCATGTATGGCTTACAAACATCTACAAGTTACATTCCTGTCCATGTTTGACTTATAAACTTCTATAGGTTGTGTACCTACCCTTATTTGACCTGACTTGTCTAGAATAGTCTGTGGTCATCATCAATACCCTACTAGGTAACTACATTACTAGTTTGGTAGTACTAGACCTTTCTTCATTATTTCCATCTCTCTTTACCCTTCACTACCCCATATGTTATAAGTATAAAAATACATCTATGGTTAAATAAAAATTAGCTCATATATTTTCATCTAACACCAAAGGTTTCAATACAGATAATAGGCACACATAGTACTTAAATATATAAATACTTAATATTTATGTGTAAGATGAAATTAACTATGCACTTACTTCTTGAAAGTGGGACTAGTGATATTGGCAGAGTTTTGCCTAACACCTTAGCTTTTCCTTTTAAATCGACCTAGGTACGAATATCACTAAGTCTTAGTCATATATTCATTGTGACTAATGATAGTCTAGATTCCTCACTAATCCTAATGTGTATATCAAGATCTATCAAGTAATGAGCAACTAGGTAAGATCATATCAGAGGTGGGGTCGGTTTGGTATATAGAGTATTTTTTTTGGAAATACTACTTTAAACACATCACCAAATCCAGCCTAGATATCATCCTCGTAAGTAGATCAATCAGTATAATGACTTGGAATTACTGATAAATCTTATTTTTAGGTTCATAATAACGACTGTGAACATAAATATAGGTTACACTTAAAATAACTTAAATGTAGCTTAACTTACAAAGATTTTAGCGAAAAGCAGGAAATTACACGGACAAAACTTCGACCTGAATATCCTTCACGTCGGGCTCCTAGAGCTCTAGAGGTTCTACTAAACTATTCTAAAGTTAGAAGAAAATCAAGCTCGAGAGCTAGAAAGGTTCTGAGAGAGATTAAAATGAATTTTGAGGAGAATAGTGGAATCTGGCAGTTATTTATAGGAAAATCAGGGGTGCGTGCTGCACAAACTAGAGTTTGCACCGTGCTCTAGGGTGTTGTTGGATCCTTTCCCCCCTTTCGCTACGTGTTGCAACCGCATTCATCCACATCATAGCTTCTAAAAGATTACCACGTGGCCAATTCTTGTGGTGCCAAGTGTCACATTTTCCTTGGTCCACATCACCTTGTCATTGATGGATATCCAGATGCCGACCAGGCCATGTGGTGCACTTTGGTGCTGCCACGTCATCAGCACATTGTATTTCTCGTAGATCTTCAGACGATCGTAATTTTTGCATACGAGCTCTACGTTCTTTATATCCCAATTATCCATTCAATTATCTCTACAACTTTCATTAAGGTCCCACCATCTAATTCTTGCTCTAACAAAAATTCATATTTAGACCAGTTTAGACTGTTATAGTATGTGGAAAATGTTGGGTTTTGAGCATTCTAACACTCCTAAGTGTACATGCAACCCTAATAAACCTCGGATCTATGTTTTCTCTAAACTACATGCAAATAATAATTTCCAAGGTTTACATCCTAACTAGCATGGCATGAAGAACTAGAATCATAAAACACTAGAAGAATGACATACCTTTTGATAGTGATTGATTTCTTGGAGTTTCAGAGCCTAGAACTAATAATGTGAATGCCACAAGTGGAATCACAAATCACCACAAACTTGGAAAAAACTTTAGAGAATAATATGCTATGTAGAAATCGGCCACCACAAAGTCTCACACACCTAGTTGCCATTTCTTGCAATATGTGCATTTTTATATATAGTGTGGAGGATTAGAGCAAACCCTAATAACCCATGTCTTTTCCTTTCCAAGGATCCATGGGTTAAAAGCTCCATGGATCATCCATGGCCCCCCATGCATGCTTAGCTCATTCCTAATGAGTTTAAGCCCACATTATATAAAATGCAATAGCCCATGTTTAATTAGTCTTCCTTTTAATCACTAAATTAATTCATAATTAATTTAAGACTAAAACTAATTAAATAACATGACTTTATATTAATATATTATAACTTATAATATATTAATAAATCATAAACATACTATTCTCATAAGATTATCCATATAAATTGTTCGGGTGAAGTGCAACCTAAATGGACCATGCCATGTCGGGTCAAGTATATACCAAATAAGTTATGGACTTAGACACCTTATCCAACAGAAAATTAAAAACTTCCTCATACAAACTCCATTCTATAATATCTTTATATCAGTGGGTTCATATTCATGAGATATCAAATTCTTGTTTAGATTGTTTTGGTTAACAATCAACAGATTTGAATTTCGATTTCTATGTCCACACTGTCGTGCTGAAACTTCAAAAAATCATAACTTCCTCATATGAAGTCATATTTATGTATTCTCTATATACACACTCTCAGTTTTACAATTACTATGAATTTAATTTAGATTGATTAGGATAATAAGCAACCTATCTAAAGTTCACTTTTTACAACACATATAAACATGTCGGTTTAATCGCGAAACTTCGAACAAGCGTAACTTCTTCATACAAAGTCGGATTTCAGAGTTCTTTACATGTACGGAATCCTTGTCACATATACTATAACTTTGATTAATATTATTTATCCTACGTAATCTTCTATCAAAAATTCATTTTTTGCTTATTCTATTTTAGTTGACTAGCCTGAAGTTACGGGCATTACAATTATCTCCCCTTTAGGATGATTACGTCCCAGAATCATCATCAAAACAAGGCTTGTATAATGACTCTGCATGTTACCTTTCCATCCTAGGTAATAATCGTAACTCTTATGTCTTTTTTTAAAGGAGTTTCTAACTCCTGGACTTCTCGACTGTTGGCGGTGCTCAATCTTGCACCTACTCTTCATTCTAAATTCAATCTCCATCTGAGAATCTTAATCCTTCTAGAATAGACTTAACCTAAGATAATGTCTTTACTTCGACTACCATAACAGACCGAATGGTTATGCTCTAATGACTTTCCATCGCATGATGTAATGGCTAAACCCATGTCTCTTTGAGTTAGACTCTAGCACATAAGATCTATTCTTTCATGTTCTAATGTTATACAACCACATTTTTGTAGCTAGCATATCTAGCTACTAGTTACTTAGCCTTATCGACGATTGCAATTCTTCTGTCGATCATTCTTCTCGCTCAATCTTTTGACTAAATCTGGATGCTACATCGAATATGGTTTACTAAACCAAGTAACTTACTTTGCAAACTTATTGTAATCAGAATCAATTTGTGATTACCACTATGGTCAGAATAACATTCTTTTTTAGTCATTTACCAAAATGACGGTAATGACGAAAACAAATGAAACAAACTCAACTACTAGTGCCTTAGTAACCTTGTGACTCTTCTTGATCCAAGTGCAAGTCATGTACTTCTGATAGTATAGGCATCTACTACCTTTTAGACCTACTCATACTTGTACCAAGAATTTCCTTGTAGTTTTCCAAGTCGCAACACAAGAAAATCATACAGCACAACACATTAGTTAATTTAACAAAATTAAGGACTTATATTACTTGTTTGATGATTACAGTATTATTCGAGTTCACCCTACAATATGCATCTTTCTTCAAGCTACATAATACTACCTATATAGGATAAATAATTCATAGTTTGGACTCCAGATAGGTAGCTCCATAATCTTAATCTTCTGTAGTGTCATCTGATTGATCAAGGATCATCTCGAATGCTTTTGTCCCTGGTTTTGGTGGGGTATTTAGCCTTGCTGCTTCATTTCTCTTTGGGAAGTCATTTCTGAGATTCATTGCTTCTCCACACTTGTAACACACAATTTGGGTGCAGTTACTGGCATAGTGACCAGTCTTTCCATAGTTGAAGGAAGTAACTTCATTGGTGCATCTCCTAAAGTTTTTCTTCATGCACTTCTCACACCACTTGGATTCATTGTTATCCCCATTCCTCTTGTCATTAGGTCCGGACTTTGAAAACCAGCTCTTTTTATCGGACCTCGAAGATCCATCAGACTTCCTATTCTCTCCAGTATCAGCTTTCTCTAGCCCCGTCTTTTTTATTTGGGTCTCTACATTCCTAGCTTCCCAGATGGTTGTTTTTAAATTAGTTTCTAGTTTCACCGTTAGACCAAAATCCGCCGGTAGTCCCATAGCAAACTTGTTTATGTTGGAAAGTTCGGTCGGAACCAATATAGGAACTAGTTTCATCTTTTCAGTGAAAGTTGCAACATACTTGTTGACACTCATCCTTCCTTTCTCTAGATTCTAGAATTCATTGTTGATCTCCAAAAGAGCTTGTTCAGAGTAGTATTGCATCTTTAACTCTTCAAGAAAGTTCTCTCAATACATTTTAATGGCTTCTCCCTTTGGAATAATATCATCCAACAACTTCCACCAGCTCAGTACTCCAATATTTAGTTGTATGACTGCAAGGATGGTCATCTGTCCATTACTACATTCGTAGCTTTCAAACACCATCTTTATTGCAAAGATCTAGTCCATTACTTCCACTGGTGTTGTGTTGCAAGAAAGACTAGGTGGTTTGGAAGCCATGAAGTCTTTGTACTTTCATCCATTTTTTATAATTTCATCATCATGTTTGTTCCTCCTAACACTTTGTGGTTCAGCTTGGCTAACAATCCGACCATAGTTTCCTTCCTCTAGTTGATCCTCATTTAGCTCAGGTTACATAAATGGTGTCGTAGGTTCACCCCTATTACTTTGTAACATTTGTATCATCTCCTTTATTTTCTCGGCTAACATAGCGAGAATCATTGCTTGGACTCCTGCCATCATGATAGGTTTGGCTACTTGTGCGCCTTCAAGTGCATGCTCATTCATATGAGGCTCTGGATTTCTGTTTCCATTAATGTTTCCTAATCGGCTTGTTGTCCTTACCATGATGATCTGTACACCATAACAATTATTTTAAGGTACGGGAATCGTGAGTATATTATGATAGAAAAGGTTTTAGTTACAATCCTCTTTATCACTTTGAAAATTTATACGCTAGTTCTAATACAGTAATTATACGTTTAGAATCTTGAACACATAAAGTTTCCTAATGCAGGTCGGCAATAGACCTTAAATCTAGTCAAGTAATAGCAATTTAGGCAACCTAAAGCAAGCTATAAATCGTTTATCACATAACAACAAATTAGGCATCTTATCCTAAAGTAAGCTAGTACTTGTTTCACTTTAGGTATACCACCTAGAATAATATGGACACACACCTCATGATCATTTCCTAGCATTCTATGTTTAAGTCTAGAAATCCTTAATAATTCCTAGTTTGATTAAACTAATGCTCTGATACCAACTGTGACATCCCCCATTTTCACGGTTAGAAAAGACCATTTTATTTATGCTTATTTTAAAACGGAGTATTCTTTATATTTCGTAATTTGTCCCATAAAAGTATTTCAAAGAAATGTTTTTCATTAATTTATCAAAATTTGGGATGTCATAACTGATACAAGAAACATAAGCATAAACATGATTATTACTGGCCTTACAACATCTAATATCCTACATTTCCTTTAATCTCTCATCAGATCCAAACATCAAATACCTTTATATCGCTACCCATGATATAAAGAAACTGAGTGGGTTAGGTTGGGAAACCAAGTGATTACATAGGATTTTCATCTTGAAATATTATAATTAATATGTTATATAATTCACATCAAACAATTAACTTGATTACGCATTCCCGTTATTCTCACTCTGTGATTCTAAACCGATAATCTCAAGGGATCTATCCTAGAGCTCCAAAGGTTCTACTAAACTATTATAATGGTTGGAAGAAAATCAAGCTCAAGAGATAGATATTTTCAATGAGAGATTAGAATCAATTTTGAGGATAATGGTGGAATCCAATAGCTATTTATAGGAAAAATAGAGGTACGCAATGTGCAAACTAGAGGATATGCCACGCTCTAAGGTGTTGTTGGCTCCCCCCCCCCCCCCCCTCCCACTTTATCCACGGGTCGCAACCACATTCATCCAGATCATGGATTTTAAAAGACTGCCATGTTGGACAATTCTTGTCGTACCATGTGTCATGTTTCCTTGGGCCATATCATCTTGTCATTTATGGAGAGCCGGTTGCTGACCAGGGTGGCACACTTCGGTGTTGTCATGTTATTAACACAATGAATTTTTATAGATCTTCGAACAGCCATAAATTTCTCACATGATCTCTGATTTTTGACGTTCTTTATATCCATGAAATCCTATCGACCAGCTATACAACTTCCATTAAGGTCTCAACATCTAATTCTTGCTCTAACAAAAATTTGTATTTAAACCAGTTTAGAATATTAAAGTTTGTTCAAAATCCATAACTTCCTCATACGAACTCCATTCTAGACATTCTTTATATCTATGGGTTCATATTCAAGCGATCTTCAATTCTCATTTAGAGTGTTTCAACTAACAATCAATAGATTTGAATTTAATGCCCACACTGTTGCGTTAAAACTTCGAACAAAAAAATCATAACTTCTTCATATGAAGTCAGATGTGGATCTTTTCAATACGCACGCTCTCGGTTTTATGATTACTATAACTTTCATTTAGATTTCTAAGGCTAATAAGCAACCAATCTAAAATTCACTTTTTATGACACGCACAATCAAGGGAGTGAGGAGAGAGAATTGGAAGAAGGGGAAGATCAGCCGCCATATAGGTAGATTTATCACCTATAGTTGAGGGCTTATGACCCAATATCAGTGGGTTTGGATTGCATTTTCTGGTGGGGTCAGGTAGACATTGTTGGAGGAGGCACACAAGTCCAAGTCTTCGATTCACCCTGGAGACAAAAAAAATGTATCGAAACTTGAGACTTAGCTATTGATGGCCATGCAAGAAGAGAGAGATAGCTTGATATGTGGAGAGATGTTTGACCTACCAGATGGTCAAAGCAGAACACCAGAGACCTCACGGCAAGTTGCAACTTTTGGAGGTTCCCGTGTGGAAATAGGAGAAGATTACCATGGATTTCATCACCAAATTGGCAAGGAAGGCCAAAGGATTTGATTTCATATGGGTTATTGTTGATCACCTTACCAGGAGAGCCCATTTCTTTCCATGCAGGAGAGCTCCTCAACCAAGAAATTGGCCAACATGTATATACACGAGATCATTGCTCACCACAATGTAGTTGTTTCCAATATATCCGATCATGACGTGCGATTCACTTCTCGATTTTGTCATAGGTTTCAAGAGGATTTGGGTACGAGGCTGCTCTTTAGTACTACTTATTATTGTGATTCTTGGAAATGAATATGCTTGTAATTGCCCTTTGAAATTAGAAGAATAACATTTTGGGCCCTAGTAAGTAGTACGCAGGGCGTACAACAGGGTACACATAGCGTACTGGATGGGAAGCTAGTACGTGGGGCGTACCTCATATGTATGCTTAGCGTACTAATGGTAGTTGGTCGCGTGTTTGAAGCCTCGTACGTTGGGCGTTCGAGGAGTACGCTGGGTGTACAAGGGGGAGATAAGAAACCCTAAATTTTTAAGTTGTACCCTATAAAAGCCATATATTAGCCTCTTTTGATCATTTCCTAGCCAACCTCCATACCCTAAAACCCCTAATTCATCCCATAGCCCATGTTTGGTGATCTTGAGATCTTGTGAAGTTTTTGTTGAGGGTTTTGTGCACCTAGAAGGAGAAGAAGAAGCTTAAAGACTTGTTCTTTGGAGGAAGGCTTTGAGATCCAACATTAACATTTTATTTTGGTGGCTTGGAAGGTATAAAGTTTAAACCTTGCTATTTCAATCATGAATGTATTTCTTGGCTCATTTTTGGTCATTTTGGTCCTTTTGGTTGGTGATTAGGAGTTAAGGTTGTTTTGGAGCTTATCTTTGTATATCTGGATATATTATGGGTCCCTTGGGCACAAAGGTGCAAACTTTACGGTGGTTTTGGTCCCATGCATGTATTAAGTCAAGTATTAAGCTCCTTTGAGCTCTAGAGTCCCATTTAGCCATGCATGCACATAAAGTTGGCAACTTTATGTGATTAACCACATTAGGGAAGTTAGATCTAAGTTTGGATCAAAGTCTCAATAGATTAAGAGCTGATTTGGGAGGTTGGCCATGGATGGTGAGTATGATGGGCGTACAAGTTTGTACATTGTGCGTACAACAGTTTTATGCAGTACACTGAGCATACATGCTGAGTACGACCCGCATACTCAGTAGGCGTGGTCTTTTTTGTTTTGGGTTTGGTTTTCTTAGGCCATGTTGGTCTATCTGGATTTTATGGTTGGGCTTTTGTGACTTTATTAGACTTTCTTGGGTGAAGGCCCATGAAAGGAATTGGGCCCAATTTGGAAAATTGGGCCATATTTAGGCCTTAGATGCTTATTTTTGATTTTAGGCTTTTAGGTCATCTAGTTTGGGCCATAGCCTTAGGCTAAGTTTGAGGAAGGGTAAAAAGGTCTTTTACCCTGATTTGGACTCCTAGTATGAGTCAGGACCCATTCATTAATTAAAGGTTATTTGTGTTTGATAGCACGGGGATTCTAGCAGATCTACAGTCAGAGATTTATTTATAGGTTTAGCTGTCAAGGTGAGTCTCCTCACTGTGTTATAAGTCAAAGGCACCAATGTTGGCCCATTTTGTTTTTGTATTATAGGAAGACCAGGGGGTGGCCCTTGACATTTGTATGAAAGACCAGGAGGTGGCTCCTAGCAAATCCATATACAAGACCAGAGTTTGGACTCTGGCAGTTAAGTAGATAGGTAGTTGTAGATTATATGTTGGTTGTCTTTATGATGCTTGTATGGAAGACCAGGAGGTGGCTCCTGGCACTTGTCTTTAAGACCCAGGGTTTTGGTCCCCAACATGGCAAGGAACGACCATGAAACAACTCGTGGCTTAATGGAAAGACTAAGGTTGTCATATAGAACCTCCTATTACATGTTTGATAAGTATGACTCGTATGTTGTGTATGGTAAGTGGTATTTGGGGAACTTGCTAAGCTTTGTGCTTACAGTTTTTGTTTATGGTTTCAGGTACTTTAGGTTCGAAAGTGAAGGGCTCGGCCTGAATGCAGCGCATACACCCATGCTTTTCTGCAACTGTGTGATTTTAGGATTGTACTCTGATAGCTGTTTTTATTATAAAATAATTTCAAGTGTTTAGGTAAAAGATAAATGGGTGTTTTTTGTTGTAAAAATGAAATTTTTGCCTTCGAATTTTGGGATGTTACAATCACCATCAGATAGATGGCCAGAGTGAGCGGATTATTCAGAGACTTAAGGATATGTTGAGGGCTTGTGTCATTGATTTCGGTGGGAGTTGGGACTCCTACCTCCTTTTAGTTGATTCTTCTTACAACAACAATAACTACCATTCCATCATTGGTGCACCTCCTTATGAGCATTTATATGAGAGGAAATATCATACCCCAGTTTGTTAGGGAGAGGTTGTCCATAGGATCATGGGGAGGAATGAGGTGATGCTCCAAACAACTAAACTAATTAAGCAGATCAGGTAGAGGTTACAGACAACATAGAGCCTACATAATAGTTATGTTGATAGGCGATAATTTGAGTTGGAGTTTCAGGTTGGGGATATGGTTCTGCCGAAGGTATCGCCTTAGAATGGTGTTATACGCTTCAGGAAGTGGGGGCAATTGATCCCCCGATTTACCAAACCTTTTAGAGTGGTGGCCAGGGTAGGCAAAGTGGCCTACCAGCTCGATCTGCATGAGGAAGTGCTTGGTTGATAATACGACGGTGGTTCCATTAGAAGACATTCAGGTTGATAAGCGTCTGAGTTATGTGGAAAGGAAGGTGGATATTCTAGATAAGAAGGAAAAGACGTTATGCAACATGTGGTGCCATTGGTTAAGGTTAGGTGGTAGCATCAGAAGGGTTCCGAATGACGTAGGAGCCTGAGCTGGATATGAGTGATCCCTACCCAAATCTGATTTTATTTGAGGATTTCGAGGATGAAATCTAGTTTAAGTAGGGGAGAAATGTAACACCAAGTTTCTGGTATGTTTCTCTTAAATGTTTTATTATTCAAGTTTTGGATTTAGTGGCCATGACATAGTGAATGAGATCACACGATGTGGCCATGGCTAGAAAGTGCACGGAGGTTAAGTGGGCGCCACAGCGTGGCAACTATTTAACGACAAGCCCTAATATTCAAGGTTCGCGCCCCTACTAAGGGATGTGATGGTTGGGGTTTAGACACCCTCAGCGTCCATCACCTCCCTTCCTCCCCCATTGAAACCCTAGCCTCCATTGTTGAAGTTCTTGAGTTTTGTGGTGATTTTTGATGTCTTGAAGAAGAAGAAGAAGAAGAAGAAGGTGATCCATGAGCATTAATTCAACAACCAACTTTCCTCACTATCTTTGTTCACTCATTCTGGACCATTCTAAGTTTTCAAGCTCAACATTTATGCATTATACTTCTAGATGTAGGCTTCTATGCTAGAATTTTCTTGATTGGGAAAGTTTGGATGAATGGATTTCATAAAGTTAGCAACTTTATGAATCCTTGAGGTTATTTTAGGGATTGTTGTTGTAGATTTAGAGAGTTATTGAGTTTTGGTTACTTATGTGAGATTTTGACCTCATTTTACACTATTTTGACCTAACTTGAGTTCAAGATATGCATTGGACATGCATGTCTTCTGGAAAGTATGGATGGATGGTTTGAAAGATTAAGAGCTTAATGCAATAAACTGGTATGGATGGTTCCCAGGACGTGCAGGGTTGGTCTCTACATGGTAGCATTATGCAGTTTCACGGTTGTTTTATCGTGAGGCTACCACGGCGTGTCAGGGTATTGGCCATGGCGTAGTAGCCAAGTAAGTTGACTTTTGACCGTTGACTTTGATCAAGTTCGACTTTAGGTCAAATTGAGGATTTTGGGTTGTAGTTTGAGACGTGGTCCCTGTTTGTTGTATAGGTGACCAGTAGTGTCGATTTTTAGATCTATGATTAGCTTTGTTATCTTCTAGACTGCAACGTAAGTTTTCTCACCATACTTTGTACTGCAATATGTGTCCTTGTGTGTAGGATATTGTTATGTCGTAGTGATCTGTTAGATTGGTAGATCTGTATGATTATCTTTATTTTATGGTTATTGATTATCTTTTTGCATATGTTGACATAATGCGGTTAAGTTGAGGTGGTATGGCTTTGTGTTGTAGGCCAAAAAACTCGGGGGCAATCCACCTGTGTGTTGTGGGTCCCAGGGGGTAATGTAGTTTTAACGCTCTGATCCGAATTGACTTCTAGTATGAGGCTGTGGCTCGAGGGTTGGTCATTATAAGGATAATGGATTTTGGGAAGGTACGACCTAGACCCATTTGGGTGCGGGTGATGTATTAAAATTGATGGGCGTTCGGTTCGTGTTTTGGAGACTAAGGGTATTTTAGTAAAGTGGCAGTTTGGGCTTTTGTGGAAAATGGGTTTTTTGTTCGGAAGGTCTTAAGAAAGGTTTGAGTTGTTAGAAGTGTAGAGATTCTCGTCACCTTTCTGTGGATATACGGATCATCGAAATCAGACTTATAACGAAGAAGTTATGGCCTTCGGAAGTTTCGTGGTTTTTCAGGCTTAGCCAAGTACGCGAAGCGTACACAAAGAGTACGTGGGGCGTAATAGGGAAGAAGGGAGTACCCTGGGCGTACGTTGGAGTACGCTAGGTGTACTGACCAGGATGGTCACGAATGTTCCCCGGAGTACGCTGGGCGTACCATATGTACGTTGGGCATACTCCAATCAGATCAGAACCCTATTTAAGCTCCTTATCTCATAACCAAACCCTAAGATCTTCAGCCTCCATCCCTCCAAACCCTAGAAATCGACCCTTAGCCCCCATTTGAGTGATTAAATAGCTTCAAAGTGATTTTCGATTTGTTTTGGTGCTAGAGGAGGAAGAAGGAACTTCTTGAAGAGTCATTGTTTGACTTAGAGCTTTTGGATCAAGCTTTGTGCACCCAAATCTATCTTCTGGAGGAATAAAGTCTCAACCTTTAAAACTCTTTCATGTAGATCTAGCTAAGTGGTACATTGTTATGATTTTGGTCCCTTTGAGGTGGTTCGTGTGAGTAGAAGTTTCTCTAGAACCTTTGAGCCTCTTATTTGGTCCTTACTAAGGTTATAGAGTCATAAAGTTTGGATCTTGAGGAGTGTAAACCTTCCATGCATGAGTTGGTAGTTATTTGATGGAAACTTTATAATTTAAGAAGTCCCTTGAAATCATATATGAAAGTTTGGACTGATGTCTCAAGGTATTAAGAAGTTTTAAGACATTTTGGGAGCGATTTTAACCTTTTGGAATTCATCGTTGGTGTTTGGGATTCATTAAGCCTTGCAGAGGCTTAAAGCATTCGACCTTATTGATCAAGTCACTTATATTTAGCCATTTTGATGTTCTGGACGTCTTGGCTTAATGGATTAAGAACTAGGATTGAGAGTTGGTCAACAAGAGGAGTACGCTGGGCGTACAAGCCCTTAAGATAGCACGCTTAGCGAACAAGCTGAGTACGTCCTGCGTACTCAGCAGAATGGGATTTTGGTTTTTGGGCTTCAGTTTGGGCCATCTTCTGGGCTTTGTTGTTGTGGGCGTTGTTGGGCCATCAGGTTTTGGGTTGATATTTTATTTGTGGAGGCCCACTATGGTCTTGGGTCTAATTTGGAAAATTGGGCCATTGATGGATTTATGGACATTATAGTGTTGGGCTTTTGGTTTGGGTTTGGGCCTTAGTTTGAATCATACAAGGCCAGGGGTAGACTGGTCATTTTACCCCATACATGGATTAAGGATTATGCTATGGACCCAATTGCTAATTAGGTATATTGATTGGTGGTGATAATTCGGGAAGTTGGCAAGGCAGCAGCTAAGGAGTTCTTATGTTGTATGCTAGTTGATTATGTGTTATGTGATATGCTAGTTGTCTTTGTGATACTTGCATAAAAGACCTCGGGGGCTTCCTGAGGCACTAGGTGTAAGACCTTGGAGGGTTTCCATGGCATCCTTAGTCAAGACCATGTAGGGGTTCCCATGGCAGCCGGAGTAAGACCCTGGAGGGTTTCTAGGGCATCCTTATATGTAGGGTTGGTATAACACTGGTCAGTGGGCTAAGACCATGTAGGGGTTCCCATAGCACTCGGTGTAAGAACCTGGAGGGTTTCCAAAGCATTCTTATATGTTTGTATGACTTATTATTATAACCATTATTTAAAAATAAAAATAAAAAATTGAAGGGTCATTGGAGTTTTAAATGCATGAGATTCAAGTATTTTGACATTTATTATAATAGATTAGGCGAATACTCGCACGTTGCGCAAAATACAACAATATATTTGAAATCTTTACAAATATATGTTCTTTAAATGTATCAAGGACTTTGTTGTTAGCTCTTATATAATAGTTTTTATAATAAGTTGGTATAAACATTATTTGTTTTGAATTATATGATAAAATAGACATCTTTTAAATTCTATAATCTCAATTGTCTCAATGGCATCTACCTTCAGATTACTCATGAATAAAATTAAATATAATATCTAATTTAATGATATTTATAGTTATTGTTATGATTAATCAATTTTTATAAGTTTATTTGCTTGATTTCTATCATTGTAATTATCTAAATCATCAAACATCGTTTTGTTTTTAAAGGTAACAATATAATTTTTGTATATAATATTACTTTTAACTATTGTTGTTCTAAGTACTTTAAAATAATGTATTTGAAAACTTTTAATTATTTTTTTTGGTTTCAGAAAGTTAAATTTTTTTAAAATTTATTTGATAAATATTGTTAGTTTATTTGATTCTAATTATTTAAAACAATAAACATTGTTTTTGTTTTTAAAGATAACGTTATAACTTTTTATATAATATTACTTTTAATTATTTTTATTTTAAGTTATTTTTAAGCTACTTATTTGAAAAGTCTTAATGATTATAAAAACTAATTTCATGGCTTTTTTATTTGTTTAGGATTACAATTTAGGTTTAACACTATAGCTTATAACTTTTAACAATTTATAAAATAGTTTCTCGATTTTTTTAAGTTTAACTAAAATTATAATTTAAGATAATCATTTAACATTATATTGAAATTTATAATTTGACTATTTTGCAGAAAATCATAAATTATAGAATAGTTGTGACTTTAAAATGACAATTGTTCATATACGATGACATATCTAAACTAATAAGTTAACTATAATATGTTAAAAACTTAAAGTCATAATTTTATAAATAAAAGTAAAATATGATAGTTTAATATTTTAGTTTAGTTAATTTATGATTAGAATTTGGTTTTTGTATTAATTTAACATTATTAACTAATTTATAATAATTATTAGAACGAAACTGAAATGTTATGGAGATTTCAAATTTATGTGGTGCAAGTAAATATGTCTCTTTTATAAGTATACTAGGCATAGCCTTGCGCGTTGTGAAAGAATGCATTTAAGTAGTTAAAATAACTATGGAAAAAAAGTGAAATGTGTTGAAATTTACGTTTTTAGTCATGTTTTGGGCATTAACCGAATTATCAAATAACATAAAAGTCCATCAATTTATGTTTTATTACTATCTAATATAGTGCATACCTTATAAACTTCACTTTTACTTTTATAATATCCAATATATATTATAAGTTTTTGTATAACATTAATATAATCTGCTTTTCTTATGTCCGATAATATTTTTTAGATAAAATAAGAAATAAGTTGTTTTGAATGAGCTATTAATAAATAATATTGAACTAATAAACTTTGTATTATACTATTACACCAAAACATCCAAGGTTTCATATATGAACTTTCAAATATTAAACATTGAAATTAAGAATGAAATCATACAAAATATATCATTATACATAAATGACATCAAGAGTTTTAAAATATGTCGAGTAGTAAATATGATATTTAATTTTAATTACATATTTTGCAAGGCGTACGTTTGACTTTATGTTGGTACGCTGAGAATCTTCTTCCTTAATTTGTACCTAAAAAATTAAGGTGAATAGGAATATAAAATAGATATTATTAAGCATTAATATAAATAATTAAAAAGGGTATGTAAATCTCCTACCACCAGTTAAAGACAACATACCTCTCAAGTGGTATCGATTCCTATGTGAAATTGAAATAGTCATTCTATGTACACATTGTTTTCTAATTACATAAACAAATATGAGTAACCAAACATAAAAATATTATCTTTATATAGGAAAAATATTTTAGTTAACTAACAAATTAAATAACATAAGTTTAAGAGTTAGGAGGTTCAAAACATTAATATTTTTATTAATCAATCAATTGAGTAACACATGTTGAAATTTTTACAATCATTATTAAAAAGCATTTGAAATATTAGATTTTAAATGAATTTTGATTGAAGTGTGTTGATCTTTATTATAATATATATATATATATATATAGAGAGAGAGAGAGAGAGAAAGCGAGAGAGAGAGAAAGAGAGATGGAAAGTATAACATATGTATGAGTTTTAATTAATTATCTTTTTGAAACCTTACAATTACAAAACAAAAAAAAAAACATATTTAAAATATTTTCGACATCACCATATATAACATATGATCAATATATTAACGATTAAACCACAATATACAACAACTGTATTATACTAATCCAAAAACGAAGAAATATATAAAAACAAATTAGTATAACAAACTTACAAATTAAAAGCTCTAATAAATAGCATATCTCCAAAAGTGGTCATAAGACCTCAACTCAACACAAAAACCTTTAAGTTTGTTTTCTTTCTGAAATTTATATATGATTTGTATGCATGTCTTACCAAAAGATTGACCTTTTTATAGTAAACTTTTCATTAAATGTTAATTAAACATAATATAAGTTATAAAAATTTTGAGTGTTAAATAATAGTTCAGAAACTTTTGAGGTTCATTAGTTCAAAAATGGGATTTCAAATAAATGTGGTTTGAGTAAGTTAAAAAAATAGGGTTTCAAATGTATGAGTTTCAAGAAAAAATGTTAGTGTTATAAGTATGTATGATATAGATGTTTTTAAAGATAACGTTATAACTTTTTATATAATATTATTTTTAATTATTTTTATTTTAAGTTATTTTTAAGCTAGTTATTTGAAAAGTCTTAATAATTATAAAAAATAGTTTCATGGTTTTTTTATTTATTTAGGATTACAATTTATGTTTAACACTATAGTTTATAACTTTTAACAATTTATAAAATAGTCTCTCGATTTCTTTAAGTTTAATTAAAATTATGATTTAAGATAACCATTTAACATTATATTGAAATTTATAATTTGACTATTTTTCATAAAATCATAAATTATACAATAGTTGTGACTTTAAAATGACAATTGTTCATATACGACGACATATCTAAACTAATAAGTTAACTATAATATGTTAAAAAGTTAAAGTCATCATTTTATAAATAAAAGTAAAATATGATAGTTTAATATTTTAGTTTAGTTAATTTATGATTAGAATTTGGTTTTTGTATTAATTTAACATTATTAACTAATTTCTAATAATTATTAGAAAGAAATTGAAAAGCCATGGAGGTTTCAAATTTATGTGGTGCAAGTAAAAATGTCTCTTTTATAAGTATACTAGGCGAATTCTCGCACGTTGGGCAAAAATACCTATATAGTTGAAGTCTTTACAATATATGTTTTCTTTTTAAACATAACAATAACATTGTTGTTAAATTTGATATAATAATTCGTATACTAAATTGATATAATATATTAATTATTTTGAATTATATGATAATATACAAATCTATTATAACTTTATAATCTCAATCGTTTTAATGACTTCTACTTGCGAGTTACACATGAATAAAACTAAATATAATTTATGGTTTAATATTATTTATTGTTGTTATTGTTAACTAATTTTTTAAAATTTATTTGTTTAATATTTTAATTTCTATCATTATAATTATTTAAAGCATCAAACGTTATTTTTTTATTTTAAAGGTAACAATTTAATCATTTATATAGAGTTATTTTTAACTATTATTATTGTAAGTTATCTTAAGCTACTTATTTGAAAACTTTTAATGATTATAAAAATATCATTAGGAAATATTTTAGTTAAATTGAGATTACAATTTAGTTTTTGCATTTATCACTATAATTTATCATTTTTAACTATTTACAAAATATTCTTTAGTTTTTTAAGTAGAGTTGAAATTAATATTTAAGTTGACAATGTAATGTTATATTTATGTTCACATTTAAAGTATTTTGTCCAAACTGTTCAAAAATTGTAGTTTTAAACTGATAATGGTTTACATTTAACATCATATCAAATGTAATAAATTAATTATAATATGTTAAATTTTAAAGACATAATTTTATAAGTAGAAGTAAATATATTATTTTAAAATTGAAATTTAGTTTATTTATGATTACACTTTTCGTTTGGTATTTATTTAACATTATTAACCAACTTATAATCATTATTAGAAAGATACTATAATTTATCACTTTTAACTATTTACAAAATATTCTTTGGGTTGTTTAAGTTAAACTAAAATTTATATTTAAGTTGACCTTGTAATGTTAAATTTAAATTAATAATTTAAGTATTTTATACAAAGTGTTCTAAAATTGTATCTTTAAAATGATAATGGTTTACATCCAACAATATATTAAAACTAATAAATTAACTATAATATGTTATATGTTAAAAAACATAACTTTCTTAGTAGAAGTAAAGATATTATTTAAATACTAAAATTTAGTTTATATATGTTTACATGCTAGGTTTGATATTTATTTAATCTAATTAACCAAATTATAACTATTATTAGAAAGAAATTGAAAAATCATGGGAGTTTCAAATAAATGTGGTGAAGGAAAAATAAATGGGAATTTCAAATGAATATGGTGCAAGGAAAAATGTTAGTTTTATAAGTATATATTGATATCAATATCAATATTGATATAGATACCAGTCGAATCTTTGCGCGTTGCGTAGTAATACAGTTACATAGTCAAAATTATAACAAATATATTTCGTTCAATATTAAAGTCATTGTCATTAACTCTAAAATAAGAATTTTTCTAAACTAAATTGAAATGTTATTGTAAAACATTATCATTATCTGGAACAATATGTTACAACTCTTAAAGTTATTGTTACACATCATAGTAATTACTGGTTGAAGATGATGGTGGATAATAAAATCTATGTATCTTTTTACCTTGTAATATAATTTTATTCTTATAGTTAAATAAGATAAAATGTTATTGTTAAAAAGTTTTATATTGATTATCGAGAGTCCATGAATAAGAAATTCTAATAAATATTATAAAAATACTATTAAACTTAAATCATATTACTTTGATGATCTCTTTTGAAATAGTATAGAACTAACACTTATATACATAAAATAATATAAAGTAATGAGAATGATATTTATTGTGATTAATTTAATATCTTAAACAATAACAAGATATGGGGTCAATAATGAAGCCTATGTTATACAATTTTTTAAAATATTTTCATGGTAAAAATATTTTTTTAGACTTATTGTGTCAAGACATCTATTTCAGAAAAGTTAGGTCGTATTTAAAAAAAAAAAAAACATATTAATTTTTAATATAATAATTAATCAACAATAATAGAAGGTCATCGGGTATTGTTAAAAATAAAAACATCAGTATATTATCTAGCTAAAGTCTTATATTATATATTTTTTTTAGAGTAATGAGCCATATTTATTTAGATAATCTCAATCATAAGAAAATTTGACCAATTTCATTAATGCATGTCTATATGAATACAATTATTAAACGTTTTACTAAGATTTTAAATAATTAATTAATTCGTTTACTTATAACATTGAATTGAATGGTTATGGTTAATAATATTTGTTAAGATAAACATTATGTCTTAATATATGACAGAATTGATAATTTAATATGTAAATTAGTAAGAGTAATATATATATATATATATATATATATATATATATATATATATATATATATATATATATATATATATATATATATATATATATATATATATATATATATATAACTTAAATTCAAATTTTATAAAACATTATAATATTTGTTGTCGACTTACTTGTTAATTTTTATATGTTACCAATAACAAATGCTAAAAATAAATATTATAAGTTTTAATAACATAAAAACATTAAAACATCTATTATAATATTTGTACTCAAAAAATATATTAAACATTTAAAAAGCGTATAAAAACAAGTCATCATATTCTAAAAAACAGTGATATTAAAGAAGGTTATAGGTCATTAATTTACATTCAATCTCAAAAACTATTATATCAATAAAAAATTTACATTGGAATAATCATGGATCTGATATATATATATATATATATATATATATATATATATATATATATATATATATATATATATATATATATATATATATATATATATATATATATATATATATATATATATATAAAATGAATAACAAATAGCATAAACAAAATAAAACATAATACAACTTTGAATAACATAAAATTACTATAACATCTATTATGATATTTATATTAAAAATATATTAAACACTTAAAAAGGATACAAAAAGAAATCATCAAATTCTAAAAACAAATTTTATATTTTTCCATAACAAAGAATGTTGTTGATCTTCAGTATATCTTTCATCTCAAATATTATTATACGAAAAAAATTTCGTATTGAAGTAACGGAAAAACTCATTTATTCATTTCTTTCTATTTGAATAAGTGACTTCTTTACTCACATGAATATTTTTGTAACAATTTTTTACTTATATACCCTATAATATGTATACAACATATAAATGAGAGGAAAATAAAAGCTAAGTTAAAAAACTCTTAAGTCGTTTTAATTAATTGATTGAAATTTGAAGGGTTATGGAAGTTTCAAATGAATGTGGACAAAAATGATGATTTATCTTAAATCATAATGTTTTGGATAATCTCTTTTATACAAGTAATATAAATATAAATAAATGTATATATATATATATATATATATATATATATATATATATATATATATATATATATATTGTCGTTTTCTTATTATTTATGATGATGATTGAGTTAATATGTGGTTAAATCATCATCATTCAACATTAGTCGATCTCCGACTAATCTCGCTTATTCGATTAGTTTTTTCTTTAGCATCCGCGAATCTTTATTATACTTATGACTATGTGGGGTTTTTTTTTTCTTTTGTATTGGATCCAAAATATGTTTGAACCGACCATGTATTTGGTCTAGAATAATCCGGAATGTATATTTTTCTTGCCATGTCACAACTCCTCTCTAACATTAATAGTCCTAAATATATGGTGTTAAAACAAAAAGGATCATTTTGCAAAAATAAGAATATTTTTGTTATTTTTGTTTGGTACTTTATTCATAATATATAGTTTTGTTAATATCCCTTTGTGTATGTAATATATATTTCGTAATATTATGTCGACGGAGTATAAGCAATTAAATTCTCACAAATACACTCGCTCCATTTTCTGGAGAGAGAAAATGGACACAAAATGCATCAAGAACAGAGGGTCGTCAAGTTCTACACTTCCATGGCTGACACCATCTCTAATCATCATCATCCTATCATTTATCTCCATTCATCCTACAACTCCTACCTCATTTCTCAACAATCGTTACACCACTACATCAAATTTCACCCTTTCTTCTTCAATCAAAGCAAATCCTCATCGAATCCTATCAAGTTTCCCCAACAAAAAACAGAGCAATCTGCAGAGAATTGAAGCAAGTTTAGCTAAAGCTCGAGCTGCAATCAAGAAAGCTGCTTCCATGGCAACAAATAGTTCGATTGAAGATCCAGATTATGTTCCATCTGGATCAGTTTATCGGAACCCCAATTCGTTCCACAGGTACAATTCTGTTCTTCAATTGATTTACAAATATTTTCTGGATTCGAAACGTTGGTTATGAGTTATGAGTTATGGCATTGGTTGCGTGAATCAACAAATATCCAATATGCTTCAGGAAAGAATCGAAAGACCTTCTTTTAACTTTATCATGGATGTCACAAAAAAGAATTCTTCCTATGTTTTCTTTTTAGAATTGATCATTTATTATTTTGGTTAAATTAATGATAATATATTACAAGTGATAATATTGAAATTTGAAAACTGTGAAAAATCCACAAAGAGGTCATAAAATCTTTTTGCTAAATTTAGACCCGGTAGATTATACTTTTTTTAGGAAAAAGACAATTCATGGGTATTTGATTTTTTAATTAATAGCTTTTCATTTATTTTTTTTAATTTTGGTCAACTCATCTAGGTAATAAAGAGAAATTAAATATTTTTTTGTTTTCTTATAAATCTTTCTATCTAGTATAGTTTTTAAAGTTCATTTAATGAAAATTTATTATATTAGTATGATACATATTATCATTTAAATAGATAAAAAAAAAATTTGATAACAACAAAAAAAATGATATTTAATTTGTCTAGAAAAAAACCTATCTCATATTATTGGTGGACTCAAAGACACAAATTTAGGTTCAAGAATCAGGACGTATAGGGTTAGCACAATTTAAAAAATACTAGTATTAAAAAAAAAAAAAAAAAATCGGGTAACACAATTTCTTTTTAGTGGTAACGAGGAAAAATAATTAATTAATTAATTAATTAAAATTAAAAGAATTTACACTGGTAAAACGGGCTACCTAGGTCCGCCCCTATCGCATCTAGGCAATTAAGCACATCCGATAGTGACCCAACTCCTATTAGACTCCATTCAATCTTTTTTCAATTTGTATATATCTTAAAGATTATTATAGCAGTTTTTTTTAGAGTTATGTTAAGAATTTTTCATTATAAAACTCATGAAATTTTAAAAAGTTACTTGGAAGCCTTTTCAAACATAAGCTTTTTCTAATTAAAAAACTTTTGTCATGAGTTTTATTAATGATACGGTCAAATCAATACTAATAAATGAAAACAAATTTTGTCTTTTATCATTTTTTTTTCCTAATTTTCAATTTTTTCTTATATCCTTTAAAAATGTTTTGTACTTTTGTCACTTATTATTTTTTTTTTATTTTTAATTTTCTTTAAACTAGTTGTATTGATTAGCATGTGTATAATCAAGATTTTACACTTTAATTACGATTTCATTTATATCTCCTTGATTTTCTCATGTTTCCAATGTCTTCTTAATTTGCGCAACAATTTTACTAATAAGTAAACGAGTTCAGATGGTGACTGATTCTCAAATTCAAAATTAAATCGGATTGTATAGGTTCAATTCAATATTATTATTATAAATTGAATTACTTGTTTATTCATGATTTCATTTGTTTTTTCTAAATTTTATTTTAAAATATGTTTGATATTCACTCATTCATATTAACTTGTGTTTTAAACGACATGTGTAGTATACACATGTGTAGTATACACATGTTTCACATCTAATACATTATATATCCAATTTTCTATTGTTTAAAGTTTTATCACAAAAGTTTCATGACTTTGACATTTGTGCTTTCTTTTTAACTTTTTACTACATTAATTTGTGGAGTCGATACTTTTGGTTCTCCAACTTCGATATTCTTTACTGTTAGCCACAAAGGTTTCAAGAGTTTGCTATTTTTTATCCCTGATATTTACCAAATGTGACACCTCAAGTTTTTGTTACATTAGTTTGTGGAGTTTGTGCTTTTGGTCCCTCCATTTTCGATATTCTACTATATGACATTACTTTCCTCAAAACATTATATACACAAAATAGAAGAACATAAAACGAGAAAAAAAAAACCAAAAAAACACTTAAATGTAAACATGAAAAAAAAAAAATCAAACCATCACGGATCACATCTAATTTTAACTCAAGTGTAAATAGATAATTTATCCGATGGTTGCAAAAAAATTGAAAAAACTCTTTTATTGTAGGGATAAATAGAGCCTTTTCATTTTAAGTTATCATGAAAAACTTCATTAAAAGTTATAATATTATGGATGTTCATAGGGTGACCCTAAGTAGGGGTGGCAAATCGGGCCATCGTGTTGGGTTTTTGTCTGACACGACACGACACGACAAGGTTTTTATATAACAAGAACACGACACGACACGACATGATCTCGTGTTTTTTTTAACTAACACGAAAACGAACCGATTAGAAAACGACAAACACGACACGACACGACAAAGATAACATGAAATAACAATTAATGTATTTAATTAATATTTATTCATAAATAACACGAAAAACTCGACAAAAAATGTTAAATCGTGTCAATTTCGTGTCAAATTTTGAACACGAACACGACACGACGTCGTGTTTTTTACACCTGATACGAACACGAATTCAAATTTCAATTTCGTCCAAATTTCGTTTCGTATCGTGTATTTTTGTCGTGTCGTGTCATCAATTACCACCCTTAACCCTAAGTTCCCTACTTTTCTCGAAACCCTCCCAACACCACATCATCCTTTCTCTTCTTATTTCGTTCTTAATTTGCCTAAACACTTGGAAATTGATGCAAAACAAAAATAAACAAACACAAAATTATTGAAAACCTCAAGAGGGTATATTGTTATTCAATTTCAAATGCCTCTAAGGCTTACATAAGACCTTATATATATACGGTGGAACTAAATTTGACATGTACTACAAAATTTGAAAAAATAAAATTCACAACAAATTCATAAATTTTAACAGCATGAAAAAAAGAGAGAAATTTTATAAATGACATATTATATAAACTAAAATATTGATCAATCATAATGAAAAGTGGCTTTCCAATACGTGAGGTAACTAGCTGTACAACCTCTAAGTTTTTTCAATTAACTAAAGTACAGTAACAAATCCAAAACGGAAATATTTTAAGATGTACAACTGTTAATGCATAAAAAACAACATAGTAATAAATTCAGACAAATAACATATTACCAAAAAAAAAAAAAAAAAAAAAAAAAAAAAAAAAAAAAAAAAAGATTGATTAGATTTTTATTAGGTTTAGTTAGGTACAGAAAACAATTAAGAAAAAAAACTCCAAAAAGTTCATGAAAATTAAAAAATAATAAATTAAAATTAAAATTAAACTTTTTCAAAGAGCTTGCTAATTAATAAACTTTTATCATATGCTTTTTCAATGATTTGGTCTGTCTCATCAATTTTAAACGAATTGTAAAAAGACAACTTGTATGAATGTCCTATAAAAAGTAAATTAAAAAAACTTTTCTCTTATGAAGATAATTTTAGCTTTTCGATTTTGAAGTTTTTTCATGAAAAAATTATCACCTATCTTTTTATTAACCCCTAACTTTTCTATCTTACATCAAGGTTACATCATCTTTTTCTTTCTCTATGCATTTCAATAATAACTTCGTAAACACTAGAAATTGATCCTTAGGCCATCCAACAGAGGATAAATAATGAACCACAAGGACCATCACGAACCACAAACCAATGTTGGTGTATCAGTGATGACCACAAAGTAGAAGAGAAGAAAGAAGAGAGAGGGAGAATAAGAAGGTTGGCCTGAGAGAGTAGAAGAGAAGAAAGAAGAGAGAGGGAGAATAAGAAGGTTGGCCTGAGAAAGAAGTTGTTCGTGGTCCTCCATTCTCCCCACCACAAATCACCACGACCACGACTTACCATGGACAGTCAGGATGGTGTTCGTGATCGTGGTTCGTGGCCATGTCAACAACGAATGTGTTTGTACTCTGTATTTCGGATGGCCTTAGCATTTCTCCATTTCTAAATCATTTTTTAAGAAAATACTTTAAACAAATATGTAATACGTAAAATACATAAAAGTATTACTTAAATAAAAACATTTATTAATAAAACAATCAAAACTACGAATTTAAGAAAAAAAAAAAAACAAAATTGAATAAAAAAATATGAATGTTATATCGAAAGTTGTGAAAATTATGCAAATTGAATTTGATAGTGAAGGAATTGAGTACACAAATCGAGTGTCCGGATTAGGTTGCTCTTGTGAACTTGTAATATGACTTTTCTTTCGGTTTGAACTACATGACCTTTCACATGGATTGAATCTATTTTTGATTGTGGTAATGAATGTCGTGAAATGTGGTTTGGTAAAATTATAGATTGGATATGTATTTAAAGGGTTAATCTTTAAAACATTTAATAATAATAATTAAAAAAAAAAAACATAAAACAGGTTGTCACAAAAGATTTCATTTCTGGTTGTTGGCACTAAGTGCCAACAATTAAAAAGAGAGGAGAGGTTAAAGAGAACTTCCCGCAAATTTATGTTTTTCTTTCACATTAGGACAATCGAGTTCGTGTTCCCGTTGGTAATCCTTTTTACAAGTGAAAACGTGAAAACACAATTTTTATGTTATTATTTTGTTATGAATTTTATATCATTATTCAGCAATGAATATATATATAATCATACTTTAATATTTATATTAAAATTTACTACAATACTATATATATATATATATATATATATATATATATATATATATATATATATATATATATATATATATATATATATATATATAATTAATAGCAGAATATATATAAAAGTTAGTTTTTATTTCTTGTCTTGTATTTGGAAGTGGGGGCACATGCCCCCGATGGAAAAAAAAAATTACATATAAATACCTTAGTTTTCTAAAGTTAACTTGAAATCCTCTTTATGTTTTTGAAAAACTTCAACAGTGCCCCCAACAAAAATAAATAATAAATAAATAATCCTTAATCGCCACTGCTACGAAGAGTGAGACCATTTTGTTCCTTTGAATAGTATAGTACTTTTTGTTTTTCACTCAATGTATTTTATGTTGCACGTGTGATAATTGAAATACTGATAAAATGCAAATTTTGTGTAGGAGTTACCTAGAAATGGAAAAGCGATTCAAAATTTTCGTTTATGAAGAAGGAGACCCTCCGATATTTCATAGTGCACCATGCTACGGAATCCTCGGGTTAGAGGGGATCTTCATCAACGATATGGAAATTAGTCGGTTTCGTACACGAGATCCTGAAAAAGCTCATGTGTATTTCCTCCCGTTTAGTATCATAACACTTATCAACTATGTTTACATAGTAGGATCCCATGATTGGAATCCTATGTACAACACAGTTCGAGACTACATCAAAGTTATCAGCCAAAATCACCACTACTGGAACCGAAGTCACGGAGCAGACCATTTCATGTTTGCGTGCCATGATTGGGTACACTTTTGACTTTTGAGAAATTGTTCACGTCTCAAATGCACGACATATAATGGGCATGAGAACATATATGTCAATAAACTATTTTTTGACATGCATTTGACTGACCGAGATTAAATATTTCCCACCGATCATCAAAGAGAACTATAAATCATGTCTAATCACATGCATGTCATGTTATAACTTGAATGTCATAACATGAGTGCTTTAACTAACTAATATTTAATACCATTATACTATTTTTTATTTTCATAGGGGCCTGTAATATCGAGATCTGTTCCTTACTTATACAAAAACTCGATTCGTGCCTTATGTAACGCAAATACATCGGAAGGGTTCAAACTCTCTAGAGATGTTTCGATCCCTGAAATCTACCTCCCACATGGGACCACAGAGGGTTTACTTGGTGGGCCACCCCCCTCGAAACGAACAATCTTGGTGTTTTTCTCCGGTGGCGTCCATGGCTACATTCGTGAGGTACTTCTCAAACATTGGGAGAATAAGACGGAAAATGGCGTCAAAATTCTAAAATACCTCCCAAAAGGTGAGGATTACAATCAACAGGTACTATTTTAAATTGAAGTTTACAATTACATTTGAGATTTCATATATAGAGCTTGGATTGATCCAGGCAAACCAGAGAGGTTTATTATCAATTTACATGGTTCACACAATTAGGGTAGTCGTCTGATTCTGTGGTTGTTTCTATGATCGTTGTAGCAACTATTAGGTATAGAAACAATCAGACTCAACAACTCAACAATTTTTTTAACAATGGAGTTGATATTGGTTTCTTAATAGGTGAGAAAGAGCAAGTATTGCATTTGTGCTAGTGGATGGGAAGTTGCAAGCCCAAGAATGGTGGAAGCTCTTTACATGGGATGTGTTCCAGTACTTGTCAAGGATGATTATGCAAAACCATTTAGCGATGTTTTGAATTGGGATACGTTTTCGGTTGATATACCAACAAAGAAAATCCCACAATTGAAAGATATTTTAATGGCAATACCACAAAGGAAGTATATAAGGTTACAAAGGAATGGTGTTCAAGTTCGAAAGCATTTTGTTGTTAATTTGCCTCCAAAGAGGTACGACGTTTTCCATATGATGCTTCATTCGATTTGGCTTAGAAGACTCAACATTCATATCCGAGATATGCACAATGAATCATAATATTTTGATAGATAACTATGTTTGTAAATCGTATCTATTTGTGTTTCTTTAATAAATCAACTTTTTATTTTGTTCCAATTGTTGTCAAATCTTGTTCATTTAAACACTTCATAAACTCCAAAAGCTTTCGAGATGGAAAAACTCCCACAATTTTACATTACATACAACAATTTTCAATAAAAAGAGCCGAAAAAAAAAATGATTAATCTCAAAATGAGATAATAAATTAAAAGTAACCTCTAAAAAAAACTCATAATTTAAACCGATACAACTTTCTTTGTATCCACCGACTTCAACACTTCCTCCCCCATCTCCTTGCATCCAACCAATTTCTGAATCCAATATATCAATTTAAGTAGTTTTTTAAAAAAATAAAAATATAATTTCTAAATAAAAAAAATAAGTAAAAGTACAATGTCTCAATAGGAAAAAAAAATACTTACATTCCCATCTGAGTAAATGTCACCAGTACGAAACCCTCGATTTAAAGCATCCAACACCGCCAGCTCAATCCGCTCAGCTGCCGCCACTTCACCGAGGCCGTATTTCAAAAGCATTGCAGCACTCAGAATGGTCGCCAAGGGGTTTGCTTTATCCTGCATAATAATAAATTAAAAAATCAAGGGCAAAATAGTCTTTTTAGGTAAGACAGGGACAAAGAGCGCAACAAAAACAAACTTTAGGGACCTTCTGAGTTAAAAAAATAAGTTAGCGACCAAACGAGCAAATCACCCCAAACCATAGGGGCCATTCGTGTAATTTACTCAAAAAAAATTCTATTTTTTTAAATTATTAAAAAAGAAAAAGATTCTAGAATTTCAAATATTAACTACCTGTCCAGCAATATCAGGTGCAGAACCATGGATTGGTTCGAAAAGTCCGGGTCCCTACAAAAAAATAAAATAATATTAAACTAATTACTAAACTTATAAATATAATTAATAATATATAAATAATTGGAAAATGTAGAAATTAGATAAAAATACCGATGAACTAAGACTAGCAGAAGGAAGCATCCCAATACTTCCAGTGATCATTGAAGCCTCATCAGATAAAATATCACCAAATATGTTGTTTGTAACTATTGTGTCAAACTGCAAATAAATGGAAATAGAATAAATTACATATTTGGAAAAATGGAAAAGAAAAAAATAAACAAGGGCAAAATCGTAAAAAAACCTGTTTTGGATTTCTGACAAGTTGCATGGCTGCATTGTCTACATACATGTGGGAGAGTTCAACATCAGGATACTCTGCAGCTATTGCTATTACCCTTTTCCTCCACAACATTGACGCCTGTTCAAATTACAAAAGACGTAAATACCCTTCTCATAATGGAATAAGAATAAATTAAGAAGAAGAATACTAAAGGGCATTGGAACCTCAAGGACATTTGCTTTGTCAACAGAACAAAGTTTGCCACTGCGCTTTCGAGCTGTCTCAAATGCAATACGAGCAATTCGGTCTATCTGGGAGGGCAGAAAGGTAATTTTAGCATATTGATATAAAATATAAAGTGTTTAAATATGAAATTGTGTGAGAGAGAATTCAACCTCATATGCTGCATAAACCTCAGTGTTGAAGCCAATCTCATTACCATTTTCATCAGTTCCAAATCCTCTTGGTTTTCCAAAGTAGATACCTTTAAGAGATAAAACATTTGTAAGCCATATCCAAAAGAAAAGTTCTTCATCCATTAAGACAAATAAAAAAGTTTCAATTTATACACTAACCTCCTGTAAGTTCCCTTACAACCATCAAATCAACACCTTCAGCAACCTCTTTCTTCAACGTTGAAGCATCCACTAACTGAAAGTGGTAAAGAGAATAAAGAGTAAAGCAAGAATTGAGGTGTATTGTATCAAACTTAAGTTCATTAGATCAAAAAGAAACAGCTCCTTAATAGGTATTGAATGAATTAACATAATCAAGTATATCTTCATGTTCATGATTGGCTTACCTGAGGTAGAACAGATGCTGGCCTTAAATTTGCAAAAACCTTAAGACCTTCACGAAGCTGAAGTAATCCAGTTTCAGGCTTCAAATGCTTCTCGTTTTTATCCCATTTATACCTTCAATTCATTTCATGAATAAAGATGAGTGTCCAGAACTCCAATTCTAGCAAAATATGTTTGGTAATCTGAAGTTTTGATGAAAGGATAGGGCTCCAATTATGTTTTTTCTTGTATAATGCGTTTAAGTTGTTTGAGTAAAATCAAAATCAAAGTATTAGGTATAATTTACAAAAAGATGTTCACCCGCCAATAGCACCAAGAAGAACGGCATCAGATTGCTTCGCGGCCGTGAGTGTTTCCTCAGGCAACGGAACTCCGGTCGCATCCAAGGCGGCGCCTCCCATAAGCTTCTCGTTGAACTTAAATTCAATCCCTAATCATACATACGCTATAACATAAACATACATTCTAATAACAATCGAATCGTTAACTCCAAACTTCTAATATGTATATTTATCATACCTTCGATTGAGCCGGCAAGATTAAGAACGTTCTTGGCGACGGAGATGACTTCAGGGCCGATTCCATCGCCAGGAAGCAGAGTGATGTTGTAGCTTTTGGCGGTGGATGAGGCGGCGGAACACCTGATAATCACCGGCCGTGGCTGGCGTTGAGGAACAACGGATGTAGAGTTGAATCCAAAGGGTCTAACGTTGAGAGCTTGCATTGAGGACGCCATTGTTGATGGTAAACGACGTCGCAACGGTGAGGATTTGTTGAATCGTTGAAAGAGTTTGTGGTTAGGTGCCGATGTGCGTTCATATATGTCAACATGATAGACAATGAATAATATTAAAACCTAAAAACTCACTTTAAGGAAGATGTCCTAAAATGAACAAAATCATATTCTCACATTTATACCTCAATCCAATTAGAAATCCAAAATTTTGAAATTTTGGATATCGAAAATTAGGTTAGTTATATTCCAAACCTAAAGAACCAAAATCCATTTCAATAGTGATAATCCAAACAATTTAGTATGATGTAATTTGAATACAAATTAATGAGAATTTAATGGTTAATAATGTAAAAAAAAAAAAATTATATATGAACAGTTTGAATAAAAGTTTGGTTATTCGTTTAAGTTATTTTTTCAATTTCATATGTAACGTAGTTATCGTATATATCAATTGTACATTAACCTATTACAGTTGCTCGTAAAAGAATAACTTAAACAAAATTCAAAAATTCACCGCAAATGGTATACAAAAAATAACTAGATATGAACAAAATTAATAATTAATTACCCTTCTAAGTTATTTTCCCTAGAGTGTTTAAAATCGGATGTCTAAAATTTTGGATAGTCACTTTTGATATCCGAAATCGTACTTGAAACTTTAGAAATCTGAATTTCAGATATCCAAAGTTTCATATGCGAATTCAAATATCTGAAATTCAACTATATTTTCTAAAAAAAATTCAATCAATCACTATCAATCGATAAACTGGTAACATGGATAATTTAGAAAACAAATGTAACCTTGCAATTTACATTGTGTGTTGATGGTTAATTTAAATTGGATTTGTGGAATTTAACTTAGGTAGAGTAAGAGAAATTTTAATTGTTTTTACACACGGATTAAATTGTAACATTGGTTCTTATGACTTCACAAAAATTAGGTTAGTCATATGCGGATTCAAATATCTGAAATTTTGTCCTCTTTTTACCTTCAAAAAGTATATTTCATTCTTCTAACTTGTATAAATTATCAAACACACCCTTTCTATTAATTTGGTTTTAACAAATATATAATATATATTTTTTCATTGCAATAATATTAAATAAATAAGATTATATTTATAACACTTAATTATAAGCTTTTATTAAATACGTTATCGTATTTCAAAATTTCAATATATAGTTAAATTTTAATATGAATTTGATAAATAAAAACAAACTTTATATTTATAATTAATTAATATAATTTAATATATAACACGATACTATAAGTATTAAATATTACATTTAAATTATAATTAGTAGATAAAAAACCAGAAATGTATAAATATATAAAAAAAAAAGGGACAAAAATCGACAACTCAAAGTTCATCCTCATTTTAGGATAAATGAATAGTATAACACCAAATATGGTGTTATATTATTCATTTCCCCCAAAACGGGAAATAAATGGGGTAAAGTTGGAAAAGAATTGGGGAAAGAAATGAAGGAAATAATGAAAAATAGGAGTGGCCGGAGATTCTCTTAACCTAAAACAACACTACCCATCTTCTTCTTCAAGATCCTTAATCTACAACTAAAGATTGGTGAATAACTTTGTGACGTATCTCCCCCGCCTTACTCACATCCCATGTGAATTAGATCTCCCCCCCCCCCCCCTTCCTTATTTTCTCTCTCCGACTAGACCATCTTCCGCCTCTGGCCAAGACTTGACCAACGTCAGCAACTCAATATTCGATTCCATAACCACCTATTTGCTTCTAATAGCTCTCTTGTCGGTGAGTTTTGTTTTCCTTTCTTTGATCGTTTTCATTATTACCGGAAGCTTTGAGATAAACGACGATGCTCCATTGGGTACGAACGCTTCAGATTTGTTTGTTAGTGGAATGGAGGTGAGGTGGTGGAAGGGGTACTTCATCGGCAAAGTCTGCCAGGTCCGATAAAGGTATACAAACACAGACATGTGATATTCCCCACTGCTACATGTGATCTTCTTCCTTTCACCAGACATATGATCTTCTTTCCTTTTACCATATAAACAAAAAAACCAACAAACTCTCTCAACCTCACTCAGTCGTAGGCTCACAAATAGTGGTTTCATCAAGGGTGGTGCGTCGCCAACGATGTTTCCTAACACCGTAAAAAAGAAAGACCTATTTGAAAACCCATAACCCTCTTTACTTGAAATCACTTACATTGGTCAAGTTAGGGTGAAGATGGTTTTGTAACAAGGGTTTAGATGGATTTTTACTTGATAACATTATGTTTACTATTTAGTACTATGATTTGCATAAGGTTTGATTGAATTTGGTGTAAATTTCCAAATAGGGTTTTCTTGTTTTTTTAAGGTAGAAGGTTTTGGTGATGATTGCTAGAAACTTTTAGTTGTCTACATGCGAGTTTGTGTGTGTATGGGGGTGGGGGTTGTTTCAAATTTAAGTGTGTTTATGTATGTATAGTTTGAGTTGCAGGTCCAACAAGGAAGAAGAAGATGGGAGTCAGGGTTACTTTTTCTTACCTGCGGTGCTTGAGAGAGAGGGGGATATATATATATATATATATATATATATATAGAGAGAGAGAGAGAGATGTACTTTTTATTGGCAGGGTGGGGTATGTGGTAGGTTAATTATTCATTTTGAATTAAGCGCACCAAATCCGCTTAAACATGATAACAAATTAACAGGACATTTTATTGCGAGGCATAAATGAAAAAATAAATAAAGCACAACCTAATAAAAATAACAAACGATGTCGCGTATTAGACAAGAAACTGACTTACAGGTTTCAAAATACTATAATATATATTAAAAATAATTTTAAAATTATATATTTCGGATATCGATTATCCAAATATTTGAAATTTTTTAGAATCTATCCAAATCAATTTTCGGATAATTTCTAATCGGAGTTTCTGTAGCAAACCGGGATTCTATACATCATATCTAAGGGAAATATAAGAGTTTTTCTTACAATGTTGAATTCTAAACAAATTAAAGCTTTCCACTTCCAAGGATAAATCTTGGGGTTATAATAAAAATCTATCTTTTACATGAACAACAAGAATTACATTAAACAATATCCTATCATCTAAGTCTTCCTTATGCTCATGTCTTCTCTTCTGGTAAAATGGTTGCTACAACTTGAATTTGCAAAACATAAAATATCTACAGTATCAGACATAACGTGTCCGGTGGGTTATTCTTCTATCCTTTCTTATCTTTCTTCTTTCTTTCTCTTTCTCATAATCTGTCATCTAACTCTTCCATTTTTTCTAATATTTCTCTTTTTCTTTCATAGCATACACTGCTATTTTTTATTTTCTCTATTCTTTATGTCTACTCTTTCTATTAGCCTCTTGACAGGCTCTTATCATACTCTTCTCTTATCCTCTTAACATGCTTTTCTCGTATTTTGTACATACTCTAACTTTATCTCTATTTCTATCTATGTTCTTTCTCTACTTTACTCTTTTTGTTCTCTGATGCCTCAATATCTTGTTCTAATCTAAACCCCAAAGGTCTCATCTCATACTCTATTCTAAGGGAATCACATCCCATTTCATTATTGGGCACACTCACCCAGTCTTAATCTTTTCTCTTATGATCCCTCGTGGATCCTTATTCTTTCTTCTTACTCTTGAATCCTTCACGGATTTCTGTACTCTTAACCCCTTGGGTTATCTTTAAGTTCTTACAAATAACTATCTTATCTTGTTTCTCGCAAGGAACATTTCTCTATCTTCCCCAACCGTATATACTCTAGATTCTCGCAAGAATCATTTGTTTACATCCCTAACAGGGATCTTCTATCTATGTTCCCTAAGGAACCATCATCTCATTCCTGTAGGAATCATATTGTTGTCCCTATAGGAACCATATTATTATTCCCTAAGGTATCTTAATATTTGTCCCTATAGGAACCTCTACTTTATTCCTAGTGGAAACTCTATCTCTTATCCCCGAAGGAACCATACTCTTGTCCCCAAGGGACCTTCCTATTGTTCCTGTAGAAAACATACTATTGTTCCCGTAGGAACCATACTCTTGTTCCTGAAGGAGCCATACTGTGACATCCCCAATTTCTCAGCCAGAAAAGACCGATTTGTTTATGCTTTGTTTTTAAAATCAGAGTAATATTTTAAAGAAAACAGTTGCGGAATTTGTTCCCAAAACAAAATATGATAAAAATTATCAAAGCATTTCTTTAAAGAAATGTATTTTCATTATATAACAAAATCCCGGGATGTCATGTTCCGATATAGACACATAAGCATAAACAGATCTTACATTATTTACACTAAAGATTTTACATCTCCTTTAATCTCTCCGTGAAATATATTTTCGTATCGATACCTGTGATACAAAGAAAACTGAGTGGGTCAGGCTTGGGAGCCTGGTGAGCATATAGGGTTTTCATCCCACAATGTTATATCATATATTTATAAATATATAACATTCAAACTTGTACAATTTCACCATATAAAGGCAACTCTTATCCCAACCCATCGATCCTCACAACGACACGATCTAAACTCTCGTATCTAAAATTTTCCTCTTTACCTAATCCCTACTCACGGATCTAAAACTATCCTCCTCACCGATCCATATTCACGGATCTAAAACTAACATTTTTCACCTGATCCATACTCACGGATCTAAAACTACCTGATCCATACTCACGGATATAAAACTAACCTCTTGATCTGATCCATACTTCCGGATCAATAATTGTACCCAATCCATACTCCCGGAATAAGGACAATTAACTATACCCTAATCCTGATCTGATCCATACTCCCGGATCAATAACTGTGCCCAATCCATACTCCCGGACTAGGGACAATTAACTTAGTCTTAATCCATACTCCCGGGCTAATAACAAGTTTTATCTCTTTACCTGATCCATACTCCTGGATCTAAAACTAACCTCTTGGTCTAATCCATACTCCGCTGAATAACTAGATCAACAACAACAACATCGGGGCCTCTCATCTGTTTATCACACATAACCTATCTACCCATGTTCTACACAACATATTAGTAGATAAAAATATATATATTTTTATACATAGTTTAAAAACTGTATAGCATTCTCATTCAATACCTATTCCACATAACAGATGACGCACACCCACATAACAGGTATTTCATAGAGAATAAATCAGATCTATGAGATAGAAGAAAGTGAATATACATTCACAAACATAACAACAAAATTATACACATAACACGTATTTCGTATAAAATACTTCATAATTATGCGTTAGAAGAAAGTAACCACACACTCACTTGATTAAATGATGATCGGACAACACTACGACTTGTAGAAGTAGTACTCTTCGGTAGATCTGGTAGATCTTCACAAAAACCGGGTTGCTCGCGGGTAGAGCTTCGGCTCGGGAATCGCACTTCTCGAGATCTTCGGGGCCTCGGGACTTGCTTCGGGGCTCGGGAATGATACCAGGGCTTCGGGATAATTCTTGCACAAAAACGATGCAAAAACGCAAGAGAAAGAAGAGAACTGAGCAAAGGAATAAGGTAGCCTCGACTTCCTTTTATAGAGGGCTGAAACCCACATTACGTTGGGCGTAACCTGGATAAGCCCGGTGACTCACCCCCTTGGATAATATCGAAAATTTATATTTAAATTAAATATCGAAAATATTTAATAAACTTCAAAAATTCATATCTTCCTCATACGAACTCCGTTTTCGACGTTCTTTATATCCCCGCATAGGTGAGACTACGCTCTACAACATTTGTTTAGACTCTATCAGATAATTTTGAATTTATTTTTATTACTTATTTTTAGTAGGTCGGGACAGGAAAACTCCATTATAAAATCATAACTTCTTTATCCGACGTCCGTTTTTGCCTATCTTTTCATCGTTTCACTACAATTAATGAGATCTTTGATTCTCGTTTAGATTGTTTCGGCTAAAAACCGTTCGATCTCAAATCGAGTATTCGGGCTGCATACCGCTAAGTCGAAACTTAGAAAAATCATAACTTCCTCATACGAAGTCAGATTTGGACGTTCTTTTTATGCACGCTCATGGTTTAACGAACTCTACGACTTTCATTTAGATTGCTAAGGGTAAATATCGCTCTAACGTAAATTCACTATTTACGTCGCGTTGTGTCGTCCCGGTTCTGTCGCGAAACTTCGACAGGTCATAACTTCTTTGTTATAACTCGGATTTCGACGTTCTTTATATGCACGGAAACCTTGTAACATATACTATAACTTAGTTAAGATTATTCATTCTAAATAATATTTCATCAAAAGTTCATTTTTTTGACGCTTATCGTCTCTAAATTGACTAGCCCGGATCTACGGGCGTTACACATACTCTTGTTCCTGAAGGAACCATATTCTTGTTCCCATAGGAACCCTACTCTTATTCCTAAAGGAATCATACTCATGTTCACGTACGAACCTTACTCTTATTCTCGAAGGAGTTTCCTGTAGGAACCTTACTCTTATTCCCATAGGAATCTTCAATCTTTTGTCCTTAAAGGAACCATACTCTTGTTCCCGTAGGAACCATACTCTTGTCCCCGAAGGAACCTTACTTTTGTTCCCGAATGAACCTTCTATCTCTTTCTCTTATAGTACTTAACTCATTAATTACTTAATCTTTATTTATGCCTAGTATCATATAGCATTCTACACAATACTAAGGATAGCTAGACATACATACTTATTCTTATGATTATATTACATAAACTCATCTTCTATCTCTTAGGAATTTAGCAAATACCATTCTCATCTAAACCCATATAATCTTTGTATACATACATGCTCTGCCACATATATCTTGCGTATACCTCTTAAATACTCTTAATATGTGTATATGCTTTGATACATGCTCTTCTTATACACATATTCTTCATCTATCTTTATCTATTTACTCGGGGACATTCACTAAGTGCCCCAAGATCCAACATACACACACAAACACACACACACACACACACACACATATATATATATATAACTTAAATCTAAAGAGATGGAGTGAGAGAAATAACTCACCTTATCAGTTAGTAAAGACTATCTATCTCATCTTCCTCTACTCTGCGATGGATGCATTATGGATCCATCTTCTTTGATCTTAGGCCTAATCATACACATACACAAGAATCTTAATACTTGTCTTAGCCTATTAAGAGCTTTTAACCCTCTAAGTCAAAATAATCACTTAGGTTGTGTTTGGCGCTCCACAGCTAGCTGATAAGCTAGCTTATTTTTCGAGTTTTTTTATGTTGTCGTGTTTGGTAAACCAAAAAGTAACTTATAAGCTATCTTTTGAAAAGATACTTAGACTAGCTTTTAGGCGTTTTTTTAAACTTTTCCACATACACCCCTTAATTAATTATAGAAACACATACTCCTACATGTCCTTTTATGTAATTTTATATATTTCAGCTAGTTTTACCAAATGTCATTTTTATCAGCTAGCTCTTTAGCTATCAGTTAGCTTTTTATTTAACAACTAGATTTTCAGCTAGCTCGCCAAACATAGCCTTAATGGATCATTAATCTAACTTTTCATTATATGTCTCTTACTCTCATCCAATTAATGAATTAAGCATCCTATAATAGCTAGTTCATCATAATTTACTTGTTAACGTATCCCTCAGGGGAACGTCAAAAAAGAAGTTAAACTAACATCGGGCTTTGACTGGTCAGAACCTAGTCTAAAGCCAAGTCCAGGCCTTCGCCAACACGAAGAGCATTGATATGGCGATTAAGGTGCAGAGTCGCAACTTAACCCCTTCTCCAGGAAGTTACATGCTGAAAATGTGGGACCAATCAGAGAGTCCCACTTGTCCATTAGATGATAATCACGATCTTTGTAAACATTTAGAAGATCTCCTTCTAACTAATGAGGGAATGAGGCAAAACACGTAACGGAGGACCCTCAAATATGGGTCTACCACGTTGCACCTCATGAGGGAATCCTCAACAGAATAAGTTGAGGGACACGCCTCTAAAACATGTATAAAAGGATCCTTCTTCCTCACAAGGAAGGGGACGAAATTCTCTCTTTACTGTAATCTTCTACTATCTTTCTCAGATCTCAAACTAACTTGATCGTCGGAGCTTCATCCCAGGAACTCCTCCCGGATGTCGACTAATGGTCCTCTCTATCTTTTGCATTGTGATAGCAGGAGAAGATACCCACACGGATCTCCCCTTCAGTTTCGACTCAATCCTCTCCAGCATATCACAACACTACTATAATGTATCAATTCACATAATCATTAGTTAGGGTTTCAAACCCTAACTTCACCTACATAGATATTACCAAGGAAATCACTTTCTAAGCTTGATTAAAGCATCTAAACACTATCATTAACATTATAATCAAGCTATATATTGCTAAATTCAACCAATATACTCTAATTAAACATTTCACTAAAATGGAGAAATTTTACCTTAATGTGGTGAGGATAACAACCATAACAACCCACCATATCTAGCTTCTCTTGGCACCATTTAGGCTGCAAAATTGCTCTCGTTGAACTCCAATCGATCTCCCTATAAAAATGAATCAAATGAGCTCTTAATAGGTTCAAATCCATGTTCTACATGCGTAATCGTACCACATATGAACTCTTTACCGCTTCACAGTGACCACTTTGACCTTGATCAATGGCCACATAAATGCTTGCCACACTGTGACATTCTTCTTGCCATGTCGTAATACTCTACTTCCATTAACAACCTACTTTCGCCACTATGTCGTGGTGCCCATACATCGCGTTGTGGGGCAAAGTATGTTGCCCTTTATCTCTTACAAAGAGGACTAAGTGTGACAACGTTAACCCGAAACTTTTTTCGTTTCTGTTACGTGTTTTCCGTTAATGCAATTTCAGATTCGTTAACTTTTCTGTCAAAATTTTGGTTTAATACAATAATCTAGTTATATTTAATTAAATTATTTACGAGTCGGAACCAAAAATCACGCGGAACCCCAAAAATCTTGAAAAAAAAAACTACATTTTTGGTCTAAAATGGGATTTCGACCGTAAACAAGTTTACGCCGTAAACTCGTTTACGACCGTAAACACGTTTACGGTCAGTGACGAGTGGACCCCTCACCTCACCCCTATAAATTCGATGCCTCTGACTTCATTAGGACTTTTCTGGCCACACTATCTCCTCCTCTCTCTAAGAAACTCAAACAGTAAACGCTCAAAAACGCATTTAAACTCCGGGAAACGTCGAAAAACACCGTTTGGAGCCTTTTGGAACGTCTGGAAACACTCAGCTCCTCGAAATCAGCATCCAAACACCATTTTTACGAGTTTACGGTCCAGCCTTCAAGAACCATAAACCCTGTTCTTGAGTTTACGGTCCAACCTTCAGAAACCGTAAACACCCCTTTTTGGTGGTACCTTTGGCTGAAAACTCATTTCTTCGATTCAAGCAAGTCTCGGTAACCTTCCTCAACCGAAATTCAAGTGTTTTCTGACACTTTATTTATCTAAAATCGCTAATTTAGATACATATACGTATTTATTTGATAATAGGACTTCGTTAGTGTCACGTGCAACAAATCGGGAATCTTCATTTCAGTCAACAACCCCACGCATCAACAGTGAGTTCATACCCCTACATTTTTTCGTATTTTTTTAATGTTTTCAGGGGGTAATACAAGCTAAACATAAGCATTTTCTTGAATATACATAAAACTTATGCAAATATCATACTTTAAATTCCTTTTGTACTATGCTGAGCATAAGGGACGTTTTCACTAAAATTGCATAGTTTTTCTGGACACGCTATTCGCTACGTTATACATGCAAACTATAATCGGTATAGTTTGGGATTTCTCTAAAACTTATCAAGCATAGAAACTCTCACTATTAAACATATGCATTGGAACAGAAAACATTTATAGTTTACATCACTGCTTCATCATGATTTTCATAACTATAATTATCACTATATACGTTATACATACGGATTTTCACTACGGTAAAACGCTACTGCACTACATGTAAACTAGATTGTACGATACTGTAAGGAGCTACTTCACTACTGTACTCTTAGGTGTACATGGATAAATCCTACCACTGTATAACCAGAGTCTCCTGGAGGGAGAGCGTGAGATTTGTGAATAGATCTATTCGGGACTGACAATCCCACATTTGGACTGCTAGCTACAGTTAGGCGGGCACGCCTGAGATGTACAAATGTCATTTCACTCAATGCCTGAAGAACGTTGGAAAGGTCACTAGTCATATCAAGCATGGTTATACGACTCACATTATGTATAAATCACCTTTAGTTTACCAACCCGTCTTTCTTCAGCAGTTTTATTTATACCAAATAGAACTAAACACATTATGCATACTGGTCGAGCCAGGGTTTTCAAAACCGAATCATTTATACTACGGTTTTACATATTAAATACTTATACTTCATGATTAGCTTTAGCTAGTCACATGAGGTAGTATTTTCGCATATCACTATGGTTTTTCAGAAACGAACATTCATGGTTGTATACGAAAATCGATAACGCTATGTTTTTCATTAAAGAAAATATCAAATTTTCTGGAGATTACACAAACATTTCGGCTCGTTCATCAACAAGTTTTCATTACAAATTACAGCTTATGAACTCACCAGCTTTATGCTGATATTTCTCAAACTGCTTGTATTCTCAGGAAATCAATAGACAGGTACTTGCTGGATTTTCGAGGAACTGAATCATTAAGAGTTTTTAAGTTTTTACTATGCAAAACTATTAGATGTAATTCAAACTAAATTTCATACAAATGTAAACGTTTTTACTAAAGTATTCACTGTAATGGGTGTGTTGCTATGATTGTTGTTAATCATTGGTTGTGATGCTATACATGACGTCCTCCGCCCCGGAACGTTTTGCGCCATCGGTGTCACATCCCAAAACCAAGAATGGCGGAAACATTTCGGGGTGGAGGACGTCATGTGAAGTATCATAACAGTGTAAAGTAGTAAACAAGCAACAACATCATCCATTGCATTAAAAGTAAAGTTTTAATACATGTGTGTTCTTTCATAACGTACAACAATAAAATGAGTAATCAAAATAAGATGAGTCTTGTCTGTGCTCCGTCTTCTCAAAACCTGGCCATCGTACCTGTTTAACTGATGACCTAAGAATACAAGTAATTTTGAAAGTGAGTATCAACTTTAAAGCTGGTGAATTCATAAGTATTTAGGTGTTATTGTCTTGTTTTGGAATGTTGTTACGAATTTCATGTAAATCTTTAAATGAACAGTTGATATAAGTATGAAAAACCCTAGAAAATCCCATGTTTCCTACTAGTATGAAATGTAGTCTTCTATCAAGACCCGAATGTTTTGTTATGACAATGTAGTCTTCTACCAAGACCCGAATGTTTTGTTATGACAATGTAGTCTTCTACCAAGACCCAAATGTTTTGTTATGACAATGTAGTCTTCTACCAAGACCCGAATGTTTTGTTTATGACAATGTAGTCTCCTACCAAGACCCGAATGTTTTGTTATGACAATGTAGTCTTCTACCAAGACCCTAATGTTCTGTTATGACAATGTAGTCTTCTACCAAGACCTTAATGTTCCGTAAGTTAAAATGATGGTTTTTCCTTTCTATTGACTAGTACTAAAAGTACTTAGTCTAACTGTTCGTTTATGTGAATATATCACAAAATAAAGTAAACAGGAAAAAGTACTAATGTAAGTGTTATCACTGGGTACTAGGATTAACACAACATCGCAATAAGCGAAATATATAACCTAATGAACATCCGAAGATTGTCCACTTATCCTCTGTAGCAGCAGTAGGGGGCAGGAAGGGTTAGTCCCAAAATCGATCTACCTAGTATAAGTATTAACCGTAGGAATGAACTCATGTATCAGGTAATGTACTAGTATAGACTCATGAATGAACTGACTCTTGTGTGATTCCTTGTAATAGGAATAATGTTTTGTTTCTTCTAACTATCCCTATGATAATTAACTGGAAGGTAATTGGTTGTTCAAGAAGGTAAAGGTAATGGTTTTGCAAGATATCTAAGAGTTTTGAATAATAATTAAGAGTGACTTGATGTCATGTTAATAAACATTTCAAAACTAATACTTTTGTTATCAAGGTATTTTAAGATAGAAAACCATTTCATGCATCACATTTTGTAGTATGTGAAATCTGCTGGATGAAAACACAGTTATAAAATACATATGAGTGATTTAATAACATGTTGTTTTCTACTTGTATTCCCCCCATTAAATCATTTAAAAACATTTAAAATATTCATTTAGGGGTATGAACTCACTTGCTGCGGGTGATACGGATGAACTGATGAGGTAGGACTGCTAGGTGTCAATTGGAGACTTTAGACACACACAATGGTCCTAATTACATATGAAGACATATGTATATAAACAATTAGTGATTATTACACAAATTAAACATGTATAAACATCCTAATGCGAGGAAAACACTTTTGGTCAAGTGTTAGGAGGCTAATGGGTTGCAACAAAGGAGTGCAAGACCTCTAATGGAAGTTTATGGCCAAATGACCATATGTTTTGGAGTTTACGGCCCAGGGGAGTAAACTCCTAGACGTAAACTCTCAATAAAGTCCCTAAATGAAGCCTAACATTTATATAACTCATGTGGTGAATTGCTTCTAGGCTTAAACAAGTTTTTGGGCCTCTTTTTAACTCCATTTAGGAGTTCACGGCCTTGGGACCACTCCCCCATGAGTTTACGGCCGTAAACTCATGGTAAGGAGTACCATTTGATGTTTTTGAGGTTTTCTAGTCCATAAATTAACTAGGAACTAAACTAGGCTTTTGTACTTGGCTTTAGAAGGGTTTATGGCACCATTTGGCACCATTTTATGGAGTTCACGACCCTAGACCCTTTTGGGCCGTGAACACCTTACTCTTGGTGTTCTAAGTGTGTTATCTAGTCCTAAACTCATTTAGGTACATGCCCAAATTAGTCTCTTAGCTTAAGGAGTGTTTTTAAGGCATTTTGGCACATAAAAATGGAGTTCACGACCCAAGAACCTCCTTGGCCGTGAACTCACTTTCTCCCTTGATTCTTAATTGTTTTGGTGGTCTAAACATGTAATGGTAGTCCCTATGTTTAGTTCTAAGGCTTTGAGGGGGCATTGGGACACTTTTGGCCCTTAAAATGGAGTTTACTCCCCAAGTGTTCTTGGGCGGTAAACTCCCAAATCTTGGAGTTTTAGCATGATTTTGATGTTTCTAAACACAATCTAAGCTATATAATATAACTAGATCGAAGTACTCACAATTTGGGATAAAAACCCGAAGATCCGTGAGAGAGAATTTGGCTTTTCTCTAATTGGAAATGTAACTAATGAATCATTTGGTTTAGATTTCTATATATAGTCCTGGGATTTTTGGCTGAAAATATTTTTATTCCCGGAATGAACTCTAATATCCTAGAGTATTGGAATAACAGTGTTTCACAAAACCCTAGTGCATTCACTCTCCTGATATTTCCTGAAGTGTTAAACCTGAACTACTCAAACTTATACCCAAAGTCTGGAAGTTCTCTGTAATTGTTCTAACTTCTATTGGCTTGATATGGTTTGTTCAGAATGGAAATTTCGGGTTGTCACAATCGGTTTTGGGGTGTGACACTAAGTCTGAACCCTTTCTTACCACTTTCTATGTTGCGGAAAGCTACTTACTACGTCACGATTCCGGCTTGACAACAGCTACTTGGGCTAATTCTATTGCAACGTTGGGACATTTTTGCCCCAACTTCTATTATTTGTATCTTCTTCGTTTCTTACCCATTTTCTATGATCTTTATATCCATGCAAAGGTGGGAACATACTCTACACATCTGCTAAGTCACTTCTCATTGACTTAACATGAGTCTTAATCTATTAAGTTACAAAGTTGGCCCAAAAAGCATAAAAATACCTATTTTACCCTTTTGGCTAAAATGCATCTTCTCATGCATTCTTTCTCTTAAACTTGCTCATTTAACATCTTTTGAGTTACTTAAACTTATCTTTGCCATTTTTATGAAGTCACAACTTTATAATCTCATAATTTTCTCATAGTTGACAAAATTATCCTTTTTGGTCAATATTTGACTGAAAGTCAACTTACTATAAATTTCAGGTTCTTACAGTTTCAAATATGTGGATCGGATTATCAGATACATATATTTTTGAACACACTTAATTTTTCCTATTCCAAAATGCAAAATATACAATTCTTTTAGAGAAACTATAAAAGTTTGATTTAAAACAAAAAATAGATGCAAATGGCATGTATATTATCTTCTTATACTTGTAGCATCTGAACACCACATATATGTTGGCAACTAGCTTTTGATAACTTTTAAGAAAAAAACTTGTGTTTAAAACTTTTATTTCAAAAAAAAAAAATCATAATTTGAAATCTACTTCAAGAAACTTTTAATAACTTGTGGAATAAAACTTCTAAAAACGAAAATCTAAAATTAAACACAATATTTAATATGGTTCTGTCAAAATGACCTACATCCATGGATAAACGAGATATATATATATATATATATATATATATATATATATATATATATATATATATATATATATATATATAGAGAGAGAGAGAGAGAGAGAGAGAGAGAGAAAGAAAGATAGAGAGATGATGACAATGAGGAGGAGAGAAACGGAGAAAGGGAGAGAGAGAGATAGAGACAGAGGAAGATGGAGAGGGTGGGGTTATTAACTTTCAAGAACAATTACAACCATTTATAATTCTGAAAACGAAAAATTTCTCTTGCTTACAAACCACTCAAAAGGATGTACTCTTACAATGATTTCTCTCTTGAATGTGCTCACTTGAACTTGAAAGGAATAATTATGGGGGTATGTGCATATTTATTTGCAAGCATGAGAAACCCTAATTCAGATGGGCTATGCACATCCATAATTAGCCAATACAGGAGATACACTGATAGTCATAACGTTATGCAACTGCTTCTAGAATCTTCAACCTTGAGGGATATACACGACCACCTGCTGTTCTCAAGATCCAACATCACCTTATCAGCTCCAACAACACATTCTCTATACGTTGGAGTGCATCAATAGCTGGACACCGCCTTTAGAAGTGCCCAATGCTTTTACCAAATGCTCATCACATTCTCCAAGTGCCTGAGAATACTTTATGAGAGCTGATAGCAATTTTTGATACGTGACAACACTTTTTGAGACCTGACAACACTTTCTGATGCATGACAACGCTTTCTGATTTCTAGCAACACTTGTTGAATCACCACAATCTTTTCTGACATCAACTTCTGATTCCTAATAGCTCTTTGTATGATTCAGTGCATTCATGACTTAACATCATTTCTTCAAATGATCATTCTCCCATGAAGGGAGCATTCTCTCATTAGGAGAGAATTCTCTCACCGGGAGGGCATTATGTTCAAGACATCTCGCCCCAACAACCAACTACTTGAAGATCAACCATGGGTCTGGCTTTGATATCGGGTTGTTGACTTGAATGAAAAGAACTTTACTTATACTCAACAAATATACATCAATCAAATGTTAAGGGTGGTAGGAGACAACCCTCCCAACACACTCAACTTAGTGTCACATCTGCATCACATCAACTTTTTCTCTATCCTTTTTTTCTTTTATATTTCTCAACCCAAAACCCACTTGTCACATCACAATTCTTAATTTAATTTAGTTAGAAAATTCAAAATAAAATAAAACATAACATTTATATAACTTTTTAATCTTTAAAATAAACTTATACTAGTTTAAAATCAAAAAAATATCAAAACTATATTAAAAATAACATTTAATTAAAAAACCACAATATTAAAATCACATCACAATAACATAAATTAAATCCTAAAGCGGAAATCTAAAAAAAAATACTTAAATTCTAAAAAAAAAAAAAACTAAGGATGGTTTTTTAAAATATTTCACGCTGCCTTATAATGAAAATCTTTTAAGTTATGGTGTTCGTGATACTCATTTTGAGTTGCGTTAAAAACTTCTTCATTGGAAACTCCGGGCTCCATGGTATCCGTGTTGTGGGTGAAAATAACATTAAACTTTTTTACCTTTCCATACATATCTTTCTATTATCTCACCATCAGGATAAAATTTGATGTGTTGAATTGATACGAACCTCCAAGCTGTTGCTTAAAATGATCCAGAGCTAATTGTCAAAAACATAAAGATGTATGTTGATTCACGTGACAATTTTCAAAACTGTCAATGTATGTGATGGAAAATGCCACTTCTTCAATTTCGAACCATTTTGCAAATATGAATGGCCTAGGAATGACATCCATTTTTATATTTTGAATTGGAATGTATATAAGAGTAAAGTAAAATTGAATGAAATTGAATTAAAGAAAGAAAGGTATAGAAAGTACACTAAAACCAAATGAAATGGAATGGAATTGAAAGAAAGAAAGGTAGAAGAAGCAACGTAAAACATAATGAAATTGAAAGAAGAAAGGTAGAGGAAGTAGAGAAAAATGAAATGGAATTGAAAGAAAAGAAAGCTAGAGAAAGTAGAGGAAAATGGAATGAAATTGAAAGAAAGAAAGATGTGATTTAAAATGGTAGAAGATAGTGTTTATAACAAGAAATTTTATTTAAAAAAAAATCAAATTTTAAGTCATTAGAGGAATTAGGGTTCCGCAACCCGCTTGTAAGGCACAAAACTCAACCTGTTAATGTTCGATATAATGATCGCGACGATACCACCGATACCCACCCTATTTCTTTTTACTCACTCCATCCAAAGAAAGAAAAAAAGACAAATAACCGACACAACTCATAAGATTAAAAGCAACTGAAATAGAAAACTACCCCTACAAGTAAGTTACTAGAGATGCACGCAGAAAACAGTTTCACTATTCAAAACTGGATCCAATCCGAAACCGGATTGGGTCAAAACCAGTTTGGTCAAAATTGGATTGGATCGGATTTAAAACCGGATTGTAAATCAGATCCTAATCCTACATTCCAAATTAGATTTAATACTAGATCGTAAATCGGATTTTCCAAAAACCGGTTTGAAAACTGTCCAAAAATTCATTAAAACCCAACAAAAATCAGATCAAACCGATTTATATATTCCATTGGGAAACCGGCCATATCGGTTTGAAACCGGATCGGATTAAAGACAAACCGGATCGACAATGACATAAGCAAAACCGGATCGGATCGAATTCGGGTTTTGTGCCTCTCTATAGGTTACCACCAACATGAAGACAGGAAAAATATGCAACATAAAGTGAAAACAATTACAATAAATTGATAACACGTGAATGTTATGCACATGCACATGTGAGCAAGTCAAAAAAAGTGTTGTTTCTTTCAATAATTGTCATATGTATTCCTCAAAACGACAACAAGCTAGAATATAAAACATTTGCCTTCTAGTTGTATTAAATAAATAAGTTGGTGTATACTCGTTTGCTTGTTATCCTCCCTAAGAGTATAATATTTTATGTTTATTATGTGAATAAAAAACAACTAGTTAGTAGTTACTCGTTCTCACATCGAAAATTTCAGATATCCACTCACATCGAAATTTTCAGATATCCAAATTATCAATCAATCATTTAGCAGAAATTTTGAATACAAATTTTAACATCAAATAAACAAACACGACCACATAATCAATATATTTTTGTATTTATTCATTATAAAACAAATTATTCTATTCAAATACACATTTTGTGCCTTTGATACTCGATGTTGATGTACTACCACAATTTACTATCACCTACCTGCAACCACCACGTGACGGCGTTCCTAGGGAGTCGCATCGCTCTCAACTCACCTGCTCCGGTATCACAATTACTCTTCTACTATAAATACAGCAGATCATCTCACCATGTTCACGTCAAAGTTGGTCGTCGGAATTTCGAAAAAATGGAGCTCGAAGAAGCAGCAGCCAACCTCCGTTCTCGCTTCATTCATGTTCTTCGTAGTCGTCGTTCTCCTGAAGGTAAGTTGCTTTCATCAATTTCGTCAATTTTGATGTTAATTTGCTGGGAAATGGGAATATTTAGGTTCATGCTATACTCATCTACTCTCATAAAACCATCACCTAAAAAATCAGGCAAATTAGAAAACTATCTTTCAGTTAAGTAGATGTATGTTCTCTGTCACCTTTATGTTAGGTTAATTTGACTAAATTAGACGGAAATGAACCAACTCGTGTATGATTGACGAAGAGATTATAAATCTCTGTTATGTTTAGCTAATTTTCCCCAAAATTACTACTATTCAATTTCAATTTCATCATTTGTACAACAAAATCAATTGCTTTCCATTTTTAAACATAAAAATCCCAGTTGTTCAACAAACAGAAGTTACAGAACTCAAATGTGGTTAATTCATCGCCAATAGAGAGGAGAACTGGAGAAGTAGAGTTTTGAAAGCCAACGAGACTTGTTTTAAACCCCAAGTTTCATACGATTTTTGTTACAGACATTGAATCGCACTGTAAATGAAGTAGATTGTAGTCAGAAACAAAAAGGAATTCATGTTCGATCTCTATGACTTGTTTTGCCTGAAAACTCAAAAGCATCTTTCTTTATGGAGATGAACATCATCTAATATTATCAAACTTTTCACACACACACACACACATATAAGTTGAACATTGATTTCATATCTCTATTTGTCAAAATGTGGATTCATAATATATTTCTGCTACATTCTTTTTTCAGTTCCACTTCAGACACTACCTGCAAAGCCAGTGGTGGAACCCTTATATCAGGGAACACCACCATCACAACCTAGTGAGGTGAACATTACTTGACATATAGTCATAGCCTTTTTACCTTTTCTGTTAATCTTTTCTTGAATTTATCTCATTTGAACACTATTATCAGGCAATGGAATCATGCCCAAAAGCACACATTCATAACTTCAAGGAACTGCTCAATGAAGAAAACTTGTACCTAACCACTGAGGTAACTGAAACCCTGTTTCTTTTTTCTCATTTGCATTTCTCTTTATGAAGAAATTAACATGTGATCTTTAAATTAGGAAGGAGATCAAGGGCGATTGCCTGTGCTCATTTTGAGCATGAAAGAAACCACACATTCAAAAAGGCCAGCTGTTGTTTTTCTGCATAGCACAAATAAATGCAAAGAGTGGCTTCGCCCTTTACTTGAGGTATGAAATTACAAGGGTAAATTGGTCATTTCTTCATTTGTTGAAAGCTTGCTCTAATGAGTTCTTCCTTTCAGGGTTATGCTTCACGTGGATATATTGCAGTTGCTATTGATTCTCGTTACCATGGAGAACGTGCCAAAAACCATACTACATATGAAGATGTGAGAATTGAAACTTCTTATAATTTTTAGATAAAATATTCATAATCTGATTTCATATATTCTAATTTTATAATTTATAAATAACAGGCTCTTGTTTCATCATGGAAAAAAGGTGACACAATGCCATTCATATATGACACGGTTATACTTCTTCACTTCCATCACCCTTCAATATTTCAAATGACATTATATAATTTTAATCCCCAAATCTTTAACTTTGTTCTTTTTAAAAATTTTTCTTTTTTATATCATTTGACAGGTGTGGGACCTTTTAAAGCTGGCAGATTATCTAACCAAAAGAGATGATATAGACCATTCCAAGATAGGAATCACAGGAGAATCACTAGGAGGTTAGAACAATGAAAAAACATTAATAGCAATAAGAATAGGGTGTCAATTGTCAATTTTGTCTTTAATTAATTAATTCCATAAATAAAATATTGAATTTTGTGAAAGTAAATATGATGCAGGAATGCATGCATGGTTTGCTGCTTTTGCTGACACACGTTATTCAGTGGTTGCCCCCATAATTGGTGTTCAGGTACTCTTTCTTTTTCACTTAATGCAGAAAAAAACGACTTAATAGACAACTTTAAAAAAAAAGGGAAAACTCCATAAAAGTTCTTATATTTTGGCTTCATAATCGATTTAGTCCTTATATGTTTCTTTTTTATTCAATTATAGTAGGACAAAATTAACAGGGAAGGATCCAAAAATTAATAACTATTTGTATTAATCTTGGAAATTGGCAATACAATAAGAACAATGATAAAAGCAAATGATAAGGGTAGTAGCTGTTCGAGATGCTACAAATCTCCCAGGTATAGAAACTTCTATGAGAATAATCTGGTGCCCTCCTCCCAGGTGTCCCTTCCATCAAATAGACTAAATTGACAGCTGGCCTTGAATTTCCCAAATTACCCCTGTCGTCCCACTACCTTTGCATTCCTGATGTCAGGTTAGTGGTCCCTCCTGCGTGTGTCATTTTTTTATTCTTCATTCTCTTGTACGTGAACTTGAGTGGAGGTTTCACAACATTACTCCTCCCCCAAAGTTCAACCTTGTCCTCAAGGTTGAATTCTGGAAAGGATTCTGACATAGTGACAAAGTCTTCCCACGTGGATTCAACTTCTGGGACTTCCTTCCACTTAATCAGTACTTCAGTCCTCTGACCCTGCTCCTCGGTTTGGACACGTACCCCTAGCACTGATTCCGGATGCCAATCCAGCCTCAAATCCTCTGTCATCTGAGCTGGAAGAGTAGGATCTGCAACCTGGTTCCCAATTGCTTTTTTTAGCTGAGACACATGAAATACAGGGTGAATTTTCGCTGTGTCCGGCAATTGGATTTGGTAGGCCACCCTTCCCACCTTTGTATAATCTGGAAAGGCCCATAGAACCTAGCTGCAAGCTTCTGGAAGGGTCTACTAGCTAGGGACTGCTGTCTATAGGGCTGCAACTTGAGGAACACCCATTCTCCTTCTTTAAAATCAACATTCCTTCTGTTTTTGTCCGCCATAGCCTTCATCTTCTGTTGGGCTTGAAGTAAATGTCCCTTGAGATCTTCCAAGATCGCATCACGCTCTAGGAGTTGATCCTCAAGAGCAGAAACTGTTGTATCTCCTTTCTGAACCCTTATGACTCGGGGAGGGTCACGTCCGTACAAGGCCTTGAATGGGGTGGTCTTTCCCGCCGTGTGATAAGCGGTGTTGTGGCAGAATTCAGCCCATGGCAACCATTTGATCCACGTTTTTGGTTTTCCCTGGATGAAACAGCGAAGGTAGAGCTCCACTGATTTGTTAACAATTTCTGTTTGACCGTCCGTTTGCGGATGGTAGGCAGTGCTTCTGAGCAGCTGAGTGCCTTGCAGTTTGAAGAGCTCCTTCCAAAACAAACTCATGAAGATCTTGTCCCTATCCGACACAATGGAAGATGGGAACCCGTGCAACCTCACAATCTCTTTGATGAAGATGGCAGCTATGGTGGACGCTGTAAATGGGTGTTTGATCGCTATGAAATGAGAGTATTTACTAAGTCGGTCTACCACCACCAAGATTGAATTGTACCCTTCCGATTTTGGCAACCCTTCAATGAAATCCATTGAGACTTCATCCCACACCTGATCAGGAATTGGCAGAGGCTGGAGCAGTCCAGCCGGATGGGTATTCAAGGATTTTTGTGTCTGACATGTGATGCACCCTTGCACATACTTTTGAACCGCCTTCCTCATGCCGACCCAAAACCACTCCGCTGCCAGTCTTTGGTTGGTTCTGAATTCGCCTTCATGCCCTCCCAATACGGAGTCGTGAAACTCCTTGAGTAAAACCTGCACAAACTTTGATTTTTGGGGTATGACCATTCTGCCCTTATACCATAATTTCCCATTCTCCCAGCTGTATCCCGCATGAGCTCTTTCCCCTGCTATGATGTCGGATATGATCTGTTGAATGAAGGAATCATTAGCCAATTCCGCCTCGAGTTCATTCATTGGCACTATCCACGAAGATTGTAACGATTGTAATTCTGCCTCCACTGGGATTACACGCGATAGGGCATCGGCGGCGTTTGCGGATCCGGGTTTGTATTGGATTTCGAAATCAAACCCTAGAATCTTGTACATCCACTTTTGGTATTCTGGTCCCACCTCCCTTTGTTCCATCAGGAACCTTAAGCTCCTTTGATCGGTTCTGATGATGAAGTGTCTGCCAAGTAAGTAGTGCCTCCACCGTCTCACAGCCAAAACTATAGCCATTAATTCCTTTTCATAGATCGATTTGAGTCTATTTCTTACTCCTAACACTTGGCTGTAATAAGCTATGGGGTGCCCTTCTTGAATCAACACAGCCCCCAACCCGGTCCCGGAAGCATCCGTTTCCACAATAAATTGCTTGTTGAAGTTTGGCATGGCAAGAACAGGCGTATGCACCAACGCTGATTTTAAAGCCTGGAAGGCATCCTTTGCAGTTGCGTTCCATCCAAAATTTTCTTTTTTAAGTTGATCTGTCAATGGAGAGGCAATACTGGCGTATCCTTTGATAAATTTCCTGTAATACCCAGCTAGACCCAAGAATCCTCTCAGCTCCTTCAAGGTTGTCGGGGTTGGCCAAGCTTCGATCGCCTTGATCTTTTCTTTATCAACCGCAACCCCTTGTTCTGATATCACATGCCCCAAATAAGCGATTTGCAGTTTACCCAATTCACATTTGTTTGGGTTTGCGAAAAATTGGTGTTGGTCTAGTGTTTGCAATACCAGTTCCATGTGTGTCAGATGTTGACTCTCATTTTGACTGTACACTAGGATATCGTTGAAGAATACCAAAACAAACTTGCGTAGATACGGTTTGAATACCTCGTTCATCACCGATTGGAAAGTTGCTGGAGCGTTAGTAAGGCCAAAAGGCATTACCTTGAATTCGTAATGACCTTCGTGGGATCGAAAAGCTGTTTTTGGTATGTCTTCTTCCTTCATTCTGATTTGATGATACCCCGACTTAAGGTCCAACTTGGAGAACACACGAGAGCCATGCAATTCGTCCAACAACTCTTCTATGATTGGTATCGGAAACTTGTTCCTAACAGTCAACTTGTTAAGATTGTGATAATCAACACAGAACCTCCACGACCCATCCTTCTTTTTAACTAAGAGGATTGGACTTGAAAATGGACTTTGGGACGTCTGAATAATACCTGATTTAAGCATATCCTGTAACAGTCTTTCAATTTCCTCCTTTTGAGTGTGGGTGTATCGGTAGGGTCTAACGGACACAGGTTCAGTTCCTTCTTTTAACTGAATGGTATGTTGCTGATTCCTCTGTGGTGGCATTCCCCCTTTCCATGAAAACACCGAGGCGTATTGATGAACTATTTGTTTAAGGTAATTAGGGCAGGCTGGCAAGGTCTGAATGATTGGATGTTGTTCAATGAGGCTGAGCTGCACCCAAATTCCCCCACCCACTGATCCAAGAGTTTTCACCATATTTTTCAAAGTTATTTTGGCCCGTTCAAGGGAGGGGTCGCCCTTCAATGTTACCCATTGGCCACCTAGCTGGAACTTCATGTGCTGAGTTTTCCAGTTTGTAGTTACCGGTCCTAAGGTTTCCAACCATTGGACTCCCAGAATAACATCAGAAGTTCCCAAAGTCAAAGGAAGGAAATCCTCTCGGATGCAAAGGCCTTGTAATTGCAGTAGGACCCCTTCACACTTCCCACTTCCAGTGACTGCTTCCCCTGTGCCCAAAGATACGCCAAACCCCATGGTAGGAGTTATTGGCAAGTTGAGTTGTTGTATTGCTTCTAGAGACAAGAAATTATGTGTTGCCCCGGGGTCAATAAGGACCACGACTTCGGAACCCGCCACTTTACCTGTTAACTTGAGTGTTTTTGGATTGTTCGTTCCGACGACTGAGTTTAAACAAATACCCGATAAAACAGTCTCTTCCGGGATCTCTGTCGCGAGCTCCGATTCCAAATCCACGATTGGCTCTGTTTCTGGTTCCTCATCCTCGTGGGTGATCAAAACACTCAACTCTTTCTTTTTGCAACGATGCCCTGGATTCCATTTTTCATCACATCTGTAACAAATTCCCTTTTCTCTTTTCTGTTGCAATTCTTGATCTGTGAGTCTTCGCACTTCAGTGGTTCGGTTAGTTGAAGGTTAACTGGGGCTATTTTTGGATCTAGGATTAGCCGAATAGATGGTGGTCTTAATGGGGGTGATGAGTGGCGTCGTTTTCAGGGTAAGAGAGGTGGGAGGATTCGGTTTTCGTGAGGCTTGGGATCGCAACTTTCCTTCAACCTTGATTGCGATTGACATCGCATGGTCAATAGATCTGGGCTCCAAGAGTTGGACCTCAGTCCTGATTTCCTCCTTGAGCCCATTGACGAACTGACCCATGATAACATCGTCTGAAATGTTTCTAAGTGGGGCAAGTAATTCAATAAACGCACGTTGGTACTCATGGACCGACCCGATTTGACTTAGGGCTAACCACTGTTGATAGAGCGTACCTGTGTATATCGGTCGGAATTGCCTAAGGAGGAGCGATTTCAGTTCGTTCCATCGCGTAATCGGCCGTCTTCCGTGCTCCCATTGAAACCAAAGTAAGGCGTCTCCTTCAAGAGCCACAACTGCCGCCTCCAACTTTTCACTCTCCGATAGTCTATAAAAATTGAAATATCGCTCCGTTCTCAAGATCCACCCATCAGGGTTTTCACCGTCGAACAAAGGCATATCCAACTTCCGATATCGCCAGTTGGTTCCCCCGGTGTGGCCTTCTCCGCCCCCGTTTCCGCCTCTGATTCCTCCGGTGTCGCTGTGTGACGCTCCGCTGTAGACTTTGGGCGTTTCTTCGCTGGGAAGAATTGGTGAGATGCTAGGTTGTTCCTCCACGGTGGTCTTCCCATGGTGGGCTGTAGTTCGATTTTTGGACACGGCACCCAAGATTTCCTCCATCTTTTGGTCCATCTTCAGCTGGTGTTGGTCCATCTTCAACTGGATTGAAGCTATGGAATCAGCTTGGTGTTGAATCTGATTCCCTTGGTTCTCCAATCGATCATACAATGTTCCTAGCTCCAATTCCAACGATTCCACCCTTTTGAGATGGGCTCCTCCAGTCTCTTTTCCTCCTCCTTTTTCTCCAGCCATAGTCCCAAGAACTGCTCTGATACCAATTTGTTGTAGAACAATTATAGTAGGACAAAATTAACAGGGAAGGATCCAAAAATTAATAACTATTTGTATTAATCTTGGAAATTGGCAATACAATAAGAACAATGATAAAAGCAAATGATAAGGGTAGTAGCTGTTCGAGATGCTACAAATCTCCCAGGTATAGAAACTTCTATGAGAATAATCTGGTCCCCTCCTCCCAGGTGTCCCTTCCATCAAATAGACTAAATTGACAGCTGGCCTTGAATTTCCCAAATTACCCCTGTCGTCCCACTACCTTTGCATTCCTGATGTCAGGTTAGTGGTCCCTCCTGCGTGTGTCATTTTTTTATTCTTCATTCTCTTGTACGTGAACTTGAGTGGAGGTTTCACAACAGTCCTTATATGTTTCTTTTTTATTCAATTAAGTCCCAAAAACGGGCGATTGTATTCATTTTGACCCTTTTAGGTCAACAGGTCATCCCACTTTCAAAATTTACTCTTTTAGCCCAGATTTTTAAATTTGATTACAGATTTGGTCCAAAATTTACACTTTTGGCCCAGATTTCAAATTTTTTTTTACAAATTCATCCTAAATTTAGTTTCCTCTACATTTTTTTTTTCAAAATTTTAATGTATCATGCATTTTCACATAACTATGTTTTTATAAATAGGTATTTTGCATACAAATTAAAAAAAAAAGGTTTTTATATTGAAAAAAGAAGGGTTTTTATGTGGAAATATGGCTTTTTCGTATAAATATGATTTTATACAACAAAAAAACCATATTAAAAACAAAATTTTGAAAAAAAAGATGTAAAAAAACTAAATTTAGGATGAACTTGTAACAAAATTTTGAAATCTGGGCCAAAAGTGTAAACTTTGGACCAAATTTAAAATCTGGGCGAAAAGTGTAAATTTTGAAAGTGGGATGACCTGTTGATCATGTAAAAGGGTCAAAATGAATACACCTGCCAATTTTTGCAACTTAATTGAATTAAAAAAAACATATAAGGACTAAATTGATTATGAAGCCAAAATATAAGAACTTTTATGAATTTTCCCCTTTAAAAAATTGGCTCTCATTTATATTTTCATAAACATTATTTATCCAAACAATATTTAATGGAAATTAAAATACAAACCATTTGGTTGTGTAGGGATTTCGGTGGGCCATAGATAACAATCAATGGCATGCTCGAGTTGACAGTATTAAGTCTGTGTTTGAAGGTAATAAATTTTAATTCTATTAATTTTTTTTTCTCTCTTTCTGAAATATAATAAATTTTACATTAATGTGTAATTTGCATGCTGTTTTGCTTCAGAGGCAAGGATTGATTTAGGGAAAAGTGCCATTGACAAAGAAGTTGTGGAAAAGGTAAGTTCCATAAAGATTGCTAAATGCCTTGCTGACGTGGCATGACATCCAGCTGGCGTCTGACTGTTGATGTCGTGCCTACTTTTATGACCAGGTTTGGAACAGAATAGCTCCTGGTTTAGCATCTGAGTTTGACTCGATTCATACGGTCCCACTCATTGCACCACGCCCTTTGTTGCTTTTAAATGGTGAAATGACCATTCTACCCTCTTCTTATTGATCCGAAAAAAAATATATATATTTTTTCTTATGAAATAATAACATGGAAAAAACTATCAGGTGAAAAGGATCCCCGTTGCCCAATGGCTGGTCTTGATGTTACCATATCAACAACACAAAAGGCTTTTGAAGATGCCCAATCTTTGAAACATTTCAAGGTATTGACTTTTGACTTTTGACTTTTGCTTTTTCTAAATAGAGTAGATTGTCTATATTGGTAAAAAAAAAAAAAGTAAAGTATAATGTTATATGATGTAATATTGTGTTTAGGTGATAGCCGAAGTAGGAATTGGACATCAAATGACATCATCAATGGTTAAAGAAACTAGTGATTGGTTTGATAAGTTTCTCCTACCCTAGAAATTTGAATTTCTCATGCATAGCTATGTAATGTATATGTATCATTACCCTTTGGCCCTGTTTTATGTTTTTATGTATGATAGATATTGTTGTATTGCATTTGATGTGTTAATGGAACAAAGTGAAATATAGAAATGTTCTTGATCACTGTTTGTGCAAAAGATGTGAATTTTCTCATTCTCTTCGTCAAAAAATAGGTCTTTTAGTTTTTTTTGTCCCAAACATACCCTACTTCATTATTGATAACACTCAAATATGAAAAGGTTATATCATGTGAATAAAGCTTTAACGTTGTCATTTGTTAATACTTAATACAAACACATAAGAAAAAGTATCTCACAACAAATAAAAATTAACACTCATCATTACTTTTATAAAAAGAAAACCCTTCCAACAGAAAAAAGCTTATTTCAAATTCGATTATATATCTTCGGTTTTCTTATAAATGTGAAGTTGAAATGTAACTATGTGTCTCAAATTTTGTGTTGTATATTTGAAAGACATAAATGTTGGTTTTTAAGTCTCCGAAGTGACAAACTTTTAGAAGCCATAAGAACATAATTAAAAATTGGCTTTGGCATAGTGGTATCATTTATGCAAAAGTGTTGTGTTTTGATAGATCACTAACTTTAGCATATCAGTCTACCTTGGAAGCACAATGTGATGCAAATAAATACAAAACGGACCCTTAGGGTGGACGAACTGATCACATGATGGAGTGGCATCCACTTGTAGACAAGACCATGATCCAAGGCGTATGTCCCCATCACTTCCATGTTGCAATATATATATATATATATATATATATATATATATATATATATATATATATATATATATATATATATATATATATATATATATATATATATATATATATATATATATATATATATATGGAGATAGTGAATATACATCATAGCCACACCTAAGCTTAGATACTAAACCTCTAAAATATAACGTTTTAACTTAATAATTATACTCGATTTGGTTTCACTTGGTAAATATATATTGTCCCCAATAACATTTCTTCCCTTCATTTTCATTTTACCATCCTTGTTTTTTTTCCTCCGTTATCGTTTATTACTCCACCCTAGTGAGCAATATTGTTTTCCATCGTCACGAAGGAAGAAGATAATCAATGTTCTTGCTTCCTTATCAAAACTATTGTATACATCATGAAACTACATCTTCGAGTATTAATCGTGAATCTCCTAATCGTAATCTTTATATAGTAAAACAAAGTATTTTAATAAGGTTTAGTACCTAAGCTTAGGTAGAGTTGTAATGTATATTCACTTTTCCATATATATATATATATATATATATATATATATATATATATATATATATATATATATATATATATATATATATATAGTATGAGAGAGAGAGAGAGAGAGAGAGAAATCCAAAAATTCAAAACTTATGGAGAGTATGATCGGTTTTTCTACAGCCTAGAGGGATCTTTATATAATTGTGGTATTTAACGGATAAATCTGATTTGAATCAATGAAAGAATCATATTTAATCATTATTCAAATTTTTATTCTTATAAAATATCATTACCTTTTGAAAAATAACCACTTTATCCGAAACGCCTTTATTCCGGAGTACTCTTCATATTCTGGATTACTGTTCATCTTTTTCTTTTAGTTGTTTTTTTCAAAGAAATTATTTTGTTTTTTTGGGGATTCCGTATGCTACATTTCGTAATGTTTAATATCATTGTTTTTTCAATAAAATGTCTAATATTATGCACTAATATTGTATATAATTTATATTACTATGTTTGCTTATTTTTTTTAATTAAATTAAAAAAAAAATGCATTTTTTCCCTTGAAATTTCAGATTTTTTTCTTCTAAAATTCGAAATTTTGGTCCGAAATCCCAAATGTGATTCCAAAAACACTTTATTTAGTTTTTAAAGAAAATCAAAAGCACTTTATTATCTTTCCCACCACTCCCAATTAATTATAAGGTTAAGGGGTATGATCACACTCAACCTATTCAAAAAGTAACGTCACTTCAGCATCACATCACTTACTCTACAAACCCACCACCAACCTACTATCTTTTGGAAATGGTCACCACTCTACATCATTTTTTCTTTTTCTTTTTCTATTTTTTTTACATTAGAATAATTCAAAAAATAATTATTAAACAAAAACAAAAACATAAATATAATTAAAAATATTTTACATTAATTTAAAAAAACATAAATTTAAAATTTACATTACTTAAAAAACATAATACTTTAAAACCTAAATTACAAAAAAAACATATAAAATATTACTTGTCGTCGTCATCCTCGTCGTCATCACCGTCGTCATTGTCACCGTGTTGTTGGAATTGCCTTTGCCATATATGCTCAGTCAAATCATAACGTAAGTTGTGATGTGTTTCACTATTTTGTATTTCCAAAAGTCGTGTGAAGTATGCAGGGCTGCCGACTTGTATTACTGCAGGTGGGTTAAGAATATCTTTGAGATTATACATACAAATAGCCCCACCCTCTTCTTCAATTATCATGTTATGTAAAATAACACAAACAGTCAACACCTTCGTTAATTTCGCCATAAACCATGACCGTACCGGATGTTTGATAATGTGCCAATTTTGTTTGAGGACCCCAAACCCCCGTTCCACATCCTTCCTTGCTGATTCTTGTGCTAACTTTAACAATTGTCGTTTTTCATCGACCGAAAATGAAAATGACTTGACAAACGTAGCGTACTCTGGATATATCCCATCACCAAGGTAATACCCGTAATTATATTGATGTTCATTCACAACAAACGACATGTTTGGTGCTTTACCCTGCAGAATATCATTAAATATCGGAGAGGCTCCAAGCACATTTAGGTCATTGTTTGACCCCGCTATACCAAAGAATGCATGCCGAATCCATAGGTCATGTTGCTGCAACGACCTCTAGTATAATAGTCGGGACGCCATGATCACCTCGTGTGAATTGACCTCGCCATGCATTGGGACAATTTGACCACTCCCAATGTGTACAATTAATGCTGCCAAGCATTCGTGGTAAGCCATGTTTAACTTCATGTACGACATACAATTGTTCGATATCATTTCTAGTTGGATGCCGCAAATATATGTCACCATAAAGCTCTATAACACACTCACAAAAAAGATAAGCACATTCTCGTCCAGTCCTCTCATACATTTTCAGATACTCATCTGAAGCATCTGCTGCTATGCCGTATGCCAATTGTCTAAGGGCTGCTGTGCATTTTTGTAGGGTACTAAACCCACGTTTACCTCTTTCATCTCATCTCAATTGGAAAAACTCATAATTGTTTTCCAAATCTCTAGCAATATGTAAAAATAAATTTCTACTAATACGAAACCGGTCTTCAAATTTTGATAGGTTATACAATCTATCAGAGGCAAAGTAATCACGTACCAAAAGCTCGTGTGCCGCCATACGATCCCGAACTATCGAAATTCTACGCCTCTTCTTGGTATTTGTACTTTCACCTCTTTGTTGCACCCTATTACGTGCCGTAGACAACAACGTGTGCAACACCAAGTCATCTTCATCAGAGCTATCATCATCGGATGAAGAAGAAGCAATCGAACCCGCAAAATTATTCATATCTATGTTTAAAAGTGTACTTGATAGAGGGAATAGAAATATGTTTGTGATGTGAATGGAAATGTGTTTGTTTATATGTTGTGTATGTATTTATATATGTGTATAAAATGTTGTTTGAGTTTTTTTTTAAGTTGATAACAGTCAAAAAAGAAAGAAACGGTCAAAAAAAATTATCCACCAATTGAATCAAGCGTCTTCGTCCGTGATCCCCACTACGCCACAAGGCACCTACGCGCGCCTGGGGCGGTGTTCACGCGTAGGTGGCCTTGCCATGTAAGCCCCACGCGTAGTTTTGATCACTCAATACCGTTTAGCCTAAGATTAAGGGAAAATACCATAAATAGTCAAAAAATGGGGGGTATTTTCAAAAAATAGACATAAAAATGGACTTTTCCGGATACAGACATGCATTCCGCGGAGATAGCTCCACGGAATCTACTGTAACTCCGTGGAATGGCAAAATCGTAAATAAATCAATGTTTAAAAAAAAAACATTAAAGATCGAGCTATCTCCGCGGAATGCGTTTATTCCTCGGAGATAGCTTCGAGGAATGGATCTTTAGTTTTTTTTTTCTCCACATCGATTATTCGGGGTTTATATTCATTTTCCAAATGTAACACCGTAAATTTCAAAACAAAATTTTCAAATTTTTATAAAACATAATTCATTTAATATTCAGAAAACAACCACATTTAATTATCCAATTCAAGTAAATACAAAATCCGAAGATCTCAAATCATAACTCCCATGCTTGTGTACCGATCAAGCCGGCGCCTTCCCGCGATCGTCACTAGTACCTGAAACAAATAACATCAAACACTGTAAGCACAAAGTTTAGTGAGTTTCCCCAAAATACCACATATAACACATATTAGCCACTCGAGGCTATAACTCTGTGGGTCCGTGCACCCAAACTCTATGAACCCTCAGGTTCTCACTCTGTAAACATGCACAACATAAATCACATAGAAATAATGCAGTACAACACATAATATACATAACAATACTCTATCACATAACTCTGGTTACCTACTCAAGGTAAAGTATAGTGAGAAGACTCACCTCGCGTGTCTCGGTAAGTCGTGAATCCTGAAATCACTAGTGCTCGATCTCCCGAGCTATAGTCCTCCTAAATCACAATACATCTCTAATTAACACTTTCCAGACTAAGGTTGACTACTCTTTAACAAGTCAACTTAGGTCAACGCTGGTCAACGGTCAACGGTCAACGGTCAACTTTGACCGGACTCGGCGAGTGCACTATAGCAACTCGGCGAGTCTGAGCGTATATACTGATTTCCCTGGAATCCTCCCTTGACACGTCGAGTATTCACCTAACTCGACGAGTTCCACCTGGCATGAGTTGTGGGGCCACCACGACTCAACTCGCCGAGTCTCAAGAACAACTCGGCGAGTCCAGCTTGACTCAGTCCACCTGTCCACTCTGATTCCCCCTGACTCACTGAGTCAACCCTCCCCAACCCGGCAAGACCACTCGCTGTGTGGTCGGGCAATATTCATACTACTCGCCGAGTTTGTTCTTCGGACTCGGCGAGTCCGTGCCATGCAATGACTCAAACTTGCTCATAAGGTCAAATCTAGTCCATTAACCCATAGATCCAGTCCTTCCAAGCTTATTTAGCACGTAAAGTCACTATCTTGATGCACATACAATCTCTATATGACCATATATGATGCTTTTGTCTCAAATACTACAACTCAAGGTCATAAACTCCATTGTTATACATAAAGCTTGATGAGTGAGGCTCTCTGGACCTCTATGGATCCAGATCCAGAGCCTCAACACAAGAAGGGAACTATTTGGCATCAAATCAACCCAATAATGTCCATAAGAAACCCTAAATCCCATTATACTTCACAAAACAGAAGATAAGCCGAAATCATACCTCTAGCTCGATGATCTAAGCTTCAAATCCACAGTATAGCAACCTCCTTTGCTTCCTCTTGACTAGAACCTCTTCCTTCTTTGCTAAATAACACACACAAGGTCAAGAAATGCTTCCTTTCTCTCTCAAAACGTTCAAACACTCAAGGGTTTCTCTCTAAGGGTTGGGTGAGCACAAATGACGGCCATAAGGCCCTTTAAATAGGTCTCAAACCCCGAAAATTAGGGTTTCACCACACAGCGTGGACTTGCCGAGTCCGGACGCGAACCCGTACCCAAAACCGCGATCCTACTCGGCGAGTTTGAGCTCCAACTCGCCGAGTCTACCCACAATTTCCAAAGATAAGCCCAAAATAAATACCTGGGAATTCCGGGCTGTTATACCAAACTAATTATTTTTAAGAAAAGATTATCATACTATTATAATCTTTACTTGAAAATAATTAGTTGGGGAATTAATATAAACTCCGAAGAATCAATGTGAAAAAAAAAAAAAACCTCAAGATCAATTCCGCGGAGATGACGTCATTCCGCGGAGGATCCTCCGCGGAATGTATGTTTATAGCTTAAAAAAATCAAATTTTATGACTAAATTTAGAAATTCACCCCATTTATTTATTTATTTATTATTATTTTTTTCTATTTATGGTATTTTCCTAAGATTAAACTACCTATTTACAAATTGACGGTGTGACGCACTAAGTGGCGTAATGAAAAAGTATTACCATAAATGCCAGTTCTTTCTTCTCCCGCAACTTTTCAGTGAAGACAGCGGATACCATTTCTTTATTCTCTCCATTTGCACTACAGGTACAACAATCACGCCACTCTCATCTGCTCCACTCTTCTACAGGTAAACACAGCAGATTCACGTCAACCTTGGTCGTCGGAAATTGGAGAAGATGGAGCTCGTCGAAACAGCAGCCAACCTCCGTTCTCACTTCCTTCAAGTTCTTCGTAGTCGCCGTTCTCCTGAAGGTAAGCTGCTTCATAGATTTGCTCAATTTTGATGTTGATTTGTTACGAATATTTGGGCTTATATGACCTTGCGAGTTCTTAATTTGCCTAAAAATTACGGAAAGTAGAAAAATAAGTAGTTAGTGCTGCACATTTCTGCTAATTGATTTCTTTTGAGCTCAGATAGTGGCTGTGGAGATCCGAGCTTAATTGTACATGTTACAACTATTTCCTGATGGATTTTGCTTGAAGTTCTTCAGCTGACAGTATATGGCCACTTGCTTCCATTATTCTTCTAGAAAAGTTTAGAATCCGCAAGTTTTTTACGCTTATAAAATAACTCATTTGATTGTCCAAACTCAAAGTGCAACGCTTGTCTGAACACATGAATTAATTAAATAAGTGATGTGTGGATTGGAAGGAGAACAAAAAAAAAAAAAAACTGTCGCAAATTTGTAAAAGCTTGGGACTTAATGGGGAAAGCCTGATTTCCTTAACTTTTTCAATTAAGTCATTCTCTTGAATTAACTCCAAAAGAAACACAACTAGCTTAATTACAAGAAGAGGCAACAAACTTTTTCTTTATGTCTCATACTCTCATTGTCTTGTTTGGCCTCAAAAGTCAAAAGGAACATCTTTCTTTTAATAGAGAAATTAATTTGACTTTTTTCATCATCTACATCTACTACTGTTATATCTCTTATCATACTACTATAATGTTATTCAACAGTATTTCATTGAAATATGACTTCATCTCTTTATTTTTCAAAATGTGGATTCATAATATATTTCTGCTACATTTTTTTTTTTTCAGTTCCACTTCAGACACTACCTTCAAAGCCAGTGGTGGAACCCTTATATCAGGGAATACCACCATCACAATCTAGTGAGGTGAACATTACTTTACAATTGACATAGTCATATGCTTTTTACCTTTTTTTTTTTTAAAATCTTTTCTTGAAGTTATCTCATTTGAACACTATTATATATCAGGCAATGGAATTATGCCCAAAAGCACACATTCATAACTTCAAGGAACTGTTCAATGAAGAAAACTTTTACTTAACCACTGAGGTAATATGAATATATGATGCATAAAGTTTAATATGATGAAACTTATTGTTTTATTCAAATTAGGAAGGAGAACAGGGGCGATTACCTGTGCTCATTTTGAGCAAGAAAGAAACCACACATTCTAAAAGACCAGCTGTTGTTTTTCTACACAGCTCATATACATGCAAAGAGTGGTTACGCCCTTTACTTGAGGTATAATATAAACTTACAAGGGTAGATTGGTCATTTCTTCATTTAACAAAAGACTTTGATCTAATGATTTCTTCCTTTGAATTCAGGATTATGCTTCACGTGGATATATTGCAGTTGCCATTGATTCTCGTTACCATGGAGAACGTGCCAAAAACCATACCACTTATGAACATGTGAGCATTGAAACCTTTCTTTATTATATTTAATTTTTTTTTTATATTTTTAGATAAAATATTCATTAGTTAGATAACAGGCTCTTGTTTCATCATGGAAAAGAGGTGATACAATGCCATTTATATATGACACGGTTATACTTCTTCTTCACTCTTGAATATTAAAAATCACAATTCATTATATACTTTTAATGTCAACATTTTACTTTTCATTTTTATTTTTTAGGTGTGGGACCTTTTAAAGTTGGCAGATTATCTAACTGAAAGAGATGATATAGACCATTCCAGGATAGGAATCACTGGGATATCATTTGGAGGTTGAATTTTATTAAACACATCATCTATCAATAACAAGAGTATATATTTATATATATGCTTTTATTATGAGTTATTATGCCTTTAATTATATAACTTATTTATTGATATGTGTCATGTGATGTAGGAATGCATGCATGGTTTGCTGCTTTTGTTGATACACGTTATTCAGTGGTTGTCCCCATAATTGGTGTTCAGGTATTGTTTTTTTTTTTTTTTTTTTTTTTTTTTGGACTTAATGAGCTTAATTAAACACTTAATATGACTTAATAATTAATATGAATGTGTAGGGATTTCGGTGGGCCATAGATAATGATCAATGGCATGCTCGAGTTTACAGTATTAAGTCTGTGTTTGAAGGTAATTAAGGTTTAAGACACTACTTCACAAAACAAATATAAAATCTATATTTTGAACTGTTATCACTTTTATGTTTAATAAAACATGTAAGTTAAGCACATGCACTTTTTCTAAATTATAACTTTTTTTTTTTTTTTTTTTGGCATGATTTTGTGATGCTGCTTTTATATTGTTTTACTTCAGAAGCAAGGATTGATTTAGGGAAAAGTGATATTGACAAAGAGGTTGTGGAGAGGGTAAGTTCCATAAAGATTGTTAAATGTCTTGCTGACTTGGCGTCCAGCTGGCGTATCTAACTGTCAATGGCGTGCTACTATTTTGACCAGGTTTGGAACAGAATTGCTCCTGGTTTAGGATCTGAGTTTGACTCGCTTCCTACAGTCCCACTCATTGCGCCACGCCCTTTGTTGATTATAAATGGTGAAATTACCAATCTACCCTCCTCTCTCTCTCTCTCTCCTCTCTCTCTCTCTCCCTCTCTCTCTCCCTCTATATATATATATATATATATATATATATATATATATATATATATAAGTGGTTCAAATTGTTACGCCCAGGGACTTGGATCTCGTGATTGGACTAGTGCTTGAATTCACAGGTGCTGTGAATGCTGGAGCAGCCTAGGGTCCCTGCAGGGGAGACCAAGCTATGTGATTTACTGAATACAGAACTAGGGTTTCTTTGGGATTAAAGCATGCTTTATTTCATAATAAACTACCCTTTAAATAGGGAGAACAACTACTTTAAAAAAGGAAAACAAATCTCCTACCACAATGGAAAATATTTATAATAAAAATACTTCAAAATACTCCTAAGTTACAGCATGCATAAAAAAGGAATTGATTTTACTCCTCATCCATCGCCTGATCTTTTTTAGGGTGTCGCCTATAAACCTTACCATATTTGCCATCCATAACACTACTCCCTTCCTCCATATTGAGCTTGTCCTCAAGCTCAAAGTCGGGATAGGCATCCCGAAACTTGGCCTGATCTTCCCATGTAGCACTTTCAACAGCATCAGGAGTCCATTGAACCAACAACTCAGACTTGCCTTGTAAATTTCAGTAACAACATAAGGTGGGGATCCACGATGTGGTTTCAACAAAGAAACATGGAACACATTATGAATGCGACTGCCTTCCGGTAATGCTAAACGATATGCGACTGACCCAATTTTTTCCACAACCTCGAAAGGACCATAAAACTTTGGGGACAGCTTGGTGAAAGTTGTCTTAGAGACGGACAGCTGCCTGTACGGCTGTAATTTCATCTAAACCCAATAGCCCACCTTATACTCAACCAAGCGGTGGTGACCATCATAGGCTGTCTTCATGCGTTGTTGTGCTTCAGATAAACGAGTGCGTGCCTCCTGTAAGAAGGGTGTACGGTCAATTAGAGCTTGATCTACCGCCTCTACCTTGGAAAGACCACCTTCATAATTAAGTAAACGAGGTGGATCCCTGCCATAGACAAGCTTAAAAGGTGTGGTTTGAAGTGCTATGTGGTACGATGTATTATAACAATACTCGGCCCAAGGAACCCACATAAGCCAACGACGTGGTCTATCTCCGATCAAACAACGTAAATACATCTGAATCGTCCGATTAACCACTTCGGTTTGTCCATCACTTTGTGGATGGTAGGCAGTGGAAAAAGACAACTTTGTCCCAGATAGGCGGAATAGTTCCTTCCAGAATGCACTTTGAAAAACCTTATCGCGATCAGATACGATGGTCTCGGGAAGTCCGTGCAGTCGGAAAATTTCTGAAAAAAATACTCGTGCCGCTGATTCTGCGGTGTATGGGTGCCCAAGTGGTATGAAATGGGCGTATTTTGAGAATCGGTCCACGACAACTAGGAGAACCGATTTTCCAAAAACCTTCGGAAGGGCTTTCACAAAGTCCATTGAGATATCTGCCCAAATTGCGGTTGGAATTGGTAACGGTTGCAAGAGACCTGCAGGTTGCAGTGTTTCCCACTTATTACGTTGGCACACAACACAATTGCGGATTTAATCTTGAATTGTTTTCTTCCATCCTTTCCAATAGAAATCACGTCGAACCCGCTCAATTGTCTTCTGATTTCCTTCATGTGCTGAATCATGAATGCCCGAGAGCACCACATCAACCAACGGAGAGGTTGGTTGCAAATACGCACGCCCATCATACAGAATTAGCTCATTTTGTACCAGATCCAATGACTGCCCGAACGTGGAAGGTTTTATCGTTTTTTTCTCCTCGGATGGCATTCAGTGAGATTTCTGGTGTCTCTTCTATTACTTCATCATCATCAGCCATCATAATACAGAATAATTTTGAGCATTTATGTCCCACCGAGAACATCTCGTCACAATTGAAGCCAAGCCCTTTTGCTTGCCGTTCTGCCATCTCCGATGCTGTGAGTCGTTTCCAAGTCGGGTTTCTAGGTTTCATTGTGGCAGCCCCTGTTGTCTCTCGGTTTTAGCTCCCAGCTGAGGGTCGGCTTCCCAATGATGGTTGTGTTCTAGAACTTCTAATTTTCCCTTCTTCTATCGGTTTGAGTTCGATTTGCCTTGCCAAGTTCATGGCTAAATACAGTGTGTTTGGTTTTATGTACTCCACCTCATACCTGATTGCGTTGACTAAGCCTGCACAAAAGTGCCAGATAGTTTGTTCTGGCATGACCCCCTTTGTTCGACCTAGTAATGTTTCGAACCCTGCACAATAATCCTCCACTGATCCAAGCTGTCGCAAATGAGTCAACTCTCCTAGCGGGTTCATGCTCATTGGTGGCCCAAATCTGATTTTACATTCTTCCGCGAATTCGCCCCAGTTCAAGCGATCCTTCATTCTTCTAAGATTGTGATACCATACACTGGCTCGTCCCTGTAGTGAGAAGGTGGCCTGTCGAACCCATGCATTTGTCGGAGTTTGTTGTTCTTCGAAAAAATCTTCACACTTCTGTAACCATTCTACCGGGTCGCCTTTTCCGTCGTACGTAGGGAATTCCATCTTTGCGAATCTTGGTACTCAGCTACCACGGAACCTTGTGTCCTCATAATCTTCCCAATCTTTATATAGTCGTTCCTGGCGGTTAGATCCCTCTGTTCTGTGGTAGTCCCAACTATGCTTAAACGGTTGTGGTTGTCCGGTACGCCAAGAATCATTAGCCTTCCCGATGAACCGACCTGATGGTTGTCCCCCAGCAGGACCTTTTCCCCGTCCCACCACTGTGGTGGCTGTTGGTCCCTTACCGTCTGGAGCACTGCCGAAGCCGAATCCTATCCCTTTGCCTCTTCCTTGACTTTGCTCGGGTGGTTCATCGAATGATTCCAACCCTATCTCTTCCTCCACACTAGCTTCCGAGCCCCCTTTGTTATTGGGTTTGTTATGGCTTTGTGTAGATAAGCCTTCCTCCAGTGTCGTTTGCTTGGCTTGCAAGGCTTCCACCGCTGCCTTTAGTTCACTTGTGCTTTGGGTTTGTTGGAGCATGAAAGCTTCGAGTTTCTTCATAAGTTCCTCCGTTGGGGTCGTCATCATGAGCGGCTCTGATACCAAATTTGTTACGCCTCGGGACTTGGATCTCGTGATTGGACCAGTGCTTGAATTCACAGGTGCCGTGAATGCTGGAGCAGCCTAGCCTCCCTGCAGGGGAGACCAAGCTATGTGATTTACTGAATACAGAACTAGGGTTTCTTTGGGATTAAAGCATGCTTTATTTCATAATAAACTACCCTTTAAATAGGGAGAACAAATACTTTAAAAAAGGAAAACAAATCTCCTACCACAATGGAAAATATTTATAATAAAAATACTTCAAAATACTCCTAAGTTACATCATGCATAAAAAAGGAATTGATTTTACTCCTCATCCATTACCTAATCTTTTTTAGGGCGTCGCCTATAAACCTTACCATATTTGCCATCCATAACACAAATGAGAACCAAAAAAGGTTAAGAACCGTAAGAACCTCTAACTTTAGATGTTTATAAAGGGTTTACGGTAACCCTAAACCCTAAACCCTTTATAAACACCCTAAACCCTTTATAAACATCTAAAATTAGAGGTTCTTACGGTTCTTAACATTTTTTGGTTCTCATTTGAACCTTTACCTATATATATATATATTCTGATGAAATAATAAGATGAAAAAAAACGATCAGGTGAAGGCGATACCCGTTGCCCAATGGAAGGTCTTGATGTTACCATATCAACAACACAAAAGGCTTATGAAGATGCCAAATGTTTGAATCATTTCAAGGTATTGACTTTTGACCAATGTTTCTTGCTTTTTTCTAAAGAGAAAATTACAAAAATGGTCCTTGTGGTATGGTGTAATAGGCACATATAGTCCAACTTCATGAAAATGGAGAAACTCGGTCCTTGTGATTTGTTGATATTACATAAATGGTCCCTAAGCTGTTAAATCTAACTATTAAGGCGTTGCTTTTTTCAAAAATGACAAGTTTGTGATTTGTCCTTGACCAAACATGAAAAATACTATATACTCAAGGACTATTTCTGAAATATGATAATGAATGATGACGAAAGGATTGAAAATTTGAAATATTATTAAGAATGAATGGATCTTGAAAGGATGAAACCTCTGGTTCAAGTATTTTCATTAAAGGGGGACAACTGAGAGAGAAGAGGGGAGATTAGATATGCTTGCTTTAGCGTAAGTTACATAAATGGTGCCTATAGTTTAGGGAAATAATTGCAAAATACAAAAAAATGAAAAAGATTTTTTTTATGTAATATCGACAAATCACAAGGACCGAGTTTCTTCATTTATATGAAACTGGACTATATGTGCCTATTACACCATACCACAGGGACCATTTTTGTAATTTTCTCTTTTCTAAGTAGGCAAATTGTAAGGAATAGCAACTTACTTTTACTTACAAGGAATATTAGTATGTTGCTACTATGGGTAAAATTGGTAAAAAAAATAATAAAGGATAATGTTATATGATGTAATAATGTGCTTTTTTATGAATGAAATTTAGGTGATAGTGGAAGTAGGAATTGGACATGACGTGACATCATCAATGCTTAAAGAAGCGAGTGATTGGTTTGACAAGTTTCTCAAACTGTAGAAATTTCTCATGCATGTGTATGTATGATACCTTTAGGCCCTGTTTTTAAGCTCTGCTGAATATTGTTCTTATTGTTCTATATCTAAACAGCATGTGTATATCACATAAATAAAGCTTTGGCGTTGTTATTTGTATTAAACACATGAAAAAACTTTCCAATAACTAAAACTTATTCCAAATTTGATTATGTATTTTTTTTTATTATAAAGGTGAGGGTAATTTAACTATGTGTCTCAAGATTTGTGTTGTAAATTTGAAAGACATAGTTGTTGGTTATTCGGAAGTGGCAAACATTCTAAAAACTATACTTTGTGATTTGTCATTTAGAAGTTATATCCTTATAAGTGTGATTTATCATTCTTCGAATTGTGGCATTGTACATTCTTAATAACCATATAAGAAAATACTTTATATTGTTGAAAGCCGAAAGGAGTAGCTAAAAAACTAAGCATAAAGTGGAAGTTACTTGGTGTAGTGGTATAATTTTTGCAAAAGTGTTGTTTTTTAATCAACTACCATGTAAATTAAGTACACAACGACCCGTTAGGTTAGACAGAATGGTCACATGACAAAAGATTACAATTCCCATGGTTTTGGGATAAAATCAAAAGAGAGACAATGTGATGCTGGTGTGTGTAGAGGGATGCACGAATGGAAATATGATCATTCTGTCATCATTGTTTCTATAGTAACCATATAGTTGAACTCATCGGAGTTGAACATAGTCTGTTCGAATTCGAAATAAAATTCGTTAATAATATGATTTCAAAAGATTCTCCAAAGACTCGACTAATCTAGACTCGACTAATCTAGACTTTGTATTTTTGTATGTTGAACTCATCATTGTTTCTATAGTAACCATATAGTTGAACTCATCGGAGTTGAACATAGTCTGTTCGAATTCGAAATAAAATTCGTTAATAATATGATTTCAAAAGATTCTCCAAAGACTCGACTAATCTAGACTTTGTATTTTTGTATGTTGAGAAACATTTTTTTTATAATTTTTTAATAGATATATATTTAAGTAAATACATAAAATATTAATGAATATATTTTATAAAGTTATATGACTAACAAGTAATTGTCAAAACATTCATCGTAATAATGAATATATTTTCTTAAAATTAACTAATTTTCCTTAATTAACTTAAATATTGTAAAAAGTTCTATATCACATAATGTATCATATTTTCAAAAATTGTATTAGTTGAAATTAATATTTATTTAAATAAAAATCTGAGAATATAATATGATAATAATATTATTAATATTTGATATTTGTATATTTAAAAGTTTAACAATAACTTTTTAATGATATAAAATTTCAATAATATATATTCAGTTGAATAGACTAAATTATCACAAAATTATAAAATTTAAACATTTAAATATAAGTAGAGTGTAAGTTGTTATTAAATGTAAGGTTTAAAATAGAAAACATCTATAAATGATTACAATGTTGAAGTTTAGTAAATGGTTGGAGTGTATTTAAAAAACCCCTCTTATCTCTACTTATATAAAGTTTTTAATTTTTTTTGAAATAATAACAAAAAATTTATAAAAAAAATTACCATTAAAAATTCCCTAGAAGTAATTGTCCAAATATTCAAAATAACACACACACACACATTCACACACATATATATATATATATATATATATACACACACACACACACGCGCGCAAAAGTTAAACAAACAACCATTCTAAATTATGGAACCAAGGAACAAATCTTGGCCATTAGAAAGAAATTTGATCAAAGGCCAAAACATCTGATGCACATTAAAAGGTTGGACGCACATTCACTAGATCGTAACAAAAAACCCACTTTTTTTTTCTTATGACTAATCTTTTATAAAAAAAAAATCGAATTTACCGAACTTCATAATTTTTATCCTCTGTCCATAGACATCCATACCGATATACTAAAACTATTTTTTTTTTTCAAAAAACTCACTTCCTTTGGTTAGCGTTTTTAATATTTAGGCTTATTTTTTATCGAAAAAAATGAATTTAATAGACCAATAATCATAATTATTTGGTACTCTTTAAATAAACATTCATATGGTTGTAAAAAAATAAAAAAAAAGAATAAATCGAAACTATAAACACATTGACACTTTGAATTTGACCATACTGTGTGAATCTGATTCAAAAAGTGTGAATCTGATATGCATATAATTGTCTTTAGCATTCACAGTGTGAATAAATTCACTTGTGAATTTTACAAAACCAATTTTTAAGTAATTAAAACATTAAAATATTATAAACTATAAGGAAATATACTTTGATTCATATGTAAATTTCACTAAATCAATTTGTAAATGATAAAAAGTGTTGAAATAGTATGTAAGATTCACATTGTGAATGCGAAAAACAAAATTATATGCAGGTCACGTTCACGGTGTGAATCAAATTCACAATATGAATCTATTTAAAGTGTGAATTTAGATTCACAATGTGAATCTGATTTCAAGTATGAATCTCAATTACAGAGTGAATCTGAATTGCCCGGAACGTGAACGTACCATGTTTTGGTACAATCGAATTGGCATGAGATTTGTGGCACTTCCAGCAAATTATGTAAATATGCTTTAATATAATTTCAAAAAATAAATAAATAAAATAAAAAATATATCAAAACGAAATGTGTACATTGAAAGAACACTACTGGCAAAAAACCAACCATAAACCTTCAATAACCTAACACCATTAATTAAATGACACTCAACATTTTTTGTAACATCTTGATCATGAGGTATTTTTAATTTTAACCGTAAATATTAAAGAATATTGCATTTTGACCCTTGGGTTTGAAAAAGTTTGCAAAAATGGCCCATAGTGGCATTTTGGTAATTTTGGCCAAGAATTAGTACGTTGAGCATATGTTGTGTACGCTAGGCGTACTAGGACAGACCCTAGTATGTGGGAGTACACCACATACGTAGGGCATACATGGTTAACATTCAAACCCTAACATTTAGGGTTTCATCCATATACAAACATCATTATCTCTCGTTTCTCATTTCCTCGCCAGCATCCCTTTGAGAAAAACGACCCCCAAGATAACCCTAAGTAAGAAGACTACATCTTGAGCTTATCCTTCTGTTTTGTGGCATTCTTGAAGAAGAAGAAGGCGTTGAGAAGAACTTAGAGCTTGGAAGCAACTTGGAGATGAGATTATATCCTTACTAGAAACCTTCAGGAGGTAAAAAGTTCATAACTTGATCACCATATCTTGTAGATATATCTAGTTCTTCATCTAGGGCACTTTTGGTCCTAAATATGGTGATTCTTGATCATGACATGCTCTTAACCAAATTAGTCATCCTTTCAGACCTTGTGATGGGTCTTGAGTCATAAAAACATCTATAAATGATCACGTTAAAGTCTGGTGGGAATTTCATGGCTGATGTCATTGATTGTGAGAGGAAGGTTGTTGATGTTGATGAGTCCGTCATCTACTGAATCATCCGCCTCAGATGATCTTGAACTGTGAGAGGTGCTTGCCACGTACTCATTTGCGATTGGCTCAGGAAAGAGAAGCTCCATGAAATATTGAGTAGCAGCAGAAGTATCTCTGGTCATGAATCCTCTTTCAACAAGAGTAAGAGGAGTGGCTTCAGCATCAGGATTGATTCTTTGACTTGGAGAACCTAAAGAAGTATTTGGAACAGCTTCATCCACCATAGGACTCGTAGGAGGCGCCAAAGGTGGTCTGTACACAACATCTTCCTCTTTATCTGAAATAACAGCCTTCGTACCTGAGCAAGAACCTGACACATCATCTGAAAACACATTAAATGATTTAAATAAAGAAGCATAGTCAAATAACCAGTCAGGACCGACTCGGGCATTTGTCTCATTCTCTTCCAGCCGGTGCACATCGAAACATTCCACAATCTACTTGGTGGTCTTGTTGTATACACGATAAGTAGTGCGTGGGGCGTATCCCACGAAGTAGCAATTATCGGCCTTCGAGTTGAACTTGATGGGTTTCGAGAAATACATCATTCCTATGGTGTACATGTAAATCCTAATAGCTTTTGGATCTAGTTTGTCTAATGAACATGAAATCAAATATCCAAAGCTATAAACCCTAGATCTAGCATACAATTAATCATATTAACATAAAATAGGGTTTAGATCTAAACTTTGATTGTTATAACAATCAATCCTTGGCTTCAGGAAGCTTAGTGCAGCAACTGCTGCACCTCTAATGGAGTCACAAACACCATTAAGCAACAAGATGAAGAATAGAAGAGAGGGGAGCAACCAAAAATGGCTGGAAACCCTAATCCAAGTGTTGGCTACGTTTTTGGTGCATAGAGGGTCTTTATATACATGTAGGCTATTAGGGTTTACAACTAGGAAACCCTAATATGGCTGCTTAAGCCCTAAGCAGCCCATGGACTCCTTTAACATATCCCTTGGAAGAATTCCTTATGGGCTTCCCATAGAATTCGTCCAACCGATATTATTTAGGTAATCCATAGCCCAATTGCAATTATCTTATAATTACAAATCCAGTCCCCTAAGTTTAATTAATCTCTTTTAGCCACAAAATTAATTCTTAATTAATTCTTGACTAATACTAATTAAACAATATGATTTTTCCTTTAATATATTATTCTCATAATATATTAATAAATCATAATTAAACCTTTCTCTCCTTAATTCATCCTACATATTGCTATGGTGAAGGCAACCCAAAAGCCGCTGTCATCTCTGATCTTTTCAGATAGTGTGTCCTTTATATAAGAGATTATATATTCCTCTATTCTCAAGATATCATATAGACATAAGACATGAATTTCAATCATTCTCTCTTTACTATTTGTCGACTTCCGATTTATGACGACTGACAACAGACTACAATTGAACACATCAACTTAGTTCCGGCTTGGCCAAGCGCTTAGGTGTCATCACTAAATCATCGAGGGGTCCACATATATCACTTTTATCCCACTTTGGGTAAAAGGAATGGATAAACCTCAACTCAAATGCTCGCTTGCATTTATTGTTTGAATCACACACAACAATAAGTTTTATAACACCAGGTTACTGGTGCGTTTTCTTATTATCAATGTGCAACCGACCAACAAATAACAACTCAAACGTCTCGGTTTCAAGAATATACAATATTATCGACTCACAATCACTAGTGATAAATCTATGAAGTGATCCATGTGAATACTCTAATCTTATCAAAGCACTCTTTGCGGCAAACTTGTGCTATGTCTAAACTCTTCATGACGTCTTCCTTCATACTTACTTCCAACGTATGAATGACTGTGGAGGTTCGAATAACCCTGTTATTCGGGAAGTCAAAACATGCAAAGTGAAACACAACAATAATACTTAATCCTACATGGCCCCAAACTTGTGGGAGTAAATAAAACACTTTTGTTTAAACACCATATTGGTTACTCATTATTCATTTTTACTATTTTAGAAAATCAACATATTACTCAAATTACAACAATAGCTGTCCCATCTAACCACAGTCATAGTCCTTTACCACATCTAACCACCGATGTTGCCACATTTTCAGATTCGGCTGATCCATGAGGTACTTCAAACTCCTATGATCCGTGTAGATTGTACAACGGACCTCATAGAGGTAATTCCGCCAAATCTTGAGGGCGAAAACCACTGCCCCAGATCTAAATCGTGAGTCGGATAGTTAGCCTCGTGAGGCTTCAACTGTCTCGAGGCTTAAGCTATCACATGCCCTCGCTGCATCAACACTGCTCCCAAACCTGTGATTGAAGCGTCACAGTAGACTACAAAGTCATCCACTCCCTTTGGCAGGGTAAGAATCGGTGCCTCGCACAATTGCCATTTGAGGGTCTCAAATACTGCCTGTTGCTCAGGCCCCAGTGAAACGCCACCGACTTCTTGGTCAATCGGGTGAACGTAATTGCTATCTTCGATAAATCCTGGATAAATCTCTTGTAATACCTTGCCAAACGTAGGAAGCTCCGAATCTCAGATGCAGACCTCAAGACCTCCCACTGCATCACGACCTCAGTCTTGGCCGGATCTACTAATATACCCTTTGGGTGGACTAGGTGCCCTAGGAACTGCACCTCGCGCAACCAGAACTTGCACTTGGTGAACTTTGCGCAAACTATCTCCCTCCTCAAGGTCTCAAGCACCTCCCTCAAGTGCTCCTCATGCTGCTCCTGAGTCTTGGAATACACCAATATATCATCAATGAACACTATCATGGACCGATCCAGCATCAGTCTGCACACGCGGTTCATGAGGTCCATGAACGCGGCTGGAGCATTGGTGAGCCCAAACGGCATCACCACGAACTCATAATGACCATAGTGGGTCCTAAATGCGGTCTTCTGCACATCCTCATCCCTGACCCGCATCTGGTGATATCCGGAGCGTAAATTAATATTGGAAAACCAAGATGCTCCCTGAAGCTGGTCAAACAGATCATCTATCCTCGGAAGGGGGTAACGATTCTTCGCTGTCACCTTGTTCAACTCCCAATAATCTATACACATATGGTGCGACTCGTCCTTCTTCCTCACGAACATGATCGAGGCTCCCCATGGTGAACTGCTCGGCCTGATAAATCCTTTGTCTAGTATCTCCTGCAGCTGCATAGACAACTCCTGCATCTCGGGAGGAGCCAGCCGATACGGTGCCTTGGCTATCGGAGCCGCACCGGGAACCAGATCAATCTTGAACTCAACCTATCTCTCAGGATGTATACCAGGAAAATGCTCTGGAAATACATCTGGGTACTTCGCACCACTGGTACTGATGGGTTTTGGTCATAAGATATCCTATGTGCTCATACAAACCCTAATGCTTGGATCTAGGTTTCTCTATTGTACATGCTTTGAATCCAAGACTATAAACCCTAATTCTAGCATATGGAAATCGATATTAACATATAATTAGGTTTAAGATATTACCTTGATTGTTATGTAGCAATAACAATCCCAATTCCACCTTGAATTGACTTTGGAATGCTTAGAGTCACAAGTGTCACTCCTCTAATGGCTTACAAACACCAAGAGTAAATGGAGAAGGTATAAAGAGAGAGGAGAGAGGTTAGAATTCATCCTTAGGACTCCTTGGGAACAAGTACACGAATTCTAAGGCCTTAGGGTCTTTATATAGGTGTAGAGATAGGGTTTCAGTCATTATCCTTATCTAGTTGCTTATCCACAAAGCAACCATAAGATAAGCCTTGAAAACCCTTATCCTTTATCCTTTGGACGATTTCAAGGATCCTTATCTTCTTGAATTCGTTCAACCCATATTTAGGATAACCATTACCATATTTTGTAACTATCACATAATTACAATTCAGCCCCTCTAGTTTAATTAATTACACTTGATCACAAAATTAATTCCTAATTAATTATTGACCAATATTAATTAAGCAAATATGATTTCTCCTTTAATATATTATTCTTATAACATATTAATAAATCATAATAACCTCTCTCTCTTTATTTATTTCTCCAATCAAGTTGCTTTGGTGAAGGCAACCCAAAAGGACCATGCACCATCGGGTCAAGTACATACCAAAATAGTTATGGACTTAGACACTAATCCAACAGTCTCCCACTTGGATAAGTCTAATAACTATTCTGCGTATGACTTCAGATCCTGATCTGCAATCGTAGCTTTCCAAATCCTCTGTCAACTCTGATCCTATCAGATATGCGTGTCCTTAGATAAGGGATCATATATTCCTCCATTCTAGATATCGTATGAGATATGATTTCAAATCATTCTCTTTGTACTACTTCTCGATTTCCGATTTATGACAACAGACTAATTGAACAAATCAAATTAGCCCTAGCTCGGCCGAGCATTTACGTTTGTCATCACTAAACCATCGAGGGGCCCAAAGATATCGCCTTTATCCTTCTTTGGATAAAAGGAATGGATAAACTTTGATACAATGCTTGCTTGCACTCATTCACCGAATTACACACAACAATATGTTTTATAACACCAAGTTACTAGTGCGTTTACATATTATCAATGTGCAACCGATTTGCAAGATACAACTCACACATCTCAGTTTCAAGAATATAAGATGTTATCGTCTCACTAATCACTCGTGATACAATTCATGGAGTAATCCAAGTGAGCGTGGGTTTAATCCAATTCTTAAATCATATTCATAAGCACTCATGAACGTTGCAGCAAACATTTGCTTATGTCTAATACTCTTCTAGACAGTCCACACACCAATTCACGACAATCTTCATTCATATCTACTTCTAATATATGAATGACTGTGGCCCATTCGAATAATTCGATTATTCTTAATAAACTCAATTATTCTGGAAGTCAAAACATGCAAATGTGAAACACAAGAATAATACTAATCCCATATGGCCTCAAACCTTTGAGTATAAATAAAACGCCTTTTATTTATCACCATATTGATTACTCATTATTTGTCGTTTCGGGTAATCAACTTCTTACTTGAATTATTACACTTGTCCCATGCACCTAGCATGCACACAATGTTTACCTATAGTTCTTACTTTTGTGAAATAGACAAATTGCACACATTTCCAATCATTCTCATTTCACAACTCCAAATCCATTTTCATAAGTGAAAGAATATCAAATTCTTGCTACTTATAGAATATGCTAGATTCTAACATCCTATGCAAATGATTCTTTCGTAATGTCACTGCACCAAAGTCACAAAGACTATTGTCAATGATATTACAAAGTCCTCTATCGGAGATTGTTACAAGACAATTCCTTAGATATGATGTCTCTCACTCAAAGTACATTCCTTTGAACATGCTTTTGCATAAAAGTTTCTAATCTAGACATAGATTTTCAATATTTACTTCCTAATATGAACACGCTTCCATATTTTCCTCATGACAACTCATTCTTAATAGAATCTTTTATATTTGTAATGATGTCGATATGGTCCATCCAATATGGAAACATTTCCATATTTTCCAATACTATACTTCCAACTACTCACAAGCGACCAATCCTCGTCGAACTTTGGATTGTCCTTTGATAGTTGTTTAATTATTTTAGTCAAAACCAATTCTAGTCCCTTTTCCCTCTAAATGCGCTAGACATTTGGAAAATTTTAGAATGGTCAAACATTAAAGCATTTGCAATCGATCCTATACCCGAAGCGTATGGGACACGACGCATAATGTTTTATTTGCTATGTTCTCAAAATTCGAATTGTGAAAAGGAATGCTGTAATCATAATCGAAATTTTAAGAACACACTATGTACCTTTGGCTAAGTTTATTAACATTTCTCAACCTAAGCCTTTAGATTTGAAATGAAGCATAATATTCTCTCCCTTAATTATCGCAAAACAACTTTACAACCCTTACGACGTTGCAAGGTATAACTCTTGTTTTTCTATAATTAATATTGCCAACTTGCAATGCTTTCCATAATAATCATACAATCATAACTTTTATGCTCCCACTATCATGATGATTACTATAAAACATAACACTTATGCTCCCACTAGCTTCGACATGTATTCACAAACATCTTAACTTTCAGAAAACAATACTTATTGAATTTCTGAAGTCCATGTTTCTAATACTTAATGCTTTCATAATCTTTTATCAAGGCTTCTTGAACTTATACACCTTTGCCTTTAGATAGTTCATATGTGTGTCTCAACAATTAAGACTAATTGCCAAACCTCACAATTCAAATTATGGAAAGGGATACCGTAACCATGATCGAATTCGAGAATGCAATTTTACAATCATTATCTTCTTAAAATCTTTCTTAGTGAAAGCATTTCCTCACAATCATTTTCATGAAGGAGGAAATCTTATGACACTTAGATTTAAATGATGTATTTGTTCCTATCCATGTGAATTTGTTAAAACCATAGTTTACGAAAAATTCAAACTCATATGGACCGAGCCTTTTTTAATCTTAATTTCTTGCCTTATGGTAGCACAGCTGCCCACCACGTCTTCCAAGTAGTTAAGCATCTCACCCTTTTCCTATCAATGTACCTTTCATTGATCAAGGTGCTTTGCCTTTTATGCGTTCAAAATGAGTACTCATAGGACTCACATGCATAATTAACTCAATTGGAATAGTCAGAATCAAAATATCGTCAACACGATAGGTTGTAAAACTCAACTCGTGTGCTAATGATGATCGATAAGGTTTATTTGATTTGTTCTTGAAACTTTTCAAGACCATTAAGACTGCCATCGACTCCTTGACATATAAGATTCTCTTGTCAATAAACATTTGTTGACAACCAAATATTCAAGAGTTAGTGTAGCTTTTATCAAAAACTCTTCATAAATTGGTCCAAGTTGGTCTTTGTCTTATTCAAGACATCACAACTTTCCACATTTTATGAATGTTATAAACCTTTAATACTTTTCACTCATTGCCACAATCTTAACTTTAAGACTTGTTATTGGAACGAGGTATGATAGACTTCTTGATTTAACCATTTCTTCAATCCTTGATTCCTCTTCTTAAACATACAATTGTACTAAGACTTACTTAGAGGATCAATTGAGACATGGTTATTAATCATTAAGACCCATTATAAAGCATAAAAGCTACTCTCCCTTCTTCTTAGAATGGATAAACTTTTATCTTTCTGCCTACTTGATTCTTCTTGTTCGTTCTACTATTGATCTAAACCCTTTAATCAATTCAGAATTACACTTAATCTTGTAAGTGTAATCATATTTACTAAGCCATTAGTAAATCATGACAAATATCTTTGTTACTCTTATGGTGAACTTGATCAACACACAACTTTGTGTACTCGATCTCCTAGTCCTTCACTTGACACTTTGTCAATGAATTTGTCTAATTTCCAAATATGAAATTTCTCATTCACCATGCAACCAAGTTGCGTGATTCCAAATTTTAGTCCAGTTGAAACTTTGGGCGATGAAAAACTCTCCCTATTTGGTAAATTCTCGACATTTCCATAAATAACATAACTAAGAATCATATCCATTCGTTGCAGAAATATGCAAACATCAATTTTCATAACGATTTCATTGCAAGGAAGTAAACAAATAAACAAAATTTATCTTATTTATAAAAGCAGCGGAAAAACATTTGTCCTTACAATGCAAAATCTATTGAAAACTACGTAAAAGGAAAATTTCTAACAACTCTATCATAACTATCTAAGCTCAAAATCCAATCTTCAAGTCCATGCGATCGAGATCCATCTCTTATGATTAGATTCATCTTGCTCTCTTATCAAGCTTCCTTTCTTTTCACCGATCCTTCAAAACATTCATATGTAATCTTATCACATCATGTATTAAGAATCAATGAATAGGAACTTAACGGAGTTAGATAGTGGATTTTACCTGAAGTGTAGTCATACTTTTGACTCTCCCATATCTTAGGTAAATAGGGCAACTTCGTCTCTAATGCCCCTTCTCTTGGCAATAAAAGCAAATTGACTCTTTTGGAACAACACATGGAACTACTTTAGACATCGCCTTTCTCTTATGATCAAACTTTTCGATCATTGCATGTCTTTCATTGCCATTGTCTATATCCATAGAGGTCCTGAAGGGAGATTCACCAATCAACTTTGCTTTTCTATTGAGCCAAACCATTGCTGATTCAGCAGCAATAAGCATATAGGTGAGATCTATAAGGGTCACGTCATGGTTTATCATATAGTACTCTCTTGCGAACTCACTATATGAGTTAGGAAGTAACTGAAGAACCCAATCAACAGCCATTTCCTCACAGACAACGGATCCCAACATTCTTAACCTATCCATGTGTGACTTCATCCCTAGGACGTGTGCACACACCGACTTTCCTTCTTTATGTTCACTTGCCAAAAGGGCTTGAGTGATCTTGAACTTTTCAAGCCTTTGAACTTGTGGGTTAGGGAGAATAATTATAGGAGGAGGAGGAAGTGAAGCATGATTTCTTGTTCCTCGATCGAATCGTGGAATATCATCTTCATGTGGAATGCTTGTTCCACGGGATTTGGGAAGACCATAGTTGTCGAACTTTGACATCTACAAAACGGGAGAAAAACGAATTCAAGTTAGTTGATAGATTGAGTCCTTAGTAAATCACCCAAATGAAATACTAAGGCTAGGACCCAACACAATATTCTACAACTCGGGAGAGGGATGCTGTAAACCTAATTGCAGAATATTTGATGGTAAGTGAATGACGATTCACTAATTTCCACCACGAAAAATGAAAAAGAAATTTAAGTTTTAAATCTATGAAAACTCCTAGATCCTTTGAGATTCATTGAACTTTCAATGGCATGTTTAAATCTCGATATGCCCCTCTTGTTTGTGACTGGGATGCCGAGGATCACAAAGCGGGTGTGAATAACCATGCAAACTTACATGGTGCCCTCACATGTTACAATCACCCATTCGATGTGCCGGTAAACCACACACGCTCCACCGAACTATGACAAACATTGAGTCACCCTTTGCAACCTTTGCTTAGAACCATTTAGTGTGCCGGTAAACCACACACGCTCCACTAACGTCTTCGCAAGGGCACAAAGTGTAATTTCATGGAATTGCATCAATTCACTTTTGCCTAAGTAACTAAGATTGGGAATTAGAAAAACATTTAGTTACTTTGTATTTAATTATACTTATAATGGAAGGTTTCGTCCTATCCTACCCGTTCGGCTAACGACCCTCCACTAGGCAAGAGTGCGGTGGGTAAGAGTGGATACCCATTCAATCGCCATTTTATAGGCAATTTCCTTAAACACCCCTTATAGACCAGCTTCGTGAATGAGGCCTACTAACGGTAAGACTGACTTTTACTCATACATATATATATAATGTTAGACTTTTAATGTTATATATATATATATATATATATATATATATATATATATATATATATATAAAATATAGGGTGCATTTCATACTTTTAAAATACTATGTGGTCAAATTTAATAATTATACCTTTAATTCAATTAAATTGCAAACCAAAACTTTTATGGATTTTAAAATCTCTTTTAATTATATACCTTAATTAATTAATAAAACCATAAGGGTGTGATTTGAACTTTTCAAAACAATACTAGGGTTTTAGAATTTAACACTCCTAATTAAACCTTTTTAATCAACTTTTAAATTCCAAAACTTGAGGGCAAGTTTTGAAATATTTCAAAACAATTTAGTTTTAATCTATCTTAAAAATTTGAATTTATGACATTTAAATTTAAAATTTTAAATATTAAAACTCTTGATTTAATAATTATCTTAAATTAGACTATTAATTTAATTATTAAATCATAAGGGATTATCTAAATAATGAGGATAATTACCATTTATACATTTAAGTTATCCTAATCCCTTAAATATATATATAGATTTCGAAAATATGGATGGATAATGCAAGATCTTGAATTACTATATATAACAATTAGAGGATAATTACAAGATATGGGATAATCCAAATCCCTAAAAATTAGGATCTTATCTTGGGGAGGAGGCAAATTTCGAAAAACAAGGGATTATAACAAAACCTAGATTTCGATATTTAAGGGTTTAAGGAAAGGATTTGAAGATCTTATTCAAATTCTTGAAAATTAGGGTTTGCAAACCCTAATCTCAAAAAACCCTAACCTCCTAGGGTTTATTGGCAATAAACCCTAATATATCAAGCTCATACAATTGAAACCAAACCAATGGCTCTGATACCACTGATGGGTTTTGGTCATAGACATCCTATGTGCTCATACAAACTCTAATGCTTGGATCTCGGTTTCTCTATTGTACATGCTTTGAATCCAAGACTATAAACCCTAATTATAGCATATGGAAATCGATATTAACATATAATTAGGTTTAAGATATTACCTTGATTGTTATGTAGCGATAACAATCCCAATTCCACCTTGAATTGACTTTGGAATGCTTAGAGTCACAAGTGTCACTCCTCTAATGGCTTACAAACACCAAGAGCAAATGGAGAAGGTATAAAGAGAGAGGAGAGAGGTTAGAATTCGTCCTTAGGACTCCTTGGGAACAAGTACACGAATTCTAAGGCCTTAGGGTCTTTATATAGGTGTAGAGATAGGGTTTCAGTCATTATCCTTATCTAGTTGCTTATCCACAAAGCAACCATAAGATAAGCCTTGAAAACCCTTATCCTTTATCCTTTGGACGATTTCAAGGATCCTTATCTCCTTGAATTCGTTCAACCCATATTTAGGATAACCATTACCATATTTTGTAACTATCACATAATTACAATTCAGCCCCTCTAGTTTAATTAATTACACTTGATCACAAAATTAATTCCTAATTAATTATTGACCAATATTAATTAAGCAAATATGATTTCTCCTTTAATATATTATTCTTATAACATATTAATAAATCATAATAACCTTTCTCTCTTTATTTATTTCTCCAATCAAGTTGCTTTGGTGAAGGCAACCCAAAAGGACCATGCACCATCGGATCAAGTACATACCAAAATAGTTATGGACTTAGACACTAATCCAACAGGTACTTCATCAAATGTCACCTTACCATTCTCACGGGCATCCATAACATAGGCGACGTACCCCGCACATCCCTGTTGGAAGTAGTTCCTCGCTCTTGCTACTGAACAAAGAATCGATCCGCGCTTTGGCCTCTCGCCGTGAATCACTAACTCTCGCCCACTAAGAGTGCGGACCCTTACCAACTGCATCCCACAATCAATCACTTCCCCATTAGGGCTCAGCCAATCCATACCCACTATAACTTTATTCCCTAGCAGGGGAATAGGAACCAAATCCATTGAGAACTGCTCATCAAATAACTGCAACGAACACCCCGTATATACTCTCGCGACCCTAACAGTTCTGTCATCATCTATCTCAACCTCAAGTGGGCAATCCAGCTCCCCTGGAGCTCTGCTAAACCGCTTGCTAAGCGTAAGCGAGACAAATGATCGGGTAGCCCCCGAGTCAAACAATACTGTAGTTGAAATGTCGTTTACTAACAACAACCCTATACACAAACATATAAGCATAAGAAACTATCAATACTAAAACAGAGATAAGAGGAAAATTCATACCTATCACCACCTTAGGAGTCGCTCACGCCTCCTATGCTGTCATCTAAAATACTCTACTCTTCGCCAGTGGCACCTCAGCCCGACCCTAGCGGGCGTCTGTAATCCTCAATGTTGCAGGGGTAGGTGCCACCACCTTCCCAGCTGCTGCTAAGCTAGGACACTGGGACCTCTTATGGCCCCTCTGATTGCACTGAAAGCAAATCAGATCATATGCTGAGGTGGGAGTCATAGTAGTAGTAGTTGTACAATCCTTGCTCATGTGCCCAATCCGACCGCACTTGTAGCAACCGGAACTTCCTGCCTTGCACACTCCATTGTACAACCACCCACACTTGCCACACCGACTGTGGCTCTACTGTCCCCTAGATCTGTGATATGATACCTTGGGCTTTTTTCCCAAACTCCTTGTGCTAGATACCACCTCTGGATTCTTCTTCCTCTCCATCTCTAAATAAATCTCCCTCTCACGTGCCCTCGCAATCATGTCATCCAACGTTTTACAACTGGACCGGTTCACAAACTGTCTGATATCACTCCTCAAAATCTCATGGTATCGGGCCTTCTTCATTTCCTCATCTGCTGCATACTGAGGAACGAGAAGAGCTCTCTCCCTGAACTAGGTGGTAATCTCCGCCACTGTCTCTGTTGTCTGCTGGAGATCCTGAAACTCCCTAGCAATCTGCTGCACCTCAATGGTCGGTGAAAACTCCACTCTAAACCTGGTCGTGAAATCAGCCCAATTCGTCGCATCAAGGGCTGCGTCATCCCCGATGCCATGTCCGACCACCTCCCACCAATCACCTACCCTGCCCTTCAGAAGATAGGATGCAAGTCGGACCTTGATAGTCCAAAGCTCCACAAGCTCTAAAATCCCTGAAGGTCAAAGTACGTGCCCCCATCAAGGCTGCCATCTCAGTACGGAAGGCACTCAACCTTTCATCAAGAATCTCTAAAATACCCTCCTTAACCGTACTAAAGATCACATGAGTCTGGTCTAGTATGCTGCAGTTGATCTCTGAGGAGATGAACTCCTTAATCTGCTCATCCAAATGCTCGGTGCCCAAGCCTGAACCTGATCCCTCTCCGGCACCTGAACTGTCGACTGCTGGTCTAGGGCGTAAAACCACCATTTTGAAACACAATGTAACAATGTCAGAAACAATGATATAACTAGAAAGATCACATCTACTATAAGTTCCCTGGTCTCGTCTCAGCCTTACCTGATTCGAGTACGGATCCTCTACTTTCAGTAGTATGGGCCCCTACAACCTTCCACATCTATCCGTACTTTCGTCAAGAACTACCTTGACTCAACCAAGTCCCTTCTACTACTACTACTACTACTACTACTACTACTACT